>NC_047534.1:5862346-7289846 GCF_012275295.1 Melopsittacus undulatus | reverse complement strand
GCTCTGCAGGATCCTCCACATCCAAACAATGCAATGTCATGCTCCAAAACTTCATGAGTTGTGAGAGTGCTGGGCTGGTAATACATATATTGCATTTTTTTGAAAGTTACAGTGCTGCATATCATTAGAAAGAGAAAATACTTCTTTGTCCTCTGATCTTGAGCCCCGATTAGTAGCAGTGTCAAACCTGAATTAGGAGTATTTTAAATTGCAGCACTCAGCCATATTAGATTATTTCAGAATGCTTTCATGGCTCCGTGTGAGTAATTTGACAGATGGTACCAAGGCGCTTGGTTGTAATGCGAAAGGAACATAAAAAATTGCCTTGCTTAAAATAAGAAAGTAAATTCTCAAAAAAAATCTATACCAGTTTCAAAAGTGTGGCATGTGCAGCATAAAGAAGTGAATGTGAATCCTTAATGCCAGAGCCTGCCTTGAAACCCCAAGTAAACTCTCATGCAAGTAGCAGTGCTGTCCCACATGCACAATGATGAAACATTTGCATTCCATGGTTCTGTATCTGTCTTGAAGATAGATATGTGTATGTAGGTACAGGCTGTGTTCTCAGAGTATGAGAGTTAGGGAAACATATCCAGCTGCTGTGAATTCATGCTAACTTTGCGGCATAAATTAGGTGGAAATTTTCCAGATTTGTGTTTAAAAATGACATTCTCGGGAGCTTTGGAACTAAACAAGCCCCATCTGCTTTAAAAATTATGCAGTACCATGAACGTGCCACAGTATACATCAAAATCTGGGATGTTGTATAAGGAACAGCTATTCCTTGGCTAGCAGGAACATTTCCAAAGAATGATTTTTCGTGTGTCTCTTCTTGAAGTTCTTGGTTAAATGCATACATTGCCTAAAACTACTAAGTTTTTAGTGCTAAGCATAAACTATTTTCAAGTCTGATTTTCAGATGGAAGTCTTATGACTGAACCATTTTAGTTGGTAGGTCTTGCTCAGCTAGGAGAATGCTCACTCCAGCACCAGGCAACTCAGGGCCAAGCCAACCCATGTCTGCTACATAACATCCATCTTTGAAACAAAGATGCTTTGACCATAGATACTGCTAAACTTGGTGGTGGTTGATGCTGCTGAATAGGAATATCCAATGACAGCTGAATTTTTCATAGCTTTTGCATCAACTGTTCCACTTGCGAGCACAAGGAGGAGAAGGTCATAGGGAGGAATCAGCACAGGTTAACTAAGAGTAAACGAGCCTGACCAATCTCATTACCTTCAGTGACAGAACAATAGGATTTGTGGGTGAGGGAAGAACCTCCCTGTCATTTACTCATTCTTCACTGTCATTCTTTACTGTGAAAGTGGTGAGGGGCTGGACAAGTTGTCCAAGGAAACTGTGAATGCTCCATCCTTGGTAGTGTTCAAGGCCAGGTTGCACAGGGCCCTGAGCAGCCTGGTCTAGTGTGAGATGTCCCTGCCCATGGCAGGCAGGTTGGAACTAGATGGTCTTAAAATCCTTTCCAATCCTAATTATGAGTCTATAATTTACTTTGAATTTAGCAAGGCTTTTAACAGTCTCCTAGATATTCCTCTGTCTAGTGTGGGACATTACATTCTAGATGAACAGATGACTCAATGGATAAAAAACAGTTGGATGATTTGGCTCATTGATCCTCATCACACTAAAAGTGTACATGTAACATGCGCAGTACTCCAAGATCTGTTATGTGGCCTGTTTACGACCTTTAAGAGTGACCTGAAGGAGATGATGGAGCATGCTTTTGTCAAGTTTTCAGGTGACATTTTGGGGTTGAACATTTTTAAGACATGTGGGTTGTGGGTTGGAGCTGGCCACAGCGGAGTCAGACCAACACATATCAGCATGGGATTTGGTATTTTGAGTCTCCCAGAGAGTCTCAGATATAGCAGAAGAGAGGTGCAGCTCCATAAAATGACGAACCTGCTGTACATTTGTTGATTGAGTCTGATAGGGCTGCTCAGCTCTGTTTTCTTTCAAGTTTATCTGCTGGCTCAAATGCTGCCCTGTGTTACGGTAATGAGCAGCAGAATAGTGGCTGTGGTTTGCAGAGGGACCTCTGTATGTTCATGTTCGCTGGGGATACTATATTGCCCGAATTACTCATAGTAAAGTTGCTGTTCTGGGGAGAGAGGGAAGAGAACAGAAAGGTTGGTTCAAAGCTGCTGTAAACAATTAGTAGCAAGTAAACCAGTGTGTAAACTGACAGCACATCAGCTAATGCCCTGACTGCCTTTGTGTGAGGCAGCTTACTCAGAAAGCAGTGAGACCCTGGATATATGCCCTTTTGCAGTCCAGCTGAGCCAATGGAAGGCGGTATTGATCCAGAGGCTCCTCAATGCTTCTTTGCCAGAGGTTGCTGCCCTTTCCTATTTGCTAGCAGAATGGGTTTACATGACCACATACATTTTTGCTTCAGGCAACATCAGTAGGGCTGGTGTAAACTGGCCCCAGCGATTTGGCTGATGTGAATTAGAGAATGCTCCCAGAGTTTGCTTGGTTGGCAGGTCCAGTGCAGGAACAGGAACAGTGACTCCCATGTGAGTGCTCCCAGTGAGTGCTCCCATGGCACAGCTGGAGTGGGAGGAGGCCAGCCCTCTGAGGCTAATGGCACCTTGTATGGAAGAGCGCCCACTGAAAAACAAGGTCAGAGGAGCAAAGGAGCAGTGAACTCACACCCTTCTCACTGAGCATCAGCTATCTCACTCACTTTAAGAGGGTGATTCGATTGCTGTGTCACTGCCAGTGAATGACCATATCCACCTTTTCTGAAAACTCCCTGCCATGCTCAACACAGGCGCTGATTAACACTGTCTTTCTCTTTGGCTCTCAGGAGTCTGTTTTACAGATGCACAGATGTTGCCCAGAAAATCCCCCAAACCATAGAATTGCCTCATGCTTTTAACGCTTTTTGCTTCACTTTGATATTTCCCTGAAGGATGCTATGCCTCGTTTTGTCTATTTCTGGATGGAAAGTCCCTTTGTAATGACCTGATATTGCTGTTATTTTTTTCTTTTTAATTTAAAAGCTTGTTTTGGAGTTGTTTCTGCTTCCATGACAGTAGGTCCCAGGAATTATTTTTCTTTTTACATAATTTGTAGATCTGTGGTGTGAAAACCAGCAGAATGCTGGGTGTTGGTCTTAACTACTGTACATCCATTGCCTTCCCATTGCCACTGTGACCCTCCCAAAGTAACTGACAATTTATCATCCAGTAGCAACTCAAACTGAGCAGTGTACAAGGGGTGAATTCCTACTGATTTTGCATGGTTATTAAGTGTCCTTGTTGAGTCTTACACCTTGACAAGTTCTTGACACTGGAGGACAGATTTAGTTCAGCTATTACTGAATTGTGGGCACCTCTACAACGGGCATGGCAAGTTTTGAACAGGGTCTGTTTGATCCAAACTAAGCTGTCCGTGGAAGGGTAGGATCTGTGGATGATTATTTGTGGCAGACGTTTGCCTGTCCTGTAATGACGTGGGAGAACAGCTCTTTAAATCACAGGACTGACAGCAGCTGCAAACATCTGCGGATATGGGATCTGTAATCTCTCCTCTCAGACCTTGACATTGCTGTTTAATCTCTGCTATTTGTGACTGCAGTTGTTTTGGTTTTTTTTATAGGAGTTGTGTAAAATCCACCGCAGGAGGGAATCGCTGTGCATTTCTCATTTGGATGGCGGTGGATATTGCATGTATATGTCTCTGTACACACACACACATATATATAAAAACAAGACCATGGGGAGCTTTAGTGCAAACATTACTGCATACTTCTGAAAGTCAGACAGTGGCAGCAGTTAGTACATGGGAGGGAGCCTGTTGAGTTTTCAGGTGGTACAATAATGAAAAGTAGACATGCTTTGGAGTCCTCATCAGCCCTGATAGTGACACCCATGAAAGCCCAATATATGCTTCAAGGACAATATACCCAGACAGATGTAATCGGTCCCTATTAAAGTGCTCATTGTTTTGGAACTGAGGACTTTCTTTACTGATCAAAGAGCTACCTTTGATTAATCAGTTTTGAAATGAATGAATTTCTAAGTTCTTATTTTTTTGCTTTCCTTAGGGGACATATTTCTAAAGCCTTTTGATCTTTGGTGCTAGGTATTTAGTAAAAGGCTAGTATACTTTTACAAAAAGAACCATGGAAGTCTGGTCATAAAGGGTGATGTGTATAAAGCCCCAGTCAAAAAACATTCAGAATATATATTCAGCAGCTCCACTGACTTAAGTGGTTCTATGCACACTTACAGGGTTGCTCTTGTGCTCATTCTTCAGCAGGATCAGTGTCTTTAAAAGGTAGAATCAGGCTGCTGGTCTGTGGAAGAAAAAAAAAAGGTAATATCTACTGCAAAGGTCAGAAAATATTTATGTGGCATCTTACACTAACAGAGTACAGGCATCACAAATCTTTACAAATAGGCATCCTGCTGGTACCAATTGGAATGTAGGAGGCAGTTAGTGTCTCTCAATTGTAAGTGTCACTTGATCCCCAGGGAGGCATTTAATGGATGATATTTGCCTACTGAGAGTCCTGCCTTTTCTTTCTGTACTTCATTAGCAATAGTTCAGGGTCCTCCTATTCATAAAAAATGTATGCACTGCTTACCTGGTTTTTCACATAGTGTTTTATGAAAAAGGATATTCCTACAGAACTAAATAGAATATTTTTAATTACACAGAGTCTTCCTGTCTGCAGGCAGGTTTTACCCACTATTACTAAGCCAAAGAGAAGAACAAAGCAGAGAAAAGAGAATAAAACCCAAATAAAATAATGACAATCCGCACATCCACTTGCTCCTCTGAAAGTTTCCCCACTCCCCATCCAAGCTGTGTGGCCTGGATCAATGTTATGGCTACTTCAGAATGTAGAAAGCTGCCTATGGGAAGTGGAAGCCTCACTCCTTCTGCAGAGGTGGAGTTGTGATCGGAAACAGTTACGTTAGCAAGCATGAATAGCTTCATTCATAAGAGAAATCTTGCAGTTGTATGACAGGGTTAAGCATTACTGTCCTACTGTTGCTAGAGGGAGAGAAAGGTCACAAGAAAGAACTCAAAATACCACAAGTAGAGCTACCTGGAATAATTTCAGAGTCAAAAATCAAGCTGTAACAAATCCAGGTCTCTCCCTGGTGCCTCAAGGGGTCTATACTGACACTCTCACATCCCCAGGATCAGGGACTGCCATTCATTTTCTGATACTATTTTGGCTGATTGCTGTCCTATTTTCTCGTAAGGTTTTAACTCAGATTTACTTTCTTGTAGAACTCCTCAACATATAGAGTACTTAGTAACAGGAAAACCTTACTTTAATGGTCTAATTAAATATAATAAAATGCTTTAACCTGAAAATATAGAGCCCCCCAGGAACTGCTCTGTGTTGTTGGGGTTCATTTCAGAAACACAGATCTACCTGCCTTTATGATTACAGTGTTTCTGCATGGGGCACTCACCTGGGGTGGCAGAGAACATGTCACACTGCTTTCATAAACCAGACCTGTTTGTCCCCTGTGACTCACAATAGTGCTGTGGATCCATTGCAAGTGTGAATTGCAAATGAATTCATTGTACGTGGAAAAAATCTGGTAGTAGGCTAAGAAAAGTTTCTTGTGTTAGCCACCAGCTCTCCAAATGAAGGGACTCCCTGCAGGCTGTTTGATGTGCTCCTGAACTGGGCTCTTCCACTGACTCAAGGCTGCTTATCTTTCCTTCAGACCCTTCCACTGTCCTGAGGAGCTGCTTCTCCATGTCTGCTCTTCTCTTTACACTTAAGCCCTGTTGAGAGCTTTGCTGAAGGAGAATCAAACTGGCCAGTATCAACATTGGCTTGGTTTTGTTAAACTGAGCATGTTGTGTTTTGTTACGTAGCTTGGGGTGGTAAAAGAGATCCATTAAACCTGAAGTTAATTAGCATGGGAAGACTGTAATTTGTCAGTATTGCCTTAATGAAAACAAGAGCATTGCTATTTAATTAGCAGGTGCATGCAGATTTGTTATTTTTTCCTTTTTTATTTAATAAAAAAAATATAAGTACTTTGCATATAATGAAAGAAGAACAGATTAGAAGACAGGAAACTGAAAAGACATTAAAACCCTATGGATTTTTTTGTTTTGCTAGTAAGTACATGCTATTTATCAGATAAGAGAGCTTTAACTGCTGTGGCCAGTTCTCATTTTGTTTCTAAATTGTAGCTGAAGAGATGCCTCAAATGACAGTCTTATATTACCAGGAAGGACTAAGCTTACAGAGCTATTAAACCAGAATGTGACTGTCGCTTCTTCTGCTTCCCTGTTTCTGAGACCTTCCACTGAAGCAATGGGGACCTCCAGATGATTTGAAGAAATGTATAGACCCAGTTGTGTCTTATATTGTGCACTGCTTTCTTCTTCATTTTCCTTAATATAAGATAAATTACTGTAGATGGAAACTTCACAGTTACTCTCCTTTAAGGAAAATGATACTGCTTTCATTCACAGAAATGGGCCTAGTCCCACCCAATCACGCAGCACTGATGTGAGAGAGTGTGGAATGGGGTGTTGTTGTGTCAAGTGCATTGAATAACATACAGAAAGTTCTCTCCCAGGAGGGTTATTACCTGCACAGCTTGCTCAGGCTATCCATCCATCCATCGCCTCCCAGTGAGAGATGCAGAGCTCACCCCACCTGCGACAAGTGTTTCTGGGTGTAGCAATCAACACTAAGTCATTCCTCATAGCTGCTTGGGGTGGCACCCAAAACTGCAGTACTTGTATTGTGAATAGTATGTGTCTTGTACCTCAGCTGGCTGTCCATTTAGCTTACATACCACAGCGAGGTGTGCAGAAAGACATTCACTCCAAGTCTCAACGTGGGAATGTGGAGATTGTGGAACTATTCCTGTGCAGTGGGAGACACCTGCTGTGCAGTGCACAAATGGCAACTCCACACTGTACCGTGCCCAGGCTCCTTGCTACAGCTATGGTAGGTAGGTGTGTTATTAAGTTTGCTCTCTGTAAAATACAACCTGAATGTAGGGCTTACCTCACTCTGCAGCCTGTAAAAAGAACCAAGATTAGGTAGATGGTCTGCATGGTTCCTAAGTCTTATTAATCTTGATTTTTATGCAGGTATCTACACCTGCTCCGTATCTCTACATGGCTCCCTTTCGCCTCCTGTGAATGGTGATAATGGCGGTAATATCACTTCCCTACCTCCCAGGACGACTGAGTAAATGCATTAGAAATCTATTTGGCTGCAGGAGTCTTTCCCTAGTGCTGTAGTATAGCTTGCTCTGGTAGTTGTGTCAGTTGTGCAACTATGGCATTTTGTACTAAACCCACTGTATGCAGCCACTGCTCTCCTTATGCACAGTGCTGTGGGAATTACACATTCTGACAATGAGCACACCCAGCTCTGACAGAAGTTTCTGGAACTTGTGCCTGTTGGTGACTGCAGTTTAAAACCCCGTGTTGGTAGCGTTGGGTGCACTGTCAGAGCTGAGATCTGCAGGGTTTAAACAATCCTGTGACAGCTGCAGGATAGATTTCAGTTTCCACGGAAACTGGCACTGCCTCTCCAAAATCAAGGTGAAGTGTTGGCTAATTATCTAATAATAACACTGAGCATCTACATACAAAGTTCTTCACCTTCCTCTTACTGAAGGAATTTCCATTCCTATAGCATTCAACAGATGCAATCGACGTGTTGCAAATGCACACTGTTGTCATTGCTTGGGCCATGTAATCTACTCTCCAGGGATGAAAGAATTCAACCTTGACCTGCTCAGCCGCTGAGCCTTATGCACTCTGCTGTTAAGATAAAGTGATAATTTGCCCCTACATCTACTGCACAAACTGGTACCATTGTTTAGAGGACAAATTACAGAATAACAGAAGTTCTTTTGCTTTACTGTGTGTTTTTATACTGTCTTTTCAGAACATTTTTTGTTCTCAAATGCATTTCCTTGTAAATAATTCTCATTACATAAAATTTTTATCTGCTCACACTCTTGCTTATCACCTGAACTTAGTCATGCTTTGGCTTTGTGCTCACTGGACTCTGTTTTGAATCAGTGAGTTTCATCGTTTTGCTGAACATTCCTTTCTCCAGGTCATTGATTCCTAAGGTTAACAAAATGAATTGTCCTGCTGATCCTTGTTACGTCCCACTGATCTCCTTGCTGTATCCTGAACTGCTCAATTACCTTTTGCCTTCAATTTCAGAGGCATTTATTGAACCCACAGATCAGTCTTTTGTGCAGGAAGCAGTTTCATATTGGATTCAGGAACATGTTCATGTGACTATTGCTCATACTTATACTTCAATTTGTTAGGGTTGTTTAAGTTTTCTTGGTTAATTTGCTTCGTGACATGCCCTTTTAAGTGTACTTTCTCCACTGCCCACTGCTCATTTTCTGTCTCTCTTTCTAATCTCTATTCTTTTCCATCTGCTCCTGAATAATATCTCCCACTGTTTAGTAATGTTGACTTTCCATTTTGTCATGTTTTATCTTTTCTGCCCTTCTGAATCATTTGAATCCTTTGCCAGCCTTTATTCATTTTGGGAAGAGAATAAGAGACAATATTCTTCTGAAGGATGTTTGCTCTGATTTCCTCAACAGGTAATTGAGGATTTTCTTAGGCCTGTCTTTCATCTCACTAACACCACGTCCCTCTTATTTTTTTTTGACTGGGGGTTGACATCCACATTAGCCAGGTTTGGTATGATCAGTTGTATTTCAGCTTCCATGTACTGGGGAGAGCATGGAGACACAAAACCAAAGAAACAATGTTTCTGTCCTAACACCCCATAACACCCTTTGAATCAGCTAGGTATTAATGGGAAATGGGGCAGAGCATAAGTCTTACTCCTTTTAAATCTTCCTCCAACCCAAACGACCTCATGCATCTATAGCTGAGTCTACTCTCACAGTTGTTGTCTTTTCTAGGACTGCAATATGGAGAAGAAAAGGATTTTCACACATTTGTGTGCCAAGGGGTTGTCTTTAGGTGTGTTTATAGCAGGGAGGGCCATCTGTCTGTCACAAACAAAATAAAAGAAGCTAAAGTGAAACTTTTGGTTGCAGAGAGCTACTGTGCAGTCCATCTAGAGCGACCATCATCTGAGCTGCATTTTTCACATCAAGAATCTGTTATTTCCAGTGCCCAAGGACCATGCAGCTGTTTACAGAACACACTGACATCCCTGAACATGTCACACATCTTTGGCAGTGGCTCAGGTGTCTGGGATCTCATGAATAAGCAGTAATACTGAAACTCTCAAGAACAATAGCTTCTTTGCTAAGGAGAGGCACATTCTGAAGTGACTGAATATGACTGGAGATAGGGTTTGTGACCAGAGCACTGACAATACAAAAGACATCACTCCTGATCAACAAGCTTACTTATAGATTCTTTTTAGAAAATAAAAAAGCCAAAAGAAATTCTGCCTTGAAAAAGTACTTTTTTGACAAAACCTTTGTTTTACTGGATCATTTTTTATCTTAGGCGATTCTATTCTATTTTGAATTTATCAAGTTTATTAACAAAGCCATTCTGAGGTTGTGTAATTTCTTCACAGATGAACTGAAGCTCTGGGCTTCTCTGAGGAAACATAAAAGTTGAATGTGCAAGATGAGCACCCTGAAAACCTCATGATAAAACCCTTCACATTCAGACAGTTACCTCCCAGTTGGTGCATTGGAGAAATTATGACATATTTGAAAAACCCCAAGCCCACAGGCTTTAAATCAGAGGTGAGGAAGGTGTGTCATGTTTAAAGAAATAAATGGCCACAAAGGCACTTTTTTTTTAGAAGCTTCCAGGGCACTCTGAAATGCCTCATAGCAGGGGGCAAAGCCTGGCTGAGCAGGAAACTAATAGTAGGAGATACATGGAGTTTATACAGCCTCGACATTGAGTATAAATTTGAATTGGGTATGTTTTGCCGAGCAGCTTTGAGCTACTGGTTGCTGCATTTTGTTGGGAAAAGGAGTTTTGGTGACTAGCTGGGTAATACGTGAAAGGAAAATGAACAGCCTTGGGGGGAAAAAAGGCTCCTTATCAAGATTAGAGCGGTGCACAAAGTGTTGGAGATGTGGAGTCTTCTACAGCACGTGCTGTGATCCCACCAAAATACTGCTAGCAGCTAGCTCTCTGTGAGCAGGTCATCAGCCACCACAGTCCCTGTAGTTAAAAGTTAAGCCTATTAACTTAAAAGAGGTGCCTTTTTAGCCAAGACAGAAAAAGATAGCATAACTAGGTAGCCTGGTTTGTTGGAGCACTTAGGTCATTCTCAGCCTGGACAAGTCAGTTCCTTCTTAGAACAAACACACATTCAACAGCATTTTGGGTGACTTCCATTTCAGTAATATTGTTGTAACAGGAAACAGGAGTAAGTTTGCCCCAAGCATGTTTTTCTTTCAAACAGCAGAAAGAACAGAGAAATTACAAGAGGTAGTGAGTTTAGCAAACCCGCACATAAAAGAATCTTTCATAAGAATAAAATGCTGCATTTACAGCTGTAAAAGTGACACCCGTATAATTTAAAAATGCAAAGCTAGTTTTACTGTGTTTCAGGGCTTGCTCTTCTTTAGTTCAAGTGCTTAAAGTGTTTAACCTCATTGCATTGGCAATACCAAGCCATTCATACAGCACTGGGCTTTTAACTCATCATAAGTGAGGAAGTGAAACTTGGTAGTTAGTGTAACCAAAGTGCAATTGTGTTCTTCACACTGTGTATGTTTTGACTGGCTTGTAAAAAGAATGTAGAAGTTCATGGCTCTCCCTGGCAATTTCTTGTGATGACCGAGGTAAACATGATCTGCAACATATTTGGCCACAGCCTGACTCTGAATGGGAAGACAGGCTTTTATCAGACAGTGGAGAAAAGTCGAAGTCAGCTACCTGCAAAAGGAACATCAAAGAGAGAGTTTTTAATCTGGGTCCCACTGACTTGAGTGAGTCCAGCAAGAATACTTTGGGCCAGAAACAGCACTTGGTCCTCAACCAGTTTCAGTCAGTCACCAACCAAATCAGACTTATACCTGTTGCATGTCTCATAGATAGTCTCTAGAGGTATATTATTCATAGCGTGGTATGATGGGAAGTGGTTTAGGTACTTTCCAAAGGGCCATGAAAGCTACTTTTGATTTAGGAGCTCATGCTTATTACAAATACAGTAATGCAGCATGTGAAAGCTACACCAGAGATGGAAGGGAGCTGGGGAGATAGAGGTCACATATTAGGGTAAGGTGACAATTTAGCGCCACTTTAGGTAATGTACCTACACTTTTTTACCTTCCTGTATTCTCTCTCATTATCCCCCTGCTTTCTTTCATGTAACCACTCTAAGGCAGATCCTCTGGAAGGGATACTTCAGTGCAAGCACCTGCTTGGGTATATTAACAAACTGCCCATGATAGCCTAGCAACTTGAATTATAGCTCTCCACAGCAAGCCAGAAGTCTGCGTGTTGCTTCAAGTGTTTGCCTGCACTGTTTAGATTTTTCCATGGAATGGATCAGACACACTAGGGAAATGCTCCCTCCTGCTCTATTAGTCTGGGCATTAAAGAAGGGACATGGCTGAAAGGTGTGTTTACTCACTATCCTAGCTCAAAGTAAGAGTAATAGGATACCTCCACGAGATCTTTTTGTTGTGTGTTACTTCGGAAGGTTGTGTACAGCACCAGTCCTAGCATCACTGAAACCAGAGCAATGCAGAGCAGGACAAAAAAAGCTGGGTGGATCCCTAGGAAAGAGCACAAGGGCACATTCATGGAGTGATACAATATAGTGAGAAGGAAATGTTTTAGGAGGAGTTTTCATATTTTTAGAACAAATTGCATTTATGTAACAAGGACTAATTTTTTTCCAGCCCAGATCACTTCAGATCTTTGAGATCTCAGAAGTGGGAATGCAGAATTGTGAGATTGGCTTTTCCCATACCTTTTTACCCTCTTTTTCCTTTAACAGCCTAAAAAAAATCTCCATCCCTTTACATATGTTTGTCCTAACTCTCCAGTGTGTTTATACCTCTGTGGTACCCAAAGAAGACAGGAGGGAACCTCATCTTCACAGCAGCTAGCAGCCTCCATCAAAGGGTATTTGCATACTTAGTCCTGAATGCTCATCAGTGCCTTCTGGACTGAGCTGCCCTGTCTGCATACAAGTGCTAGCCCATGGTGAGATGGTATATCTATTCTGTATCACAGCCTGGCTGTCCTCTGGCCCTCTTCACATAACCTCTTTCTCAGATGATTCAGGGACCCAAAGGGAGCATGTGTGAACATGCATGGGAAGCCAGCAGGCATTCCTGGCTGGAGAAACAGAAACTTACACTGAACTAGAGGCCTAGAAAAATATACCCTTAAAAAAAATCTAGAGCTAAAGTGAACAAAAAGAATTGAGACTTCTTAATTAAGGGAGTGTTATAAACATATGTTTCCTACTTACCCTCTCTAACTACAAAAGCCAGACTATCTAAACTAAAAAATATGTAATTTAAGTAAATCAACCTTCCTAGGAAATTCATTAGCTTCAAGATACTCTTGAGACTAATGGTTCAGCAGGATGCAAGCAGCTCAGAGCAATTACAGTAGGCACGTTATAGGCTGTCCTTTCTCTTTCTCTTTCTTATGCTTTCAGGGATCTATACCAGTTTCCAGAAGCCTCATGTGCAGGCTGGTTAATCCATAATTATCTGGTTAATCCATAATTATCTTTGACATGTTTGAGGCTGTTTGTTCTCTGACAGGTGGGAATCGCTGTGCTGCTCAGATCAGCTGCCCCTCACCTGTTGGCCACACTTTGATTTCATGGTACATCTGCAGCATCGTCACGCCGTTCTCCACTCTGACGCTGAGGCAGTATTGTCCGGCATCACTGAAGGTGTGACTGAGGTTGTAGCAGGAGCCATTAACTACCACAAGATGGCACTTTTCCCCTTCCAGTGGAATGCACTCGGCCTTTATGAGCCAACATAATGCTAGCGGTGGGCTGAAATGAGACAAGAGCAAAAATAAAAGAAAAAAATTGGTGAAAACTGCAAAAATTTCAGGTAGGAGCTGATGAATCACTTGGTTAAAATAGTATAATAATTGTGAAAATAATGAAGTTAATCTAAGTACAAATAGAGAAGTAATTAACTGCACAGTCATTCAGTTTATAACATTTGTCTATTGAGAAAGTTCTTTGTAATGCTTCTATAAAAACAAGCTTTTCAGATGAGAGATAAATACCTGCATGGGTCATAAGCAGGCCCTTTGTGGAGAAAACCCCATAGTCCTTCTCCAATAATGATAAAAGGAATCTTTTTTCCTGCACTTCCAAGGAAGTATAGGTTGTTTTTCCTTTGTTCTTCTCACACAAAAGAAATCATTGTTTGTGCTATGGAAGAACACTCAAGACTTCTGATTATAAAATCCCCACAAACAGAAGTGGAAAGAATGCAAGATGAGCTCTGTGCAATGAACTAATAAATGCAAATAAATTGCAAGGATCACAGTACTCCCTTATAGTAACAAATACATTCTTATTTGCTACCCTCATTTGCTACCAAGTGCAAACCACTTAATCTCACAGTATCTAGCTGATGCCTTTTATTTACATTTTCAGACCCTTGTTCCAACTGATTCTGCTTGAACTCACCTTATACTCTGTGGACTTTGGCTCTGACAACTAGATAGAGCTTTTCTTTACTCCATCTTATTAGTATTTTGTTCCTTATCTCTTTAGGACATTATTTACTAAAGAAAGCAGTGTGTTTATGAGTTCAGCTCATGTTCTAGCTTTGTTTTTGATAACACATCTCTCAAGCCTTTGTCATTGCTTCTCTATCATAAGCTCCTATTGCATCAGTCCCAGTCCTGTGGCCAGGAGTTTAGGTCTGGCAAACACTGTCCATCTTAAAGCCAAACCTTCTTTTAGAGATCTCAGGTTCTCCTGTAATGATTTTTGGCTGTCTGTATTTATTGGTATGCCACCTTCAGTTTCCACTCCTGCTAATGCGGATTCACTTGTGAATGCAAATTGTGCTGCTTTGTCTATTGGGGCTATTTATGCCTTTGACAAACGATTATGTATTGGCTGCTACTTGCTCCATCCTACATCTCCACTAAATAGCCCTGCTCTATTAGGTTTTGGGTTGTTTTTTTAATCCAGTATTAGCCTCAACAGGTCCCAGTAGGAGAGCTGGAAGTAAGTGTCACTTTTCTGCTCTTCTGGAGTATAAATGACTTCTGTGTTTATAGATTTTTTATAGTGAAGGAGTTTTCCTGAGTGTTTCAATGGTATTTGAATTACAAAAATCTTCTGATACATTCTAAATGCTGCAGCTTGAGAGAGCTTGTGCTAGGATCGAGGTGCTCACAACTGTCCTGTTATCATCCCTGCATGGAGCCCTTCCATCTTATTTCATCTGTGGCAATCTCAGCTTTGCCATAATTATTCCCCAGACCCATGATACCCATGAGACAGTCAAGGATAACTGCTGTGCAATAGAGCTCTCAATACAATTTATTTAATGGTGAGGAAATTGGTCAAGAAGAAAAATCCAAAAGGAAGTTTTAAGATGTATTTCTATCCCCCCTCCCCATATTTATTTTTTAACATTCTCTTTATAAAGGTATAGAAATAACATTTGCTTTGTGTAGGAAGATTCTACTTCTCTGTAAAGACTGAGGTTCTTTCAGGTTCCTAGAGAGTTCACAGTATTTCAAGTCAGGAAAATCTAATATTCAACAGCATTTTGTTCAAAGGAAATTTCATTTTTGTTTTAAGAAATAGTTCTGTGGAGTGCAACTCACTATTTTAAGGAAACAATGTGGAAAAAAAGTAGACAAAAAGGAACTTAAATAGACAAAATAAAGAAAGAAGTTGTGTTTGTACTTACGTGCCATTGATATGAAGAGATAAATTCAAGTCTTCCATTACGTGAGTCTCTCTGGAGCCCACTACATTAATGCTTTGAACAGCATCTGAGGAAGGGAAAAAACAAACTGTATCACACTGCACATTTAAACTTGACATTCCCTGGTTTTCCAGTGAAGGTTTATTTTCACAGACTTTGCAGGTTTTAGCTCCATCAGTCACACAAATAATACTTACACCACACCCAAAAAAGAAACCTCGTGCTAGAGTTGTTGTAAGTTTTCTGAATTATTTGTGATTTATTTTTAATATACAATCAACTACTTTGTTAATCCTTCACATTTTTAGTTATGTGCTTGTTTGCTCCCGAACATGACCAAATCAACAACACTTTCCAAATGCTTATTTAACTAATAGTAGTTAAATAGCTGGCATAAATTAAACAAAGAAATTCTCCATAAGTTACAGTAAGCATTTTATTGTAAGTTTTAAGTATATGTGAGACTGTTACAGAAGACATTGAAACTTTTGGTAAATGAAAAAGAAACATAAGATTTTATATATTTTCTCCTTTTTTTTTCTGTGCTCAAACAGCACGAAGTCCATTTTGCAATGGAAAAACTTAATTGAATAACGACCAGTTCTTGCATGTGAAACAATACTAAAGTTGTATTATCACATTAAAGATAGATTGTATCTGTAGCTATATAGCAAATTCAGTTTGATAAAGCAAAATGTTTTATAATTACCTAACAGCTCCAGCGCAGTAGTGAAATCACCAGTTTTCTGCACTGTTTCTCTTTCATGTATGATGCTTCCAATTTGCTCCCATTCAGCTATGACTTTAAGATGCACTGTGCGATTCCCCATGGTAGAGTGGTTATAGTAGACAAAGGGTTGCTTTGTGATCTGATAAACTCTATGTGCAACATGAAAAGATTTAGAACCAAAATCACCTTTTAACAAGAAATTGCATATTTCTGATTTAAAAGGGACAAGCTCTAACACGTTTTTAAAGAGAATGCTACAGTCTGCTGTGATTCTAGTTCTACTTTGTATCTGTATCAATAAAGGTTAATGTCTGTGTCACCACCAACAGAACTACTATCAGTATATGACCCAGAGCATATCTATGCATTTTTGATCAAAGAAGTTAAATATAGTGCTAAAAGAATTCACAAAATAGAACAGAAATAGCCAGTAAATTATGACAACTACTTTTATAACAGGTGGCCTATAAGCTAATTAAAGCACTACGGTGGGAGGGGGGGGGAGAAAAAAGAAAGAAAAAGGTAGTATTCAAAGACTAAATCCTATGATTTAATTTCATCCTATGATTTAATTAGGATTTTTTTTCTAGATGGGCATCTGAATCAGAGCCATCTTGAATATTCTTTAAAGTAAACAAGAAATCACACTTACCCATCTCCAAAATCCCAGTTGTAGACAAAGGATGCTGTCTTGAAGTAATGACTTGGGTCATGAAGACAGAAGGAAATCCGTGTCACGGCACCCGTGGAAGAACTAGAACCATGTGTGGTAAATCTACTGTGCTCTATCTTGGCAATGGTAAGATTCCCTGTGATAAATTCTGCAGATGATAAGATGGGGAAAGAGTGACAACAAAAATCACTTTAATAGCAAGCTCTGTGTGAGTATCAAAACATTACTTAAAATGTACTGTATAAGTCCTTTTAGGTCCTAGTCCAAGTAGTTAAGTGTATTTTATATGTGTTAGTGAAGCAGAGAAAGTAAATTACTTGCTTAGGTTAATACAATGGGCATGATAAAGCTTCTAATAGGACTAAGAGAAATAATCCTGGTCTGACTGAAGTTAATGTCAATTTTTACTATGGATTTAAAAAGAACTGTGATTAACACAAGTATCTAGATGAAGGGATTCAGAATCAAACCGATAGACCCACCCTTCATGTTTGGGGAGGCAGGTTTTGTTTGTTTCTTTTGTGGGATTTTCATGTTGCTGTTTTTTTGGCTTTTAGTTTTAGCTGCTTCCATAGAAATGAAAATTTGACTACTATGAATAAGAGATGGGCTATATATTGTGAATACAGAAAGGCAGAAATTTTGATATCTGTGGCAGATCCTATGCTAGAGTTTTTTACAAGGACTACAAAGGCTGATCTAAAAACACTTCTTTAACCTATGAATGAAGAGGTTTTATGATGATACACGTACCAGCTCATTATAAAATTAATGGGCTATTAATTACCAACAATAGATTCTTACCCTGTTAACAATTCATTAAATTTGGTTAACTGTTCTCTTGATGATGCACTAATAAGAATCGTAATTAATGCTTCAGAATGGGGCCAGTAATTCAGAATTAACTGGACTTGTAATTTATAGGAGTTATTGGCCACTACCTTTGAGTACCTGCAAAGCCCCACTAGGTGCTCTTGCTTGGGAAGGCAGAAAGGTGCAGTGGGATCTTACCTTTTACAGCTATGGAAAGCTTTTATTCCTTTTGCTTGCAGCATGAGAATATGACAATGCAAAGCAAGAAATGAATAAATAGATATTCAACATGGCAGCAGTTCTTAATAGAGAAAAGATCTTGTGTATACTTTTATCAGACTTATCCAGTAAGCTTGGTGTTTCTCGAAGAAAATTCTCAATAGCTAAAAAGTCAGCTATGCCCTATGGTTATCTCTTTTGTCTTCCTCCATGTCCTTATCATTGGCTGGAAGCTGAGTCTATTTTGGTGTTTGTAAGTTGAGCACTGGGATGCAGGGTTAGAGTGATATCATTACAAGTCTCTGAAAGAAGGAATTGTGGGAAGCTATCAAGTGATATTTCATGTCAATCCTGTATCAGAGATTAGGTTAACTATATCACATCATTTGTCAGTTTGTCAAAAGATATATATTTATGGTTATAAATATTTGCAGTAAGCTGATTAATTATTTGAAATGCAGCCATGACTTCACATCCAATTTCAGTACACGCAGAGATTGAAAAGAAAATGTAATGCTCTGTTGTACTGATGGACTAAGTTTTTGCTGTGTCATGCAATGGGGAAAATCAGTAGATTGTCATTGGTCATACTAACTAGTAGATTGCTGGTCATACTAACTTTAGAAATGCTGAGAAGCATTGTTTTAGGAGTCTGGACATCACTGAACAACACTGATGTGTGAACTGCAGCTACTGAAGCATCTGTTTTCTAGTTCATTTTCTCTAAATGAAACAGGCAGGAAAACATGGGCAGGATCACACTTGCTTCCTGTATGTAAGTAGGCTACAGCACAGCCCAGTTAGTACAATGCCATCCAAACCCACCTTCCATCAAAGGAGTATACATATCGAAGTATGCTGGCAGAAGCCATATTTATGCCTGGTTTTCATGTTTCTGATGTAAGCAAAGGAAGCAAGCATCCTGATCTATACTGAATACCTGAATACATAGAAGTTGTAAAGCCATTTTACCTGTAATTTGAAGCACGGTGACATTTCTAGCAACCGGCTGACATAACCAACAATTTCTGTGAGTCACCCAGACAGATATGGGAAAAGTCCCAGGAAATTCACCAGTCACATTAATTACAGAGTTTAACTGCTGCTCAGATTTCTCTATCAGAATCAGGGGAGCATAAATCCAGTTGAAGTGATACAAGTTTGATGGGACACTCTCATTCTTCATACTTAGACTGGCGTGAACAGTGGCTTGAGCTCCCGTTGTGATGGGACCATTGTTGGTTATCTCCAGAGCATACTTCTCTGTGGAAATCATAAAAAGAAACCAAACCCAAGCTTAGTTGTATTGCATTTTTAAATTAATTTATTTACACATTTTAACCAGTCAGCTGTAGTTATGTGTTAGTATATTACTTCTTTTTAACCATTTAAAAACCTGGAAAAGAAACTGTTGCATCTCTATATGAGTTCAAACAAGTAGCATTAAACAACATGTTAGCCTGGGTCCTAGAAATGTTAATAGTAGCAGGGAGCTTCAGATTAGAACATTATAAAAACTTTGATGAGGTTTTAAAGGCAGAACTGGACAACATGGAGCAAGTTCCCTTGCTGCACCAGTGATCCTTGCTGCCTGGCAATCCTCTCACCAGGGAGCACTGGAGCAATGCCAGGCAGAGCAGCAGAGCTGTGGGGTTCTTATGCTGATGACTTTCCTTCTCCTCTCTTTCTGCAGCCACCAGATTGCCAAGAGGGACCAAAGTCTTTTAGGTGCAGAAGCTGCATTTTTCACTCATACATGACATGTAACATGGAGCACTGGGGTAGGTTACCCGTGTGCTGGCTTTCCTGTACCCATCAGCTTTGGATGGGGTGGAAAGAGAACCCAAAGAATCTACTTAGTGCCCACATTTTATTTCACATATTGCAGGTGCTGAGCAAATCTGGTTGCAAAATAACTGTGAGAGGTAATGTTTTACTACCTGAGCAAGAATTCCACTATTCCCATTTCACAAGACAATGGCCCTGAGTTCAGGTTTTTGAGTTAATAGAGAAATGCCTGTGATTTGATGGTCTGGCACAGAGAAGTTTCACGTCTCTAGAAGAATCAGGCTACCCTCCTCTTTGTTTCAGCAGAACTTGGGAAAAAAATAGCCAGCTAACTCGTGCTTATCTAGAACTTCTCCTTGGAGGTTATCGCGGTGCTTTACAAACCAGGGCCACACTGAAGCCCAACAACTGCAGCAGTTGAGATTAAGTGGCTAAACCAAGGTCACTCAATGAATCACCAACAGAGCGAGACATTTCATCCAGTTCAGGGATTTCTTCTACCTTCCCGACCTCTCTTTGCAGAATGCAGCACAACGAGGGATGGAGGATGCCCAGGTGCCCTGGGACCCGCGGCACTGGGTCAGTGGAGGAAGCAGAAGCGCAGCTTCTGGGTGAGGAAGTGCAAAGCAGAACTCTAGCTCCCCAGGATGCCCCAGCTTTAGCGGCAGCACCAAGGTCGCAGAGCCTGAGATCTGAGAAGGTGCTTGGAACTGTCTCCACCCCTTGTAGCCCGCAAGCCTGGGTTAGAGAACCATCACCCTCCCACAAGTAAAGCACCTTACGCGCCTTCGCTCCGCCGCCTCACCCCCCCATCACCAGCTCCCCGGCGGCGATGTCAGCGCAGACCGGCGGCCGCTTACCTGCCGCCGGGGAGACGCGGCCGAGCAGCAGCAGCAGCAGCACGCCGGTCAGCAGCAGCATGCTCAGGGCGGCGGGGGCCATAGCCAGGCACTGCTGCGATGGGTCCTGGACCGCGTATCGTCGCGCCGGGGCCGGGCGCTGCCCCGAGGCCACCCGCGGTACTGCGGCACCTCTGTCCGCCCCCCGGGACGCTCCCCCGCGGCAGCGGCCGGCTGGCCTCTCCCGGGGAAGTCCCTGCGGGGCGGTGCTGCCAACGGAACGGGATGCTGCAGAGCCGCGGGGGGTTTCAAAGTTAAATACATAAACACAAAGCACAAATGCCGCCTGTCACAGGATGGGCACAGCCTTGATCGCAGAGACCGTGTTATGGGGTTGGTGGCTGATGGAGTATTAGGCTGTGGTGGGTGGTGATGCCCCAGTCGCGGACAGTTCGCTGCGGTTATGTGGACGCTCCACGTCCGAGCTGGCGGCTCCGCGCAAGGTGCGCGACTGGAGCTGCTGGAGGGAGCCGGGAAAGCGGCTCCCGCAAACGCAGTGCAGCTCGGTTTGAACTGTTATGAGTACTTATTCGAAGCACTATCTTACTCCTGGCTGTGTATGTATTTTTTAACAGATCAGCCCCCCTCCACCGGCTTTGCTCCGGGTTCCCCGGCGCGGCAGAGCCGCTTCTACCGCCGCTCTCCCGGGGCGCTGCCGGGTCGCGACTGCATCGGCGGGGCGGTTCCTCGGCGGGAGGGGCCTGGGCCTGCAGGGGGGACCGACTACGGCCGCGTCTGCCTGGGGTAACTCCACGACAGAGGCAGCTCGGTTACCGGCGGCGTCCCCGGGGCCCGCTGCGTTAGGGGACACCCCGAGCCTGAGGGGAGGGACGCGGCCGGCCTCCCCTCAGGCAGCGCGGCCCGGAGGGGCCTGGCGAGCACGCTTCCTGGCTCTGGCGGGGCAGGGCACGGGGTGGCCGGGGGTAGCGGGACCCGGCGCCGTGAGGGGTCCGGGCGGCGCTGCGGGCCTGAGCGCCCGCCTCCTCCAGGGGAGATGCGGGGGAGGCGGCCGGCGGGAGGAGGCGGCCGGAACTGAGAGCGGGCGCTTCCGTTGCGCCCATGCGCTGCCGCCGGCCTCCGGGAGCAACAAAGGAGGGAGCGGGGGGCCCGAGGCTGGCCGGGCCCGGGGAGCCGCGGGGTGAGGGGCGACGCGGCGTGAGGGGCGCCGGGGGCGGCAGCGCTTCCGTATGGGCCTGGGCCTGGCGCGGGGTGAAGCGAAGCCGCGGGAGGCGAGGCCCGGCGCAGAGCGGGGCGGAACCGGCGCGCCGCGGGGCGGAGGAAGGGGCCGGAGCCCTGGCAGCCCTGCGCTCGGAGGCCTCCGGAGGGACGCGGGGGCGCTGAGGGATGGGGGGTCAGTTGTGGCCGTCGCTCAGGGGTGTTCTTGTCCACAGGACGGGCGCTTCGACGGCGATGGGATCGGCGTGATGGCCCTGGCAGCAGGGAGCGACCCGGTGGCTACCAGCCTTGCGGCGGGGAAGGTAGGGGGACGCGGGGCCCAGCGGGCGCCCAGTACCCCGACTCTAGGGCAGCCGTGGAGGGACCCGGGGCGATGTTTGGGGAGCACCCCCAGCTGTTCGTCGCTGTTTAAGGGTAGCTGGGCTAAGGAGGGCTGTGAGGCGAGCTGACAGGAAAGCGTCCGAGTGAGGAGAGAGGTTTTCCCATCTTAACTGAATTTCGAGTTTCTTTACAAGAGGAAGGCAGCTTGTAGCAGCAGGACAGCTCCAGGCACCGCTGGGAGTGCGTCCTGGTGGGATGTTTCCGAGGGGACCTGCGAGTTCAGGTCCGACTGGACAAGATAACAGCTGTGCGGTGCAAGGAGCATCCCCGAGCTGCTGCTGCTGCGAGAAATGGGACCAAAGGAAACGCGTGAATGTTTGTGCTATGGTGTGAAGAGCCCACTAGCCACCTTTGTCTAGAAGAGTGTTCCTGTGATGTTGAGTGCTGCAAATACTGGACATTGTATATGTAGGCTTTCCTTTTGGAAAAGACGTACCCTTTTCAGTGTGTCAAAAGAATGGATGTAGGTGATGTAGTAGCTGGTGTTAACCAAGCATTTAAATTAACAAGTATTTTTTTCTATGTTTTTCTAGGTTTGTTGATCTTGGTTTTAGGTGCTGAAAGCTGATCCTTCGTCCTCCAAGATGGCGTTTGTTTCAGCACAAGGGCCTACTGTGGTGGATCAAACCACTTTGATGAAAAAATACCTTCAGTTTGTGGCTGCTCTTACAGATGTCAATACACGTAAGATACTTTTTTTTTCTATTGAAAGTCCTTCAGTAGTTTGTTTCACAAACATTGTGGTATTGTTTAGACAGTTGATAAATATGTGTTGAATTCACTTTGCTTTCCATTTGATTTTTGATTTTTGAAGAAGCAAAATGATGAGTAATACTTACACGAGCCAAAGTGAGTGAGCTGTGTGTGTGCGCATTTGTGTGATGGTTGATTGTGAGAATTGTATGCCTTATAATTCGGCAGTGATAGCTAAACTGATAAGATCTGATTGCTTCTTTGATCAATGAGTCTGGTGTTTTCATTCCTGATGTAGGTTTATATTTATTTTTTTTGCTTGAATTTTCATTTTCAGCTGATGAAACCAAATTGAAAATGATGCAAGAAGTCAGTGAGAATTTTGAGGTAAATATGAAAACACCTAACAACCCAAATGAAGACCCAGGAAAATCCGCTAACTTACTGAAATGGCATTGTTCCTGGTGCTTAACATTTGTTGGTTTGATTTCTGATGTTATGTGGGTAAAATATTAGTATCTTGTGACTTATAAGTATAAATCATAAGTCACTGATTTTAGGTTTGTATTTAGGAATTATTCAGGTTAATGAAGAATTACAGTGTTTGTACTTGGAGAAATCTTTCATTCTCTAATCATTATTCAGTAAGCATTTAAATAAAGGTGAAGAAATAGATTTTTCTTTCATTTTGAATATGAAATTTCTGTATTTAAAGCTTCTTTGATTTAGTTCAAATGTTTATTGTGCTCTTATGAAGCAGAAGTCTCTCTGGTTCCTGTGAGTAGTTCCATAGTATGGAACAGAGGGAGTTGTCAGATACAGGATCTGACATCAGGAGTGGAGATGGCTCCCATGACATCTTTTGCGTGGTGATGGACCGTTAAGTTTAGATGAGCAGCAGAAAAAGAGACAAAAGTTAATCTAACTCTGTGTTAGCATAAATTACGCTTTAGTTTAATAGTTATTATGTGTCTATTTTGAAATTATGGAGAACTTGTTATTTTGTAAGAAGAAGTTCAGGATCCTAGAATCTAGAATGTAATTCTAGATCTTAGACTGTAATTATCTCTCTATCTAGTTTTTTAGTCATGTTGTGATCAAAAAAAAGTGCTACTATTGTGACATACTCTGTCCTTAACTGCTTTATTTCAAGTGATCTTGCATAGTCCATGATAAGGAAACCTAAATACATATTCTAGTCCTGTTTAATGTCTTTGGATATTTTAAAGTAAGCTTTATGCTAGATTGCATCCAATAGGTGCTGGATGTTGAAAGCTGTGCCGGTTTTAGTTGTTTCTGAATTACTGGTGGAATAAATTCAAAGCTGGTGTAACTGTATTACAAAAATAAACCAACCCCAAAGTTACAGGCTTAATCTTTGTTTAGTTTGTTTAAGTGATTAAGTAGGTGTCTGTTCTGCATCTATATACACATGGAGAGCATATTACAGAGCTTCATATTACCATAAGTGACTATCTAAAAATATCAGTGTGGAGTTTTGTGCCTGTTTAAGCTGACCTGCGATCTCCAACAAAATTTATCTGACTAAAAGAATAGTTTTAACAGCTTAGTCTAATGATCTATTTAGAATCTGGTGGCTTAGTTGATTCTCTTTGCTTTTGTTTTCAGTAGGGAAGAACTTGTTCAATATTTGCTTTGATAACATTCTGTTGTAACTCACTTGGTTCTGTAGTGTGGTCCTACCCAAAGAGGTGATGAATTGACTTGTGCAGAAGTATAGCTCTGTTTGCTGGAAAACACTTGTTTGAGGGGGCAAGAGGGATCCACTAATATAGTTGTAGTTCAATTTTTTCTGTAGAGGTTGTGGGCAGTGTTGTTGCATTTTGTTAATGGTAGATGGTTTCTTCTTGTCTTCTGTTTCCATAGTCCCCTTATTAACTCTGTTGCCTACTTCAGTTTTCAATAGCTGTAAAGCTCCTCAGGTTTTTTCCACTTCAAAAGATATTTTTTATTTGTTTTTGTTTTTTACTTCTTTTAAAAATTAGCTGTTTGTTCAAATTCTGTTTGCTGCATTACTGATCAGGATGTCTTGCTAGTTAGGGGAAGAACTGATGATAGGAGGACTTGTGGAAGTGAAGTTTAAAACTGATGTGCTCCACCTTAACATTAACTGCTTGGCAGTGCCAGTTGTTGGGCTGGTTGTTATGGCATTCTGGGCTAGTAGAGGTCATTGCTCTTCTAAACCAATTTCTGGATGGATACACTTGGCAGTTTTGAATCTCGTTTTTGAGAAATTATTTGTTTGAAGTTTCGTTGTTTTTTTTTTTCTCCTTTCTTCATTTCTTCACATGGGGAAAGAAGAGTGTATTCATTGTCATTCCAGTCTCCCTCTTGGAGGAGAAAAAACTTCCAGAATCGGCCTCCGTTGCTGCTTCCTATGTTTTGTGCCAGCAACGTTATTCTGAGCTCTGTTAGAGTAGTGGGGCTTTTAGTTTCTTGTGTGGTTCATATAGGTAGCAGGCATTATGCTAATTTTCTGGTCCTTGCTGTTTAGCAGTTATTGGGAAGGTGCTTTCAGAAATTTAAGCTGGATTTGTGAAGCTATACTTTTCCTGGAATGGATTTGTGAGCCACTTTACTAGAATGCAGCAATACCTGTTTCATTGCTTGTTCGAAACTTTTTCATTCCTTTCTTCCTCCAAAGTGCAACCATTCTCATGGCATAAACTTGAGGAGGTTAAGAATCATTCAGAATTGTAAAGACTATAAAGGAGGTGAAGGAGGAGAAGATGCAGACAGACTTTTTTTGGAAGATGTTTGAGGTGAAGTAAAGATGCAAGCTAAACTATTGTTCATACTGTCCTGTCTTGCATTGTCATGGTTTAACCCCAGCTGGCAACTAAGCCCCACACAGCTGTTTGCTCACCCCCTTTCCTGGGATGGGGGAGAGGATAGGAAGGGAAGCTTTATATGCTGACCATGGCATCTAATGGTATGGAATATCCCTGGGGTCAGATTGAATCAGCTGTCCTGGATCCAGCTCCTTGTGCAACCCCAGCCTCCTGGGGTGAGGAGCAGAAAAGGCCTTGACTGTGTAAAGCTCAAAAATTATAAAAACGTCTCTGAGTTATCAAAACTGTTTTCAGCACAAATCCACAATATAGTCCCATAGCAGCTGCTATGAAAAAAATTATCTCTGCCCCTGCCAAAACTAGCACATGCATTTAAAAAGCTTTGTACCTTTTTTATGATGTGTCTGCTTTCTTGAAAGCCCTTGGGATAAAAAAACCTTTTGTTTGTATAGTGCCTGATGTAATGAAGTTTATGGTTGCATATTACATAATCTTACTGCAAAGTTGAGAATAGTAGTGGAAATCTATAAAAGGAGGTGGGTTTATAAAACTTTGATGTTATTTAAGGAATAAATAAAGGTGAAATAAACCCCTGCAATACCCATGCAGATTTTTCAAAAGACTGCTGCATTCTTAGATATATCTTTAGTAACTGGCCAGTATGCTTCTGCATCACAGCTGCTTCAGAGAACTGCCTTTACAGGTATATAAACTACAGCTGAGGTTCCAAATAAACCTCACAGTAGTTGGTTAGATTTTCTTTAAGGCAGATGCAGCAGTTGCAGATGGAGGAAGCTGGCTCATCTGATATTTCTGGTTTCACAAGTGGACAGTAGTGCAATATTGTTTTCACAGTGGCATGTAATGCTTAGTTTGGGTGCTGTATGCATGCATGTACGCATTTGCAGAAATAACTAAAATCTCAGTTTAACAGTGCCTGGAAAGTCTTGGGAATTGTAAAGCAATGAAATGTGGGTGTGCTTGTCAGTCTTTCTTGTTCAAGAACATCTACAGCACTTCCCCCCCCCCCCCCATTTAAAATACCTGTGTGTTATGCCAATTCAATTTTCTGTGTGAGGTGACAGTGTTAAAATATATATAAAAATACTCATTTTACAGTCCATTTGGATTGGAGGAGAGAGGTTAATCTGTGTTTACTTTTGTTATTCACTAATAGTGCTCTGTAGTGTATCAGTGAATGCAAAATCACTGAATATAATAAGTTACTTAAAATGTTTAATAGTGGTTTTGAATGTAACTTAATATCTAATCTTCCTTTTTTTTTGCTGTTATTTTTTGTTGCTTAATTAGAATGTGACATCATCCCCTCAATATTCTACATTCCTGGAACACATCATCCCTAGGTTTCTCACCTTTCTACAGGATGGAGAAGTTCAGTTTCTGCAGGAGAAGCCAGCACAGGTAAACACTGGAGCATCTCTTACCTTTTTGCAATGGATGCAGCAGACTACTTATTTGGTACTTGCTTAACCTAATGAGCTGATGTATGTATAGATTTTATTCTTAAATCTGTCATTTGGCAGGAAATTGAAAATGTCCAGTTTCTAAATAAGTTAGTTACAAATTTTGTAAGTCTGGGCTTGTATGAAGAGTGAGAAAAAACTATGGGCAACAGAATTTTCTTGCTGAAATGTGATAGGTTGTTACAGATTACTGACTTTACTGTGGAATGAAAGGCAGAAGTTGAATCTGTTGCACTAAATACTTGAGTTCCTTAAACATAGTCTAATAATTTCCTTTTTCTGGCAGTAAATTTGTTAGAATTGATTCACATATGTGGGTAGTAGGAAGCATCATGTATTTATATGTAACTTTTTGTAAATGACTGACTACTGAAGGATGAAGTGTTCCATGAACGCATAGTTCTGAGGTTTCCTATGTCCACACAAAGTAAAATGGCTTTCTTCTTTTGAAGCATGCAGAAATGTTAAGCTAAAAACATGTCACAACTGATTAACTGGTTGGTGCTTTTTTTGTGGGCTTTTAAGAAGTTCTGTCACATCTTTATCTTTTGTTTTAATAAGTTGTTTTTTTTTTCAGCAACTCCGAAAGCTGGTGCTTGAAATAATTCACAGAATACCAACAAATGAACATCTTCGTCTACATACCAAAAATATCCTGTCTGTGATGTTTAGATTTCTAGAGGTATTCTTTTTTTTTTCTCTTACAACTGTTTCAAATTTTCATATTCCTTGAGCTGCAAAAATTGCTCAGAGTAGGATTTTGAGTAGCTGTGTTTCTGGCTTCACCAGTATAATATGTTACTATCTACAGGTTTTCTCAGTATTCTCTTCTGCCCTTTAGAAACTTGGATTTTACAAATGCAGGGAACGTTCTCATGCTCAATAATTCATTCATTAATAATTTTTTGGCCGATGCCTTATTCTAGAGACTGTTTTGTTTCTTACTTTTGAAGCTCACAGGAAATAACCTGCTCTATTTGGAGGTGTCTCAGTGTGTAAATAAACGCACTTGTGTGTCTGTCTGTGGGGCAATAGAAACAGGTCTGATGGTCTGGAGTTGAAACTTCTGTGTTTTGTTCAGGTAGGGGTGTTTAACTTTAGCCATGCTCTAAGTCTGCAAGGTAAATTTGTATCAAAGGAAAGTCATCTTGCTCATGAAAATTAATGGGGCAGTTGAAGGTTGCAGAGCATAATATTAGAGGGTTTTGAAGTACTTATGCAGGAACTGAAGAATGCAGCAGTAGGCTCACTGAAGATTCTCTTGTTTTCAGACGGAGAATGAAGAAAATGTACTGATTTGCTTAAGAATAATTATCGAATTGCACAAACAGTTTCGACCAGCAATCACTCAAGAAGTAGGTCATACATCTTGTTATATGGTATAGAACTTAATGTCATGGTATTTTGTTCAGGTGGGTTGTTTTGTTTGGATTTTTTTTCCCCGCTGTCCTTTCTATATTGGCTGACCTGTTGTGGTAACCATATATTTATTTATTGATGTATTTTACTTTACAGTAATTTTAAAAGAGGATTGCACAGTGCTGCAACCCTGGGAAAAGCCCAAACTCTTAAAGCTTAGTTGTTTTTGCCTTAAGTGTTTATGGACAAAGTGTTTATGGATTAAACTACGGAATAAATTCCCACAGAAGGGAAGATAATTGGTGACTTTTTAGTGTATGATGGAAAAATCCTGGAAAAGGAGTATTATGATTGTTCCCCCCACCCCTGTTTCTCTCCTGTGACTCATGAAGGAGCATTTGAAAGTTTTCATTTTTATTCTGTTGCTTTCTTTTGTTCATTTACTCCTGGGAAGGCTTAGTTGGTTTGTAGTAATTATTTCTAATGATATACTGTATTGGAACTATGTTGAGATGATAGGTAAATTGGATTCTTTCCAAGTGCAATTGGAATGAATATTGGAAAACAGAAGGAATAATTGAGTGCTTTCAGATTTTTTTAAATAATATGAAAAATATGCTCTAGTGGTGACTGTGAAGAATTGTACTGTTAATGCAGAGTTTCTAAACCAGTGAAAACCTTTTTTTCTTTATGGTAAACTGACTTCTTCCTTACTAGATCCATCATTTTTTGGACTTTGTGAAACAGATTTACAAGGAACTCCCTAAAGTAGTGGTAAGCTTTTTATTTCTTAAATTGCCCTTACTATGGTCAGACAGGTAGTGTTTATTTCTTAATTTTATTTCTAAAAGATACTAACATAATTACTTTTGTATCTAGTGATACAAAGTAAATATAGTTTTAATAAAAGCATTTAACAAAATACATCTAAACCAGAGAGATTTAGATTTTGAATTAGAAAGCTTTCTGTTTATAGCGCAGTATTACTAGTAACAACAAACTGAGGTAAACTTGAGGTAAACTTGTCTATTAAAGCAGTTGACTGCAGTGGCGTCCATGTATCCATGAGGGAAAGGTGAGGTGATGTACTTCCCAGCAGCAGACAGAGCTCTTCAGTGTGCTTGATCTATGTGGAGGCCATCACCTGCTCTTCCTCAGTGATACAGAGCATCTCTTTGGATGATTTTCTTTAGCAAAAGAACCACCTTGGTTGGGGATGCTTCTCTGCTGCTTGCTGTAGTGGAAGATTGCAGGTTATGTCTGTAGTCCTAGTAGATCCTGCAGCATGAGCATCATGTGCAGAGAAGAAAAAACTGTCCACAGTTAGTTGTAGGGGGAAATTATATGGTTGAATTCCAGTTAGATAAATAGCTTTTTTGACTGTTATTAGCATCATTATACTATTTTCTCCTCTTTGCTTTTAGAATCGGTATTTTGAGAATCCTCAGGTGATCCCAGAGAACACTGTTCCTACTCCTGAAATGGTTGGCATGATTACAACAATTGTGGTGAAAGTAAACCCTGAGCGAGAAGACAGTGAGACAAGAACAGTGAGTATTCAAGTGCTCTTTAGTTGTGACGCTGTCTGTATCACAATATCCCAAATCATAAGGGCAGGTAAAAATAATAGGCTTTCTGGCTTGTTTTTCTTATCAAGACTTATTTGCAGAAGCTGACTGAAACTTTTCGGATCTTTTCTATGCAGCTATAGTTACAGGATTTTAATGTAATATAATACCTAATGGCTTTGTGCTTTTTGAATGTTATTATCATCACTAAATATAGTGCAGTTAAACTGAGTAGTTTCTTTAAAAATGTATTTCATATACTTTTTTGAATTCATAACTAAACTGTTTATAACCCATGTATTCTTTCTTTCAGCATTCTATAATTCCCAGGGGATCATTATCTCTAAAGGTCTTGGCTGAGCTACCTATTATTGTTGTTCTCATGTACCAGGTTAGTAAAATCTAATATTTCATATATATATTAATAGATATATGCTTTTTACTCCAAATGGCTTGTGAACTTCTGCTGGCTAACATACTATTAAAAATGAATGTAGTGTATTTTTGAGATTAAAATATGGTCTAAAAATAAGCTGCTGAGATTTTTTTTTCTGATTAGCTCTCAAATAAGTTGACTATAACTGTGAGCTGTACATTTCTCTAATAATACTTTATTTTTTTTTAAGCTCTACAAATTGAACATTCATAACGTAGTAGCTGAATTTGTGCCCTTGATTATGAACACTATTATAATACAGGTTTCTGCTCAAGCAAGGTAAGAGCATTTTAAAGGTATTTTGATATCATTTGGGATAAACTGCTTAAAACTGCCATTCAGTATTGTGCAGAATATTTTTGTCTTATGTCCTGTGGTTTTTGTTTCTCTTCTTACTGTAGAGTTTCTGACACAAATCTGTATTACCACAAATAGTATGTGATGTAGACCATGTTAGCTGGGACACTAGCTGTTGTTTAATCTTTACCACCAGGGGTACATTTTTTCTGTTCTAAGTTAGGCTTAGGTGAAGCCTCGTAATGTTGCAGATAGGGGTGCCACTTTTCCTTCTTCAGATAGATGTTTATAAGGAGCAGCAAAGAGTGCTGAGCAGGGCATCAGGAGTAAAAATCTCACTTCTATATGCCTTGATGATCTGAATAAATGGTTGAAGCTTCAGACAGACAGATGAGTCTGTGGGAGGGAATACTGCTTGGAAGAATGAAGCCAAATGTTTGATGCTAATGTATTGCCTTGGCTTTCTGTAGAAGGGTGAAAACTGTATGGCTGCCTCAGGAGGCTGTGCATTTCTGCTTGGAGCATGAGATGTTGGGAATGAAAATGGCATAGAGCTTGTTGAAAATGAGCTCTCCCATGATGATTTTATTACCTTAGGAAGCAAGAACCTCACTACAAGATGATGTAATTTGAACCTTCTGTGAATTTTCTAAACGAAGGTATTAAAGAGGAGGAACAAAATTGTAACTGCTGTTCAATTTCATTTCAGGCAACATAAACTTTATAACAAGGAATTGTATGCCGATTTTATCGCTGCTCAAATTAAAACATTGTCTTTTTTGGCTTACATCATAAGAATTTACCAGGTAGGTTGTATTTTTGTTGCTTTGTTACTGCTAGTGCAGCAGATCTCTAATTACCTTGTCAGGCAAGTGACCAGCATGACTGTAGTGTATCAGGGGTTGAAGACCAGAGTGTGTTCCAAAACTGAAGACAGGGCTATGCTTGGCCATCCTCTCAGAAGTATTATCATGTGAATGCATAGTAAAAATGTGCTGTTTCTCTCGCCCCGAGCATTTATAGAATGGCTATTGTACTTTACTGTTATAAGTAGACTTTGTAAAGAGAAACAAGTGAATTCTAATTGAATTTTATTTCCAAATGTAAAGCAAGCCTTTAAAATAGAATGTCATAATAATTGTATTTATGTTATTTTACTGTAGGAATTAGTGGCTAAATATTCTCAGCAAATGGTAAAAGGAATGTTGCAGTTGCTCTCCAATTGTCCAGCTGAAACTGCACACCTCCGAAAGGAGCTTCTGATTGCTGCTAAGCACATCTTGACAACAGACTTGAGGAGCCGTATGTAGTACTTTTTAAAAATTGATCTATAAATGGGAAGATTTTTAACTATTTATGTGTATTTAAGGGGCATATTGCTTATTATTTGTTTCAGACTATTCCATACTTCTGATTGGTTTGGAGTGGGTGTGATTTTTCTGTTTCGTTTTGACTGTTAAGTAAAATCATCTGAGTAAGTTGGCAGAGTGAGCAGGTGCCTTTTCTAGCTTTCCAAGTATCTGCTGTTCCAGTTTATTACTACTTGATGATAAACATTTGTGTTAGTTTGTAATTGTGCCTTTAATTGCGTGGATACTTTAAAATACTAATCTGTTAACCTGAGTGGAAGTAGTTCTGTGAAATCCTGATACCATATTTTTGATTCAGTTTATCTACTATTTGCCTTTAGCAGAGGAAACCTGTTTTTTGGTCTGCCTGAATTAATGGGGTTTGGTGGATGTGTTCTGTTTTGGCAGAATTGCCAAACTGGAGATGAGTGTACCTTGTAAAAGTATTAAAAGACAGTATTTCTGTCTTTTCATCTTTGCTGTGTGGTCCCATTTCTTTTCCTCTGCTAACAGCAGTTATGGAGCAGTGTGATGTCTTACAGGTATTGTTAGCTTGCCAAAAAAAAAAGATAGCATGCTTCCTAGTTAGAATTATAGAACGGTTAGGGTTGGAAGGGACCTTAAGATCATCCAGTTCCAACCCCCCTGCTGTGGGCAGGGACACCTTACGCTAGACCACGTCACCCAAGGCCCTGTCCGACCCGGCCTTGAACACTGCCAGGACTAGAGCATTCACCACTCATCTGGGCATCCTGTTCCAGTTCCTCACCACCCTCACAGTAAAGAACTTCTTCCTTATATCTAATCTGAACTTTCCCTATTTAAGTTTGACCCATTCCCCCTTGTCTTATTGTTACAGTCCCTGGTGAAGAGTCCCTCTCCAGTATCCTTGTAGGCACCCTTCAGATATTGGAAAGCTGCTCTAAGTTCTCCACACAGCCTTTTCTTCTCCAGACTGAGTTATGGAATTTAGTATTGTGGTTACATGGAAAGCTGTTTTGACTATTTTTCTGAAGAAATTAGCTTAGTTTTTCTACAGTTTTTAGACTCTTCTTAATAACTTTTTAACTTGGCCCATTTCAACCAAATTCAGCAGAGTAGTAAGGTCTTAAAGATTTTGTGTTCTGCATCCTTTGTGAACTTCAGTTTTTGAGTAGCGGACAAAACCTGAGTTAGTGTCTCCACTGGAGGAATAAACAGCGGTATGAGCTTAGGCATTCATTGCTCTTGGTCAGCTGTCTGGTGTTTTAGGACACATATTGATAACTCATCCTTCCAGCCCTGCTCTTGGCTACCTGGCAGCCCAAAGTGAATGTAGAGGAGGAAATGCTTAGAAATGTTAAGATGAAGAAGGAACATGGTATGTTAGGAGGAATAAAGAGTGTGAGGAAGAGAAGTGGGATATAAAGTGTGTGAAGAGCTGTAGAAGATTAGGCTTTGATCATTCTGTTGGTGCAGTTCAATTTACATGGCAAAATGAGTGCTGAGGAAAGTGTTTCATGTTTCTCAGTCTTGCAGTTGTTGTCAGTGAAATAATATTTTAAGTTGAGTCTTCTGTGTTGATTGAGGGTTAATGAATAATGCCTTGTATTTTACTGTGATGCATTTTGTGTATGTGGAGCTATGTTTCTGATTTAAAAGAGAGTGAAGGTGAAATTGTACTCAGTCTTTCTACTGTCATCACTGTAAACACTACCCCCAGGAGTATTTCATACCAATAACTTGTGGCATGCACATAAATATTAGGTGGAGGTTTTAGAACCTAGCTTAGAAGATAGAGATGTCTACTTCTGTTGTGGTTTAAACCCAGCCACACAGCTCATTCACTCACTTCCCCCCTTGCTTCCCCAACTCCTGGCGAGTTGGGAAGGAGAATCAAAAGAATGTAGCTCCCACAGGTTGAGATAAGAACAGTTTAATAACTAAGGTATAACACAGATCAGAACTGCTACTACCAATAATAATAATGATAATGATAAAGGAAATAACAAGTGAAGAGAATGCGACACCTTTCCACCCGCCGACCGATAACTCACCCCACCCTGCCTGACTGAGCACTGACCAATACCTCTTCCAACCCTCCAGAGCACTAGCCCTTCCTGAATCACTCTCTGTTACCTCCTGGACATGATGTGCTATGGTATGGAATACCTCTTTGGCTAGTTTGGGTCAGGTGTCCTGTCTCTGCTTCCTTCCGGCCTCCCCTCGTCCCTGGCAGAGAATGAGGCTCAGAAAGTCCTTGGCCAGAGGTTGAGCAGTAACTAAAAACATAGGTGCTATCAGCAGCATTCCCAGGCCGAAAGTCAAAACACAGCACTGCACCAGCTACCAAAAAGGAAAAAAAATGTCTGCTACTGCTGAACCCAGGACATCTTCAAAAGGCTAGAATGGATTGTGTGTCATTTCTGAAATCCTAATGACTAAACATTGTGAACATGACTTAATTTCAACGTAATGCATTCTTATGTTTATGAAGTTTAATGAGAGAGTTCAATCAATAGTCCAGTGTAAACAGTTTATTATTACTTGCTTTGTTTTAATTTTTCTTTCTAATTCATAGTAAGAGTAATAGCAAAACACAGGAATATTAATGTTAAATGTGATAAATACATAGAAACTCATTACAGGTTTTCAGTTTGCATTTCCTTTTTTTTTTTTTTGTCAGGATTTGTGTCTTTAACTCTTTGTTCTGGTAGCACCACCAGAGTAATTCCTTTTTTAGAGTGGTTTGATGATCAAAGGAAGCTCCTTTCCAACTATTTTTTGGACTCACCTTTTTTTTCTTCATCGTATTATTTTCTGGCTATGACTGAATTTATTAATTTCATGACAAGGTTGTGGTGACTGCCGTGTAAAATGATGGATTATCTTTGCATTTAGAATCTTTATTCCCGTTCTTTGTTTGCTTTTTCCATTGTAAGTTTTCCAGATCTCTACCCCACTCAGAAACCAGTAGCTGATGTTCTCCTTTTATCTTCTTCCATAATTTGCAGAATGTGATGTTCTCTTAAAGCAAAGACAGCTACCATATTGTCCCTTTAATTTAAGTGTACCTGACTGATTCCCTGTCCATTTGAGATTTCATTCAGAAAATGCTGGATTTTGATCTTTAATACTGTTTGGAAATCTGCGGAGAATGAAAGTTGCTGGCTATTCCTCTTTCTCTCTTTGCTTATTTTTAAATGTCATTTAGACACTGCCTTTTGTAAGCTTCAGGGATGAATTTTGTAATCAAAACACTTTGACTTAGGTTTAAATATTTAAGTGATTTCATGCTTAACTGTCTTATTTTGACTATTTCCTATGTCAGTCATGTATAGATTTTTCTTTTTTCTCCTTTTTTAATATAGAATTTATTCCATGTATGGACAAGCTCTTTGATGAATCTATACTAATTGGCTCTGGATACACTGCCCGAGAGACACTGAGGTATGACAGAAAGTTTGGAATAGCGTTCTGAGTACCTGCCAGGGCTAGTATCTTTCAAAGTTTATTAATGTTTACAGTAATGTCTGTATAAGGTCCTAAATCTTTGCTTTAAATAACTGATTTTATTAGATTCCAATATTGGAAGGGCTTCTGTTGCTGTAGGGTTTTTATTGTTGAACACTTTGATGCTGCAGCATGGTAGTGTGAGTGCAGGGCAAAATGAGATAAATGGGGGAATAAACATGATTTGATTTTTTAAATTGCAGAGCACAACTGAAACAGTCATTATTGTGAAATCAACTCGGTATCTTCCTTATATTTCATGAAACTGCCTAAATCTCATGTGCAGTGTAAAATCTGAATGAGATTTAAACTATTTTGGCAAAAAGTACTTTAAAACTTACTCATTCACAATTGAAAAACAAATGGGGAGAATACTTACTTTCTTTGACTTCAGTAGATACTTATATATAGTTTTTATGTGCTTTTGCTGATCAAATGAAATTATGCAAGCAAGAAGAATTACTTCCTCTTGCTCAAGAATCAAGTGTACCTTACAGACAACATGTATTAGATCTAGAAGTATTCTCTCTCCTAGATGCTTAAACCTGGTATTTAAAAATAAATGATTTTCCAAATCTGTTTTCATCACTACTTTTGAAATCATGAATAATCAGTGATCATCAATTGTGAAACAGGTTGCCAAAGCTTCTTAAACTGTGGTTTAAAACATGCTAATTTGCTGTCAGCTGTTCATGTTAATGTGTGCTGGGGATGATGTGCGGCAATGGGGAAAGGTGAGAGAAGTAGCATTAGTGTTGTGAGACAGATTAATGAATCTTTGGTTATAATTCTCTTGTGTAATTAAAAAAGGTGTGTGAACTTGGGATTTGCATATAAAAATAGAAAATGTGGATTTAGAATCTTGGAAATAGATCCAGGCAGTAATTATCGGTTAAGTGCAATTAACAACAATCTAAATTGTCCTCAATGTGTTTTCTTCATTTCTTGTTTTTACTAATAGACCACTTGCATATAGTACACTGGCAGACCTGGTACATCATGTCCGTCAACATTTACCACTCAATGATCTCTCCCTTGCTGTCCAGTTATTTGCCAAGAACATTGATGACGAGTCGTTGCCTAGCAGTATCCAGACAATGTCTTGCAAGCTTCTGCTAAATTTGGTAGACTGTATCCGGTCTAAAAGTGAGCAGGAAAATGGAAATGGTAGAGATATTCTTATGAGAATGCTGGAGGTATTAATTTGTTTAAAACATTTGCTAATGTGTTCAATATCCTATTTTATAGTATGTTATCAATCATATTTTACTTTCTCCTTTATTCAGAAATGAGAATATCTAGAAACAGTCTGCATACTGTATTTCATTTCAGGATTTTAGAGAAGGCCTCTTTAAAATGCAGTGCAGCTGGGATAATATCTCAAATACAGCTGAGGTGCTTTGCCAACTCAGCTTATTCATTTAGTGACTTGTTTCAAAGCAGGAAACCGGATGTCTGTGATGCTAGGGTAAGAGGATTATCTCACAGGTCCTTGGCATAGCCCAGTATAATCTGTAATATGTGCCATATCTGAACTTTCAAGACCTACTGATCCTTTTAAGGATCATCTTTATATGGAGGACTTTTGAGGGGGCCTTTTCTTTTTGTTACTTTTGAAAATCAGGGATGCACCTGGGAAGCTGTCATCCATGGTCCAGTACAAGTGAAACGCAACCTACTTGCTGTAGCCAAGATTTAATGACTGAAGGTTGCCTAGCATTTCTTTTGCCACAGCATAAAGATGCATTCAGGTTGTAAAACAGTAAAACACTTGTAGGGTAAACACTGGTTTAATAATCTAATGTGAGACCATGTCTTGAAATCTAAAAGCAGTGCTTCAAGATGACAGACAAAGCTGTGTGGATGCTTGTTTTGGTCATCTAAAAATTTTGGATGTAGTGGATCTCCTTGCATCTTTGACTCTTCTTCTGTCAGTGACAGACTTTCACAGTTCTGAGTGTCCCAGGGAAGAGTTCAGTCATTTTAGTAATCTCCAGATTATTTGGTATTACCTTTCTAAGGCAGCAGCAGTTTAGGGAATGGCTTTCATCCTAAATATGGAATACAGCTGATGGCAAGAAGGGAGCATACAGAACTCTGCTGGTAGTGCGGAGATACCTGAGCAAGCTAAGTTGATGTAGACTTTAAAATCTGGAAAGTACAGGAAATTCTAAATTGAAACTTTGTGCCTTACATCCCTTGTTTGGTATCAGCCAAGAGCAGAAATGTTGGGGACCGCTGTTCTGCAGGATTGATTATCGCTTGATAAGGCTGATATGCTGCATACATAAAACCTATAATGTGTACATCTTTCAATACATATCTGATATACAGTAAATATAGGTCTGACGAATCTGAGGTTTTTTTTGCTTAGTAGTAAATATTTATTGACTGAAATACTAAGTCGTATTTTTAAAAATGAATTCAAATAGCTGTACATTTTGTAGAACTGAAGAGGTCAGTTTTAGTTGATGGTTTTACTAGTTTTCAGCAAACATTTTTACTTTTAGATTTTGTTGAAAAGTAAGCAAAGTACTTGTTGATACATGTTAAATGAGCACGTTAAATGTCTGCTGTCATTGGGTAACCTCAGGAATACTGTTGTAAATTTTTGAGCTCAGTATGCTGACTTAAATTATTAGTATTTTTAAATTTAGAATGGTTAGTTGAAGAAGAAACTTACTTTCTGTTTTCTCCCCCTCCCTGCTCTTTGATTTGCCTTTCCTGTTTTTGCCATAGGTTTTTGTTCTGAAATTTCACACTATAGCACGATACCAACTGTCTGTAATCTTTAAGAAATGCAAGCCACAGTCTGAACTTGGGGCTGCGGAAGCCACATTACCTGGAGTACCAACAGCAGCAAATGCAGCTCCTGTTCCTGTTCCGTCTCCTGCCCCAGCCACTCCAGTGGCCCCTGCACCAGTACCTGTGTTTGAAAAACAAGGGGAGAAAGAAAAAGAAGATAAACAGACGTTTCAGGTCACAGATTGCCGAAGCTTAGTGAAGACTTTGGTCTGTGGTGTCAAGACAATCACATGGGGCATAACATCATGCAAAGCTCCTGGTGGTAAAACTGCATAATATTTAATTACATTGATCTCTTGTAATTCTACAATTAAAACAATGAAAATACTTCTTTTTAATGGTTAACCACTGCTTTATTCTTTATCTTCTTTCAGAAGCACAATTCATTCCTAATAAGCAGTTGCAACCTAAGGAGACTCAAATCTATATAAAACTGGTAAAATATGCAATGCAAGCATTAGATATTTATCAGGTATGTAACTTGACTGTTTAGCACTTTTATTTGTACAGTTACTCTGTGTTAGATCTTTTAATAAGGAATTATTTGCCAGCTAAAAGACAAATCTCATGTGAGGTATATTTTCCTAAAGTCTTTAATTTCAGGATCACAGCTGTTGGGAAATGTTATGAATTTCAAAGTACTTACCACTTACCAGGAGCAAATTATTTTCTTAACAGCTGTAATTGTTTGTGTTTATACAGTCAGGTCAGACTGAAAGCAATTGACTTTTATGTGGTGGATTAGATGTTTTCAAGAGATAGTTTAGCTATCAGTTGAAGTATTCACACGACTGCGTTTGTCTTCTGTAGCTACACATAGCACTGATGAAATTTAAATGTACATGATTTGGAATTAAGTAACTTTGCAAATATGCTGTGATATCTCCTGCTGTTGGCTTTCTCCACTTCTGACTTAGTGGTTTTAAAATCTGTGGTAGGAAATATTCTATTTTAATATTTTGATTGTCACCATTGGCTCTTCTAATTGTATGTGGCTTCATGTGAAACCTGTAAAATGCCTTTTCTTTTTTCAAAAGGTATTCTAAGAATAGTGTGGGAAAAAGGTTACCTAATTCTGTAACCAGTGTATGTGTGTTCTCAATTCCTGTAGGTCCAAATAGCAGGGAATGGACAGACATATGTTCGAGTAGCAAACTGTCAGACAGTCAGAATGAAAGAGGAAAAGGAAGTTCTGGAGCATTTTGCTGGTGTGTTCACAATGATGAACCCTTTAACTTTTAAAGAAATCTTTCAAACAACAGTTCCTTACATGGTGGAGCGAATCTCAAAAAACTATGCTCTTCAGGTATTATGTTTTTGTTTACTTTTTTCAGTTGAGAATAAATACCATCCAGAAAATAGCTTATACCTGAAACTATGTAAGGCTGATACGGAATTAGAAATAATAATGTTGAAATTAGCATGCAGGATTTGAAGCAGTCTATAGAAACACTTTTGTGAAGATGGCTTCTCAGAAGCTTTCCAGACCAAGTTTAGAAGATATGAATAGAATCACACAGAATCGTAGAGCTGTTACGGTTGGAAAGGATCTTTACAGTGATATCTAGTCCAACCCTTCTGCCAAGGCAGGGCCATCTAGAGCAGGTTACACAGGAATCTGGTGAGGTGGTTTTGAATGTTTCCAGAGAGGGAGACTCAGTGACCTCCCTGAGCAGACTTTGTTCTTGAAATATATTGAACATTGTGGAGTTCTTGTTTTGTTGAGGTGGTTGTGTTAGTGTTCTGTTTTACAGAATACAAGTTCTATATTGCACATTTAAAATTAAACTTTAAATTTGAATGGTTAAGTTACAGGCATGATTGTTGCCACTGAGGATAACCTGAATCACTTGGGTAGCAGTGGAGATGGGGCAAGAAATTTGTCTTAGCTCTTTGTTTTAAATGGGTAGTGCATTTATCCCTCTGTTCTTTTCATTATAGCAACAATAACTCCTTTGTCATTTCATTCTATAGATTGTTGCCAATTCCTTCTTGGCAAACCCTACTACCTCTGCCCTCTTTGCAACGATTTTGGTAGAGTATCTTCTGGATCGGCTGCCAGAAATGGGCTCTAATGTGGAACTCTCCAATCTGTATCTCAAGCTGTTCAAGTTAGTCTTTGGCTCAGTTTCACTATTTGCCGCTGAAAATGAACAAATGCTGAAGGTAAAGGTCATTTGTCTTAAAACCAAAAAAATCTGTTTTTACTGAATACATTCTTCAGATGTCTGAAGAAACTTTGGTTTTACACTAACAGTTGATAGTCTTTTCATGTTTGAATCATTATTACTGAAACATCTCCGTTTTTCCCAAATGCAGGGTACATTGCCTTATTTATAAAAGATGGTTTCTATGAATGTTTGCTTCATATTTGAAGCTACAAAGTGATACACTAATTCTGAAAATAAATGACTGATACGTGTTTGTGATCTGATTAGGATTGCAATAAACCCATGTAACTTCACTGTCAGGATATGCATATCTTCTTGCATATTTTTCCTCTCTGTTTCCAAATTAACTTAAGACTTTTGCTTAGACTGGAATCACTCTTTTTTTTTGTATGTTGCTGAATTTTGTTCATTCATGTCATATTCAGTGACATTTACCTCTTTAGTTAGATATTTTTGTGCTCTCAAAAAGTCTGCATTAAAGAATGCTATTTCTGCTATTGACATCATACTATCTTTGTAGTCCAAGGATCTATTTATGTTGGTGAGATCATCTCATTATTCACTGAGTACAGAAATACTGAGCTTGATGTTCTGTTCTTACAGAAGTAATAGCTGCCTATACCCAGAAAAACCATTAAGATATTGAGTGCTGCTCCTTCTCTCATAGTTTCTCTCCATGTCTCTTCCTTCTACCTTAGAACAAACAACATTCTGATACACATAACAGTGTGATAATCTTTTCTGTGCTTAAACAGCAGGATCAGTATCGTTTTCTGGGTGGAACAAAGTGGTGGCTACTAATTTTTCCATATTTTTTGAAAGACAAAAGAATATGAAGCAATATATTAATACAATCTTGCTTAAATTCTTCCAGTTTGTCATCAGAATCAAGGTCATTTGGATTTTATAAGCGGAGATCCAATTTAAAGAATGGGATGTACTACCTTCACAGTTTCACGCTTTTGTTACCTCTTTTATTTCACAGGATTGATGATACGGGCATTGGGTAGACAATTTAATTGAATGATGAAGGCTATTTGCAGCATTTGCATAACAATGTAGAAAGCTTTTAGATATTAATGAAATCCAGAATTGTATCACTGTTTGTTCCTGATCTGTGAGACTCCTTGTATTTGTCAGCTGTTTTTAACGATTTCTGCAAAATGTTAATGTCTCTAGAAAGGCCACTGGTTCCATGACCACTTTTTTACTTGTAAAAGTTTGCTTTCAAAGTGCAGTTTTAGCATTCACAAGCTCTAAGAATTAGTGATGAAGTTAGATCAGAAGTAAACCAATATTGTGTCATTCTGACACTTCTGATTTCTGCTACACATCCCTGGCTTCTGTGGAGCAAGTCTTCTTCATTGTGTCAGATTTGCAGAAAGTTTTATAGTAAAGTTACTGCTTGCGGTAGCAAGCAGGCTTGATTGTTTGGCTAATATGAAAACAGGATTTAATTAAACAATGTTTAGGGTTCTTGATACTGTTCAAATACAGATTTAATTTTTACCTGCTTCAACAGTGGCATAAAATTAGTGTGGGATCAGAGTAGTTGGAATAGCTGAAGGTTTTTGATCTGAGAAACTTGTTGCATGCTATTATTGTACAGTACAATGATGATAATATTTTAGTAATCTTCAAGATTTATTTTTTTTTTCATAGCCCCATTTGCACAAGATTGTGAACAGCTCTATGGAACTTGCACAGACTGCCAAAGAGCCCTATAACTATTTTCTGCTACTCAGAGCACTGTTCAGATCTATTGGAGGAGGCAGTCATGATCTGTTATATCAAGAATTCTTGCCGCTGTTACCAAACTTACTACAAGGTAGAACAATACCATCTTTCTTCACCCTAGTTTCTGATCTTTTTATGTAAATAGTAGTAATAAAGTTATGTAATTAGAAAACCCCAAACCTAAAGCCCTAATCCCCCTGATAAGTAGTTTCTAATTTTTAGCAGTTGATGAAATACCTTGAATGTGGCTTCTTTTCATTTGCTATCAGCTGCTTCAGGCTCCATAGTTTTGGCTGCTTCACAATTTCTGCTGCTTGTTTTTCTGCTTCACATTGTGGGGCTGTTGGTTTGTTTGTTCTTTTGTTTTGTTTTGCTTCTTTCATATATTTTTTTGCTTGGAAAGCTTTGTTAGCATACAGCACTGGGGGACAAGAGTAACAGGAGAAGCAATGGTGCCAGGCCATCAGTGGTTTTGTGGGTAGAACATTACAGAGAAGCTCTGGTTGATCTGCTTTTGAGGGCATGTGTATGCACCTGCAAGTGCATGGTAAATGTAAATGCACATAATGTCAGTCTGCAAAAAGAAATGGAAATAATCAGTTTCATTGAGGATTTGTGCTTACAAGAACTGTGTTCCAGAGATATGATGAGCAAGGAAATGTGGAGAACTGTTTAAACCTAAGGACAAGCTAATGGGAACAATTCCAGGAATGTGTAATCCAGTGGTTTCCATGTACAGCTCTAGTGTCAATTTTTACTGTAGTTAGCAAATGTGTATGTTATCTATTGATCATTATATGATACATGTCAGTGCAGAAGTGCTAGGTAGGTTTATGAAAACTTGATGGGAAGAAAAATAAGTTGGGCAATGTGTCTAGTCTGTATGGGACAGTGAATGTACTTGAAATCCTTTAATATTTATTTTCAGAATTCCAGATATTTCAAAACCAGTTTGTTCTATGTGGATTTTATTTTTTTGTTGTTGACACAAGGCTGAGGTTTGAGTTAAACGATATTTTTCTGGTTTTCACCTGTATTCAAATGCTACTTTATTGACTTTAATATTGAATTTTAGGATATGCATAGATGCTCCTTTTGTATATACATGTACCTACAAAAGCATTTACGACCTAAAATGTTTAGATCTAAGTTAAAATTGTGAATGGTATTACATTTTGTAACTACAGTATCTATGGATTTGAAAGCTTTTAAAGATGTGAGGTTATTCTAAATTTAGGAAACAGCAGTTTGTAACAATAAACTACCTTTTTCCTTTGTATAACTTCTGAATGATTTGCAGGACTTAATATGTTGCAAAGTGGCCTTCATAAACAACACATGAAAGACTTGTTTGTAGAGCTCTGCCTCACTGTGCCAGTTCGTTTGAGCTCTTTACTGCCTTATCTGCCAATGTTGATGGATCCCTTGGTGTCTGCTCTCAATGGATCTCAGACCCTGGTTAGCCAAGGCTTAAGAACTCTGGAATTGTGTGTGGATAACTTGCAGCCAGACTTTCTGTATGATCACATTCAGCCAGTTCGAGCTGAGCTAATGCAGGTAAGCATGTTCTTTCCCATTAGACCACAAGAGGTCATTGATTCACTAAATATTATTAGAAATTTGGGTGAACTTTTGGTTATAAAAACTTAAATGTGTTATGAGAACCATACCAGTCTGGTGTGTATGTATAAGGCCAGTTGGTGTTGTGTTGTTAAACTGAAAACTGTGACAAATTCAAAAATGATTTGTTTTTTCTATACCCCTGTTAAGGACTTTTAAGAGAGTGTATGGTTAGTAGTTGGAATTAAAGCAGTAAAGAGTTGGGTTAAAGTTAAGACTTGGAATTCCGTAGCAAGACTATTACTGTGTTTAAGATAAGTTGATGCAGAAAACGATTTAAATTTTTTAATTAAAAAAAAACCAAACCAAACAACAAAAAAACCCCAAACAAACAACACAAGCTTATTACCTTCAGCATCTTATGACTGACAGCTATATGAAGTCTTATGTATACAGTGAAGATGATGTGACTGAAAGTTTGAGCGTTTTAAGTGTGTCTGTTTCCCTAAATACACTGCTTTCATATAGTTTATATATGATACTTTAGTTGCTTATTATGTTTCAGAACTAGATCTTTGAGGTTGTTTGATTTCAGCCTTAACTAGGTTGCTTTTTTGATGTAATCTAAAACTACATTAAGGACAACCTTATTACTAAACAGTTGAACTGTTGCAAGCCAAGACTGCTTTTATTCCATCTAGATAATTATTTTCTGGAATTTACAGATCAGCCAGATACAAGAATAAGTGTCTTCCTTAATACTTTTTTACATTACAACTTGAAAAATGTTGAAGTGAGACTGGTCTGACCATGTAACATTTAAAATATTTACAGGCTTTATGGCGTACACTGCGCAATCCTGCAGACAGCATTTCTCATGTGGCTTATCGTGTACTTGGTAAATTTGGTGGAAGTAATAGGAAGATGTTAAAGGAATCACAGAAACTACAATATGTAGTCACAGAAATCCAAGGCCCCAGTATTACAATTGAATTTTCAGACTGTAAAGCGTCCATTCAGCTCCCAATGGAAAAGGTAAGAGCTTAAATTATTTTCTGTGCTAAGAAATTGTCTCAGTTTTCCTTTATTACAGATTTTTTGGAAGTTTGCTTGTAAAACCTAGTGAAAAATGTGTGGTATGTCTGCCAGTTCCAGATGTGAGTTAATAACTACAGAATTTACGTAATTAAAAGTAGATTTTAGGACCTCTTGCATACCTGATTTTTATTTTTATTTAATATCCCTTCAGTTAGACAAAGAGATTTCTAATTTGTGTTTGTAACGAAGACACAGAATCTGAACCCACTTACGTATTTTTCTGAGTTGCCAGCCTTGGCAGGTAAAGGACAAAACATTGTTCCACAAATCACTGCAAAGAGCTATTTTTTTTTTCACTATGTAGTGTAGTATCAGTTGAGAATCTCTATAAAAGGCAGATAGACTTACACTAAATTCTTCCCTTTATTTTGACATGCAAAACTAGCAGAAGCTTGCCAACCTGTTCTTTCTTTATTGTCCCTTCAAACAGTTCTATATGTCACTTCCAAATTTTAAACATGCTGTTCTGCTTTTACAGAGTGATAGAAGATAAAGTAGCCCAAATAAATGCTTTTCAGTACACGTCTTTTTTCTTCCCTTTTCTAACTTTTGATGTACTGCTTTGATTAGGAGCAAGAATGTACTCTGAATCCTCCTTATTTTCCTTTTGAAGTGTACTGAAAACTTACTGTAGAAATTTTTCTGTGATGATTATTAGAATAACTCCAGTGGTTTGGTTTTGTTTGTTGTTTCTAGGTTGGGTATAGTACTTCTCAGAGCTATAAAACCACTTTGTACTTGCACAGGCTTTCATCTGACAATCTCAGTGTGTCACAACTGCTTACTTCTCACTAATTACAGCAATCTGATCAGTGTCTTTGGATCTGAGAGTGAAGCTATATTTTGAGTTAATTTGGCCTGTAGAGCTTACCTTACTTTACCTTTTCAATTACGCTTTCATAAATACATTTCTGAATGTAGTAAACAGTTTTCTGTACAGTCAGCTGGGTCTCTTCGGCTCCATACAACCATCAGTGTTCAAAATAGCTTGGAAAAATGATTCTTAAAATACAGATAGATTTATGGATCTCTCCTCTTTACTGAAACTGATGACTTCAATGCATATAAATACTCTTAATTGCTGTCATTTTCCTGTCCAGCTAGGTTTAATTTCAACGTTTTCATGCATCTAAGGTGTTGGTTAATGATAGAGAATGCTCTTCAGCTTCTTGGTGTTGACCAAGAAACAGTGTATCTGCTGAATACTTTGTAACTATAAACAGGAAATGTCAAATTAGAAGTAGAAAGAAGTGGAATAATTTGAAAATGAGAAATCCATGTTTCATTTTAGTGCTTTAGTAGTTTTCTGCGGTCTGTGTAAAACATAGAATCATAGAATGGTTAGGGTTGGAAAGAACCTTAAGATCATCCAGTTCCAACCCCCTTGCCATGGGCAGAGACATCTCACACTAAACCATATCACCCAAGGCTCTGTCCAACCCCACCTTGGAACACCACCAGGGATGGAGCATTCACAGCTTCTCTGGGCAACCCATTCCAGTGCCTCACGACCCTTACAGTAAAGAATTTCTTCCTTATATCCACTCTAAACTTGCCCTGTTTAAGTTTAAACCCATTACCCCTTGTCCTGTCACTACAGTCCCTAATGAAGAGTCCCTCTCCAGCATCCTCATAGGCCCCCTTCAGATACTGGAAGGCTGCTATGAGGTCTCCACGCAGCCTTCTCTTCTCCAGGCTGAACAGCCCCAACTTTCTCAGCCTGTCTTCATATGGGAGGTGCTCCAGTCCCCTGATCATCCTCGTGGCCTCCTCTGGACTTGTTCCAACAGTTCCATGTCCTTTTTATGCTGAGGACACCAGAACTGCACACAATACTCCAAGTGAGGTCTCACGAGAGCAGAGTAGAGGGGCAGGATCACCTCCTTTAACCTGCTGGTCATACAGCTTTATTAGGCTCTTAATTCTGGAGTAAAAGGCATGATCAAAATCTGTGCTGTTTGGCACTGAACCTTCCCAGGCTGTCAGAAGCACGATGCTAGGTCCTGTTCACCTTATCTGCTTTTTCCTTTTTAATGTTGAAGGAGGGAGGAACCTGAGCACTGCCATTCCAGCTTGCATCCCTGCATATGAGAAGATTTATAGAGAAGGCTGCGTGGAGACCGCATAGCAGCCTTCCAGTATCTGAAGGGGGCCTACAGGGATGCTGGGGAGGGACTATTCATTAGCGACTGTAGTGATAGGACAAGGGGTAACAGGTTGAAACTTAAACAGCAGAGGTTTAGACTGGATATAAGGAAGAAATTCTTTACTGTTAGGGTGGTGAGGTACTGGAATGGGTTGCCCAGGGAGGTTGTGAATGCTCCATCCCTGGCAATGTTCAAGACCAGGTTGGATGAAGCCTTGGGTGATATGGTTTAGTGTGAGGTGTCCATGCCCATGGCAGGGGGGTTGGAACTAGCTGATCTTGAGGTCCTTTCCAATCCTAACTATTCTATGATTCTATTGTTCTTTTCATTGAGATACTTAAAAGGTTATTCAAACAGTGATGGGATGACAACTAGTTAAGTCAGTAAGTGAAAGATGGTTTTCCTTTCAAAGAAGGCAGAGCCTTTTTATACATAATCCTGGTTTAGCATAAATGCTTAGATTTTATTCACACTTGATCAAGTATCATTATTTATTATTTCATGCACTCCAAAACAACTTTTATGCATTGTTTTACTGTATATAATTTGGTTTTACTTTCTTCCTTTAGTTTTTTTGGAAGTATAGAAAGTATCTAGCTGTGCTTACGTATATGCAAAATAGACATTTTCCAAAAGTATGTACTCTCCATTTTCATTGCATTTATATCTTAAGAGGTTATTTGAATTATTCTAAAATACATTAGATCTTCTTGCAAAGGAAGAATAATATTTCCATTAAGTAAATTGTGTTTAGAATTTACTTACAGGGACATTTAATCATGATGTATGATTAAATGTATGATGAAAAATATGTTGCATGGAAAACATGACGAAGTAATTTGTAAGATAAAACATTTTATGGTACCATTTATATGTGCATATAAATGCATTGGATACTAACAGTATATAGGGATTAGGAACAGCAATTATTGCTGGAGGGAAGGCAAGGAAGATTTTCTTGAGGGGGGAGAGAGAGAGAACAAAGGTGTACCTCACTCATGACTTCATATGCTTTCTGACCATGCAAATAAATATATCTGCCATGAAACTTTGCATTTATAGAAGCACAGCAAGTATCGTGGTAATTCCCAGTCTGCACTCTCAGGCATTCTTTGCATTTCTGAACTTAGTCAAAATTGTACGTACTTTTAAAGTTACTTTTAATATATGTTAAAGATACCATTCTCTTGATTAATGACCTCATTGTAAATATTAAGAACAAGAAGTATTTGGCTACTATCTATCTCTTTTTCATTATAGGCAATTGAGACTGCTTTGGACTGTCTGAAGAGTGCTAACACAGAACCGTATTATCGGAGGCAAGCGTGGGAAGTAATCAAGTGTTTTTTGGTAGCTATGATGAGCCTGGATGATAATAAACATGCACTATACCAGCTTCTTGCGCATCCCAAGTATGACAATTCTTTAAACATAAATGTGTATGTAAAATTTATGGTGTTTCTAGAACAACCTAATTTAGAGACAGACAGTGGTTAGTCTAGGTAACATCACCTTAATGGCATTTTTACCCGATTCCTTTTAAATCAGGGCAGGACTTACCAGTAAGAGGGATGCAATCAACAGGTTATCTAATGCCAGTGACGTGTCAATGTTCATACTTTAATTTTCTCCCCCTAATCACAGTCCAGTGTTACAGTGTTACATTTTTTAAAAATTAATTTTAGTTTAGTATATTTAAATAGTTGGAATATTCCGGTCCTTAATTGCAGTTTTAAGACTAACTTAGATTGTGATGCTTTGTGTGTACCTTTAACTTTTTACTAAAATGAAAGAGATACAAAATACAGTTTCATTTAGTGACCAAACTATAACATAGTCACAGATGGAACCTCTGTTTGTGTTACTGTGGGGGCTTTTTGATGATACTTTTAATTACATATTTTACAGTTTTAGTCATTGATACTTAATGAGTTTATTGCTTTTAGACAACTTTGACATCTTTGCCCATGAAGTATGTGCTAACTTTGACTCTTTCAGTGTAGTAAATACAGCTAAAGATTATAGTAACTTTTATAATTTGGACTTGTTAGACTTGACATAAATATGACTTTGCAATGAATAGGTTTTGTTGGGCAGTGATTTGATAAATAATGTTTCAATCTTTCAAGATTAAAATCAAATGTCATTTTAAAAAAAGGGAAAATGTCAAAATATTGAAAATGACATTCTGTAATTGAGTTGCAACGTGAGGCCTGTATACCTGTTATTTGCAATATACATGGCTTCTTCTAAACCACTGGCTTTAAATGTTCCTGATGAAATTGAGCTATCCATCATGTTTGAGACCACTGCTTGACAAAATTAATATGGATGGAGTGAACTGGTCTAGCTCTGTCAAAATGAGGGGAAAATGGGAGGTGGAGAAGGAGCTTGATATTGAAAGCAAACTTTAAATCAAGTACTTGACACTGCTCACAACTGAGCTGCCAGAACTGCAGTTTAGGGTTCTAATGAACTTCGTTTTATCTTTCAGCTTTACTGAGAAGTCCATACCCAGTGTGATTATTTCACATCGATACAAAGCTCAGGATACTCCAGCTCGTAAAACATTTGAACAGGCACTGACAGGGGCGTTCATGTCAGCAGTCATCAAAGACCTGAGGCCCAGTGCTCTACCTTTTGTAGCCAGCTTAATCCGCCATTACACAATGGTGGCAGTTGCTCAGCAGTGTGGTAAGTGGACTAGAGATCATGTGGACTGTCATGAGAGGGGTGGAGAAGTTTACTGATGTTCTAAGAGAGATTTGTTTTAAGAAAGTCAGGATATTGCAGTGGTTTCTGGATAGATATGTTGCTTTTTGTTTGATGGCTGAATTACATTTTAATTCTTTTGAGCAGTAAAAAATTACAAGGCAGGTTTTAAAAAACTATCAATGACCAAATAATACTTTTAACATGCTCCACCTAATGAAGTAATTGCAGCTTAGCACAGGTTATATTTCCAGATAATTTGTGTTACTTGATTATACACAGTTATTTTTGTAGGTGATATTTAATTGGGTTGTTTCCACTCATGATTTTGAAGGACCATCAGAGAAATGAAGTAAATGTTAGAGCACTGCAAGTGCCTTGTACCTATGAAGAAAACTTTGTGCTTGGAATTATACTATGTGATAAGTAATTTGGGAAAAGACATAGTATAAGCATATCACTGTTCATTGTCACATTAATGTAACTTGAATTTTTATGATTCTTCATTTTAATTAATTCTTCCTTCAGTGCATTTTCTAGTGCATAGAAGAAAATATTCAAGTAGATACGATCTTTTTTTCTTCTAAAAGTGAAGAATGCCTTAGAATCCATTTACGTGCAAATAGACATAGTACTTACTGGTTTTGCCATCAACTCGTTTGAGGAGTAGTAAAATCTAATTGAAAGTCTATTCATATTGAAATATCCATTGTTTTATCATTTTTTTCCTCTATTTTTTTTCTTCCCCACCACAAACTACAGGTCCTTTTTTGCTGCAGTGCTATCAGGTTGGAAGCCAGCCTAGTACAGCCATGTTTCATAGTGAAGAAAATGGGTCAAAAGGCATGGATCCCTTGGTACTTATTGATGCCATAGCAATATGCATGGCATATGAGGAGAAGGAACTCTGCAAGATAGGAGAAGTTGCTCTAGCAGTGATATTTGATGTTGCAAGCATTATCTTGGGTTCAAAGGAAAGGGTAATATATATTTTTTTTAAATGAATTTGAGTGATGTAATTTCAGCCAATACACATTTGTTTCTAAAATTCTGGAGACTACCAAGGAGCTGAAATAGCAAACTGATGCATTTCTTTCTGTCCAGGCTTGTCAGCTTCCCTTGTTTTCATACATTGTGGAACGATTATGTGCTTGCTGTTATGAACAAGCTTGGTATGCTAAACTAGGAGGTGTTGTGTCGATTAAATTTCTTATGGAACGACTGCCACTAATTTGGGTCCTCCAGAACCAGCAGACTTTCCTGAAGGCACTTCTGTTTGTTATGATGGATCTAACTGGAGAGGTATTTAATGAATTAATTATATCAAATAGTATGGGGAAAACAAGCTTTTGTTTTTAAAATTCTCCCAGATTGAACTCTTGCTAATCTTGTTTTTACTTAGCTTCAGAATGTATCATATCTATGATAGTTATGTGTAAATTTTAGTCATTTTAACTTAAACCAAGACCCGAGGTTAGGAATGAGGTCTGTTTTTAATACATAACTTTTTTGAAGTTGTTGGCAATACGTTGGTTTCTTTCAGAGGAAATGTGTACAGGTCACATTTAGATCAGTGGAAGAACTAGATTCACTGTCACTTGCATGCAAAACACTGGTGTGGTTTTCTTCTTTGTTTAGTTTGAAAGTTGTTTATGTTATCAAAAAGCTGTATATAGTTATAGATACCTAGAGAATTGCAGGCTTGACCTTTTCTCAGTTGTGAATCATACAGTGACAGCATTGCTAAGGGTTGCAGCACTTCAGTTAGTTTATAAAATTGTGCTGTATTGCAGCTTTTAGTTTTGGAATGGTTGGTGGGAAGACTAGTTTAATGTGTGTTCTGTTTAAGCTTTACATGGTTTTAGCTGTTTGCAAAGGATTCATCAAAATCAAATACTTAGTTCATTGATGAGTAGTGTGTAGATTTGTGATCTTTGTTCTCTACATATTTGATAAAAGTAATCTATGATACCTTAGGTTTCCAATGGAGCAGTTGCTATGGCAAAGACCACATTAGAACAGCTTCTAATTAGATGTGCAACTCCTTTAAAAGATGAAGAAAAAACAGAAGAAATCCTAGCAGCACAGGAAAAGTCTTTCCATCATGTCACACATGACCTTGTTCGAGAAGTAACCTCTCCAAACTCCACTGTGAGAAAACAAGCAATGCATTCATTGCAGGTACTTGCACAGGTCACTGGAAAAAGTGTCACAGTGATTATGGAGCCACATAAAGAGGTAAGATAAATACTTCCTAAAAGTAAGCTTAAAGTTATTTACCAGTTTGGATTTGCAAAATGCTTTTCTGAGTATTTTTTCCCACATTAGTGATAGCATATACTTGTCATTTGCTAGGTTTCATTGTTCTAAAATACACCGTGGTTGCAGTACTGTAGAGATGCATACAAGCTGTGCTTGGCTACTTAGCCAGTATTTATAGTGTCTTCAGGTTGATTTACTTCCTGAAATTATGGGCTGCTCATCCTACCACTGATCAGACATAGGCTAGGCCAGGTACATACTGCATTTAGAACCTCAATTTTGTGTTATTTTCTTAATACGAGGTACATTGCTATGCCTTTCTGTATCCGGGAGGAGACTATAAAGATTGTTTAAAATAACTTTTTGCTCGATACTCCTTAAAGCTAGTAGCATTGATGCGTTTGAAAGAGAAGTAAATGTACATAAGCCCTAAGGGCCACCACAACATATGAAATTGTGGCTGTTGTTATGGTAGTTCGTGAACATACAGAGAAACCCCCTAACTGGTATCTTTTGCTAATGATGTTTAAAGAGGAAAGAGAAGTTGATGTGATGGAAAAAGCTCACATAAATGTTTTTGTTTTTCTGATGCTTTAGGAGCTTAAAATATTCTTGACCTGAACATTTGAAATGCTCAGGTCTATGAATTTCTTGTCTATAATAATAAAATAATAGAATATTGTCAATTTATTTAAACATCATGGGCCTGTTCACAGAGAATATGTAACAATTACAGTTACTGAGTTGTTTTAATAACTGTCTAGGAGTTAAATTAGTTCAGAAAAGTACTATTCTTCTTGCATAGTGGTTTCTGAAGAGGTATGACTGTAGCCACAGTAGTAAATGGATAGAAACATGCAGCCATGACCGTGGTGTCCTCTTAATGGTTAGGTCTGTAAGGTCATTTGAATAGACTGCTAATTCAGTAATCTAAATTACGTTGTGTAGGTTCTTCAGGACATGGTTCCTCCTAAAAAGCATTTGCTTAGGCATCAACCAGCAAATGCCCAGATTGGCCTGATGGAGGGAAATACATTTTGCACAACCCTGCAACCACGATTGTTTACAATGGATCTGAATGTTGTGGAACACAAGGTTTTCTACACAGAGGTATTTTCCTTTTATGTTCTGATAACATAGATGCTTAAGTAGAGATGGTGTTACAACTTTCATTGTTAAAAATACACATTTTTCTCTGTGCATTTTAAACTTTCACCAAAATGTAAGATTTTACCTTTTGAAACATGAACTGAGGTCTGCCTTTACCTGCAGCCTATTAGCTTTGAGCTAAGCAGTCTGTGAAATACATTAAATGAACTTTGGTGTTGAAGTCCTAATCTAGCAGCCCTAACTTTCATATTTAGGTCTTATTTTGTGCACAGTATATCTACTAAATAAATCGTTGTAACACCAAAACATAGACGTTGTTTGTTAAGGTTTATGAGTCCGTAACAGTTTGAATAAAATCAGATATAAAACTAGTGTGTAGATTTAACTTAGATAAATTGTCTAGTCCCTTAGTTACCTAGCTTGTCCAAATATAAGTCCAGGACGTCTTTAATTCCAATAGTAATTGCAGTTAGTAGGGCCAGGTATGCAGAGGATCCTCTGGTTTTGACTTAAGACAAAACCAAAGTGCTGTACATCAAAAATATCTGTAAAGGTGAGAGTGATATATCGGTATTTTTAATATCTGAATCTTGTTAGTGTTCTTGGATGTACGTGTAGCCTGGACATTATGAACTTGCATAACTTTGCTGTAGCCTGTTCAGTGTTTTCTAACTAAATCTATATACATACATTGAAGATGCTTGCCTGAGGGGCAAGAGCAAAGAGGAGACCACTATAGGAAAGAATTGTCCTGGGTATTAGAATTCCTGAAGACATTTTCAGCACATTTTTTCCCTGTTAATCCCCTTCTGTTTTCCTACCCCATTCCTCAATATTTTCATTTCTACTGTCATTCAGGAGGCAAGCTTTTCTGTAGACCTGCTCTTCTTCTATCATATGAGCAGCCTGTTTGCAAATAGACCAGCAAGATACAGGGCAACAAAATGCAAAATGGCTAATTATTGCCTGACTTTTCTCTGGTGGCAGTGCTAATGGGCTCTCTAGCCTCTGGCTAGCCACCAGTTTTAACAGGAGCTTACACTGATTTTGAGTAGAATTTTTCCTTTTGGTGAGATTTGGAAGGTGATTAGTGTGCTTCCTTGAACTTGGCTCTTTGAGGAAACAAGACTCAAGAAGTAATAGTACCATTTCAGATGTGGTTTGCAATGCTAAGCTGAAATGATTTATTTTCTTTTCTCTAGTTACTGAATTTGTGTGAGGCTGAAGATGCTGCTTTAATGAAACTACCCTGTTACAAGAGTCTTCCATCCCTTGTACCTCTTCGGATTGCAGCCCTAAGTAAGTAATATAGCCCTAAGTAAGTAATATTTCCTAAGCAAAGTTTGGTGTAGATAAGTGACCTTGCGAGCAGCAGGCAGTCCTCTCCCCAAGATCAGCAGGAAACTTGAGACTGATGACTGCTCCCTAGAGGTCACAGTTTAATGGAGAGAATAATGAGAAAGTATCACTGCTTTCTTAATGACTAAGATTTAGTTTCTGAAATTAACCCAAAATATTTTTTAGACTAATTATGTTGTATAGCATTAGGAAAACTTTAGAATACTGTTAATAGCATTCCTAATCTTTCACTATTTTATGATGCCTGTAGCTTTTGACAAAGTATGCTATAATTTATCTGTCGGTAATTTAAGATGAAATAGAAGAAACTTGAAGAGAAGAAATGTAGAATTAGGTTTTCGTGTGTTTTTTTTTTTTCTTTTTCTTCCTTGAGTTAACAAAGAGAACAAATTTGATGTTTGCAGATGCTTTAGCTGCCTGCAATTACTTGCCTCAGTCAAGAGAGAAGATCATTGCTGCACTTTTCAAGGCACTTAATTCAACAAATAATGAACTGCAGGAGGCAGGAGAAGCATGCATGAGAAAGGTTAGTGTATTAAAACAGTGTTGCTTTTGAGGCTATTGTTCTCTCTGCTTTACTTCCTTGTTACAAAGCTTCTTGTGAAAGTTCTATGTAGTAAATGATGGCTGTTAACTTCTCGTTAGTGACACCAATATAATTAAGTTTCTGTCAGATGTGGGTTTTTTTTGGGGGGATTTGAAATTAGCCATAAAAATTTCTTCTGATTGAAATTAAGCATTAAAAGCTCTTGGGCAAGGACCAAGTCTTTCAGCCTTTCTGTCTGTCTGGTCTTTTGGTCTTTCTGTTGTTTGGTCTTTCTGTTTGTTTGGTCTTTGTAAAATGAATCTTCTAAATAGTGTCAGTCCTTCCCAGCAGTTTTGCAAACATTCACGCCTGGCTTTATTGTAAATGCTTTTCTCATGTTTCTCTTTTGTTCCTAAAAAGTAGTAAAGACCTCATGGTTGTTTTTGGAAAAGTAGGCAATACAGCAGAGTTAGATTCTGCATCAAAGTATGGCAGTTCCTTAAAGAACAGGACTGTGGCTGTCTTTATGTTCAGCATTAGTATCCTTATGTGGTGCTACACTACCCTGTCCTGGGGATGCTAGGACAGGGTAGTGTAAAAAAGCTGGAAGGACAGTGAAAGGCTGTTCTCTCATCATGATTTGTTGCACAGTAAATATGCTTGATTCTGATTCAGCAAGATTTTAATACCGTTTTTCTTGATACAGAAAATAATAAAAATACAGCTCTTTGTACTGTGTAGATTTGCTGTTATCTAATGGGGAATATAACTAGAATAGTACTGCTGGTTTATGATTGTTTAGGCCATTTTACTAAAGGTCAGATGTTGCCTTTTCATGTCACTGTGGTCATGAGAGGAAATGTACTTATTATTTATGGCTTGCTGACAGTACAGTTTGGTTGAGAGAGGTAAGAGGAAGCAAATAAGGGTTATTCCGACCTTTGCAATTGGTGTAAGATTTTTCTGATTGTTTTTTTCTCTGTCATAAATCTATGCCCACAGGATGTTTGGTTATGAAATACTCCCTTCGGCTGCTTGCAGCCAGGTTCTCTTGGACTTTTATGTTACTCAGAATTCGTGCAGACTGTAAGACAGAAATCTGCTCTTGTCTACAGCCAGACGAATGGCAGTTCTTAATAGGCAATGTCTAAGTGATTTGTCCTTAGCTGTGTATTTAATTTATAGTTGTGGCCATTTTTCAGTCTGTCTGTAATTAAGATCTCCTCCTTGATTATATTATGGAATATCCTACTGTGTGTCAGAAATGCCTAAGTGCTTCCCAAATTCATCTTGTCACTGTGTATATTTCCAGCAAAAAACATTGTTTAAGGTATTGCATTCTGAAAGTACAAAATAAAATAAGAACTATCAAGTGAACAGAATTCATTTTAAGAAAGATGCTTGCACAAAAATCACTCTCCTCTCCATCTGTATCTTAAACCTGTACTCTCTTGTAGTTCTTGGAAGGAGCTACCATAGAAGTTGATCAAATTCATACACACATGAGGCCATTGCTTATGATGTTGGGAGACTATCGAAGTCTGACACTGAACGTTGTGAATCGTCTGACATCTGTCACTAGACTTTTCCCAAACTCTTTTAATGATAAATTCTGTGATCAGATGATGGTAAGCTCATTTAAGTTTTCTTCAGCTCTTCCCAAAGAATTTTTCTTCTAAGGAGTATTCATACTGTTGAAAGGTTAAAGAATAAATCAGTAATAACTCAGTGTACATACTGGTAGTATAAGATTTTTGTTTGACAATTCATAGAAAAAAAGCCCACGTTTTTAAAGAGCTAAAATATTTTAAAGAGCTGCTAAACCAGAAATTTAAGAGATCTTCTTTTCTAGTGAAGACATACCTAGTTATGCTGAGGTCTGCTTGGACATTAAGCAAGGTGTTAGCAGCACAATATGCTATGGAAACCCTTGAAAACATGTTATGTTTCCTAGTAAAGTAAGTCTGTTTTGGTGTTTTTCTCAATTTTTAAAATGGTAGAAGGTATTGCCCTTCCTATTTGCAGTTTTCAAACTGTGCATTCTTTATCCTTTTGCTATGGATGTTCAAATATTTAAATGCATACGTATCAAGGAAATCATTAGACAAATGTAAGCTTATCAGATTTTTATGCCGTTTGATGTATGTTTTATAATCCCTGCTTTCTTTATTATGGAAAGGACTTAAAACAACAGCAAGCTCTTCATTCTGAGGCAATGGAAATAACTAATCAGTTTTTCCTTTGTTTCCTTCAATCTCTTCTGCCTCTACTTGTTTTCTTGTAGCATATGCTGTCACTTGCTAAAATGGAATAGTATAGTTAGAAGAATAATGCTAATTATTCTCTCTTTGTAGCAACACCTGCGTAAATGGATGGAAGTTGTAGTTATTACACACAAAGGTGGACAACGGAGTGATGGAAATGTAAGTTAGTGAATTCTTGTATGTGGGAAGACAAGAAAAAAACCAGTATTTTTGGAATTACAGAGCTCAGTTGTAAATGTTGCCATAACTGATTACACGCTGATATTTTGTTATAAGCTAATGAACTTATATGTATGTTGAATATTTGTTACAACTCTTAGTAAGAGGAGCTTCTTATCTGCTGATAATGGTTACTTTAAAGGATATTCTATACAGGTTGGTGTGGAACAGCTCATTGGTTTTTATTTTTTTTTCTCAGGATATTCTGCTTAGAAATCTGTTCTTCATTGGAATGGCTGAGAAGCTCAGCAGGATATTCCCTCTTTTTTCATTAATATGTTTCATCTTCATGTCATAGTATTTTGAAAATTCTACAGAATGATATAATCCCACTTAATTTTAATGATAATTTTTAATGATAGTATATAACAAGAAAAACAAGTTGAAATCACATTAAAATCTCTCTCCCATCCAGACTAATGGTCTCAATGTCGAACTATGGGAAGCTGATCAGTGTTCTGATAAATGGAAAATGGCACAGTGTAATGACAACACTGCGTCCTCTTAGCAGTTCTCACTGAAGGGGAATTCCTTCTTCGATGTAGTTTCATGTAGATTACCAGAAGCTCCGTAATTCTACTAAGATTTTGCTAATAACTTATATTTATTGGTGAGATTTATTATTGTAAGTAGGAAAAAATGGGGGAATCTTAGTGATTTTTTTTTTTAATGAGAATGAAATTAGATTGTGTTTTTATTTCTCTCAAAACATGGAAATGGCTTTTCTTCACTCTTTCCTGTCATTGTAAAGAGAGCTTTCAAATATAAATTTAGTAATTGCTTTGTATTTGAATTTGTTTCTTATGTTTAAGTTTAAAGTTTAAGTTTTAAGTTTAAACTTAAAAACTGCATTTTTTCGGTTAAATGCATTTTATTCAGGTCAGAGTAGTTCTAAGGCCTCCATAGTCTTCTTTTGGGATTCTCTTTTCCTCAAGTGTGATGATTACAGACACCTTGCAGATCTTTTTATAGCAATAGGCTTTTGAAGTGCCTCTAGAACAGTTTTTAGTTGTCCTTAAATCACATGTAATTGTGATTTTTTTTTCTGCTCTTAATGTCTTCTGTTGATGTTTTCTATGAGTTGTGTTTTTAGTCTCCTAAACACGTAATTTTTTATTTTAGTGTTGGCTTAAAACCTATATATGTTGAGGGGGAGGTACACACAAGACATGTGAGAGAAGGAATCCATTGTCACTTCCTGGGGGAGAAGTCTATGGAAACATTTCCAGATAGAATTGTGTGACTGCAAAGCTGATGGAAATACTACTGTTTTCCTCACAGTTGTTGCTCTAATGTTTTCTTAACAATAAAATCTCGAGGAAACTGAAGGAAGGCACAGACAGTATGGTCTTTATACAATTGGTGTGGCAGCCTGTGTTCGTTTGTCCATATGCTCTAATTGTATCTTCTAAATGTGAAAAACTAGAATGGTGAAACAGGTGGTCAGAGTTACTGGAGCTGGCCTTTTCCTTACTCATGTTTTCTTAACCATAGTAAGATTTCAATATCTGAGGTACTTGCAAACAATGCTGGGGAGTGTTACTGGCGTAGGTTGTATCATTCGGAGTGGGTAAGTGGATCTAGGAGATGGTAAATATGGAGTGGAGAATGGAATCTGTAGGGAAAGTCTTAGGTACAGAGCACTGTTACTTATGGTAACTTGTTTTTAACCTAAAGGATTTTCATCATTTTCCAGCAGCAATTAATGAAGGTGCCACTTGATGGTAATGCTGGTGTTGTCATGCAGCTCTCCAGCTGAGTGCAGAGTGGCTAGTCAGTGAAGCTTCTGAATGAAACAGCCCAGGAGTCTATGGAATATAGAGTTTTCATATGTAAATGAAAATTCTAGACAAACTGAAAACTTCAGACATCTCAGTTAACTATGTTGCATAATAATTAACAGCTATTGTCAAGATCCACATTGATGCCAGAATAACTAAGCTATTCATTCACTTAAAATGACAGTCCTACTGTGTTCCTGAACTGTCTTTGCTATTTAGATAAATGAGCAAATTAAAACATAACATATTAAGTAGTGATTAAGGTATAATTCATTTGCCTAATGAGTGAAATCTTTGATTTAAATCCCTCCTTCCTTTCTTCCCTGCCTCCCCAGGGAAGAGAGTGGAGTTAAGTCATGTCCAGTAATAAAAAACCCCAAGTTTTGAATAGATGGTTGTGTCTTCTCTCATGAACAGTGGCAGCATGTGGAAATTCTGCATTGCAACCTATTAGAAGGACTTTATATCTTGGTAGCTGAAGTATTGAAAGTGGTTTCGTAATTGATGCTGGACAGATTTTTCTTGGAAGATGCTAAAATATTGTTTCCCTTGACTCAATAGTCTTGTATCTATTTTTTATTCATGATAAATATTTGAGAAGCTGTAAAGTAAAAAAAGGATGCTTTTCATCCTAATTCTTAGAAGAGAAGTTCAGAGCATGAGAGATACTCATTTTCTCCATTCTTTCACTTTGAGATGAGAAATAACCCTACTGAAGTCAGTTTCTGGCTGCAGCCTGAAGAATAGCATATCCTGGTTTGTTCATTTGTTTGATATTCTTGTGGGCTTTTCCTTTTCATGCTGTGACTTCTGGTTTGGTTCAGCCTGCTGCAGAAGTGGTAGAGGTGAGAAACTCAGTGGAGGCACCAGGAAGTTCTTTGTTGTTGTGTTGGGCTTTTTTTGTTTCTTTTTTTGTTCTTATTCTTTTAGATTTCTTTTGAAGTGTGGTGTATTAGTTTTACTGTTGTGTTTTGGGCAGAGTGCATTATGCCTTTGAGTGCAGTGCTGTGAATTGTCTTCTGTTTGTCTGTGGCAGAGCTGTTTTGGTAACATTGCTGTTCAGGATGCTAAGCATGTTTGTACTAGGAAGAGCAGGATTTTTAATTTCTGTGAAGGCACAAGCAGTTTCAAAAGATTTGATATGTGTTCTCAGTCCTGCGCTTCAATCCATGAGGGTAGGCTTGTGGGGGTCTGCCTACGCAGATCATGATGAAGAAGTGGGCCTAGTACTTTGTGTTTACATTCAGTTGAGGAAAAGCAATACCTTTGATAATAATCTTTTGTATAGTGCATACCAGAAATTGGTTTTAGGGAGTTGGTGAGGGTGGATGTTTTGGTATTTTCCTTTCCCTTTTCTTCCTGAAGAAATCCAAACTCTAGTTTACTGAAATATAGTTTTAAATTACACAGTGAAAGAAAAACACAAAATGGCTTGGGGCTTAAGAAGAATTTAGAGTCTAGTGATAGAACAGAGCTGACTTTTCTTTGAAATAACCAGCTGTTTACAAGATATACTTCAGTATATCATGGTCTTGTTTGAAATATGTGGGAAAGATGCCTGTCTTTTTCTTCATGTCTAGTCTGGGATGGTGGGGTATGTGGGGAGCTGTTTAGAAGGGAAGGTCTGGCTTATTGATGTATGAGCCACTTCGGTGTAGTGCAGTGAGCACTCTGTAACTCCTCCATCACCATTATCATTACGCAGTGTTAGCTCTTACCTGTAAACCACAACTGTTTCTAACAAAATTAAAGTATTATATTGCAAGGGTGGAAGGGCAGACTTCCCCAAGAGCAATTTTCTCCATGCATCATGATAAGTAGATGCTGTATATATGTTAACCCCTTGCATTTGGTTGCTGGCAATGCTAATATAGAGAGGAAGAAAAAAGGTATGATGTGTGATACTGTTTTTATATATTTAGCTGGTAACATTAACCTGTGTTTCTTTTTACGTGTAGGAAATGAAGATCTGTTCAGCCATTATAAATTTATTCCATCTGATCCCAGCTGCCCCTCAGACTTTGGTTAAACCTCTGCTGGAAGTTGTTATGAAAACAGAACGCGCAATGTTAATTGAGGTAAGAGGGGAAGTTAACATTGCTGGTATTTTTGCTTTATGGTATTTTTAAACATTAGCATATAATAAGTATCTTAAACATGGTGTGGGACCATTTGATGTAATAAATAAATATGCTCTTCAAGCCTTTTAGGAGGTGGTAACATTTGTCTTAGACTCTTAAAAGTGAGGTTTAAAAATTGTCAATAAATTGTCATCATGAAAGTTCTGAACAGTTTGTATCTGCATAAATGCCAAGTCACATGTGTTTTTTTGAGTGCTAGTAAATTAGTAGAAAATGCTCTGTACTCTGCATTTTTAATTTAAGCTTTATGAATCTTTCAGGCTGGCAGTCCATTCAGGGAACCACTCATCAAATTTTTGACACGCCATCCATCCCAGACTGTGGAGCTGTTCATGATGGAAGCCACTTTAAATGATCCACAGTGGAGCAGAATGTTTATGGTAAGCTCCATGAGGAGTGGAGCAGGAAAAACTCTCATCTTCACAAATCTGATGAATTAGAAGTTTTTCATCTTTTCCATCTTTTTTTCCTTGTATGACCTTGTAGTCCTTAATCATGGTCTTGCTCTGGCTGTAGGTGCCTGTTTTCAGTTTTGCATTTGTTTGTCCTGAGATGCTGATTTTGTGCCTTTCCAGATCATACAGGATTATTACTGAATTTGTAGAGGCTGTTTTTATATATGTGAAATACAACCTCTGGAACTTTACTGAGCAATATAAAAGCTACAGGATGATATAGGCTTTTGGTATTTTTGCTTTTAAAGGTTGTTATTAAAATTATTTCTTCCCCTTCTTCAGAGTTTCTTAAAACATAAAGATGCCAAACCTCTACGAGATGTACTGGCAGCAAATCCTAACCGATTTATCACTCTACTGTTACCTGTTGGCACCCAAGCAGCTGTTAGACCTGGTTCTCCAAGCACTACCACAATGCGTCTTGATCTACAGTTTCAAGCTATCAAGGTATTAATTTATTCTTGTATGTCTCTGCGCTAGATAGTTAAAAGCTATTTAGCTACAAGCCTGTTACATACAGGCTTGCAAGAGTATGTGTCTGTATTATAGCTTGTAGAAAAACATTTGTAAGAATGTAGAGTATTTGTAGTTAGAATCACTCTAGGAAGGGGAAATACACTCAAACTATACTTTTTCTAATCAAGTAAGATACAAGGGTCAGACATGGCAAACTTAAGGAAGAAAAAAATCTTTAAAAATGAATTTAAATGAGGTTTTATTTTTTTACTTTTTTATATTTTAGAACCTTTAATTGACCTTAAAAAATTGCTTTTATATAAATTGTTTCTACTGACAGATCTGTTGTGTGTTGACTGCATTTGTCTTGTTTTGGTTTTGACAGATCATAAGCATTATTGTTAAGAATGATGAATGTTGGTTAGCAAATCAGCATTCGTTGGTGAATCAGCTGAAACGTGTATGGGTGAGTGAAGCTTTTCAGGAGAGGCATCGTAAGGAGAATATGGCTGCGACAAATTGGAAGGAACCGAAGTTGTTAGCATATTGCTTGTTAAATTACTGCAAGTACGTAAACCATTTATTTCCTGTAGCTTCTCTACTTATTATCTTTACCATTACATTTTTTAGTTTTTAAAATACTGTAAGGTTTGCAGTTATTGAAGAGAAAGTTTAATATCTTTCAGAATACTGCCATTAGCTCTAAACCCATGCCTCTGGTACTGCTTGATCTTGCCTCTCTGCTCACTTAAAACCAAGAATAGTTTCTTCATCAAGTCAGCAGCACAGTAGTTTGGTTGGGTATTTTTTCACAGAAACTTTTTATTGTGTTCTTACAGAAGGAATTATGGTGATATAGAGTTGCTCTTCCAGTTGCTTCGAGCTTTTACGGGTCGATTTCTCTGCAATATGACTTTTTTAAAGGAATACATGGAAGAAGAGATCCCCAAAAATTACAGCATTCCCCAAAAACGGGCTTTGTTCTTCCGATTTGTAGACTTCAATGACCCAAACTTTGGAGATGAGCTCAAAGCCAAGGTAACTAAAGCAATTAAATCAAAGAAGCCTGGTATTTAGGTTTAATTTTCTTCTGGGGAACTAGGGCAACAAAACTCCCTTACTTAAATGTCAATGAGTTTGATAATTGGCAGAGCCATTTAGGTGAAAATATCATACCAGAAGAAGAGCAATAATAAATAGAGACAGCAATTCATCTTGTCTTCAATGTGGGCTACTTTAGTTTACACTTTCTAAGAATCTTTGCCCTTGGAAAGGAGAAAGAAGGATAATAGCCTGTGTGTATCTGTTTCTTAAGGTTTTATTTATACCTTCTTTTTTTATAACACAGAGTGTGTCTAATGTGTAGGTTTGCATATGAAATTACTTGAATGTTGACTGCTGTTAGAAGAATCCAGTAGTTGAGTATAATTGTTTTGGGGTTTTTTTATGTTCTGTAGGTGCTGCAGCATATCCTGAATCCTGCTTTCTTGTACAGTTTTGAAAAGGGGGAAGGTGAGCAGCTGTTGGGCCCCCCAAACCCAGAAGGAGACAATCCAGAGAGCATCACTAGTGTTTTTATAACAAAGGTAACAATCCTTGTTTACATTAAAGGGTTTGAAAAATTAAACAAAAATGTTCCCCCTCATTTGGCTTTTCAATCCTGATGTGAATTAGTTGTGCTGTTTCTAAATACTGTGACCAGTTGTATCAAATCACTTCATAACTTTGAACTATTGTGAGATCCATCAGTCATTGGTAGGATTTGACTACAATTTTACGTCTTTACGACTTGAATATCTGTCTTTAGAAATAGGCCTAGGACGTCTGTAAACCCAGTCTTTTTCATAGGCAAAGCTTTCCAAGACTGAACACGAGTAATTTTGTAATTCACTTCAATTTTATTGAATCAGTTACTGGTTATAAAATAGGTGTTGTTGAAGAGGAGGTTTGGGTTTTTTCTTTATTATAGAGATTAATTTTTATTTTTTCTTTTCCCTCTTCTCACCTTCCTCCTCTCCTCTTTGATCATCCCTGGGGCTAGGTACTTGATCCGGAAAAACAGGCTGATATGCTGGATTCTCTCAGGATATATCTCCTGCAGTTTGCCACACTTCTGGTTGAGCACGCTCCACACCACATTCATGACAATAACAAAAACCGGAACAGCAAACTGCGGCGCCTAATGACATTTGCTTGGCCTTGCCTCTTGTCCAAGGCATGTGTGGACCCAGCATGCAAATACAGTGGACATTTGCTTCTGGCACACATCATTGCGAAATTTGCCATACATAAGAAGATAGTTCTGCAGGTATTGGCTATGGGCTTGTATTCGTACATTTAAGGGATGTTGATAAGTTCTGTAGTGTGCTTGCTTTTATTTTTAAATTGAAGAGTAGAGGGTGTGCAGTAGTCTTGGATGCTTACTATAAAAGTAACCGTTAAATTCTTATGGAACCAAAAAATATGAAAGCAGTAAGCTAAATGTTAATACAGATTTGTTTGTGGATAGGAAAGTATAGAAAATTTAAAGAGTATAGAAAATTTAAAGATAAGTGAAAACAGAAAGGATAAAGGGGGCAATAAGAGGGCAATAAGAAGTGCTTTCGTTTAAATTAACAAAATTGGTATGTTTCCTCATTTAAGAGGCAAACATTCACTTGAGAATCTGGGGACCAAAGGAAAATTTCAAGTTAGACAGTAGAGAGGGAGGAAGAAAATGGGAAGGAGACAGAAGGATACATTGTGTATTTCTGATGATGAATTATCATGGTTACTAAAATATGGGGGGAAAAATTGTGTTCTTTAGAAAATACACATTTTTGTTGTTGTTTCTCTTTATATTTAAATGCTTGCTTTTTGGTAAATATGTATATTAATGTTGATCACAAACTTTGCTGTTTAGGTCTTCCACAGTCTTCTAAAAGCTCATGCGATGGAGGCCCGAGCTATTGTCAGGCAAGCAATGGCTATTTTGACTCCAGCTGTGCCAGCTCGAATGGAGGATGGGCATCAGATGTTGACTCACTGGACACGAAAAATCATTGTGGAAGAGGGTCATACAGTTCCCCAGCTAGTACATATTTTACACTTGATAGTGCAACATTTCAAGGTACTTGCACCAGTTATTCTGATAGTCACTGTATGTCAGATATCAAGGAAGTAAACGAGTTTGATTAGAAAATAACATCTGATTTGTATGGTGTAGCTTCAGAAGGTTTCAGCTGCCTGCAAGGATATTAAGGACTGAAAATGACTATTAAATAGGAAACCACTTACTAAGTTTTAGCATGAATGAAATTAGAAATCAAAATGTTAGGTGAAAGTCTGCAAGATTAATTAATTGCACACGCATTAGTGGTGCTCTTTAACAGGGCTGTGAAGTTTCTTTGAGTTGCTTAGAATAAGTGCAGAACCATATTCTTTTCCATGCTTCAGTAATCGCTGTTTGTTTGACTTTACATATCCTATGGGGTTAACTACGTAACTTCTATCTCCAGCTAATGTATGTTGTGAAACATCAAACAAATGGGGGAATGTCAATATAGGAGCATTATTGAAAACACATATTAAAACATGATGGAAAGTGACAGCTAGTTAATATGCATTGAAGTGACTTTTCAGGAATTGATTGCTTAATGCTTTTTAGAAAGCAATATCCGAGTGTGTTCAAATGTGAGTTGTAGCTCTTTAAAAGGATCAGCAAAAATTTGGAATGATTGTTCCTGAAGAAAGAACATTTTCATTTGGGCACGTGAAGTCAGTAGTCACTACTGAAAATTGTAGCCAGAATTTTATTTCCAAAGCACCAGTTACTTTTCTGGATTGCAAAATTTGAACCAGTACAGATTTAGCAAACTGTGGGATTAAAGACTTAGTTTAGCATTTTGCTTTAATTCAACTCTGTATTGTGTAGAATTTTATTGTTTAATGGCTAACATGACTGTGCAACCATCTTTTCAGGTTTATTATCCAGTGAGACATCACTTGGTTCAACATATGGTTAGCGCCATGCAGAGACTGGGCTTCACTCCCAGTGTTACAATAGAGCAAAGAAAATTAGCTGTGGATCTTGCTGAAGTAGTTATTAAATGGGAGTTGCAAAGAATTAAAGACCAGCAGGTAGGTAGTTTAAGTAAACTGGTAAAGATTGAAATGTTACACAGTTAAATGCTTTTTTAACATGCACATTGCTGATATTTCAGCCAGATTCAGATATGGATTCAAGTACAAGTGGAGATGGACCAAGTTCTGCCTCATCTGCTGTTAAAAGAGGGTTGTCTGTGGATTCTGGCCAAGAAGTAAAACGATTCAGGACTGCTACAGGAGCAATAAGTGCTGTAAGGAAATACAAGTTTTTGTTCAAATACTCTGAAATTATAACCTGCACTGACTAAACAATTTAATTATTCTGCATAACTCGCAAGTTTCAACTCCCTGAATTAAAGGTTACAGCTTCAGAATATATAAATCTGTTCTGCTTGTTGCTATCCTTCAATATTTCTTATGTTTTTTGTATTCTGTATACATGCAGGTATTTGGACGTAGCCAGTCCTTGCCAGGAGCTGATGCACTGCTTTCCAAGCCAATTGACAAGCAGCATACAGATACAGTTGTGAATTTCTTGATTAGAATTGCTTGCCAGGTAGTGTGTTTATTCTGATATGCAAATACCAATGTGGCATTAGTGGCCAAACCCTTAGCCTCCTTTTTTCATAAGAGTCCTTGTATGCTGGTATTGTTCTAGTGTTTGTGTACTTTCTTTTGTGAAAGGTTAGAAACTTTAATGTGAAGTTGTACAAAAAGTAAAATGTTACTATTTTAAGGAGGAAAGAAATTGAATTTGATAAGCAGCCTCTGCATTTAATTTCACAAATGATGGGTATTATTCATGAGAGGTATGCTTTAGCTTCTTATTGTTGGCATTGTACGTTTATAACTTGATGCAGGGAGCGTGCACTTTGAACTTAACTCTTTAAATGTGAACAGTTGCAATCCACATTTTGAAATTGAAGGAGTCTCCAATTTACTGTGCTGTTGATCAGTTCTAGCCACTTTGTTTGTTCTTCATGTTCTCTTCTCAAGCAAGTCATATATTAGGAGTGACAAGACTGAAAATAAACTTGACTAGTAGAATTTGACTGGAGCCAGCCAAAGACTTCAGAAAGTTCCCATAAGTGTTTTGTCTTTATGTATTTCCCTGATGCTACAAAGCGTGCTTGTTCTGTTGCTTAGGTTTAATGACAAGAATATTTTACCCGTATAAAATACTTTAACTGAACAGTATTTAGAGAGTTTAATAAGGAAAGTCTATGTAACTTATATACCTAAGGATAATGATTGTGATTGTATTTTCAAGATCAAATACATGGAATTACTTGTTTTCATGCAGCACGTAGAACTAAAGCTTTTCACCAGATTTTGTTAAGAATGAATATTTTTAGAGTGGGGAAAATTAGTTAGGTGTAGCTCAAGGTTGACAAATTTTATGGCTTCTGCTTCTGCAGCAGACATAGCTGGTAAGTGATATGGGATTTTATACACCACAGTCCACTGCACAGAATAGACATGCTCTTGGAGTCTAAAGATGAATTGAGTAAAGAGCAAGGTATTGATACTTTGCAAATGGAAAATGTTAACCATCCTGAGCATGTAATAATGAAGTATGGGATTAAGCTTTTTTAAATATACCTTTGATGGGTGATTTAAGGTAATTGGCTAGCAGTTTAGACACCAGTTCTGATGTTTACTATTAGTTGTCAGCTTCTTATGCAGTTAAACGCTCTGTGACTGTACTGATAAAACTACTTAAGCTCATCCATTTCAGAAATAAGAAATTATATGCTTGCTTGCAATGCATGATAAATTAATGAGTTGGTTACAAAAGGGTGTCATTTTGTTAACTCTGATTAATTGCTAGGTAAATGACAACTCAAACACTGCTGGATCTCCTGGGGAACTGCTGTCTCGCCGCTGTGTCAACCTTCTGAAGACAGCTTTACGACCAGATATGTGGCCAAAATCAGAGCTGAAGTTGCAGTGGTTTGATAAGCTGCTAATGACTGTGGTAGGTAACATTCTAGTCCTGTAGGTCTTTAGGTTTCACTAGCATATATATTGATTGAATAGTAGCAATAGCTGATTTTTACAGTCTTAATCTTTTCTTCTTTGTAGTGAAATACATAAATTGCTAAGTATGTGAATTGCTTGGTCAGTTTCTTTTCTGTTAATAGGAAGTTTTACAGATTAAGATTGATTTTACTGGTTCCAACTTTTCTAGCTACATTATGGTAATACAAAGTTCACTGAAAGGTTAGTTTCCTGCATTTGATGATACAGCATATTTTGACCATCGTCTGTATGCTGTTTGTGTGCTATTTGCCATATAATAAGTTTCTCTAAGCCTATTTTGTTTCATGCTATTTAATAGACTAGTAACTCTTCATTGCTTAAAATTTTAGGAACTCTCTTCAACAGAAACTTTATTGTTTCTTTGAATAAAAGAGCACTATATCCTGCTTTGGGAGACTTTAAAACGTCTAAAATTATGTGAGAGTTTGAGGAGGGCCATTTTTCCCATATGTTGATCTACATGTGCTATACAGTTGTGTTTATGGATACAGGCATTGAAAGGTGAAGCATCTAATTCCATCCTCAGGAAGATGGATATTTGTTGATGTTTCCTGAATACAAGGATATGGAACGGAAATTTTGTATCTTAATTTTGTGTTACGTGGCATCAGTTTTACAAGAGGTTCAGAAAAAGGGATAAGGCTTCTGCAGCAAAGAGAAAATTTACAGTGATAATTCTGTAGGTTTAGAAAGATATGTCCAGGAATCATAGAATAGTTAGGGTTGGAAAGGACCTTAAGATCGTCTAGTTCCAACCCCCCTGCCATGGACAGGGACACCTCACACTAAACCATGTCACCCAAGGCTCTGTCCAGCTTGGCCTTGGACACCGCCAGGGGTGGAGAATTCACCACAACTTCCTTGGACAGCCTGTTCCAGCACCTCATCACCCTCACAGAGAAGAAATTCTTCCTTCTGTCTAACCTGAACTTTCCCTGTTTAAGTTTGAACCCATTACCCCTTGTCCTATCACTACAGTCCCTGATGAAGAGTCTGTCTTCAGTATCCTTGTAGGTCCCCTTCAGATACTGGAAGGCTGCTGTGAGGTCTCCATGCAGCCTTCTCTTCTCCAGGCTGAACAGCCCCAACTTTCTCAGCCTGTCTTCATACGGGAGGTGCTGCAGCCCCTGATCATCCTCTTGGACTTGCTCCACCAATTCCATGTCCTTCTTATGTTGAGGACACCAGAACCGTACACAATACTCCAAGTGAGGTCTCACGAGAGCAGAGTAGAGGGCAGGATTACCTCCTTTGAGCTGCTGGTCATGCTTTTAATTTTATTTTTATTAATTATTACTGTAAATATTAATGACTTCATATATTCTTTTTTATTTATATATTATGGTTTATTTATATATATTATGAATTATTACTATGAATATTTTATTTTCATTATTGTTTTGTTTAGTTCCAACAACCCCTTTTCTAACTGTTGAGCTATGACTTATTATAGAATATGCTGGTTTAGCTCTTCACTGAAGGCCTGTCTCTGAACAATGTTGACAAGGAGATAAAACATAATCCTCTGTTGAAAGGATTTCTAACCAGCAAGGTTGCAAGCAAGTTTCAGATCTGAGGATCACAAAAGACACCAGAAGGAACAGACACCTGTAAATGCTTTTTATGGCTAAAGATTTTATAGTAGCTTGTATTTTACAGTTTTTATTGCATGACTTAGGCAAACAATTAATGTAAAACATCACTAGCATAGGAACCTCAACCTTATTACAGGGTTTCAACAGATCTGAGCTGGGTTTCCTATTATACTGTGTAATACTTCTATGATTTCTCCCACTCACTGCTTTCTGTATGTGTTCTGTTTAGGAGCAGCCCAATCAGGCCAACTTTGCCAACATTTGCACTGGCTTAGAGGTCTTAAGCTTTCTGTTAACTGTACTGCAGCCCCCTGCTATCCTTAGCAGCTTCAAACCCCTGCAACGAGGCGTAGCAGCTTGTATGACGTGTGGGAACACCAAGGTTTTGAGAGCAGTTCACAGTTTGCTTTCTCGCCTAATGGGTATCTTCCCTACGGAACCAAGTATGTGGTATTTTCTTCCTCCCTTTATCCTTTGTTGCTGCATAACTTAAGTGATTAAGGGTGGTGTGAAGACACTCCTTGGAATGTGCTAATATTGTGTTTTATGATTCCTGCATGTAATAGTCTATTTTAGCTTGCACTTTCAACCTCTGCTTAAAAAAAAAGTTGAAATCAGTAATCATGTGGAATACATCATTATCCATTGACATTAAAACTTAATAACCCGTGGCTGTCATAACTTTAGTACAAGAAATACATGCTATAAATTTAATGCATTTCTGCAATTATAATATTTCAGGTTCAGAAGTGCAATTTTTTAGTTAAACTGCTGTTTTGCTAAAGCAAGGAAGGGAAATAGCGTGTGGGAAAGGAAGACAATAGGTAATATGCTGTGTCTTAATAGGAACTGCTTTAGATAATGTTGTTTTTAAAAAAAACAGTTATCTTAGACTTCTCATCAAAATTTATTATTTAGGAGTGGTACACTATTATAGAAGGCATTGGTTGTATACTAAAGAGGTTTATATAAATAAGAGATCTGCTTATGTTACTGTGGTTTGTCAGCAACCTAAACTTCCAGTGATGGTAAAGATAGATGACTGCGAGTTCTTAATATAACTGTTACTTACCTGTTCTGGGCTAATGTTACCAAAAATAAACACAACTTTTCAAACTCTGCAGGTACCTCAAGTGTAGCTTCAAAGTACGAAGAGCTGGAGTGCCTTTATGCTGCAGTTGGAAAGGTTATTTATGAAGGACTTACTAATTATGAAAAAGCCACTAATGCTAACCCTTCTCAGCTCTTTGGTAAGTTAAATTTCCCACATCTCTAGTAGATATATGAAGAGTGTCTGTTCAGGAGTGTAGTGTTTGTATTTTGACAAATGTTGCAAGCTTTTGTTTTCCGTAAGGAAATTGAAATCTGGTATTATGCAGAGGAAGCTGTGGGAAACATTTTGAGCTAACTTGAGAGATGAGCTTGGCATGTCTGTCATCTGTAAAGAAAGGGACTGAGGAGTTCATTGCATTGTCTTCTCCCAGTAGCTGACTTGAGAGTAATTATAGGAAATGGAGAGCTGCAGGTGGAAGCCTCCTGTATTGAAAGTGTGTAGGAAAAAGGTGCAGCGTTCAGATTAACCGAAATAAAAGGTCAAAGTTACTGGAAACTTGTTGTATGGGAAAAACAAAATCCTGCAGGTAGTTCTCTGAGACAGAGTATTTCAAGGAATCTGTAAACATTCGTACATGATATTATCTTATATTTTATTTTTAAAGTCTCATTTATCAGCTGACTTAAATTGTGTATGAAAAATTATGTATTTGTAGATCTTGAATTCTCAGTAAGAAATTACAAAAATACTATTTTTCCTGAGCGAGCAAATCTGAAGTTTAGCATATACCATTCTGGAGAGTTGAAATGTTCTTCTTTTCTTGTTCTTTGTATTTACTTAACTGGTAGAGAACTCAGCTACATAATACAATGACAAAGATATATTGGAACAATATAGGTTGGCCCAGAACTAGCTGTGTTGGTAATACAGACCTGAAATTGCACAATTTTGGAAAACTTGCTGATTTAAATGGCAAATGTCCTTCACTGTTTTACTCTGTGATCTGTGTAGATAGTTGTAATTTCGCTTTGGGAATTGCCTATTTGTCAGATGTCAGGATGTGCCTTACAACAAACTAACCAAGAAAGATGTTTCCTAGATTCTGTCCAGAGCTCACTTAAAAGCAGCACTACAGTCTGACCATAGAAGCTGGGGCATAGCTTGTTAATTCTTTGTTTGAGAGGCTGAACATTGTGTGCCAGTGACATCTGAGCATGGAAAGAAATCAAAACTTTCAAAGCATCCATTCAATGAACAAAGCTACACTTATATAAATATTGGTGTAGGCTTTTGTTGCATTATGAAGTTGCAGTAGGGCAAGAGGCAGCTGTAGATTTTTGAGGTTACAGTTTCATAGGATGTATGCACTTCTTTTAAAGAGTTAAGTATTTTAAAGCATAGATATTGCTGAAACTGATGGGTTTGCATGAATATGGAGAAGCTTATATTAGGATAGGCATTGCTAACAACTATGTGCAATTTGAAGGGACTGTGATCCTTAGGCACAGTGCGTTCATGAACTGCCAGATTCTGCTGATTCTGCAGTTTTTCAATGTACAGTATCTGATTTATGAAATTTTATACAGTTTCTAGATTAGAAACCCAAGATTGTGTAGTTTTTGGAGTTATTTTTAAGTGCTGAACCTGGGTCTATTAATGTAAAAGCTTTTTGCTACTAGAACCAATGTGAAATATTAGGAGTAGTTTCATTTTGCTTGGTTAACTATGCATATAATATTTCTTTTATATATATATTTTAGGGTCTTGGGGAAGTATCTGCTCTCCATTCCCCCTTTCATGTCCTCCCTTTCTCCCCCTTGTCCTCCATATATACAGAACTTTCGCATATTTGGTTAATGCAAAAATTACTTGTTAGTTTTAGACTAAGGGCTGAAGTTGAAATTGAACTTTTTCTTCAAACCTGTCCAGATTCCTCATGTTTATGACTTGGGTAATCCCATGCTGCTTTTGTGGCAGGACAAAATACAGCTAGAATCTTTTCCTGTGTTCTTTCACAGAACGAGAACATATATATTGAAAACCTATATCTTAACCTTGGTCGTGCTCAGTGAAAGTCTGATTTCCTTAAGTATTGTTTTTCTCTGTAGGTACTTTAATGATTCTGAAGTCTGCATGCAGTAACAATCCCAGCTATATTGACAGATTGATTTCAGTTTTTATGCGATCTCTGCAGAAGATGGTCAGGGAACACTTAAACCCACAGGCTACAGCAGGAACAGCAGAAGCTAATACAGGTATGATGTTATTTAGACTAAGGATGTTAATGATCAGAAGTGTTGTATTAACATTTTAGGGTGTATTAACATATTAAAGGAGTTCACATGGTTTTGCGTGCATTGTTACATGTTGAAAAATACGTCAGCATTAGTGAGAAATACTACTCAAGTACTGAAGGATAGAAAAAATGTACTTGGAGCTCCTGTTACTTGCTTAATATGTGAATTTTGGTATAAACCCAAGCACTTCAGTGAATGGTTAGTGAATATTTGTTGAGCAACAGCATATATTGAAATACTGAAGTTCTGTAAGATTTTTGAGGGGAGAGGGGCTGAATTTTTTTGGTCTGTGCTTCCACTTTTTTATTTTATCTCCTTCCTATTTGGTAACAATGGAACAACTGTGAAATTCACTTGTTTGAGCTGCTGCTTTAGTTTTTATCTTAAAAATAGCATCTCTTTAATTCTGGACAGTTCTGTCTGTCATCAAATGAATTAGGTCATGAGTTGTGGAAAAAATCAGATGTTCTTGGAGAAGATTCAGAGCTAGTAAAGAGCACTTTGGTTTATTAATGAATAAGCTGCTGAAGGAAAGACTTTGTAAGAACTGCTGCTGTTAGATTCCCAGCCCATATTTTAATTAGATAAGTGAGAACCTGGCAGATTTTATTAACACCGAGAAGCAATTGGAAAATTATTAAACTTGACAGATAAGCAAGTCAGGAAATTAACGGAACAGAATAGGTTTGCTGCATCATAGAGTATTTCTTTCACAAGTTTAATTGCAGTTTTTCAGTACTGGGGTTCTGTAATTTACCAGAATGAAACCACACAGGCTTGCCTTTAGGATTGTGGATGAATGGATTTGAGGTGGGTTTTTGGAGGAGTCTGAGTTACTTATGGATGGAAAGTAGTAATTCTAAAACATTATTTCCAGGGATCTATTTCCAGATATTGTCATTACTACTTTTAAAATTGCAGTAGCTCATCTTGAGAATATTTTTACTAGGTGTTTTATAGGAGCATGCCCAATTCTAATCCTTTATTTGCATCCATAGCAGGTACAAGTGAACTAGTAATGCTAAGCCTGGATCTCGTGAAAACTCGCCTGGCTGTGATGAGCATGGAAATGAGGAAAAATTTTATACAAGCTATTCTAACATCTCTTATTGAAAAATCTACTGATGCCAAAATTCTTCGTGCAGTGGTAAAAATTGTGGAAGAGTGGGTGAAAAACAATTCCCCGATGGCAGCTAATCAGGTAAATTGAGACTATGAAAATCATTGTTGCTCTCAAATGCTACATAACTGTAAGCCAGCGTTACAATTTTCAGGTTTTGACAGTGAGGTTTGTAAAGGATCTGTTATGTAATTTCAGATGCCCTTCATGAGGTCTGGAATATTTTGCATCCACTGTGGAAGTAAATGGAGTGAAAGATGCCTAGCTTTTTATAGGCTTATATTAGGTGTGTGATCTGAAGTGCTGTTTTGCTGAGAACTTGTTTCAAAGTGAAAGTTTTAAACTGTTTCGCATTAACTAGGATAGATTCTTCAGGAGGAGAATGACTAATGCTGGTTTAAATCATGTTATTTCTCTAACATTTTGTGGCCTCCTCAATTTGCCATATTTTCTATTAGAGCTGAGTACTTGAGAGTCTAGTGCTCTATGAAAGAAGTGCACTTTTGAAAATCTAAGATTTTTGTAATCACTGAACAACTCAAATCTGGTTTTAGTCACGATTTTAAAACTCTGTAGCATGTATTAGAAGGATAAATGCTTGAGTTATTTTTCAAGAACTATGACCTTCTACCAAGCTATTTTTCAGTACTTTAGAAGTGAAAGAGTGACATAGATGATGGCTGAGGTGTACTTAGAATGTGCCAGTACTCTGCATGTTTTAAGATGAAGTGACAAAATTAATCATGTCTTCTTTTAACACAGACACCTACTCTCCGGGAGAAGTCCATTTTACTAGTGAAAATGATGACTTACATTGAGAAGCGTTTTCCAGAAGACCTTGAATTAAATGCCCAGTTCTTAGACCTTGTTAACTATGTCTATAGGTAATTACAGCAATTAATCATTTATTGCAGCTTATTGGTTCATAATTTGTATCATATATGACCTTTACAACATAGCATCAATCTTTTAGGTCTGAGTTATGTGATTATTATTTTTTTTCTTTCTCCTAAAATGCAAAATCATTTGATTTCACTGAGACCACAGAATGTGTTTAAAAGACAGTTTGAAAATGGAAGTTCTTTGAAAGGATTTTTGTTTTGCCTCCACTAAAATATTCCCACTGTCACAATCTAGTCCTTTCCCAAGATAACAGAGTGTCTTTGTAGCTGATTACATTCTAAACATTATGGTGATAGCTGAAATCTGTCTTTTCACATCCATATGTTATAAAGGTTTGGGTTTTTTTTGTCAGATATTTGTTGTACATTACACTTGCAGGAGAGTTACTTTGCCAGAGCTAAACTGGCAGGATTTGTAATATAATGAAATCATTAATTATCAACAAATGCTAGGTATTTAATTTTGTGCTGATGATTCACATTATTCTGAATTACTCTTCACTGCTGTTCTGTTTGTTGGGTAATTGTGCAAACCCCTAGTGTAGACATGGTGATCAGAAGTTTGTTATCAATGAATATCATGTATCATTTCAAACAGAATACAGATGTGGCTGAAAGCGTTTCATAATTATAATACAATTTTATCCTGAAAGAGTTCTTATAGTTCTGGGGTAGTTTTCTAGGAAGCAGCAATATTTTCATTGCTGTTTCTTTCAAAATCCACACCTCTATGTGTGCCACACCATGTGGGCTTCTACAGAGTATCACCTCTATGGATTTTAAGTATTTCATCTGCAAAAAATAGAAGGCTTCTCTTTGTAATGTCTCTGTCATATCATCTTTATCATTTTAGGGATGAGAATCTTTCTGGTAGTGAACTTACTGCTAAACTGGAGCCTGCCTTTCTCTCGGGTTTGCGTTGTGCCCAGCCACTCATCCGAGCCAAATTTTTTGAGGTCTTTGACAATTCTATGAAGCGGCGTGTTTATGAGCGCCTCCTTTATGTGACCTGTTCTCAAAACTGGGAAGCAATGGGAAATCACTTTTGGATCAAACAGTGCATCGAGGTAGGGAAGTTATTTGCATTGGAAATATCATTTGAGAAGTATGTTTTATTCCTTATTTTTCTTGGTTGGGTGTGAAAGCATTATGCAGCCTTGCTTGTGGTATGTATTATCTGTATCAAAACTAAAAATATTAAATCTGCTGCCTCAGATACCTCCTGTGGTGCTTAAAAATAAACACAATGTCTAAACCATGAAATGGTGGTACTTTTAAAGTGGCTTTATTATCGACCTTTAAAATCTATTTTCTCTATGAAAAGATTAATGACCAGGTTAATACTTCTTTAAGAAAACCCATCTCTTAAATGGTGGCATTTATAAAAAAAAATAAAAGAATTGTTGTAGTAGATGTTTTCAAGAAAACTGTTAAGGCCAGAGAATCTGTACTGGTGATATGACAACTGTTAGGTGGGATTAGCGTGGAAATAGAACTGCATTTTGGTTTGGTTTATTTAAAACAAAATGGGGCCAAACTGCCTTTTTATTTTTATTTTTGAAACAGTTTGCATGTTAAAGCATGGGCGTAAAGTGACTGTGAGGATAACTTTGTGCTCTTAAAGATATTAGAGCTCCTTTCAGAGAGATAAAGAACAGCATTGCTTGATGGTTTTTTGCTCCCTTACCTGTTTTTGAGAGCACTTCCTTGTTAATGATGGGAGTCTGTATACATTAGCTGATTGAGGGCATTGAATATAGATGTCAAAAAGTACAAAATACGTAATTTAGGCTTAGAAGGTTCCTATTTCTTCAGCATTTTCAGGAGAGGCTTGAAAAACATTCTTGAAAGTACAGTCATGACCTTCGAAGTGGTGGCAAAATGTAATCAGTTTAAGATGAAAATGTATTAATGTGTTTGATGAATAAAGGTAATAAATAGGCTTTAAACATGATGGCAACTTTTATCTTGTTGATATTAAATTGTAGTGATGTTTTCCTTGAAATAATACAGTAAAACATATATTTAAAACAATCTCCTTGCTTTTGAATGTCTTAGCTCCTGTTAGCAGTGTGTGAGAGGAATACTACAATTGGGACAAGCTGTCAGGGTGCTATGTTGCCCTCCATCACTAATGTTATCAACCTTGCTGACAGTCACGATAGAGCAGCATTCGCCATGGTAACCCATGTCAAACAAGAGCCTCGTGAAAGAGAAAACAGTGAATCCAAAGAAGAGGTAACTGAGAGAAAATACTGTAGACAGATCTTATTTATGTAATATTGTTCTCCATAGTTTCTCATTGTGTAAGTTTGGAGAATGTCTTGAAGATGATATGCACAGATTGCTCAGTATATCTCGTGTTTAATACACTGTGTTTTAACCATGCATGGGTTTCTCAGAACTTGCACTCATTTGTTTAGCCTTTTCTTTACTACAGTACTCTAGCACTTATATATTTGAACCTGAAGAACTAGCAGAAACAGTGAGACCTGAAATAAGTTGTTTGGAAGGGCATTTTATATTTGTATGGGGGGAAAAAGCAAAAGTACATAGAAATGTCAGCATGCTTTGTCTTGTTTGCTTCTATATAGGATGTTGAAATAGACATTGAACTGGCTCCGGGAGATCAGACCAGTACACCTAAAACTAAGGAACTTTCTGAGAAGGACATTGGCAATCAGCTGCACATGTTGACCAACCGGCATGACAAATTTCTTGACTCTCTTCGAGAAGTGAAGGTTGGTATAGGTTGTCAGTTTCCTGACAAATCACTTTAATACTGACATCTTCAAACTGACCTGACATGCCTTTTTTCCCCTTATCTGACATTTCTGATTTTTCTAGCTGACTTTATTTTAATGTAGGCATCTCGTATAATCTGATGTAATTACTTGTGTAGAGTAAAAAAATTAAGACTTTACTTAATTGCTAGTTTTACTTTATTACTTTCCTAGAAAGTTAAATTGCATCCTTCTCCACCTTTAAGTATATTTTAACTGTTCAGTTAAGAAAACAGTGGTGACAAAGGGTTCAGGATCAGAAAAGCATGTCAGCATGTCATGTTTAAATAATTTCAAAGAAACTAATGTTAGCTGAAAGCTATGTTGAAATAGTACTGCCATAACAGCTCTATTCAATTAACTTTACCAGTCATCAACTTCCTTCCTTTTTCCTTCTATTTTTTTATTAATAGTGAGAATAATAAATCAGAGCCTTGATCAACATGAAAATAGTATTAGGATCTTGCTACAGTAATCTGTATCACTAATGGAAATGTCTTTTTGATGCGTTGGTTGGAAAAGGCCTTTGCTTTACTGCTTAAACAACTGTATAACTATGTACTGCTTTCTTCTGTAAGTTATATTTTTCTCATTTGTATCCATCTCTTTCTCTTTGTTTCTAGACTGGAGCGTTGCTGAGTGCCTTTGTCCAGTTATGTCATATTTCCACACCATTAGCAGAGAAGACTTGGATACAGCTTTTTTCTCGACTTTGGAAAATCTTGTCTGATAGACAACAACATGTGAGTATTTCTCTCCTTACTTATAAATTCCTCTTTGACTGGTGTTTCAGGGAAACATTATTTCTGTGATGGCATAGTGACTTGTTCACTTGCTTTGAGAAGTTTGCCATTCTTTGTGACTAGTGAATCTTTTGAATGGAATAGGGTCCTTCAGCTTTCAAAGAGTAATACCCTTATGAAATGATTGTTTCCTGTATTAATGAGATTTTAAATCTAAATTCTCTGATTGAAAAATTTGAATGAGCAAGTAACTATTCTTATGTTTTTGTTCTAGGCCCTAGCAGGTGAAATAAGCCCGTTCTTGTGCAGTGGTAGCCATCAAGTGCAGCGAGATTGCCAGCCAAGTGCACTGAATTGCTTTGTGGAAGCAATGTCACAGTGTGTTCCTCCCATTCCCATCAGACCCTGTGTCCTGAAATACTTGGGTAAAACTCACAATCTCTGGTTTCGTTCTACACTAATGCTGGAACATCAAGCCTTTGAAAAAGGACTGAGTCTACAAATTAAGCCTAAGCAGACAACAGAATTTTATGAGCAGGAAAGCATAACTCCTCCTCAACAGGTAGTGTTATATTAATTGAAATACCTTATGAAATCTGAAGAGAAACACACAGTGACAGTGTAGTACAATAGTATGACAGAATCATTTAGGTCGGGAAAGACCCTTAAAGTCATCAAGTCCAGTCATAAACCTGACAATGTCAAGTCCACCACTAAAACATATCCCTAAGCACTACATCTACACATCTTCTAAATATCTCCAGGGATGGTGTCTCCACCACCTCGGCAGCCTGTTCCAAAGCTTGTCATTCTTTTCACTGAGGAATTCTTTCCAGGTTAAACCTCCCCTGGCACAATTTGAGGCTTCTTCCTCTTGTCCTGTTGCTTGTTACTTTTGAAGAGAAAACAAAACCCACCTTGCTACATCCTCCTTTCAGGTAGTTGTAGCAAGCAATAAGATCTCCCCTAAGACTCCTTTTCTCCTTAACGAATTGCTACCTAAACAAATGGAGTTCCCTGTGAACAGGTGCTGTTGTAGTCTGTCTGGTAGTTATGATCTACATGGGCATGTTTGTGATCAGCTGAGGAAGCTAAGCATTAGATTCTTTTTACATTAAAGACTGAGCTGTTGGCTTGTTAAACAATTTTGTTCTCTTTGGTTTGATCTGGTATATCGGGGAAGACCAGGAAGTATCAATGTACAAACCATAGTGAAGCCATAGTGTTTTTTGGTCTTTTGAGGATTTTTTGGTCTTGTAATGCAGTGGAGTTGTTCTCAGTACTTGGTCTTTGCTAGTCACTTGTCTTCTAGAGTTTTAAAAAGAGTTTATGTAAACACTTTTCTGTTTCCATATCTTTCTCAATTTGCCTCAGTGTATAATATGTGGGTTTGCTCTCTACTGTGCTTTATAAGGACAGCTTGACTATGGAGAAATGTATGTGCTTAACATCTTAGGAAATACTGGATTCCCTTGCTGAGCTCTACTCTTTGTTACAAGAAGAGGATATGTGGGCAGGACTATGGCAGAAACGCTGTAAATTCCCAGAGACAGCAACAGCTATTGCCTATGAACAACATGGCTTTTTTGAACAGGTACACTCTTGATATTAAAAATGATTTGAGTACTTCTGCTGTCAGGATGATTCTGGTCAGCAAGAAAATATTCTGCATATTAATAAATAGCTTCAGTCTTCTAAAATAGAAAGTGCCACATATTCTCTACTGATTAAAGTGGTAGTTTAATGTCATGTAATACCTAGATAAGGTTAGATTTTTGAGCACATCCATCAGGTTTTCATGACATTTGTAAAGCTGCCAAAAATTACTATATTCAGAAATGAGTTAATGCACATCACTCTTCACTTTCATTTGTTTATTAATTTATTTAACGTAGAATTCATAGACATTTTCTCCTAATTTTTTTTATAAGGAAAAGAATGTTGAGTTATTGTATATATAGAAGTTGTAAAAAATAAAATGGTTTCATCTGTATTTAGGCTCAAGAAACTTACGAAAAAGCAATGGAAAAGGCTAAAAAAGAACATGAGCGGAGCAACGCTTCCCCTTCGATCTTTCCTGAGTATCAGCTCTGGGAAGACCATTGGATTCGGTGAGACTTAAAAGCTAATGTAGAAGAAGCATTTTTGTCCTGCAATAGAAGTAAAATACCCTGCTGGTTTAAAGCATTAGTTATGAGAATGAACTTAGCTCAGGATTTAGCTAAGATGCAGGGGAAAGTGATATGCCTGGAGTGTTGTAAACACGTAATGTACTGTTGCTAGAAACAGACTGGAGTTAAAATTTGGTTTTCCTATTTAAAATGATTGTTCTGGGAGGCAATAAATGCAGCTCTTCTTCCACCTTCACAGATTTCTGTGTTGTAACTGGTAATAAATAAATAAGATCATCCTATATGGATGAAACTTTTGCAGTGGTTGCAGAGCTGTTCATAGGCGAATATGCAGATAATACTCTGATACACAACATTTACGGTCACTTTTATTGAAGTTTTTGGCAAGCAAATTGACAATAGTTCTGATTTTCTTAGTTGCTCAAAAGAACTGAACCAGTGGGAACCTCTGACAGAATATGGCCAATCAAAAGGTCATATCAATCCTTACCTCGTACTGGAGTGTGCATGGAGAGTGTCAAACTGGACTGCTATGAAGGAGGCTTTGGTGCAGGTGAGTGTGGGCTTTCTGTGCTAATGTTTCATTTATTTCTTCATTTTACTGATTACATTTCGGTAAGTCAGCACTACAGTTTGTTTCACAGACACAGTGAACTGCTCTTGGGAAGTTTTGTTTGATATCCCAGCTCACAGCTGGCATTTTGGCAATGAAGCATGTCATTTCAGCAGACAAACTTGGTTCCTTTTTTTTATCTGTCTATAAAACTGCAATGTATGTAAGTAATGTGGCTGGTGAAAGGCAAGGTGCATAGTCATGAGTCATTGAAAAAAACAAATGCTTTTCAAAGTGTGTGCCATGAGAGATATGTGGAGAAACTTAAAATGGAACCCTTGCAAATATATGGTATTATTTAAAATAATACAATATTGGGGAGGGACATCTTTTTGTATTTTACACCTTTACAGGAACAAATACTCCTTTTGTAAAATAGAATAAAGTATGAAAATACGTCTCTTATCATCTCCCTGTCTGTGGACAATACAACCATATGTCCAGGTTTAAAAGAGCAGAAATCTATTGCCTCTGTTTTTGTTTTAGTACCTGAAAGGCAAAGCCAAAGCATTCTCAACTTCTACTGCCCAAGCATAAAACCACTAAGCACAATTTGTTGTGTTTGTCTCCACTACACATGAAGGGGTATTAAGATATGTATGAATATGTGAGAGTTTAGGACTTGTCTGTTAGGTTGGTTTACATTAAATGCCTTAGTGTATCTGAGGAATATTTGTGTGGCTGCATTTCAGGATCTGTGTTTAAAAAAATCCCTGAAAATGCAACACGAAATCAGTGTTTATTGGTTGGTGAGGCTTGTGTACACTGCAGATTATACCAGTGGTGGTTAGTGTTTTGATGAAGACAGTGAGAAATTTAAAGTTGTTTACATGTGGTGGAAAACGTGTTACGATTACTTACTTGGCATATGCTGGTTTTCTTGTTTCTTAGGTTATATAGTCTTGCTTAGCAGAGGCATAGTAGAAGGTTTGTTCTTTAAGTAGCCATGCTTTTCTGTACGGCCTGGGGATTGCTTTCTTTATGTGTCTTCTTTTGCTTTCTTTGTAAGAACTCAAATACTTTATTACAGCAGGTTAACTAATTAGATTTCTAGCTTTATTCTCATTTTGAGTTTACTTAATTCCACTTAAAATAAGACTCATTTTATTTTGCAATATATCCATTACATATAATATTAAAATATCTCTGGAGCACCAGAAGTTGGAGCCAGTGTGGGCAAGACTGGAAAGCAAAGATCTAATGAGAGATGAGGGACAAGAAGACCAGATGAGGAACCTCAGGCAATGAGTCTGAGACTGGGAATCAATGAGAAGAGTATGAGGTGAGGATGGAGAAGGCTTGAGAAGTAGAAATTGGACTAGGAGTGGCAGGGATAACTGGGTAAATAGACTGAAGCAAGAAGTTGAAATGCTTTCCTCTGAGAAGGTGTAAAGAACTTCATAGAGAGGAAAGAGGCATTGAATATTGCAGGCTGTGTCAGGGAGACTGATACAGATTTTGAGTTGATTGACACAAAGAGAGATGGGGATTGGACTTAAAAGAGGATCATAGGATCATAGAATGGTTTGGGTTGGAAGGGACCTTAAAGATGATCTAGTTCCAACCTCTGACATGGACAGAGACACCTTCCACTAGATCACAGAAGAAATGTTTTTGGGGAATAAATACTTTTATCCTGCAAAAGTAGACCATAAGGTAAATAGAATCATAATGCATAAGCACAAGATCATACTTATCTTCTAGATGATTGATTGTTCAAATGCGTTTCCCAAAGAATTTTTTGTGTGTATAATCTTTATACTAGAAAGCATACAAGTAAAAATACTGAGAACCACTTAGAGAGTAGGCTTTTGTGAAGCAACACTGTTTAAATCTGCAGTCTTCACTGAAAAAAAAGGCTAAAAATAATTTTCATCTTCTCTCAAATTGTGGCAATTTGTTGAGAAGTAAATATCATAACAATTGTACAGACGTAAATATATGTATATGTTTGTGACAGAGTGCTGAGGTCTTGAGATAGCACTACCAGTGGAAATTGTTTCCTGTAAGTTCCTTATTTGATATTCTGAGGAATCAGAAAATTTGAGTTTGGAATTTTCTGATGTCCCAAGATTTTCACGGAAGCTTAATGCCTCAATGATTATGCTTTTGTAGCTTAATGTCAAGTTTAAAGAACCATACAATAGCTTGAGTTGGAAGGGATTTCTGGAGGGCACCTGGTCCATTGCTCCATTCAAAGCAGAGCCCAAGTAGATCAGGTTGCCTTGTCTAATAGAGTTTTAGTATCTTTAAGAATTGAGATGCTTCAGCCTTTCTGGACATATTCTTCATCTGAAGTAGCATAGGTGAGCCCTGTGTGTTACATGTTGTTTTAGAAACCAGTGAAGTACTTAGCTTCTTTGTTTAGAGCTAAGGAACTTGTGTATGGCAAGTGAGGTTGTTACCATCTTCAGCTGGTAATGAATAATATGTATTGTTTGTACTTCCTCGCTATTGACCTTCCTGATTCGTTACGAAGTTCATTATTGTGTTCTGCTTGTAATTCATTTTACTGAACAGCATGCACTGCTAAAACATTTAACCTTCCCTTTGTCCTTTCCTGGGTTTCACTCATGAGACTGTGTGTTCCGTGCTATCAATGTGCTTGATGAATGAATGCTCTGTAGTTTGGCTGTTACAGAGCAGTTTGAAGGTGGGTGATACACTACAGGCAGAAAATAACACTGTGAAAGATTTAAATCTGGAAGATCTTTTTTCTTTCCAAGTGTTCATAAACAGTTTTATTGTGTGAATAAAGTTTAAATGGCATGGCAGACATGCTGTGAATGACCCCCTCATTTTATGAAAAAGTGCAACAGAAAATATGTAGGTAGATATTTTTATCTGAGAGCAAATTGTGAGAATATTGCATTAAATCACAAGTGGAAATAAGGTTGCTGATCTTCATTGCATGGTTGCTATGTAGTGTGACGTTACTGGAATTACTCTCCTAAAGATGTCAGAGTTCGGAAAAAGGTGGTGAACTGCATATTTAAAATAGAATGTTACTAACAGAGCTCTGAGTAGAGCCTTAGGCAGTGGTGGGTTTCCTATTTGAGTCAGGAGAATTAGTCCCTCACTTAATTGAGGTTCATTGTTTTATCAGTAGTGTTTTAAGTGTTGAACCAATACCTACCAGTTAATAGTAGTACGTGTCAAATTACAAAAGAGAAAACATGATTATGAAAAATGCTGATGAGCATCCTTTAATTCCAGTATCTTGCAGCACTAAGTTCACATAAACAGAATAACCAAAGAGCTTAATTGTGATGACTTAGTATTGCATGATAAATACATAGAGTTGTGTGTGTCTGACTTTCTTAAAAATCATGCTGTTATGTTTTCTGAATGTAGTATGTTTATTCTGCTGTAACACTTTTGTCAGAAGGGAAAATAGGGGATGCATCAGTATGTTTTGCCTTAGAGGCTAAACTTTGAGAACAATGAAAGTAGCTCAATTAATTAAAGGTAGCATCTTTTGATGAAACCTAAATTAAGGGTGTCAAACTACTACAACATTTGAAATGGATTTGTTCCATATTTGTAGTACTGATGGTTTGAATTAAATGAGTATTTCTAAAGATGGATTTTATCTTTTATCAGCCCATGAGAAGCCCAATGTGTAAGTAGCAAGCTGTATATGGTGACAAAAATTATCCTACATGTTATATTTACATTTTAATTCTTTTGGTTTTACAGCAATTAGTATTTTGTGTCCTATTTTAGTATGCAACTTCAGTGTCTAATTATAGAAATATTATTATTTGAAAATACTTTAATGCCCAAAATAAGAACTGTATTGTACAGTATGTTGTAAACCTTCAGTTCAAACAGGATGAAATAGATCATGGCTGACAGGTTCTGGTTTTGGAGATTTGCAAGCTGAGTGGAAGTGACAACCGCAAATAACTGCTGATGTGCTTTAGCTGCAGTTGTATTAAATGAGATATTTTCAGTAATGAGACATTTACTAAACTACGAGGAGAAGATGCTGCTGAAGCCATAAATGGAGCTTTTGTGGCTCTACTCAGAATCTTGTCAAAGTGTCAGGACACGTTTGCATAAATATTAGGTTGTGAAAGAATAATTGATTCTATGCTACTATACACACTATTCCAATTTTACTGATATTCTTTAATGTAGCTGGTTTTATCAGGTTCCATGGTTGATTCACAAGAGAGGTCAGAAAGCATGGCAAATAGTATCAGTTTTTGTAAATCTTTGTGAAACGCTTCTAATAATCTACCTATTAAAGTTGAGCTATTAAAACAGCAAGTGGCCTTTGATAGAACCTGAGTCTCATTTCCATTTGCTCACATTGCCTTTGTGTTTAATGATCCAGTAAATAATGCAATAAAGAAAGATTATTTTCACTGTGTAAGTGTAAGGTTGCTACCTGGCAGTTTCTCGTTGCTGGCTCAGGCATGAAAGTCAGTTGAGGATAACAGAAATAACAGTTGTAATGTTTAAGACACAGTATATCAACAAGAAGATAATGCAGAGGGATTTGTGTGTTGCGTATCAAACCATAAAGGGTTTGATGTAAAGTGGAAGAAAGAAAAGTGAAAAAGGTCTAAATTTAAAGCCTACAGTGTCAGCTAGTGACAAGTTTACTGTAAAATACTGTTTCCTTGCAGGACAGTTCAGGTACTTTGCTATTTAGTTGCTGTATTTCTGCTCTTCCAGGAATTTAAGAGAATGGTTTAAAATCATTTTTAAGATTATTGACCTGACTTTGCCCCAGTACTCAGAGATCACATTGACAGAAATGGGGACGTTAGTTACTTACTAAGTTATCAACTGCTTATTCTCACAAACTTAGTAATGTCCTAGAGCAGGCAGTTAGGAAGTATAATGCTAGCATAATGTGCTGACATACTGGGATGGGATCCTTTTAAGTGAGAAGTTGACATTACTTGTGCTGGAGTCCCTGAAGCATTTCAGAGGTAGTGTATGGTACCTGCTGAGGATCACCTTTTTTGTTTATACAGGGTGAATTGGTTTGCAGTGAGCTTCATGCTTCTGTTGCAAGACTGCTTTCAGCTTACTCAGCTGTCTGAGCTGCACTGCAGTTGTCAGGGTAAAAATACCCTAACAGCGGGTTGTATTCAGGCACTTCTGCTCTAGTGCTGAATTGGCAGTTTATTTGCTCGTCTGCCCTTGCAATAACTTTAAGAGAGCTGAAACTCCACTAATGCCAAAAATCTTGATATTTTAAGAAAATGAGCTAATTTTCATAAAAATTAAAACTGAGCATTTCCTTAAGAAGGCTTTTTGAGCATGAATGGTCCTCACTAGACTTTTTTCCTTTTCATTACAGGTGGAGTTGAGTTGTCCAAAAGAGATGGCCTGGAAAGTGAATATGTACAGAGGATACTTAGCAATTTGCCATCCAGAAGAGCAACAGCTTAACTTCATTGAGCGCCTGGTAGAGATGGCGAGTAGTTTAGCCATTCGAGAATGGCGAAGGCTTCCTCATGTAGTCTCACATGTCCATACTCCCCTTCTCCAGGTAAGAATGAAAAGGGGTTTATTGCCATTTATTTTCCAGTAGCTGGTTTCAGAACTTTTAGTAACTATAAGCATAAAATACCTCACTGTATAGTATTGATTGATTTTTCATAATGGTATTTTTTTGTTAAAAGTTGCAGAATATGCATTTTCGTTTGGCTTCCTTTTCAAGTTTTTATAGTTTTACCTGAATCCTTTCTGTTTGTGGTATATAAAGGTAGCTATTTAAAAATTGAGCAGATGGCTCAGGTTTTTCTTGTGGGTTAATGCATAATGCACTGCAGTACTTGGAGGTCTTGAAGATTCGGTGTGTTTTGAAGTGAGGTCCATGTTGGGTGGGTGTATTATTGCATTAAGTTATTTGCAGAAATGTTGAAATAACCTAAGTGTTCTTTTCAGTTCAAACTGTTACATTTTAAATCAGGGCATGAACAGTTATCTCAGTAAGGGAAAAGTGTATTGAGAATTGCTGGTGTTTCTTTGAGGATCAGTGTTCTCAACAGGCTAAGCAACATCTGAACATGCCTGTGGCCTTTAAGATGAAAGAACCAGACACTGTAAAAGTCTGTTGTTAGTGAAGGACTTTTTGGGTGAGCACTACCAGCTTGAGGGAAAATACTGTGTGTTCAGGCCAATGTGAGCCTTACCTTTTCTTTGCAGTTTCTACATTATATTGCTGAATGTTGTCATTTGCATCAGGGGAAGAAAGCAGGAAGGAATCTTGGCTTTAAGTATATGATATTTCTCACTGGACGGGGAGCTAACTGTACAAAAGTTGTGCTGAAAAGGAGAGAGGATTTATTTAGATAGAAATAACGTGTACCTCAAAGCTTTGGCTTTGGTCTTCAGCTTTATCATTTATGCAGCTAGCTCATTTGGCAGGTTCTGTTCAACATTGTATTAAAATGTAATAAGATTGGAAAAAGAATTCCCATGGTGAATTACATTGCTTCACAGACTGACAGATGTTGTGGGTGGGGAAGAATGATATCTGCTACCCCCATCTAATCTGATACCAGCTACAGGAAAGAAAATATCTTTGGTCTGAGTAGAAGGCTGCATTTCAGTAATGCTCCTTGGCTGCATGGTGGTGCACATAGTCCAAATTTAGCTGTGCTGATTGGAAAGGTTAATTTTTAATTCCAGTCTATGGAGCACTTTTGTGAATAGGTCACCTGGAAGATTTGAGTCAATGGTAACTGCTGTCAGAGGCCTTTTGCTGAAGTGGAAGAGTGGAATACTTGGATCGGAAGTGAATGGAGCCCTATGGCCTTCCTACTTTGTGATCTGAAAGAGTATGGTTTCTGGAGAAAAATGGACAAAGCAAGTATAAAGTTTTGAGAGAAGCTGGCTCCTAAAGCAGGGGCAGAATCTGTCAGTGAGGCAGTGAGCTGACCTGTCCAGAATGAAGTGAGGGGCAGCAAATGAATTCGGGGTTACAAGAACTTCAGAAACGAACAAAACCCCCAACACCTCCCCCAGAAGCAAATAAAAAAGCCCCCTACAAAAGTGGAGTGTTACCCAGTCTTAAGTGTCTTAATTCTTTGTCAAGAGCATTTAAAACAGGGGGTGAAGTTTGTAACTTGAGTTTCATATTTTCCAGTAAAGTTATGGCAGTGTGTTGCACATGACTTTTAACAGCACTGATGTTCAAGTAAACTCTCCTGTGTATGCTTGAATTCTTGACTTAAAAAGGATGAGTAAATTTCCAGTTGGATAACCCAGTACGTACACAGAGGATGGGCAAAGATAACATTCTTATGCCTTTTTTTGACTTTTTTTCTTAACTTTGTCATGCATTTCTAGAAGGTAGAGCTCATTAGCTGCTTCTGAATCACAAAAGCATTTTCCTCTCAAAAGGGAGTATGCTGTTTTCTGTTTCTCTAAAAGAGTGTGCTTGAAATAAGAAAAATAAAAGATTGCTTTTCTTTCATCTTTGCCAAACAGGTTCTTAGTGCTTATTTTGTGTGCCGTATTTTAGCCCTCAAATCATTAAATATTATAAGGCAAAGAATGTACTGCTTTCCAGCTTTATTTAAACATAAACTGGTTTTATGATGCTGTCATACACTGAGTACATCTTTAGTTTTGCTGTGAGAAATCTTTTACTTTGCTCACACAACACTGATAACTCAGTTTCAAAACAAGATGTCTTTAAATCTTGTGCTTTTAGTCTTTCTCTTTGGCATACATGTTACTTGTAAATGGTCCACTTAGAAAATTAGGGAAAAGTACTTGTTGCTCATCCTATCAGGAAGAGCTTGTGAACTCTTGAGACCACTTTTTTCCCTCTGGAAATATTTTGGGGAAGCAGTTGGCATGACTCTGATAATACAGAATACGCTGTTTAATTTTTATGTCAGATGAAATAACATGTATTACATGGTGACAAAATGTCTAACTTGTGTCCTTCGCAACTTTTGCACATACTCCACCATAACAAAAATGGGCTTCTCTTTCTTTTTGAAATATGTGAAATATCAACACCCTTTTGTTTTCTCTTGGATTTAATTATGTAAATAATTCTGCAACTGTGAGAGAATTTTTGAGAGTATATGTTATTGCCATTCATCTTCAAAAAACAGGATTTGGCCTTGAGATGCTTCCAGAAACTTGCTGAAAATAACCGTGTGTGAAAATGAACCAGAGCATGGAAGTGGGGCTGAGGCAGGATTGTGTTCCGTATGTGATCTGGACAAAACAGTCCGTCCTTTTCTGTTTAGGCTATGTTCCTGTTTAGGTGTCCTGCTAAATATGTACCTGATGAAGATGAGCACTTGTTACTGTTGAGGGAACCTTTCATCACCAGGGGAGAAATTCTGGAAATATCAGTGGACACAATATGTGATCTCGTAACAGGGATATATTTATTGATGAACTATGGATGAACCTTATCTGTAGAACTGCAGAGAACCTTGCTTTCTGAGTTCTGTTTGATAGAGTGGCTTCTGTAATTCAGTAGTTTCACCCTGTGTGTCATGCCTGGTGTGATTCATAAAGAACTAAATCTGCATGATCCAAGGTACCTCTACTAAAATGACTGTACTTGTAGACAGAGTTTACGCAACAGCCCATACCTTCAGATTTGTATGATATAGGTTGATGCATCAAATAAAGTGAATGAATATGGAAGTTTTCTCAGTATTAAGAGGCAGCTGTCAAGCAAATAGGTACAATGTTTAATTTTCTTGAGCTGATACAATAGGGCTAGAAATCTTGACGAAATCAAATTCCATCCTGCTTAGTTTTCACTGGTATTAGAAGTTTTTTCTCCCCTAAGAATGGAAGCATCTGCATCATGAAAGGATTAGGATTGCTAAATAAAGTACTTAAATGCTTTCAGATTTCAATTAAATCAAGCTTTTAAAACAATCTTATATGTACATATCCCTCATGAAGAAATGGTAAATTAGTCCACGACTGACAGAGGTACAAATGTAGCCATGAATTTGCACTGCAGTAATTACTTTTTCTTTTTTTTTTTTAATATCAGATAGTATGTGATTAAATACCCATGAGAAAATTAAATTTACGTGATGAATGGGTGTGGGATGAAGGTTAAGCTATTGTGAGAGCTGATACTGAGATGATTGTAGGGAAATAATACTTCCTGTAATTTACTTTGTTTCAAGAGATTTCACTCTGTCAATTTGGACTGCCTTTTTTCCCCCTCCCCCCCACAGACAGTTATCTTATTTGGTTGATTAACAATGAATACAACTGTTATCTGCCAAGTGGTAGCTTAGAGAATACTTCATTGGTTTTATTGTACTGCAGGTAATTAAATTCCATTAAAGTTTGTGGGCCTTTTCAGGTTGTTGAAGTTTTAATAAAATGTCTCCTGCCTTTAGTAGGTTTGAGACTACTGCCATCTTCTGTTTGGTCCTCTTACTAATTTGAGGATAGGAGATGTCAGTGAAAAACCATTCTGAAGTTAAGTAAGGTCTCAAAGCCAGGGTCTTTGCAGAGTATCTTAAAACACCTTCAGTAGCACATAGATAGTATTTCTGTACGTTTGAGTTAAATGAAGACAGGCTGAGAGAGCTGGAGATGTTCATCCTAGAGAAGAGAATGCTCCAGGGAGACCTTAGAGCAGCTTCCAGTGCCTAAAGGGACTGACAAGAAATCTGGAGAGGGGCTTTGGAGAGGGGCAGGTAGTAACCAGACAAGAGGGAATGGCTTTAAATGGTGAGCCATTGAAGCAGGTTCCTCAGAGAGGTTGTGGCTTCCCCATTCCTGGCAGTGTTCAAGGTCAGGTTGGACAGGGCGTGGAGCAACCTGGTCTAGTGGAAGGTGTCACTGCCCGTGGCAGGGGTTGGAACTGGATGAGCTTTAAGGTTCCTTCCAACCCAAACCATTCCCTGATTTTGTGTTTCATTCTATGAGACAAGTTTCTGTAAAGAAGTCAGGGCATGAGCAGGAAATTTATGCTAGTAAGTTCTGTTGAAAGTTTTTGTTAAAGGCCAGTATTTATACTTGATTCTTGTATTTAGCAGACTGCATATATTTACTTGTGCTTTTCTATGATGAGAGTTGGTGTAAGTTCAAACCTATATATTAGAATTAAATTCTAACCTGTTGTTCTATGTAGATGTGTGTGGGGAAATGGATGGAGATTAAGAGAAAGTGTAGATTCAAGTAAACTCCTTTGGTGTGTTTTTAGTTGGTCTGGCTTGTTTTTTCTTAAAAGCGGAACACTACCATTTGAAGAATAGCTTGTGAAGCATTTGCAGTTCAAAATAGAGGATTAGGGACTTCTCATCTGAATGCTGTCAAGGACTACTACTATCAAGGACTAAAGTTTTGTTGATGAATAGGTTAGTTATAGATCATTTAAGCAGCTAATAGATAGGTCACTAAACCAGCATAAATAATTTCATCTTTACTTAGTCATTTAAAGGTGGCATCATTCATGGAGACCTTTCTCTAACAGTGAAATTGACCATTGTTCCATTTTCTATGATATTTATATTGTTTAATGTTTTCTAGGCAGCACAGCAGATAATTGAACTTCAGGAAGCAGCCCAAATAAATGCAGGATTGCAACCAACTAATCTGGGGAGGAACAACAGCTTACATGATATGAAGACTGTTGTAAAGACTTGGAGGAACAGGTTACCTATTGTGTCAGATGATTTATCCCACTGGAGCAGCATTTTCATGTGGAGACAACATCATTACCAGGGTAAAACTGCCTGGTCCAGCATGCATTCATCATGTAATTTTCCAGACAACACATTGTTTGAAATAAGTTCTCTAATTTTTTTTTTTATTTGTTATTTAAACATACAGGAATGTTGTTTTTTTCCAAGTATTTGTTTTTATTCAATTTCCATTTAAGTGTTTCATTATCTTAAGTCATAATTTCATATGTATTGCTGTGTAAGATATTGCTGTATATATAGTTTCATTTATAATGATAGGCATCTCATGTTTTATTTCTAGCCATTGTAACTGCTTATGAAAACAGTTCTCAGCATGATCCTAGTTCCAATAACGCCATGTTGGGAGTTCATGCTTCTGCATCGGCAATTATCCAGTATGGGAAGATAGCTCGAAAACAAGGGCTGGTCAACGTAGCTCTGGATATACTGAGTCGCATTCATACAATTCCAACTGTGCCTATTGTGGACTGCTTTCAGAAGATTCGCCAGCAAGTTAAATGTTATCTTCAGCTGGCTGGAGTCATGGGCAAAAATGAATGTATGCAGGTATGGTAGCTTTATCTCTGAAGTTGTTGTTGGAACTTGGAGGATTACAAGGGCCATCAGATACATAGATTTAAATAAACTGCGTGTATACAGAACAGGATCTGAACTTCACTGGCTGTGTTAAACCCATGTATAGTGTATTATACTGTTAAGTAATACTGTTAGTCAAAACTAGTCATTATTGTCTTTAAACAGAATACTGTGACTATATTAAAAATTAGCTGCATAAAAGTAAAGTAGAAATATGTTTTTTGAAATCTTACAAGATAAATAAATGGAAAAGACTTTGAAAAATATGTTATTTGCAATAGGAAGAAACTACTAACTGGAGCTCTAAGTCAGTTTTGAGTGTCTGACTCATGAGCGATGGACGCTGGCAACCTGAAGTGAAATGAAATGTGTTAAAAGGAAAGGAAAAAATGTGGCTGTAGCCAAAACCCACTGACATATGATTACAAGGTCAGCAAGCTGGGACCTTATAAGAATAATGTAATAGAGCATAATATATATAATAATATAACATAAAAAAGAACAAGATGGAAAATATAACCCATCACCTCATGAATGTTGTCTATAGCATCTAACAGCTTTGTGTAGCTGCCAGTCCAGATTTTTTAAAATGAAAATTAAATACTAGAAACTCATGCTATTTAAATTTCAAGAGAATGTTTTGGCTCTTGTTTTATGGCACTTTCATCTTAATAAAACCTCCCATTTTAGAAGGATTTTTTCACTAAGGCTTATATATTTAATAGGGTCTTGAAGTTATTGAATCAACCAATCTGAAGTACTTCACTAAGGAGATGACTGCTGAGTTTTATGCATTGAAGGGAATGTTCTTGGCACAGATTAACAAGTAAGTGTGTTGGCTGGAAGAGGCACTAGCGCACATCAGAGAAATGCAGCTGAAGTATTTCAGCACAATATTTGAGCAGGAAACTTGTTCCATATGTTTATACCAGCCTAAAATTTGTCACAACTGTATAAGAAAATAAAAGTTTAAGTGAGAGTTCATTGCATCTTGAAGATGCAATGGCTGCTCATATTTGTAAGTGTTGTAGGAAAGAACTAGTTAAAGCAAACATGGCACTAGTTCTTTTTAAAAGTTTTCTATTTCAAGGGGTGAGAAGGGAAGAGGCAGGGAGAACAGGCTTGTCCAAAGCTTTGCAGCATAAGATGCGTGTTTTAAATACTTTCCCTCTCTGGTTATGTGAGTACTTAGCAAACTGACATCTAACTGATGTCTTAGTGTAGTTGACAAAGGAGGTTGTTTTAATTGTGTTTTAATGTAAATATGATATATAAAACCAAGGAAAAAAATCAGTCTATAAGCTTGCAGCTACTTAAGCAAAATTAGCCTACCTCTTTGTTTCTGTCACTTCTGTTTCATTGTCATTGTATATATTCCTTCTATAGCTGCAACTGGTTAAGTCATAGGAAAATGTGTGGTGGCATAGTTCGAAGTGTTTAGACAAATCTGGTGTGTGATGCAATATAGCAATGCCACACTCATTTCAGATAATTGAATTGAAAAGACTAATGTGGTGTGCTTTGGAGACATCTTGCATTGCAGCAATTAAACACCGAGGTGCAAGCCTTGCATTCACACATGTACTTCTGTAATATTTTGCTTTGTGCTGTCAGGCATTTTATTCTTTGAAGAACATCTCTCTTTAAATCACTAAACAGATATTTCAGCAATCAAATTTTGTTTGATGATGCCAAGAAAACCTTTCAGATTTCAATAGCTTTTAGTATGCATGGTGTATAATGGCAATAGTGCTACATGTTATGTATGGGTGGAATAATTCCTTTGCCACTACAACTGTGGACACTTACAGAATGAAATCCATCAGGTTTTAAGCTGTACACTGCAACCTCCCACAGCATTTCAAGTCAGGAAATGATTAATATCTTCTTCTGTGGCTACGAGAGAGAATTTTAAATAGACAGAATGCAGTTATTTTGATGGAAAGTATAGTGGGCTTTTCTTATGGCCACAAGCATGCGTAGTTCCAGTTGAGGTGAAAGAGAAGAAAGTGTGACACAACCCCCCCCCCCCCCATCTTTTAAATTTTTTTAATTCATGCAGATAAAGTAAAAGGCAGTTAAATTGTCTCTATTTGTTCTTTCAGGGTAGAATGGATAAAGGTTTCTGTTTAAAACATGGTTCTGATGTAGTAACAGTTTCTTAACCTTATCCAAAAGCATACAGGCATTTTTAGCACTGCGGTTGAGGTCAGGAATTTAGGAAGGTTACAGTTAGGACCAATGGCAGCACTGAAGCTGAGAATGTGTGACAACTGATTACCTGTGTGTCAACTGCAGTGGAAGTTAAAGGTCACCTTTGCTCTTGCGTCTCCCTGCGCTGTCCATTTGCTGAGCAAGGTGATAGAAACCATTTTTAAAAAGTCAGCTCAGGTGTCAAGAATGATGAATTGTAGAGAAGGAGAAAAGAAAACCAACTGAAAAGTCCCCTTTTTGTAAAGGGGAGGTAGTGATACAAAGTCATCTATCAGGCTGCTGCTGTGGTAGTTCACTTCAGAACCTTGATCTAGGGTACAGCAAGCCTCTGAAAGCCAGTAACATTAATATAACATAGAAAATAATAGAAACTTCAACAAAGTTGCTTTCCTTTTTATGGTTTTGCCTCAGTAGCTTGTCTTTTTAATTTATCACTATAATCCTCTGAGCTAATATTCTCATATAAAAAATATATTCCAGTTAATTTCTAAAAATCAGTCAGACAAGCATTATATTACTTTTGTACGGTTTATTTCAATGCTTATTCTGTAAGGCAGAAATGAAGCACTTTCTAGTAATAATGGATCTTGGAATGCTTTAAAAGGTTCTTCATTTCAGTAATGTGTGCGGTAGTGTGCTCATCCTTTAGTGTTATGCCTGAAAAATTACATGGATTTAAGGGCTGTATATATATTGAGATGAATTGTGCCAAATCTTGGACTAGGAACACGTGAGGAAACCTGGAGAAAACTTCAGAAGTATCAAACAAATAATCCTTTTGTTACCAAGAACCGTGCAATTAACCTTCATATTTCTTCACTTTTCCTGTTGAAAAATAAAATTCTAAAGATGTGGGGATGTGGAACTGACTTTTTCCAGGTCATGTTGATTGTAAATCCTTTCATGGCTTTGATGGGAGAATGAGTAAGATGAAGAGAAGGATAATGTAACATCTTCCAATCTTGCTTTTTCCTACTCCCTGTTTGCTCAGGAGAGAAGCACTATTTTTTATACGTTTGCTGCTCTTCTTCTGTTGTCATTCGTTCTTCTTTCTCACAGTGTCATTGCTTGGGTTGCAGTTGTAACGCACTGAAGTGTTTTAGGGTTTTTCAGGGAGTATCTAGAGATCTTAAGCATTTCCATTATAAAGCATTTACTTTTATAGGTGCTGAACTTTAAGAAAAGCTAAGACAAAAAAGTCATACGGGACCTTACTAGAGAACTTAATGTAAAAATATCATTAAGAAAGTAATTGAGTACCCTATCAGAAACCTGAGTCTTACATAATTTAGTAACCAACCTTTTGTTAGTATAAAACTAATACTCTTTATTGGCACGATGCAGGTCTGAAGAAGCAAACAAAGCTTTTTCTGCAGCTGTGCAAATGCATGATGTGCTCGTGAAAGCATGGGCAATGTGGGGTGATTACCTGGAGAATATCTTTGTGAAAGAACGTCAGCTTCACCTGGGTGTCTCTGCTATTACTTGCTACCTGCATGCCTGTCGTCATCAGAACGAGAGCAAATCAAGAAAGTATTTAGCAAAGGTAACAGCTAGGTGCTGAAAAAGAGAATTTGAGCTGCAGCCTTTCAAAAAAGGCTGTGATAATGTTCACTGCCAATTAGAGAAGTACTAGTTACTGATGGAGGGCTTTAATTTAGGCAGAAAATCTGCATATGGTTGCTCTTGAGTCACTGCATGTAACTCATCTTGGCTTTTTCTACTTCATTAGGGTATCTGGGCTTTTATTTAGGTATGGGATGTTTTGTGGGAGAATGGGGACAAGTTACATCCAGCATTTGTACTATGTAATGTGGTGAAATACTTATAGAATCATAGAATGGTTAGGGTTGGAAAGGACCTTAAGATCATCTAGTTCCAACCCCCCTGCCATGGACAGGAACACCTCACACTAAACCATGTCACCCAAGGCTCTGTCCAACCCCGCCTTGAACACCACCAGGGATGGAGCATTCACAACCTCCCTGGGCAACCCATTCCAGTACCTCACCACCCTACCAAGAAAGAAATTCCTCTTTATAGCCAATCTAAACTTCCCCTGTTTAAGTTTTAACCCATTACCCCTTACCCTGTCACTACAGTCCCTAATGAAGAGTCCCTCCCCAGCATCCTTTTAGGCCCCCTTCAGATACTGGAAGGCTGCTATGAGGTCTCCACGCAGCCTTCCCTTCTCCAGGCTGAGCAGCCCCAACTTTCTCAGCCTGTCTTCATATGGGAGGTGCTCCAGCCCCTGATCATCATTGTTCTTACTTGCAGAAAGGCATCCTTTGGTCCTTTAAAAAGTACCATAGTTTTATTTGTTTATCATTACTATGGATAATTCATATTAACTTTTATGTCAGTGTTGAAAATTAGTTCAAATGAGCCTTTTCTGTCATTTTTTTACTCATAATTCATCAAAATTTCAGCCAAAACAAGCTCAGTTTGGGGATATTTAATCTCTCTCATGAAGAAAGTGCAAGAAATTGTAACAGACTGTGGAAGACCATCTGTTTTGAACAGCAAACAAATACAGAAAATATTTTTCTTTTTAGATTAAAGGTGGGCTCAATACCACTCTGAAGTTTATTGTTCTCCCTTTCTGGTTGCATAACTGTTAGTGATTTTAGTCAGTGCTTAATATCTTTTCAATTAAATTAAACTGTAGAAAAAGTATTCTTGGGGTGGACATTAAAATAATTAAAAACACCCAAACAAATGCTCATGTTCTTGCATTTAAGCTGATTTATTTGAATAGCATATTTTAGGTTCTATAGACATGCCTCATTTTCTACCCACCCGCAAAGCAAACCCCAAACAATCTGTGGAATGCAGTCATGCTCTTTTGTTATTTTCTGTCTTGTTTCATGGCAAGTAGTACACTTACATTTAGAGATAATGGATGTAAAAATTACATCCTTTAAATGTTATTTCCAAGATAAAAAAACTGTTAATAAAATATCTGTGGGGTTTTGTGTTATTTTTAAGTGCTGAGATGTCCTCTTGAAATTCTCTTGTAGGTTCTTTGGCTGCTGAGTTTTGATGATGATAAGAACACCTTAGCAGATGCAGTAGACAAGTACTGTATCGGTGTCCCACCCATTCAGTGGTTGGCCTGGATTCCGCAGCTGCTGACATGCCTGGTTGGCTCAGAGGGCAAACTCCTTCTGAACCTCATTAGTCAGGTACAAAAGATAATAACGATATTTTTTATTGTCTGTAATATCTGTTTTCAAGATGAGATACACATATTTTTCAAAGCAAAATAAGAAAATACCGGGCCTTAAAAATGCGATTGTTTGCGACTGTTGATGAGTGACAAAATGGTAATTTCTGTCTGTAAGTAGAATATTTGAGATTACAAAGTGTTACTTAATGAAATTAAATCCAGTTAAATTTTGTGCCATATGTGCATGAGGCATTATAGCTTTCCCTCTGGAATCATGTTTACTGCGGCTTTGTGATGAACATTATAGAACACATTTAGAAATATGTAGTTAAGTGCTTGTAACGTAGGAGTAGTGATAAAGAATTGTTAGCTTTTAGTGACTAAAAGGCAAACTATTTAGTTAGTGCTTTGGTTTTTACTGGAGTTGACTTTAGGAAAACAGGGCTCTGTATGTCACCATCAGAAATCATTACCTTTGTAAAGGGCTTTGTAAATTTTCACTTAAGTTCAGTGTGACAAATGTTTAGACAAATTAGGATAAGGTTTAGGGAGTTAGATGAAGAAACTGACTTCCTGGATGTGTGCCTTTGAGCTGACAGATATGAGTTTTGATTAATCTTGCTTTGGGATTTCAAGATTTTACTGCCTATTGCTGTCTGCTCTGAGTCAGAATCTAAGAGTAGAACATAGACCGGTATCTCAGTGTAAAGCTAGTTTAAGCGTGTCTGTAGGCTAAGGGAGAAGTGACATCTTTCTGTTGGTGTGCTTTTAGATGGTGTTTTGTGATTGCTTACTGTGAACAGGGTTCAAACATCGTGTTTTCAGGGATGTTAACTGTTCATGGTCTAACTTCAGCTCTGTTTTAGTGTGTGCACAACCTGGAAGCATTTTGATGTTCATTCATTACTGTATAGGTGAACATAGGAAGCTCTTACAATAGCCTGTGCCTCAGGCCACTTCTATGTGCAATGCTCCTGTGTTTCTTGAAAACTGGCAAAGGACAACTGTTGTGCTGAATTTCTCATAGTGGTAGTGTTGTTGATTTTTGAGATATGAACTTGATGATCCATGTGGGTGTTTTCCAACTCAGGGTATTCTATGAATCTGTAATAGCCAACTTCTTTTACACTAACCCTTATCTTTGTTCGTTCAAAGTTCCGAGAATGTCAATTTTTGTAGAGAGAGAACATGTCCATGTGTGCTTGCATGCGCGTAGATACACAAATCTAGATAAGTTTGTGCATCTGTATACATGTATTTCCTTCCCTTTCCCTACATTAAATGAAAATGAAACTTTGAAAAGACCATACACCAAGTTTAAGAAAACACAGTAGCTAAAGCAAAATCTCTGATGCATATGGTTCCTATTGTCTGACACCAGCACTGTGCTCAGCTGTCTTCTGAAGCACACAGAAGAAACTTATTTCAGTGAGTTATAGACACTTTTTATTTGTTGACAGGGGTACAAAAGTTCTTAGAAGTGAGTGCCTACTCAAGTCTGACTGTAGTCAGAGCTCATAAATATCACAGATGTTTTTGTTTATCTTGCCTTTAAACTTAAGGCCCATAGAGGCAATATAAAATAAAAAGTACAAAATTTTCTGTGTTACTGACTTAAAACTCTTAGTTTGAAAAAGTACTAGAACCTAAACCTTACTTCAGACAATTTACTCTTGAAGTAATTGCATTGCAGCATGAAGCATATGTGTCAGGATAGCAATCTGCCACAAATATCATATTACTGAACAGTTAAATGCCATTGCAGAATTTCTACCACTTACCGTACCCACTTGGATGGAGAAAGAATCCATGATTTAGTAAAATTGTAGCTGGAAAAGCCTCTAGTCATGTCTTGAGATGTGCTCTATCGTGGGTGGTACTTTCAGTTACTAGATAATTGAGATCTACAGATTTTAAAGGGGATGCTGAATGTTAGGATCTCTCTAGGTTTTGCTGTGGGTTTTGTTTGGCTTTTTTATTTTTTAATGGAAGCCACAAAATCTTTTATTTTTGGGTGAAATTGGTATACCATTACATTAAGTGCCATAATTAGATGGAGCAAAGTTGCTCTCTAATGGGCCTTCTTATCAAGTGTCACAGGGCTTGCTGGGAATTGTGGCCTAATTTAAAGACTAACTGCTGTCATCATGTCTGGTTTTCTTCCATTATGTACGTAAGATCTTTGAGCTGGCCCAGCTGGTGCTCTGTCTGTTTTCAGGTTTATTAGGCAATATGATCTGGAAGCCCTGATCAGGTAATGCCTTAACAGTGTGCATAGGGAGTTATTGTTTCATCCTTTTTAGGTTTCTGTTACTGAAACCTAAAGATTTCCTAGTTTTCCCTAAGCTGTTATTTAAAACAAGGAGCTGATAGTTATGAATTGCACTCATTTACACAGTGAATCTGTATGTGTTGAGCTGATCTGTAATAGTTTTCCTTAACTGAGAAATATGCATATGTGTATCTCCAAATAGGTGGGAAGAGTCTATCCCCAAGCTGTCTACTTCCCTATCAGAACCCTCTATTTGACCTTGAAGATAGAACAACGAGAACGCTACAAAAGCGGTGAGCTTGATAATGATCAGATTGTTTGGGCTCTTTGTAACTTACTGGTTTGAATTTCACCCGATTTTACTGGGAAAACAGGTTCTCTAGAAATTATACCAATTTAGCAAGTCTAAAGAAAAAAGTTTGTGGTAAATTTTCCTTGCATTTGTTTCTGTAAAATTAAATCTGTGGATGGCTTGAGCTGTCTTGAATTTCCTTGACTAAAATACTCACCAAGAAGAAGAGTTTAATCTCTTTGGTTCTCATATTACCTTACTTACTGAGGATCACATGTTCTTTGCTGGATTTTTATCGTTAGGAATTGGTGGACAGGTAGAAAATTCTTGGATTACAAGTACAGAAAGGCATTATCGTTTTCTAGGACATTCTAGGCTAATGTTTATTTATAAGCATGAACCATGTAACATTCAGTTCCTCTTCAAATGAGTCAAGCTTTTAGAGATAATGTAACAAAAGAGGAGTTCATGTAACTCAAGTGAGGTAAACTGTTTTCTTTGAATAATCTGTACTTCAGTGTCTCCATAATAACTTTTTACAGTGAATCTTCAAGTAAAATGAACATTTAAGTTTACGTGAAATAAAAGCAGTTTAGGCTTTGAAGGAATGTCTGGGAGTGGGGAGAACAGAAGCAACTTGCACCATTATGTATATGAGTAAGATCTTTCGTTTTTTTTTTTCCAAAACCAAGTCCTATCTAAAATTGTTGTGTCAAATGATTGCACAGAATTTAATTGTTCTTTTGTCCCATACAATTTTCTGGGAATCCCAGGAGAGGAAAAAAGGAGAGGAAAGGGAGGAAAAAAACATGGTTTAAGTTATTTGATTGGATATGAAACAGCATTAGTTACTTCAGGAGCATGACTTGGTAGTGTAAAAGCTGAGGCTACATCTCCTGTGTGTTTCTGAAGAGAGTTTGTATTGTTCTAGCTTTAGGAAGTATGTTCTACTGAATGGCATTTGGAGTAGAGTTTTCTTTGTAAGAAGCAGATTTTCTTGATTTTGGTAGGTAATACATGATTAATACTTCATGCAAATCTAAAGCAGATTTCTCAAACAGTTTATTTTGCTTCATGCAGGCATGTATCAAGTTTAGGAAAGGTAATTTTTATTTTTTTCTTAATTTTCTACTTTCCAGATTCTGGGCAACAACAGCCAAGTTCAGTTGGAAATCAGTCCCACTCTGCTTCAGATCCTGGGCCAATCAGAGCCACAGCACCGATGTGGCGATGCAGCAGAATTATGCACATGCAGCGAGAATTACATCCAACACTTTTGTCTTCTCTGGAAGGCATTGTAGATCAGATGGTCTGGTTCAGAGAGAACTGGCACGAAGAGGTATTTGGCTTTAATACACCTTCATGTGTATGCAACATCTAAGGAAAAGTTAACTACAAAACGGTTATCTAGAATTAGTTTTAAACATTAAAACATACCTATTTGTTTTGATTAATAAACTTGTGTATTTGTAAAACTCATTGTTCTGATGAGAGTTTTAAGGAGGTTGGTTATTTCTGGAAGCAATACAGAGGTTTCCCTAAACTACACATTTCGTGAATGCCTCTAGGATTCAACCTGTTACTTGTACTAACTGAAAATTTATATTCTTACACTAAGTTTCATGATTACTGGTTTCTCTCTTGTTCTGGTGTCTGTGGCAGGTGGTGATTATTGTCTGAATTTTGAATTATATCAGGGAGCAGATGGGGGAGTCACTCTGCTTTCATTATTTGCTTCTCAAAGTGTCAGGCTACTCTGTTCTGTCTACCTAGCAGTGTTTATTTGAAAAATAACACATCATTTCCTAATATATCACACACTATGAAATCTAAAACTCAGCTGCTGTTGTAAGAGAGGTGTACTTTGTGATGCAGCATTTCCCCTGCTCAGTTTGTTTGCAGTGCTGATAAGAATCAGCTCTGTCATTCTGACTGACCCTCTGGTGCAATCTAAAAATTGAGTTTTAAATAAATGTTTCTGAGAAGATAACTTTACTGTATAAAATGCAGTGTCAAATCAGAAGGCCTAATATTCCCGACTATTTTGTCTTTTTTATTCCTTAGGTTCTTAGACAACTGCAGCAGGGCTTGGCAAAGTGCTATTCAGTTGCCTTTGAGAAGAGTGGAGCTGTTTCAGATGCCAAAATCACTCCTCATACACTAAATTTTGTCAAGAAGTTAGTCAGCACGTTTGGAGTAGGCCTTGAGAATGTCTCGAATGTGTCCACCATGTTTTCTAGTGCAGCCTCAGAGTCATTAGCTAGAAGAGCACAGGCAACAGCTCAAGATCCCGTGTTCCAGAAGTTAAAAGGACAATTTACAACAGGTAAATGTTTAAATTGTTTTATCAAATGTTACTTTTAATTCCTAGAGAAATTCCACTCCTCCCTCTTTCCCCAGAGTTCAACTGTGAAGCATTCTGCTTTTTTGTTTTTCCATTATTTTTCCTGAGAGAGAATGTAGAATAGAGCATCTTTCTGTCATTCACCAAACCCAAAACTGTGGTCAAATCACATATGTATTTAAATGTAAATTAGATTACTTCACTGGGATATTTTTGCCATTTACATAGAACTGCCTGCTGCACATAAGGGATGATAATGATTTCTGTTTTACAGTGATGCCGGAACTTAATGACATTTTTACCCCAGAATTCCAAACTAACAATATTATGCGAACTCTTTCAAAACAGCTTACTTTTGATGAGGAAAATGACTTTAGTGCTTTGGATAACTAGTTTATAAAAATCCTATTACACAAATTTACATCATTGTTAGGTAAATTGAATCAATAACTTTAATCAGATCTAATAAAAAAGATACTTATGGGATGTGGCTTTTTTGCTTCATTTAATTTTCTCTTTATCAGTGGAGTTACATGTCTTGAGTATCTGATTTGATGTAAAATTCTTAGAGAAGCTTGTGTACAGTAGAGCAGGGTTTTGATACATTTGGTGAAAAGTGTTAAAGCTACACAAGTATATGACAGAAGGTGACACTGGTTGGCATCAGTGTTTTGGATTGCCAGGATTTTGAATTTTGCATGAATTCCTATCCAAACTATATCAGCTTTTCCTTAAAGATAACTGGTTGACTGAGCTTGACAAGTAGACTTGCAGTGTTTTTTCAGGCATTTCACTGATAAAATGTTGTGAAAATAAGTGAGCTGATGGGAATCTTGTGAAAGCAACTCAGTTGTAGATATGACCTACATATCTTATGCACGCTATGTATTGCATGATGTCCTTTTTGAAGCACAACAGTTGCATGACAGCAGATAATGAAAGTCCTGAACCATATGATTAAATTTTTAATGGACGAAGTGTACTAGGGAGTAAAAGGGTAGTAGAAACATTCTGTGTGTCTTTAATGGGAGCATATGGGGGTGGGGATGGAAATAATCATTGGACAATGATTAATGGCATGAAATTTAACAAATTCAGGTGCTAGATTCTGTGCCTGGGATGGAGTAACGCTGGGTACAAGTATAGACTGGGAGAGGAGTGGCTGGAGAGCAGCCCTGCAGAAAGGGATCTGGGCATGGTGGTTGACAGCAGGCTCAGTGGGAGTCAGCAGCACGCCTTGGCAGTCTAGAGGGCAAACCACATCCTGGGGTGCATCAAACAACATAACCAGCTGGTCAAGAGATAATCATCATGCTGTATTTAGTCTTGGTGCGGCCTCACCTGGGGGACTGCATGCAGTTCTGGGTCTCATAGGTTAAGAAGGATGAGAAGGTACTAGAATGTGTCTAGAGGAGGGCAACACATCTGGTGAAAGGGCTGGAAGGCATGTCCTGTGAGGAGCAGCTGAGGACTTAGGCTTTACCTGGTTTTGGAGAACAGGAGGCTGAGGGACAACCTCATTGTCCTCCACAGCTGCCTGAGGAGGGGAAGTGAGGGAAGTGCTGGTCTCTTCTCCCTGGGATCCAGTGATAGGATGTGTAGCAACAGCTCAAAGCTGCATCAGGGGCATTTCAGACTGGACGTTAGGAAGCGTTTCTTTACCAAGAGGGTGGTCAAACCCAAGAACAGGTTTTCTGGAGAGGCAGTCAATGCCCTTTTCCTGTCAGTGTTTAAAAGGCAGTTGAACAATTCCCTTAATACTTGGTCAGCCCTGAATTTTCCGGCAGTTGGACTACATGATCACTGTAGCTCCCTTCCAATTGCAGTAGTCTACATGAAATACAGATTTGGACTACTTTTTAATTTTTAGAAATGGTTTATGTGTCTTTACAGTGCAATAGTAGGACAGTCAGTTTTTCATTGCTGTGTTGTTGACATGCTCAGTTTTTGTTGGATTTAAGTTATTTTTGGTCTGTCATGGTTTATTTCCTGAGTGTTAGAGAGATCTGGGGATTAAGAAATTTTAATTACGGTTCAGTTACAGTCTTTAGTTAAAAAATGGAGAGGTTTCTCAGGTTTTACATGCTCATGCATAGTCTTTGCATGTCTTCATGTTATCTAAATGGCAGGTAAAGTTTTCAGGTTTGCTATCTGATCGATATAGACTAACATATAAAACACAGAACAACAACATAGCCCTGGACATGAAAAACAGGTAAAGTCAGGAGATGCAATGAGTTTCTCAGTAAACTTCAGTTTAATAACAAGTAATTATTTTTTTTGTTGAAGAGTTCATATGTTAAAGTCTGATTAAACATGAATGTCTATGGGATAGAAATAATTATTTTGCTTAGTTCTAGATTTGATTTGATTTTAATTAATAAATTCAGTGTTTTCATTAACAAATGAAGTGTGGGAAACCAGAAGAAATTAAACTGATCAATATACTTGCACATTTTTGTAATTCAATTAATTATACAGAAAATGAAAATATGGCTTTTATTAATTTTGTAATAAGAGTAAATGCACATAAATTAATAGGATTGTAATTACTGTACTGAAGATAGCAAAGGCTGCTTTAGCATTATGAGAAACCATTTGTAAATAGTGCCTACTTTGTCCTTTTGTCACACTACAAGGTTCATGTTTGTTTTTCTGCTTCTCAGCACTAGTTGCATTTAGGTGATGGATAGATAATTACAGTGCCTGCCTTCCATTTCAGAAGTATCCAGGCTGAGGAGCTGTCTTGGAGTAAACTCTTGTCTTCAATTATTTCCAGATTAATGTTGGCAGCTATGTTTTATAGACACTTTCAACTACGTTTGGTTGCATAATCATTTCCATCAACATCTGAGTTGCGTCTTGATTCCTGTTTGGAGCCACTGGGGGCTCTTGCACCACTTCTTACAGTCTAAGTACTTTGTCTGCAGCAGTCTGGACCATTGAAGCTTTGATAGGTCATTTTTTCCATCCTAATGTTATATATTTTAAAACCAAATTTTACTTTGAAATTAATTTTTTTTTACTGGAACTTCAAATGCAGAACTCTTTGACTATCTGTGCTTTGTTCCTTCTCTCCTGCTAAACCTTTGACATCAAAGAACAGAATAATGCTGAGAAATGCTCCCTTTGAGAGCTTTCTCAGCAGTGAAAGGAGGAGAAAAACTGCCTTCATTGTTCTTTTGTGGACATATGATAGTTTAGAGTTTGGATTGGCTTCTTTCTACAACGATTTCTTCACTCGAGCTGAATAGGAATGAAAAATTCCAAAGTATACCCTGAATGGGCAAGATAATTTTCTTAAGAGTTTTGCCACCCAGCACAATGAATTCTTTGCTGCGGATGGAAACTCTGTAATCAAAAGGAATCTTATCAGTGTCCGAGTGTGTCTCTGAAATGTGGGGAGAGGGCAGGGGAAAGAGCTGTGTTCAAAATTCTCAGTTGTTTTAAAGATTTTTTTTTTTTGTCAAGAATGAGCATAGCATCACTTTAGTAGCTATTTCTTTACTGCCCTTCTAATTTTTAGGTAAACAGGATGTTATCCAGAAAATCCAGATCAACAGTTTGGACAGAACAAGGGGGAGTGGGTTTAAACTTAAACAGGGAAAGTTCAGCTTAGATTCAAGGAAAAAGTTCTTTACTGTGAGGGTAGTGAGGCAGTGGAACAGGTTGCCCAAAGAAAGGATAAATGCTCCATCCCTGGCAGTTTCAAGGCCAGGTTGGACAGAGCCTTGGCTGACATGGTGTGGTGTGAAGTGTCCTTGCCCGTGGCAGGGTGTTTGGAACTAGATGATCTTGAGGTACTTTCCAACCCTAACTATTCCATGTTTCTGTATTTGAGCTTGGTCTGGATTTACCAGTCTTAGTTTTCTGGAGCTATGTTGTAAACCAGAATTCCTGCTTCGTATTTCTGCTTACCTGTCACTGAGATTTTTCATGTTTTTTGGTGCTTTCCAAAAGATCTTGTGTGATTAAGATGAACCTCTGGGAAAGTACAGAGCATGTAAATGTCTGGAACTTTAAAAGCAAGACAGCTCTTCTCTCTCGATCTTCTTCAGTGTCATATGCATAAAGAACTGCTCTGTGAAGCTAAGCTTATATTTCAGTCTTAAGTGGCATCTTACAGAATGTCTCAGCTTACATGGTGTCTTGGCTTTTCAGTTGAGGGTCCTTGAGTTATCAACTTGTAAGTAATCAGACTTTGTCTATGGTCAGAGTAATCTTTAAATTAATCTTACAAATGAACTGTTGCTTGCTCTAAAAGCATTAATTGCCTGTTACTTTGAACAGATTAGGACTGTTTTCTGCACATGTAGCAGAAGGGTTTTTTGGTTTTTTGTTGTTTTTAAGTCCTAGTTTGTAGGTATTTTCTCTGTTTCTTTAATGCTATGTTAATGTTGGTCATTGTGAAGGTCAGGGGTTGTGGGCTGACAGAGGGGTTGGTACTCTAATTTTGTTAACTCAAGTGTGGTTTTGTGCTACTTCATGAAAAGTGATAGTACAGCCCTCATTCAAAAAGCAGTCACCTTTATCTGCTTGTGTTAAGATCCATTAAAATTTTTAGGTCTGTCTCACTGGCAGAAAGTTTGTGCCCCATTTGTCCTTTCATTGAGAGTGACAAGGATCTTTAGCACCATTGAGGAGAGAGTGAGCTTCTTCAGTTGCAGTCTGTATCATGGTCTTCTGTGAATATCTCCATTAAAGATGAGGAGATAAACTTCCTCTTCTCATCAGGAAAAAGATGACATAAGAAGTAGGGTGTTTTAGACTGTCATGTGTTAGCTTAAGGAAGGTGTTATTCAGTAGATAAGTACTGAAAAATTGTTTAAAACAAAAATACTTTTAATATACATTAAGATACATGTAAAGCAGAGAGATGTCATACACACGTAATTTCTGCACTTGTATTTCCCTTCCAGCAGAAATGATTTTTTCCTCTCAGATGGGCTCTCTGTGACATGAGCAAAAAGACTAATTGAACTCTCTGTTTTTCCCATCTGCTACAGGGAAACAAAACAACAAAAAATCCTAAGCCAGGCATTTCAACACACTGGAGCTGTTCTCATGGTGAACAAAATGGCTCTTTTTTAATTCTTTTTGTAAAGAATATACAGTATTGCATATTTTTACTACTTTGGTGGTTCCCATTAGCGCAACAAGTTGTTGCAATTGGGGGATATGTTCCTGAACTTCAGAGATTCAGGAGATAAATGATTCAATAATTTTTCCACTTTCATGAATTGATTTACTCCTGCTGCTCACTAGAGGGTAGGCTTGGGATTATAATAAGTGTTTTACAGTAAAATTGCAAATACCCCTACCAGGTAGAAAAAGAAAAGGGAGTATTACAGTGTTATACCAATTTCTAACACCCATGAATACGTAACTGTATTTTTCAATATAGACTTCTTTCTTATGAAAGTGGAAAGGATTTGCTATGTTTGGGATTTTTTCCTCTGTTTTGGGGATACTAGATTTAAGGCTTTCACTGAAAGCTTTTTAGCATATCAGTGTATTCTGGTTACACAATGAAATAAGTTGGGTTATGTGTTCTCTGATATTTAGAGAATAGTAAAATGAAAGGAATCATAGGCTGCACTAGTTTATTCAGTAACAACTGTGTGTACTTTTGTGCACATAAAGGAGAACTTAGAGAAAAAGAGTGTACATGTAGGATGATACAGACTCTTCTGGTTAAAAGACCAAATGTGCTAAGCTTATTTGTAGGAGTAAGTCTTGTGGGGAGTCAGATTTTTGAGTGGTTTTAATTGTGGTTGAAAAAACTTCGGCATGCAGCAGTTGTGTGTACTTAATGTGTGTGTGTACTTAATTCACTGTTAGCATACTTGCAGATAGATGCTTGGGGCATATTTATGTGGCCAAATTAATTTTTCCTCTGAGTAGGACTCACGACTGTTCTGTTTGGAGGGTTTTTTTGTTAATGTAGGGAAATACTGTATGTAACATAGTGAAACATGGATTCTGCAATAAGAGTAAAACCAATTTCTGAGTCTGTGTTAACTTCCTGTTGTATTGAAGCACAAAGAAGATTGTGTTCTGGTTTAGCTGAAGATCTCAGAAATACTGAATCAACATTCTCTGTTTCTTTCTTGCTGTTGCTTTTTCACCTGTAACATGTTGAGCTTAAAATGGCATCTTTTAGACCGGGGTATAGAAATGCATTTTAAAAATTCAGGTCTGTTAGTTAATTTGCAGAATTTGGGATGCTATAACTAATGAGGTTTACAGTTAGGAGGTTTACTTTGTCTTCTTACTGAGTGTGTTTCAGCTCTCATTGTTATCGTATCGAAGTGGTGAACCATAATTTCGTGTTTGTGGTTTATTCATTTTCCTCTTTTGTGAGATTCAGACTCATTATTTATGTATTTGCTGTCTTCTGTAACTGTAGTGAAACTGTAACTGTAATGAAAGCAGTGTTGGGAAGATGGCATTGGTGTTGGCTCAGAAAGTTGTTGATGTTGCAGTGAATTCTGTTACAGAACTATTTTCATAGTATATTGAAGACTAGGTGTTGACCTTGAGAAAGTTGTTACTTCACTTGCATGTGGGCTAGAGGAGGTAGTTCCACGCTGTAGTACTGTTACGTTGCAAAGGAAAGAGAAGGCTGTTTGCATAATATTGTCATTTTTGCTTAGGCTGTCGTATCTGTTCTCCCTGTGGTGGCATGCAATTTGTATTGGAGCCAGGAAAGAATAAGGAGAATTTTCTTGCAGCTCAGAATGGGAGAATAATAGTAATAGTCAGAATAGGAGAATAATAGTAGTAGTAAATGTACTACTTGTCTTGCAGTTGCTCACAGATCCTACATTGTATCCTTGGTTTTGAGGCTCTTTCATCCCCTTTAAAAGTGAAAAGCCTTCACTGATATAAATAAGTAAATCACTTTGATTTGAACAGGCTGAAAATTACAGTGCTAGTCTGTGAAATAAGCTTACTTTTTTTCTTTTACTAAATGATCTGATAATTTGGTTTATTACTCCTTGCTTTCTATGCAGTCTTTCTGGTTGCAGTATACGGACAGTTAAATACAGTGATAGTTTGCAAGATTTTCACAGTAGGTTTTTTTTAATGTTTGCATGACTAAGGAAAAAAATTGGGAAGTTCATAATTACAGAGAATATTTTAGACCTTTGTACTGAAAAGAGGTAGCAGATTTGGACAGATTTAAGTTATATATCGTTTTAGGACCTCCCTTAAAGTTTTTTTATAGAGGTGAAATATTCTACAGAGCCTGTCTTTTGAAGGCAGGACAGCTCTGTGTGTGTGTTTGATTTGAACTATTGAAATGTATGATTTACTATCCTCCAGCATCAGATGATGTAGTGTTATTGCTGGTGTATGATCATACAGCAAATTATGTTCTGCCTCTTCCCTAATGATTCTTCTTTCTCATCTGTGTTTTTCTGAACATGCTAGTTTTTCCTTGTGTTTAGGGTTCATAGGTAGCCATGTTGTTCTGCTGGACTTGGTTGGTATATATGCTTTGCTTTTTTTGTGTGAGTTGCTGATGATAACTTTTCCTTTTCCTATTGTATTTGACACCAGCATGATGCTTTTCTGCATAACAGCTGCATGTGCTGAATGTGTATTTTGCTTGAGGGTGTGTAGCTAGAAGAACCTCTTTGAAAACTCAAACTTCAGACACCTGATCACTAAATACCTTAAAGAATTTGAAATGCTGAGATTTATGTATTTTTTTTTGTTTTGTTTTTATTTTTTTTAGACTTTGACTTCAGTGTGCCAGGGTCAATGAAACTTCACAATCTGATCTCTAAACTGAAGAAATGGATCAAAATTCTGGAGGCAAAAACTAAACAGCTTCCAAAGTTCTTCCTCATAGAAGAAAAGTGCCGCTTTCTCAGTAATTTTTCAGCTCAAACTGCAGAAGTAGAGATACCTGGAGAATTCCTTATGCCAAAGCCAACACATTACTACATCAAGATAGCAAGGTAACCTAAAAATACACTTTGGTAGTTGTACTTATGAAAATGGACAAGAAAATGAAAACCTTCTCCATCTGTCCACTTTGCAACTGTGGATGTCTTGTACCTTTCATATATATAAATTACATATATAGAGGCATACCTTGGAATAACACCTTTTTTTTTTAATTTTATCCTCCTCTGGTAATTTTACACTGCCACAGTAAGCAGCTATACTGTTACGTGATGAGTATGCTTCATATATTGATAGAAGTTGAGGTGAGTTCTTCTGTTGTAGTGATAAAGAGTGATAAAGGTCTGATCTGATGATTGATTTTGTTCAAGAACTGTTTCTTCAACAAAAATCAAGCAGAAGACCTTTTTGACTGCAGAACATATACCATGGGCTAGCTGGGCCATAGAATTGTACCTTGTAAAAACCTTGTAATGCAGTTGCACTACCTTATTTCTTTGGTGGTTTTTGTTTGTTTTGATTTAATACCAGAGGAGATTTGCTCAGGTGCTTTATTATCCCTTTCTTCCTAACAGGTTTATGCCCAGAGTGGAGATAGTTCAGAAACACAATACTGCAGCAAGAAGACTTTATATCCGAGGCCATAATGGAAAGATTTACCCATACCTGGTAATGAATGATGCTTGCCTGACAGAGTCTCGTAGAGAAGAGCGGGTATTACAGCTTCTTCGCCTTTTGAACCCCTGTTTGGAGAAAAGGAAAGAAACCACAAAAAGACACTTGTTTTTTACAGGTACTGAAAGGAGGGATTTTACATTATTTTTTACATATATGTTATACTCAAGGATTGCAATTGTTAAATTTTTTGACAGCTACTAATCACTGATACTGACGGTTTTGAATATTCAGAAGGTAAAGTCACATCTGTTTAGGTGATAAGCCTTTTTTGGCATTGTAGCACCCCTCTGAAGAAATAAAGCTGGGATGTTTTTAGAAGAGCTTACATGCATCATTTGCTGTATAAAGTTTAGTTGTGAATAACACCTATAAGGCAGAAACATGCCTGTTGGAGGTGTTGCTATGGAAATAGATACATGTACTTCAGAACAAGCATTTAGAAACAAAGAGAGAACAAAACTTTTTCTCCCAAGTTGCAGTGTATGAATATTGAATTTCTTTTACCTCTTCCACATAACACAAAAGGATTTTTTTTTTTGTAGAGCTTTGAATTTGATAAACGGTTTCTGAGTTCTTTGATACGAAAACATACCTTTGTATGTTTTTTATATCCATGGTGATGTTTGCTTTCAGGAATATACTGACTGCTTGGTTGTTACAGAATAAAATCCATTCATAATCTAGATACTTGATGCAGGACTCATGTTGAGTGCACTGCTGTGATCTTGTAACAGGTAACTTGGTTTGGAGAGTGCAAATTGCCAACATCACCACCTGGTAATGCTTAAAAAATCCAGAATTAACAAACATAATGGTAGGGAGGCCTTAGTGAGGAGTGTTAAGGGAGGTTTCCAGCATTATTCATGTGTAGAAATTGCCAAAATACTTAATAAATAAAAAGGTCACACATTTAGGCATTTTGAAACAGAAGCAGTGAATGAAGGCTGAAAACACAGTTTTAATTCTTTCTTATGTGTTGATTATAAATAATTCATTCATGAAATGAGAGAAAATATCAGAGTCTTGCCTGGCAACATACTTGGTCTGCTTGTGATTCCGATACTTTAAAACAGTGAAACCCTTTGTTTTCCAGATACTAAGGCTTTTGGCAAGTTCCAGCTTAAACTGAGTAGCTAGTTTATATTAATGTATAATACTTTTCATTTCAGAAGGTCACTTAATCACTTCATATAAATGAGTTCTGTATGTTGCATTATTCAGTTCTGATAATCCTTGGTTGGTAAGCAGGAAATACATGATGGATAAGGGAAACTTTCATCAAAGAGATAGACAAAGTTGCTGCTATGCTGCTGTCCTTTTAAAAAACTCTGAGCTCTGATTTCTAAAAAATGTATATATTTCTTGGTCCTCCTTTTTGGGCTAAAAGTATCTATTTACATGAAGTTGTTTCATGAGTTTAGGTGTCCAGATGATGCAACTGGCACTTTCAGAGCTAGAAATGCATATGTGAGTTCTAACTTTAAAATGGCAAAAATACCCAAGCCAAAGGATTTGTTATAACAAAAGGTCAGTATCTCTACATATGTGAAGACAATGTTGCATCACTCTGAGGCCAAAATAATAAAAGTACAATAAACAGTCTTTAAAACTGTGATAAACCAGGACACTGATACAGAAGTGTACCCTCTATATACTAAAATAATGTTTTCCTTCAAAAAGCTGTTTTTAAACTATAATGTTTCTGGAAACAATTCTGTTCCTTGTGGTTTGATGCTATTTGGAAGAACCTAAAGAACATCCATTTCTCTGCTGCCAGAGGTTAATGGAAGCACACCAGAAGAAACAGCTCATTAACACCCCTCCTGCAGCATGCATTTCTTCTTTAAGACTGAAGAAATTGCATCAAAAAAATTAAATGCATTTAAACAACTTTTCCCTATATTTCTGAGTTTAATTGTTACAGCTTCTGAGGGAAACGTTGAGAGAACAGTGTTGGTGGTAATGGAAGGTCGCTGTCAAACAGTACAGTGTCACTGAAAAAGCTGGCTATGAAGAGGCCTTGTCTGTTTTGATGTGGGTGGGGATACACATAAGATTCAGTAGGATGATACATCTGTTGAGCACCGTGGAAGTGCAAATAGGGTTTTTTGCAACTTTACTGCTCACCAAGGAAAAGCACACTGCCTTAAGATTTTCTTATTGTTGAATATTTTGCTGTGTCTTCCCTGTGTTGTTTTCAAGTGGTGTCATTTAAACATCTATTCTTCAACTATGTTCAGATTTTTCCTTCCAGTTTTTCTGAATCACTTTAAATACCCTATTGAGCTAAGTAGTTTTGTTCTTCAGACTCATTTTTACTGACATTATTATGTAATCAGATATTACAAACCCATTTGCACCTGAACTAAGTATTAACCTCTTTTCAGCAGGTAAAGTAGGAAGAATAACAAGTGTTAAATATTTTTTGCTAATATTGTTGATGTTTCTGTTACAAAAATCTGCTGTTGTTCTTTTTAACAGAGCTTGTGAGTGTAGTAATAAAATTTTTCTTTTGATACAACTGTAATCATCAACTGAAATGTGTCTCACTTGTATCCTAATTCTTCTCTTAGTATTTGTGTTATGGATTAACTGTTTTGTTCTCTTTTGCTCTCTCTTCCCTCTCCCTGCCCTACTGCCATCCCCTCTCACCCTTCTCAAATGTCTCCTAGTCCCCCGTGTCGTAGCAGTTTCCCCACAGATGCGTCTGGTTGAAGACAATCCCTCTTCTCTTTCCCTGGTGGAGATCTATAAGCAACGCTGTGCCAAGAAAGGCATTGAGCATGACAACCCTATTTCTCGTTACTATGACAGACTGGCAACGGTCCAGGCACGAGGGACTCAAGCTAGCCATCAGGTATTAGAATGTATAATGAATTTTAATCAAGGGCTTTCTTGAGGTCTCTGCTGTGTCCCATATCCCCTGCCCTGTTTCATCACCTCTCATTAGATGTGAGACAGATAATATGTGCAGAAGGTGGCATTTTGATTTTTTCTGAGTTTACTTTGGTTTTGCTTAATGTGTTCTTGGAACTTTCAGATCTCTTTGGTGGTTTAGGTTATCTTGGAAACCTTAAAAAAAGCTGTATTTGTTTTACTTGAGATTATTTTGGGTAACTGCAAGGGAAAACAGACAAGGTGTTGGTTGCTTTTTGGTCCTTAAAGTGCTTTGAAAATAATTAATTGATAACATGGGAAACAGCATTCATAATTTATATAAGCAGTTACAGCATGTTATGTGAGGCAGGCTTCCCCGAGTTCTTCTAATGGATCTCTTAAAATTGCGAGTGGATTCATTTCATCTAACTCAGAAACAGTTGAGTAATCACACCCTAATAAATGATGGTACTCAGAAAGAACAAAGCTCTCTCTCGCCTATCTCCATCAAACATCCAACTGTGATAAATAAGGTTATCTCATGTTTTTTATCTCAAGGTTAATGCAAATTCTTACATAAAATGCCAGTCCCATTTTAAATATAGCTATTAGAAAATGCATGGTATACATGCAGGCATGGTTTAGAGACAGTATCTGTTCAGGCTTCCTTTGTTAAAAATCAAATGAAGTGTTACCTAACATTTGTTTCTATTTTGAGGATTTTTCCTTCAGGTTATGAAACTCTAACAGCCATTTAATTGCAGTCAGTATGACTGTCATGCTTTCTGGTGTCTAGAACAGGTCCTAGTGTTATGTCTTTTTCTAATTAATTAGGCTAGTATATGGTACAGTAATTAAATATTTTGGTAATTGGGAATGTTTACATCTACGGGAAAAGTGTGCAGAGTGTGCACTGACAGAAACAGCTGAACACAGCTCTCAGCTTTTACCTTTTTGTATTTTTGAGGTGCTTTTGTTGTAATTTAATACATGTTACAAATTACTTTGCACAGTCTTTCCCTATCTTGTATAATAAACATCTTTTCCCTTTTACCCTATGAAGAAACCATGCGGAGAACCATCTTTAGGTTGCATGCTTTGTAGTCCCATGTACAATTTTGAATCTTGCCATTAGCTTAAATTAAAGGGATTTGTTTTATTGCTGCAAAATGCTTATTGAGCTTTCACTGAAGCTAGAAAATAGTGAAGTATGTTCTGTTAGTTTCCTGTAAGGAAATGCTCCATCATGAGTTGAATGTCTCTTTAGCTCAATTCTGATTTTCTTTGAAGTTTTGAATAGAAGACACATCAGATCGGGTTATATGGTTTTTCAGTCTCTGGTTTTCCGACATGCCTGTTTGCAGTTCTCATGCTTATATGGTTTTATTAAAAATTTATTTTTTTCAGATAAAAAGCATTTTCTAGCTGTGCAGAAGCTGGACTAACAAAACACTCTGTGTTTTGACAGGGAAGTGAGGCAATGGTGTAGGATTGAAAGCATTCAATTTCAGGATATTTTTTCCTAAAATAGGATACAGCAGTTGGGAGAAGTTTGGTAGTTGCTCTTGGCACATTTGTCTGTTGGTAAAAAAACCTATTAAAAATTATCTCTTTCAACTAATATTTATGCAGGTTCTCAGAGATATACTTAAAGAAGTGCAGAGCAACATGGTGCCGCGCAGCATGCTGAAGGAGTGGGCCCTGCATACGTTCCCCAACGCCACCGATTACTGGACTTTCCGAAAGATGTTCACTATTCAGCTAGCCCTAATTGGCTTTGCAGAATTCATCTTTCATTTAAATAGACTCAACCCTGAAATGCTGCAGATTGCCCAGGTATGGGTTAGTTTATTCTACATGCATGCTGTTGTCTTTGATCAGATGGAAATTTGGACTATACTTTGGAAATGAGTCAAAACAGTAATTTGATACATGTAATCAACAGTGCATGTCAGTAGGCTTTTCATTTATATGTGATTGCACATCATGTAGGTAGCAATTTAAACTGCAGTCTCCATGGACATCAACTCAACCTTCTATGATGAAAATGTAGAACTTTGTAAAGTCATTCTTAGATATTGGAACTGTTCATGTAAATGACTGATAAGTCACTCTTTTTGTCCTTCAAATATATTGCTTTAAATATGTGTTTTCATCAGATTAGAAAAAAATAGTAAATTTAGAGCTTCATTTTCATAGAAGGGAATACTCTTTTTCAGCTACTGTTCTCTATTCAGCATTGCCATCATGTCAAGCTGCAACTCCTATTAATAGTGATTTTTCTGTTTTAACACAACATTTTAAATGAGGCTTGCCACCTTAGGAGGGCGAAGGTGGTATATATTAAAGTCTTAATGCCATTTTTATGCATGCAGGAATATGCTCTGTATAGCAATTAAGTTTCTTTAATCCTCTAGGTATGTGTTCAGATACTTAGTCTAAGGGAGCAATGCACAGAGAATGCTTGCCCAGAGCTGGGATGCGCAGAGATGTGTCTGTCCATATGACTCCTTATAGAACATACTACAGAAGAAACTATTCCTTAAGTTTGGTATTACAACAATGTGTATTTAGCAAGGAGTTTTGAGAAAAAATACATACCTGACTTTGCATGCCTTGAATTTTAATGTTTTTGCTCAAAACCTATTTAACTGAAAGAGTGAAAAGCTGTTGGGAGTACATTTGTATTCTGAATATTAATGGTAAACAAAAATTCAACTTCTTTTGGTTTCACTAATGAAATGAATGTTCTTTTAATTACTTCTATGCATCTTGTTTCTAAATCCAGGATACTGGCAAGCTAAATGTAGCTTACTTTCGCTTTGACATTAATGATGCTACTGGAGATTTGGATGCCAATCGTCCAGTTCCGTTCCGGCTTACACCAAACATCTCTGAATTTCTTACCACTATTGGGGTGTCTGGTCCACTGACTGCATCTATGATTGCAGTAGCTCGCTGCTTTGCACAGCCAAATTTTAAGGTTTGTATAGCTTTTTAAAGGGTTGTTTGCAGGCATGTTGTATTTGGCAATTTAGAAACAAAACAGCACTTTCTTGGTTAAAGTGAAAACTGAACCGTACTTATTTATTTTTGAATCTGAGTTTAAGATCAACACAAATATAGGTGGAATTCTAGCCTTAATTTAAGTCTTTGTCCAAACATGATAATTCAGTGCTGTAGCCTCATAAGCCATTAAGAATTTTGGCAGTGTTAAAAAGTAAAATGGCAAATGCAACATGATTTAGAATCTTCATAATCATCTGTCAATAGAAATGTGGTTTGATTCTTTGTTAGTGGAATAGAATGCTAAAGATAACACTGTTACTTTGATGGATTCTAGCTCTTAACAGGGTGTAGTTTTCTGAAGAAATTGTCTAGCTTCCTTTTAAATTCTAATGCTTTCCAAAACTGAGGCATCTTGCACTTAGGCAAACAATTTGCACCAGAAAGACATTGTGCAGAATGTACTGTAGCTACGGTATCAGCTAGTTACATTATAAAAGATGGAAAATATCCTAAAGTGATTTTAGTCTTTATCTAAAATGCAGAAAGCTGTGTAGAATATATTTTGAATAATTCATCATCTTACCTTACAAAACCATGTCTATTACACACAAACAAGTTTGCAAACATAGCCTGTAATTTCAGCATCTGAATGGTGTATGCCCACTTAGACATGCCACATCGATTTGATGCAACTCCACCTTGAGTACTGTGTGCAGTTTTGGGTGCCTCTGTATAAGAGGGGCATCACATATTAAGAAGGTGTACAGATCTTGTGTACAACCACGACTGTGAAAGATCTTGAGGGCAAGACTTCTGAAGAGAACTCAAAGTCACTTGGTTTGTTCAGCTTGGAGAAGAGAAGGCTGAGGGGTGACCCCATTGCAGACCACAACTTCCTCAACGGTGGCAGTGGAAGGGGGGTGCTGAGCTCCTCTCTCTGGTTACCAGTGATAGGATACAAGGAAATTGAATGAAACTCCCTAAGTTCAGACTGGACATTAGGAAAAGGCTCTTCACTTAGAGTGTGGTTGGTCAGTGGAACAGGCTCCCCATGGAAGTAGTTACAGCACCAAGCCTGCCAGAGTTCAAGGAATATTTGGGCAACACTCTTGTTCATATGGTTTATGGTTAGGTAGTCCTGCAAGGAGCAGGGAGTTGGGCTTGATCCTTATGTGTCCTTGCCAACTTGAGGTTTCTATGGTTCTCTGAAGGTCAGAGAACAAGTGCTCATTTATTCTTTTTGGAGAGATGGGTGCCAGCTCAGTTCAGACATGTGGTGATTGCTGCTTTAGATCATCTGTCTTTTGGACTACAGAGAAATGCTTTTAACGTTTTCTGCATTTATCTTTTTTACAAATACCCATAAAATATATTTAACATGTTGGCCTAATAGCTATATGTGTTATAAAATGTTTTATTTGTTATGTGCAGACAATGAATTTGACTCAAACTGGTTACCTAGAAGTTTGTTTTATTTGTTTATATATATATATGTTTGTTTTATCTTTGTTTATAGAACCTCAGGAGTGTTAGAGTTGGCAGATGAGTGTCAGTAACTCAATTCAGTGATGAGAAAAAACAGCAACTGTTTGTTGCAGGCATTTTTTTCATCCAGGGGTAGAACTGGCCTATATATACATATGTGTACACATATTATATACACCTACATATGTATGTAGTGTGTATATATATTAAATGCATATGTATTTATATTGCAGTCAGTCTTTTCCATGTTTGGCAGAAAGCAGTGTTCCCTGAGAGTGTAATCCTTGTGCAGAAAAACTCCAGCTTTGCAAAGCACTCTTAATCTTTGCACAAGACTTCTGTGTATGTGTGGGAAAAGTCATAAATTTAGTGGAGTCATCTTAATACAGAATGTACATGACTGCATTTGTGTATGAAGACCTTAATACATGTTTCAGCTTAAGCGATGTTTCAATTCTCTTAAGAGGTGTGATGTGTTTTCATGATGAAAGCTTTTTATGAAAAGAAACGCCTTGAGAGGAAATAGTAAAGACAGTGTAAGCCACATTTGCCACAGAAAAATGGACTCAGTCAGAGATCAGTGTGATCAGACCAAAGCCATTTATTACAAAGCATCGATCCTTTTTATACTGTTGTCTGCATCTGCTTACAATAGCTTGCTGTATTATAATTGGATACATATACAATAGCTTGCTGTATTTAGACAATAACTGGCTGTATTAAGATTGGATACATATTCTATGGCTTGCTGTATGAAGCTTGGATACATATTCAATGGCTTGCTGTATTAAGCTTGGATACATATTCAGTGTAGCACACAGCAACTAGTATACAATCGGTTAAATTAAGCATATGGGAACCTACCCTTTAAAACTTGATAACAGTTCACTACTTTGTATCTTAGCACATTCCATTTTCTTCTTATCTTCCTTGCACCGTTACTCTTGCTTCGTTACCCACATCCTTCATTCTTGGTTCATGTCGGACTCCACATGGGCACTTGCTGGCTTGGGAACGTGGCCATTCTTTGCTAAAAATCCGTCCACACACATTCATCTTAAAAACACTGAGATTGCAATGCTGAACCACAAGTGTCAAAATGGTATTGACTAAAACCTAGTTACTGTTCTGTAATACCTGATGGTTCTTCGGATTAAATATAACAGTCTGATTTTTCTCCTTCATGTAGGTTGATGGCATCCTAAAAACTGTGCTACGGGATGAAATAATTGCATGGCACAAAAAAACACAGGAGGATACTTCCTCTCCACTTTCAGCAGCTGGGCAACCTGAAAACATGGACAGCCAGCAGCTGGTTTCACTAGTTCAAAAAGCTGTTACTGCTATCATGACTCGGCTTCATAATCTTGCTCAATTTGAAGGAGGAGAAAGCAAAGTCAACACTCTGGTAGCAGCTGCAAATAGCTTGGATAATCTCTGTCGTATGGATCCTGCCTGGCACCCTTGGCTGTAACTTGAATTTTTCAATAGCTTTTTTTGCTGCTGTTTGTGGTGTGAGCCATATATTGTGTTAAGAAAATGTGAAAAAAGCTTTCCAGACCATGGCTTACCTTCCACACTTCATTTTGTCAGTCTTCTTTTTAATTGTGTTTACAGTAATAGGACAATTTCACTGCTTTTAATTTCATGAGGGGACGTTTCCTCGTGTTTAAGAAAGGTTGTTTAATATGCAACAGCAGTTTTCACAAATAGCTTAAAATTAAGAGAGGAAACTTAAATATTGTACAGAAAAATCTTATTTTATGATGAGGACTATAAACCTAGCACTGTTAGATTTAGGGTCTAGTATTCCTAATAACCTGCAGTATATAATTTTTTTTATACCATAGTAATTACTAAAAAATTAAAAAATGAAATATACAGTATTCCCAGTTAGTGAATGTTACTTTGTGGAATTTTACTTAATTGCTGTCCCTTCATTCTACCAAATTGAAGGCACAAATAAATACTCTTCCTTTAAGTTTGTTTCAAATATACATGAGCAAAGATGGTTTGTACAGAGAATTTTGTACCAAATGTATAGAGGTAACTTTTTGTTAGGCACTGAGAAAATGATGATTAAATTGTGCTGGCTTTTCTTGGAGCGCAAGCTATGTACAGTGAAAGTGTAAACCATTTAGAGTATTTGGTTTGTTGTGGACAGTGTTGGGGGGGGGAGTTTATAAAAAGGATGGGAAAAGGCATCCAGGGATACATGTGTTTGGCTGTAATAGATTAAAAAAAGTAAAATCTTATGATTTTTTTTCTTTTCATGTTTAGAATGACAGTAGCTTCTTTGGAATGAATCTGTTTTTTTGTAATTTAAGAAAAGATCATTTTAATGTTTCACTTGTCTTTCTGTTAACATTTTTATAAAACTTCAGTGGTGAGAATGTTAAATTTGTACAGAGTGATTTTTTCAAAATAAATATTTTGTAAAACTCTCAATGGTATTCATTTTATTTAAAATATTTTATATATTATACTATGGACTAAATAGAAGAGTCTCAAGGGCAGGTGGAATCTTTAGTAAATTAAACTGGCCTGTATTTTAAAGAGTGATAACTGTATTAACAAGACATGGATGTGGTGTTCTCATGTATGGTGTTGAATTTGCTTACAGAAGAGCTGTGAACAGGAAGTATAAATTTCTTCGTTCAGTGTATAGTCTTTCTTCCTAGCCAGTTAATGTGTTAACCATATGTTTTTTAAAAGTCTGTCTTTAAACAGAATAGTCTATTTCTTGGCTACAAAAAATAGAGCTTTTAAGTAATTGTTCAGAGGTCAAGATTGTATCTGCAGATGAACTCTTTATTAGGGGATGCTGTTCCTGGAGAAACAAAGATGGTCTTGACTGCTATAGCAAAGGATGCCCCTGTCTGCTTTTGGTTGTTTTGTTTTTTTAATAAGCAGACAACAGGTTCTTTAGAGATTTCATAACATGAGAGTCATAATTGAAGTTAATGACCACCATTCAGTAGTGTACTCTCTGTGATACAAGGGGGTTTTCTAAGTCAGTCTAATGAAATTCCTTTGGTAGGTGAGCTTACTGGCAAGTTAACAGGTAGGTACGACTATAGGCACATCAGTGATTTAAAAACAAAGCAACATGCTTCAATGGGTCTCTTACAATCTCAAAAAGACCTGTTCCTTTCATCTTTGCAGCCATCAGCTGAAGCAGTCAATTGATACGAACTTGAGTATCAACATTATGAAGGGATACATGCCAAGATGATAGTTTTGCTAGCACCATGAGCAGCACTGAACCTGGCACAGAGGGAGGTGAGGCTGATAGACAGAAAGTGCTATGTATATAGATACAGGAGTCTGCAGCCATGATTGTAATGTGAACTCAAAATTGTTGATGGATTTAAGCCCATTTGAAGGCTGAGTGTTAAATAGGTTTTTACTGTGTGCTTGGCTGGGAGGCATCACTTTATCATGCCAGTTAAGCATAATATATAGGATAATATATAGTTTGGTAGGTTAATTTATGAATTTGCATCTTTTTTACTAGTAACAAGTCCATCTAGTATGAGAAATGAAGATACCTTGCACTCTCACTTCAATGCATTCTTTTTCCCCTTTGGGATATAACTAATATAGCAAGAAAAATTAAATGCAGTTTTAAAAATAGAAGTTAAGATATTATTGACTTGGAAAAGAAAGCTTGACTCTTAGCTCTCATCAATGAAAAGTAAGCATGCAGTAATGAATTTATGAAAAATGTCTGTTTTAGAGCAAAAAGCCTGAAAAATAAATGAAAGTTGCATTTTCATTGTAAAATATAACAGGATGTTAAGGAACAGTGATATACTGAGCTTATTCTGTGTAGGAATTGTAATAATCTAATCCTACCAGTTTTGGAATTAAAAGCAAATTGGAAATGCTTGTTCACTCAAACTGTAACTGCAGTAATGCATTATGTTTCTCTGAACTTATTTCACTTAAAGGATTTTCCAAGCAAGTTTTTTTTCCATCATTTTCCTAGGTGGAATGGACCGAGCTTTTCCCAGCTGAATCACTACTGCCTTTCCTGTTTGTTGGTTTGAGGACCTTAGCAAGGGCAAAGGGACTCTCATCAAGCAAGTCAGGACTTTCCCAGGTGTCTCTGTACTTCTTCCCTGGGTCTGGGAGAGCCAGTAGCAGATAAGGTCCATCAGAAGCAGATGGTAAGCATTCAGACCCTGAAAGTTTAAATAATGGTAGCCAACTGGTTGACCCTGAACCATAGCCATGTGATGGCAAGTGATCCATTTGTAGACTTGGGATGCGGGCATTTAGATGAAGGGGATCAAGCTTTTCAGATTAACATAGTTCTTATGTGGATCAGGGGATTTGCTGTGGGATTTGACTGGGAGGAGGAGTTTACAACTTCTCACCAGATACTTCTTGTTGTAGATTATGGTTTTCTTTCTTTGCATGATGAATAAAATGTGGCCCCTCTATTCCCACGCCTGTTTTGTGTGCTCCTTATTTATCACAGAGAGAATGATAGATTGAGTCATGCTGTATGCCAGTATATAAAAGTAGAATCTCAAATACATGAGTGGTAAGGACTATATAAGGATTTGGAAAACAAACATATCTTTTTTTTTTTGGCAAAGACTTGCTTCCTTATCAAAATCATGTTGGCAAGAAAAATCTGAACTTTGTTCTTATAAAACATAACGCTTCCTGCATGTGTCACAACACACTATATGCAGTCATTCACAACTAAGCTTAGTGCTTTCATGACTTGAAGGGAATTGTTGGCTTCCTTTTATTGAAGATTGTAACATTTGTAGCTGTGAATTCGTCACATGATGCATCACAGTAGTTGCAATATCTTTTCCTTAATCATTTGCATGTCTTAAATATGTCTGACTGAGAGATGATAGCATTCCCTGAAAGGAAATCATGGGATAATTCAGTCACTTTTTTGTTCATGATAGAAATCATAATAGGAAAATGAGAATGTAAGATAAAAAAGACAATTTTTTTGCTCTTAAATTTGTGACATCTCTCTTGTTTATTCAAATATACACCTAAAAGAAAACTTGGTAATGCTCCATCATATGGGGGTGAGGGAGCAGAGCTAATAGGGAAAAGAGAGTTTATTTAAATAAATCCACGACAGTGTTAATGTGCAAATGTTGATGCTTGTTTTTTTTTTCTTTCATGAACATATGCTATGAGGTTACCTTATTTTGTGAGAAGTCTTATGCAGAAGTCTTAACCCAGAGTTATACCACCAGCTTGCAAGGAGGTAAATCCTCCAAGCTTTTAGTTAGACATGAGCATGCTTCAGAGTCTGGAGAAAATCTATTGACGTATCTTGTATGATCAGCAGCTGTCCATTAGCAGGTAAGTGGTTTGACACAGTACAGCGTATGAAGTTCCTGATTATCTTCAAGAACACGTTGCACGTATCTTAGCTGCATTTAATTTTTTATGGTTGTAGATAAGGATTTCCTCTGTCTCATTAGTTCAGATACACGCTCAGCAGGCATCTTGCTGAGCAGATACTTGCAAGTGAAACACATTAATTGTCAATTCAATATAAGTATTCCCTTTAAGGTTTCTTCCCTCAGATTAGATACTACACAAAAAAGCCCATGTTATTACTCTGTACAATCAAATGCTTGAGAATTGAGATATCAAATATAAAATTGTCTCTGAAATACTGTGCATGGGCATTATGCAATTCTTAAAATTCCTCCTGTTGTGTTTTTGGGTTTGTTTTTTTTTCCCCCTTTAGCATCCTGGACAGATTTTTCTGAATCTTCATAAGGAGAACTAGTGGCAAGGCTTTAACACCAAGGTTGTTCCAGCCATATTGTAAGTCTGTATGAAATGCATAGAAATACACGTTGGTAGACTTTAACATACACACCTGTATTGGTGTGAAGTGGGCTTATGATAGGTCACTTGAGTGACATAAGTACTAGTAACTAAGAAGCAGATTTGGCATGAAAATAATAGACAAATATGAGCTGCGGATATTACACAGAGAATAAATAGTTGTCTTAAATTATACTGTATTAGTCTCCTGATTTTTTTATTCACATTTTTCTGCATTAGACAATGCTGCTGAATTTTACCTGTTACAGTCTGCTTTCAAAGTAAATTATCAGAATTCATTTGCTTAAGTGAATTATACTCCAAACCAAAATCATTCCACATTAGTTGGGTGTTTGAGTCCACCCTCTGAAACTGCCATGCCACTTTCCTCTCCTGTAATTGGGCTGTCCATGAATTGTCAGATACAAAGAGAGCAAGCGACAGATTAGTTATTACTGGAAGAAGATGACTCAAAGCATTTCAGCGGCAGACAATGAAAGCTCTGTTTTGTAATGGCAGTAGAATAAAGTTGCTTTTAAGGCTCCGATCTGTTTCAAGTATGATGTATGAAATGTTCTTTTGTGGTGTAGAAGCCTATTCAAGGAGGAGGATTCACACTCACAGGAGCTTTTAATCAGCACAGTGTGGGTGCATTTTGCATTTCAGAGGTTCAAGAGAGCACATGTGAAACAACTGGTGTCTCACACACGATTTATCATCGTGTCGGGGCCCACGTGTAAAAGGCACCGCAGCTCTCACTAGGTGTTACTCAAATAGTAGTGCTAACTGGGATTGTTATTGCAGGAGAACTCCAGGTGCTAAAACACAGGGTGAGGGGAACAGAGTTGGTGAAGCTGTTAACTTAAAATTTAATTTCTTCACTGCAGCCTTTTCATTTTTTCTCAATTAGCATTGCCTTTCACTGAGAGTTTCAAAAGAAGAGCAGAGGGATGCTACTTCTGTGTCAGCCATGTTGTGTCCCCTCTCTGTTTTCAGACTGCTCCTTTCCCTGTTACAGTGTAATGCTCTGAGATCCTTTGTTTCTACAGTTACCCCATGGAAAACATCAGGTAGGAGTATACTGGGTGTGAATGGGTCTGGGTGGGAGCAGAGTGCTGTTGGGAAGCAGGCTGCAAACGGCCCCGCACCAGTCACAGCCGGTTCCAGCCGGTTTGGGAAACTGGCGGGAGATGTAGTCCTCGCGGTTACAGCTGAGGTGAACCTGAGGAGGTAGCTGTGAGGCATGTGGTGCGGAGGAGCCGTGGGGAGGAGGAAGAAGCCAGCGGTGGCTGGAAGGCACCATTACACACTGCCCGTGCCCTTACCACAGGGGCTGGGGTGACCGAGCGGAATCCACTGCAGAAACAGGGAATGTGAGGCCAGGAAAACAGGAGGAGAGGTGATGGAATGAAGCTGAGCACCTGAGCCAGGTGAAACATGAACAAAGGTGTTTCCTTCCCCAGTGTTTGGGTTTTGTATGTGTGGGATTTTTTGTTGTTGTTGTGTTTTGGTGGGGGTTTTTTGTGGTTTGTTTTTTTTTTTGTTTTTTAGTTTGTAATCTCCTCAGTAACTGTGTCAGTAATTAAAAGCTTTAAGTTAATTAAGAATAAATTAAATTGAGTGAAATTCCCCCTGTCCAGACTGTTCTGATGTCAGTATGCAGCCTGGCGAGTGTTTTTCGCTGTGGTAACTTACTCTGATGGCGGGATCTTGCACAGCCAGGACTTCGAAGGCTTTGTCAGGAAGCTCATTAAGGGAGATAGAAAGCAGTTACTATTTTATTTTCTTTTTTTTTATTTGATTAGGTGATGCTTTTCCCTCTGCCTCCACTGGAGCACTACATGTGGTTAATATGCTCTTGAAACACTTTTCTCAACTTGTCCTGCAAGACTGGGCCATGCTTCTCATAAGAAATGAGGTGTTAACCCTGAGTGGTGGCAAAGTTTCAGGTGGTTCCTGATGTTCTGCTGCATCTGTTTCCAAGGGGGAAGCAATAACTGGTGTGGGAGCTTTCTCCCCTGTCCCGTATTTTGGCAGTGCAGTCTTTTGGATTTACGAGGGCAGAAGCTGTGTATTGTGTTCAACAATGTGAAAGGCTTTACCGCTTTCTATAACTACATATCTTATTTAATCAGTGCTGGTTGTATTTCTTGGCAGAAAACCGTAACTGTTGCAGAAATTGGATGTCATATTGAAGTGCCAATAAAAGCCTTTTTCTAATACACCTGATTCTTGTACATGGTATAGACATTTTTGTTATATTTACAACTGATATTACCTTTGGCTTTTAGAATTCACATGCCCTATGCCCCAATAACCAGCCTCACTTGCTGCAGCCTAATTTTATTTTTTTTTATTCTTTTTTAAGAAAGAACGTGTATTTAGGCTCTAAGATACTGTCAGAATTGTACCTTAATCAATCAACCACTGCTTACCCGAAGTCCAGCCTCCATGAACTGCTACAGTACCTGTAGAAGCTTTCTCAGACTGTTGACAGGGAAGGGACAGAGAGCTTTGCAGGCTCTTTGATTCTCTTGATGCTAATACATTAATTATTGTCTCTCTCTGTTCCTTGCTGCTGGTTGTAAGAAATTGGCATTAAAGAATCAATTCTGCTTATTCAGCAAGAGTACTCGTCAGTAGCAATTCATAAGCAACTTTACAGTGGGTCAGTATTGCTAGACTATCCTTTAAAGTAATGCAAGTGGCACAACTTTTAATTGAGGTTTGGTGGTGTCACTGGAATGTTTCATTGTGTGATAGTCATCCCCATTCCTTTCTGTAAAAAAAAAAAAAAGAACAAACCAGAAAACCACAACAATTACTAAGTAGAGAAAGATGCTATATGAAAATTCATAAATTAACTCCATGCATTATTGTAAATGCTATTTTTTAACATCTCATGAGATAAACTCTATGCTTAGTTAGTTTTGGTTTGTTTTTTTTTTTTTTTTTTAGCATAAGCATGTGAAGTGACTGTTCTCCATTTCTGTGAGATTCTGTAGAGGACTGTGAGATTCCATAGAGGACTAGGGTCAGGACTTGAGGATTCCCTGTTTAACTGTGAGTGATGCACACTCTCCAGTATGAAGTAAGTGGGGAGAAAAAAGATTTGCTGCTTGGAGGGGTGTGTGTTGTGTTATAAAACATATGTGCTTGGTAGTCCTTGGGCAAAAAATGACGCTCTTACCTTTCTTGTTAAGGTACTGCCATCTGGGTAGTCCAAACTCAATTTTGTTGGGATGAAATGAATTTTGAGAAAGTTTTGTGGGACAGTGTCCAGATTTCTGTGATCTCCTGTAGACTCTTTACCCTCTTCTTCCTCTTACTACACATGATTGGCAGCAAGTAGCAGAGGCTAAATGTATGATACACAGATACATAGGAGATGGCAAGATCATGATAAAAAATGGAGTCAGATGAATTTACCTTGCAGGCTGTATCTGGTTTCCAGATGTGTAGCTAGATGCATCCTGTGTGAGTTGCGTTGCTTTTGCTTTTAGAAATTTCTTTGGAGAGAAATTTTGGAAATTTCTGGAGAGAAAATAGTATTATTTTTGGTGTTGTATATAAACCTGGTGGAAGTCTTGGGTGGATGCATGAGATTCTGTCCTTCTAGAAAGGAAAGCAAGTATTTCATGTTACTGGGTGTGGTTTGTAACTGCAGTGGTCTTCTCTAGGCTAGACTGCGTGGAGAAATGTCTGAATGATAACTCAGTAAAGGAATTACCTATTTCTCTTATGCAAATAGCTCATCTTTAGTGCTCTCTTAACTTGAATTTAATGTTATTCAGAATCAAGGTTCTCCTCTAAGGAACCGTACCTTCTTCTTGAGATGGCGTCTTCAATTCTAAGGAGCCATACCTTTTTCTTGTGGTGGCACTTTAAACTCAAGCTAGCTAATTCTAGGGTGTCAGTTGGCAGAGAACTTCACTTGTACAAGAATCCCACAGCCCTGCTTCAAAATTCAAAATGAACTAATCTAGTTCTAGAGACAATCTGACAACAGGTAGCTTCAACCAGGCCTGTTGCAAAGATGTAGTCTTAATGGAAAACCTTCATGACATTGCATACTGCTCATGAGAGGTCCTTAATTGGCTGCAATGGGGCAATAATTCAATCCTTAGCATGTCAGTTAGGCAGTACAGCACAAGAACTATGATGCAGATGATTTATAATAATAATAATAATAATACCAGTCTTTCACAGCTCCGACATGTCAATTGTTTCAGTGAAACAATTCTTAATAGGCTAGTCAAAATATGCCTTGTGATTTTTTGTAGGCTCAAAATGGATCTAACCCCAAAGTCTTATTAAACAGAGACATAATGGGACTGAAGTAGTGGGGACCTTTCTTCTGACCATCTGCTAAGTATTTTTTGATCTATTTTGGATAAACAAAGACTCAATATTCCCAAGTCTTTCACAGCTTTACAAGAAAACAAGCATTAGTTTGGGGTGAAATGGTGACTTGCTTTTCTCTGCTTTGGCTGTTTCATTAAGCTGGTATGTTGTGAATGAGGTAACTATCACAAACACAAAAATGCTTGTTTCATTCTTTTTGTGATGTATGTGATGCTGTAGAGCTACGGGATTGTTTAGTACAGACGTGAATTCTGTGTTCAGTGTTCAGAACAGGCTAATTATTAGTCATGCAGGGAAAGTTATCTACTAAGTCCAGATTAGTTTTCATTCAGACATATATTCTAGGAGTTACATGTACTGAGTGATTCATTGGTTTTGTTTTTTTTTTCACTGACCTGAATGAAGTCCTTAAAATGGTGCTTTGCTGTAATAGTAGTTACATACAAGGGCACTCAGCTTCATTGTTGCACTCTTTTGCAAATCCACCCAGAACAAGATCTCAGCTTTGGTAACCATGTTTCTAACAGCAGACATGCCTTTGTCATTAAATACATTCATAGATTGTTATTGTTCTTTCATCACCCAGGAGCTAGATGCAAACATATAAAATGAATGTTGCCCCCTTTACTCTTAGCCGAATTCTTCCCATTTAATTTATAGGTGTTGGTTTAGCACTTTTCCAAGAGTGGAAGACAACACAAACATACAAGTTAATTGCCTTAGTTGCAAAATGTTTCTCTTTGTAGTTGTAGATTGGGTTAATGATTATATTCTTATTTTGTCTGAATTAATAGTAAGAACTGCACACTTAGAGTTGTATGATTCACCTCTCTACATGTTTTTAATATTGCTCAAAAGTAGCAGGGATAAATGCTGTCAGTTGAAGGGGTAGATTGCAGAACATGAATTGGTGGTAAAAATGTGCAAATGGACCTGACATCAGTGGTGTAGCTGAAATATTATTTCATGATTGCTCTTAGGGATTTTCAGTACCTGTCCCCACCATCCTTAATAGGTAGCTGTTCATGAATCAAATACAATTTCAGTCAAGAAGCAATATGCCAGTGGGAGGAAGTGTATGAACATAAATTACATAATTATTATTCCACTTGCTTTTATACATTTAATCACAAAAGAGCAGAAGCCTGAAGATACAAAATAAACCTTAAAGGCATTATAAACAACAGCAGCAACACACCAACATGTGCCCTGTAAAGTATAAAAATATTAATAAAAGAGTGATCGAGACACTTAATGTATTTTCCTCTTTCATGATCATTAGGCTTTAATACTAAATTAGCTTCATATATTTGCTTCTGAAGTCAACAATACTTGAAGCAAAAGCTGCAGAGACCTGGAAAGTTATTGGGAAAAGGAGATATGTGGATGTACTTTCTTTTACTAGAGGAGGGAAAAAGAGGGGGGGATTTTTATTTGTATTTTCTTAGGGCAATGTCACTGTGTGATAGAATCTGATGCAGTGATGTCTGCCTGAATTTGCAGAGAGCCTGGGACAATAGATCTGGGTTGAAAAGTCCTTCATTTTATGCAACTGGTTGTTAACACCAAAGTCAGTAATGGATTTTTTTTTTTATGTGTCAGCATTGTGAACTGTGTCCCTGGTCATGAGAGAAAAGCAAGAGTCGCACAGTTGATGCTTGTCACACATGGACAGTTTATCCAGACCATAGATTTTGGTGTGAACAAGCAGATGCATGGATGTGTATAAGGGGTTATGAATGTAGTGATAATAGAGGGTTGATAGTATTAAAATCTTATATACATTTCCCACAAGTGGCATATATCCCAGGGCTTGCTATGGGGCACAAGAAAGTTCCACAACAATAGTGGAATTTTGTGTCTTCCTCAAGGGCAGCTCAGATCAGCCTTCTTAAGTTTGGAAACTGTTCTAAAGCCTATGGTGGCTATGTACAAACTTTTTGCAACAATGGAGCAATACTTTCACAAACAGAAAATACAATGTTTGGATATAGTTTATAGTTTCCATTTATACAGGTTGGCCTGCAGGTCTTTTGCATGGGATGTGCCTGGATCCCATTGAAAATAAAATCTAGGATTTTATTCTTCTAGCTTATGAATGGATAACTAATCTTTTTTCTTTTTAGGTGTATTTCTGTGACTCAACCTGCCTTGAGGACAAATACAGAAAGCACAATAAATGTTTAGCTGTAGGAACAGAGAGTTTTAGTGTGCCAATAGTTCTGGCAGAAAAGTGAGTCTTTTTCAGGGGGCTGGATGCAGCATATCTTATTTTATAGCCACTGACCTAGGTAATGTGAGGTTTTGTTTTTTATTGTGGCACAGTTTGTTTCCTGGTGGCTTTTTGCTCTTTCAGTAGTGATTTTGATTGTTTTCTCATTTTTCCTCGGGCTTCTAGGTGGCCTCAATTCATACCTAGAGGAACCATTGTGTTGTCTATAAACTGCAGAACACCTGTTTTGCAACACAGTATGAGATGCCTGAGCCACTTCTAGACTCAGAAGCAATGTAGGATTGTCAGCTGGATTATCTGCCCAACTTGTTCAACCCAATAAAGGGTAAATCTTACCAGCTAAGGCAGAGCAACAGGGCAGTTTGGCCATAATGCTTTCAGAAGTGAAGCTGTTACTGTTATGTGTCCCTGCTTTGAGATACATGGGTGCATTAACACAGCTATAGCTTCCCCACAGTGTGTGAACGCAGCTGGGGGTGAGGGTTTCCACTGTGTTCTGCAAACACCCATGCTGAATGTGTCAGAAATGCAAAGAATCATAGAATCACAGAATAGTTAGGGTTGGAAAGGACCCACAAAACAAGAAAACAAAAGAAGAGACGTAAAAGGTTGATTTAGCCATAGATCCCTGGTCAAGACACTGATGACTGTTTCACTTCACTGTACTATAGCTGGGAACAGACATAGCCCTTGTTCTTTCTTTTTATGTGACTGCCTTTAAGTGTCGTACAAACACACATTCTGTAGGAATACATTCCCAGTATCTTCTCATCAAGAAAGGAGCAATTATTGGTCAGAAGATACATGGCATGTTAATAAAGCTAGTTGAGGAGTTAACCTCATTGGAGAAAATGTCCTAGGAATCTAATTTTTGTTACTTTAATTCTATATATATCACAAACAAGCCACAATGTCAAAAGCATTTTATCAATACACTAAGTCAATGATATGAAGATTTAAGGGCAGCTGAATTCTTGGACAAGTACAAAATGTTGTACAGAATACTCCTATACAAATTAATCCTTTAATCCATGCAGTAAATAAATGGTTTTGATGTGAAACACATCACTTTGATTACAGCAGCAGAGGGGAATATCTTTTCTTGGGCTGCTTATGCAGGGTAAATAGGAAACTGACTGATAAAGGTTTGACAGTTTAAGCCTTATTAAATATACTCTCTTTTCCTGTCCTGTAGACAAACTGGTATTTGGATGAGGGCACTGTTATTAACAGACTACACCATGGCTTAATTTCTTATCTCTTGAGCATGATAAGTATTCTTCCAGAAAAAATTGCTATTGATATGGGATAATATAGTATTTTCTGAAGCTTCACTCTTTAAAGTGGTCTGTGAATGTCCATTTGATAACTTTAAGTTCATGATCCCGTACATTTCAGTATGTGTCTCAGTCAGGTTTCAAATGTGGTATCACAAAACCACCATATCCTGTATGAAGTCAGAGTTCACCCACTGCATGTATTTATGGTAGATGTTAAAATATCTGGGAACCGGGCGCTATTACACAAGGTAAGTCAGGTCAAAATTTCAGCAGAAAGCAATACAGAGCCACCAACAGCCTTAGTTCATTCAAATTTTATGAAATAGTTTTATTTTTGGAAAACAATATAACTGTTATTTTCTTTAAATGGTTTCAAATTAAATGTATTTTGGCTTTTTAAATTCAAAAAGACCTTTAATTTTGAAAAAATTATTTTCAAACTTTCAAAATAGTAAAAATGTAAATGATTTTTTTTTTTCAGTTCAGTGAGAAATCAAGTGAATTGCAACTTTTCTGATGGGGTGAATCTGGGATGTTCTCAACTTCTGCAATAGTTCACATCAACTTAATACCAAACCATATATTTTTAGTTTTAAAAAAGACAAGCAAATAAAAACATTGTTTTTTCTTACTGTGCTATTGCTGGTTTATATTTGCAGCTGATATTTTAGGGAACCTGAAGTTGTTACTGCATGCCACTGTGCTATTACGCTTTGGGGCTGCATCGCCTTGGGGCTACCCCATTAAAATAATTGTGATTCTGCTACAGTGATGGGGGGAGCAGATCATTGTGATTAAAGATTGTTATTTTGAGAGTATGAATTTGCTGTAGATATTTTTTTTAATTGACAGGCATTTAGCAAAGAGAGACAGATAGAATTTGTAAAGATTCATCCAGGAAATGATGAGTGCAGTGTTAAGTAGACAGAGTAGCATTAACTGAGTTTGTTGTGTTCCTACACTATATATGGGGGTATTTGTATGGTATGTATATAAAAATGAAAGAGATGAGGAAAGTTGTAATGCATCATCCTAAGCTTCTTGGCACATGCTATCAATTATCCATGGTAACACTATCTAGAGTTCCTGTGACAGAGCTGCCTTGCACTGAGTGCCATACAAGATAGGAGCTTTGAAAACTCTAGGGATAGGACTGATGGTTTAAAAGTGAAGGAGAGCTTAAGCAGGATGGATTATAATAATCTAGTTAAATTAATTGAGATCTAAAAGGGGGAAGGTCTTTGAACATCTCCTGAGTAAATATTGGCAGGATTTAGGGAGGGTTGAGTTCAGTTTGTCCTTCAGAATAACCTCTTAGCATCTCTGTTTTATGTTTGCAGTGTGGCTCCTTGAGAACTTTTGTTTATTAGTTACCCTTATTAATTACTGATGAGGTTCTGAGGTGTCATGTTTATCCTTGATTTGTTTTAGCCTATTATATTAGAAAGGCTACTGGGTTCCTTAAAACAAATTTTATTGTCTAATGTCTGGGCCTGATTTCTTTCTTTTTTGGTTTTGGAACCCAAACCTGTTGTACTTTTTCAAAGGCTGGAAAACATTATCCCAAGTCACATGTGGATCCAACCTTTGTGGCTAAAGGGAGCTTTAAATTCTTTATAAAATCAATTTTCTTGAAATGTGGTAAAGCAGATAATTTCCATTATTTGTCTTTTTTTAAAAAAGTTGTGGACCCAATTTTATTTTCATGCAGTAATAACACTTTGATTTTTCCATTTTCAATCCCTTGTAATGCCTCATACAGGTATTTTTAAGTGTAGAGCTTAGGCTCTTTGTGGAAGAACTATCGTTTTCTGTATTTACACACTGACCACCACAATGGAGATTTTATTCATCCCTCCTCTGTGCTATCCCAGTGTAAATAGTAACATGATAAAACATTTTTCTCTGAAATCCATAGGGCCTTTTTAGTACCTCAATTTTTATTTTTTGTTGTTGTTGTTAAAATGTAGTATTTTGAGTTTGATTTTCCTCAAGCTATAAATCCTACCTGCTATAAATCATACCTGTTTACAGACATGTATAGAATACTGTGGACTAATGATTTGAAAGTGCTATCACATGAAAACAATAGTGTTGCACAATAGTTAACTCCCTTAGGAAATTACATAGCTATCTCAGTACTCGGGAGGTTTGAAACTGTCAATGCTTGGTATAGATGAGTAATAGCAATCCTTGGTGTTCTCAGCCTTGAGTTTTAAAATTGCTTTCAACTTTCAATGCAAATGTCTCGTTCAAGGTGAGAAATGTCATACTGGCAAGGGGAAAAAGTTTCCAGGCTATTACACTGGTGAGTAAGTGTGTATGTTTTTTTGATAATTTCTAAATAAGCTCTTTTAAAGTAAATAATAACAGTGAAAGAGATAAGAGCTTTGCATAATTTATATATAGGTTGACTAGACTGCAGAAAATAAGACATTGAGTTAATCAGTAAGGTTATTTACTGATTGTTGAAATATAGAACTGGTTAATTTGTCAGAGTTGTGCTAAGCTTGCCCTTACAGATCCCGCTCTACAAAGGCCATCAAGTATTTGATCCCGCCAGGGATGGAGCATTCACAGCATGGACAATGGAATTGAGTGTGCCCTCAGCAAGTTTGCTGATGACACCAAGCTGTGTGGTTCCGTTGATACGCTGGAGGGAAGGAATGCCATCCAAAGGGACCTTGACACATTTGTGAGGTGGGCTGATGCCAACCTCATGAAGTTTAACCATGCCAAGTGCAAGGTCCTACACCTGGGTCGGAGCAATCCCAGGCACAGCTACAGGTTGGGCAAAAAGGAAATTTATGGTAGTCCTGCGGAGAAGGACTTGGGGGGGTTGGTCAATGAGAAAATGAACATGAGCTGGCTTCAGTGTGCGCTTACAGCCCAGAAAGCCAACCATATCCTGGGCTGCATCAAAAGGAGCGTGACCAGCATGTCAAAGGAGGTGATCCTGCCCCTCTATTCTGCTCTCGTGAGACCTCAGTTGGAGTATTGTGTGCAGTTCTGGTGTCCTCAACATAAAAAGGACATGGAACTGTTGGAACAAGTCCAGAGGAGGGACACGAGTATGATCAGGGGACTGGAGCACCTCCCATATGAAGACAGGCTGAGAAAGTTGAGGCTGTTCAGCCTGGAGAAGGCTGCGTGGAGACCTCATAGCAGCCTTCCAGTATTTGAAGGGGGCCTACAGGGATGCTGGGGAGGGACTATTCATTAGGGACTGTAGTGACAGGACAAGGGGTAACGGGTTGAAACTTAAACAGCAGAGTTTTAGACTTGATATAAGGAAGAAATTCTTTACTGTGAGGGTGGTGAAGTACTGGAATGGGTTGCCCAGGGAGGTTGTGAATGCTCCATCCCTGGCAGTGTTCAAGACCAGGTTGGATGAAGCCTTGGGTGATATGGTTTAGTGTGAAGTGTCCCTGCCCATGGCAGGGGGGTTGGAACTAGATGATCTTGAGGTCCTTTCCAATCCTAACTATTCTATGATTCTATATACAGCTAACCCATTCCAGTACTTCACCACCCTAACAGTAAAGAATTTCTTCCTTTTATCCAATCTAAACCTCTGCTGTTTAAGTTTCAACCCGTTACCCCATATCCTATCACTACAGTCCCTAATGAATAGTCCCTCACCAGCAACCCTGTAGGCCCCCTTCAGACACTGGAAGGCTGCTATGAGGTCTCCATGCAGCCTTCTCTTGTCCATGCTGAACAGCCCCAACTTTCTCAGCCTGTCTTCATATGGTGGGTGCTCCAGTCCCCTGATCATCCTTGTGGCCTCCTCTGGACTTGTTCCAACAGTTCCATGTCCTTTTTATGTTGAGGACACCAGAACTGCACACAATACTCCAAGTGAGGTCTCACGAGAGCAGAATAGAGGGGCAGGATCACCTCCTTTGACATGCTGGTCACGCTCCTTTTGATGCAGCCCAGAATACGGTTGGCTTTCTGGGCTGTAAGTGCACACTGAAGCCGCCTCATGTTCATTTTCTCATTGACCAACACCCCCAAGTCCTTCTCCGCAGGGCTGCTCTGAATTTCCTTTTTGCCCAACCTGTAACATGATTTTAAAATGCAAACCAATATAATAGGCAGTAGGCCATCCAGAGATTATTTTGCTAATTTTGGTATATTATATAAACAGCAAACATGGCTTCACTTCCTAATGTTCGTATTATGTCAGAAATTTGGCTACCTGCTAAACCGATGCAAAAGTCCTGCATTGCCTTTTTCTGGCAGTTTTAGGAGATTGAAAGACAGAGACACAAAAGGATTATTATTATTACTGTGATTACTATTGAGCAAACGAAGGTTAATATTTCAGAAGAGAGAGAGGATTTTGTTTCATGTATGTGGTGATTTTTGTAATTTTCAGTTGACAGATGATGGTTGTTTGATGGACACCCAAATGGCAACATGTTCATGTTTAGCACAACTAAGATTTTAGTTTCTCTGTTGTTCCTTGTAATATGGCCCTTGTATAACACTTGAAAGTAACGAGACTTTGGGTCAGATGTGTTAAATGATAAGTTCTTGGTCAAGCAGTTGGTTTTTTGAAGTGTGGGATTAGAGCTCCTCAAAGTCTGGGGAACACCTGAGCTTTGTCTTTGGTTGCTAACGGAGTAACTGTTTAAATGCTGGCTCTGCTATTGAATTATTCAGTGGTGTTGGACACACCTCATCTCTGTGGTTATTTCCTTCAATCTTTTTACTCTACTATTCTTGGTCTCTTGCTGCATCATGTGAAAAGGCTCAGGTTAGATTTCCCACCACAGTAGCTCAGCTGCTCAGCAGCTTTCACATTGGATGCACTGAGACCAGCTCAGCTGCTGAGAATGTGCAAATTACTGGGAATGTGTCAGGGGACTGTGAAATGAGTGCTGCTAAAGCTTCCATATCCTTCCCAATAACTTTGTGTCTCCTTGACCATGAAGTAGAGCACATACAGGATGATGTGCTAATGCTGAAGGAATTAGGCTTTGGAACAGCAGAGCCTCAGTGAGAGACTTGCACTCGTAATGAAGGAAAGGGCTAAACACAGTGTGCCTAGGCTGTTTCCTATTCTGGACATGATACTTGTGGCCCACTGCTCTGTTTGGCTGCACAGCTTGTGCAGAACTGCTCTGGGTATCTTTAAGTTGGTCCCATACTAAGCAGTGAGCACACCTGCTGAGTGAAAAGAGGACAGGTCTTCTGAAATGAAGACAGGCTTTCAGAAAACCAGCTGTAAGATTTCAGCATGAGAGAGCAAGAATCTTTACATTTGAGAAAACAAATGTGCTTCCTTGAAGCTATTATTTGCAGCCACTTTGAAAAATGACTTTTAAATCCCTGTTCAGCAAATTTGCTTATGCAAAACAGAATGTTTATTACCCCAACAATTATTATTTAATGTGAATTTGAATTTTAAATAACCCTTTTCCAATGAAATATGTAAACTCAATTGCAGTTCCTTTCCCTGTCATTATCCTTTGGGAAATAATACGTAAGTGTGCCTAGAGAAACCTGAAGGCCCTCTTAGTAAACTACCGGTTATGCTGCAGAAGGAAAGGGGGTATGTATAGGTGCTGTACAACTGACAGAAATAAACCTGGTGCCATTCGGTACCAGGCATAGGTCTGGAGGCTAAATGGAAAAAAATATCTTTTTTTTAACATTGTAACTTTCTGAAGCATAGCAGGTAAAAGAGCAAATTTAAAGCAACTTCTTTTTAGTCAATAAGAAGCAAAGGAGGATTAAAGCAGGTAAAGGAAGTACATAAATGGATAACTAGAGGAAGGTAAATCTGTGAATCATGTAGTACAGACAATTGTCAAAGATATGAGTCTCTACAACTATTTTTATCTAGTACTTTGTGGCTGGGATCTGGAAAAATGCTTACACACATGTATAACATGGAAGCAATTCCATTGCTTTCAGTAAGTTAGGAACAAATGGGGCAGCCATATGTGAATATGTTTTCAAACTATCAGACTGATTCCTTGTGCTGTTCAAAGCATCCGCTGAAGTCAGTGGGAATTTGGGCCTGTTGGAGATTTCATCTGGAGTTCATTTGGAGCAGTCTCATAGCAGAGCTTGTATTTCCTTTCAGGATGTAAGCCATAAAAAAAAAAAAAAGGAAAAAATTAAGCAGCCATTTCACCCCTCCACATGGCCCATTCAAGACAAAACATATTCTGATTACTGCTCATGGAGGCTAACATCAAACAGATCGTTGCTTATCCTGGAGACATTTATCCACTCAACCTTGTAGTCTTACGTAAATGATGGCTTCAGCAGATTGTAGGGCTTGCTAAGACAGTGCTTTGAAAATACAGCCAGGCAAGCCTCATGCTAACGACAGTGATGTCTACTGAGGGCAGGCTGAATTTCTTCTTGAAAGTTTAAATTTGGGCTTCCTGGCCACATGGCAAGTGTCATGACTGGGTTGATGCTAGAAACATCTTGTCCTGTATCCTCCCTACCTGGGGTGAGCACACTTTTTCTATCTTGTATTTAACAGCTGACCAACCTCCACCCTGTCCCAAATGTGTCTTGGAATGAGCAAGCTCTGGGAAAGCTTGGCATGGCATAGTAGTTTGAGACAATGGGCCAAATATAGCCACTTGCTAAATTATTTGTAGTACAGTTGAGAAGAGTGAATAGCCTGGATATCTCTAGGTGTCTCTGATCTAGTAGTGAAAATTGTAACTATTATTTCAGTTATGACTCTTAAAGATCAATGATGTATATAAACAGGGGAAGTTCAGGTTATATATAAGGAAGAAGTTCTTTACTGGAAGGGTGGTGAGGCACTGGAATGGGTTGTCCAGGGAAGTTGTGAATGCTCAGTCCCTGGTGGTGTTGAAGGCCAGGTTGGACAGAGCCTTGGGTGACATGGGTTAGTGTGAGGTGTCCCTGCCCATGGCAGGGGGGGTGGAATTAGATGATCTTAAGGTCTTTTCCAGCCCAAACTATTCTGATTCTATGATAAAGCTGCTGTTTCCATTATAACTTACCAACAGAAGATTTGTCTTATACTTGGAAGCCTCTTTTTTTTGACTGTAAGAAACAGAAGAGTTAAAAATATTTTTCCCCAAAGGATTAGTTATCCATTCTGTATTGATACAACACTGATCATACAATTGTTCCTTACCTACAAATTACCTAGAGCCATTTAGTTGAAAGCCCATTATACACTCCTACCATGAGCAGATCAACACAATGCATCTGTGAAACAGTCCATTGATATGGACCTAATTAGATTTTTATCAGTTTCAGCTAGGTGTAACCATTTCATTATAATTGACCTGGATTAGTTTCTACATGTCTCCCTCATTAAAACATATAGCACCTGTGCTAATGGGTTTTGTTTCTATCAAGATATAATGAGGACTGGCATATCTGCATATTCTCCAAGCGCACCAAGAACAGAGACAAATACTCCATTTTATTACCATCTGACAGAGACATAATGATTGCTGAGAAACTCATTACCATCATATTATGCAATGATTTAACTTGAAAATCTTGCCGTGCTGCAGCCTGGCAGTGGTAGAGCTTTTGGAAATGCATGTTTTTTTGTTTGAATAGTGTGAGCTGAGCTGATTCCCTTCTCCCCGTGTGCTGTACAGTCTATTTGCTTTGCAGATTTCCAACTGATTTTGAGTGTATTTCATTACTGTGCTGTGTAATTAAGGAATATCACTGAAAGATGGTTAGAAAAACACATGTGATGAAACTACAGGTAGTGCAGGAAGCTTGTATAAAAGGCAGAGCTCGAAAAATATTTTTCTTCTTCTCTCTCAGTACTCCCTTGTATGCACACCCCCATAGCACTGGTTTATGGGCAAGACATCCTGGTGCCTTCTCTTTTGAGGCAGCTGGTGAAAGAGTTCTTGCTGCTCTTGGCTAACTTTTCTGCAGCTTTGCAGATACAGACAGGTACTTGCAGATAAAAGCTTTTCAGCTGCAGGTTCTGTCGTTCTCTGTGAAGCTTACCCTCTTCCAAACACTATTGCTGAGCTGATTTTTTCAGAGCTCAGTTTAGTGCAAAAGACCATGACAGAGAATGTGACTGAGCAGTTTATCATTTGAACACAAACCTGCTCAGTAATGCAGAATAACACAGTTCATCTGGCAAGTGCAGGCTGCATTCTTTCTGCCTCCATGTTGGACAGGGAAGAGGGGGATGTACTGATTCGTCTCTGTCACCTGAGATAGGAGGTACTTAAATATACTAAGTGTATGGAAGTTAGAATTGCCAGTTCTAGCCCTTTCTAGCCTGTCTGACAAATTCACCTCAGGTTTAACATTTCACTGTATGTGAAGGGGTGAGTGCTTTCTAGAGATTCTGCTCCTCTTCCTAGCACTGAGTAGTAATGCTTCTGTAAGTAGCCAAAATTATTGTACTCTGACAAGTGCTTATTAGCTTGAATTAAATGTTTTATTGTTTCTATGTGGTTTCTGGAGACAAACATCCATATTGCAAATTACTCACTAATAAAAAATCTTGATATCAGTACTAGTATAGAGATGAAGACAGAACTTATTTCTGTCTAAGCCAGATATTTCTAGTGTGAGAATCATGGTAGCAGTGATCAGAAAGGCAGACAAGTACATTTTTCTGAAAGTGATGTTTCCATTTTTCCTTTCAGTGTGTAGAATTCACATTGCTGAAATATGTTAAAAAGACCATTCTTTCATATATGTATGTGTAGACAAATACACTTTTTTAATGAGGGCATGGTAAGAAAATTTTATTACTTTATGAACTTTTTCAAGTTCAGAAATTGTGTTAATGTTTTGAATTTCAAACATTGAGCAGCTCTAACCAAAAAGCTAGGCTGGATTCAGATTTGGGGTGGCACCAACAAAAAGAGACAGCTGCTGGACAGATCAAGGATCTGTTTTGATCCCTTTAAAATAATTTGTTCTTTTAAATAGGTTCAGTTATTAAAGAAACATACAGAGTGTTCATACAGATATAATATACTTGGTAAGCAAGGGGAGGAGTGACTCAGGTAGCAATCTAATTATATTAGATTTAGCCATTTCATTTCAGTACTGTAAAGTCAATGGATAGAGATTAGTTCCAGGCTTATTTTAGAGGAAACAACCTGTCTCTTGTGCTGATAGTGAGAGATTAAATATGGGTACCTAAAATGAGCCAGTGCTTTGTATTTGGCAAGAAAAATGATGGGAATGTTTCATAAACCTTTTGTTTTCATCTAATCAGCAATGAAAACTTTGCAATACAATGGCTTTCAAGACTTAATTCAATTCTGAGCTTGTTTACCTGTGGTTTAGTATTTAGAAAGGAAGGGATGGGGAAACTTCTTATTCTGTGTCTGTTTCTGAACATTGGTAAGCAGGTTACAGATTCAAATGCTGCTGAAAAACATAATGTGGAATTGCTAAAATAGTCTGTACATACCTGAAAATAGATGGATAGCTTTCCCCATATTCAGTGTTTGATCAAGTAAGTAACTTAGCCGTGTTATGTCATAGAATTGTGAATACAATATTTCACCTGGGAGAACTGCTTTTGGTTTATAGAGCAGGCTTCCCAGTCAGAAAATGAACCATATGGTGCATATGTCAAACCAATGGAAGGAGATAAGCCTTTCAATACATAGAGCTACTGAAAAGAGTCAGCAGACTGACTCTTAATTAAGATCATATGGTGCCTACCATTAATCAGATAGCCAGGCAGTCTATTTACAGTTGCCTTGATCTTGAGTGTAAAGTTGTTATATGAACAAATTTCTCCACTCATCCAAAATCAATGGAGTTTCACTGATGTGAATGAATGTTGAACATGACCTTTAGTCTGTGGTAGGGGAATTCTTGTGAGTGTAGATGAGCACCTATCTGGACAAGCCATCTGTCTGCTGCTTGTGTGGTTGTAAGGTTGTCATTCCTGGAGGATGACAACACACAGAGCAGCAGGGAACTAGGAAGGGCTGTGCATGATAGAACTTATTTCTAGAGTGCAGAAAGGGTGAGATCCCTTAATTTCTCCACCTGTGTTCTGTTTCCACCTAGCTGTTTGGTCTTCAGCATACTTTCAGGTTCTAGAAGGCACCACTGTTGCAAAGAGCTTATTTGCTGTCAGAGATATTGAAGATTATTTAAGAAAACTGGTGTGTAAAACCAAAAAGATTTAAAAGTCCTTGGTGGTCTCCAGATGCCGTTAGCCCTGTAAGAGAGGGAGAGCCAAGATTTGTCTGAGCTCTTAAAGAGGCCTTTTATAATACAATTTGCACAGCCCTGCGCACTGTGAAGTTGTACCCTTGGTTATCACTTCTAATAAGTTTTGTTTTATAAGTGCCTTCTTTATACAGCCCTGCTCTGCATTGCTGATATTCCAAGTAAAGCAGTGAATGAAAACACTTGAGAAGAAAGGATACAAACTGATGATAAGTTTTGTTTTCTGAATACATTTAATTTAGCCTAAATGGCTCCCTTCAAAATGACCCTAATGAATTCTGCAGTATGGTGTCGGTCCCCACAAGAGCTGGCCTGTTTTTCTCACCCAGTATGTAGTACCAGGCTGGCATTTAATTATTGCTAATGTTATTGAAGAAATACTTTTGTAATGCAACTTATAAGAGGCGAAGGGAAAACCAGTCTTTTGCAGAAGAGTCTATGTATAATAGTTACTAGCCAGGTTTGGCACTGAGGCTATGAAAAGACTTCCTGCAGATCACAGGATTTCTTTTTCTTTCCTCTAGCCTTTTCTGCATTGGCTAAGGTGATCACTCTACCTATGTTGTATAGAGTGTGGAGGCTACACATGTACATATAAATGGGTATAGAGTGTGTAAGAAAGTGCCATAATAGTTTTTGCGTAATGAGAAGGAAAACACTGTTGTATACAGAATTTTTTTTAGCAAATTAAGATTGCTGTCACAACATACAACTTCACAGCTCAAATGCTTGCCCATCTTGCATTATTCTTGCACACAGAGTTTTATGTTGATTGTATTGACTAAAAAGAAATAAGGTCAGTGCACAGTGAGGCATTGAGCTTATTACTGATGTTGTAAAGGATTATTTTTCTTAAGTAAGTACAAGGATATTGATAGCTAAACTATATTATGTGTTTGTTTTGGATAAACGTTTTGCTGTAACTCATTTTCTGAGGGATTTTTCTCTTAAAACCATTGGACATGTCTGCATACTAATAAGAGATTATGCTCTTTAGTCCCACATACTGGAGTTGTTGAAGACAGGTCATTTGAGTCCAGCAGGAGTTTATTTACTGTGCAATTATGAAATGCAAAAGATAGCAGCCAAAATGACAACCAGGGTGTTGACTGTGGAAACTTCCAGTCTTTGGAAACTGGAGTTGTGTTCATTCTTGTTTTTCTTGGGTTGGAAAAATAGTATGTTTTAATGTTGTAAAAAAAAAAAATCCATATGATAAATGTGCTTGGTGTTTCCCAAGCACAGGTTTATGTTTGCAGTGTACCAAAAGAAGTCTGTTGTTTGTATGTGTTGGTGTTTTTTGGAGGTTATTTTTCCCTCTCAATTTTAAGCAAAGCAGAATGTTGCTTTGTAGTGAGCAATATTTGTTGTGGTAATGGGGTATGGAAGAAACTGATTTGGTAGCAACAACTAAAAACATCTGTGTTATCAGCTCTGTTCCCAGGCTGAAAGTTAAAACACAGCGCTGCACCAGCTACTAAGAAGGAGAAAAATGGACTGCTACTGCTAAACCCAGGACAATGGTCATCCTGTAAGAATAAATTCTAGAGGAAATTCTTTTAAATCTCTAAGTGTTCAATACACATTCTAGGGTTTGGCAAGTGATTCTTTCCAGTAAACAAACCCAGGTTTTCTCTCCTAAAACTGTAAGAGGTTTTCTAAGTAGTATGGCCAAGGAAAGGCTTTCCCTGACATCAGGCCTTTACACTCCACATCATGAGCCTGGAAGTGCAGCTGTGAACATGGCAGCACACACCATTAGGGAGCATGATGTGCTGAGGCTGGAAGGTACCTTGCAGTCTTGTCTCACCTGAGCTAGTCTCTGTGCTGATGCCAGCCAGAGTGCAAGTGCTCTGTCCTTGTGCAGCTTCTCCCCGGGGGTGTAGAGACAGAGATATCCTGTCTTGGTGGTTTCCTTTGGTAAATGGCATACTGTAACAGAACAGCTTATTTTTATTTGCTTAGTTCTCATTGTCTTTTAATTTAGGTGAGTTTTGGTTTGCTCTAGAGGAGTATTTTATGTCAGCCAGAAACTGTATTCGTGAATCTGATAAAGCAAAGGGCTGTGCTTGCTGTGAAATACGAGCTTGATTCAAAGCCCTCTTGAGCTCTTGGATGTATTTCCATTGATTGCAGCAGGCTTGGATCTATTCTTATTTCTGTGAAAATTCTGTAATAAATGAAGCTGCTTTAGGTCATTGGGAATGAAGCATAGCAGCTGTAGGTAGAGTGTTATTACTATGGTGCCAGTAATCTCCAACTGCATTAGGACTGTTACAAGGTGTTCATGGGAAATGGTTCTTTTGTGAGGGAGAAATGATTTCAGAGTTCCATAAGAATTTCTTTGATTTTTCACTCATTTTGTACTCGTTTCTGTTAGGTTCCTGACTTTTTGTTCTTTTTTTCCCCACTGGTGTTCCTGTCTCTCAGGTAGCCAGTAGCTCATTAGCTACTTTGCTGGATCCCAAAATTCTAGCTTCTAACCTGGTGTGGTGGAGTGACCCAGATTGAATGCCAGGTGCCCACCAAAGCTGCTCTATCACACCCCTCCTCAGTTGGACAAGGGAGAGAAAATAGAACAAAAGACTTACGGGTCGAGAGAAGGACAGGGAGATCACTCACCAGTGTCATGAACAAAACAAGACTCTTGGGGAAATGAGTTTAATTTATTACCAATCAAATTAGAGCAGGGTATTGAGAAATAAAATCTAAAACACTTCCCCTCCCACCCCTTCCTTCTTCCCAGACTTAACTTTACTCCCACTCTTATCTACCTCTTCACTCCACGCCCCAGCAGTGCAGGGGGACGGGGGAGTTAGTTAGGGGTGCAGTCAGTTCATCATATGTTCTCTGCTGCTCCTTCCTCCTCAGGGCAGGACACCTCACACTCTTCCCCTACTTCAGTGTGGGGTTCCTTCCCATGGGCTGCAATTTTTCATGAACTGCTCCAGTATGGGTCCCTACCATGGGGTGCAGTCCCTCAGGAACAGACTGCTCCAGCATGGGCTCCTCTCTCCATGGGACCACAGGTCCTGTCAGGAGCCTGCTCCAGCATGGGCTTTCCAAAGGGTCACAGCTTCCTTTGGGCATTCTCCTGCTTTGGTATGGGGTGCTCCCTGGGCTGCAGATGGATATCTGCTCCACTATGGGCCTTCATGGGCTATGGGGGGCAGCCAGCCTCAGCATCGTCTGCAGGGGAATCTCTTCTTCAGCAAGTGGAGCACCTTCTTCCTCCTTCTGCACTAACCTTGGTGTCTGTAGAGTTGTTGCTGTCACATATTCACTCCCCTTTCCTGGCTGCAATTGCTGTTGCACAGATTTTTGTTTTTTCACCTACTTAAATATGCTATCAGTGATGTGTTGCCACTGTTGCTGATGGGCTTGGCTAGCAGCAGTGAGTCTGTTCTGGGGCTGGCTGGCACTGGCTCTGTCAGTCATGGAGGAGGTTTCTAGCAGCTTCTTGCAGAAGCCACCCTGGTAGCCCTCCACTACCTAAACTTTGCCATGCAAACCCAAATGCACATAAATAATCAGCATCTTGCATAAGAGACTATAATGTAGCAACCTCAGACTTTATCAACCTCTTGTATAAGAGATTATGTTCAGTAGACAGTGCTCTATAAAATACAGTGTCTGTACCATGTTACTAGAATGTACTTCCAGCTTTCCCTTAGCTGATAGAATGCTTTTGATAGACCTAAAATCAAATGTTTCTCCTTGTACATTTTTGCTATTTGGTAAACACCTTCTTCAGATATAGACCTGAGCTTTCTCTGTATGTATTTTTTTCTGCATGTAGCTTTTTCTGTCCATTGTTTTGTTTTAACATTTCTTAGCAATGCTGCTGGTACAGCTGAGAAATGTTTGTTAGGCTAATTGCTGCTGCAATTAGTCGGGTCTAATGGTGTTGAGATGCTGAGCATGGAAAACATTGGTGGTTAGCAAGCCTTCTACCAACATTTCAGGAGTCACACAATTTGAAAAAGCTCTTTCTCTCTTGTATTTCCTCTCTGTTCTCTTCACTAGCTAGGAGCTATGACGAGTACTGAGCTGAGGAAGGATTTTATCTTCCATTTAACCACAGAATGTGGCACAGCACTAATGGTGCTGGTGATGCTGTTGAAGTGTCTTGGCTCTGAAACTGAGAAAGACAGTCAGGATGGTCCAGCTTGGACCTCTTCAATCCTCATCATCTCTGTTGAGACAGGTGCCAATTAATGACAGTAACAGTGGATGGCTTTGATGTGGATACTTCTAAATGAGGAACGGGAACAAACCTGCTAGCTCATTTTGTACATGTTTCTATAGAGACATTCAGAAGTGTCCACTTGTCATTGTGACTGTCTGGGATTTTAGTCGGAGAAAACCTTCATGTCTTTTTTTCTAGTCTCCTTATGGACTCCATCGTCAAAATAGGTATTTTAATCTCTAAATCTAAGAATTACTGGCAAAATAAATGCTGGGCATCACAATACAAGCTGTAGTCAGTCTCCTTGACACAGGGCTGATTTTTCTGGGTTTTCTTGGGGGGGGGGGGCTTTGGTTGGAGTTTTTTGTTGCCAGTATTTTGTTTGGTTGTTTTTCTGTTTGGTTGGGTTTTAAAATATAAAGAGTGTTGGGCTTTGCACAACTGGGTTCTGTTTTGTCTGTTACTTCAAAGTAATATCTTTAAGTTTCCAGTTGTTTGTCTGCATTTTTAAATGCTGGGCTTATGCAAGTCATATTTCTATTTCCCTTTCCTTAGGCTAATTTTAGGTCTTTAACAATATACAAAACATTAGTAAACAAATTGCATACAATACGAATTGTCCTCACTGGTTTAATTCTGTCAAAAACAAAGCATAAAGTTTTCTGGCACTAGGTTATCTTGCTTTTATTATAATGTTTACTTTATTATTAATTTGAATATTACAGCAATATACTAGATAAAATGTCCAGGTATATTTGCATATGTATAAAAGAACTTTTTGACAATCAAAATCTTAATAACGGAAATGAAACTCAGCAAACAATAATTTTTTTTCCTTAAAATTAATTAAAAGATAAATAAGGCTCTTAACTAAGCTGTTTACTCTGACTATTTTGCTGGTAAATATATTACGTTCTGAGTTTTCTAAAGCAGCTAACCAAAGAACACATTAGAGTGCTTTGCTGTGATTATATCATGTCATTCAAATTCCAGAGACACTGTAGATAGGTCTAAAGTAGCATTAAAGAAACCCAGTTATGTTATTTATAGGCACCATACCATTGATGCTTCTGGAATTTAAACATGGTGTTTAAGTAATTTTCCTTGCCCCATCAATATTTTTTCCATCCATTTCTACTGCTGCATTTGATTGAGTTACACATAACCCCAGAAAGTTCCTGTGATTTCATTGTTTTGAAAATTAGTCTTCACATTCAAAGGTGCATTTTTCTATGTTGTTTCATTTTGACATGTCCACATCCAAATAGGATCCTCTGAAATCTGTTGAACCCAGACTTATGGAAATATTTACATTTGCAGTTTGAAGGGATTGGGTAGCAATTGTACAACACTTAATATTGATTTAGCTGAATAGAAAATTATGAGAAATCAGAAGAAACTTCCAAGTCCCCTTCCTTGTCCTGTCTCCTTGGACCAGTTCTGTGCAGTTTTTTTTCAGTAGTGCATGTTCCCTTCTTTATTGGGATTGGAAAACTTGGTATTTTGATTCCTGTCTGATCTGCCCAGTTTGAGAAACTAACCTTAATATATCAATTAAGATGAGAAATACTCTCTCCCTAGTATACACCCATAGAGATTCCTGATGGCCATTTGGATGAAGCCCAAGCTCTTGTAGTGGTTGCCTGTGGTGTAAGTTCAACTTCTTTTGTGCATAGCAGACCTCTGGGCATGGATAGAACATATTTGCATGGATCCAATTGTAGGATCAAAGCCCTCATTAGTTCTGCTCAGGCTTTTGTTGGAAGCTGATCTTTCATTTGCGCGCATCTTTGCTTTACCACTGTGGAAGTGTGCAGCTGCATCACATGAATTTGCAAACAGGCTGAGAAGAGAGGCTGTAACCACCACATTAATTACTGCTCTTATGACACAGTAGGAACGTTGCAGCCCACCCAGCTGCATGTATTGCACCCAGCCCCACATACACATGTAGAAACAAAGCTCATCTGTCTTGTTCAGCTTAAAGTTTTTTACTGACCCTAATTTAAGAATTATCTTTATGATCCAGTGCCTTCCTTCTTGTCATTGCTTTCTAGTCCTGAATTCACCCTAGGGTTTGCACCATTCAAGAACCTGCATGTTTCAGAATGGCTTTCAGTGAATAACTGTGTTGTGCTAAGTCAATGGGGAATCAGTCAGGACAGAGCGGTTTTGCCCAAGAGCTGGCATTTCTGTAACAATGCCATTAATTGTGTAAATGATAGTAAGTGTAGTTTCACATGCACTTTGAGCCAGCATAAGCAGACATTACTGCCAAGAGCAGTGGTTCAATCCTCCCTATGCCCCTGGCTACTTTTTCCCATTCCAGAATTGCCCTTTTTGCTGAACTACATTGTTTTCATTCAGATAAGTTCCCTGATCCACTTCCCCACATGGCCACACAGATACTTGTCAGCACAGATGAAGGAATGGAGCTGGGAACAAACAACTGGAACCTGAGGGCAGGGCAGGACTGCCTCTTCTGGTGCCTGTCCTAGCTTAAGCCAACTTAAAATGTACTGCCTTGCATAAAATACTGTTATTTTACATCCTGCCTCTTCAGTTCTTCACAGGGTTCCCACTTCAAAGTGTCTGTGCTGTAATATCTGGTTAGAAGAGATGCAGTGAGAGAATATTTATTATGTATTAGGGAATGGGCTCAGTTAATTAGAAAAGGTTGCAATTCTTCTCTCAAGAAGTCTAGAGTTTATTTTAGGGACAAAGTTGGGGAATGGTTCTGGAGGCATTTTAAAAATATGTCATCTGGAGGCATGGATTTTCCTGGACTATTGGCTTTCTTTCCCTGGCTGATTTCTTGTCTGGCCAACTCTCTGACTCTGTTGCAGCCAGTGCAAAGTAAGGTAGACTTTGAGCTGATTTATGGTATACATAGCTATTTTTTTTCTGGCTTTGGGTTTGGGAGAAAGAAGGAAGATGGTATCAGGCCATCTCAGCTACCTCTCTTGGCTGAACATGCATTTGCTGCCCTGTGGAGTACTGAAACTCCATCCAGCACTGGGATCCTGTGAGCTGGAGAAACATGGGTGTCCTTGGGCAGAAGGTCCCATTGTCCCATGAGGTATGATCACAAGGTGGACCTTTTTGGTTTGTCTCATTGTGCTTGCTGCATGGCTAAATCTGTGAAGGGTCTCACCTATTCTTGTGCAGGGCCATCTTTACTCAGTCTCACCAGTAATGTCACTGCAACTCATATTTAAGTAGCCAGTTTTTTAAAAGCTGCTACAGTCTTTAGGCTCCTAATGATTCCTAAAACATGAAGTGAATTCCTATTCACTGAGACTGAAACAAAAATAAAAGGGAGCTCAGTGCTTTCTCTACTGTGTGTTTTTCTTGCCTTTTCATGGATGAATTATTATAAAGGGAGCTATGTATCCATGGAGATATGCATTATTATAATGATTACTGGAAGGGGCTTCCTGTTGATGAAATAATAAGTGTATCCTGGTTGAATAAACTCCAAGAGAGAAAACCCTCACATTCTGCATGTCCCAGCATGGTGTCCCTCAGCAGGAGCCCTGTCATTTCTATGTAGAGCACAAGGGAGAAGCTACTTCTCACAGCACCCATATATGGCTGTGTCATGGTCTCCAAATGGGAAACCACATGGGAGGTAACAGAGCTGGAAAATGCTTTTACCTCCCTCTAGGTCCCATCTGCTGTCACCTCTCAGGCGGAATCAGCCAGTGATAAAGTGGGTACAATAGCACAGCAGTGGGCGAAGTATTGATGAGGTGTTACCTGTTTGCTGTGGGAAGGTTCCTGGCTGCTTTGGATGGAAAATGGCTCTCAAGGGAGAAGTCATAAACTGTGAGTTTAAGAGAAGCAGAGCTTAGTAATAGCAACCACTCAAGTGCTTTTCTCTCTTAAGGACTGTTTTAGTGGAAAGGATGAGAGGAAAATCTTAGAGGGCTGCTCTTTGTTTAAGTAACTTCAGCAGCAACAAGCAGCCTAGCCCTCAGCCCTTCCAGTCAACTTCATAAGGTCTGTAAATGGGGAGTGCTGGTTGACAAGGCAGGAAGGATAACTGGGTGAAAACTATTTGGCTAAAATCTTCTTCCTTCCTATGTAAATTTACCTCTCCTTTCCACCTTTTATGGACAGTTAGGATCATTTGCTGAAGAGTATTTGACTAGGGTTGTTGTAGGGTTTTAGATTTTCAGTAAGCCGTGGAAAAGTCTGTTCTAGCAGGGACAGCAGACAAACATGCAGTGTGTGTGGCTGATTGAAAAAAAAAAAAATTACAATAATTAAAGGAAATCACTGACCTTGGATTAAATGTTGCTGTCAGCTGCTCAGAGCATGGAGCTTTGCATAGCTGTGGGGTTATTATGCAGATGAAATGCACAACCAACCAGAAAATAGGAATTGTGTTTTGTGAAAAGCTAGCATTGTGCTACAGTACCACAACACTGTCTCTGCACCCAGGGTGGCTGGGGCAGGCTGGAGCTCCTTCAGTCTGTATCAATAAGCCACACACAGAGAGGCCAATCAAAATTCTCCTTCCTTCAAATTCCTTTTATTCTAGATAAAAAATTTCATGGTTAATCATTATCATCTTGTTCCCTTGCTAGGTAATTAGTATTGCTTTGTGCCTTTCCCTATGTTCCCTTCATGTTAGAGAAGTTTAATTGACATTAAAAGAAGAAGAAATTAAAGGGGTTTTAATCTGTTGATCTGTCCTATCTGTATTAAAAAGAAAAGCTGGAGTAATAGAAAAATAGGCTGGTGTCTGTGCTCTCTTATCATCCATTTTGCCATTCATTACTGAATTGATGAGAATGTCTGCTTTGCATATCTAATCATATAACTCATTAAAAGTCTACTGGGGTTTCTCCTTGTTAGTGGAGAATAGTTATAGGAGGCATAGGCCACCTATGTACAGGTGACCTATTTTAAATACAAATAGGCAAAGTTATAGGTGGTCAATAGACTTTTTCCTATCTATTATGTCAAGTTTGCTGAAATCTTGCTCAGAAACCAGCACTCTGAGTGAAAACTGGACACTTACTGCAGTTTCCTCAAAATGTCCCTGGATACAGCAAGACTTCATCTCATAAAGAGCAAAGTAAGAAAACAATCTTCTCATCTATGAGAACTCTTTAAGTTTGTGCTTTAACATCAGGGTTTGCTTCAAGTTGTTTACGTAGAGATGTTCTGAATCAAGACTTTGGTGCATTAAGCTTGCAGAACCAACAGATGTCTAATGTCATAGTTATAAAAGTAAAGTTATAAAGTAAACTTACACTGAAGACAGCAAGAGAGTAGTTTAAGTCACAAAAAAAGAATGTTTTCAATTATTTAAATATTAAAATCCTGAGAAAATTTTGAAACAATCTAAATAATAAGTCCTTTCTTGAATTTGTCCCAAGAAATAAAATCAGTTTAACATACTTTGAGGATCAGGATGAAAAGAAAAAAAAATTGATGTTATTTTTCTTAACCAAAGATGTTGAAGAACTCTTATTGTTTTCCAGTATTCCTTATGGTGAAAAGCAAATACAGATTTTAAAGGTAGTATTTATTAGACTCTCTACTTTTCTGGAATTTGCAACAACAAAGGAAATCAGAGGCCATTCTTTAAATAGCGTTGGAGAAGAATAGGACCTCTGCAGTTTACTGCATGCTGTTCAGACGTGAACTCCAATGTGCCTCTACCAGGCAATTAATACAAAGCAAATTGTGAGGGACTTCAGGCTGTACACACTGGAATAAGCAGGAGGGCTCGCACTGACTTCAGTGTGTTTGAATCAGGCAGTAGAAATGAGATCCTGGCAGTTGTCCAGTGCAAGATGATGGCAAAACTCCCAATGCCTCATTAGAGTCAGGATTTTATACTAGGTTTTGCTAAGACTTCATTCCCACAAAGTTTTCATCTTCAAAAGAACGAAAAGCAGGAGATGCATCTCACTGGGTCTCTGCTATTGCTATTTAGGTGGAAGGCACTTAAATGCTATAGTCATGTCTGGATTCAGCAGCCTGGTTGGTGATGAGACATGGCCTTCCAGCGTCTTTATTAGTCACTATCAGGAGATGTACTCTTTTATGAGGAAGTGCTTGTAAGCTCTGACTGTATAGGATCTGCAGAATGATACACAGGTGGGAACATGCTGTGTAAATGATGTATCTGGAGAGGAAGCTTCTTGCTTATATCCTCTTATTAGGTGCGTTCATTCATCTGCAGCTCATGCAGGTGGGTAGATGTGTTCATCACATTTTGTTCCCTTCTATTCTTGGTATGTGACAGCAAGTTGGACAAATAGATTATAAGCCTGAAGACCCTCCCTAGGATGTATCAGATCCCTGCTTTAAGCCTTTATAGGTCTCAGAGCAGCTAATGATGATTTTCCATGCACCCCTGAACACCACTGACTGTTCCATTTGTGGTGAATGTATTAGATGGAAGAGTTCAGCCTCTTCTGTAAAAGCACTTAAAATGGAAACTAAGCATATATCCATGTTGATCTGATGTCCAACTAGTATTGGAGATGATTTGGGAAGTGACAGAAAATAAGTAGAAGGGGCTTTTGTCCCATAATTTTGAGACTTGCTGCACGACAATAATACCTGGGCTAGTTCTAATTCCACTGAAAATAACACACTTTTTTTTTGTTTTGCTTTAGTTTTAATAAGCTATGGGTTGGTTCCTTTGACCACATGCTAGTAATTAGAGAATAATCATGTGTGGCTGCAATTACTCCTATGCTTAATTTTCATCCTGGCTAAAAGCAGAAGGAATTTATCAAAGTAAAACCACAAATGGTTTGGTCCCAGATACAGAGTCATGTTCTTACATATAAAAAGTTGGTTGACAGACTAGATGAAAATAGGGTCACTTCTGGGAGACCTTTGGCCATTATGTACCTGAAAGAAAACATTTTTACAATATAATACACATTTCTCTCAGATTTTATTTCATGTGTCTTTGGGCTTTTTTGAAGAACATAATCTACATGAAAATCACATAGTTCTAGGAACATCTGTGCCTTCATATTACAAGAATATCTGAGTCTGTAAGAGAAAGAAAGCAAGGACAGGTGTAGCATGATTTTCCTGGGTGTGGAATGATGCTTTATCCATAAGAGCAGCCATTTACTGAAAAGAGAAAATGTGTTTACTGCTACTTTCTTTCCAAAGCCTTCAATTTGGAGACCCTTAGACTGATTTAATATTAGGATTGCTTTAGAAATATTTGTCCTGGTATGTGAAAGCATATAAATAATTTTTAAATGTCTTTTGTGTCTTAATACTGCTGCAGTAGTGCAGATGATGTCTGAGCTGCCTTTAGACTAGCTTATGTATCTGGAGAAATATAATGCTGGCAGTACAGGCCTAGTTACAGGTTAAAAAGCCATCTGAAAAGCAAGTAAGAAAGTACTAAAAAGCCAGCTGAAAAACAAGGCACAAAAGTAGGAACAGAATTCTTTACTGTCCTTTAAAAAAGACCCTATATATACTATTTTATGAAACATAATGCTCCAGACAGCACAGAAAGGAAAAAATATACTTTCATTTTATCCATCAGCTTTTGTGGGACTACCTTTAAAAGGCTCTTTGAGATGGGGGTGTGGGGAAACCCTTCTTTTTTAATTCAGTAAGGCCAGTACTGTAACACAGACAGGAGTATTCCTGAAGCTTTTTCCCCATTCCTTTTCTTTTTGAGTGACTTCCGTCTCTAAGAGCAACATGGACATCACCATTAAGGGATGAACAGAGAGCTGTGTTGCTTTTCAGCAAGCAGACAAATAACACATGAGATCTGTGGAAAAAGGAGACTCAGACCCATGCGCGTTTGGTTATGAGCCATCCCAGTGTGATAGCCCCTCTAATAATTCCTTAATAGGGCTATTTTCTAGCAATGGAGTTGGACAATATTATACATCTCCAGTTTTCTCTTTCCCTTCTTTGCCCCTGTCTTGTTTCTACACTTGATAAGCAGAAAGATTTGCTACAAATTGACAAAAGTCCCAATGGTTTCATAGCAATCAACAGCTTCTCGCAGACTTTGCAGGGTATCCTGATGTGAAGGCTGGAACAATGAGCAATTCACTGTGCACCGATGGTTGGGTCTGTGGTCACTGCCTGAGTGCACTGAGAAAATCAGTAAGGGACTCTTGTTAGACCTTGTGTGTGATTTCTCTGTGGAGAAGCTTGCTCCCTGAAGCTCCACTCTTTCAGTCTGAAGTTCTCTTTATTCATTCTGGGATAGGAGCCTTAAAATAAAGACCACATGTGTCAATTTATTTTAATGATTAGACATATAGGGAAGCCAATAACATAGGTCTTGTGCTGTGTTAAGCCATCAGCATTACATGGCATGGCTTTATCTGCCCCTTCATAGCACTTCAGCAGGGAAACACATGACAAGGAGACAGTGAGCCAAAGGGAAATGTACTTTTGCAAGCACAGTTCTTTGGAGCCTAACCAGTTTATGACTGTGCTGATATGATTAGGTGGCTTTTGGTAGGGAATGACTCTCAAGAGGGCCAGATTGGCTTAGTTGCTGGGATGCTCTTTGTCGTGGACCACAAGGGGGAGTTATATGCTGCTTTATGATTGGAGAGGATAAGGTACAGCAAGGAGATGGAGTCTGAGTGATACATGAGGGCTGGGAGGATGCCAGGCAAGAACCGTAGAACCCAGACCTGTGATGAGCTGTTGAAGCCCTGCTGTCATCTTCACCTGTATTGTGGTCAGACTCACAGTGTTTTCAAACAGAAGCATCACTGTGTCACCCATTTCGCAGTTGGGCAACCTCTCTTACGAAACTATGATGTGAGCTGATGAGGATTACTGAGAGGAGCTAGGTGGCAAGGCACTTGGATGCCTGTCTCTGGCCCAGGATGATCTGTAAAGGGCAAAGGCTTCTTCCTCGTCTTGTCCTCACACTCGTTAGCAAATACCTACCTGTACTCTTGCAATGGTTGTCGTATGGTATGCTACTCAGTGTTCCTCAGTGCTTAAAGATAACCTATTGCAGTCCTTTTCTCTCAGGTATATTTATAGATATTTTATATTTATAGATTTTTTTTTCTGCTCCCCTCACATAGGAATATGCCCTGGGAACTTACTTAAGCAGAAGCTTTGCTGCGCTTGCTTAGAGAGTTGTGACCCTTCTGAAATGCTGGAGTTGGCCTCAGCTTTCAGCAAGGAAAAGATGAGCACAAATTTGCAACTTCACATAATTATATTTTATGATAACCTGATGCTAATGTGAACACAAAATTGAACATAAGAATCTAATTGTGTACTTCCTGTTGAATAATGCAAAGCAGTAGCAGTCATTAGCCTTGTACTGTCTGAGAAAACATGCCTCTTCCCTTTGCGTAGAGCACATAACAAAAGACAAAGAAACAATCTTCTCACAAGGTTATCATTGTTCCTTTCTCTCAAATCAGAAGCAGCATCTTAGTGAATCAGATTCCCAGCATTGAGCACTCCCTGGTGTGCCAGATACTAAAAAGAGGGTGTAGAACATGTTGTACCAGCTAGCAAGTCACAGTAGATTCTTTGAAATCAGTGGTTGCACTAAATGCCCATCTGGTAGTTTTTTACTAATGTGGGGAAGTGGAAGGAGAGAAAAGAAATAAAATTAATGTTGAGGCTGAAGGATAGAAAGAATGAGAAGTAACAAATGGACCAGCACTCTCTTGGTAGCACCAGCTGTGACCATTTTTACAGCATTTTGCTAATTGTCTGGGTCCAAAGACCTCCAGGCTCACCTGCAGATTCAGGTTGAGGACTTTGTGTAAGGTCTTGATATTCAAAGTTCCTTTCGGTAAGGAATCTTTGACATGGAGAGGGTAGGAGGAATAGTAGTAATTCTGTTTGGGAGGTAAAAATCATTCGTTCAACTAAAGCAGAATGCAAGACACAAGACCTACAGGCCCAGGTCATTAGTGAAATTTGGCAATGGGCTGCAATGTTTCAACAAAGCTATCAAAACTATTGTTTTCAAATACCTGAACCTAGTTGTGGATGCTTAGTGCTTCTGCAAATCCAGAGCTTAGCATGGATTTAGAGAACTGAAATGTAGAGAACTGAAAAGTAACTCTGCAACAAGAACAACTTACAAAATGGATGGAATAACAGACCAAAGGTTTCCTGATCTGTTCCTCAGCCTTTCCCTCTGTCCCACTGGTGTTCAGGGGACAAAGGAAGAGGCTCAAGTGGATCTCTTCCTTAATACAATCTTGCAGCAGGAGAGGATTTTCATCTTTAGCAGACAGAGACCTGGGTGAGAGATTAAAAAAGCCTGAAGGTTATCTCCAGTGGAGCACGTGTTTAGTGCTGGCATTAGGAACAGCGGCAGGATTTAATCCACAGTATGTTTCTCTTGTTTATCCTGTGGCAGTCACATCCCACTTATAAAGTCCTTATACTCTTGCATTCACTCTAGTGGAATTCTGATTTGCGCTGTGGGAGGTCCAGATAGTATCACATACCTGGATATCCTTCCTGTTTGCCTGCAGAGCTTGGTGGTACGTGCATCTGACAAGCCAGCAACTTCACAGCCGTGAGTTAGGTAAAAGCCCTGAAGCAGGTAAGAGTGACTGCCACACACAACTAAAGGTTTGAGACCATGTCATTATGTCTGTTGGTTTGCACTGGAAGTACCAGCTGCCAATACACACAGTAAAAGCTGTGACTCACTATTGTTCCTGCTTCTGGCAATTGCAATAGTTGCAATCACCATTGGGCTAGTTATGAGAAGTGCCACTCTGCTTCACACATCTGATGTGTGTTGATAGTAGTTGTATAACTGAACATTTTCTAACCTTCTGCTTCTTGTCTGTATGAAAGGGATGCTTCTTTTCACCTCTTTGACACTCCAGAAATTAAAAGCTGTCTCAGCTGGGGCTGTGCATGACCTAATACTCGAGCCTCTCTTCTGTCATACATCTCCCTTTACTTCTTTGGGGCAAGTTGTGGAAGCAGGGGTTTGCTTATGTCAGTAAGAATGGTGGGTTGTGCCTTCAGATCGTAAGAGTGGTAGTCCGAATTTCTAAGAGTTCAGAATGTAGGTATAGTTTAACAAGCTCTGAAGGTGCAACCCATTGGGCCTAAAGTCAACTTAATGTGATTTGAGGGAAGTGTGGGCATACCAGCAGTGTCAGTCTCTTGACTGGATCCTCTCTTCAGAGTGGTCTCTGTTCAAAGCACTGCAATCACTGGTGGTGCTCTGAGGCCACTTTCTTGCTATGGCCCATCCTGAAGAGGGCAGGAAGGGTGCTCCTGGCTACTGTGGATTTTATAGATTCTTCACAAATGTGTCTGCATGATGTGAATATATCAAAGATGAAAACATAAATTTGGTTGCTTTTTCCCTTGATTTAAAGGCTCACAATTTGTTGTTAAGTCTTGTGCAGGCTATGAGTGGTTTGGGAGAGTTCCATATGCTTTCCTTTTTTCTCACATTCCTTTTAGACTTTCATAAATCCCAAATCCCACACCTGTTTGGCACTGCCCAAGTGTGTTGCTTAGGTACAGGTAAAGTGGACTAGGCCTGGGACTCTGCCAGAGCTGACAGGCTGTTACTGTTTGTCTGTCCTGTGAGCTTGGCTTTGCTGTTAATTTTTCTTCCTGATTTTGATCAAACATTTACATACAATAAAGTTTAGATGTAATATGAAGATAACCAGTATGAGCTCTCCTTAGATCTGTAGGCTGACTAAAAAATGATCAGTAAAGTTGTTTTAATGGCAAAAGCAAGTATCTGTTTCCAGGGTTGTACTTCTATTTTTACTGTATGCAGGTTGCAAGGTGAGTGACAGTTTTCCTGTGGGAGCTGTTTCACTCCATGCTTACCTTTCCCCCTTAGACATCTACTTTCTGGTACAAATGGGCTTTTGGATGATTTGTATCTAATCTGAGAAGCTAACTTCCTCTTACAGTAGTTTTTTTTAGTTTTTGTTTCTATTTTTATATTTCTTTTCTCCTAACCTGGGCAAGAAGAGTTTTGCCTTGCTCAGGGTCAGATCTTTGCAGGGGAATGTTTATCTATGGTTATTTGAGGATTTTAAAGCAGTAATTCAGGGCATATTTGAAAAGGATGTTATTTTCCTGAGAGGAGGAAGCAATGCCTAAGCAAGGTTGTTAAGCTCTGCTTTCCCAGGCCAAGACTGCACATGTCTTTGTCTCATTTTTCCAGATGTCCTGGGTTCAGCAGTAGCAGTCATTTTTTGATCCTTCTTGGTAGCTGGTGCAGTGCTGTGTTTTGACTTTTGGGCTGGGAACGTTGTGATAACACGTATGTTTGGAGTTACTGCTCGAATGTTTGGTTTGTCCAAGGACTTTCTGAGCCTCATGCTCTGCCAGGGAGGCCGGGAGGAAGGAGAGACAGGACACCTGACCCAGGCTAGCCAAAGAGGTATTCCATACCACAACACGTCATGCCCAGGATGTAACGGGGAGTTACCTGGAAGGACTAGAGGGCTCTAGGGGTTGGAGGAGGTATCGGTCGGTGCTCAGTCGGGCAGGGTGGGGTGAGTTATGGTCAGTGGCTGGTGAGGTGTTGCATTCTCTTCACTTGTTATTTGCTTTATCATTATTATTTATAGTAGTAGTAGCTTAGTTATTAAACTGTTCTTATCTCAACCCGTAAGGGCTACATTCTTTGGATTCTCCTTCCTAACTCTCTGGGAGTTGGGGCAGCAAGGGGGGGGAGTGAGTGAACGAGCTGTGCGATTTGGGTTTAAACCACGACACCAGACTTCTTTAGTAGTGATAAGTGTTTCCTGGCTCAAAATTTGTTGCCCAGCCCTTAGTCATCCTTAGAAATGCAGCCGTGCTATTTACTCACCAGTGATGGTCTCCACAGTTAGTGTAAAGCTGAAACCAGCTGCCTGCTTGTTTTCATGTCAGCTTTGCTCACTGTGATCCTTGAGCCTTGTGGGCACTGCACAAGGGAACATAATACCTTTGGTCTGTGAGAGGTTTAAAGCAGAAGTCTTGTGTCAGTAACTGCTAAAGCAGTCTTTAACACAAATCAACCCGCTGCTGCCTCACCAAAGGCTGAGTCAAGTCTCCCTCAATGCCAGCCCTGGTCTGGCACTCTGTATGGGCTGGTGGCCTCAGCCAGTGCCCGAGGGCTCTGCAGCCACTGCCAGACACGAGGCTGTGAATGTTTTACACTGGTGAGCGCCTTGCTCACATACTTGGACTGGGACTGCATCCATGAGCAGTTGCTTCTCAAGGTGAGTAAGGGCATCTTTTTAAGATGTGTCTGGTTGGATGTCAACTTCACCCTAGCATAGCTGAGTTCGGCACCAGAGTGCTTTCTGCTTCTGAACTTGTTTGGAAATTGCCTCACTGAGGTACGCTACATGATTAACGAGAAGTGTCCAGGAAGTCCATAAGCTTTAAATAGGAGACAAGGTGCTTTTAGTAATTCTAGCATATACTTAAATACCTTTGTGAATCTAGATTTTGATACTTGAGAATCATGTTTCCTTTAACCCCTTGAAAGGCTCAACTTTGCTATGCTTCCAATGGAGCTAAGGACACATGCTGTGATACCGATGAAAGTTCTACAAGTCTACCCACCTAAGCAGGGTATAACACTAAGGATGATAAATGAAAGATGTGTTTAAAAACAACAAAAAAAGTACTTTCAAAAAGCACAGTAGGAGACTTAGCAGTTGTATAAAAGGAAAGAAGTTGTGGAAGAGAATGGATCTGGTGGACAACATCACAATAAGTTTCTGGCAAATGGCTCAAAATGGCATACAGCAACATTTTCTAACCCAACAGGAGCAGAGAAAAGGCTTTCAGCTCATTGCTTTTAGCACTTACATGTTGTGGCTTGGCTTTATACTTAAATCCAAATAATTTAACATTTAGCTGATAGTACATGTCTTTGAAGTATAAAGGTGACAATGGCAGCCTGCAATCTGGAAGGCTTGGTGTTTTATGCCTGATTTTAATTTGATTTTTGAATGTAATGAAATGCTCTTAATAGATTGATAGTCAATGACTTTGAACCTCTTAAATAAAAGGAATGAGTAGAGGTTCTGCAGAATGACACATTGTGCATTCACAACTTTTCTTTGGATGGTTTTCCCCTTTATCATTCATATCTCACATGGTTAACTGAAATACTGGCATTGTTTTGGAAGATGAAGAATTTTTTCTTTCCAAATGATTCCTGCTTATGCTACCTCACTTAATTTTGCTTAAACACATCAGCCTATTGACTTACTAACTGTGTAGTCATTAGAAAGAGGGACCAATCCTGTGAACATCACAGGATATATCTATCATGCAAAGAAACAGGACTTTGTGTTAAAGAGAAGTCAATATGTGTCTGTTGTCCTGAAGTCCATAATCCATTTATACTCTTTTCTCAACACACATTAGTATGTATGTTTTCCTGTTGAGCCATCGGTGTTTACCTTGAGATGTGTGTATGGACCTCATTGGGTAGGGACAGCTGAGCAGCTCTGTCTCCTGCTCCCTGAGCTTAGGGCCAAGGTCTGCCTGTGTGGTTGGTGTAGGTACCCGGTCCTCACTGGCTTCCTTATTTGACTCCCAGTTATTCTTGTGCTGTCTTAGCAAAACTTGAGAAGAAAATCACTGGGTAGTAGTATTTCCATTGTGACAAATTTACTTGGCAAGTTTTTATTAAAAAAAGCTTATAAATTGACCCATTAGTTTTCTTAATCTCAAGGTGATGAAGAGATTCTGTCTCTATTCCAAACCCATACGCATAAAGAGACTGTTCCCTTATGGAAATCTGGAAAGCAGCGGGCAAGTTTTCTTGAAAGGATTTATTTTTATAAATTCTGTAAAGGAGTTTCAAATACTCTTTATATCCTCCCTCTGGGAGGAGGCATTGTTTATTGCTTTGGTGTTGTTCTCTTACTGTATCCCTGCTTTGCACCAGTAGCTTTTGGTATGTTATCTTCTTGAACTAGTGTTATAGTCCCACTTCTCCCTCCTGTTCACCACAAATGGAGACTCTAGTTAAAAATCTGCTCACTTCTCTCCTTAAACGTTTCCAGCTGAGAGACAAATTTGGCCTGTGTTGGTTTCATTTGATAGCTGTCAATGTCATTTTCCTCTGAGGTGCTTTTTGTAAACTCTGACCATGATTGTTTTGTAGCTATTGCTTTCAGACATGCCATGTATTTCATCTGTCAAAGCCAGGAAATATGTCTTAGCTTAATTATGGTGTTTGTGAGGAACAAACTAATCAACTGAGTTCTAGTTTATTATTTCTAAAGATAGACTTAAATAGATGTATGTACATAATCTGGTGGCTTTTTGTGTGGTCACGGGAGCTGACAGTAAAACTTGGGAGAGAGGAAGTGGCATGTGGATGCTATAGCTCTTGCTCTGGCTTGTATCTGGGACTGACCAGAGGAAATGGGTGAATGGTATTTGATGTTTTGTCCCACATTACGTAACCAGACGTGTTTTGACCTGTGGTTTTTCTGAGGTGATTAAACTGCAACACTTGTAAGCAGTTCTTTACACAGACACAGTGCTTATAGATGATGTTGTATAGACACAAATACTTACCAAGGTTAGTTTCTAATCATAAAGATGAGTTGCCTTCTGGAGGCTGATTTTTCTGTTTCTCTTTAGAAATGGCTCCTAAAATGCCCAATTGCTGTATGCCAAAGAGCCAGTACTCAAAGAAGAAGGTATCATTTGATAAATCTTCTAGTCTGGGATTTGGCCATTGCAATCCCTGCTATCACAGAACTTCCTTTTCTTCCCTGTATATCATGAGGAGTAGCTGGAGAGTCTTGCTTGGGTGGCCCTTTCCCTACCAGAAAGGAATAAATAAAATCTGTAGGGAGTGTTGTCAGAGTCCTTCTGGGAAAGAGGACTTTACAACATGGAGAAATCAGCTGGATTAAAGGATCAAGACAGCTTTATGAAATTCAAGGGCTTGAGAGTTCTTTTCTGGCTGTAAATAACATATTACAAGCTTATCACAAAGGAATATACTACATAATGACTAGTAGTGAAGATCCATCCATCAAATTACTGAATGAAATAAATAATCTCCAGAAAAGTAAAAGCCCAATATGTTTCAAAGGGTTATAACTAAAAGAAAATGCTTCATCAGTTAATTTTGTCTTTCAGTGTGTTCTTTAATGAAACAACCTTTCTGTGAAATCGATGCACTGTATGTCTTCATACACAGTGATAGTTTATTGAACTGGAGTTGAGGTCTTTTCTGGAAATGTTGACACAAGAGTGAGTCAACTTACCAGAAAAACATGAACCACCTACATAGCTTTGAGTTCTGTATTTGCAGTGGAGCTCTGACATACAAGAATGCCTTATATATATAGATATAGATCTGAGTTCAACCTTCTCAGTGTCTTCTCTTTTATTATGGATGTTTCTAGTGTGTTTCATGTCTGAGAATGAGTAAGCACTGTTTGCAAAGTTCTACTGCTCATATTTGTCTTGGGTATTTAGTGAGAACTTTTTCACATGGCTGTGCTAATTGAGTTAGCTCAGGTTCCCTCTGTGCCAGGGTAGAGTCCTGATGGTGGCTGTGTAATAAAGTGCACCTCATGTCAAAGCTGGTCTTTGAAAAAGCAGAACAACAGAACTGTGTGAGTGTCACTTACCCAAGAAAAAGTAAATCCAATCTACATAGGAATAAGAGCTTCTCTTTTAGTTGTTATTTCAGAACAAAATTCCAATCTGAAACAAAAAGCTGGAATATCAGGATTTTGCGCAGTTTGGAAATGGAAAAAAAAGTGTCAGACCAGCTCTACCACTTATATTATGACAATGCCAGAATAGTTACTCAAAGAAAAAATATTTTGAAACATTGATTTTAACTTGTTTTGATTTTTTGTGTGTGATTTTTTATGCTTAAATATAAACTTCTGAATCTGTACTGAAATATACAAAAATGAAACAGATCTTGCATATTGAAGTATAGATGTTCTCATAGCCTTGCACCAAATAAGGGAGGTAAAAAACTATATTCAACTCTTAACCTGTATCTCTGAAAGCGAATTTCACAATATCCCCTCTTCATAAATAGAATATGAGGGTTGTAGAAAGCTTCATTCTAAACCAGTGTCCTTGAATCCAGATGAGGTGGTTTGTTGTACTCTGAGGTTATTGAGGTGTCAAGTGTATAAAAGTGATTCTTTCTTTTTCATTTTGGGGAAATGTCTCTTGCCTAACTGTCCTGGGTTCAGCAGTAGCAGTCATTTTTCTCCTTCTTAGTAGCTGGTGCAGTGCTGTGGTTTTGACTTTCGTCCTGGGAACAGCGCCGATAACACTGATGTTTTTTGGTTGCTGCTCAGTAGTGTATGCTCTGACCAAGGACTTTCCAAGTCTCATGCTCTGCCAGGGAGGAGGGAAAAGCATAGCTGCCTTCCAAGCAGTTGACTGAGGTTTATTTCCCTGCCAGTGCACCAGAGGGGAAGCCAGGAGGAAGCAGAGACAGGACACTTGACCCAGACTGGCCAAAGAGGTATTCCGTACCACAGCACATCGTGCCCACTATATAAACTGGGGGCACTTACCAGGAAGAGTTAGATCACTGCTTGATCAGGCTGGGTATGGGTTGGGGCGTGGTGAGCGGTTGTATTCTCTTCCCTTGTTATTTCCCTTATCATTATTATTATTGGTAGTAGTTTGTGTTATACCTGAATTACTGGACTGTTCTTATCTCAACCCATGGGAGTTATATTCTCTCGATTCTCCTCCCCATCCCTCTGGGAGCAGGGGGGAGGAAGGGAGGGAGTGAGGGAGGATGGAGGGAGTGAGAGAGAGACTGCATGGCTGACTGAGTTTAAACCATGACACTGTTTCAGGTCTGAACCATTTGGATCCGGTTTGTACAGGGTACAGTGCAAAGGCATGGAACAAAGTGGCAGTTTCTGACTCCTTGGCTCTGAGTAACTATGAAGGAATGTCACAATTGTTTGCTTTCTCTGCAGAAAACAACTGTTCGATTTGTCAGGAGACACTTGAGCTGTGGACAAATTTTAAGGAATCAGTGATTTCTACATCTCTCAGTTCTAGTGGCGTTAAATGGAAAAGTTGATACTCAAGTGAAAATTGCTCTCTCTTTTCCCTACCTAGATATTTCTATTTTTTCTTTCTGACTATTTCACCAAATCTCTTCCACTGACTCATCTTGGCCTTTCAAGGACTTGGTGTTACAGCTTCCTTGACTCCTTAATAAATCTTCTTGTGGTTTTGAACAATGGGAGAGAAGTGGTAGCCAAGACAGCTTGGAGCATTAGTGATCACCTGTCATATTTTATCACTGGTAATTTTTCTCTGGCCTAGCTCCTTTGTTTTTTTTATCTTTGTTGTTCCCAGAGTACAGATGTAAGCAGTGAGCTGGAAAGTCTTCAGGGGTGGTGGTTGTATTGAGTAAGAACATCCTGCTTGTTTCAGCTTCAAATTTAGGCTAAGTGGGGCATCTTTCAGTTTTTGGCAGCCTCAGTCCCATTTTGTGAATGCAAGGGGATTAATAGTGAATGAGGCCAATATATATAAAGCTTTTCTGTTGTTTCTCTTCAGAAAACACATCTGCAGGCAACAGCTTCATTGTGTCATGTCTGGGATTCTGATTAAATCAAAGTTAATATCTTTTTTTGCTTCCTGACATTTAGGACACAGAGAGCCAGAGCTGGTGTCTGTGAACTGATTGCTTGCTGTATCTGGTGTATTGGGATTTTATTTAATTGCATCACTAAAATTAAAAAACCCCACAAATTATCATCCTAAAACAAACCAAAGTGAATTCAGGCTTTCCATAAAGCAGCTTTATGAATCGTCTCTTTAACTTTGTCAGACTTTACATTGTCTTTACCTCAGATGGCAGTTGGTATTTAGTGCCCCAGTTCTGCTGCTTTGTTTTCTTTAAGAATCTCATTATTTCACCTGCCAATCTGAAACTCAAGCTGAAGGGTATCACTTATAGTATCCAAATTCTACCACAGTTTGCACATTGAGGATTTGCTGTGAAGTTCACTGGATAACAGCATGAGTCAAAGCAGATAGTTCGATAGGGTGGCTGATGGTAATCCAGCCATATCCTCCTTTTACTTTGATTACCTAAAAATAAAAATACTGTAAGCAGGAAACATACAGTGAATCTTCTTTGCGCAGTGAACCTGCTCATCAAATGCTGTGAACATAAATCAACAATTATCAGTGGCAATTTTATGAGAACTGCAGAGCTTGGAGCATGTGTACAGAATTTCAAGGCTGATGCAAACACACCTCAGGGCTGTTCCCAGAGAGCCAGGAAGGCTTCTCTTATGCTGTGGTTACTGCCAGGCGATGATCTATCCGCCTCAGTGTTTATACTGTGTTCATTCTTGTTATTCACATTGTTTACTCTGTGGTGCTTAAAAAAAAATCCAAGCCCCAAAACTTAACTTTTGGTTTGGTGTTGTTATGGAAGAATGTATTTGATAAATGCAGTAGTTCAAGGGATGTGGCTTCTGGCGTGGATATGGCCTCGGTGAGAAAGAACACAGGAGTTTGGACCTGTGCCTCCACACGTGCATTTCAGGACAATTATATCTGTGTTCCAAGCAGAAGGGAAAGTAGTAACTTCCCAGCTATCTGAATGGTTGTTTGGACCATTCCCAATCTTCATTATAACTGCGCTTGCAGCCTGACCCTAATACAAGGCAGCTGCCTGCTAGCAGTTGGCTTGAAATCTTTACAAACAACCTGTTTCATAAATAAGTTTGTGTTTGGTAAAGTTGGACCAGAAAGTTTCCCTTTGTGGTTTTCTCCATCTCCTTCTTCTCTTTCTCTTTAGTCAGAGGAGCCTTGAGTCATGTTCCTTTTTGGCTATTCTGCTTCCAGCTCAAATGAGATAGACTACTCCTTGGTATTGGGTATTTACTAAATAAGTTTTAAGTAATTCCATGCTAAGAACCAGGAGAAGGTCTTCTGAGAGTGATGGTGTAATTAAAAAAAATACAGTGGGGTTGTACAACAGCAGTGCAAAACACTGCAGTAATAAGAATGCACTGAGAGTGACTTCTGGGATTGAGAGTTTCTGAGTGGGTTTCTGAGTTAAGCACCTAAATCAGTGACTTCCCTTTCAAAACAAATGAGCCTTTTGACAGATTTCATTACCTTTAATTCTCCTTTCCCTCAGTTTGCCTGTCTGTCACATGAATGGGATGCTTCAGCTCACTGCTGGGACATATCAGGGCTTGATTCTTTTGTAGTTTTTAACAGTGAAGTGATAGTCTAAGACTAAAGCACTGGCATGAAACTGAGGTTGCTGGGATTTAATTTCTGGCTATAACACAGAGGTACACAATTTTATTTAATTGCATCACTAAAATTGAAAGAACCCGCACATTATCATCCTAAGACAAACCAAAGCGAATTCAGGCTTTTCATAAAGCAACTTTATGAAGTGTCTCTTTAACTGTCAGACTTCACATTGTCTTTACTTCAGATGGCAGTTGGTATTTAGTGCCCCAGTTCTGCTGCTTTGTTTTGAGTTGCTGGGCAACTTATTTCATCTGTCTGTGCCATGGTTTTCAATTCCATGATAGGGTAAATCTTATCTTTCACACAGATTTTTCCCCTCTAGCTTTAGTTTGTCACCTCTCCAGACCAGAGAACTATTCCTTACTCTGCATACATCAGTCTCTCATACAGTGTGTGTGTCCCAAATATTATTCTGCTGCTAGCAGGATAAAGTACAAACCATTACAGAGAATCTAAAGGACGTGGGGCTCACTTTGCTGCCATTTGAGTTTGTGGAAGTTTTTCTTCTGTATTAACTGAAATATTAACTACAGTTCACTTGGACTTTTTCAGTCCTTGTTAGAAAGTGATTGAGAAGCATAGAAGATAAGCATGCTCCAGTGATGAGTTCTATATTAAAATCCCCTACACCTCCTTTCTTCCCATTAAAGAGATCTCCATGGCTACTCTGCAACAAGCTCTCAACACTTTTCTAAAGCTTCTTTACTTTTTTGCTATTATTTACTTCCTCCAGGATTTTCTTAAGTTTGAAGCATTCCATTTAATCGAGTTAGACTTGCGCGCTTGCTGGTGGCCATGCTAACTATGTTTAATTAAAAAGACCAGCTTCTTTGCAAAGGAATAACTTCCTGACTAATTTCCACCTCAGTGTTCATATTTTCCAAGACAATATTTTATTTACAAACACCACAAAAATAATTTCTTTTGCTTTTCATTTTCCAACTATCTAAATGAAAGCCACCTTTTGCCATTTTTTCAGTGGGTGCCTTTCTATCAGGGGACTCCTTTTTCTGCCTGTAGGTGTTTTATAGTGATACTTTGCTTAGTCAGAATATTTTTTTCAAGTTAGGAAAAGGAATCACTTACTAACCTGACTTTTATTGCTGCTCTGAGCCAAACATTACCCATAAAATGAGCATCCTCTAACTTTTATCTGAATGAAATGCTGTAAATTTTATTAAACATTTTACCATTTCTCTCTTGCAAGACTGTTGGAGTGCCATCCAACCCAGAGGAATAGTTTAATTTTTTGTTATTAAATAATTTGGTCCTGCTCTTTATCAACTTTATTTTAAATGAGTTTGCTTAAATTAAATGACTCTTGATAATGGCTATCAAGAGTGGTTTAGTGCTCTGGCCTTTTATGTCTGGAGACATGAAGGCCATGCTTTTGGTCCAGGTAAGGCTGCTTTGCACCTCTGAAGCAGTCTGAAGTGACATTCAGCTGGCCTCAGAGAGCTCTTAGCAGGATACTTGCAGCTTGAGAGCACTGCACAGAGACTTTTAAAGAAGTTCATTTCCAGGCATAGCAGTATACCAGGGTAGTGCAAAATGCGGTTTGGAGAACTCTTGACTTACCTTCAAGAATAGTCTGCTGCTGATTTCCTGCTTAACGTCACAGGCAATTAGTATTTGTTTGGATTTATCTGAGTCTAGTGAGTACTGGCAGTGTTACTGGAACATGTTGCAGGTTGCTGTCAGCATAGCAGCTCCTGCTGCCAGCCCTGAACAGACCCTCAGTCCTGGGCAGTGCCTGCAGGTAGAACTGCTCATTGCTTTTTACTATGCCACACCCTAAATCCCCAAGAATTCCTTTCACCTAGAGCGTAATACATTTGTTTTTATGTGTTGAGCCCAGTCCTGCGTTTCCTGCTGTTGTTGAGGTTTCTTGACTTCAGCATACATACACCAGGCCAGACTGGGATTTTATAATGTCTATGGAAAGAGCACACAGTTGTGTTGCAACATCTATAGCACATGCATACAGAGGTGTAATGTTCTACACAGCTTTGCCCCATGCTAGCAAAACTCGAGTAGTTGTAAGAATAACTGAATTGCTCAACCCCACACCTCTGTGTTGAATATCAGTCTTGCTGGAAACTTTCGACTTTTATGATTATTTTACCAGTCTTGTGTGGTTTGATGAAAAGGCAGTTACTTTCTGGATTTTTATTACTGTAAGTTCAGTGAGAACATTATTTTGATAATGTTGAATTAGATAAGTTTTAAAACGTAGTTGCAGAATGAAAGGCTTGCCAAGAAAACTAAGCCTTCAAAAATCTAGGAGGGATCTAATGTAGTTGTCAGAGATGTGTAAAGTTACATTGGATGCTGTTGTAGTAAGGTAAGTGAACCTGCATTTGGTTGTGCACCGGGTAAGTATCAGTCTGTCTCCAGGAGCCTTTTCAGACCCATAAATTCAGCTGCTTCCATGATGATCTGGCTTTATTCTAATATTTGTGGAAACTTCATTGAAATTGAGGAGCCTTGGTACTGGATCTATGTAGTTCAGTGTTACTCAAAAAATGTTCTACTATTTTGCTCTCCCTCCAATAACCGCTACAAAAGTTACTCAAGCAAGTGTAGCAGAGTTGTCTCAGATAACAATGCAGTGGTTGAATGCTGAAAAAGGGCTGTGTAAGGAACCAGTTGGATATATACCATGCTGATATAGTAGCATTTGATGGGGACTGGAGGAACCCCCAGATCTGCAAACCTAGAAATGTCCCTTTCAGTGACATTCAGATCTTTGGCTTCTTCCCTTTATGTTGCTGTTGTTGCACTTCTCTGTGCTGGACTCTGCTGAACTCAGCTGAGACCATTTGAGGTAGTAGGAGCACTGTGTGCTTCTGTTCTCAGCTATAGAATCAATGCTTTAGTGGCCAATCTCTAATTTGATTTTGAAAAGGAAGAGAAGAAAAAAGAAAAGGCAAAAAAAAGAACTTGCAGTTACAGAACAGTCTCAATGAACTTTCTAGCTGTCATAATAACCTCTATTGCGTTATGTTTGAAATTGCATTATGCTCTAGCCTGGCACTGCTTCACCTAGCTAGTGAGAGGGTATTAAGACCAGCTTGTCAAACAGTCTCAGTAATGAAATAGTTCCTGCCTTTCTGTGGAGAGCTTTATAGAATTAAGGCTAAGGTAGTACAGCCAATGAGGGCTTCATTATGCTTTATACCCCAAGTGCTTTCTGTGTGTCTCTCTATTTCACAGTTAGTATCAGATTTCACAGATAAAAGACTAATTTTGTTGCTTTTGGGGCTTAATTTGTTTTGTCTGCTTCATGCAAGTAGGTGATTTAAATGGTCCACAAGTGAGAGATACCTTGGGGACAAAACTTAGCTTTATGCTTCATATTATTCAGGCTCTAAAGCTCAAAGTAATTGAATCTCTACTCAGAAATGAAGATTGAGTATTTTTATTTTAAATTTAAGTGTCTATATAAACATGATGCCTCAGGGCTTTGCTGATTTATAATACATGTGATTTGAAGGGTGCCTTAGTGGCTTCAGCAGAACCCTTTTCATTATATTAGTCTTCGGTAAAAAAAAATGCAGCCCATAATTCTTTTTTTTCCTACACTATAATATTGCTAATGCTCTTTCCTTCATGATCCTGTGTAATGCTATTAGCTAAGCAGCTGTTCTATACCTCAGACACATGACAAAACACCTTACAATATTGGTTCCTCTGTGTGCTAATGATAATCTCCATGCAGTTTTCTCCCTCTTTTTGTGTTTGCCTCCTTCCTGCCACTGCCTCTCAGCCAGGTGTCTTCAAGCCTAATGGCCATAATAATAGATGAGCTCATGATACCAGAGCCCACTAACGTCAGACCACCACTACTTTGAAGCCTGTATGTATTACTGTAAACAGTAGGATGGCTGCCTTCATCCTGGAGCCTCTTCAGTTTGATAGGCAGGGCCTGAAGGCCTGTGTGATGTCTCACTGACTTCTGTGCAACCCTGCCGGGGTCTGGAAAGTGACTGATCAAATTTCCAGCATGTTGTTTGGCTGCTTCTTGCCAGAGCACAAGTTCAGAGGTATGAAGCATGTTAAGTGATTTCACTCATCCTTTTTTTGTGACTAGAGCCCCATGGCAGCAGGTGCTGAGATTGTGTCACCCACAGGAGCAGTGGCTGAGGCAGCAGGTCGGTTTGATATTTTCTAGCCAGCTGGCAGTCTGTGCTATGGCTTAATTTACGTCAGATGTTTCCAGACACAATGAGTTCAAAATACATTCCTTTAAATTAAAAACCATGACAGGTTACAGAGAGCTGCAGTTGGAATGATCAGAGAAAAGTCCTCAAGATGCCCTAGTGGGGATCAGAGTGAATACTACCTTGTAAAGACATCCACTTTGAGACCCAAAATAAAACTTGATAGCTGCAAAATTGGGAGTTTTAATGTGAGATCCAGCTCAGTCTGACTCTGATAAGGTTTCATTACTGTATTTTCATGTGAGGACCTCTTGCCTCTTCTTCCACTGCATGGATGGCCAATGGTACAGCCTTTTAAAGGCAGCCCAGGGCTGAAATTTGGAATAGCCACATTTAAGTGGTATTCTCATAAATGCAGCAATTTATGTATTGTAACCTGATGGTGAGACCATAGTGTTGCTTGAAGAACTGTGTTGTTTCCCTTGGGGAGCAACACAATAAATTTGCTACAGATTCAGTGTGGCTTTTTGGTGCCACTCTTAATGTTTCCTAGTGATGTGCAGTGAACTGGGGAGTTAGACCAGGATAAGTGCTCCCAGCAGCACTTTCTATTTGGGAATTTATTCTTGTCAGTCAGGCAAGGACAGTGGCCAGAAGTGTCTAGGGTTTGGGATAAACTGCTCAGTTTCTGCAAAAATGGAGCAGATACAAATTAATTTTTTTCCTTCTAGTCTCCTTGGCCATTGAGATACAAACTGGCCTCTTCCTCAGTGCAGGAAGCAAGAGTCCTTTAGCACAGGATAAATTCCATGTTTTTTAAAAAACCTTTTTCTATGGGGTCCATAGAAGAACATTCATTTTGTATAGAACTGACAAGAAAATAGGCTTAAAAATTGTTCAGACTATTCAAGAATGGTGTTTTCATTGCTGATACTTAGGTATCAGTGTAATAGGTCCCTTAGAAAAACATGGGACAGTGAGACCTGCTATAGAGGGGGGAGGATTAACATTTCCATTGCCATTTTTCAACATGGACTGAAAATGCTTATGCTTAAAGAGGTTATAATTTTGCATATTTGTTGCAAGCTTCTACCTCTTTTTGAGCTCTTTGCAAGTGTCCATGTAGGCGTATATACAAAAGAACCTATTATTTTGTCTTTTCTTTGCTGGAACAAAGTTAGTTGCTTTCCATGCCCTATTGTGCATATATGATATGGATCTGATTGTAAAGCAATGTGTTGGGACCTGTAAATGCTGGCAGTGCAAGGTCTAATCCTATTTTAAGGAGCAGGTGCTAGTTCCTGCATACACGCGAGCACAGGCTATTTCAGTGTGCTACACAATGCTGCATCCACAGCTTTTCATGTCCAAAAGGGAATGCTGGCATTTGGAAAATGAGGTCTGTAAATTATATGTTGGGGTTTTTGGATTTGTTTTGTTGTTTCTTTTTTTTTATTGGACTCTTTTTCTGTGTCCCAAACATCTCTCAGACCACTGGGTATGAATTCCCCCACACTGTTGGCCTCAGCTTTCCTTGTCTTCACAGTTCTACAGTTCTATGTGTTAACTAAATACACTGGATACCTCAGGAAGAATGTTTTATTTGTTATTTTGGCTACTATTTCATTTCCTAGTATGCTTCTTGTTTCCTTGGGACCTATAGAGTAATAACTGGGGCACAAGCTGTACTTCCAACAAATTAGTAAGGGTATATGTGGCTTTAGTTCCTCAGAAAACAAACATTTTAATTACAATTTCCAGGAGCTGCCTCTTTCCGCTCAGAGCAAACATAACACATCCAAGTATTTCTTGCTCTGAATACTTCTGGGAAGCCTTTGGATAATCATTCAGGGGAAGTATTCCCAGTTCTGCCAACTTTACAGGTGAAAGAAAAAGAAAGGCAATGCTGTCAATTTGAAGTAAATCTACTGCGCCTGGACTGTGTGACCTCAATGAAGAGTTTTAAAAATCCACCTTTACATCAGCTATTTAATTTCTTCACTTTGCTTTGATTTCCAGTCCCACTTTGGAGTTCCAGGAAGATGTTCCCCCCTCCTGCCCTACCCCTGCTTTTTCAGCAGCACAGTTATAGAAAAGAAAAATCACTTACTGAAATTAGGATAAAAATGCCAATATTTTCCATGTTGGTGTAGTGATTTGTGGGGCAGACTTGAGACAGATACATGGTGCTTCCTACTGAACCCTGGGTAGGCTCTTTAATCTTCCTTCCCCAATGACTTTGGTTTCTTTCTCATGGAAGACAGATTGCCTGGTAGAAAGGAATCTGGATGTCCATGGAATGATGAAATTGGTCGACTGATTGTGACTTGAAAGTAAACAGGTATGTGGTAGAACAAGGCATTGCTTTGGATTGGTCTTTTCCTTGTTATTCTTTCTTGGCCAAATTTCTCTGCTGGTTTGGCAGCATCCCATCTGCATTCTGATACGATATCTGAGAGATGAATGAAAAATAAATTCATACAATCAAAAAAGCAGTCAACCATTTCAATGACAATAAGAAAAGGTGTGTGTGTGCATTTAAACCAAAACCCCTCAAACCTCTCCTAGAACAAACCCATCACTATTCATGAGTCATTACTGAACTTTTCTTTCTAACATCTATTTTTTTTTAATAGCTTCTCTGAGGAAGAAAGAAAATAGGATCAGAGCAGCAAAGCAAAATGACAAGTGTTTAGTTTGTTAATGGTTCCAACTAATAAATGTGAATAGTGCTACGAGCCTCTTTCAAACTGGTGGGCATAACAACTGAAATTCCATTCAAACTTAATAAGAGAGCAGTTAAAAACATCTTTATTTAGTGAGGGCTGAAACAATAGAGGCTGCTGCCAAAACCATCAAATGGTAAAGCACAGTCTGGTTAGATTAAGGCATTTCTTTGGATTAATAGAGCAAATGAGAGATTTGGGTGCTGGAGATGAGGAGCATGTTTTGAGAGATGGAAGCAGTACTAGAAAAGCTGAGGAGATGGTCAGAACAATCGTTACCACCATTTGGAGTATGCCTTTGAGAAATAGGACTGGAGACATTCTTCTCAGAGGAAAACGGGGTGTTATTTCCTCTTTATTTACAATAAATCAACAACAAAAAGCAAAGAAACTGCAATTAAAAAAACACAACCAAAAAAAAAAACCAAAATCCACCCACCAAACAAAAAAACCCTCCAATCCAAAACCCCAAACAAAACCCATGAAATTTTTCATGATTGCATGAAAAAATGGTCTTGTCACCCAGCATCTCTTTCTCTTTTGGATGGGGGTGACAGTTCAAGTTTAGCCGAGGGGTGAGCTGAAAAGGGAGGGAACAAGGTGTATCTTCTGGGAGGATTATCAGCTAATGTAAGTGAGCACAGCTCACTGCTCCTGACCCTTTGTAAGGATAAGATGTGCAGAAGCAAGTGGGAAAGGTGAACAAGTTCTCTTCTCCTTTATTTAGGGCAAATTGGACGTCATTGGGCACAGGATGGTTTCCAATTTTGTCATATTTTACTGCCAAAAAATGAAGCTGGGATGAAAATAGAACTGCTGGAAAGAACTAACATTCGTCCTCATCCGACCAAACTGCAGAAAACAGGATAATTGCAGGTGTGTGTGGGATGAGGAAGCTTCTGAAAGTTGCCGTTTTCCCTGTAAACAGTAATCCCACTGAAACTCATCCAGACTCTGCCTGGAAGTAAACAGTGGGCGTTCATTGCTGTGGGGAGGTTAGGGGTGTGAAAGGCAGTTCTCTGGTTTGTTTTCATCTTTTAGGTGGGGAGATAGTAACTTTAAAGTGGGCATATGGTCCCCAGCTGATGCCCGCATACCATGGATGTGATGAGGTCGAGTGCTGTGGTTGGGATATTTAGATTATCACAAGGCAAGATTATCACAATATTAGGAATGAACACCCTGCTCAGAAACATTTCTGTGGTGTGGAGTATATGTGCATAGGAAATATTTTGAAATATTTCAGCTGAGCACATTCTGGGAAGAAACCTTGCTGGCTCCCTCGGCAGTGAGGGCTGGGAAAGCCTGGCTATTGAGTCTGAACCTCTTACCCTCTCCGCACCAGGCTATGGGGCTGTTTGTGAGACATCTGTTGTAGAGCATTGACACTGTTTTCCATTTACCACCTTCTCTCTAGGCTGCAGTTGCTGTTTATTTAAAATATGTGACAAATACCCAGGAAACTGCTTTGTTTCAGCTGTGACTCCATACCCTCAGTTTTGCACACTGCCTGACTGCTTCCTTTTATGCACCTGTCATCCACATGGGAGGGCTGCTGAGGGACCTGAGCATCTCTTGAATATATCCCCTTCCTGCCATTAAAGGTTTGAAGAGACTGTTCTGATCACTTCATCAGACTCAGATCAGTGAGATTGTCTGGTAGACTCTTATAGGGTGCACTTCCAGTGGGAGTCCACATGGGAAGAAGTATGGAGATCCTGCTTTGAAAATGTAAGAGCTCAGTCCTTTCAATACACCCTGCAATTCATACTGAGAAGTAGAGGGCAGGCAAGGTCTCATCATATTAATGAGTGTTTGGTATCTACTTGCTATGTTGTATTCACATATTAGTAAAAGCACAGATGTTACAGACACTCATGTATCCACTCACGAGAAAGAATAAAAATATGGTGCTTATCTGTCTCCAGGTTTGGTCTTCCCAGCACAAATCTTTTTCTGCAATAGAAATGACTTGGCTTTGCCATTGGGAGATTTACAATTGACTATAGGTGAGCTGATTTTGTCCTCACTTTCATTCCTTAAACAGTATTCTCCTCTATCATGAGCCTTCACAGCAAATGTTTCCTTTCTGTGGCATGATCTTGCCTGTTTGAGGAAGCCCTGTTCTCTCCTTTTGTGATTGAATAATACAAGCAGAACTTGCTCGTCTACTGACTATTAGAGTTACACACATGTCAGCAGGAAAAGCTGTAAGGACTTGAAGGGATCAGACACTCTGGGAGGAAAGAGTTGCTGATCTGTAGATACTGCTGTGGTTAGAATAACTCCAAAGCAAGAAATTCACCTCAGGAGGTGTGTGATAACTTCTATCCTTTAAAGCTCGCTTTGACTACAGTTAAAATCTTGTAATGTCTGTCATTATGATGAGACACGGAAAGACTCTGTTATTGACTCATCTGTACTGAATTGGTTTCTTTGCTGTAAGAGAAATCGGTTTATAGCACTTCTAGCTTTCTCAGCCTCCCCATGTGCCTAGGGCTGCTGAATGAATGTAGAAGCACTAGCCCAGGAGGAGGACAAACATCACTGAAGAATAGAGAGATACTCTAGGAAGTAGATGTGGTGAAAAGGTGTGGAAAGGTGACAATAAAGAGATGCAGGAACGTGTCTTGTCAAGAGTTATTCTAGCATCCTGGAAGTGTACTTGGCACCTTCTGCTATATTTATAGCCTAATAAAATAGAGTGGTGTTCCTGGGTTGTTGGGGTTTTTTTGGTTGGTTTTTCTGGTTTAAGTTTTGTGGGTTTTTTTTTTTTTTGAGGCCAGGAGCTCTGTTGAACTTAAAATCTTCTCATTCTGGAGTCTTATGTCTACATGTATTAAAAGAAGTATATTAAAAAAAACCCATGTAACAAAAATACCCATTCTGTAATGTCAGGCCCACAGCTAACCATGTCTCACCTCTGGGAAGAGGTTAGCCTTCCTCATCTTGTCTTTTTTAGCCTCAAAAGAGCAACCATTCTGCTTTTGCATGGCAGAATGTCTCGCAAAGATTTATAATATATATGGCACACTGATTATAAATGAATAGTGCCACTGAGGTAAATTCCACTCAGACATGGTAGATAAAACAGTGGGAAGTTACCTAGCCTGTGATTTCAGTCAGTTGCTTTTTCCTTCTCTTTTAGTGACTGTAAATTCCAGACCCACAGAACCTGTTCTACTGTTGTCATCCCACACTCTGTAGTTATATCTCACTTTTTATGTTGTCAACGTTATTTCCTATTCAACTGCAGAGTAGCTAATTTAACTTAGATAAATGAGCTGTAATGAAACCATAGTGTGACTGCAGCCCTAATTGTTTTGTTTTTATTAAAAAATGCAAACCCCCCTCTATTTCTCAAACCATGAAGTGTATCTGCAGGATGTACAATTAGCTCCAGACTGTGGAGCCCCTTGAAGAAGGTGCTGTGAGAGTTACCCATTGCTTTTGTCACTTCTCACTCAGTATGTACCATATGGGAACATTCAGCAGAGGTTTGTGTGGAGGTAAACATAATCTTTTTACAGCAGCTCACCCATGGAGTAAGGTTTGACAGGCAGCAAGGCTTACATCTATCTAAAAAGTTGCACTTCAGTCTGTAAATCTTCCTACGTGTTTAGCCTTCTACCCATCCTGATTTGCTTTGCTGAATATTTGGGTTATGTTGAAATGGAGAGGTAAAGTGAGCTCCACACTGAGTTGACTTTACCCGCTGGAGTCTTTTATAATGCAGCTACTATTTCAGAAGATCTACCTAGTTAACTTGTTAACTTTCAGTTTGCTTACAGCATGAGGTATGGTGCAACTGAAACACAGCCGTGTCACCAGTTCTTGCAAATAGCCTAGGTTCCTTGAAAGCTTTGGCAGTCCTCAGAGGAATGATAAATTCTGGAAGACAGGTGGATTTGGTGAATAGTTATTCTGTGTTTGAAGGTTTATCTCTAATAGTAAAATGGAACTTACTGTAAGGGAACACACAGTCATAAGTGATTGCTTTGCCTTAGCTTAACAAGTTACTGCTTGCAGGCTGACATGATGTGTCTGAGCTGCTTGCTGGATGAAAGAAGTAAGATGCATTAGCTGACATCAACAGGGTACCAGTTTGGGGTAGGACAGTAGTAGGAGTCACCTTCTGTTCTGAAATCTAATTTGGTTTGTGTAACCCAGAGACTTGATTATTTTTATTTACTTTTTTTTTTTAAGGTAGCATAGGTATAATAGAAGCATGACTAAAGTTTCCCTGGAGAATAGAGGTACAAGTATCCTTTTACTGACATAAGGCACATTTTTTTCCAGAGCATGAGTTGTTAACTGCTGTTTCCTATTTAGATACCTGTATTTATTGTTCCACTGGTTGTAAAGCTTGAAGGATGATGCTAAAGGATTCCAGGGAGGCCCTCTTGATATTAATGTCTGTAAACCTTGGGCAGCAGCTTTCATCCTGCATGGAAAAAAAATGCTTGCATAGCATCTACCTGATGTTGGGATGAGAAGGGACTGCTGGGGCACGTATCACAGTAAAAGTGAGTTAAACCAGCATTTCTAACAGAAAAATTACATAAAATACTTTACCCTGATTCATAATAAGGCAGCAAATATTCAAGGCATTCTTAAATTAGAAAAACCCTGATTTAGCTTCGTCTGCTTTTTGGCCATTTCTTAGATAGTCCTGATGAGTCTGTAGTGCACAAACTCTCCTAAGAAATACCCAAGTCTTTTCATGTGTTGCCTACACTTTTTTCTGAAGTGTTCCTCTCACACACTGTTAAATCACCTCCTATGTGCCAACATCCTTCTTGATCTTCTGACCTTTTCAAGAAAATTAAAAAGACACTCACATACATCTCTTTAGCCACATCTTTCTGTTGATAAGAATTTGAGTGCTCATCTAACACTTCTAACTTCAAAGCTCTTCAGAAGTGAGGGGACTGATCCAAAGTCCATTGAAGTAAATGAATAGTATTTTGGTTAACTTCACAGAGACTTAAACTTTAAAATGTGCTCTTATTTTTTTGTGATTTTTCCCCCATCTGCTCTCTGAAGACCTGCTATATTTTGCACTTCCTTAAGTTTTAGACTCTCAGGGCTCCTGTTTGCCACTGGCATAATGAGACTATTTCTGACAGTAGCTTTCTGAGAGATGCTTAAAATTGGGGTATAAATATAATCCGTAAGCAGTTCATAACTAAAAGATGTCCATATGTATTAGCCTCTAGCCTGTCATTCACAGCAGTTTATTCATATGAGATGGCAATTAGGTCACTTTTTTGGTAACAAAACAAGCCATCCAAGTTTCCAAGCGGTTCCATGTTTCTTCCCCTAAGCTCCTCTCACTCTTAAGAGAACTCTTGCTTTTTCCCTGTCAACAAACTGAATGGGTAATTCCACTTCTTTAAGGACTATAGGAGGCTTTATTCTTGTAAAACTATTTCAAAGGTCCTGAAACCCTTTGCTGCCCACAATTTGGTTGGGGCTGTTTCTGTGCAAGGATGTAGGTAGAGACTGTTCGTTTAACAGCTTCACTTTGACTTTCACAGTGCCTCCACATTGGCTTCCTTTAGAACTCTTTGGCTTCTTTCTTTCTGGCAGACTTTTCTTTCTCTGTGTTGGCAAAGTGCGTCTGCATTAGTTCTTTCCCTGTTCATGTTTTCTTTTTCTTGTCTGTTGCATGCATTTAGTTTCTGGTTTTATCAATTTCCCTGTTTGTTTATTCATTCCCAGTATTTGTTTTTTTTTCTTTTCCCTACAGAATATTCTGCTTATGTGGAGGAGATTGGAACATTGTTAGCTGATAATGTGTAGGCCGGTGGTAAGTAGTAGGAATTACTGATACTCAAAATAGTCTTCCTGCAGTCTGTTAACAATATGCTGTTGTTGTTTTCATTGTTGATTCTTCTGCAAGTCAGCCAGAGCCATTTAAGATCTCTGTGTGACAGTGTATGCAACTTGCAGGTCTGAGGGCTCCTTGGGCACTAGGGTTGTGATTTACCTTGTTGCTGCCAGTGTTTTTTAGCACTACAGAAGCCACATTCAACAAAGCACACAAGCAATGCTTTTACATGCCTGGGTAGCCTTCTGTTCCTACCACAGGTAGGCTCTCCATTACCTCCAATTATCTGCGTTTTCCCTAGGTTGGAGCTTGCATGAAATTAGCTCTCAGTTCTACTTATTCCTTCACTTGACTTCTTGGGCTGTACTCAATTCACGTTTTCATTTCTCCTTGCACAGCATGACCGCTTAGATCTGGTACAATGGTTGTTCATAAACCATCCTCATCTTGCCATTACAATTAGATAATGCTGCATCTGAATTACCTTTAATTCTCTGGTTTTAGTGGAAGAAAAATAGATTCTGCCAAGGCAGCCAGATTGCCTTTTGCTTGTTTGCTTTTCTCACAAGTATCTTGGCACTGTCTCCCATTTCTCTTTCTTTGAACTGATGTTTAGCCAAGATTCATTACAAACAAGATACAGGTTTTATTTAGTGGCCAAAGCAATTAAGCATTAGAGCATGTTGTTGTAGGAGGCGGTGGGAATCCTCCTCCTAGAAAATCAACAAGTATCAGAGACTTTAACAGCAGCTTCTGTGGATGAAATTCAGTGTTGTTTGGTTTATGAAATGTCAGTCTACAGGATATCATTGTCCTTCTTGTATCCCTGGTATGCTAGATGCACTGAGAGCCATGCTCTTGTTACTCAGCATCTAGTGGAACTGCTGATGTGAGATCTGAGGCTCCTACTTCTTTCAGAGATATGTATCAACGGTTTCTACAAGCTGTGTGGGTTTCCTTAACACACTGTTTAATGATCACTGTCTTCCACATGGTATGTAACAAAATGTTTTAGGAAAAAACAATTCAGGGAAATCTTAAAGCTGTGAAAAACATATGTTTGAATGCAGCATTTAGACTTCTGTACTTTTCTTTAAACATCATCTCAAATCCTTTCCCAAAGGCTAGCACTAGAAGTGTTTATATGTGCTGTGTATGCTCAGCTTCTATTTAAACATACACAACACTGTGTTCCAAATCTGCATTTCCTAACTGAAACTAGCACCACTACATAGAGATGGGATAGCACACCGAAAGAATAGGTATATAACATATACTATATTACCTAGGTAAAGCAGAAGCCATGCACACACAAGCAAAGCAAAACAAGAAATCCATTCACCACTTCCCACTGGCAAGGAGGTGTTCAGCCATATGCAGGGAAGCAGGGCTCCATCACACCTAGTAGTTACTTGGGAATACAAACTCCATCACTCTGAAAGTCCCTCCCTTCCTTCTTCTCCCCCCAGCTCTATATGCTGAGTATGACATCATATGGTATGGGATATCCCTGCTATTCAGCTCTCCCTGCTGTGTCCCCTCCAAGCTTCTTGTGCACCCCCAGCCTACTTGCTGGTGGGGCAAGAAGCAGAAAAGGCCTTGACTCTGTGTAAGCACTGCTCAGGAATAAGGAAAACAGCCTTGGGGTATCAACATGGTTTCCAAGACAAATACAAGCACAACCCCATTCCAGCTACAGTGAAGAAAATTAACTTGACCCCAGCTGAAACCAGCATAGGCTGTATCACACCCTGACTTTAAGGTTAAAAAAGATCAGTGTTTGACTTCAAAGATTTGTTTTCAGCAATTCTTACATATTTGTTAAACAGTGCATGTTTTATGAGCAGCTAAGGTGTTTGGCAATAGTTCAACATGGTATTTTGGTTGTGATTCATGTTTCTTGCAACTGCCAGCATTGTAAGACTTGTGAGCAGAAAGCTGGATATCAGACATCAGTTCTTCAGGACCAAGGCTGGCAAGGAGAGAACCTATGTAGAAACAGGGAAGGTGGCAGCTACTGGTGTAATTACTGGATAATAAGTGGTGATAGACTATGGAGATCTTCCATAGCCTTCAGCTTTTCTCTCATTCATCATAATGATTAATCTCAAAAGCTCTACACCTCTTTCTTCAACCACATCTCTCCTTGGTACTCTAGCAAAGAAATAGGATTTTTCTAAAAGCAATTTTCTTCCAAGAAACAACACATACCGTTTCCTTTTGGACTTCATTGCTGGCAAAAAAAATTCACCCTAGTAATTTCAACAGAAAATTGAAGAGTTTATAACAAAAAAATGAAAGCAATTAGTTTTCTGATTAAATTCACCTTGGCATTGATGAGCAGGTAAGTGTTTTCAGTTTCCATGTGCATTCAGATGAAACGGACCTGGTAGAAAAATGGAAAAGGCCTTAGCATAGAATGTAATAAAAAGATAATTGGCTCTTCTGTGTTTTAATAACTGTCTTGGGTTACTGTCTCTGTTGAGGAAACAAACACATCTGTCCATTACATATTTCATTGTAATCACAGGGCTCTCTCTGTGTGTGCGTGTGCATATTATGTATGATTCATTTGGTTTTGTTTACTCTGAGTTGATAACCAGCATTGCATTTACAGGCATAGAATCATAGAATCATAGAATAGTTAGGGTTGGAAAGGACCTTAAGATTATCTAGTTCCAACCCCCCTGCCATGGGCAGGGACAAAAAGGCATCCTATAACTGATACTGTTGCTGTTATCCCATAACTGTTATCCCATAACTGGTAGTGTTGTAAGGCCTTGGTGGTATGGCCTGTAGTTTTCTGCAGACCTGAGCAAGAATCACCTGTGTCATTCTGGAAGGTAAATAGTGAAGTGAATACTGTGGGTTAAATCATACCTTGAATAAATTCAAGGACATAAATGGTGTCACCTGGACCTTGAGCAGTAGCTCCTTGTGCTCTAGGATACCCCTTTTACTAGCAATTGTTGGCTCTCCTTCCTATGAGTAATATCCCATCACAGCCCCAAATTGTTAATGTGCCCCTTTATGTCTAGTGAAAGGATATATATAATCAAGGGTCTGCATTTCCCCTGCCTCTGTCAACGTCTCCTCTTCAGCTGCTGACCTGTGCAAAGGATGTGAAGAAGGAATTTCAGACTCTCAGCCCCTGTGCAGGTCTTTTATCTATTTTAAAAATAGTCTTAAAATGTGGTACTTTAAAGATGTTAACCATAAGAAATTCTAAATTGTTTGACCCTATCATAGAAGTAATTGCTGGAAAGATGGTGCTTCATCCTGACAACATCATGTTAGAGTGAATGACTAAGTATATTGCAACAACTGAGTGAGGAGCGCTTATTTAAGCTTCATCCCTTGTTCCTTCAGTGTTTTATTAGATTGCGTTTGCTTTTCTTGGATGTTGGATTTAAACCTGAATTCTCTTGTATGAACCACAGTTTGTTCAACTCAAAGAGTTTGTTGTTTCCACTTGCAGGGAGATAATTGGCTGTTGTTTCACAGAACTAGAAGAGGATAATGCCCTTGTCTACGTAAATGGAAAGAGATGCTAGTTTTCAGAACAATAATTAATTTAACTTGCATGGCTTCAGTAGTTAAACCAGACCAGGTATTTGTTGTTAGGTCACAGCCTGAAGAAAAAGCTGCCATTTCTTGTTTGGTGATTTAAATGTTAAGTATTTCGTATGCCTCAATACTGACCCAGTCTGAAGTGTACTTTTGAAGGGCATGTTACTCTAGGGCCTAAATGGGAGTGAAAATTGGACAGAGGTCTGAATTACTGAGGAGGGCTTGTATCCTGAAACCTTTATGTGCTTTACAAGTTGTATTTGTCTAATGAAAATAGACCAACTTCCTACAAACTTTGCCCTACTCCTGTTGCAGTTCTAGACCTACAGCTATGTAATATTTAGACAAACTGTTCTTTGGCTTTAGCTTGCTTTCACTCCAAGCCAAACTGAGGGAAAGGGACAGGTATTTTCTGTTTTGATGACTCTCCTGATTACTCCTGCTATTTTGTGTAATTTTTTACTATTTATTGACATAGTGGCATGCTTGACTGAGGGAAAAAGGTATTTCATCCTGTCACACATTTCTTACTTTGTTGAAGATGGACCTTCATTCCTGGCTTTACCTGGAGCATACTGCTTCCTGAGAATCCATCATTTACGATGTGATTTTATGAGATCATATGTGAAACAAGCCCACCAAATACATCATCTGACCTGTTTTCATGTGAGGTGACATAAGTCATAAAAATTGCTAGTTTTTTTTTGCTGTTGGTACAGTCACTTTAAGAGCACTATCTGCATTACCTATGAAGCAGCAGTTTAGCCTGTTTGCTGACAATACACATTACTTTGGGGATTTTAAGCATATAGCTACTTTCCACTCTACTTTAGGAAATCTGAAGCATTCTAAGGGATATATTTGCAGTGTGATTTCTTGGGATTTGTTGCATACCTATTTCTGTCAAGGGAAATTATGTTGTTGTCAGCACATTCATCTCATGAAAGATGAGCCAGTATTCACTAGGCAATGTTATAGAAGCACATAAGCAAAAGGGGGTGAAAATCCCCAAACCCTCATCACTTCTGTTTCAAAATGAATTCTACTTATATACGTTTTTAAAAATCCTTTTTGCGTTGAGCAATCAGAACAATATTTAACAAAGCTCTGTAAGCAGGAAAGATCAAAATACACCAAGATATCTGCTCATATTGTAAGCCTTCCAGTGAAAATTTAAACACTCTCATTTACAAGACTCTGATCCATGTTGATCAGGTTTAGCAATAGTGGTTTCTCTAATAGAGGGTAATTCTCTAATGGAGAATTATTAAAATGCCCACTTATTCAGCATCGCTTCTTCTAAAAGACAGCCTGTTCTTTCACAAATTCAAAATTTGTGCTTTTTCAGTGGCTAAAATAATAGGATCCTGATGTGTGACCTCTTATGGGACACTGCAATATGGTAAAAATAGTCTAACAGCAAAATATGAATAAATACTAATTGCACACATTACCAGCAATATCCACATTTAAGGCCTTACAGCTGTATAAATACATTTGGTGAAATGATTTGCAAATGTATATCAATTAATTTCACTACTATCTTTGAATGGTTCAAACCATACATAGCTAAATTTCACCAGAATTTAAGCACAAGCTCAGGGTGCTTTGAAAATGAGTCCAAGTGTTTTCAAATATGTTTGGGCTTTCAGCCAGTCTTGGCTGAGTTATGACTTTATAGCAAAACTGCAAACCCAGGCAAGCTTTGGGGAGGCTTTGGTTTCGCTGTGAACATTTTATTCAAGCCTGAAATCTGATGAGATGAAGCTTAGTAGGGAGGGATTTTTTCCTTCTGAAGCTTCTGATGAAAGTTATTTACTTGATCTCTTTGCAAAATCCCCATAGGTTCTACACTGTAATGTTCCTTTATTATTGCTCATCTCTTACCTGTAACACAACCACAGAGGCTGCAGACTGCCTGGAGACTCCCAGCGTCAGGGATGATGCCCCAGGCATCGTTACATGTCTTGTGTGTTAAAGTCAGAGGGTGGAGGGGAAAAACAAAAAGGAAGCCCAAGTGTAGTGTTCTCTGTAGGCAGGAATTTTTCCTAGATACTTCAAGGGAATGTGTAAGTGAGAAAGTAGTCTGTGTCATCATGTTTTAGCAGTTTAATTATGTCTGTGTTAATAATCTGAAGGGGACTAGGAGTGGTTGTTGCAGTTTAAGGGATCTGCTCATGGATTGTAGTGTAGAGCAATGGATGGCTGTAAAACCTGGCCAGAGAATTTCAAGAACAGATCAGAAATGGGTCACTGAAGGAAAATGGTTTTGTCTTGCTCTGGACTTGGGGCAGCAGTTGGTTGAGTGGCATGAGCAGGGGCTCTGTATCATGTGGGTGGTGTGTGTGTGTGCATGAGTGGAGAGGATTTCTCTACTTAAACAGCACTATTAAAAAATGTGCTTTTCACAAATGTCATTTTTCTAAGCACTGAATTTTGTGCAGCCAGGATTTATTCTGGTTTTATCTCTACTACTGTAGCCAGTCAGGTGCTAGCTACTGAGTATCCCATAACTCAGATACCTGTGTCCCTCGATCCATACAGGCAACTGCTGGAAAAGATGAAAACCCTTTTCCTTTTAATTGCAAAACTGTACAATACTGGTTCTTGTTCTGTAGTGCCTTGCTGGGTACATTTCTTTCAATAATGACTTCTGTATCAGAAATAGCATACATATCACATAACAGGGTGCTTCTTTTGAACTTGGCTTTGACTGAATAGCAGTTTCTTACAAAATTCAACATGAATGTCTGGAATTTGTACCAGAAGTGACCTTAGGCAATAGTCTTTGAAATACCCCCACTTTGAAATTTGTAATAATGTAGCCTCCTTTCGAGGTCAGTCCATCCCTCTTCAGCTTTGTTGATATCAAGAAGGTGAACAAAGGTGCTATATGCAGTGAATGAATACAGATTTAATGAACAGCAGAAAAGCAGATGACAAAACCAGCTGACATTTATTATACTGTGAGCTGTTTTGAACAAAGTCCTTGGAAACCATATGCAAATAAAGGAACTATTTTATCAAATGGGCTTTGTGTCAGCTGCAAAAGTGGACAAAGCTGATGTTTGTATTTTCAAGAGGAAATTCTTTGGAACAACAATCCTGTTCCTAGGGGAAGGTACAGTAATTCTTGGGAGTAGCCTGGGAGATCAAAATATTTTGCAGTATGAAAATCGGGAGGGCTTTATTGGTGTGATGCTCTTTTACAATAAACTTTCTAGCCTTAGCAACTGATCACTGCCGTGCTCTCAGGTTGTGTTCTGTAATTGTCTCTGCTGTGACTCTGATCTTTGGCTGTATGCATGAAAAATGTTTGCAATGATCACCAGGCCAAAGTGTTATTGAGAAAAAGCAACTTTTGTATGTTATATCATTGCCTTTGAGTAGGATTTGGCTTCCTATGAAGTTTCTTTTTTATGTAAATTTCCCAGCAGATTTATTTATTTATTTTGACTATAGAATTCACATGAAGCTAACCCTAGTTTTGTACTTCATAAATTATTAACCTGGCAGCAGTTGCTTGCTAAACAACTCTCTCCCACACTAGAAGTGCTGTTCTGCAGTATAGTAGAGACTTATTTTGAGTTCCTGTTTAGAGACAAAGAAGTTCATACCAGCTTCAAAGTTAATGCATGTGACATTACGTATCTGATAGCAACTGAAATGCCACCTCTACCCACTGACTCAGTTTTGTTTACTTACTTTGTTTGCTGTTGTATTTAGAGGGGAGCATACCATGATTTCTGCATTTTTGGCTTCTGTCTGTGATCTTTGACTCTTCAAGCCTTACTGAAGAGTTTGTGCTTCTCACAATGAGTTGCTGGGAACAACTGACATTCATGTGTCTTTGGAGGACTTAATGGAAGACCTTTATTTTAAAGTGGGGTTTGGAGACCTCTGAAGCTGTAAAGCTAAAGCCAACCCAACTATTAATACCACTGAACTGAAGTTAGCCCTACAGATAACCAGTAGGACTTCAGTGTGAAGTTATAGTCATGTGTTTTGCATAAGGTCACTTCAATTACTTCAGCAACATTAATCCTAAATTAACAAGGCTTATGTATGGCAAATGACTTATCTGTATTAAAGAGAGCACACATTTTCACCCAGCAAAATTAGAATGTTTGAAAATTATATTCTGTCAATAAAAAGGATAGAGAAAGAAAAGATCTTATTATACATTTCCTTCCAGTAGGCATTTGAAAGTCATCCTTCCTACTTCGAATTTATAACATTGCAGCATTTTCTTTTAAGTTGAAGTTTCTTACTTGACTCCTCTTGGTCCCAAGAACATCTGTACCCTAGACCCAGTTAAATATAGTTATACAGGTACATGCAGACAATCCTGAGCATATCCTGAAAGGAGAGCTTGTTCTCTCTGCTGTCTTTCTGGAATGGGTGCTGAGTGTTGGCAGGTAAAAATAGCACTGATCAATGGATTCCAGGAATAAGGATATGGTTCCCTTTATTCTGTTTTGGAGAGAAGTGTACAGAGACCCTGGGCTGGTCACCCTGTCAGTCTGGCTGTAGAGAACAGAAAGGTTTTTGGCCTAGTATACCAGGGATTTTTGTCCAGAATTAGGTTATAATGTTTGCATGTGTGATGGCTTAGAACTCAAAGCAGAGGTTCTATGGGAGGCTTAACATGTAATTCAGAAGATAGTTTGGCCTCTTTCAGCTAGTAAAACAGAAGCCTGGAAGAGTTGTGATTTGTCTCTAAGTACAGCACAGGCATGAGTACTAGAGGAGAAGACCTTGCCTGGCATAAGAGCGAAGGGTGAGAGTTGTCCAGTAGTGCATTTGGGTTTGTAATTAGAAGAGTTTTTCTTAGACCAGTGGAGCAGTGGACTACTGAAACAGCCTTCCAGGAGAAATAGTCAGGGTGAAAATCTAAGCTTCTAAGTTCTATTAAAGCTGACAGGAGTCGAGAGAAGCTTCCCATTGCAAAGGAGAGCTTACACATGTGCTCTAATAAGTTATTGAAGTACTTCTAGCCAGAGTATTGGGAATGCAGGGCATAATTTGTAAATTATTATCATGCTTATTACTACTGTATGTAAGTGGGGTCAGTACCTTCTTGGCCGGATATGCTGATAATGCAAAGAGCACTCCTGGTTCAGATTTCTTTAACTGGACAAGAGAAACCAAAGTAGCAAAGAAGACAGGCTGTGAAAGAGTTGGGGTTGTTCCGCCTGGAGAAGAGAAGGCTGCGGGGAGACCTCATAGCAACCTCCAGTGCCTAAAGGGGCTACAAGAAACCTGAAAGAGGGCTTTTGACAAGGGCATTTAGTGACAGGACAAAGGGGAATGGCTTTGAACTGACAGAGTGGAGATTGAGATTAGATATTAGGAAAAAATTCTTCCCTGTGGGAGTGATAAGAATTTGGCACAGGCTGCCCAGAGAAGCTGTGGCTGCCCCATCCCTGGTAGGGTTCAATGACAGGTTGGACAGTGCTTGGAGCAACCTGGTCTACTGGAAAGTGTCCCTGCCTGTGGTACAGGGGTTGGAACTAGATGATCTTTAAGGTCCCTTCCAACCCAAACCATTCTATGAGTGTATGAAGACGGCAGCAAAGAGAAACAAAGAAATGAAGTGACTTGCCCAAGGTCACCTGGAATTTCTCATTTCTGCTTCTGTCTCCCTGTGCACACATTTTCTCCTCCTGGAATAAACTAAGTGAATTCTGCAAGGCATGTCTCATTTGTTATGAGTAGTCAGGTGAGAATTCTTATCTTGCCGATTCAGGAGCTGCTGCTACTTCAGTGAAAGGAACATTTTCCTTACCACATAACAGAAGCTGTAAAATAAAAGGTGAAGTGAAAAATGGTTAAGTTACTGTAACTTGCACAATTAAAATCCAGCAATGAACAATAGGAAGCAGAGAATTTGCTGAACAACAGTGAACTTCCCCTTTTGTTGTTGTGCATTTCAACTTGCATGCAAAACTGGATTTTGTCCTGTATACCAAATAATTAACACAGACCATAAAAGTAAAGAATAGCTACGGTAATGTCTCTAATTTTAGCTGAGAAAAAACACAGCATACCTTGTCCATGCTCTACCATTAAGAAATTGGCTCCTCTTTTCTCTTCTTCCTATTGTTATTGTCCTAAACCTACCAGACATCTTCTTACATCCTCTTTCTTCTCAGCTCTGGACCTTCCCATACATGAAAATAACCTAATAGTCTTTCACAAATCTTATTTTTAATTAGCTGTAGGTATACAAAACCTCTTAATATATGATTTTGCACAAAATAGCACCTAAGTGCAGTCTAAAGTTGCAGATCTTGAATAACTAGATATTAAGATATTTAAGATTTTTTTTTCTCTGTTGTATATGCAAAAAGAGGACATGGATATGGAGAAGTAATGTGGACTCTATTGCCAATGTCACATGTAAAGCGTGTGATAGAAACATGAAAGGATAAAACTTATGCTTGAATTTTCTTGTAAAGAAAGGTTCCTATTTATTTCTTCTAAGTCAATGAATATTTCATTTGGATACCACCATCAACATGTTTTCTGTAATTTGATGTTTGGTTTTTTTTCAATGATAGTGCTTTGCCTGGAGCATTTAATGAACAGATAACTAGCAATAAAGCATTGTGTTCTCTGAGATATGAAGAGAACTCTTCATCTTTAAAAGATACATTCTGTGCCCTCTTTTAATTACTATCAACCTCCTGGTCTAGAGATATTGCCCACATAGGTCAGGAAAACTGAATGACCTCTTTACAGTGCTTGGAGCAGTTGCACCTCTTCACAACCTGTTTTACACCCACCCCTTTTAAGTTCTCAAAATTAAATTTGCTTGTAAAGCTTTTTGACAAGCTTTGAATCAAGAAACAGCAGGAGTATGCAAGGATCTGAACTGATAAAATTGTTTATTATGGGGTCAAAAGGGATGCAACTTTGAACAATCATGGCTAAAAGAATGAGCCTCTCTTGCTTTGCTAAGATAACAACCTTTCCAGGGTGGGCTTACTTCTTCCCCAACTTTGTAGGGCACAGCACTCAGTGTGGACTGACTGTGGCTTGGGAGGCTTCTGGGATGCACCCAAGTGTAATGTCTTACTACTGAGAAAGTGTTCTACTCCCTGGTCCTTCAACTTTCCAGTTCCTCACTGTGTCATAAAAACCTGGAGTTTAACTCTGGATTTCTCTATATTGTTTTTTTTCTTGGAAGATTGTTGATAACTCTTGAAGCAGGTCAGTTTGAATTACAGGTTTGTTCTAGTAACTTTCTCATTAATTTTTCTTAGAAGTGTAATTAATGATTTGCAGTGATCGCTTGGTGAAATTCAGCTAAAACAGTGACCTAACTGCAAGGAATGACATCTTGCAGTTCCTTGAGCTGCAAGATGAGATGAGTGGTGTGTTATACTATGTGCTTCAAGGTTAGTCTCAGCTTTTCTTTGGTAAAATGGGAAAAATAAAACCAATTTACACTGTTTGTATATTTTTGATCATAATTCACTATGAGGTGTAATCTTCTAGCAGACATGTTAGAAAAAAGTGAAGTGCTCAAGAAGGTCCAAATACATTCTTTAGATGGGAAATTCTTTACAAGTTGAGCAAGGGGAGGAGAGGAATCTTTTTCGAAGTTTATTCCCTAGATGAAGAATTACCACCTGACTTGCTAAAATGAGATGTAGCATTTACTGGATACTACAGACATTCAAAGTAGCTTTGTGCAGTTTTCTGTGCCCACAACATGGTTCTGTTCTGTGAAGGTGCCACATCCTTGAGCTCCTGAGCTTTTCCAAACTAAAATGAAATGTCAGCTTTCTCAAATAATGTTACAGTAAATGATCTTTCACTTTGTGCTGAGTGTCAATTTGTGTTGTTAAGGACAGTAAATGGGGCAGAGAGAATGATAAAACTTGACCAGGTTTCTTTGTTGTCAGTTTTGGGCTCATGATACCTGAGTTTCCTTCCCTTTGCTGTACAAGGAATGAAATGATCATGAGTGCTGACATTGGACACTTCACTGTGTTGAACAGGGCACTTTGTTTCTGAGTCATATTCCAGACGTGTTCTTGACACCTCTGACTTGTTACACTCTGCTTTTGTTTATGATCATCAAATTCCAAATGATAGAAATACACTTTTTCTAATAATAATAAGTAAACTCTGGAGAGGTAGGAGAACTGCTAAAAGACGTAGCTGTTGGGGTTTGCTGATTTTAATACTAAGGACAGACTTTGTAGGATGGAGCTCGGAAGTTCCTTATGTATCTCCATGCAAAGTGATCGTACTATTTTATACACCTAATTTAGAAGTGATTTGAAAATCAGGGCTCTGTTGTAGAACCTAATGAAATCAAACACTTCACATTTGGCAATGAGTATTTCAAGAATTCCTTGGCCTGGATAGTGCTTTAATGTAAGCCACTCTGTTGGCTTGATACTCACTAAGGTGTGTGTAAGAATTCGTTGTCAAATAGAGAAATATACTTGACTTTTTCCTTTTATTGTCTCATGAGCATTTGCTCCAGGATTAACCTGGGGGGAAAAGTAATGCATGGGATCCAAGGAGACGTTATATTTTTTGGTGGCTATGAGTTTTGGAGAGTACTATGATCCCTTGGTTATTGCTTGCTGTTACATTGGGCCTTAAGCCAGAAAACCCATGAGCAAAGCCCCACTAAATTAAAAAAGAAACAGTTCTTTTACGGATAAGAAACTGTGTGCCTGGCTGAAGTTACCTGTTAGTTCTGTACAAGGGATAGACCCTCAGCAGTCACTTTTTGTACACAAGTTCCTCTTGGTTTAGCAAGAAGAATCAATTGGAAAGGCAGCCGGATTATCACTGTGGGTTATAGTAATTTAAACATTGTTTTCTGCAGTTGAAAACTTTATATTAATCAGTAACTTGTTAGATATATCCATCCTCCCTCATCCTCCAAGTCTCTGATGCACAAAATTAAACTAAATTTGGTTTCTCTGGACACTTCTAATTTCTCAGAATTTATTGCAATTATACAATGCCCATAGCTCATTTATTTTTTGTTTCCTGGTGATTAAAACTCAAGACACTGAAAAATGTTATGTGTGTTTTCCTTTTCATCATTAATCCTTTTCTGTCCCCTACATTCAAGACACATTCTGCAATCATGAATCTATTAAAGTAGCAAAATTTACAGACAGACATAATTTGTAGCTAAGTATAGGAAAAGCAAAAATCTTGAACCATTTTTTAATAATATATTTTGGTTGTGTTTCAGAGTGTGTTTTACTTAACAGTGAAGGCATTCCTGTATGTCTTATGTCAGACTGAAGTAAAAATTGGTTACTACAGAGAATCGTAGAAGCTGCAGAAGGGAAGTGACCTATGGATATAACCACACTGCATTGTGTAGTGATATCCCAGTGAAGGCCTGTCTCTTCCTGCTGTGATACTGTAGGTCTCTACATCGTTTATCCTGATGAGGGGAGACCGGAGTGGGACATTTTGCTTGGCTTTCAGGATGCAGGGGGGAATTTCTTTTTTGAGGAGTGTCACTTAGCCTCCATGTATAATGACTAATCATGCAAACTTGCTCTAAAATGTGTTTAGGTACCTGCACAGTACTGAGAAGAGAGTAGGTAAATTCATTCAATGAAGTATATCTATGAAGAGCTCCTAAACCCAGAGATTCTGCTGCTGAGCTATTGCTTTTTCAAGGTGGGGCAGTGTTCCATGGAAACACCATCACATGCTCACTCTGGTTTTATCCTCCTTCTAAGCTGCTGGCTACTAGCAATGTTCTTAAAACTAGTTATTCACTGAGCGATATGGTTACACTCAAGCAAGATACAAGGAGAGGAAAGGAGGAGAGGTAAAAGTGATGGAAACTCTTTGGGTGTCATAAACTGGTGCTAGTCTTGTTTATCTCTACATTTTCTGTGAAGGGCTAGTTCTACTTGTCTTTACCCAGGAGGCAGAGGCTGTGTTTCTACGTGGGCTTGTTCAGCCTCTGCCATGTTACCTGTAGCTGCTTGGTCAACATCCCACTGGTTGTGCTGCTTTCTGGGACAAGGAACACTTCTCAGGATGTGTGTTGGGATGAAGTACTCATGTTGCAGGGTAAATGTCCCAACTCATTCACCTCCATCTCTAGTCTTGGCTCTGTTGCTCCTCCCAGAGGTGATCAAATCCAGCTGCTTACTGTGCTCTGAGTTCTTTCCTGACAGATAGTGGCCCTGGCTGAGCCTTCCCTGAGTGCTCTTTGTCATCTTTCCCCCCCACTGACTCAAGGAACTGGGCTAGATGGGCTTTTGGTGTGATCCAGGATAGCTGTTCTGTCATTTGTATGTCAGGAGATATTTGAGGGACCCTTGAGGATCCCATTCTGCGTAGGCAATGTGTGTTCCATGCTGAGATGCTGCTTTTGTCATGTTGGTAGGTGAGTGATGAAGGTGAAGGGGGAATAATTGACACCATTATAACAACAAGTGGTGTTTTTAGTGTTAGCTAAAGTAGGAGTGAAGTAGGAGGCACAAATATTTCTTCAGGCAGAAAAACTCCCTAGATAATGCAGAACAGTGACAGGGCAGTGGTATCTTTTGGGGGCAATGCAGAGTATGTTAATTTGCTATATACTCAAATCATGTAGAGTCCTTCCCAGCTGAAACAGCAGTGAAACTATTCAAAGCAAATATATGCAGTGGCTGAACTTCCTTTAGCACTTTGTGAATGGAGTTCAAGTACCAAGAGGTTGGCACACTTCCAGAAAGGAGGATTTCTGTTTCCAGTGCTGGCAAGCAACATTTGGGAAATAAACTTGCATCTGAAATGCAAACATATCCTCTAGTTCACCAGACTTCTGAAATCAGCTAAAGTGAGTTGAAACAGTTAAGTACTGTGAGGTGGAAGTGTGGTACTTGAAGATACTGTAGAGCAGTAATTTGAAGTTTTCATCTCTCTGGAGCTGAGGAGCTTCTTTGTAGACAGAGATGGGCTGTGGTGTGTTTTCTTTCTGATTCTACTTGAAAAGCCCACAAAGTTCAGCCTGCAAAGGTACCAATCATTCTTGCTCTCAGTGTTAACAGAGGAAATCAGTATGCAGACATTTATCTCCAGAAAGATTCATTATCTTCTTCCTCTTCTTGTCTCCATGGTGAAAGAGGGGTGAAAGCCAAGGCAAATAGCAGCCATCTATTTGTGAGCTGTTTTAGGGACCTTGTTTATAAGGAATTGCTATAGGCTTTTTAGTTCAAATCTTGCTCACATGACAGCCAGTAGAAAACACTCCTTTTGACCTGAATGGGAAATGAGTCAGATTTCTCATATTTTTATGTCTATAAAATGTTTGCTTTCCTTTTAGATATTATTTTAGTGAGTGAGAAAAATAATAAAAAAGTGTTTCATTTCTGTCATGTCTTCTAGCTTAAGTCCTCTAGGTGCTTTAGAACCTGTGTGGATTTAACTTCACAACATCCCTTTAATTCTGCTAACACTCATTTCAGCATTATAGATGGGGAGGTGAGAGAAGCTACTTGACATTCTCAGGCCAAATCTGAATGAGTACCACTCTCCTCTGCAGGCTGTGTTCCCACAAAGTTATTTTTCTCTTTAGCTATAATAGGTCTGCACCAGCAAGCTGGATTTTTTCCTCTAGTATGAACACTTGAAACAGCTGAATAAAGTGTCTCAAAATCATAACTAAGCCTGAGCTGCACTGACTTCAGTGCTACCTAACCTTTAAGTGCAGTCAAGGAGTCTTGCTGAGAAAGGTGGTTTGTTCACTTGTGAGGCCAGTTTGCAGCAGGAAATAAAGGAGGTGGGTTTTGGACATGCCACACTCTCACCAAATTCTAAGTAGCACCCCAGAACACATACTTATTCTGTCATCTGTCTGGAAACTCCCTGCTAATATTAAAAATCACTGCTGTTTAAAATATGAAACAATATCCTTTACTAGTATTAAATGAAAATCGAGACTCTCATACCTTAGACCTCCTTAATTTCAAAATTTCTTTGTACGTGTCAGCCATCATTCAACTCTCCCAGGTTTTTGTCATCCTCCTGCTCTCCAATGGGAAGTGCTCTTTATACAAATGTGTAAGGAAAGAAAAGCCGTGCATTCTTTAATCAGGTTATTTGGTGTCATTGAGGTGATAATCTGAAGACAAATGCCACAGTGACTGAGCTGAATCTAGTCTCATTTCAATTGCTGGCAACACACATAACAATTATGGTGGATAAGGTAAAGTAGGAATATCTGCCTGAGAGCTTGATTTTTCTGGCTGAGGCCAGCTATGGATGTGACTGGCTACAGTGATTTCAAAAACAGACCGCTCAGCTGCCTTATTCAAATTCATTCTATGAACCAATGAGGTTAATGGGCTTAAACTCCCCACCTTTCTCTTTCATTTGCCTGACAGGTTTCTGTCAGCTCAGAGTTTGATTGTCACTTCCTGCTGACAGTGAAGGAGAAGTCAGGCTATGTTTTGTATTGGTGTTGGCTGGAAAACTTCAATGGACATTGTCCACACCTGAGACTCCATTTCCTGGAAGACAGAGTTTCTACATGCTGGGTTTTCATCCAATGTCAAAATAGCAAACAGGGTCTGCAAAGTAGCATCATCTCTTCCCTTTGTATAGCTGAACAAAGCAGCACACAAGATCTCCAGTTTGAGATTAGAGGAGCTGAGATCACAGGGCAATAAACAATAAGCTTACAAGAGGACCATGTCTAATTAAAAGGTGAATGACATATGAAATGGATGATTATGGGCACTATAGCATTTAGTTTCCTGGAAGTACCTAGAATCCGGTAACACATAATTATTTACAGCTTATAAAAGACCTCTGGAGTTTACACTGACCTTGTTTTTTCCTTTGTAGAGCTGGAGGCTAACTTGTTCATCAATCATTTCATTGTGACTTAGCCTGTGCACTCCATAATCACAGCATTCTTGTAAAAAAGTGTTTTGGATGCATTTCATCAAGGCATTCTAATTATGCTCAGGTTGTGGGGAAATCAATGAGCTTTATGCACCTGGTTAACTTTAAGCATGCAGGAGAGGTGGTGTTTCAAAGGGGTTGCAAAACCATCTTCATGTTCTGGAGAAGATGCAACCCCACCTGCAGGTGTTCTTAAACTGGAATAGTAATGAAACAATTGCTGAATGTTTTGTTCTAAGTTGTTATTGTTAAGTCTTGAGTTGTTCTTTTTTTGCTATCATTAACAGTTTTCTACAAAAATATCCCATTGAAACACAAGCTTTCAAATATGCCAGAATTCCTACTGTCACATACTGACCTTCTGGCAGCATGAGCAGTCTTGAGCTGAAGTTTCTTTGTCTGGAGATTGGCCCATCTCTATGCGGGCAGACACAAAAGTCACATGAAAGGGGTTAAGTAGAAGGGAAACAGGGGGGAATTTTGACTTGGCTCATGCTTCTGGAGTAAAAAACTGTTAAAAGTTGAAGTTGTCCAGCCCAGGTCTGTGAAGTCCTACAACAAAATTGGTTTCCATGCAGGCAGAACTGCCTTTTGAATTCAGGAAATGAGCACATGCATCATAGCAGAGGAGAGAGTGGGAGGATAACAGGCAAATTTAATTTCACTCTGAACCTGATCCTGCTGTGACACTGTGGGATCACTCTGTCCCTTTTTCTCCTGCTGACCAGTGAGAACTCACACGGATGACAATAGCAAAACTTCTGTTAGAAAGGCTAGTGTGATTGTGCAGATGCATGGTGATTTAACCAGGTAGCTGAATGCCACACAGCCACTCATTCACAGCCTCTTACCCCCAGTGGGGTGGAGAGAGGAAAAACAAAGTAAAATTTGTGGGTTGAGATAAAGGCAATTTAATAGGACAGAAATTGAAATTATAATAATAAAAATTAAATATACAAAACAAGTGATGCACACAATGCAATTGCTCACAACCTGCTGAGCAATGCCCAGGTTGTTCCCAGTCAGTAGCCTCCAGCCAGCTTTCCTCCTCATTTATATACTGAGCATGATGCCGTACGGTCTGTAATATCCTTTTGGTCAGTCGGGGTCAGCTGTCCTGGCTGTGTCTCCCTTCAAGTTCTCGTGCTCTTCCAGCCTTCTCACTGGTGGGTTGGGGTGAGAAGCTGAAAAGTCCTCAATTTAGTGTAAACACTGCTTAGCAACAACTAAAACATCAGTGTGTTGTCAACATTATTCTCATCCTAAATCCAAAACAAAACACTATTCCAGGTACTGGGAAGAAAATTAACTCTATCCCGGCTGAAACTAAGACAAAATATGAGACACAATTTGATAGAAGAAATAGAAAAGGTATTGATTCAATGCTGTGTATCTACAGTTTGCAGTGATGTTTAAAAGTAGATATAACACAGTGATGGCCTGGGGCTGCTCTGCTTTGTTATCACTGGTGAGACAAAGCGGAAGGCAGAGAAGTGGGGTTCCATTTATTTTCCTTCAGCTGGAAAGAACATTCTCCTTGAAAAAAGACCTCAACACTAGATTAAAAGAACATCCTGGAAATGATTCAGTAAAGCAACTTGTGAAATAGTCTTCAGCTTGCTCTCTCACAGGTGTGTTGCCATTACAGTTACATTCAATCCCTAAGGAAGTTGTCTGCTTGCAGCAGTGTATCTTAACAACAGATTGCTGTGGGTTAGTAATGAACATGCTTTCAAAACAACTGTGTGAGGGAAAAAAACTTTCAACAGTTCTTCAGAAAACCCCCGTCAAGTCTCAGCATCTCCTGTGGCTGATGTACGCAGGTGTTACACGTACAGTGTTACTGGAAGTTTGGTCTTTGGTGTATCCTTAAGGAAATGAGATTATAGTCACATTCTGCGTATGTATGGGAGAGGATAACACCTTTCCTTATAACTTTTGAACCTAGGGATTGATTTCTGTTACACTTGATGGAGACGTGAACATGTCCAAAGTATTTTAAGTTTATACATGCTTCATGAAAATAGATGCTGATAGATGGGTGAAACCTTAGAAGTACCTTTGGTATGCTCCTCAACCATGGGAAGTGGTTTACTTGCAGGTTATTAAAAATTCATAAAGATTCCCAGAGGAAGGGGTGATCCGTGCAGACTCCAGCCATGTGTATCTTTACACTTGATTTTTTAGAAGAAAGGGAAAAGAGCAGCTGTGATTTAAATATCTTATTCTGCAGAGCTGGGTGAAAAATTGAATGTTATCCAAAACCATCAAAACAATTTATTTGTCCTTTTTTCTTTGAAATTCAAAATAGTGATGTGAAACAGCAAACTTCGGCTCATGTAGTTATTAAGCAATTAATGCAACTTGTTTGGCCATACTAAATCAAATCCTTTTTCTCTCATGAGTCCATTTTTTGGCTGTTCAGACTCATTGCTCGAGGATGATCTCATGCTGTGATATGAGTAATACAGACATATCAGCTATCCAGGGCCGACCTCTACCTCACCCTTTGCTCTGACTATTGATTTCTCTGGGTGTTTTATTTCTGCATCATGTGATAAGATAGCAATCTGATTAGCAGGTGATGAGAAACTGAATTATGTCGATATACAACAAGTTCAAAAGAAGCTAATTGAGAAATAGAAGTGAAACACAGAAGCCAACTCTTCACATTGACATACATCTTCTAAAATACAGAAAATCTTTTAAGTCCCTCCAAATCTTGTTAGCTAACAGAGGCCAGATTAGTCACTTTAGATGTAAGATTGAACCCATGTCATTTTTTTCTGTGATGTTTTGAGATTGTTAAGGCACCTGTTGGTTAGTGAAATACAATTGATTCATTGTTTTTGTACTTTCATAGCTAGATGAATTCTTTCGAAACACAGTGTGTGCTTCTGAAGGAATTATCTTTAAAAATGACAGCTTATTTAGTGTACCTTTTAGGAAGATAGAGAATGTGCCCTTCATTTTGTGCCCTCATAAAAATGTTGCTGAAGTGACAAGCAGGGTCACTCTTTCATGTGTACTGGCTTCCTTAAACCTACTGGTGTGAGAAAGGTGCTGGTTAGTAGCTCTGTCTTTTAAGCTTTAAATAATTCAATTCCTTGGGCTACTACATAACCTTCTTAAAACTTGGCAATGTTTGAGCCTTTTAGCAAACCTGATATAAAAAGCACGTTTTCTAAATAGCTGAATTTGAACATAACTCTTCATGGCTTGATGGTCAGTTCTGGGTAAAAAAAAATGGCAATATTTTCTCTGTTGTCAACTGCTTGATTTTTTGGGGGGATGTGCAGTGCTATTGCCAAGAAATAAAGCACAAAATCTAGCCCTGGATCTTTGGGAAATGCTTAGAAAACCAAATCAGTTGCACTCTCTGCTCACACTAGCAAATGAATTGCTGCCAAATCCATGAGAAATCAAAGAGACCCCACAGAACAAAGGAATGGCACTGGGAAGCCAGCTCTTGTTGATGTTGTATGAGGATGTGTTTGAAGGAATATGATTGTACCTGTGAAACTGAGGGCAATGCCCCAAGGCAGTGAGGACTTGCTTAGTTCTTCAGCAATGAAGTACACAGTGAATCTTCTAAGGAGCAAGATGATCCTAGTTAGCTTTGTAGGAGTAATACATTTTCCTGTGCTTAATTATTTAAAGGAGCCTGTATGGGTCTTTGGAATTATGAGACCCACTAATCAATCCATCCACTTTTGCATAATGCATGTGGCATCAATGTTATTCCATTTCAAGATCACTTAGGAAAAAACTTGCCAATCTGCTCATTGCTCCTCTGCAGTGCAAATACAAACACACAGCTTGCAATGCCATTTGCCTTCTGTGCTTATTTAGAGCCAGCTGTAAATGTTCCCAATGATTAGCATTTAAAGAAAAAAGAAGCCTGTGAATTCCTACCTTTGAGTGAGATCAGACACCTGATCTGATCTGTGAGAGGTTCCTTTCATAGTGCCAAGGTACGTTAGATTCTGTGAGATCCTGAAGATGAGTACTCTGAGCCTTGCTCTGCAGGACAGCATTGATGTCCAGCTGGGGTTCTTCACCTGACACATTTTCTTCATCATATGTCTGGAGAGAAAACCTTTCAGACTACTGAGCAGGACTTGCTCTTGCCTTTTAAATCCCAGTTGTTGCCATGTTGCAAACTGAAGGAAAGGGCTACCCATACTTACTGCCTGAGCAGAGCTCAAATCTACTTTTTCCACCTTTGGGGTACTCCTTCAAATGATTTTTTTTTTCTGCTGAGGTGGAAAAGGGTTTTCTTCACCCTCTGGATGAAGAAGAACAGTAGGAAAGAAAAAAGCACAAAGGAGACTGTGCTTCTGTAGCTTCAAAAGTAGAAAATACTCACATGGGCAAAAGAAATCCTATGACCTGGTCTGCAAACTATTCACCTGATGCTTGACCAGTGTGATCTGTACAGTGGGTGCTGAGACTTTCTCTTCTGCTTACAGGGAGGCTTGCTGCTATCTGGGCAGTTCTCAAGTAAGAAAGACCAGCTTGGCTGAACCCCCATTGTTTCAGGAATTGCTGTAGGATTTTCCATTATACAGTCAGGATATATTTTTATGGACAATAATGCAATTTGTTGTTATGCAAGCTAAAAAAAAGCTCTATCAAATATAATGCTTGTGAATATAAGCCACAGAAGACAGAAAAGAATTTTCCCTCTTTGCATGTCTGTCATTATGCTGTTCTATAAGTGCTTTATGAGACTTTGGAATAAACAGGATCTTGGAACAAAATATGTGCCCCCCTAGAATATGTGCTACTGCTTTTTTAATTGTATTGTTTTCAAAGCCTGCACAATCGTACATCATAGTGCCAGGAGGCTGAGTTAGAAAATCAGCTATGGGGTGTTCATAGGGTATAACTGTTTTCAAAACTCCTTGTGAAGTGTCCATGTGGTTCCTGCACCCCCCTGGGAGCAGCAGAGTGTATCTTCTTTGTAAAATATGCAGGAAAACTTGTGAAGGGAGAACCATGTTTGATGGAGCATTGTGATCCTCTTGCCAGTGAACTGTTTCAGACACAATACTGGAGAGCCATAGATGTGGGGAATGGAGGAAAACTTACTACCTAGCAATCTTCTCTGCATGTCTTTAAATATGCTTTCCTCCTGTGTCTGTTTTCAAGGGAATAGTGTTTGGAGATTTTCTCCGAGAATATTATGCCTTTTATTTTTGTTTCCTTCACCTGTGTTTTGATAGTAAAGATACATTGCCATATATATTATGAGTGCTGTTGCCTGATTAAATGAGCTATTTACACCACAACAGAGCAAATAGGAAAGAAGAGGCTTCAGGAATGTAAGAAAGCCTCTGTGTGACATGAGGTTTGGTAATGCTTCCTTTAGTTGTTTACTGGTGTTTAAGATGCATGGTGCTTGTGTTTTAATCATTGCTGTATACATACAGGATAAAGTGAGGTGTGTGTAAATGCTTGCACATGCATATATCATTAGGGATTGACAGGCTTTTAGTTTCAGAGGGAAGCAGAACACACTGTTGTTAAAAAACTGCTTTGCTGTGGCTATTGCTTGATCAGTTTTGCTGAATTTATTTTCTTTTGGTGTTTCAGTTGGCTTCTTAATCTCCTTGCTGGGCTCTGGTCTGTAGGAACAGACTGTTTCCTTTTCACTTAGGGTCAGTGCTGACTCTTTCATTGAGAGAGTTTTCTTAATGCTTTTAGAGACAGATGTGATAACATGGTCTTGCTCATGGATATGGTACTTTACACTTGCAAGAGGGACTTTACGCCCAAAATGGTTCACTTGGTACTACAAGAACAGTTTTGGGAAGTGATCTACTTCTGTGTTTGAGTCAAGTATTGAGTTTCTGTGGGCAAATCTGTCTTTAACACAAAACGTTGAAGCCATGTTTGTAGCTATGCAAACATGACTTACTCTCTACTGCCTTGTTTTCTGTGCTTGGTTACATTTTTAGATTCTGTGTCAACTGAACTTTGTCAAATTCTGTTATATTCTGCAAAATTTCATAAGGAAGTATAGCTCCTGAAAGTACTATAAACAACTTTCAATTAGAGGTATAGATATATTTATACATACATATATATATATATATATATATATATATATTCTGAAAAAGGCAATAAACAAAACCAGAAAATCCCCTTTCAAGAATCACAAATATACCTCTGTGGTCTTTTTTGTTTGTCTTTTTTTCTTGTTTGCTTTTCAGTACTGCCAGGAGGGGCTGTGGTGTCAGCAGTCAGGGTAAGCTACAGGTCCCATTCATGAGAAAATGAGCATTTACATTATTTAGACAAGGGTGTGTGGCAGTTGAATGTATGTTTCTGAAGTATATGTCAGCATAAGTGTGGCCTTGATAACAGTTCTATGGCTAATCAAACCTGTTTACTAGCAATGTCTACAGGGACAGAATAGCTGTTCCTCTTCTGGTGTCCGACGAGTTGCAATAGAGTAAGAACAGTATCATTACAGTCTGGTCCTCATCACCTGACCTTGTGAACACAGTACTTACAGAGCTCTGCATCTAATTGTACCAGAATGAGGAGGAAGCTTTGCTTTGGAAAATATTTTGCTTTGAAGGATGTGCACAGGGTCTTGGACCTGATGTGGTCTGAACTTTAGGTTGGGTAAGGACAAAATGAGAAACAGATCCAACTCCAAAACTGGAGCCTCAGGCCCTACAATAGATACTAGCTGAGACTTTCTGAAGTTAAAAAGAAATTTGGCATTACCCATTCCCTTTTTCTTTCAGCAGGGCCTGCCCTTGCAAATACAGGAAAAGATTTTTTTATAGCAATACTCATCTGAATCAATTTAATTTTACAGGGCTTTTCAATGCTGTTTCCTCTTTAAAGAGGTTTGGATTAAGTCTTTATTGTTTTGATGCCTTACCTCAATCAAGCTGAACTAGACCAAAGCTTTACATTTTGTTATTTTGCTTTCTTTCTCTTTCTTTCTTCCAGAAAGTGTTATGCAGGAATGTTCATGTTCTTCAGTCAGCTACAGCCTCTTGGCTGTTTTCACAGTACCCCCATTTTAAATATACTTCCTGAGCATAGATGAAAGGAGAATAAAGGTACTGTACTGATGGGCCCTACATTAAAACTAACCTATTGAGTGTGTGTATCTTTAGGATTATTCTATTAATTTGTATAAAATAATTATTTACTTAAGATTGGTGGTTCCTAAGTCTGGACTGGATAAATAAAGTCAAATACACTGACTTTACCCCACCCCACGTGCTACAGAGCTGTGTATGTTGGAAGAAGTCTTGTCATACCAAGACATATATGCAATCTTACAGGTGATACAAAGAATATAGCTTGATTTGTATTTGTCTGTGTTGGTCCATTTTACAGCTGTAGGTACAATGATTAGTTCCTGAGCTGCACGTCTTCAGAGTTTGAATTATTTGAATGTACACATTTTAATTTAAGGATATCTGTGCTGAGTAGTTATTTTATGTGAAATCCTGGCTCTCACTGAGGAAGGAGTGGAGTTTTGTCATTGACTTTGTAAGGACTAAGACTTTATCCATTGTATTTAAAAAAATGATAGGTAGGTGAACATTGTCTTTTTAAGAAGAATGCCCTGCAGGGTTTCTTCTGCAATGCACAACACACACAAATATATTGTAAATTTAATGATTTGTTCAATGAATGTAAAAGCTGGTTGCATAAAAGGGGATTTATTTTTAAGTGATTATTACCATCTGTCACTAGGTTTCACTGTGCTGCAATAAAAGTGTGTTTCAGATTCTGAGCAGTTCAGTCATATAAAAATCCAGAAGGACTAGTTTCTTCTGATGGCATTCCCCAGCTCTACCCTTAGAATTGCCTCTCCAGATGGTGGGTATATGAAGATGGAAATGCACAAAAAGTGGAAAACTATTCAGGGAAAAAGGGTTGGCCTGAATTTTGGAAGGTGGGTATATTCCATATCTGACTTCTGCGGTCCCTCAGTTGTCTTCCATCCTGCAAAAATATGGGGACATTTATTTGCCTGTGGCTATTGCTGCTTTTCCTCTTCAATCTATGTTCTTTCCTAAAGATTATTGGAGAGAAAAAAGATAAAATGGAAGAATCAAACAGGTGGAAGGGTTTTTCTTCTTCCATTCACCGTTCAGTCTTTGAGGGTAATCCCATCATATGGAAAAATGGATGTCTGCCAAAAGTGGACCATTAGAGAGACAGGCAAAACAGCTTGGAACTTGCTGATGATGTGATTTTTTTCATCCCAAGACTACACATCAGTCAGGATGTAAGCAGAAAGTAAATATATTATGTTGTAACTAAATTTACAGTAGTTTGTTAGGGAATGTAATGGAGTCCTTTTCTAGCTAAGGGATCATTGCATTTATTGTTCAAGCCTTAGATTTTAACTTCTTTCTTCTGTCTGTCAGGCTTGAATGTAAGTCTCTCCTCTCTTAGGAGCACAGGCTACCTACTGATCTGGAGAATCATTTTTGCTCTGCTGGGTGAACGTTTCTGTATTCTCTACAACTTTGGGTCATCTCCAGTAGGAGGAACAGTCACATCCCAGAGTACCTTAAATTTGAAGCTCACTGCTTAGCATATAGAAGAGTTCAAAGATTCACTGAATTCACTCTAATTCAGGGTAGCTCAGATATGTCCAGACACTGGGAAAGTGCCCACTACCAAACCTGTTTCCTTGCTAATATAGTTAATTTCTGTGGTTCCTGCTCTTGCGAGTTCCTTTTTTCTCAGTGCCTCCTGAATGAATCTGTAGTTTGCTCCTTTAGCCTATGGCACCATCTCACTGAATGAATGACAGGAGTTGACATACTCCTCTATGACCCTTTACCCTGTGAAAGCTCAAAGCGTTTTACAACCCCCAAACCATTTTCAGGTAGAAGCTGAGGGGCTTCTGTAGAGTTTGGAAGGAAATCTGTGCAATTCCCAGGAGAATGTTTTTGTCTGGAAGGCCCTGCCTAAGCACTGCTGTGCAAAGCTAGCTAGCTAGTAGCCTGATGAATATGTTATTATCTCTTCAGCCTTTGCAATTGGTGTGGGCTTTTTTGTAGAACCCTAGTGTCTATTGGCACACAAAAGAATTCTTTCCTTAGTGTTGTTGTTTCTCTTAACAGCAACTAGCTAACTTGCAAGTTTAAAGCACGTAAAAGGTTTGAAAGGCCAACTTGCTTGGACAACTGTATTTCTCATTTTAGTATGAGCAATACCTATCTCTCCTGCTTTTTTTTGTCTCGTTGCATTGCTTCAATATTCTTTTTCCTTCCCTGTTTTATGATCTCTTTCTCAGAAGTAAATACAGTTTAATGTAAGAGCTCATAGCAGAGACCTGAGCTTCTGGCTCAGTCTGCTGAGCTACTCTACCAGCCCCCTTAAGACCTGCCTTCCTCCTGGTTGCTGTGAAAATGTAAAACACAGAGAAAGTGAAAGGAATAGGAAGACTAGCACTGACAGGAATGACACTATGGTGCACTCTGTATTAAAATATAGCTCTTTTTGGTTTTCCCTTCTATTTTTTCCCCCATCTTTCCCCTGTGGTTCCCTGTAGTCATTGACAGAAGTTAACCTTTCCTGAACTTTGGTTGTATTTATATATTTATTTATTTGTAATTAACTAACACCCTTTTTGTCTCCTTCCTTCCTTCCTTCCTCTGACATGGAATCTGGAATATCTTTACTACGGCAAGAAGAAAAAGAAATAAAAATGTTAACTATTTTATTTTATTATTAACTAATGTTGGTGTTTTTCCCATCTCAGATCAAAATTAGCAATACAAAAGGTTAGTATTCTACTATAAGCAAGTGATGAGGACATCAATCATGTTCCCCATCTGTGCTCTGGGAAAACCAAAGGCGGAGAGTCTGATTTGCAATCCTGCTGGAGACTGTTAATGAGTAACAAAGAAACATGAAAGAAAGAAAAGGTAAAGTAATGGTAACAATGTTAGAAATTGCTAACAGAAGAATGAAACAGAAGCCTTCAGTTTTCAAACATATTTTTATTATCTTTTTAGCATCATCGTGCAGGGGGGTTGGAACTAGATGATCTTAAGGTCCTTTCCAACCCTAACTATTCTATGATTCTATAATGGCATTATTTGCATAATCAAAGGAAAGTTTTGAAAGGAGGATGGTATTTTTCATTAGCTGTGGTGCTCTGTAGTTACATATTTGTCTTATTCTTCATGAAGGTATAGTGGAAATGTGTACATAAATAATTTTGTCTCGATATACACTACTTGATGCTTGTGAAGTACTGTCCAGATGTTCTGTACTTTCTAATTAATTTGAAATAGTTAAAATCAAACCTAGAGAGTCTGAGGTATAGAGCACATCCCCAAAATTTCCTTGAGTTGAGGGGATCTAAGTGTCTTATAATCTCACGTTTCTTTGGATGGCTGTGGCCATGCTGTACCCCAAAGGAGCTCTCTGAACCCCAGGGACTCCTGGGACCCAGTGTCTCAGCCCATTTTCACCATATTCTTGAGCCAATGATGTTAGGGCATTGGTGGCAGCCTCCAAGGCCTTGATTCCCATGAATGCCTAGTCTTGTAATGAGTTTTTAAATTTCATCTCACATATTAACAGGACTGACTTCATTGTTTTGTATGAGCCTTTGTGAAGATGGAAGGCTTCTCTTTGGAAGTGCCTTAATTTTTATTGCGTTGAAAGTGGAGGAAAGAGAGGAAGATGGACTGTTTCTATGACTAGTACAAGTAGAGTATTAATAGTATTGTTATTCTCATGTGGTCTGTTTACTCAGCTGTCTGGAGTATATATTAATTAAATATATCTTACTTTTGTTATATGTTGAAAACTTGTTACTATGAAAAGATGCTGTAGTGCTCCTATCCTAAGAACAGCTCCATTTATCATACTTCATTATTTTTTAAATGTTTTAGCAAAGTTGCACTCAAGAATTGAATGAAAAGGTAAAGAGGCATGAAAACCAGGGTGGTTCATTTTTATGGAATTCTGTTTTCCCTCTTCAGGTATCTGTCATTAATTTTGTGTGCATATTTTGTTTCATGTGATAGGTTTCAAGGGGCACAGCACCAAACATTGTGCCTTTCATGTGGAAAATCATTTCTACAGAGAGGTCATACAAGGTTCAGAAAAGCTGGAAGAGAAGCTTGCTCCCCCATAATCTGCCTCTGCATGTATTTGGTTGACTTCTCAGTCAGACTAGAACTGCTCCTTTCAACATAGGCACTTTTTCACTAGCTGGAAGATTGATGTCCTACTTAATGTGGCACATACATTCTTCAACCAATACCTGATTGAAAAGGAGCATGAGAAAAAGTTACAGGAGAAGGGAAGAGATCCAATAAAAAGAGAGACATGTTAAATCATTATCTGTCATCTCTCTAATCGAGAGTCCTGTTCGGTGTGAAATTGAAGATATTTTTATCTTTGAGAAAATGACAGTAGGTCAAAGGAAGTGTTAACCTTGAAGTCTGTTGTCTAAGTCAGCTGGGCAATGATCAATGCTTCAAGTATGACTTAAGAAGTATTTCCAAATTGGCTTTGGGAGAATGTTTTTATGCTCCTTCTTGTCTAGTTATATTCCATCCAAGAATGCAAATGTTTCAGTAGTTCCCAAATAGGTCACTGGAAGCCTTGGACACTGCTCAAGAGGCAAAAAGATCAGATCCTCAGCTGGGGTAGATGACTGTGTCTTCACTAGAGCAAGAGTCACAACACTGTTAAAATACTTTGGCACTGATGATGTAACAGGTATAAGGCTAGGTAAGAATTTGTGCAAGTCAGCAATGCTAAATGCTTACATGTATTCTGGAGAATATTGTGTGTATATTTGCTGTGGTGGTTTCCTGCTGTCAAATCTGAGTTTCCTCAAACTTCACCATTGAGAAACTGCCTTTGAAACAGTCAGCACTACCTGTCACAGTGTAATATATAATCCTGGAAATTAGAGAGAGAGACACCAACAAACTGAGTAGTATCTTGCTTTCTTTTTTGCAGTGCACAGCTCCACAGCAGTGACAGTCAGGAAGCAGCAGTGAATTAAGCTGTGGAGTAAAGTGGCAATTGCATATTAGACAAGTGTCTGATCACTTGAATGCTCCTTCTAGGTAACTCCCTTTTTTTATGTGTAGACTTTCTTTGCAATCAGCATCAGATGTTGGTCAGGGCTAAATAAATATTTTTGGCTGAAGCTGGCTGAAAAATGAGGTATATAGGAAAAAGGTACCAAAATGCCAGATCAGCTCAGGGAAATGCAAACCCACTCTCTTGTCTCTGATAGTGCCAGGGAGCAGTTACTGCAGAGAAAATGGACAGTGCTATGGTAACCTGTACAGGGTGGTTTTCTAGCCCATGTCAGTTCATATTTGACAATGAAGATTGAAAGCCTATGCTTTTGTAGTGTTTTTGGATTATACTTGCTGTCGTTTTTCTGTTGTCACATAGATATCTGTAGACTTAATGCTGGTTTTCCTTCTGTTTGCTTTTAGACTTCCTGTTGATATTCTTTTTCTCTGCCTCTCTCCCAGGCACTGCACTTTTCTTGGTTTATGATATTACCATTTTGATATTTTCTTCCCAGTCACCAGCTGCATATCAAATAAGAAGTTTCTATTATATATAGTAATGCACTGCCGTCACTGAGCCAGTGATAACTTCATGAACTTACCAGTGATATTCTATGGGTTTGAAAATAGAAGCTGGTGATTATGTAAATAAAAAAGTGAATAAAAAGGGCTATAAATAGGATGGATTTGTCTGCATTTGCACTTAAATATAACGAAGAAAAAAAAAGCAAATCTTTTCTACATGATACAAAGATACTCAGTTTAGAAGAGTGGTGAATTAAATAGCTCTGTTGATCATGCTCCATGGTAGCAGTTGCACCAAAGGGCTGTCTTAAAGGTAGACCTGGTAAGGCATCCATTGTTAGGAATTATATGCTTGTACAGTTTAGGAGCTGCAGAAAACAGATGAATAGCAAGTCACAGCTCAGTGTAAACATCAGGTTTACTGTGGTGCCTAGAGAAAAGTTTTGCTATCTTGCATAGCAGAGAGTGATTCCTGAAAATCCTGCCAAGTGGGCCTCTGATGGCTTTTGTAAGAACTGGTTTGTAAACAAAGCCATTTGTCCAGTGGGAGAGTCTACACATGTGGGGATTTCCCATTGAAACTTGCATGGGCTACAGTAGAAAATCCATTCATCAAGTAATGGGCTTGACTGAGCAGTGCTCTAGCAGAGACGTGGCTGGGCTTGGTGTGGCTAAAAGTGAGCATGAGGATAATCTACTTCAAATCTTACAGACTTGCCTGCAAGGGGTAAATGAACCTACCATCAGGCAAAAGAGAACAGAAGAATTATAGTTACCCTATTGATATTCCAATAGTGTGTTGTATTCAGTATACCTTTATTCACGCAGAGTTAAGCAGCTGTCTGATATACACAGCATGGGAAAATGCTGAGCTGCAGTTTTTACTATTTGTCACAATATTTGGGTTGTAGCTCAATAGCTTTTCCATTGTAATGGAAAATTCCCACTTTGGTAAGATAGCACAAATTGCAAAAGCAACTTGTTAGGAATATACTTTGCTTATCTTCTACACCAACAGCATTATTCTTCCAGTTACAAGCTGGAAAAGGTCTCTCATTTTGAGATGTACATTTAGGTTTGGGACAGAGATAGTTTTCTGATGGCTTTCTGAAATTAATACTTCTTTATGACAGAGTGTATTACTGCTTGCTGTATGTAATAGTTTCTTTTACTGCCACTTATGTCCTTTGCAGGAAGGAAATTCGCCTCTGTATGACAGTACGCTTTGAGTGTCACTGGCTTTCATATTATCTATTAAAAGAGATAATTATGAGGAGCAGATGAGACCTCAAGGAGGCCTCCTGGACTGAACCCATTTCAAGGGGAGAAGCCACAGCTGTCAAAACTTTGACTTTCTAATTCCTGAAAAGACGTTAATTCGCTTGGCTGCATGATCTACTGGGAGTCGAAAAGAAACTCCACTTGCACGACCTCTGGTGTCAATCATTATGGGAGGCATCTGCATTTATATTGTCAAAGCACAAACTTTCTTTACTTCCTGAAGCATGAAATCACCTTTCAGATGAAGAAAGAAATATAATCCCCATTCTCAAGAGATGTAGCAGTTCTGTGCAAGGCTTCAGTTACACAGAGAGATGTTTAAACACTATGTTCTGACTTCAATATCAACCAATCTCTTGGAAGTTGCTTTGCAAGTGAAAGTTATACTATGTTTTTCAAGAGATCTATTACTACTTTGTATTATTTTAGGCTTCTAATTCTCCATCTCTAAACTAAAGGGAAGCTTATCACTGACTTTGACATTGTCAGCAGCTCTTGGCCCACAGTGTCCCACAATTTAGGCCTATGTTCACATGGCACAGAAAAAAATGAGGAGGTATATGTTTTAATGAAACTTTACAAACCAGAAGAGATTAGGTGGTAAACTGCAGCAGCAGGGTGGCTGCTAATGCATTTGATGTACAGTCGCTTAATGTCATTGAATTCATATCTTAGGGCTGTTTTAGGGTGTTTTGTGCTAGGTCTCTATCAGCTATGCTGACTTTCAGTTTGTTGATGGACTCACATTGACAGTTCTGTGGAATCCCATTGAATTATTTTGCAACAAAGTCAACAAGATGAGACATACTCATACATCTGGTTACAGTATTTGGGCCAGAGATCATCAATTGCCTACTAGGGCAGTGGCTTTTTTCTTGCTGGTTCTGCTAGTCTTCTTGACAAAGTTCTTGTCCATCACCTGAGTGAGTCAGAGACTTCATATTTAGCCAGAGTTTGCGTGCAGCTCAGAAGAGAATTTCTGACGCCAAAGAAAACAATATACTTCTGATAAACTTCTGAAAAGTTTAACTTTTATTTTCAAAGTTGATGAGATCACAAACCAGAAATGTTAACTTTCTCACTCTTTGAAGTACAGAATACTTTTCTTCCCTCTAAATGTGTGAATTTAAAGCACAAACTTAGTTTTCCTATGTTGGTACAGCCTGTTCTAACTACTTCTCCATGTCCGTGACTGCCACAGCCTTTCAGGTACAGTCATAAGATGTGTCAATCCTCTAAAAGCAGTGCTCCTTATTTTGAAAGGGAATAGGAGAGAATTTGGCTTGATTTCATTTTGTTGTTGTTGTTTTAAGCTGTGGTATGTTTCAGTGTTCTTTATTACCTGAATCATGTGCTAGAAAGGCTTGGTGTCAGTTGAGCCAGCAAGTTTGCTCCAGTGCATGTAGTTGATGCTCTAGCTTCAGTAAAAGGAATGGTAGCAGAAAACTTAGGAATACCTACACTGCACAAAATACTTCAGAGCTTTCCCCTCAGAAGGGCAGGTATGCCAATGAAGATGTTTCCAATCACAGACCTCTCCTGAATCTATTCAGTATTGCTGCAATCCTTATCAGTGATAGAGCTCTCAGGCATTGAATATGAGGAAATACATAAGCTTTAAAAATGAACTTGTAATTTCAAAACCTGGAAGTTTCTGTCAGAAGTCACAGTTAAACCTGCTGTGCTTGCTGTTAAAATGGGGTTGTTACAGGAGAAAGTAGTTGAAAATGGTATCTCCTTTACTCAACAGTTTTGTTATTTTTTTGGAAACGAGGCAGGATTATTTTAATGCCCAGACCATATTCCTCTGGTCTTAGCCCTTAGTATCCATTTAAGTTCAGAACAGTCTGATGCCTTCTTTCCTTGCTCATCTGTCACAAGCTTTACTGACTGACACTCATTGGCTTTTCCTGCAAGATGGCAAGTGTAAAGATACAGAGAGTACGTTAATTTGATGAGGGTCATGTTTCCATGGCAGCAGCAGCAGTACAGCATGGAGCAAAAAGCCAAACTGCAAACAGCTGTACCAAACCCAGATGCTTCCTTCTCATCTTAACCATCCAAAGTACCTGTGTCCAAAGCAAAGAATGCTCTGAGAATTCCTGCATAACAGTTGGCAGGATAGAGCCCTACATGAATGTCAGCCTGGTCTGAAAGTCTTTGGGAGGATGCTTTAAAGTAAGGCACTCAGGTTCCCTGCCTGCAGCATCCCAGTAGATTCTGTTGCCTCTGTAACTTGATGAACCCTTCCCACGACAAGGTTGGCAATTAAACAGGAGAAAAGAAGACAAAAACAAGTGCTGAATTGATTCTTGGAGGTAAAAAGAGTCAGTTTTCCTCCTTCTCTTCTAGTTCATGATGGACAGAAATTAAAAGGCAGCCAGGAACAGAAAGGATGGTAGGATTTGAAAGCAGGTTGTTTTGCCTCTGTGAGAAGACTGCAAGTTTGTTTATGAACTGACATGAACCCAGTAGCACTGTGCCATGAAGCCATTTGCAAGACCAAAAGCTCTCTTAAGCCCGGATTTCTCTCTCTATCCCGAGAAACATAGTAAAAACCTAGAAGGGATATGATTATAATTAAAAATTGAGGCCTGAAATAAAATGGGCTCTTTATTCTTCAGACCAGCAACCGGTTGGATGATCTGTTTTCATTTTTTTGATCTTCAGTAGGATTTGAATATAGGTAAGTGCAATCCTTTCTTTGCAAAGATAACATAGCAAAATACAAGACAAAAAAGAATCTAGGCTGCAGGATTAATGTGTACTTTTTTTTTCCTGTGAGTATGGTGTCTTTCCATGCCGATTTTATAAAGGTTGTTTTCACCATATTGCATTGCAGTTATTCTGTTCAAGGACCAGTTTCATGCCAGATGTAAGATGTTCTGCATTTCACATGACACATGCTTTGGCAGCTCTTGCCACATTTCTGTATTGTTAGCACAGCTTCTGTTGTCTTATTGGCATAATGAAGATGCTAGCATGCTTTCCAGCTGTTCTTGGATAATTCTGTGTGTATCTTAGCCTAATATCTGTCAAGTTTAGTGTGATTCTGTGTTCTACATTGTTTTACAAAAGACCTATTGTTTCCAGTCAGACAGTCTTGGTTATATGCTTATTAGCACATTAAATAACCTGCTGAAAATGTCACCTGAAGCAGTGCAGAAAATCATCAATATCAAGTGTGAATTTAGCCCAAATGCTTTGAACTTTTATCTGATATGCCTCATGTCTAACATGTTGCACAGAAAAATTCAGCAAAACATCAAAGTGGTGCTTTCCCATGAGCCTTCACATCCTGAAGAGCCAAGGCAATGGAAAGCAGCCAAGGGAGTTCATACTGCAAAGTCATAACTCACTTTTCATTGAGTGATGAGTCTGTCATCTCTCGCTTCTCACAGGTTTAAGAAGCAGGAATCCTCCAGCCAGACCCCAGGAGTACAAGCCAGTGACCCTGTTAATCTCTTCTATACTTCAGTGTCATCTGTCCCTTTTTATTTTTCTCTCTCTCCCTTTTTTAAACAAAACCCATCTGTACATCTTGGCCGGCAGGAAATCAAAAGAGCAAAAAAGTAACTTGTCTTCTCAGTAAGTAGGGCACCTTTCATCCTGTGAAACAAAGTAGGGTTTTTTTTAAACTAGAGCCTGAACTGGAAACTTGAATGCATCCTGAAGAAACTTTGTCTGCTGAAATCTCTGTGAACAGAGCTTATCACACCTAATATTTGCACACCTAAGTGCAAGAAGGGCTGTTTGTGCTGTGTATTGTTCTGGTGGAGATGGCTGGTATATTAGACAAGAGGAATGAAGGTGCACCTTCTGGGTTTGAAAACCCTATAAATATGTATAGATAAATTAATATTTAATGGTAGCATACAATTATATGCCTCCTCTGTGCATACTAGGAAATAAGGTTATGTCCCTTCAAAATCATTCTGCTGGCCACTGCTGAGATCTCTTGGTAGAAGGGGTGAAAAACTCTGCAAGCCATCTTTAAGATGGCTTTGAGCAGTCCCAGATCTATTGTGGCTGCAAGTATCCATTTAATAACGCTGTCTATTGCATCTAGAAGAAGGATCAAAGGTCCACACCATGTGTAGCTCACTGTGGTTTGTTGGGGGGTTTTTTGGTCATGGTAGACCATGGCTTGGGAGAGCAACACTGCCTTGTAATGTGTTCCAGTGTGCTTACTACACTGAAGATTAATGCTGTGTGAATGCAAGATAGGTGTGTGATGTATGCGTGTGCCTCTATATGCATGTGTATATAAACAGTCTGAACAGCAGCATCTCAAATGCCTTTGGTAACATTGTGAGTTTTCTGATTTAGAAAGACTATGTGGTCTAATTTGCTAACTATTGAGTTTAGGAAGATTGTCTTTTGGTATTTGAAAGGGAAAGCAAACAAAAGCCAGCTTTTATAATTAGTAACTTCTAAAAGCTGTATTTTCTGTAATGATCTCCCATATTGGTATAGAATACAAATTTGAGGTCTTTCAATGCAGTCAGCTTCAGATTGACTACTTGGGCCTATGTTGTCTTTTCAGGATGAGGAACCTGCTGATCAAAGACACAGACTAAATACAGATTTCCTATTCAGGCCTTTTGGGCTGAGAACTTGGCTTAGCCAGTGACTGCTCTGTGACATGGCTAAATGGTTATTCTAGCACAGGCTGTTTAAAAATGCTGCAGCTGAGGAAGTAGAGAGCTGTGAGGTTCTTGGAGGTACATGTGTTTGTAAAGGAGAGTAGGAAAGTGAATGGAAACCAAATCTTAACATGAAGGTTTTTGTGAAAAAAGAAAACATTTGTCTAGGCAAGTAATGAGAAGAATCTTGTGTTTAAGAGCATGCTAAGTGCTCATGAGCTTAGCAGCAGTTAGAAGAGCAAGTATACTAGCCTGATTCTTGGCATATGTTTTCACAAAGATGGTTGCTCATATGAAACCTCTAAATGCAATACAAAAGGCATGTAGTATTCAGAATGATGCTGTTCTTGAAAGCATATTCCTGGCCAGAAGTTGAACATAAAACTTCAGCATCATCAGTTAAAGCAGAAGAAAAAATTCTCACTCAGGTAAAAAAAAAAACAACAACAAAACCCATGCATTTTTCCTTCCTTTCTAAGTGAAAATGGAAAATAATTTGATGGATTTGTTTGACTGGGTTTTCTTATTCTTCGATACCTTTCTCTCTGGTTGTCCTTTATGTGCCTTTGCTTTTGCTGTTGCTTTACTTAGAAATTGTAGGGATTGAGAACCCCAGAAAAACACGTGTGGTTCAGGAACCTTTAGTCGTGCTCCTTTGTCATAATTTCCAGATGACTTTCTGCCTTTGTTATTTTTCATAATGCCATGTAGAAGGTTCGTGAAATCAGCAAGAAAACAAGAACTGGTCAAGGACTGAGCACACACTTCTTAGCACTTACTGGTTCAGACTTGTTCTAGACATGGGATGCAAATAAGGAAATTAGAGTCCCTGTAGTCACTCCCCTGTAGCCCCAGAGTCTTAAAGACCCTTTTATGAAGATCACAATTCTGAATGTTGAAGCATGTATGGAAAAAAATTCCTGGAGAGAGAGAGAGAGAGAATGCTCAGTTGTAGCTTTTGTAATTAGCAGCCGATATTGTGTGCTTATAATAGTCTTACTGACAAAGCTAAAACCATTTCTTAAGATCCAGATGGCTGCTTTTCTTTATGACTTGCTGTAGGGTACAGACTTTGATTTTATATATTTTGATAATCTATCCTGATTATTCAACTAATACTCATCGTTCTCCCTGTGCTGCAACAATACCCTTTGAGAAGCTGCAGCATATGGCTTGGTAAGGGAAATTTCAAGGTTAAGAAAATCTTCTTTAGCCATGTCTCTAACTTCTTTGTTTCCTCTTTCTCGAGGCTGGGACCTGTAACTTTTATAATATCTCTTTAAATGTTTTCTGGTGACAAGATTCTCATTCAGAGCAGTGTTTTTCACTGGATGGGGAAATGTCTTAAAACATTCGTTTGTCTTCAGAAGTGTCTTCTAAAGTCAGCCAGTATGTGCGATCAAGTTCTAATCCAAAACAAGCCAACAACCACAACAACAAAACACATGGGAGAATTTGGTGGAAAGAAAATGCAGAGGGCAAATCTGCCCTTGTGTGTGGCAGAGGAGATGGAAATAGAGAACTCAAAGTCCATGTGGTGCTGCATGAGGTTACCACGTCAGGATGTGAATTGGCAGGATGCAGTACAATGTAATTGCAACACCTTCAGAATCAGAACATCACTATCATTAAAAAGGAGGAGGAAATAAGGAGCTTTAAAGACAGCTGAATATTCGACTTATCCAGGCCATTGGCATTTTGATTTTATTCATTCTCTTTTTATCCAGGTTAAAATATATCTAACTACCTGGAGCTCAGGTTTTGCCCACAGATGTGTTGTTTTAAGAATACCACATTATCTTAACAGTTACAAAGCAAGAAACAAGGGGTTGCACCCTCCTTAGAAACATGCCCACCTTACATTCTCTCTGGAAAGCTGTCTTGAACAGACTGGGGTTTGAAAAGAAAGAGTTTTCCTGGTTACCCATGAGATCCATGATCTCTTTCTCCTTCCTGGACATGCCCTGTTGCTAATAAAACCCCAGTAAAACTATTTCATATTAACTGTGAGGTGCTTCAGGGAGGAAAATTTATGGATCAAGTTACCAGAAAGCATCCACAGCACCCTCTCTCTTTTGTTCATTTGAAAGCAAAGGTATTTTGTGAGACGTAAAAATACTCCTTGCTGCAAAGATTTCCTCAGCCCTAACCAGCATTCTTTTCTAGAAAAACAGAAAAAAACAGTGAATCATAGCAAATTCTGAACTAGGACTAAGCACAGGTATCCTGTGTCCAGTGGGAATTTCCTGATTGCTGGACTGGCAAGAGTCCAGTGGGCAGAATTAGTTAATCTTTTACAAAGTCAGGAGTGCTAAAAGGGAGTCTCTGTGCCAGAGAGCAGAATAGCACAGATTTAAGCCTCTGATCTAAGTCAGAATGAACCGAGACAAAGAATTCAGAGATTTTTTGGGGTCATCTTCAGTTCAGAAGCTGTGGCTGCCCCATCCCGGGCAGGGTTCAAGGCCAGACTGGACAGGACTTGGGAGTACCCTGGTCTAGTGGAAGGTGTCCCTGCCCATGGTAGGGGGTTAGAACTAGATGAGACTTAAGGTCCTTTCCAACCCAAACCGCTCTGTGATTTTGTGAGTCCAGTGAGCACATCAGCCTGTTGGCTGTATGCAAGGTCCCTCTGTTTATGATGGGTGTAGAGTTCTGTGCTATTTCTCAAATGTTTTTTTAAAGTTCTACAACAGAACAAAAAAAATACTGAAACTCAAAATTCTAAGTGAAAGTGGGTCTTTTTTTTGTTTGTTTTATAACTTCTTAGACTCATTTAAGGTGTCAAAAGAGGGCAGTTAAATTTGTCCTAATTTAGAGGTTCAGCTGTGCTTGGAGTTGCACTGATTTTTCTTTATGTTACTTCTAAATAAGTGACATTAAACCAGGAAAATTATTTCTGTTCGGAATTGTCTCTATTACTGCTGTATTTAATGGGTTCATAGCAAAACTAGAAGATAATTAGCCTGCTAATTCTGGTTTACAGAAAATACTTGCTTGAGATTTGTTAGCGTGTCCCAGACTAAGACATAGTTTTCCCAACTGCTTCTAAATCCAACTGTTTCCTAATACAACTTTCTCTTTCCTCAGTGGGTTACAATGTTAAAACTATCCCGATTAAAAGCACCAATCGCATTACTAGCAAATGGGTGTGTGGTGTGGACAGACATGCAGGAGAGAGCACAAAGTGTAAACTTGTCATTTGTTTGGTTTATGAAAAATGAAGTGGAGCCAATAAGGAATGTGCAAAATATTTCTTGTTCTTAAGCTCCTCAGTGCTGCTGTCAAATTTGTTGTCAAAGCAATCAAAAACTAATGACTGTGATTAGCTGCTGAAATGGGTCTGTGAGTTATGGGCCATATAAATATTTTGGCATTAGTTCTGTATTCATACCATGGAATAAATTTACTGAAACTCTGCACTGGAACTCAAGTAAAAGGGAACATAAGGAATGTTTTACATGGATGTTGTTTTTCTTAGGAAAAAGTATTTCATTTATATCCCTATTTTTCAGGTTTTATACATGGTTCCTAGATAAATACATATCCCACTCCCTCCCGATTTAAAATACAGCATAAAGAAAAATAGACAGCTGTTTAAGAAAAATGTTTCGCTTAACTAGGCTCAAGGGGTTGTCTTGACCATAAAAAATCAATAGAGCTATTTACAAGGGAGAGATACATTCTCCGTTGTATGGGGTTTCACAGAGCTATTTTGCACTGCTCAGCTGCCATTTAATTGCATAAACTTTTGCCAGCTGTCTGCAAAGAGGAGAATTCCATTACAGAAGACATGAATGACACTGGTCATGTTACTGATGTGTCTACAGTCTGGCACAGAGAAACCTGCAAGGTTAACAATTTGGGAAGCAATTTCCTCCAAGAGAAGAGTGATAAGGAAATGATAAGGCAAGTAAAATTCAGTGTCATAGGCACCATGTATTTGTTAAAATGATCTGTATTGCTCACAAGTGGGGCAACATAAAGTGCAAGACCCCTTGAATGCTCATCATCTGGGAAGATACGATATCTCTGCTCATCTATATTCTCTAGCTACCTTTGCCTTCAAAGGGCTGGATGCTGTAATTGTGTCTTCAGATGAGTTGAAAAGCTTCCTGCTATCCATAATTTCCATTGTGGGAACAAAGAAGTGAATTTGGTCAATCTTAAACACTGCTTGGCTCCTGAGTACTTCCTGCTGCACTCAGCAGTAGTGCCAGCTATCAGAAAGCTGAGCCCAAATATGCAAACTATGACTAAAATTCTCTTTTCACATTGACCTTGCTGGTATTACTCTTCATTTACATTCCTGTGGGTGAAAGAAGAAACTGTGTGTGATTCATACATGGGGTAGACTAAGTGTGGACCTTCCTCAAATGACTTATTCAGAGACATCTGTGTAGCTTTGACTTCAGGAGAAAACTTATAAACAAGGTGTAAATGAGCATGCAGTTTACTTGATTGATCTATGTGTACAGTTTAATGCTGAGGTTTTTCACTTAGTGTTCACTTCCTAAACGAGAGACGTAAAATGTTTAAATTAAATGAAGCAGAAAAAAAAATATTGATTCTCTCCTATCCCCTCATCCTTCTCACTAAAAGTTTTTTGCTTTTTGCATTAGTAGCTGTGCTATATATCGGCATTTATGCTAATGAAGAGCCCACGATATTTCCTAAGTGTTCCACTACAAGGACCTAATTAATAGCTTTCATTTATCCAGCAAAAGAAAAGCTCCTGCAATCTCCAATCCATTGTGCAGTAAACTAAAGATATAAAAGGGTCATGAAACTGGAGTCTCTCCATAGTTGTGCCATCTTTTATTCCAGTACTGCCAAATGCTTTCTTCGAGGAGATAAAACTTGGAACTGCAGTATAAAATAAGCTCTGTGGTTCATATCACAGCAGTTACTGGTAATCTCGGGGATTTCTGTGGAGCTGATACTATATTTAATACAAAGGTGGGTCACTGATTTTTGTATTTGCTTTCTTAACTTGCTACTGGTCTTCATTCAAAAAAGTGTAAACCACACTATTTGTGGCTAAACTGGAGGTTTTGATCTGGGTGATCTTAGGCAAGTCCAGTAAGGTTACAGCAGAAAGGCCAAGGATTTCATGCATGTATGGTTCATCTCCCAGCCTGTGCTCTGATAGCTATTAAGCTGAAGAGTAAAGATTCTTTTCATACTTTAAATGGAATACTTAGTCACAAAGAACAAGAGTAATTATTTTATCGACTTTTTTAACAATTTGTTTTTTATGACACATTATAACCATTTCTGTAGTCTTCATCTAATCAGCATTTTTAAACGGTCATTTAAATACTGTGAGCTGTAAAGATTAAAAAATACAAATATTAATAACTTCCCAACATTAAAAAAAAAATCAATTGGTTGGGAAATTAGTTTTATCTCTGTGAAATTGCAGTATCTGAGTAGTCATAAAGATACACAAATGTAATCGATGCCAAATTTAAAGCATCTTTAGGGGACATCAATATTATTTGCATATATTTTCATTAATTTGTCTGTCTTTATTATACTGCAGAGTGCAGTCTTCTAAAATCCTCCAAATAATGCTAAGGTGTATCACTGAGACTGCTGCTTTATAAATATTTGTAGTTTCTCCTTGGAAATAAAAGTAGTTAAAAGTTTGAGTTCTGCCTACCCGCTATGTTAACCTCTGTTTTCTTAAAACCAGGAAAAAAGTAATTAAAGGCTCTCTAGCATGATTTTTTTTTTCAACATAATTAAAATAGAAGGATAAACCTCTCTGTTTTCAAATTAGTCCTTCAAAGAGAGTGAAATACTCAGATATGCCACTGTGACTTCCACATTATCTTTATTTTTGGTGTAAGCTGGGCATCACTGTGAGGTGTGCAGACAGAGTGAGAATGTAGAACTTCATTGTTGTAAACTAACCTGAGACAGCCCTCTGGCTCTTCTATAGCAATACACGGAAGATTTCAATTCCCTGTCTTCTTTACTGTGAGGGTGGTGAATCACTGGAACAGGTTGACCAAAGAAGTGGTAACTGCTCCATCACTGTCAGTGTTCAAGGCTAGGTAGGACAGATCCTTGGGCGACATGGTGTAGTGAGGCATGCTGTAATGAGGCGTTCCTGCCCATGGCAGGGGGGGGTGGAAATAGATGATCTTAAAGTCCTTTCCAACCCAAACCAATCTGGGATTCTATTCTGAAATTAAATCCAAGCCATCGAGTTATCTGTAGTCAGGTGATGAGTTGGATTTTCCTGTGCTCAGAAAGTAGACAACATTGGGATGGAATAAAGGGATACCTGTTGCAATATCTTAAAAAAAGATTATTCACAATGTAGTGGTAATTGGCACATAATTCTTTTGCAATGTATCAGTAACAATAATAAATCCTCAGTACAAAAGAAAAAGAAAACTGCCACATAGTATTGGCATTGCATTAGAAACAGCAGGAACAATTGCTGGAAGCACTGACAGGTATCCCCAAAGATTTCCTCTACCTTCACTACATGCAGTAATTTGAAAATGAATTGATGCTTCATGCATTCTAACTCTCTCTTTTGCAAAACTATCTAAAAGGTTCCTGTTTTGCTATGTATCAAACATAACACAGCTCTCTGAGGCTATGACATTGTTTTCTCAAATCTACAGTCAGTACTTCAGACCATTTAAATTAATATAAGCTGACTGTTGGAACAGAGAATTCTCTGAAAGCCAACAGAACGCAAACAGAATGAGATCTATCATGTCCTTGGATGTTTTCCATTGACAGATAATTGCTTTTCTTGGGTCAAAAAGTCTTAAAGAGCAAAAAATGCAAAGACTTACAGGAGCAGCCTCTTCATTTTCTACCTGCAGCAGCTCTTTAACATCAGCTTTGCTGAATTAGTTATTCTTGAATGATGCTGAAAGCCGGCTGCTTTAATAAATGCACAGATCTAAACAAAACCCCCAAACCAAGATTAACACTGACTCAGTTGAATGTTTTCACAGGCTCCTTTAGCATTAGTTTGGTCTCTTAGTGGATCTCCATAACCACTATCGTGTATTAACACATTCCAGACTTGAGCTGTCATAGGGAATTCACTCTAGAAAATTGGCATTTTCTTCCCAAAGACTTGGTTGTCACCAGTTGTCCAAAATTGGCCTTGAGATCCAGGAATTCTGTTCCAGTTGTATTTCTGTACAAGTGCAATGAAGCATTGCCTCTGTGGAGATATTTCCACACTTGAGCTTTGTTTCAAATGCTTTGTAGAAGTCTCAGTTTTATGCAGTGTAATATATGAAATTCCTGACTAGAACCCAAGCGACTGTAAGTATGTTGGAATTAGGGTATTTTCTCGATTTGTTTTTCTAAGGTGTTTTCTTTGTGTTTCTGCTCTTTTTCTCTCTGTCGTTCTCTCTTGTTTTGTGTTCACTGTTACTGGCAGCAGTTTGGTTACAAAAATCGGTCACAGGGAAATAGTTTTACAGCAGCACTCCCCTAAACTCACCAATTGTACTTGGGTAAAGAGGATGAGTTACTTCCTAGCTTTCTGTTTCCAAACATGCCTCCTGTGGGCTGAAAGGAGTAGCTACACCTCCCAAAGGTGCTCTGCAAGAAGAGGCACTGACCAGTCAGATAGATATAAGAGGCTTGAAATAGTGGCTGGAATACAACACTATACTAGAAAGACCTACCAAAGTGCATTTCTTTCCTTTCTCAGGATGACCATGAGATTTTTGGTGTTCCAAATGTAGAGAAAGCACAGCAAAAAATGCAGGACATCGTACTAAAGCCAAATGGTGCATGTGTGGGGAGCAGCAGGGTTGTGCTAAGGCTTTATCTTTTGTACAGGGGATACTCTGCTGCTTTAAATAAGACACTTCTTTGCACATCCTGCTATATATATATAAATGTAGTAACACAAACTGAGCTGAAAGTAAATTTCAGCTGGAAGTAAATGAGCTAATTTCACTTTTGACTAGGTTAAATCTAAATCAATCCTAGCTAAGCACTAATTAGGTCAGAGCTTGTTCATCCTTGAGGCTAAATACCACGTATCATTCTGATATGCTGACTTTAGAGTTGCTCTTCCTGTTAACTGGTGAATGGGACTTGATACTCCAGCTGCAACATTTGTCAGCAATGGCAAAATCCAATGTGAGCATGAGACATTTATTGACTAATGAACATCCTGATTATATCAAATACTCCATTAGTAACCTGATGGACAAGGTTTGGTTAGCAATTCAAGTAGTTTTCCCATAATCTTAAACTACTTTTCAGATAGGCTTGAGCCACATCCCTCTAAAAGTGACAGAAGATTTTTACTGCAAGTAGCTCCTGAAGTTGCTCATTAACAGTTATTGATATCATAACACTTTGTGCTATAATAGACTTTCTTTTGGTTATTAGAACTTTTTACCTTGGGTTCTCAAGAACTTACTCAAAGCAGCTTAGTATTTTGGTGTCTCAAATGTGGTGTTTTGGGGTTTTCCTTATAATTTGTCCTATTTCTCTTTATTTACTAGAATGTCTGGGAACCAAAAGAACTATTTCTTCATTTTTTTTTCTCTCAGATAAGTTTTTTTTCAGAATTTTCAGTGATTCTTTGCTATAGGTAGGAATATGAAGTTCTATGTATGCTGTGTTTCTTGGGTACCTCGTTGAAATTCTTACAGAGCTCAGAAGTCACTATACACAGTGTCATCAAGCAAACATTGTGCAAATAACATACAGGATGAATCAAAAATATTGTGATAGACATAACTGACTTTGACAACCAGACTGTTTTCCAGATCCTAAAACCTAAACCAAAACATGGTGTTCAGCACAGCAGATTTTTCCCACTAAGCACTAAGCTAATTGGTAATAATTTTTAGGTTATTTTTATTCATGTTTGGTCTGGCTTTTGGTTAAAAAAATGTTAACATTTTCCCATTCATTTAAATGGGAATAGGGTTGGACTAATAACTAGTGTTTTTGTAAGAAGCTTGCAACTAATTTGCCTACAAGGAACCTGGAGAGAAATTTTTTACAAGGGCAAGTTGTAATAGGATGAGGAGGAGTGGCTTTAAAGTGAAAGATGATAGATTTAGATTAGATATTAGGAAGAATTTCTTCCCTGTGAGTGTGGTGAGGCACTGACACAAATTGCCCAGGGAAGCTCTGGCTGCCCCATCCCAATCAGTGTTCAAGGCCAGGTTAGGTTTCCATATGGACCTTCTTGATGGATTGAACCACAGTTGTTTAAGGCATATTTCCAACTATTCCAACCTTATCCTAGAGCAAGAAGTTTGGTTTTCAGCCAGCCTAACAATGAGAAGACATAAAGATGGCTTAGTGACGCCTTTGTTCATCAGGTTCACAGTTTTACTGTGTACAGTGGTGTGACTGGAGGTGAAAACTTCACTTCTAGTTCTGTCAGACAACAAAACCTCTCTTATGAAACAGACATCGGTTTTCTTTTAGAGAATGATGATAGTCTGGGATGAATATTTGAAATCCCAATAAGACTGAATGAATTGCTCATTATTGTTCAATATTTGAACAAGAGACAGTTTTTTTCCCCCACTGAAACACTGCAAGGCTCTGTAAGGAACCCAGTTCTAGGTCCTCTAGGCCTCTAGGCCACTCTAAGGTCCCCCTGAACAATATTTCCTGTTGCATTGTCCTGCTTTGTTATGAATTACTTTCTTTTTCCCTGAAAGTTTATACTTCGTTTGTGAAAGATTTTCTGAATGGAATTAGTCCATTACAAGAGCAGAGGAAAATTTAGTTTTGTTTTGGGTTTTGTTTTTTTAAAATAGAGTATTCAGTCTAATCCTTAAATCTCGGAAGCTGATAATCAGTTGTGTTTCCCAGTCCACAGTACTGTCTGCTTAAACCTTTCTAGAGAATTAACCAAATAGGGTTTGAAGCAGGTGAATATTCTCTTCAAGCTTCACATTATCTGTATGTTCATCTTCTTCAGGATTTACCTTTTTTTCAGCAGCAGTAAGGCAGAGGGGAATTCAAAGCCCAGTGCATTTCAAGGACTGCTGTATCTGTCTGGACCTTTTGAAAACCACACCTCAAAGAATAGCAGGACAGGGTACATCAGATGCAACTTCTTAGACAAGTCTGGTTGCGTATTTCATGAAGAACCCCTTTCTCACGTTTCCTGCCACCAGGGAAACCTACTGATCCCAAGCTATTCTGCAAATGTTTTTTTTACAGGGGACTAAATTTGGTTTGTGTGTCAAGCTTGTGACATGCGTCTCTGAAAGTTCTGATGTGAATGGTGTGCTGGCTGACAAGAAGTAGGTCTATTGCAAAAAGAAGATTAGGACAGAATTGTTATGCCTCATGGTCCAGGCTTTTAACTACCTGAGAAAGCAACAATCTTCCCCATTCTGTAAAGATGTTATAAAAAGTCTCTGTACTTTTTTACCTTTTTTCCAAAGCTGTCAAAATGGTACTTAGTAGGTTTATCCAACAGATTGTGAACTGCAAGTGCAGTCACTGAGCTGATCCTGTTTTCATCATTGACCTTAAGCTGAAAGAAGGGAAAGATCAAACAGATATTTTTTTCTGATCTTAGAAAAGCTGCCAAAACTAATGAAGTTGAATTCATTTGGGACAAAGGAGATGTTTTTGTTTTTCTGCCTCTTTCAGCTTAGTTGCGTTTTGGATGGCACTCAGCTATTGCAACTGGAATATAAAAGAACATGGCATCAAATCCCTCTGAAAGCTGGGTCTGTCTCATGTAATTACAATGCCACCAAGAAAATACTTGCTTGTGTCTTACATGTGTATACTTCTTCTTGGTAAACAGCTCAAATTCACACAGTGGATTTTTCATTGTTGGGAGGTGATTTGTCCTTCCCGCATCTCTTCGGCTTGACCACAAGAGATTAACCTCAATCAAAGTTTGATCCAAATACACCTACTTTTTAGAATGACAGAGGTGAGGTTTTATATATGAATCTCAGTGGTTTGGTATTGGACAGCCTGCTGACATGGAAACCTATGGAACTGTTATTTGTATCCTTGTGTTCAGTGCTCTGAGTGACACACATTCACAGTTCAGCAGCTTCATGCACATACAAGTTGCACAGCCTATCCAGTATTTATATATTCTTTGGGTTAAGTACCCTGGGAATAAACTTTAATGCAAAATCTTTTTTCTTAAAAGGCCATTTGTCCTGGGTTCAGCAGTAGCAGTCATTTTTTCTCCTTAGTAGCTGGTGCAGCACTGGTTTTTTGACTTTTGGCCTGGGAACAGTGCTGATAACACCGATGTTTTTAGTTACTGCTTAAATGTTTGGTCTGACCAAGGACTCTCTGAGTCTCGTGCTCTGCTAGGGAGGAGGGAAGTCGAGAGGAAGCAGAGATAGGACACCTGACCTAAACTAGCCAAAGAGGTATTCCATACCACAGCATGTCATGTCCAGAATGTAACTGTGAGTTACCCAAAAGGGCTACGGGATTGTGGGGGTGAGGCGAGTTATCGGTTGGCAGGTGGTGATGTGTTGTATTCTCTTCACTTGTTATTTCCTTTATCATTATTATTATTGGTAGTAGCAGTTTGTGTTATACCTTAGTTATTAAACTGTTCTTATCTCAACCTGTGGGAGTTACATTCTTTTGATTCTCCTCCCCAACTCTCCGGGAGTTGGGGGAGGAAGAGTGGGAGTGAGTGAATGAGCTGCGTGGCTGTGTTTAAACCACGACACCATTAAAGCTTTCCAGATGCCAGAACTGTTCAGTAAGGTTCATGTAGTGAGTAAAGCTGTGCCACATTAGTGATTAATGTCAATTAGACAGTGTCCACTGATCTTGTATAATCTAAACCCATATTGTCTGTTGTGGGACTTTGCTGCAACTTTGGTTCTGGCTGTGGGCTGTTGTCTCCTCTGAAGCTAAAATGATAGATTAGGAAGGTCATTTGCAAAGATCAGGAGGTGAGTTGTTCATTATCAGAGAAGTTGTTATATTCTTTGTGCATTAGTAGTGTGGCCCAGAATATTTTATTCAATGAATTAAACGGGAGCAAACCCACAAGAACAAAAATGAGATCAGCTGGGGCCGCTTTGTTTCATTAGATGTGTTACTCTGTGTACTGGTCCTGTGATAGAATAACTTGCTTTCACAGGAGTATAAACATGTAAGGATTAAATAAATAAAACCAGCATTAACACTAGTAAGTGGAAAGCAAATAACTCCCTGGAAGTCTGGTGGATATTAAAATACAATGGCATGTGCCCTACAGGGCACATCCTACAGGGCATTTGCATTTTGGCAGTTATTTATATTGGGGGAAATTCAGAGCAGGAGTGAGTGGCCTTGCTATGTGTTCTTCTACACACAGCTGAATATGAAACAGAGCTTTGCCACCACTGTTGTGGATGCTGGGCTGGCTCTAGAAATGGAGGGTCAGCTTGTTTTTGAAGGTGGAGGGAGAGCTCTGGAGACTACTGCTAGGAAAGTGTGGTGACAGCTCTTCTCCAGCGGCTGCCACCTTCATAATCCTTGAAAGCAGGTCCCCTGTCATTCCCTTAGCAGCCTGTTTCCTAAAGCATTTGCCTGCTTTGCCTTTTGCATATGATCTGCTGAGACCTAGTCCTGTAGCCAGACATGCTGTCATCTTGTCAGGTACCGTATTGTCTAAGAAAGTGTGTTGAAAGTGTCGGTTACCCAAATTTAAATGGGGACCTTGGATGAAGCTAGGACTAAAATATCACAGAAGTAATTTCCTTATTTACCTATTCAGAAGTGACTGAATATACTTCCTCCCACCTCAGCTGTAAGCCACAAGGAAGGAAGGAAGGAGAGGATTTGGATTTAAATATTTACTGGAATCCCTTCTCTCCCCCGTCTCCTTTGGGTATGGCTCTGAATCATATTGGGAAAACTACAGGCCTTTTATTTCATTAAACCACATGCACAGTCCTGTGTTAAAGGACAAGATGAATGCTGTTTTGAAATCTGTCACATTCACCCTGAAATGTAAGGCCATTCACCAGTGTTTGATGCAGGAAACAATTTTTGCTCACCAAGGACAGAACTCATACACATAAAAGAATAGTTTGAAAAGATGATACTTCAAAAATCTGCTAAAATGCGTTTTTCCAACTGGAATTTGGGATGTTATTAAACAAGTGCCTGCAAATTTATTCTTTTATGTAAGTTTAATAAAGAGATGGGGGTATTTTTTTCCTTTTTTTCTGACCTGTTCACTTTTGTTTTTATCTTTTTGTATCACCCACAAAATCCAAACAGGGCAATATCTTTCAGTTGTATTGAAGCCAGCATGCTGGTTGATAGGTATAGCTGTTTCCTTTCCTCCTATTAGATCATTTATTCATAAAGACTGCAGCTTGGGGGAAAGCAATTATGTTAGAATGGTTTTAGCTGAGTTGTATGGGGGAAAACAGTTTTTTAAAATCTTTAAGGCTTTCCGTTAAAAGTAGCACTTCAGTTTTGTGAAGCTATGAACATCTTATTGAAACATCCCAGTATTTGTTGAAAAGGAAATCTAAGACATGATCTTTTTCACACAGGTCTTTATTCAGATTGCTTGCCTCCAATTGCTGATACTGGTTATTCTGAATCTTCTTTCTACGCATTCCTCTTTAATTTTCAGCCTAAACATTACACTAGTTTTTACTTATGCCAACATTTTCCTTTATTTGAAATAGTTCTTCTGCCTCCATAATACTTACTCCTCTAGGAATATTTATAGAAGGGAATTACATTATTTCTCAGCCTTCATTGTGCTAAGCTAAACAAGCTAAGCTCATAGTTGTTTCATTTAAGTTGAGGTCTGTGTCCCAATCATGCTTATAGACCATTCCATCCAGTTTGCCCCCTCATATCTTGAAGAAGAATGAACACAACTGTTTCTCAGTATTACCAATAATGCTGTGAAAATGTCTTGTAACACCTGTTAATAAGACCCTCATTTCTGGAAATTATTTTCCCAATTCATGCTAAGCCTTAGTTTGCCATTTCTTTGAGGCAAGGATGACACAAGTTAGTGGCTCATGGCCATTTTGATACCCTTCAGGGCTTTCCTTTCCTCTGTCATGTGGAAATCAAAATGTTTTATGGAGCTGATGAAAGTGAACATCAAATATTTTCTGACCAGCCCATGCAGGTTTTTTTGTTATCAGGCTTCTTGCCTTCAGAGATTACTGACTGTTGAGCTCTACTTCTGGGGCAACATTGCCAGAGAAAGTCCAGACAGGTGTATTAGAGTTCCCATAATGGATAATGAATTCAGAAGACAAGTCTCAAGCAAGTAATCACCAAATCCAGGGATTCTAGTTTTCACTTACCTTGGTCTGAGGTAAATCCCAAGCCATAGCTTAGCCATCTCATGGCTGTTGGCACATGTGTACTAGGATTCACTGTGGTCCAGGTTTCTAATGAAATAAAATGAACTATTTCCAAATTAAATTTGAGTTTTCCTTGACTGATTATTTCTTTTTTTTTCTCATTCTCAGGTGTTCCCCAGAACAGAATTCTTTCTCTAGAAATAGTAAAGAACATAGTGCTTCTGGAGTAGCGTGTTAACAGAGAAAGCCTATCTGTATTTATCTTTGAGACTGGATTAAGACAATGAGTACAGCCATTTCTGTGTCTCCTCATGGCTCTGCTTTTCTTAGCTGTCAGCATTTTCTTGAAGGATATCTCCACTGAACATTGTCACCTCCACTGTTTTCTGGTCTAACCACACTTTTCAGCTGAAAAGCAAGAATCAAATATTTAAGAACTTTTTTCCTTCAACTCTTAACCTTTTAAAGCAATGCCTTATTTTTAGGAACCTTGAAATATTTGACTTTGTTCTGTGGTAGATTGATCATAATTTTTATGCTACTGATGGTTGGGCAAATGAGTTACATCTTAGAAACACACCAAACAGTTGTCTGTGATGAATCTCTAGTGCTTTTTCTCTCTCACTACCCTTCCTTCAAAACCTGGTTTGATAAGGAAGATTACACTGCATGATGGTCTGTCCTACTGAATAAATTTAAAGTTGATACATAGTACAGTGAAGCCCAGTTTAACACTGAATGTATTTGTTTTCTAGAGTGCATTACTGTCAGCCTACAAGAAGCGTTGGTGAAGAGTGATAGTCAGTTAATTCAATTACAGGAATAGGCAGGTTTTCATTTTATTGTTCACATCCCCACATTCCTGAATTATTGCCTACCAGTTAAATGTCAGGTTGCCCTCCACTGCCTCCTTCAAGGAATGATTGTGCATGAGAGGCAAACCACAGTGCATGTGACTGCAGAACACAGCATCACTGGAAATGTGATTGACTTTTTCATTGCCTCATTGGGTTGCCTTTTTCATGGTTTCTTTTCTCTACTTCCCCCCCGTCTCTCCTTTCCTCCTTCTAGTCAGCATTGATGTTTTTAGTTAGAACCCACAAAATCAAATGCACAGCTTTCTCTAGAGCTCAACTTTATCTCTGTGTTTCATGACTCATTTATGTTCATGAAGGAAATGATTTGAACTGTCTGCTTTTATGAAGGCTTGAGCCTTTTTGTATGGCAATAAGAGATAAATTGACTCGTATAATTGAAAGAAGGATGTGATAGATTCAGCTGCTCTGTGAGAGCACAGAACTTTGCTCTCTACTAATACAGACAGTATTTTCATAATTGTGATGTCAATTTGAAAAGACCTCTGACTTTTTCAAGGGAGTGCCTGCTTTGCTTATTCTTATACTGGGTTACTTTCAAGATATACAGAACTGAGCCCCCACAGTACTTATACAGAATAATCTGGGAAGTTGGTTGTTCTGACAGATTTACCAAGGCCAGAGAGACAAAGCAGTACAGACCATAGATAATTTTTTTTACTATACAGATACAACAAAATAATACAAGTTTTTCTTTTTTTCACAGATTAAAGTTGTCAGTATTTTTACAAGTTACAGAATTCATAGTTAAGGTAACTGTATCAAGTTCTTTTATCTGTCACTGAGTACCAAGTTCTTTTATCTGTCACTGAGTACCAAGTTCTTAGTAATAACCTAGGCTTATGTGAGCTTGGGCTACATGTTGTATTTCCATCAAATAATTACCTACCTTTGGCTTGTCTTGTGTATTTTTTAGCATAGGGGCTGCTGTGCCATTGAACAGCATCATTCCAGTCTTGTCTGCCAAAAATAGACAAAGATCTTACGATCTGGCATGAGACAAAGAAACTTCAGTTGTGGTGGATTTCAGCCTTTACTGTAACATTGCATTCCTTTGAAAACCCTAGCAATAATGATCATCATAATTTGTGATGACCACCAAAATGAAACAATGGGACTACAGCAAGGGCCTCACAGCAATAGAGAAAATTATTTAGGAAGAGATTCTAGGAAAGTAGCCAAAGTTTTTCCATTTCTATTTCTTTGGTAACAGGACCAAGCTCATTTAAGTCTGAATTTCAGCCTGATTTTTCCTGTTATAAATCTCAGTCTTGTCTCTCTGTGGGTTTATGGCAGTTGTGCAACCTTTACTATGCTAATGTTGCAAAATCTTGTGATTTTAATACGAACTTCATTAGAGTGATGGGAAAATGATAGTTTCTCATTGAGGATTTATGGTGTGTGAGTCCTCTGTGCAGGTTTAGTTTGGAAATTCATTATATTTTTTATTTCATTTGCTGGTTAATGACTTTTATGTGTTTTCCAGGAGGTGTTTTATGAAATATTTTAGTGTAACAGAACTGTTATTATATGAAGGTAACGCAATATGGGCTATTTCTTAAACCAGCTATCCTTTTGCTATACATGTAATCTCACATTTGCTGGGCTCTGTAGCAATAAAATGGTTCCATATCTATCAATGAAACTTAAGGCCAGGTAAGTAAGTGCTTTAGTGTTTCAAATTGACAAACAAAGGATTATTTTTTTTTCCAAATGAAGATAGAAAATGTATGGTGGGAAAAGGATGCATTGCCTTAAAAGCACTGCTTTGCTATTATAAGAGCTGTGAAATGTTTACCTCATTACTTTTGCTCTGCTACTGTTGAGAGTTTGTTGAATACTACAGGAAAATAACGCACCATCTGTTAGAAACAGACTATATATCAATCCAGGCTTCCCTATAGGATGTCCTCTTTTCTGTGACACTACACATAGTCTATCTCATAATAAATAGCACAGTGTATGAATTCAACCTGACTTGCAGAGATCATGATTTGGGCATCTTCTTTTCCTTCTACAGTACATGCACCCAATAACTTTACAGTATATGTGGTCTGAGTCCACCAAGCATGCTGCATTAACTAGACCAAAAAGCACACATGGCAAAGAAAGCAGTGTCTGCTGTGGAAGTAGTTGACTTATCTCTCTTTTTACCAGTGAAAAAAAATGAAAACTTAATATACTCGGAAAGGCCAAGTATATTGGGGTTTACAGCTATACCAATGTTTTCATTTGTTTGTTCTTGAAAAACCAATGGCAAACTCTGTATGTGAATGATTTAAAACTACTGAAGATAAAGCTGCTGGGTGACCTGGGACTTCCCAGCTCCCAGTGATGTGAGACACTGTGTAGATGCATTATCTGTATCTGTGGTACAATGTTCAGAGGCAGGATATATCAGTAGGACAAGGACAAAGGCCTGTGTTACTATTGTAATGTAACAGCTAGCTCTGTATAGCTCTGTCCTCTACTGTATGATCTTAACATCAGATTGTACATTCTTTGTGTGTTCCTGCTGAGTTTTCCCCTGAAAGAGCTAAAAAGTTATCCTTAGTTATCCTTCTCTTTGGGTGTAGTGTGCAAAGCTCTGGAAATGGATATGTTGTGAAGTGCTGAAATGAAAGTAGTTTCTTCCATCTGTGGGAAGACCAATACAGAAATTCATTTCACTTGCTACCCTGTGTGTGCTGTGTAGTCTTGGAATGTTCTCTTACTACATTTCTGCTTATTTAATTGAAAAGTTCATACTGAAGTTACACATGGGAATTGTTATTGGAAAGTGATTTCATTTTTCTTGTGCTCAATAACTACAGTTACCAAGCAATTAAACTTTTTTTTCTATTATAAAACCATAGAATCTCTACTACAACTTCCACAGGAACATGTTGCAGCTACAGAAGAAATAAAACCTTTGAAAAATAGGATATTTTTCATTAAGGCCAACCAAACATGTAAACATTAAAAATTGTGTCTTGTCTTTGGACAGCAAATTGGGAAATATTTCATACTGGGCTGAATCTTTTTCTGAGTCCATAGAATTTGATACTTACAGGCAGTGACCTTGTTTAGAGGAATGGAAACACAGGGCTGTGATGATTGATGGGGTTTGGAATAAGCCTGTATATCTGTAGGTATTACTGTTTCCTGAAAATGTGTAAAAAATTAAAGTATTTTATACACTTTGTCAGCTTATTTTTGTTTGTTTGGTTTCAACTTGAAAAATGACAGAAATTTCGTGATGTTCTCCTGCCCTAAATAACCTGGTACTCACATCATCCTTTTGTATCTGCCTTGTCCACGAGTCCCACCTGACATAAGGATTCTGAGTTCTCTGACTCCCTGTGAGGGGCGCAACATAAGAGAGTCTTTACTGAGGCTACTGGATGCTTACATACACTGATGGTTATATGTTCTGTTCCAGAGAGAAATTCTTGGGCCTCTTAGGATGACTGTATGCTCACTTCTGGATCTTCAGCATGCAGCATCAAACGCTGCACTGAGGATTCCTGCTTAGTTCTTTGAATACACTTTACTTTCTACATTATTCTTCAAAAAAACCCCAAAACATCATTAATTTAAACGCATGATCTGAAAGACTGTCTCCTGCACTGTAAAATTGAGCATCAAAGTCTCTGTGTTGAAAATTTACTTCATATTACAGATTCTTCTGTTTGTACCAGTGGTGGTGTTTACAACACTCCTCCTTTTTACTTATGGTTTTCCTGAGATTTTATGACAAATAACCATGTCCTTTTTTGTTTTACCCAAGACATTACAGGCTTCTCAACAGCACTTAGTCACAGGGAACATTTAATGTGGGTGCTGGTGTTTTGGATTAATTCGTTACTTTATGAGAGTCAAAGTTTGCCTTTGGATATGTATGTGTGGGCACCAAAGGAAACATAGTTTAAGGCTTGACAGAAAGTGTCTCAGGGCAATAGGAGACCTTCTGTAGATTTCAGTGGATTGACAAACCCCCAATCCAATAGGTAATTAAGTAATTTTTGTGGTATTTGATTGTATATGGTGTTTACTTATGATAGCTTCAGAAACATGCTGTGTCTGTTGGTGTTCATTGAGTTTCATTTGCTCTAGTCTGTCTGATTCTTTGCTTTTCAAAGTTGAAGGGCGAACCAAAAAGTTCAGGAGTCTCATCATGAAAGCTGTACAACATAAAGAAATTGGCACCTACAAAAACAAGCAGAGTTAAACAGGATTTGACAGGTTGCATAAAAAAAAAGAAAGGGAAGAAGATGGGAACAGTGAACAGCAACTAATTATTATTTCACTGGTCACCACAACACATTAAAACCTTCCAAAGGCTGTGAAATTAATTGCATGCAGAACAGCACTCAAGGTGCTTAATATTTTGTCTCTCTGGGACAATTTTCTCGAGCTATCTTTTGAACTACAAATACAAAGCAGGAAAGACAGGGCTCTCTCTGGCTGTGTCATTCTTCATTTTAATGAGGAAGAAATGTCACACAGAGCAGTGTGAATTTGAAGTATTATAATGTGCTTCAGTTTTATGTCAGAGTAAGTATGTTTCTTTAAAAGAGCCCTAATGATTCTAAATTCTAGACCTTGTTGACAAGACATCTGCTTACTTGGCCTGTGGTTTGTGTCTCATCTATAAGCTCATTATCATATATATTAAAAGAAACTTATTAAAATATTTGTATTTTAAAACGAATTATAACCCCCCTTCCCACCCATCTTTCAGAAATGTTTTGTCGTGCAAAACATTCCACTAGGGAGAGAGAAATAATTTAGTTCTTTTCAAACCATTTAACATTTGGGTAATTCTTATAATTACTTTTCTCTTTAATTGTTAAAGCTGGAAGGCTTCTATAATATTACTTTTAAAACTCGTAGTTCAATGTAAATAATCTTTTCTGTACCCACGAACCTCTCAGCTGGATGCTGACTACTACCCTAAGGGTGCTTATTCTTTCTTTTGGTCTTATTTATTATTTTCTTCTCTCCTCATCAGTTTTCTATTATTCTCTTTCCTGCCTCTTCAGCTGTCTAGATGCACATGTAATGGGTGAAATGGCACTTGAAGCCATGCTGGTTGTTTATTTAAACAAATCATATTGAGATGAAAAGAGCAAATGATTGCAAAGATAGAATAAATCTGATTTAGAAGCTCATCAGGCTTTTGAGAGGTCTTCACATTTTAGAAAATCTCCCACCTGGACTTGTGGCTCTGAGATCTTTAGTGTCAGCCCTCCAGGTCCAGCACAGAGGGCAGGAGGTTCCTTTTGTTTTGGCTGTCTGGGTCTGGGCCTTAGTTGTCACTGTGTGAGGACAGGCTTGGATGAATTTGGCTGCTCAGCCCTATCTCAGCTCTAGTAAGCTCCTCTGAAAGGGAGCTGCTGGCTTGCAAATTGCAAGCAATTCTTTGAGTTCTCCTTCTGTGGTAGGACTGGCGAAAGTAAGGAAAATATGAGAATATACCCCCAGCTTAGGGGCTGCCTATTTACTGCACAAGCTATTTCTAGGTCCTGTTGTCAGGAAACCTGAACAAATGAGAGGGGTGGTACTGCAAGTAACAGGGAAACTGCCAGCTGAGAAGATTCAGCTGCTGTCTAGGACCTATTTAGCACAAAAAAGCATCCTCAGAGCAGGATGTTTTTCTCAGAAATCTCAGCTACTGGAAACTGCAGAGGAGATGAAGCTGTCTTCATCAGCAGAACCAGAAAGGTGGTGTTCTCTGAAGGTGTCCAGCAGCTCCTGTCACCTCTGCTGGAAGCTTTGCGTGGCTTGGATGGAGTGGGTCTCTTATGCCCCCTCTATGACTACCATTCACTATCACCATATTGTGATTCAGGAAACAGGCTTCCCAGAAGGAAATCTGCAGCAAAGATGAGATAAATTTACTCTGGAGTACCACAGATACTCTGAGAAGAGTATTTCTTGGTGACAAGACTAGCAGAGAACAATTTTGGCAGCTCATGTTCTCATAGCTAACAAGGAGACATCTTTATTGCTTGGTACTCCTCTTCCAGTCTCCTCTCTTAAACAAAATCTTTCCTGGGACAGTCACTTAAAACAGCCTTAGTTCCTTCTCAGGCATTTAAACCACTTTGTTGCATACTGAAAGCAGCTGAATGGGGAAAGGAAAGCTCCTGCTGCTTCTCAAGAGCAGTATGTATAACATCACAGCTGGAAATAACATGTTTTATGAACCTGATTTATCCCCTCTGCTGTGTGGTATAAATCCTGCTTCCTCACTGCATGGACTGCACATGCATTTTGGAGGGCTTCATCCTGCCAGGTCCTGAACAAGATGCAGAGGATGAATTTAATTAAAAGCAAATATTGGCTTGGGGATTGCTAACTCCTACACATCCTCTGCTGCCTAGGATGGGGAAGCACTAAGCAGAATGGTAGGAATCAGTAAAAATATTCCCTTACTACTGGAATTAGGAAGTACTTGGAGTAACTGATTCATTATTTCAAGATCAGAAGTATAACAAATGCAAAGGAGTACATGACAACGCCCCACTTAAGGCAGCATGTCCTGATTGTTCTGCTCCATAATAGCTGATGGAGGACAAACTTCCAGGACTTCCATTTTATGTTTTTTTTTTTCCTCTCAGACAGTGCTTTCAGTTGCCAATTTTGATAGATTGACAACTTGTTTTTTTTTTTAATGGGCAGCTGCACAGTCCTATTCCCTAGAATATCTGAGTCCCTCACAGCCCTTAGCTTAATTTCTGTCTGCAGTCCCTGCATTAGGAAAGTTCATAGGTAACTGAAACAGAAAAATGAGGTATGCAAGCACCCTATATGGTTGAAATCTGTAGGAATTAAATGTTTGTGACTGAGCTGCTTGCTGTCATGCAGGACTAGAAGGTAGTAAACCCAAGATGGAGCCATGTTCCTAGCTTCTGGCCAGGCTGCCATTTAGTCTCACTTGTGCTGCTTGGTGTCTTTGGATGTGATAGACTTATTGAGTGTTAAAAGTCATGGAAGCTGTTTCCTGTTTATCATCTTAGAAAATATGGTTATTGATTTACATACCCAAACATCTAGTCCTGTGACAAACATTAAATACTGAACACCAAAACCTTGAGTAGCTTTCTGTCCTAATTGTATGTACAATGTGATTATTTTATGAAGGTAGCAGCACTTACACAGTGATCAGAAGCCTGTTACTGTTGTTACTGTACAACCCATAGAGAGATGTCCCTCTCCTGCAATTGGAAATACCTGAGATGTTTGAGAGGTGGGAAGCTTTGTTTAAACAATGGGGGAACTGAAGCATGCTCCTTAAATACTTCACCTGGCATCACCCAGGCAGCCTGTGGTGGGTCTGGAAAACACTTTTGCCTTCAGTCACATCTCTATCTTAACAGCAAGGCTTCTGTCACTCTTGTATAAAAACCTAATAGATATACAGCCCATGACAGTTACTGATTAACAAAAAATGCTGTTATGCTTTATGAAGTGTTATTTTACCTTTTCCTGTCTGCTGTGGTGTCCTTCCCTCTCAGCAAGAGAGAGAAAGGGAGCAAGATCATCCAGATAGCAGTGTCCTTACTAATGAGAAGTTCAGACAACCATGTGCTACTTTTTCCATAACTTTGTGCTGCAGTTATCTGCAGAACAGGAATAGGAAACTAGTACCCAATCTTTAAAAAGGGCTTTGGAAGATTACTTCAACCTTTACTCTGCCCCAGATGAGCTCTGCTTAAATCCTAAAATGATCTAAATAACTTTTGTTTCAAAGATGGACATTAATGTACCATGCTGGAACCATGTAAAAGCAGCCAGTAGGAGGTAGCTGGCGAAAGAGAGTTTCACATGAAAACAAAACTGGAGAGTGTTGCCTTCTCAGATTTCTTTCTTTTTCTTTTTCCTTTTCTGAACAAAGGGAAGTGAAACTGTGCACGTTGGAACAAACCAGTGGGAGCAAGTGAAGGTCAGACAAGGAGGACTGTTCCTTGAACATTAACAAGAAACACTAACTCCTAATTCAGTGTGGGCTCAATTCTTTCCCTATGTCATTTTGACTTCATGGGCTCCTGAAGAATTACTTGGAACTCGATTTTCACTGAAACTTCTAGGAAAGAGTAAATACCTTCTCAGCAGTCTGTGAGGATTCCACCTGGATCAGCAACAGGCTTAATTAGTTGTGCTGCTGGAACGTATTCAGTCATGGTCTCCTAAGACAGTCTTGTTCCTTCAGGGGTGTTCTGAAAATATGACATGAGTTTAGGGTGGAAGAGGATGAGACTCTGTAACCTTGGGATATTGGCTTGCACATACAGTCTGACACTGTATTTAAACCCCAGGAGTCACCTGGTGGGAAAGAGAAGGTGTAAAAAGCCATTTTCCAGTAAAGAGTTTTTCCTTTAGCATTGTAGGAAGTGAGTGGGCAAAGGTTATGCAGTTGGAGAGTTTTTTCTTTAACCTCAATTTCTACTATAAAAAAATAGTTGATTTATAACCATATTTATTAGGTTTAAACTCGTTTACCTGAACATTCCCTTCAGTCCAGACTGTGCTGTCATACAGAGCAGATGCCCCATCCAGATCACGTTCTCTGTTCTTTCAGAGGTGGAAGAACTTCCTCAGTGGGTGAAATGGAGATTGCAGAACCTGGGCTACTCCCTGACTTGCACACCTCAGTTGTCAAGTAGTCAGGAAGGAGAAGCTGGCTTATTATTAACCATAACAAGATGTTAGAAGTGAGCTGTGCAGCACTGGCCTGTTGTAATATTCCAGGATATTTCAGTGAGATTTGTCTCAACTGAACGCAAAGTGCCTCTGGCTGCTCCACTTCATTAGGTATCTATACACAGTCTGGATGATATTCCTAATGGATCAAGATTGCTCTAACTGTTATAGAAACTTAATTTGCTTTCATATGTATACTTTTGTATTCAAAGCACTGTCTTTCCTCTTCCTCAAACAAAGGCAGTAATAATGACAATAACTACTAGTTATCAGGTGTAGAGGAGAGTGGGAACAGTGTTAGCAGTTCTCCCGTCACACCACAGCCCTTAGAGATAGGAACTGGGGAGTGCCTGCCACCACTCTCAGCTTGAGTGCTCTATACCACCATAGGAGTCAAAGGCACTTAATACTTCACACGATGTGTTTATGGCATCAATCTCCAGGGCAGCATGTGAATTAGAGAAAGGATCAGGTGTGTACCTGTCCTTGCTATTAATTACCTTGCCATTGAATAGAAACAAAGCAACATAAAACGGCCTTAGGAAATATTTAGACTAGCTGGAACATAAGGTTAAAGGTTTCTAATTTTCTTTTATGATGGATGGTCCCAGTGCTTGGAGGGAGGGATGGGGCAGGGAGGAGCAGTTTTTTCTCTTTTGGGTTATAATATGGCTAGCAAATTTTTAGAGTGTAAACTAACTGCAAACTTCCAGCACCTTCCCATCTGCAGTGCAGCTGCAGTCCCTCTCCCTGATGTTTGCACAATATTGCAGCATTCTCTTGTTGCTGGAAGAACAGAAGTAAGCTTTCTGAGTGAAGCAGGACCAGATATTGTGCCTCTGTATATTTTCCTGATAAGTGTATATTGCAGATGCTTTTTTTCTTTAGCATCCATAAAGCTAAATTATTCACAGCCAATTTCACTCTAAAGAGCTCTCATGTACATGTCAAAAATAGAACATATTTAAATGAAAATGAAATCTTGTTTTTAATTTATACAAGGGTTAGTGCTTCTGCTCCTAAGAGATGTCTTTGAATTACTGTGAGAAGGTTACCTTGTGCCTTCTAACGTGCACCTTTATCTGACAGCTGGTCCCCCTCAAAGTCACTCTTTCCAGCTCAGTGATTTCATTGCACAAATAATATGCTATGAAAATATTGTCTTTTTTAAGGCTTTATTTTCTTTTTAAGTCTTGGATCTTTATGTGAAGAAATCTGTGTACCTATAAACAAGCACTTCAGTAGTGAAATAATCTTCCCCACTACACTGCACTTCTCCAGGGTCCTTGTAGATCCTAAAAAACTATTTGAAATTCTAAAATACATTAGAAATAATTATGCAAAGAACTGGGACTCTGTGAAAGTATCTAAGGTCAAGGGGAGAAGGGTCTACCAAGTAATACAAGGCAGCATTTTGCTACTCAAAGTGCTTGAATATTCACAATGCAGAATGTCAGTTAATCCCTTTCCTCCTCTACTCTTTTCTCTTCCTCTCCTTCCATCAGCAGTTTTTAACTAATAATCTTGAGAGCCCAGTGATTAAAAGGTCTTTCTTGTGAGCAGTGTGAAGACACCACTATGCTTCACACTACGCCATAAACATCAGCAGTGATCATCTCTATGAAAATGTGCACATTGTATTAAATGCTGTCATTTATTTCAGTGCTTTTATTGCCATAAAACCTCAGTGACAGTTCAATTAAAAGCTTAAATTTTTTGTACTGCAAAGTAGAAATATTTATGAAGGAGCTTGTCAGAAGCAGAATATTAAAACAAAACAGGTGCTTTTGCAGAAACACAAATAAAATGTCTAACAGTAAACATTAAACAAATCAATTATTAATCATGGTTCTTTTCATTCCGCTTGAATTGCCTTCAAAAGATTTTGTGTCTAACAGTCTATGTAATATTGTCTAATCCCACCACTTGGTTTTGCTGTTTGTATCCTGTGGTGCAGCTGGATAGATTATTTGCTTCTCCAGAAAAAATCTTGGGACCAAAATAAGATGAAGGCTGTAAACCAATGGGGTCAAGTATCCCAATTCTGTCTTTGCCATTTCCTTGGTACAAGCAAATTCTTACTGTTAATGTCAGTATTTCATCACTTGCTGACACCAAGCACAGGAACTTCATTACAAATCTTTTGGTGGACTGTGAAGTGACATGATGTTTGCTGGCTTTGTCTCATGTTTCCTTTGTTAGAATGAAATCAGATGAAGTTGTCTATCATCAGAGATACCTTAAGTGTCTTGCCCAGTCTGTCTGAGAGATGTCTGGGAGGCTGGAGTGAGAGATGGGGATGCAATGTCACCCCTCAGTGAGGCAGACTCAACCTTTTGCTTCATCAAGGCTGAAATTGATCCCTTTGGCCCCTTTTCCTTACCTCTGCTGGCAGATCCTGCCATGTTCAGCACTATACTTTCATGTCAACATCTTAAAGTTTCTAGGCCTTTGACTTACTGCAGTCTGTAGGTTTCCTTCAACACAGTTCCTTTCTGGTGATATCATTGTGAAATTTACACCCTCCTGCCTCTTTAAAACAACACTAGAGGTTTATTACAGAAAGCTATAAACTACATATTATTTATGGATTGCTCACACATTATGCAAAAGTCTTGCTATTGGTTCCACTGAAAGAAAGACTGGGTTGTTACAGGATGCACAATACAAAATCTTTGCTATGTTTTCTGGAGGGAAAATCTGTGTTTAATTGACTCTCACATTTCTGATTCTCTCCAGACTTGTGGGAACACACCTACGTACCTGGTGTTGAGCAGCAAAGCATCATCAGCTGTGCTGCAGTTACCTGAATCACAGTAAGTGGCAATATGGAAAGGAAGCAATCATGGTCAGTAGCAGGAGGGAGGAAGATGTTTTACATTCTATAGCTTTAAGAACATACTCCTAGGATGTCCAGACTTCCCTTGGTGAAGGGAAATGTGATGCTAGTGAGAAGATACATGTTAGTAAAACTTACAAAGAGACATCAGTCAGGAGCTGTTTCTGTTGTGCAGGGAAAGATGGATAACCAGTTTGCCATCACCTATTAAAAACTGATGAGGCACCTGAGTTGCAGGGAGGGAGGTTTTGTTGATCTAGGTGAATCTGGGTATTTGGCAAGCGGTATTGGGCTAAGATAAGATGTTAATACTTGGTCCTATGGAAAAAGCTTTTCTTAGTGTGGAAATCTGCTTCATCCTAGTAGGGATTCATTTACCTCTTGCTGCTAGCCAAGAGGTAATGAAGAGAAATGGATTAACCATGGAACTGCACATTTGTGATGTAGTCAAACCAGCAATGGATTATAGGTATCTACTTTACAAGAGGTGAGGGTAAAAAAAGGAAGACAGCTCGTTTGGGGAGGAAGTCAGAAGCATGTCTTTCTGGAAAGCTGTTCCACATCGCTTTGGATCAAAGAAAGCAGATTCATGTGGACAGCAGGAGTGGTTGGTCTGCTAAAGGTAAGTGAATTGTTACTGCTGTTGTGACAACTCCCCCACCCTGCAGAGAGGAAGGTGATGAGGGTGGGTGGTTTGGCATAGTTGGAGACTGAGGTTGAACATTTGAGAAAGAGGAGTTTGCTTACATGTTGGTGTGTGCCTTTGGAATGGAGCTTTCTTTGAGTGACCCCTGACTTGATCTGAAGCCCTTTGCTTTCTTCCCTTTATATAATAAAACACAAGATGAATGCTATCTAAAAGCTTTCTTCCCACAGTTAAACTCTATGATTTCCTGCCAGGTCTTTCTGAAACATTAGTTTATCTCCATAGTCTTACTCTTTTTGTGTCTTTACACTGATGACAGTGTTATTGTTGCAAAACTTAGTGTGCCAGGTAAATATTCTCTGTTTCACTGATCTACCATTCTGTTCTGCTGTAATCAGCTGCCAAATGGCTTTGTTTTCTCCCTCCAAACTCCTAATGGAGCTATTCATATTTTTTTCCAACAACTTGTTAAACTCAGTGGGTGAACTTGGCTGGCAGAAGTCCCGTTGGTTGCAGCAGAGGCCAGATTCCACACATTACTGTTTCTCTGTTAATTAGTGGATTTATGCTTTTTCCCTTTCCAGTCTTTACAAACAATGGAAGGAACTGCAGTGGGTGCTTCTCGTGCTGTCTGCTGCTTAAGAGAGTGAGGGCAGAAATTAAACTGTTTAAAACACATTTATTCTTTGTAATGTAAATTTGATTACTTAATTCTAGGTACAGAATGGCTAGCGAGTTGGTCTGCCAGCTTTGCCAAGATTGCAGTACATGAAAATAATGAGTGCCTCAAATATGGAGGGTTCCAGTAACTCAAACAGCTGAAACAATTTTGTTGTAACTCTTTGATTAGATGCTCAACACTCTGTATCCAGTGCAGGCTGTAACACCAATCCTGTGCATCTCAATTTGGCAAAGAAATTGAGCTAATTCTTAACCTCTGTTAAGAAGCAGAGCATATTTTCTCTTAATTCTTCCTTCCAGGGAAGGTTTTATACTAATGCTGTGATATTTTTCTTTTGCTGAGCTCCCCTTAACTTTCAAATTACAGAAATACTAATTTTTCTCCTGCTCTAGTGCCCCAAATTTTTACATACTGGAAGCCACAGAGAGTAAGTGGTGTGACTCAAAACACAGGAAAAGCTCTGGTTTTGGGAGGGAGGGAGGAGGAAACGTAGCACTTGTCAGAGTAGCCCATTTGTTTAGGAATAGAACACCCCATAGTTCTACCTCAAGTGTTCCCTCTAGCTTCTTCTTATGTATTTTATTAATCTGCTTTAAGCCATCCAGTAAACTAATGTGGAAAAGTCAAGTGCCAGCTCAAGAAGCATTTATCCTATGGATAACATGATCAAAACTCCCTCAGGGTGTCATTAACCTTTGTATGGATTCAATCAAAGAGCCTCACATGATTTCATGATTTCTCTAGCTGCTGTATGTGAGGTGTGAACGAAGGGCAGTTGAATATTATTCATCTTGTAGCAGTGTAATTAATTAACCAGTGTTTTGGTGAAAGTAATATAGCAAAGATGCTCACTCTGCTATAATAGGTTGTAGTTTTATAATTACAGAACATTATACTGGATTTTCTTTCATCTTGCCTCTACCTTTTAAAGTTTGGAAGTTATCATAGTGAAAAGTATGTCTTCCTCTTCCTTTCCCTCCCTAGTCAGTGGCTGTTTTAATTTCCCATCAGCACTTGCCTGACCAGCATGAAGATATTCTTTCTTGTCTTGTGACATTTTGGATCATGTCTTATTAAATAATTGAATAAAGACTGTTGTGCATTGCAAAGTATTGAAATCACGTCTCTGGATCCCAGCAAGAGAACAGTAATGTTACAGTAATGCTACAGGGCAAGATGTCCACTAGTATGAATGGGAATAGTGGGCTAAAATGGTATGTGCCTTTACTAATGCTGCTGCTGCTCCTTTACCACCTTGTTTTTAATGCAAAGGCCTTTACTGGTTGCTTGAACCTATCAAATATTGTATTTAGGTAGTGCTATCTCTGTTAGAGAAGGCTTGCTTTACAAATGTTGCCTGCAGTAAAAGTAAACTCTTTTGGTGGAGTGTGCCTACGGAGCAGTGGTGTGATCTAGTAACAGAAACAGCTGTTTCTAGTACTTCAACAGAGCAGAGTATCATAGAGCCATAAGCTATAGTGTAACCTGCTTCTAGCAGAAGATATAGCAGAGTCTAATTAGTCAGGAATTATCTAAAGTATAAATTGGCTACAGCAATAGATTTACTGCTGTAAATTCTAAATATATCATAAAGATCACTGCAGAGGGCTGCCTTGAATTGCCTGGCTTCCTTTCAGAGAGCTCTCACTAAGGGGCTTCCATTCAAGTCCCCTATTTGCAAGTTTGGATTATGGCCCCATGTTGAGCAAGAGGTGAGCAGCTACAGGTCCTAGAAATCTCTGCCTTGCTTCTGGAAGTTGTGAGGTTTGTTGTTATCATCTCAGTCTTCATTGCTCTGTCTGTGTTGTTCTAAAACCAAAGAACATTTCTAGCCCTGGGAATATTTAGTTGTCAGTAGAGTGAGTTCATCGTACTTGGTGGGGTTTTTAATGAGGAATTTTTAGAGGGGAAAAAAAAAGCAACACAAAGCCCCAACCCAAACCTCCCTCGCTATTGTGTGTGATTTATGGTGTCAGAGGAGCTAATTAAAAATAATAGGGAGGAGACTTCACAGAAGAGTATAATTGGAATCCAAATGGCAATCTCAGTTTTGGCCTTTCTTCTACTTTCTCCTCAATTTTGGAGCTCTTATTTGAGCATTATGAGGTGAAATTTATTTTATAATATGCCTAAACTAGAACACAGAACCCAAAAGTGATCTAAGTATAGGTTAAGTATAAACTCTTGTAGTTTGTTTCTGCAGAACTGCAACCTTTTCAATGTGTTTTTAACTATTTGTGTACTTCTTTTTGAACTTACATACTTGAAAAATACAATTTTACAGTAGTTGTTATATTTTATGAGAGCAGTCTAAATATTATCTTTGGAAAACTTTCTATTCCTAAATCATTAGCAATAGCTGCTCCTTACTTTCCTTGTTGCAATTCCTGTATAATCTCGCTGTTTGTCATTGTAAGCTTTTGTTTGTGCTTTATGCAGAGGAACATTAGGTGGTTTGTGGACTGAAAAGACAAGGTTCTATCCTCTTCACTTACAGTTCTGAGAGTCTATTTTAGATGTTTTATGGACAGAGAAAACTGTATTTAACAATGCTAGTAAAACAAACTAAGAAGCTCTCAGGCACGTAGACAGAATACCACAGGTTATAAATATCTGCCCAAGACTTATTTCAGACTAGAGAACAGTGTGGACTCTTTTGCAGTTAAACAAGAAATTCTTGTGGCCAGTGGTAATGATCCAGCTGGCATTTTGATGAGGTCTAGATGAGAAACTTGCATTCATGGTTTTTATTGTCATTTATACAAGCTGTCCAAATGTTTATGCCACATCCCCATGGTAAACAAAAGATGATGTATATTTTGGTTCTGGTGGGTTTGCTGCTACAATGAGTGCATGTGCTGGCACAAAAAGAAGAAACATTGAAAGATTAGTATTTAAAAACATTACTTAATAAGAATAACCCTTTTTCATCGGTATGGCACAAGGCAATAGTGGGCTTTTGCAGTCTGTGGTCTTGTCAGTGCTTTCTCCTTTGTGCTAACACTCTGATACCTTTCACATTCAAAGATTCAGTAAAGGTGTCCATTAACCTCAAAGCCCTTTCACTCTGTTAGTTGTCCCCATGTGTCCTCAGCACTTTGCTGACTTTTTGCCCTAGTAAGGCTGTGTTTTGGGCACAACTGGAACCCTTCTTTCATGTACTCCTTGCTCTCCACTGTCTTTGTAATCCCATAAAGGAGGAAACTTCTGAAGATAACCACAACTAAAGTTTAAATGGGTTGCATAGTGAAGGGGATGAGGAAGAAGGAGGTAATGGCAAGCTAGCAGCCTAGCTTGTCCCACAGTGTGCAGTATGCCCTCCTGTCACCATTTGACTTAGTGGTGTCACCCAGGAATGCACTGGAGTGAAGGACAATGGGAAGAAGTGAAAGTTGGGTGAGATTTTTCTGAGCCATACTTGCGCTTCTACCCTTCTCACTGCAGAAAGATGTTCAGCATTACTTGTCCACTCTGCCTTGCAGGAGAGCCATGTTGTAGCTCAGCTCTGTTTTGTTATAAAGCTGAACTTAGAAAATAACTTTCTTTCCACGTTGATGTCAGAAAGAGTGTGACCTGCAGGCTCCTGAGGACTGTATATAATACAGTGTGTTGTCACTTGTCTGTGAATAACATACTGCTAAAGTGCCTGCTGCGCTCTGAGGCAAAACCTGGCATTTTTCCCCTTAAGCAGGGTGGGGAAGTAATAAAGAGTTTAACCTACCAATTTGTGCATCCTCTGTATATCCAGAGTGTCAGGTCATCTATGTAAGAGATGTGAGTAATAAAATCCCCAAACGCTGTTACCTGTGGGTATCCATTAAAAAACCTGTGCCGATAAATCAACTTTTGTACAGTGTGAATTGAATTCCATAGCTGCTTTTTCCATCTATTCTATCTGAACACAGTCAAACCAGTATTGTCTTGCACTGCCTGTATTTAGAAATGTACCAGAATAACTGTCAAGCAGGAGCTGAAACATTCGTGTTTACTGGCTTTGAGGCAGTGAAGATTTCACTCTTAAATTGCTACTTTCTTGGTGGTGTGGTCAAAAGCTAGCTGGCCTATTGTGTATTTGGAGTATGTCTTCCTAGTCCATCTTATGTGGCTAGCTCTGACCATTGTGAGTTGATGAGAGATCATGGGAGTGTGATTAGTGAGGTGGCTGGCCAGAACTAATGCCCCAAAGGGGGGATGATATGCACCTGAGTACACCTTAGAGCATGGCTGAGCACACTTACGCAGAGAGAACTCACTTGTGTCTGCAGGAGATAATGTGGATGCAAGAAATGACTCCAGGTTCCGGTTCTGGAGGAGTAGTCATTAAGGAACTTGCAGGTTTTCTGTTAAGAGCTGTTTAACAATAGGGTGTATGTAAGGATGGTATGTTTAACCACTGATACCAAGTTGAAGCAGTTCTAGTGGTACCATTAGGAAATGATGTTATCTAAATTGGTGTGTGGATGGCTCCATGGGAAGCTTTTCCTACACTGTGGATTGAAGCAGAAATTCCTATTCCTAAGTTGTCACTTGATGGCTCTTCATCAAGTGATGCCATGTAGTCTGTATATATGTAGCAGAACAGTATAAATTATCTGTTCTAACCACTCTTTCACATTGGTGGGTGACCACCTTGTGTCCGTCATGACCATTGCACTTCTCTCCCCATAGAAAATATGAGATTAAATGTTGTCTTGAAGTATTTTTTCTATTTTTCAGAACAGTGGATGAGCTGCTATTAAAATCTAAGACTTTCTTTTTTTTTTTGATAGCCCTGAAATCCCCAGCAGTGTGCTCAGAATGCAAATTAATCAAGGGTCCTGGGGATAAAATATTGTGTGATCGTATAATTAAAACCATGCCTGTATACAGTGGGGCCAAATTGAAGCTGCATGGGCAGTTCTAATTCCAGCAAGTCTTAATTTTGGAGTGCTTGGCTTAGCAATAAAATGCTATTTTATTGTAGTTCTTCAATGTAATTGGAAATATACTGGGAGATGAACAAGTGAAGTAGGAAACAACACTGAAGATAATTACAAGCAGATCTTCATTTCAAGCAGAGAAGTTAATCTTCCTTTGGGCTCTTGGGCCTGTTTTAACAGGGTAATTAGCCATAGACCCTGTGGCTTTTGACTCCCAGTCCCAGTTCAAATCTCTGTGTCCTAATAAATGAGGACACACAGTTCTGTGACTGGGAGAAGCTGTCAGAGGCACATACATTATGCATCTTTGAACCACAGGGAAAGCAGTCTGCATGCAGCTGGACTGCTTACTTCAGCAAGGACATATGTCCAACTGGTTTCAATGAAGCAAAGAACCACTGAATTGATTCAGTTCATGTGAATGCATGAACTATATTAGCCCTCTTTCTTTCCTTTCCCTTTACATTGTCTTTTACTTGCAAAAGTATACAGTCATAGCTGAATTTAGCCTGGCAGAGCTGTAAAACAAATTAGTTTGTTTTCTTGTTGAAGTTTTTCCACAATTTGTTTTTAGGTCACTGTATTCAGCTCTTCTGTTTCTCCTAATTATATAGGCATTGCCAGAAGAGCATCACACTTGAATGTCCTCTTGCAATGAGTCTGCTGCAGATAATTATTTTCTATATCTTCTTTAGAAACAGGTCCTGTCTTCTAGGAGGAGGCCCTTGATGTGTTTTCACTTATTCATTTCTTTTGTCTTTTAAGGCTCAAACACTCTTCCAGCAGAGTCTCCTTCAGAAGACATTTAGGAGGAGATAGCAGCAATGGTAGTTAGAGCCCTGTAGAAGGTGAGTTTATGGGTTTGCAGTAGCAGAGAAAGGTCCTCTGCTCTGACAGGAGTTTTCTGGGCCATTTCAGATGATCAAATCCAGCCCTTTTAAAAACTGAAGGGGTCTAACAATGAGGGGAAATATGAGTATAGAGGTCCTGGGCTGAACTGTGTTACTGTCTGCCTGATGGCTACAGTCTCCGGTGCCAAGCCCTGCAGCATCACTCTGAAAAATCTATTGACCTCAAAGTTCTTTTCCTGAATACTTACAATAAGAACTGATAAAGATTAAACAGAAGTGCAGGATAATTTGTGACATGTATTTCTCCCAGGCAACGGGAAAGGAAGGCTTTTTCCAAGCTACAAAGACAAACAGTGAGTCCGACTTCCAGAAGTTGAAAGGGCAATCTTATAGGGTAGAAAAATAAACATTACTCTCTGCTTCTTGTGGAAGTTAACATTTTTTTGAGGTTTACACAGTGATAAGTATTTAACTCTGGATGATCCTCTCTCTAGAACTGTTGATATGAGCATGCGATGCAGGGCTTGCCATTAACGTCAGTTAGTGCTGAGCTCAAACAGCTGTCACTGCTCCTTTTTTTGCACAGTTTCTTGGAGGGGAGATGAAGTCAATGTTAAAGCCTCCCAATGAGGCCATTGAAGTGAAAACCAAAAGAGCTGCTTGTTCTATGGGAAGATTATTCCCTTTGGCAAAATGCGTGTGCATTGACTAATCTACAGTTCAGTCTAATTCTGTTTCCAGTTTTCTATCATACTTGCAGAGAGCTCACTGAGCTGTTCATTAACACTTCCCATTTCTTTGTGGGTAATGCTGCTGTCAGTCCTTCAGCTAAACCAGTGTGATATCAAAAGGTGATCAGCAGCAATGCAGAAGCCTGCACGTCATGCTCCCCACTCTCTCTGGGGAATTTCTTACCCTTCTATTTCTTAGACATGTCAAATATTTTGTTCTGCAGGTAGAACACTTCTGCATGGGTTTTTTTCCCCTAAAGAAGCTGTGTGTACAGCTGTATCCTCTCACTGTGAGACTGCAGCAATGCCAACAAGACACAGTTTGAAGCTAAAGAAGTATTAAGCTGCTCACTTGTGTCTGTGTGCTATAAACGGAGGAGGGAGGATTAAAACTTTACACAGTCTGGAGGTAGCTGTATCTGTTAAATATTGTATAACTGCCTTTACCATCAATAATTTAAACCAACCCTGAGTCTAGATGACAAAAATCTCACTTGGGCAGCGGTAGCTGCAGCAAGAACAGAAAGGTTTTGAGCCAATTGTGGACTTGGTGCTTTGTTGACTATAAAGGTTGAAGAACACCTGAGGTTCCCGCACTCATTAAAAGAAAAGAGCAGAGCAAAGCAGAATATTGCTGCAGGAAAGGCAAAGTATGTTTTAACATTCACCACAATTGTATTGATAGATGTAAGAGTGCTGAGTATCTGCTGCAGCACAAGTAATGCTATCCTGAAATGCCGTGTTTAGTTAGGAATGTACTGAACATAATTTTATCCTATTCGTGTAGAGAGGTTGCTTAACCCCTGCTCTTGTAATTACTGGATTGGATGCAGAGACAGGAAGGTAGAACATGGATTTCTCTCACCTGGAGGATGCAGGTATGATCCTTGTGCACACAGTGTGAGCAGGAAGGAGCAAGAGTTGTGACATTACTTCATTACTTCAGTGCAGGACTGGAGTAAGAGTACTGTTAACAGTCACAGGACTGGCCTCAGTGTGGTGCACAGTGATGCTGTGCTGTGCCTCAACTTTTTGGTTTTCTCAGCCTTTGCTGGAGGATATGATGTTAGAGCAATGACTGTCCAAACCCTTGTGGACCAAACAGTGGTATGAGGAACTCATTTCTCCAAACCTTTTGGACCACTGTCATAGAGGCTTCAGGTCTAGTGCAGTTGTAGGATACTGAACGTTGGGTCTTTTCTTCCACTGAGAGCTTGAGAAACTACCATGAAAAACTGAAATCACAAACTGAATTAACTGGAGTTCAGGTGAAAGTTTTCTGTTTGTGCTAGATGGAGGACTTTAAAAAAGCATTTAAAGTTTGTGAGGGGTTTTGATTTCTTTGCTCCCTTTTAAAATTATTTTTAGTTTTACACTAACATTTTGAGCAAGAAAACAACTCTAGTATTTCAGTAGTTCTAAGTGAATTTTGTCTGTTTTCCTGGATGGAAAATGTATCAAAAGTGACTCTCTTCCTTAGAGGTGAACAACTTGCCCCACCCCCCAATAAAAACCCCAACAGTTTTGCTCCATATCTGATGAATTTTGGCATAAGGTGCAGTTGTCCTGAGAGTCTTCAAGTTCAGTAGAGATTTTTCTTCAATCCTTGTGTTATCCTCAGGAGGATGTATCCCTGAGTTCTCCCTTCTTTTCAGAAAAAGATGGTAGTTCAGATGAAAGAGCAAAGGGGTAGTTTTGTTAGTCAGTAAAATGCCTGTTGATGTATGGAAAGAGTTGTCAATCACTTTGCTTTTCACCTGCTATTATTCGTGTCCTGAATGTAGTCCAGTGCTCATGGAAATTGATAGATTTCTTGCTAAAAGATTTCAGTGACCTTCATGTGTTGTCTTTTCTCATGTAATGGGGCTCAGAAATGACTTACCTTTTTTCTGTGAGGTTTCTCTAACAAGGAAAGGTGCCAAAGCCACCTTGACAGTAAGGGTCTGTTGCTTGTATTATGAGAGAAGGTACACTATTTGTTCATGTGCCCCATCTTATTCAGTAATGTTACTGCTGAGAGCTTGAAAAAACACTATGAGGAACTGAATGAATGCTAGGAAGAGGATGAAATTAATTGAAGGCTATTACTAGTTAAGGAGATGTGGTATTTTTCTGTTAAGAACCTGACCAAGCTTTAGTCCTTAATGGCTCAAGGGTGGAAGTATTTAACTTGGCCAACTCTTTCTGAAACTGGTTATTGACAGATGCAAATTTAACTTCTAGCTGGAATGCGTTCAGGAATTGGCCCTTAAAATCCTCAGGCTGTAAATTCAAGAATCTCTTCCTTCAAATTTCCTTTGTTTCTAGAATTTCAAATGAATTTAGTGCCCAAAAGAGCAGAATACTCAGTTTACAGCACTGGTCTTCATAATCACAAATTGTTCTCATGGTACTTCTGGCTGAAGTGAGCAGATTGTAAAAGCCTCGTCTCATGAGATTTTCAGCCCAGTTTTATACTGCTTTATAGTCTGGAGCAAAAATTCTTCTTTTCTTGAATTCTTATCTTAACTACATTGATACAAAGGCTTTTACTGGCTACTAACCTGCAAATCTCTGATGTATACATGAGCAATTCTATTAAATTTAAACATCAGTGAAATTACCCAGGTGAATAACTCTTAAAATATCAGTTCTTGAAAGTGTGCAGATAAAATTCTGATCATTTCTCAGAGCTCTGTTTGAACTCAATGATGCTTCTGAGAGCAGAGGATGAAATCTTGGTTGGGCATGATTGACATTTTGATACCCTGTATTGTCAGGCTTCTCCCAGTACCTGCACACAAAGCCTGTAGAAATAACTGAATCAATTTTTAGGTGAGGAGGGCATAGACCACAGACCCAAGTTCCTGCTCTGCTTCAGGCTGGGAGTGAGTTCAAATTGTTCTCCTAGAATGTGGCCCACATCCCGTGAAGTCATTTGGACTTTAAGAAAGTTCTGTCTGTGAAAAGGTCAGGATTATGCCAGGCTGTTACCCAATGCATTCTGAGGCTAACTACTGCCTTTGCAATTGGCCCTTGGGGTTTTTTTGAAGAAGTAATATGTTTAAAACTCAAATTGTCAAAGCTTCTTTTTTTAATATAGTTTAGATTAAGGCCTTTATTACTGCTCACATACTGCTAGCTTTTAAATAAATCTATGTTATGTGAGCAGTTAATGCAAATAGCTAGTTTAATACAAAACATTTTCCTTTAAGCAACATGGCTAAGGATATAAGAAGTATATTTCCTTTAATGTGTTGTAGCTGCATTATATATTTCGCTAACGTTTTAATGTAATTATAGGTACAAATTGTTCACATTTGGTCTTATGAAGCCCTGAAAAGTTATGTCTCATGAGTCAGCATGTAATTTCCTTCTGCACAAATTGCAGAATTATGCATTGAAACTAAGTACATTGAATAATGGTAATTTACAATTGAATTCCTATGGATTTAAATATTACAATTACATTAATGCCAAAAGAATCCACAATATTGTCAAATAGGCTAATAATGGTTACTGTTAACACAGAGAATACCAGTGGAATTAATAATGATTAACCACTTACTTTAAATGCATGTAAAATTATGCAGCTACCTTGAAATTATGAGAATTACAAAAATGCGAAAATGAATTCAATGTCTCTGTTCTGAAGGGTTGCCCATACACAACTCTGCTCACATCTGAAAACTGGTGGAAACTTGACACTCCTGAAGCTGTAGATTTTCTTCCTACTTTCCAAAGGACTGTTTGTCATTTAGGCTCACAGTTCTGGTGTCGGCTCCATTCATCTTTCCCACGCCTTTCTTGCAACACACAATGCCAGACTGACAGAATTATGTGCTTATTCATGTGTACTGTTCTAAAAATTCCTTTTCATCAGTTCTTCACTGTTAAGACCACTGTTCATGAAGCTCTGTAAGAGACTCCCAATGACTTTGAACTGGTTCATAAATAACCTGTCTGTCTTCACTTTAATCTTTCCTAAAATACGGCTTGTCCATGGGAGACTTCAGAGATAAGCAACCAAAAATAGATGTTGAGAAATTGGTACTACTGGGAGATTAAGCTATAAATCTAGACGCGCTGTGGTGTCAATTTGGGAGCTTCCAGTACAGGCTGCTTTCAGTGGCTGTTTCCTCTTGGTTGCATATGGCCAGGGGAACTGAACCTAGACAAGACTAATCTTTTCTGCTGTGGACTGGGATGAGCCTGCAAGTGTCTTTGAGCAGAGGTGACTGGAACCTCAGTTCCACAATTAAATATTGTTAATCTAGCTAGTGTGCGGACATGTTCAGCCTTGCACCCATTTTGTAATGCATAAGGACCTCTCCTTCTGGGGCTATGTCCAGAGAGGAGCAGAGTCTGAGCAAGGAACAGGGGCTCCTACAGACAGAAACTAGCATCAATGCACTTATCTATGTTCAAACTCTTTTAAGCTATTGTAACACTGTGTCAGCATTTGAGTCCTCCTGTCTGAGCATTCACATGTATGCCAGCAACATTAAAAACTTGGTGGTATTCTAATAGTTTATGCACTGGTGTCGCAAGCCTTGTTTAGGTCTCCTCTAAGAAGAGAACTCAAATACATTCTGGAGTGTGTGGAGGAGGGAAATAAATGGCACTGCAAATGGATGAGGCTTGTTATTTGTGTAGTCATTAATATTTAACTGTCCTCTTTCACAGGCTATTACCATTTGAATTTATAGGATGTCAAAGCTTTCCTGCTTTGGACAAGACAGATTTGATCCTGGCAGACATGAAAGGTGCTCAGATTTTATTTGCTGGCTCACTGTACATACAGTGTACTTGACACACATTTATGACTAAGAAGCATTCAGCCCTGGGCCTTTGGCAACCTGGGCTTTGCAGTGGGCTTTGTGTTTCACCCTGCCTGAGTATCTGAAGGAAGACTTGGCCTTATAGAGAAGTTTGGAGGTGGTTTTGGTGTGGTTTTGTCTTGCCCTCCTCCTCAGAATGAGTTAATGGTGTTGGAGCTCTAGGAATATGTATTCATGGTTCAGTCAAAGAAGGAACTGTTGCTGCTGTTTCAGCATTCTCGGAGTGGATGCCCAAATCCACAAAACAATGAGGTTGAACAACACATTGAGACTTCACACCTGCTTTTAAAAAGAGAGAAAGGATGAAATAAAAGGTGTTTGTTTCCTCCCTCTTCACTTGGAGCAAACATTTGCTGCCTGTTAAAAAGGTTGCTAGGTAAGAATGCCTTATGTTGGTCTTAAAAAACTAAAACTATGAATCAGGATTTTGTGAAACAGGAAAAGAATTAATCCATGACACCACCTGGTCTCTGTATAAACAAATGGCTAATAAGCCAGGTCCAGAAAGCAGCTGGTTTGCTTTCTTCACCAGGAGAACAAAAGCATGCTTAAGCTGTGATTTAGGACAACCTTTTGATGAACAAGAACAGTGTAAAAAAAAATATTCTTCTAGTCAATTTGCACATTTTATGGGGATCTGTCTAGAAGGTGGCTGTTACAGTGAGATAAGGATTCTAATTTTGTAATTGAGTGCACTCTGAAAAGACAATTAGGAGCTAATGTGATAAGTACTTGTAAATTATAACAGTAGAAGAAACCAGATTCACAGTCCTCAGTGGAAACTGTATTTGTGTGTATTCAGATGATGCATCTGTACTTTTATTTCTTCTGCATGTACATTTCATTTAATATGGCTAGAAAAACATTTCTGTACAGTTTTGCTTTTTAGAAAACAGGAATCCAAAAAATGCTGGAATGCAGATGCTGTTCAGCCTCATGCTAATCCTGGTGCAGTACTGGAACAATGCTACGTAGGATAATAATTTGGCAGCTTGGCCACTTGTAAGAAATTACATGGATATGGTGCCTGGTGTCTCTAGTCTTACGGGTTTTACAGGATTTGATCTATGCCTCTTTGTCAGGGACAAACGCCCAAGTTAGTGGAGAGCAGGCGGAAGTTTTAGTGCCTTTGTTATGGCAGGAGAACAGCACTGAGCTCTGGCTGTGTGAATCCTTATGGTACACGTTACAGTAACAGTTCCAACACTGTGGAGCTGAAGCCTCAGGCTAAGGAAAGATGCTGCTTTGATTATAGTGCTGCCTTATTGCTTGGCAGAGATGTGCACAGTTCCTTGATATGCTCTGTGGTTTTTGCCTTGCTGCAGACTTCCCACATGGTATTGTTTCTACTTCTGATCGTTAAGGTAGGGATAATATTTTTACTCCACCAGGGAAACGCTATGATTTTTAGGGAACTAAGTACTCTCTGCCCATGGGCAAGGTGTCCTATGTGCTCCAACAGTGTCCTTCTCTAATTGCAGAATCACAGAATGGGTTAGGTTGGAAAAGACTTAAAAGCTCATCCAGTCCCACAGCAGGGGCACCTTCCACTAGACCAGGTTGTTCAAAGCACAGCCTGGCCTTGAACACATCCTGGGGTGGGGCACTGGGTCTCCACTGGCCCTGTGTGTGGTTTTGCTGTGAAGAGATGTCAGTAACACCTACCTCATTATGCTTACTGCTCTAGGCAGGTTAAAAAACTTCCCGGAGCAGTGTCAAGCACTGCAGGAGCCGGCACTGTTTGGGATCTGGGTAACTGTGAGCTCTTTCTGCACTCTGCTCTGATTTCTTATTTATTTATTTTCACATTCTGCTTAATTCTATGAACGAGCTATCTGTGTATTATCTCCCAAGGGGTTTAGCTTAAGTTTAAAAGATTGCTAAACTTATTTAAAGGAAATACAGCTGTAAAAAAAAAAGCTCTATTTTAATGCTTTATTATGCTGATGTTAATCAGCTCAATGTGATTCCATTTTAGGATCATATTATTTGGGACTTTTCATTTCCTTGTAATGAAATTAAATGCTTTATGTGAATGACTGCTTAGTGCTAGAAAGGGGTCCATCAGAAATGATCCTTCCCCATTCAAAAGAAACAGAGTAAATTGCTATACAGTTGTCCCATACTGGCAGCCAAGTCATAGTACTGAACTCTGAAATTCATTTTAGGAAAAACCCTATTCTTGGGTAGGGAAGAGGGAGACTGATTCACTTATTGCTGCTGAAATCAGTCTAGTGTTTAAATCAATCAAACCTGTCATATCACTTCTCTCTCAAACTCCCCATCCTACAGACTTGGAACTGCTGCAGATAGAGCAGTGCCAATTTAGCAGGTGCTAAACCTACAGTAATTTTGTGTATCAGCGTTTTTTCACTTGATAATAAAACTTCAACACTCGTGGAAGCTGCTAGTACATGGAGACTTTAGTGCCACCATAAATAAGCAGTGTAGGAAAATAGCCTTAAGCTGAGAATGGATGAGTAGTTTCAAAGTTGTTACACCATATCTCCAAACAGAGCCAGGATGGGAGATCTGAACAGAATCCCAAATGTTATCCTTCTCTCAAGTTTTGTTGATTTATGGTGAAGGACCAAGCTGTGGTTTAGTTGAAAATGTGCTGCTATGGTACAATCTGTCATAAAAAGCCAAACTTCCTGGGTATTACATATAGTTCTCTATTCAAAGCTCACTAAACTGGCATTTACTGGCAGTAACTGTCCTTACACCAGGCTGTTTTCTCCAAGCTTGCATCATTTGTCCTCGTACATCCAGGTTCTCTTTTGGTAAATATGCACTACAAAAAAAAAAGTAATGTAAACCTAAACCAGAACAGTAAAGCTGCTTTTGCTAAAAGGAATTTAAAGATACAGGCAGGCTTGACTGAAAGGAATCAGTGCTTATGAAGGCTTCTGAAATCTGTTCGTGATTTACCCAGCTGGGGACTGTTAACCCCGATTCTGGTTATTTCTTGATCTGACCTCAAGATATTTCAAAGGTAACTAACTTATATTGTGTAATCTGGCAGACTTGTTCCTGTAACTGTTGTGGTGGGGTCTATCCATACAGATCAGAATTCAGTAGGAACACTCTCATGGGCTTTTCAGTCTGCCCTGGGTGTCTGCAAAGGAATAAATGCATACATTCAAAACCGCAGTTAGCAGGTTAGAGGTATGCAAAGCAGATAAAATCCCATTGTCATCTTCTGAAGAGCATATTGATATTGAGCAACACAAATGCTGTTGTGCTCTGGAAGTTAGGTTCAAGCTTAGATTATTCCTCCTGGAGTGTATCTTCTTTATTTATGTAGAAATGTTCAGATTTTTTTATTAAATGTCACTGTTTCTATCAAATATAAATCATGACCTCATACAATATCAAATCAAATAGGGCACTAAGTGGAGAAATCAGGTAGCTGTATTTATACTTCATTCAATAGCATTCTTTTCTGTTCTTGTAGTGTAATCACCTAATGTGGTGACCTGCATTAAAATATAATTTAAAATGTATTTGGAGTTAGTCTCATTGCTCTACTCTGAACAATGAGATAAATGCTTTCTGGATTGGTGTTTAGTATCTGTAGATTGACTGAAGAAGTACTTGGGTTTTCTCTGTTGGGGACATCAAGTTTTAGGCTTCTGGAAGGAGAGTAAGAGACTACTGGGAGTAACACTTGAATTTTGGTCTGGGCCAGTAGTGGGGGAGTCAAGTACCTGAATTCCTAGGATTTCTATGTATAAGTAGAAATGCAATATAGAATCCATGTTTGCAAAAAAAGATGTGGTTGCAGCTGCTTTGAAAGCTTCTGCATACATTAACATCTATAGCAGCATTAAGGTTTTAGATGTCTCCTTTGAAAACTGGGGACAGATTTGTGTGTTGATTGCTATAGAGTTGTCATGAAAAGTACACAAGTCTTTTGCTGACAGTTACTGAGTAACAAAGTACAAGTTAGCAGGACTCTCCTGCATCTGGAATCAGAATAAAAGTGGTAGTGGTGCAGATCTTAGTGGGTTCATAATTATATGCAGTGATGTTAACCAGAGGAATTAATACATATTCTTACCTGAACTAGACAGACAATTTAAATAAAGAACCACAAAACCACACAAACTTTCATCACATCATTCGTGAATGTTATTCCTAATTCCTGCTGATGTGGAAATTGCGGTGTGTACCTGAGAGCCGGGGCCATCGCCTGCTGCATTTCTCAGAGGCTTTTGGCTAACAATATTTTATGAAGCTCATCAAGGAGCACTCTGCTATTAAAAACTCTCTTGGCTGTAGAGTGATTTAATTACATTCAATTAAATATCTCTTGCTTAAAAATAAAAAAAAGAGGTTTATCTCATTGATGAGAAGAATTGCAAATGTCATCTAAAAATGATGCTGAATCAGATTCCTCTGGGACATTAATTTCATTCAGAGGAGCTATCTGGGTTAGAGGGATGTTGTTTATTAGACAATAATAGCTCTGTTATTTCTTTCTCGAGCAGGTAAAAGCCTTTTGGCAATTTTACACTGCTGAAATTCCTGTCACGTCCAGAACCTCTTACAGGAAGCTAAAATGTCAGTACCAGATTAAGCATTGGAATTTAAAAGCTTTTAGGTTTGTCAAGGTACTGCAATGGTGATTCTTGTGAAAATATAGATATATTATCACACACATGCTTATATACATATGCATATATGTATTTACAAGTCATTACCTAAATTCCCTTCTGAAAATATATATATATAGAAGTATAGACCTATATAATTAAAAAATCATGGTTGAGAGTAGGTTGATTCCCATATTTTTTTTCTACATTCAAATTCCTAAAGCTAACTGCCTAATTACTGTGAAACATTTTTATTCTGTACAAAAATAATTGCAGGAGACTTATCACGAAGAATATGGAGCAGCACAAATTACCTTCAGCCTCCCTGAAGTCTTTGATGTGCTAGCTGTTTGGAGCTTGTGCTCACTAGAGGGTTGCGATGTTGTGGTTCATAGATGAATTTCCTGATGTGGATGGCCAGCAGCTGCTTCTCTTACAACTTCAAAACACAATGATTGACTGTCAAGCCAACAAAACCCATCAATATGCTTATTACTCAAACCAGGAGCTAAATAATATAGAAGGTAGTAAACTTCTGGCTATATTAAACACCAACGAGAATTTCAACTCTCCTCCCCCCCCAGAAAACCCAACCACAAACCAAACAACTCAGAACCCAAACAAGTATTTTTCCCTTGGAATTCAAAGATGGGGTTTATGTTTCCAGTAGCTCTGATTAATATGTCAGTTTCTCAGGATGTTTAACAGGTATGTTCTATCTCCTATCCCATAATTAGTTGTTTGCTGTGACTCATCAGGACACTTTTTCTTGCTGTTTACATATTTTTGGTGATGCTGTGTAACTGAAACAAAAAACCTGCTTCCCCAAGCTGGGTCATCTCTGATTTCTAACAACATGGAGCTTTTATAGTGCCTGTCAGTTGTCATCAAAAAAGAGCACCAGGCTCCCACAGACAACATGGCATTAGTGCCAGTGAGTTGGGTGTGAATGTACGGTGTTTTCTCCTGGGCAAAAATATTCATTTATGTTGTTTGATAAGTTATATTTATTTATATTTATTTAAAATGTTACTTGTAATGATCCTGCTGGACACTAGAAAGTATATGGGATCAGAAGATCTGGCCAGTTAGCCAGCTGCTTATGAAAATCAATAATAGACATTATGGATGAATCTTTGAAAATCAGTCTCTTATTTGTGTCCTTCTTTTGTTTTAGCCTTTAAATTGTGCTTGGACAAAGCTTCTCTAGGTTTTAGTAGGCATTGTTAAAGAAAAGTTTATTGAAGCTTGTTAAAATAGTTTCCTTTCAACTAACATGCTGTTGTTTTAGGTGGGGTTTTGTTAAGAAAAGGTGAGTGTAGTATGTTATAACACTGTAGTGGCTCATTCCGTAGTTGAATATTCTTTTTATTTGATACAAATAAAAGCTCCTGATGCTGTAGACCTCTATTTTATACCTGAAAGTATATGAATCCTATGAACAGAATTTATCATTATTGTGAGATTAGGATTTAGCAACCATGACTGTAATTGTTGTTCCTCCAATGCTAAATATAATGGCTATAAAGGATCTGGAAATGTTAAATGTGTAGACACTACCTATAAAATGCTTAATATAAACATTTTAGCAATGCTTTGTTATTATTGTCTTTTTGCCTTTTTTCAGTTCTAAGGTCGGATTTTGTGGTGACCTATTTGCGATTGCTGATTTGGCTGAGAAGGAGTTAAAGGGTCAATGGTGTTTCACATTGAAAGTTCAGAGAACAAGTAGTAGTTTGGGAGATTTAGGAAGTGACAGGAGAGAGAACTAGAAACAACTCTATTCAGAGATAAGCTGAACAGATTTTTATATGATTTTACTATTCCCTTTAGTAACAATGCCAATTCTTGCAAAGTGGTGAGGTTTGACTATGCATGATATGCAGACTCTGACAGTTGAAGAGGCCTGGGAAGCCTTCTGATTACAGATCTGGTTTTGAAGTGTTGTTTTTGATATACTGAACCAAAGTCAGAAAGCACAATCGCTTCTCCTTCCCTCAAGGATTCAGTTACTTGTGTCTTGATTCAGGATGCACTTTTGAAACGACTTTCTGTTGCTTTATGACAAACAGTCAGTTACACTGCTCACTGTTAATGAAAGTGTTTTGATGAAAGGGATGAATTAATTATATTTGATATGATGTAGAATTTTGTGAAAAGTCATCTTTTACAAAACTTATGTGCCCACACTCTGACTTTTTCTCCATTTTTGAGGAGCTACGTGCCTCATATGCAAAGCCAGCTGGAGAATAAGCAGCCCTCCCAATCTGTGCTGAGCCCTGGGGCTGTATTTTATTTTTTATAAGACAAGACGATAATGATATTGATTTGTTTTACACATTTTCAAGCGCTAGCTAAAACAATGACATTTGCCACAACAAAACGTTTCCAAAGTTGTAAATGTTTTCTAGTGAATTTCCTTTTTTTGGAAGGAATTGCTTCCCTCTGTAGTGTATAATTAAGAACGGGCTGTTGCTATTTTCAGGATTTGATGGAATGGAGGCAGACATTTGGAGGAATGGAGGCAGACTTTTGGAGGGAGGAGGTTGAAGAGAAGCAAAAGAACATGTAAATTTTCGCCTTTAAAAGACAAACATCCTGTTTCCAAATATGATGTTTTGGCCCTGCTGAGGCTTATCACAGCCATTGCAGTTGGTGGTAAGAGAAGGGCACTTCCAGGAGGTCACTGCTCCTGCTTTCAGTAGTGATGGATGGAATCCACCCTGCAAATGAAGGCAATGGACTTCAAAGTAAAAGATTGTTGATTCTCTTGAGAAACTTGCAGAAATGCATCCTGGGTGTTACTTACTTCTGAGATCCAGCAGTGGGAGACAGAAGGGTTGATCTCTTCTTAAAGAAATCATTTTACTATAGTACTTCTATTTAAAGGCATTAGTTTTATTTCTGTTGGCTTTTAGAAAAGTATGATTGAGTACCGAGAGAGAATTGTGACCCCAGTTATAGCTGCCCTTGATTTATTTAAACACAGTGGTCATCCTGGTCAACCCTTCCCCTTGCTCTGTAATGGTGTGGAGTTCAGAAAAGTTTAAGTAGTTTTAAAGGAGTGAAAAATAAGTTTCCTTTAAACTATGAGAGTCAAAGCTGTAAATTTGTATGGATTATTTTTGCCTCTTTATTTCTCTTTTTAAAAAGCACGGGAGATTATACTTTAGAAAGTGTCACAAAAATACTCCATTAGGCACAGTTACTGATCTAAGTAAGAGTTAAATCATGAGATTATAGCTGGTAGCACATTAGAGGCCTGTGTCCATGTGAGTTGGCAGGCAGGGTGTTACAGGAAAGCCCTCTGGCCTCTTACTTCTCAGACCACACAGCTACAGTTTCATGGCAAAATATTTTCAGTGCTGTGTGAATTCCAGTGCTCTGTGATTCCTGTGACCACTCTCAGAGGTTGTGTGTAATTTGGCTCAAGCTGTTGTTCGACATGTTTTTCTGTTCACACTGAGCAAGAAGGAGAGTCACCAAGGGTCAGGAGATAGGAATGCAGCAGTCCTGGGTTTCTGTGCCGCCTTGTTACTTGTGCCTGGACTATGTAGATAGCAAAGACTTTTCCAAGCCATCAGTTGGGCAAGAAAGGTCAAACTGTGGTACTGAAAGTATGGCTAATGAAAGTACTAAACTGGTTGTGTTGCCAAAAAAATATAAATAATAAAATTGGTTCCAGAGGTGCCAATGATATGGCAGGGTTTTCCCAAACAGTGGATCTATTTGTTACCAGGAAATTCAGATCAGAGCAAAAACTAAGGGAAATAGAAGAGAAACAGTGAATAAAATGTTTTAGGTGATGACTGGCTATTCCCTACTAACACAGGTTTATGTTAACATATTTTAGTTTAATAGGGCTTTTAAATGTCAGCCAATTACTCCTTGGTATTATTAGTGTTTTAGTACTCTGAACATAAATTAGGGTGTATTAAAATGTAAAGCTCTTGAAGGGCTATGCAGATTATTTGTTCAGGGTTTCATGAGCATCAATTTAGTGCACACATCTAATTATAATCATCATAAGCAAGAGTGTATGGAATGTTCCAGTGCATGAATCTCTAATATTGAGTAATTCCTTATAAAAATGAGGCAGCCCATATGGGTGAACAGATGAAATGCTGTGAAATAGAGCAGATGTATGAGTTACGCCAAAGGTTCTTCATGCCTAATATTTACTGTCCATGAGGAGAGATAATTTGTTATACACCTCTAAAATTCTAGTTACTGAATGCAACAATGGCATAAAAACCTGAGTCACCAGAGGTACTGCTGTAGAAGGAGATCCTGGTTTAAGGCTGTATTTGTGGAGGATGGTGTAGTGTTGTCTTTAGAACAATCATGAATAGAGTGTTGGATTCCTGTCCTGGGGAATACCATCTAAACAATGGAGTGGACTGTTACTTGGACAGTGCTCTCAGTAATAACTTTATATCTATTGTTCAAAATAATTGATTGAATAATTTCAGCTAATTCATGTTGCAGCTGGAGACAGACAGTTGCTTGTTACAGCCTGATTGACTTGAAATATTAATTCTGGATGGATATGCTGTAGCTGAAAAAACCCCCATAGGTACTTAACTGATTATGAATGACTGTTTATTTGTGGTGAGTTACTTAAGGCAAATATAGTGGCTGGGTACACAGATGCTTGACTTGTGTGCACAGGATAAGAGATTCATTTCAAAAGTTTGTGAAACTTAGGTTTTGCATAATTAGGCTTTGTCGTAAAGCCCAATACTTTATGAGATGATAAATAAGAGCTTTTTAGTGGGAACAGCATCATGATGTATGAGTAAGTGATGCTCTCTCTTCCCCTGCCTGTGACTCCCTTGGCTTTGGATTTAGGTGCACCCCTGAGCAGAGCTGAGTTTCACCTTTTATTCTTTGCTACAGTGAGGAAAAGCTTTATTCATTGAAGCCCAATACCTTTGTTTGGACCTCAGTTATCACACACTTAGACCCATAAATAAATTAATATTGGTTTAGGCTTGATTAAGTTAGCTATATATTTCCTTGTAACACCAAAACTGTAATAGCTCATGTGACACAAATAGGTGTTAAGTTTACGAGTAACATAGGTGGAGTCAGTGGCTAATTCTGCTGGTTTAGCATCAGGAAGCCCAGGCTTCTTACTGCAGCCAGGCACAGGCTTCTTAATGCAGTCGTGTGATTGACTGTATTCAGCCTTCTTTGCCACAAAACTGAAAATGGTGTTTTGGCATGTGGACATTGAAAGTGTCTCACAGAATACCCAGCTAGTGCTTCTAATAAGCATTAGAGTTAACAAGATTTATTTCAAAGATATAAATTTTTAGAGAAACCCAGCCTACTAAATGTCAAATTCCAATAAGGGCATTTAGGAGATGGAATTGTATGCGGTGGGCAAAGAAATGAAACTTAGGTTGCTATACAGGCTCCGTCAGGTACTGATATCTTAGCATAAAGACTGCTTGGTTACTTGGGTGTGGGGTTCCTAAAGGACCAGGGCCACACGGTGAGCGATCCCAGTACCCTAAACCTCAGTGTGTCTCTGTAATTTTCCAGTAAGGATGCCAGTAACCAGACCTATGATCCTTTGTATTTCTGGCCAACATAGCCAAGGCCAGTTGTCTTGTTATTCATGATGTATCTCTAACTCTTCGCCAAGGACGTGCGGATGTTGGTTTCCGCCAAAGTTGTAGTTTTCCAATGTATCTTCTAGAACAGGCTAATTAGCCACAATTATGACATATCCTAAATATTAGTTTAGCTTTGTAAACTGTAATAACCTCTAGATTAACCAATCATATCTTGCTATCCGAGGCTGTTACATAATGTAAGGGTATAAAAAGAACACTGTGTCCAAATAAACTTTGGCAACTGCTTGGTCACATTGATCTTTTCCGCGTTGTCCGTGACTCCTGTGTCTACACTTGGGATTTGTTACTGTTAATTAAAATATATTGAATGAAAAGCTTGGGCTGTCCAAAGGATTTTGCAAGTGAAAGAGATGGAAGTGTGTCTTACTGAAACAAATGAAAAGCAATGGGCAGGTGACTTAGTGAATAATATATTCATGAAGCTTCCTATTTGTTCAGGAATTTGTTGCAAGCAGCTGGCAATAGTCTAGAAAGTATTTGAACTTGTTCTCATTCAGAGAAGTTATAATTTAGAGAAGATAAAAAGTTTAATTTTTCATTGGGGACTCCCTGGTAAGTTGGACACACTGTATAATTCAAGCTGTTTTGGCTCGCCTATGTCACCTGAGATCTTGCTCCCTGATTAGAGAAATGAAACTCCTGGAGCAGCGCTCTTCATTCAAACACAGGCTAATTCCCTGTGGTGTTTTGCCAACTTCCTGTATAGAGATACCTTTATGTGAGGGCCAGGCAGGGATCAGCAGAGCAAAAGTAATTAAACTTGATGTGCTGAAGAGGGAACTTCTTTTTTTCAGTTCTTTACAGATTTCTCCAAGGGTGAAAACAGGTGAGCAATGCCAGTTTCTGCTTAACCTGTACCTTGCGAAACAAAAAGGTAATCTGGCACATCTTCCTAGGAGCATTGCATTGTGTCTTCTTCTGCCAATCAGTGCAAGACAGGTAGATAGTGAAGTGCCTTTTATAACCTCCTTAGGTCTGATAGCCCTCTGCTCTATTACTATGTGTTTGAAAGCAAATGAATCCTAGGAATATGCCAGCCATTGACTTCAGTGTATGCTTAAGTAGCTTGTAAGATCATTTGAGGCCAAGTTTTTCAATAAAGAGGAAAAAAAAAGGAGCGTACAATGTCAAATACGCCTTCAATCAACATTGTCTTTTTCCTGTAGCAATGTGTGCACAATCTTATATACAGGATGCTCTGACATACTAGATTGTTTGCAGCCACTTCCATATACTGTCTAGTAATAACTATGTCAATATTGCTGGAGACACATAGATTTTGTTTTCCTGGAGACATTTAGGGTGTACTCAGGAGTAAGTAATATTTCCATAAGCTAAAATAATGCCCTATTCAAGAGGGTTGTGTCTAAGGTACATAGAATTATGTTTCACAAATAGTCTTTATTGCTATAACTATCTTTTTCATATTTTTATAGTTCATTTGCTAAGTATGGTGTATAGCTGCTTGCATTAAGGTAACAATGATTGTTTCACATTCTTCATTCCTACAATCTCTTCTTCTCTCCTTTAAATACTCACTGAAGGCTTTACCAAAAGAATTATTAGTGACATTGGAATTCAGACCTTCAGAAAACACTAATGCCATAGGAAGAACTTGTCTGTAGTCTGAAATAAAAATTAATTGTAAGAGAAATGTCACTTTTGAAAAGGACTGCACTAGAAATTGCTTGGTAATATCTGACTTTTTAATTTAGTGACAGATACAATACCTGGCGACTGGATCTTCAGTCACCATAAAGTAAACCATCCCCTACTTTACTATTTTCTTTGTAGATCACTTCTAGATGGTACTGAGTGTAATAACTCCTGAATTTCAGAAACCACGTGGTGGAAATCCTTCCCTTCTAATACAGGGCTGTTTTTTGATGCAATTGGGAGCTTATGAGGTTTTGTGTGTATTTCTCTGTGTCTGAGCAAGAGTGTGCGGCTGCCTGGGGAGAGATGAAGTTAGCTGCACATTTATTCCTTTAGTTCTTTTTCCTGCTGAAGATTTATGTGCATAAATATTAGCTTAAATACAAGTCTGATAAAATTGGAGTCCTGCAGCTTTCAGACCTGTTAAGCAACAGTGTATGACTGTGTGGTGAGAAGGCATGTCAGTATTGTGACATGGTAACACAGGCATCCCAAAGGAGTAATTAATGCTCTTAAAGCTTATTTTCATAGAGGGGTTCAGCCTGGTTTTTAAAGTCCTTGTGCTGCAACAGGAATGTACATGTGAAGCCTTCTGTGTTTTTGAAGAATCCGAAATTTCTCAGATTGGTTCTTACATGGTGCTTACAAGGAAATCCTCAAGAGAGAATGCTTTTACTTGTTCCTCCATTCTTGTTCTAGTGCTGTTTTTTCCTCCTTTGTTTGCTGTTGTGATGAGTTACTGCGAGGTCCTTCAGCTGTCCCAGACTGAGTGGCACTGAGGAGAGTAGTTCTCAGCAATTGATGCTTTTAGAATATGGTGTATGACAACAGCAATAAATATGCAGTTACTTCTGAGGCAGCTCATGGAAACAGGAGTGTTTTAACTGACACTGTTTTCAGTAGCACAGGCCCTGGGGAGTCTCAGACAAAGGAAATATTCCACAAGATTTTAGGAAACAGAGTTCTGTTCAATTATTCATATTTTCACTGGGTTTCCATTTTTTGAGAATAGCATAAATTACTTGTCACAGACTTGGTTTTGAGGACTTTTGTGTGATTACTTCTGTCTAAAGATTATTGGAAACACTATTTGAAATGGTAACTATGCTGTGAATTTCAAAGGGGTTGGGGACTGCCTGGAAGTCAGATGGAGTTGGGAACTCAAACCCTCAGGCAAAATCTTGGTTCTCATGTCCATCATTAAAATTGACCTGTAAATAGCTTGAGGGCAAACAGAAGGCATGTTAAGTTTTTCCATTTATGTGCTAAAACGCACGCAAAATTCAGGAAGATGATGCATAGGCTGAAAGGAGAAGTCTGTATCACAGGATACTGAAGTTTTGGGGAAGAAAGAGACCTGTCACATATCCTAATTTGGAAAAGGCAGCTTTGGGATTGACTGTTTTCAACAGAGACATAAAGAATAAGATTAGTTCTGGGACAGTTGTGGTGCTAGTAGGTAACAACTAGGAAATACTGCATGTTGGCCATGGCAATGGGTGTTTATGAATACAGGAGTTTACTTAAAGGATGGAAGGGGAAAAATGTGCTTGAGATGGCAAATACTTGTTGTGAAACAAAGAGTGGTCTTGAGTTTCCTAGAGGTTCTAGACTGACTTCCTGTTGAATTCATCAAACTTCTTTGGTTGAGGAGGAGAAAAGCATGAGCAGTTATGCTTATGAAAGGTGTTGGTGCCTCTCTTGAGGACAGTCATTAAAAGGACTTACCCAACAGGATGGAGTCCTGATGAGAGCAGTGCTAGATGTGCAGACACTCTGGTCTCTTGGAAAATTAAAGCTGCCTTGATTATCCCCAGGAGACTGTAATCTTCAAGTAAGAGAGACATATGTTAACGCTGTCTGTTTTAATATAGTCTTTTTGTTGTCTTGCTCCTACTGGGAGAATAAACTATTTTGAGTATGAACAGATTCTGTTTATGGTGTGCAGCAGGAAGAGCAGCATGTATCAAACATAAAGTGTTTAAGGAGCTTGCAGGACGTGGCCTAGGAGTGGTATTAGGATCAAATGCTGGCACAGCACAGTGGGAAGGGAGAGACCATCATGGAGAGGAACATAAGACTCTCAAAAAAAAATGGATTGCAACCCAAACTTGTTTGCAAGTCCTAGTAGGCCTCACGAGAGGTCTCGCCAGGTGAGATGCAGGGAGGAAGTACAGATCTCCTCAGATCACAAGAGTTAAGTAATTTTTTACTTGGTAGTTTTGAAGCTGTTTCTGTACTTTCTAAACGGTAACTTTCAGATAACTATTTATTTTAAAATCATAGAATCATAGAATAGTTAGGGTTGGAAAGGACCTTAAGATCATCTAATTCCAACCCCCCTGCCATGGGCAGGGACATCTCCCACTAAACCAAGGCTCTGTCCAACCTGGCCTTGAGCACTGCCAGGGATGGAGCATTCACAGCTTCCCTGGGCAACCCATTCCAGTGCCTCACCACCCTTACAGTAAAGAATTTCTTCCTTATATCCAATCTAAATTTCCCCTGCATAAGTTTCAACCCATTACCCCTTGTCCTGTCACTACAGTCCCTAATGAGGAGTCCCCCCCAGCACCCTTATTAGACCCCCTTCAGATACTGTAAGGTTGCTATGAGGTCTCCACGCAGCCTTCTCTTCTCCAGGCTGAACAGCCCCAACTTTCTCAGCCTGTCTTTATATGGGAGGTGCTCCAGTCCCCTGATCATCCTCATGGCCTCCTCTGGACTTGTTCCAACAGTTCCATGTCCCTTTTAAGTTGAGGACACCAGAACTGCACACAATACTCCTAATGATGGTGATATCTTAATCATGTTCCCAGGAAATTTATTCAGAAAATGAACCCAATATGAAAGCATGTAAACCTTTGTTTACAATATTTTCATGCTGACATCCAGTTCAGTAGCTGTATTGTTTTGATTTTTTTTTCTATTCAAGCTTACAATGTTCTTAATTCCCAGAATAGCTGTACTAAACCAGTTACAGTGCAGTGGTTTTCTGGCATTTGATTTCAGCAGAAAGTTTATTATGGTAGAATAAATACAAATATCATACCTTAAAGTACTGCTACTTGTTTATGTGTTATGATCTAACTACTTAAGAAACTGAGGCCAGTTCAGTTTCTAAGTCAGCAGTCACTATTCCTGAAGTAACTTACAAATTATCTATTATTCCAGGAGTTAAATAGTTCACTTTCAGATGGGTGGTAGAGTATGTATCACAAAACCTTGCCTAGCCTTTCTTCTTCTAGTGGATTAGATATTCCAGTCATAGATGTGACAGATGATTTTGAAAGACTTGGGATATGATTATGGAAATATTTCTTATGTGTAAAGTGGTTATCTTGCAAAAGGGATCTTTCTTCCTGTCCACTTCAGGCAAGAACCACATAGGTTGAGATTTATGTAGTTCCCTTGGTCTGACTCAAGTGCAGTGTAAACAGGAAGGCTCTGGGGAGTCGCAAACTGTGCATCAAGATTTGCACAACATAAATTTTACTAGATGATTTCCAGGTTTTCCATAGTCCAACACAAGAGCCATCTCCCAGTAACCACACTGTAAGGGGATTGGGAATGCATAGTGATAAAATAATAGGTCTTACAAGTCAACTGTGAAAACATTTGAGAAGCAAAGCATCTCGAGTATTGGCTGAAATGTTTGTGATTCCTCACAATTTAAACAGCATTCTTTCCTGATATGAGTCTCAAAATACTGGAAGAAATAAGAATATCCCAGGAAAAGTACATCTGTGTTCAACTAGGATTTGACTGCTGTGGAAATCAGGGAAATAGGATATATGGTTGCACCTATGTTACAACAGTTAAAACTGTGCTGCTTTGCATGTTAAGACCTGAGACAGTTTAGCAAATATAGGTGGGACAGGCACTGTGCAAAGCAAAATGGAGATGTTTTATTTCCCAGTTAGGGTGGTATAAGGGTATACAAGGAGCAAGAAATTGGCTTACAGCAGTTCAGTGTATGCGTAATGATGAAATTGCAAGAGGCTGTCTCCATGCACAGATTTCTAACTTCTGAAGTGTGGTCAAAAGATTAGAACAGGGAGAGAGGAAGGGAAGACGATGGAGAGATGCAGAGATGGAAGAGGAAGGGTGGGAGGGAGAGAAAGATGGAGTAAATAAGAAAAAGTTGGGAAGCAGTGTTGAAAATATTCTAGGTGAATACCGTAAGGTGTTGCTGAACAAATACTTAATCATTTATTTTGAAAGCTGTGGTCTCTTCAAGAGAATGGGAGCTGAAGGGAGTATGTTGTCCTGAATTAATGCTTAAGCCCATAGGCCATAATTAAATATGGAACTTGGCCTCATCCGAATGAGTTTGATACCTGTGCCTGGAGCACCAGCATCTATGAAGTCAATCAAATGTGGTGCCATTATCATACTTATCATGCCAATGATGAGAAATGATGCACTGGTTTTGCTTGAGGTATCCATTACTTGTGTGACTGGTTCTTACTTTTTACTTATAGGCAGCATCATAATCAACTTTCATGAAGACTAATGTTGACTGCTGATTTAGTACAAAGAGTATTTCGACTAAATTTAGCATTTTGGATAGGACATGATAATTATCTAGTGTTGACATTCAATTTTGTAGGCCTGAAGTTTACAAACAAATCCCACATCTTTGTTAGGCACATTAGCAATTGTAATACCCTCCTAAATCACTGTCTGTGTAAATGGTTAATCTCTGCAATCAATCTTCCTTTTCTTCAAAAATAAATTTCTGAGAAATTTGCATAATTGGCCATGTTTGGTAAAAGTCTGATGTATAATGTCTTTTAAATGCACTGCTACCTGGAATCGTGATGAAGTGTCAACATGCAGGAGGTAAATATAAAACAAGCATTTAGAAAAGGATGCAGCTGATCTCATGAGGCGAGAAATATGTAGCTTCTAGTGGTGTTATAATTTGAAGTGGCTTTATATTTTGATGTAGGGCTTTCACAATGAAGGATGCGAGAGAAAAGGACAGAACGCAGTTGCATCAAGAAGCTTTAATTTGCATTGAACTTTGAAGTGAAATTTACAGAGAAGTGCTTTTATAACATGGTGAGGGTGATGCAAATGAATGTCCTCACGTCTGTTTGCAAATATATGAAGCTCACTGTAAAGAGTTAGTATGGGTTGATGCCTCTGTAAAGGCATAGTGTCCTGGTTTGAGCAGTAGCAGTCATTTTTTCTCCTTCTTGGTAGCTGGTGCAGTGATGTGTTTTGACTTTCAGGCTGAGAACAGTTGCTGATAGCAAGTATGTTTTGAGTTACTGCTCGGGTGTTTGGTCTGTTCAAGGCCTTTTTCTGAGCTCATGCTCTGCAGGGAAGAGGGGAGGCCGTGAGGAAGCAGAGACAGGACACCTGACCCAGGCTAGCCAAAGAGGTACTCCATACCATAGCACATCATACCCAGGAGGTAACCGGGAGAGACCCAGAAGGGCTGGAGCTCTGAGAGGATGGAGGAGGTATCTGTCGGTGCTCGGTTGGGCAGGGCGGGGTGAGTTATGGGTTGGTGGCTGGTGAGATGTTGTATTCTCTTCACTTATTATTTGCTTTATCATCATTATTTGTAGTAGTAATGGCAGTAATGATTTGTGTTATACCTCAGCTATTAAACTTATCTCAACCCATAGGGGCTACATTCTTTGGATTCTCCTTCCTAACTCTCTGGGAGTTGGGGGAGTGAGGGGGGAAGGGAGTGAACGAGCTGTGTGGACTTGGTTTAAACCATGACACATAGGTTTCTCAGTAGCTTGATAACTGCTGCCTGGCCCTGCAAACTGCTATGATTAAATTAGCCAGCAGGATTTTACCTGTATGTCCTCGCATAGGTTATGCTGGAGTCATGCCACTTTGCTATTTAAATTCTGGGTGGCATGGCCATTGTTGTCCCACTCTTCAGCATGTGCTCCTAAAGCTGTCCTTGTCAGCAGTATGTGCTCACTGATACCACTGTGGTCAGGCCCACAGTCCTCACTACAGCACGGTGTGTTACAAAACCTGCAGTCTCAAGCAAGTGCTGTGTATCATACTACTGCTCTTTTTGTCTGAGGTATGTTTCATACAAGATGAACATCCATAATTACCTGAGCCCCGTCAGTGGGACAAGGCATTATGGGATGACTGAAGGCTGTCTGAAGGATATGACCCAGAACTAGACCTGGAGATGTGTATTTGGCTGTTACTGGCTCTCAGTATGTATTGTGGTCCAGCCCAGGGTGAAGTAAGCTCCTTGGGTAGTGAAAGCTTGGAGTCCTGTGATGACAGAATAAACCAAGGAAACTTGCCTTGGAATGTTATTCAGTAGCTGAGGTGGTAGGGTACCTTATACCTATATACTGTGTTTCAACATTGCACTATTAGTACAGCAGTAGTAGATTATGATCTTATATTTTGCAGCTATCTGCAGATTCATTCCCTTTAAGAGGGAAGAGTACAGTCATTCCTCTGATAAAATAAACAGGCATTGTTTCGACAATATATATGTTTTCATTCTATTAATACCTCAGGATATGCTTGTAGTGCCCTATTCCAATGTTCCCAGGATAGGGAGTAGTAGCAGTGATAGTCCAGAATAGGCAGAGCCTGCTGGAGATGGCTCTCCTCATCTTGTTTCCTCTCTATTGCTTCCTTGCCCAAGATTTTAACAACTTATGTCAGAGAGAGCCTAAATTTTCAGGGAGAGCATATGTGTGCAGCTTCAGGTAATTTTATCTCTGAAATACAATTTAGTTTTGTCTCTTGTAGACACATGGAGTCAAACCAACAAATACAGTAACACTACTGTAAACAATAAAGAATGCAGTTATGATTTTAGGCACTGGTTTGTGACAGCACTGCTTCACACAGGGACAGCATCTTCCCTTAAAATACAAGGTTTGTGAGGAAAGAAATACTCTATTGTCCTAGAAACGACATGCTTGCTGCAAGCTACTTCAAAATCTCTGCACTGCTCTGTAGTAGAGCTTGATTTATTTATTTATTTGTAATGTAAATTTTGAACATTGTTTTTTTACTGGATTGGAAAGTATCAAAATTCCCCTGTTACCATCAGAGTTGTATAGACTCATCTGCAGTAAGCACTCAAGAAATAGGTCAGTTTTTCTTCTCTGCTATGGTACAAAGAGTTCAGATTTCCTAAGACTGCTGTAAGCTCTGTGTAACACAAAGTGCTGTACTCACCCCAGGGCTGTGGAGGATACTACGTGCCCTGTAAATTACTGATGGGGCATCTGTGATGTGGAAATGACCTGGCCACACCACTGGTAGTGTCTCTAGCATGTGCTTCAGATGTGCAGCTTTTGTGTTTGCCTTTCCTTTCCCTGGAAATAGATGTAACGAGTGATATCTGCTTTCTAATGTGTTCTATGCTCTGTGTGATAGATGTCTTATGACCTCATCTCTGCAGGTGCTATGATGAGGCTACTGTGATATGCCTTGGGCTTTTACAGTACAAAAACCTGTTGGTATGTTTAAGAATCTGTATTTACCCTCTCTAAATAGTGATGTTTGCTATACTGAATGCTCCCTTCATTCCAGCAGTTCCTTTGGAGAAGATAGCAAGAATATCTTGCAGCACCCTGGCCTTTTTGTAAGTCATGACTCATGGGCCAGAACTAACGTAATCTGAGCAATGATATGTAATATCTGCAGCTGTCAACTGGGGAGGTGTCCTGGGTTGAACAGTAGCAGTCATTTTTCTCCTTCTTAGTAGCTGGTGCAGTGCTGTGTTTTGACTTTCGGGCTGGGAACGGTTGCTGATAGCAAGCATGTTTTGAGTTACTGCTCGGGTGTTTGGTTTGTTCAAGGCCTTTTTCTGAGCTCATGCTCTGCCAGGGAGGAGGGGAGGCCGGGAGGAAGGAGAGACAGGACACCTGACCCAAGCTACCTAAAGAGGTATTCCATACCATAGCATGTCATGCCCAGGATGTAATCGGGAGAGACCCGGAAGGGCTGGAGCTCTGAGAGGATGGAGGAGGTATCAGTCGGTGCTCAGTTGGGCAGGGTGGGGTGCGTTATGGGTCGGTGGCTGGTGAGATGTTGTATTCTCTTTGCTTGTTATTGGCTTTATCATTATTATTTGTAGTAGTAGTGGCAGTAGTGATTTATGTTATACCTTAGCTATTAAACTGTGCTTATCTCAACCCGTGGGGGCTACATTCTTTGGATTCTCCTTCCTAACTCTCTGGGAGTTGGGGGAGCAAAGGGGGGGAGTGAGTGAACGAGCTGTGTGTGGACTTGGTTTAAACCATGGCAGGAGGAAAGAAGTTCAAATGAGGCTGCAAGTGTGATGAGAGGATTGGTAGTGCTAACAGTGTACTGCACATGGTGTCAGTGTGGGATCTTAAGTTACAGGAGAAGCATGAGGTATCTAATTTCCATCCTTCTCTATGTTTGTTAGGGAATATGAATTCTTGTGAATGGTGTTCACACTGAGGACAGGGTGTTCAGTACTACTTAAAAAAAAAGAATTATCATGTAACACTAGATACAGGCAGAGATGGGATTGTTTTCCTCTTGTGTTTGAACGATGACTGTACTGTTAATGACAAACTTAATTCATCATCATCTAGTTGAAAGAATTAGCCATGCTTGTTTTGTATTCTAATTCCAGTTTGTTCTTTATTTTCAATCTGCCAGGGTTTTGATGTACACAACACACTGAAGAACCGAGCTGATGAGATTTCTGTCACTTTTTTAACATAATGCATTGTACAGACTAATTTCATCTGTTTCTGCATTGTATATAATATGTTGTAAAATTTTACTGTCATCCCACCATGGTAAAAGCTGACATGTTGTTGTGTATGAACTCAGTGTTGTGCTTTGGGGTGGAAGATATTAGGACAAAAGAGTTGTGTTCAGTCAGATGGAGGGCAAAGCCCACTACAGTGAGTGCTGCTGGTTTTGGTATGCCTTTTGGTTTTTCTGTACACGTGCACTGAGGAATCAGGAAGGCTTGTGAGTCTTTGGGGATTCTCCAGAGCCTTGGCTAAGGCTGTTTTTCAAGCCCTTTCATTCTGCTCCCATGAGAATGAGATGATCCATAACAAGCACACTGCATTTTAAAACCAGGTGAGTTTTTGTTTCTGCTGAAACTACAGGCAACACTTTCTGGACTTGGGTACAGGTAAGTTTACTTTCCTTCTATTTTCCCCTTAAAATCAGCAGCTGATTAGGCTGGTGATGTCAACAGGCATAGGTGTGAGAGCCATGGAGATCAAGCAGCACTGTTCTGCATAGTCATGTGCGCTCATGTTCATTTTGCAGCTCTGTCACTTTGCCCTCTGTGTGAGCAGGGCTGGAGCATATCGAAGGGATGGGGTTTGGGTGGCAGAAGTTGTAGTCTTATTGATCAGTGATTTCATTAGTTCTGTAGATAGAAACACTGATGGCTTTGCTGAGAATCCATTTCACTTTCTGTGGCTGGTAATGGATTTGGGGAAAAGACTTATGGAAATGAGAAGTAATTAGCAGTATTGACAGAGATGCCAACTTTGACTATTTCTATTTTTTAGCTTTCCTATTGACTGTGACTTGCTCTCCAGGCCAACCTCCTGATTAGTGGTCTGCTTTTTCTGACCATTTTATTATTCCTGTAGGCAGGCTGCAGGAATCTGCCCTCTCCTCTGCTGAAGGCAGGGTATACTAAGGAAGCCAGATGAATATTTTTGAAGCACTGTGTTCTTCATGTTTAAGATGGGTGCATTGGGTTATGTGATTTCATCCCAGAAATATATTTTCTGTCATCTTGTGTGCAGTTAAAGCTGCAGAGAGAATCCACAACTGCCTCAAGTGAAAGTCCTGTAGGCTCTTACCTGTCTACTGTATGCTTTCTTTACTGGGAAGCTTGATATGTGCACAGACACATCTGTGATCTTTCCCTTTTTTGTTTATCTGTTTTGATAACACAACTGTTATAACACAGCTTCAACTCAGACCTCTAATTAAAGTGCACTAATAGAATCCTTTAGGATGGAAAACACCTTTAAGATCCCTTTAAAAGTCCAACTGTAAGCTGAACATTGACAAGTCCACCACTCAGCCATGTCCTTCAGTGCTGCATCTATATGTTAAATACCTAAAAGGTCTTTAATACCTCAATCACTTCCCTGGGCAGCCTGTTGCAGTGCTTGACAAACCTTTTGGTGAAGAAACTTTTCCTAATGCTCAAGTATCTGTCTGGGATAACCTGGCATTATTCTCCACTGGAACGGCTGTGGTTTAAGTTTTCTGAGAATCTAGTATTTTGTTTCTCTGCCACCAGTCTTCATACTTCAGGAGATCTAGCTGTAATATCAGTTGCTTTGGTATAAGCAGATATTTACAAGAAATATTTTATTATCAACCCAGTTCAAATCTTAGAAGGCAATGTCCTGGACCAAACTTGAAAGCCAAAGTTTTTCTCCCTTGCCTCATAACCACCTTAAAATTTGTTGAATGATACTTCTTGAAGCTTGTTTGGGCAACTCCAAAGGCTTTCTTTTGTTTGTGCTCTTTCCTGATTTAAGACACAGATTATTGTGTTTCCCATATCTTAGCATATAAAAAATGAAGAGTTTTCTAGTATTTTCTTTCGTGGTTCTCATTGTGGAGGCAGTTTGCCACTTGATTATTTTCAATGGTTTTCGTAAGTTAAAGAACTGAGCAGCCATGCCTTTCACAACCCCTCTTGGGAGGAGAACAGGGGAATTCCTCAGGCATATGGTTGAAAGAAGCAGTTCTTTGTTAATTATTATAAAACTTGCAACTAAACTAAACCCTGATCTAATCCTGCAGTCAGGTCAATATGGACATCGACTGAATCTGGGAGCCGTTGATGATTTTCTCTTGATTCTTTTTAAGATGGAAAGTTATAAAAGAAATTATTCATGTACGTGAGACTCTAGTGCATGTCTGTGGCCTAAGACCCATCTGTAGGTGCCCTTTGTTTTCAAGCAGAGTTACAACACTCACTGTATTGCTCAAGTGTGTCATGATACTTGTCATGGTTAGGGTGGCCGTATAAATTCAGGAGCACTCCTGAATACCATGTTAGTAAGTCAGAATATTGAGATGCTAAAGAGTTAGAAGAGTTGCATTTTACTTGGGAACACATGAAGTCCAAAAGCTCCTTAAGTGCCTTTGTGGATTTTGCTCTTCATTTCTTCACCCTGTAAAATGCATTTGCCCTCCACCACTGTAAAAAGGTCTGGGAAAGCTCTGTAACCTGTTCATATTTAACTTAGCTAATGAGATAAGAAGCTGGGGAATTACTGTCTGTATAATATGAAGGAAATAAAAATTGCAGTATGTTTATTCTGAAAACATATTTAATTCCTTTGTACTGCCAGGGAAAAATTACTTTTATGGATCCTGAGTAGGGAAAGGGACTACTTCTGTGTGTTAGTTTGCTGTGCTAAGACACAGTCTTCAGGAAAATATATTTTTTGGAAGGCCAGAATATTTTTTCTTTATTTCTAAGATGATAAATAAAACAAGCAAATATGAGCTGTGATAAAGTTCCCAGGCCAGAGCTATGCCAGTTGATAGTCACAGAGTGATGCTGCCACACTGTTTTCAGAGAGCAGTGAGAATGCTGCACCCAGATCTATGTGCTGCACGCAGAAGATCTGTGTGCTGCACAAACAGCTGATGCTGAGAATGCAACCAGCACACAACCTCTGCTATGATATGGTACAGCCAAGGAAGCAGAACAGATCTTTAGGTATAATGGGTTTGAAACTTTTTTGGTAGTAGGTCATCCATAGGTGTTAGGAGTATATTGATATTACAAGCAAATTAGTGCTTCAACTTTAGAAAAAGAATTTTTATTCATTATTGCAATTTAAAGCCAGCTGCATCCAAATTTGTGTATCTGCTGTGAGAAATAACTATTGCAGAAAACCTGCCAGCTTATCTTCTATAAGGGAATGCCCTGAACAAGTATCTTACTACCCAGGAGAGAAAGCTGCTGAGCTCTGACTAGTTCTAGGTTTTAAACGGTGTAAGAAAGGGGCATGTTCTCCACTGCTGTGTTTTGCTTGATGAATTAGAGTAGATAGTGTATAATACACCGCTTTCCTAATGATAGTCAAACTGAAATACTTCAACAGACCTATAAATAAGAGACAGATAAGAGGCAAACCGTATGCTTACTGAACTTTATTCAGTGATGATTACTGTAAGATCAACATACTTCTAAGCTTAGCATAAGAACACAGCTGCATAGCTTCTGGACTACAGCTAAACTGTCAACAGTCTAATTCTGTTCCTGGTACTGTGGTATTCTTTGGTAATGTGATTGAACAGCTTCATAAGGAGATGTTTCCTGAACCTTTGAACCCTCAACACAACATTTATATGCATGTGTCCATATGAAAGGTAGAAAGAGTTCCTTAGTAGTTATCTGCAACATACATACGCTATGAGCAGACTTATTTTTTTTTTAGGTATTTTTTTTTCTACTTTCAGTTGTATTAGCTTTCACATGGGATTGGCTTTGGGTTTTTTATTATGAATATACCTGCATGTACACATGCTGACTCCTACTGGCTTCAAAGGAATTTAACCAGGAAGGAGGAAACTTTCTGGGCCAATCCCTTGTTGAGCTCAGTAAACCATGTAACAGGTCAAAACAAGATGAAATGAAGCACGTACTTTTAGATGAATGACTTTGCATTTTGTGTCTCTTTAGAACCTTCACCAAATTTTCTGACTCCAAGTGGCTAAAATCAATGTCCAAAACGTATTTTTCTGCATGAAATACAGAGCAATGTGTGGTGGGATTTAAAAGTGGAATGATGGCATAAATTGCTATTTATTATTGATATTCTTCGTGAGTCACAAAATCCTTGACTTGTTCTCCTGACAGGTTGCTTATGCCTTAGACTGTTTCTTGCTTCTCTCCTGCATGTGCCAACCTGAAGCCTTAGTGAGGCTTCATAGAAAGCTCTATTAAGCCTTCCATGGCCAGAGGCAGAACACTTACTCATTTAACAATTTTAGAATGTGGCTGAAGATATCCCATTTTATTGTTTGCTTGTTTTTTTTTTCCTTCCCCCTTGCTTGTGTTCACATGGAAAAACCTTTCCCCTGTGCTTAACCTTGGTCAACAGCAGGATAGAAAATCCTTAGCAAGTAGATTGATGGTCTGAAGGACAATGACTTTCCCTCGTATTCTGCCTATGAGTGAGCAGTGCTGGGCATCAAGTTTGGTGGTGAAAAGCCTACTCAAGCCGGATTGATCTCCCTACTGTGTGTCCTACCAAACTGCTCTTCAAAAAGAATGCTCAAGTTTTTCTACACTATTATTCAAACAAGTGTATATAGGAGATATGTGTGCCTTCATCACCGAACCTTTTTAAATTCAGTTACTTTGACATAATTTAGATTGGAAAGGCTAAATTAATCCCAAATGCCATTCTTGTAGGTGGCATATTGGGAAAATAGGCAGTTTTGGCTCTGTTTTTGTGGAGGTTGATTTGCAACTGAAGATCTCAATGTGGAGTACCAGCACCATGTATAAAGGCTGAATTAGACCAAATCAGACTGAATTACCCCATCAGACTCCCACTTGATTGGCCCTCTGAAGAAACTCTCCCAGCTCCCTCTGTCCATTTACGGTAGTGGGAATCAGGGGAAATGATAGTTGTGGCTCAGTTACGTGATGACTTCCCAAAACTATCTGTGAAAAGAAATGCAGAGATCAAATCTGACTTACAGGTAGTGGTTTATCTTAATGACTATTGTTACTGATGTCAAATAGATACCATGGTGCTCAGTTTCAACCTATTGTAGGGTAGCTCCAGGCAGAAGCAACCTCACTTTTTGTTATTAACACATGCTTTAATAGTGTGTAGTCTCCTTTCTTGGAATAGGTCCTGGGCTCAGGATTGTGAAGCAAAGAAAAGTCAAGTGAGCGCTCTGCCAGGCTTGTTTAGATCTGTAATGAAGAGCAACTGGAGAGCTGTACTAGTGCTGGAGATGGTGTAAAATGGCATTAGACAGTGAGCTCTAGGTGGGTTCTGGAAGGGGTAACTTGCAGTTTCACAGTCCTGTGTGACACTTGGTACTGATGTCAAGCAGTAGCAAAGATAGACGTAGTATACTATTCATGAAGCTGGTACTACTGATTATCAGAGCTCTAAAAGGTTAATAATTCACATAGGTGTAGTTTTGGTTAAGCAGGAGGGCTTCCTGAGGTTGGGACGCTGCCTTAAATGGAGGAATGAGTTCTGTTGTAGTTAAAATGGTCTCAAATACAAGCAGTGACATTTAATGCCAACCAGTTGATCCTTTTTAAAGGGGATTCAGAAGCAGGGAAGAAACCTCTCTAAGTATTTTTCTGGCAACAAAGGGCACACTTCCAGTTCTGCTCTGAGTGATTGCACCTAATGATTACCCTGAGGAACCTTGTCTGTCAAAATCATGCCACTCATCCCTGATCTCATTTAAGCTTTAATAAAGCATATGACCCAAAGTCTTTCAGTTCAGTTCTACAGATGCAATGCCCTATGCATTTAATCAGGGAGCTTAAAAGACACTGGTGTTTAATTCTCTAACCTACCTTGTCCCCTCTCCCATCTCCCAGCCTTCCTTTTGATGCTGAAACTGTTGCATTGTGGGGAAAGCAGCTAGCTGAGATCATGGAAGGGCTAAGATGGGTGCTCCAGTGTGTCCCACCCTACTTCAAGGGTGAGACATAGCAGGTATTTGACAGTGGCACAGGAGAGTTGAGGAGTACTTGAAGAGTAAAATCATGCAGGAAGATTTCAGTTAAGGATTCTGTGTTGGCTTTTTCTCAGGTCCAGAATACCACCTTTTTCATTGTCCAAAAAAAGATTCTTTTAAATTAAAGCACAGTTTGTTTAAACTTGAATGTGTCACGCTCAAAGGGAATCAGTACCCAACACGTAAGTCAAAGTGATTGAGACTTGAAACGACTGTTATGTAGTGAGAAATGTAAACTATGTGATTCTTTTTCAAAAGATCATCAGTAGTAAAAATTTCAGGAGCCTCTGCCTTGGAATTCCCAACCAGGAAGAGTTTGGAATTGCATATTTATGCTTTTGGTTTTGGAGTGTGTTTTTTTTGACATTTCTTGGGAATATACAATTACATGCATTAAGACTACTACCTTTTTACTTTTTTATGTATTTATTATTATTTTTTTTTACTTTTGACCATTGGAAAATTGTTTCCTGCAGTTTCTCTGATGCTCTTTTCCAGCCCAGTTTCCAAGATTTATTTAGTGCCTAAACGTGTAGGTATTAAACCTCTCCTTGAAATTCTGGCTGAGTGGCAAAGTTGAATCTCAATTCTCATACATTAAAAAGTAAAGACCGGGTTTCCTTTGCAGCTTGTGTCTCCAGAATTCCTGTTGAAGTTCTGCCTTCTCCTTCCCCTCCTCTTTTTTTTTAAACCATGAGACTAGGATTATTAATAGATTATGTATCAAGTTAATTATAATTTCATCTATAACTTTGCCTAAAACTTTAGGCCCAATGTCCTAACTCCAGTAGAGCTGGTAGTTTCAGATGGGCAAGAGGAATGTGAAGCAGCTGGTGATGGTAGCAACAAGCTGGCCAGTGTGAAGCAACACCAGTATCACTTGTTAGACTGCAGATCTAATGAATTTCTCATGTGTTTTTTTTTGTCTTCAATGACAGATTGGGAGGTTTGAAATTGTTCTTTTTCTGTGGAACTTCTTCTAGTGGAGATAGATTTCTGAGCAGGCTTGTGTGCAAGTGCAACTAACTGGGCACCTTCAGAATCATTCTTTTAGCTACTGCTGAGGTGCTGGAAAAAGCTTTTCTTTTTAACTCTGTCTGGTTCTTCCTATAGAGCAGATTATGAAGCTGTGCTAAATGGGAGAAAAACATCTGTGTCATGAAAGGAATGTTGAAAAGGGCAAATACTCACAAGACAAGCAAATAAGCAAACTCCAGCAGTGCCAAATATAAAATCCCCTCTGTTTTCCTTTTTAAAGTCTAAAACAACAGAGAGGCTACATTCAGAAGAAAAATAATAGTACTGTCTCCCAGGAGACAGAGCTGTGACAACTACAATGAGTACAATTTCATTCCCATGATGTGACTAGCACTTCTAAGGTACAGTTTGTCTGCCATAGTATGATCAAAAAATGATAAAGTACATGGTCAAAGACAGTAAATCTTGCTGCCTTTCATCCATATGATGATCCTTGCTAGTAAAAATGAAAAAGAGAGAAGGCAGGAGATCTTCTACAGTATGCCTGAAAGTGCTCAAAGACTTCTCGCCTCCTGAGAGAGCCTCATCTCCTGCAGCTGCTGTGTTATTGTGCTGACTTTCATAGTGGGGTTTGGAACAGATCCCAAACTTATTCCCATTACGGGAGGCTTTTCTGTCAACTCAAGATCATTGCTTGTTGCCAACCACTGCAATGAAATGAATGACAGACCATAGGTATGGAAAACCTGCTATATTCTTGGACTTTTCATTCAGTTAATTATATGGTTTTAATGATTTCACCCACAAGAACTTCTGCCACTTGCAACCTTAGATTTTAGGAAGTCACACAGGAGCTGAATATTAGAGGCTTTTTATTTTATAGTTTTCATGACAGGATCTTTTTCCTGCAGATGAAATGATTTTTGGTTCAGTGTCCTATGCATATGTAATGGAGGAATTACTCCACAAGTGTTCTTTGAGGTGGGCCCATTTTAATATAAAATGCAAAGTCCAAAGTGATGAAATCTTTAACTTTTGGCATTAGTTGCTTGAAAGGATGTAATTCTCAGAGATAGTATTTTCACTTTCAATATGAGATCATGCCATTTTGCACCATAATTATATGGGAAGCTGCTGGTTTTGAGACAGGCAGCTGCAAAGCCTAGCATGGTTAAGAAGCACAATAGAGTAGATGCAGAATTATCTCAACAGCCATTGCCAGCACTGAAAGGAACTGTCATAAATCCACCTCTTCTGGAGCCTGATGCACCATGAGAGTTGGCTGGTTGGAAATTCCTTTGAGATTCTTTGCTTGCAGAGTAAAACCTGTATTAGTCACTGCTTATGAGAATGCTAGAGAACATTCCCTGTGATTAAATCTTAATTCCAGGGAACTGCAAAAGTAGCCATTTAGTAACCGAAGTGGATGGGGGGAGGAACAGTACCAGGACTGTTTTCTTCAAGCAAGTGCTCTTCCTTCCCAGAGGGTCAAAGGGACTTGGAAAACACAGGGTGTGTGGAAGAGACAACTATAGTCTGGAGGTTACTGTAGGTACCAGGACAAAGTGTGAGGAGGGACAGAGGACACAGACATACTTGATTAGACTGAAGATGCTAAAAACTATACAGAAAAGACAAAGGAAAACCAAGGGCATAATCACAACTTCCCAGATGGTATTAGAAGCTTAGTAAGGAGACATACCAGGATGGAAAATCTCTCCAGGTATCAATTTTTAGTTTTAAGCTCTCTTGTGGACTTCCCAGTATTTTCAGGGAGAGTGCAGACCAAATTTAAACTCACGGGAGTATTGATTTTGTTAATTATCTCTTCTGGAGTACATTGTATGTAATTTGCAGATATCCAGTGACAGGGTCACCAGCTCCAGAGACTTGATGCTGCTGTGAACTCTGGGGTAGGTGTGCCAGCAGAATTGGAGAAAACCTCGACTGAGGTGCAAGAGGCTGCAGGTACTTGTCCCTTCTGAAGTACAGCAGAACTGTGTAACTCTCTTTTCCTATGAAGGACAGAAAATAAGATCATATGGAAAATGGTTGCTTTTCTACAGCTACTGCACCTGGTTAGCCTCTGCTGTACAAAGGACAGAGCAGTAACAGTGAGCAAAAGTCCAGGGATCAAATAGCTTGTTGTAGTTTTCTCCTCCATGTCTCATCTATCAACATACCAGGGTCTAGATTTATGGCATTGCTGGATACTCCAACCTTCCCATGGTTTAGGTTTGGTTGCATGGAGCAGAGAGGATGATATACTGATCTCTAACACTTCTGAAGTAATTCTGTTAAAGGGAGTGTATTTGCAGCTGCATCAGGTGCTCTGGATATAAGCATCTTGAGCCGGCCAGTTGCTGGTGGGCAGGATTACAGTAACCTAAATCAGCCTTGCAAATCTGCCTCTGGCAAGATTCATAAGTGAGATCAGAATTGGAGCCACATGTTTGGAAGTGCATTGGTATTTCATGCTTTATGGATAATCTGTACCCATTAGCCTATTGAAGTAAATAAGGTGTGTGCTGTATTTCTGCTTTGAAAGCAGTCTAAATAGAAGAAAACATTTGAGAAGCAAACAGAAAAGTTCATGATGCATTATGCTGAGTTTCCACCTGACTTTATTGCTTTTATTCTGCTGCAGCTACAGAAAACTCATTTAAACTATGAAACTTCTTTGGCATGGATTCTTTATATTGATGGAACAGAGCTGACTTTCTCCGGAGAGCCAGAATGTTATTAAAGCACTTAACCTCGCACGGCTGTGGCTATCAATTATACCTTTCATTTATACTATACAAGGCTGACGGCTTATTTGAAGTTCAAGAGGGGTTTTTAATGAGATGTTAATTGAGTACACCTGCAGTTGGCTAAAATTTCCATTGGACAGTGAAGTGTGATCTTTTCCCTTCCCAAATCCTTTGTTTTTCTTTGGTTCCTGTACTGTGTTTCAGTAAATGCACTCAGTGTAGAAGGATGGACTCTGAATATACACCAACTAGAACAGTAATTGATGCTTGTGATTTAGGACTAGAACTTTAAGCTTATTGTCCAAATCATCATGTGTAGTGGGTTGACCCTGGATGGATGTTGGGTGCCCAAGAAAACTGCTTTATCAGCTGCTCTATCCTCAGCTGGGCAGAGGAGAGAAAATAGAACAAAAGGCTGATGGGTTGAGAGAAGGACAGGGAGATCAGTCCTGTGATGTCATGGGCAAAAGACATTCAAATAGCGAAGAGGGTTAATTAAACACTAGATCATATAGCTGTGGTCTTCCCTTACAGTCTTTAAGGTGTAACTGGATAGACAGTTTTTGTGTGGAGGATGAATAGTAAGAAACATGATTTAGTCAACACTACAGGTTGTTACCCTGAAATGTATTCGGTAGACATGCATTAAGTAAAGACACTTGAGAATATCATTAAGTGTGTGGTAATTACTTCTGATTTCAGCTTCACAGCATCATTATGATCAGCATTATTTTCCTGAATCAAGTTGTTTGTTGGTCAAATAGGTTGTCCCTGAAGTATAGCAGCATAAGTTTTTTGTAGCCCTGTCTGACCCCTTTCATGACAGCTGTTGGTCATATTAACTCTTGCAAACCTCAAACTATAATAATCAACACACAGGATTTCTGGCATTTTGTGGTGATTAATCTGTAGCAGGGAAATAGCACTTGTTAAGGCAAAGGGCAAGTGATCTAGAAAGGGAAAAGGAGACTTTTATTTTTATAAATCCCTTGGTTTTATGATCCTATTTTACATACATACAAATTTGTACTGAAGAGTCTGAGATCACTAATTGTGATACTTACAAACGTGTGTAGGGAATACAAAGCTTGTAATGGCAGTGATTGAGTTGTGTAAGAGAACTGGAAATAAAGCTGAACAGCACTTTTTGGTTGATATCATTGGATTTTTTTACCTGAAATCGCAAACATTCAGTGGAGAACTGTGTCACAATGAGAAAAGAATAAACATTTTAGACATTAAACACTGTAGTTATCTGGTATGTACCTTTTTTTCAGCTTGAAGGCAGAACCCATATAATTTCCCTCTGCAGGTAGATGTCTTAGCCATCATCTCGTGGGGTAACCAAAGTGAGGAGGAGAGGGATGCTGGCACAGCTCTTTTCTTAAGTGATTACTCTCTTTGTGTAAAGCAAGGGTGTATTCATTAAGCCAGAAAACAGAGGGCAGTGAGTTTCTAATTAGGCATTGAGCCTGCTTAGCTGGCTCAGTGAGGTGGGGTAGGTAGTTGTGATGAATCCTTATCTGTGGTGCTAAGGTCTAGATGGTTTTAGCAAAGTAGGGATCTCTGTTTGCTCCCCAGGTTAATGATTTGGTACTGGTGACACAGGGAGGGCACTGCTGGTTTTGCTTTGTCAGCCCCTTGTTTACATTAAGTTTTTCTTCATTTAAGTGAGAAAAAAAAATTTAAGCTGCATAAACCTGAATATTTTGTTTAATGTTTGGTCTGGATGGCAACTGAAATGTTAATAATTTGTGGAGTCCTGTTTTTTGTATCATTACCTCTGTGGGGGGTGAGTGTGGAAAGTTGAGTGTGGAATAAGGGAGAAAAAAATCTCATAATAGGTAATTTACTACTTTATCTTCTGATTTAAGCAAGTTGGTTTTGTAATGTATCTATGGACCTTCTGAGTTTTTTTACTGCTTGTAAGGGTTTCAGGAAAAGCAAATCTACATGCAGAGTCTACAGTTGTGAATGTTCTGTGCTCTCACTTGAATGTTTTTTCAGGGTCCATAAATCAAAAGATTGACAATCCTTTCTCTAAACATACTAAGCATACTGCAGTTTTCCACAAGAGAAGCCTAAAGTGATTTGGTACAATGCAAACTAATTTTAGTACCAAATTCTCTGGTGTATTTGCTGCAGGCTGCTTGTGCCCCCGGAGCAGCAAGTTTGCAGAGCAGAAATGTACACACAGCTCTAACACAGAGTCTGTTCATTTATATGCACAAGCCTCTAAACCCACAGTGCAGAACTTGATGGGTCTTCAGTCACTGCCACACCGTAGCCGTGTGCAGGCCAGGAAGAGCCCAGTCTGCCCTGAGAGAGCAGTTCAAGCTCTGGAAGGAATTGCCCACTAATAAATTGAAGGAAGGCTTTGAAAAGTCTCCAAAGAGGCAGGTGTTCAAACTGAAAACATTTGCACTATTCTCATCTGAATGACTGCTTAACCTGAAGTCTTATCAATATACAACACAGGGCTGAATTCAGCTGTGCTACGATGATGTGACTCTAGTACAATGATCCTAATGTCTGTGAGTAGGCATCAAGATCAAATAAAAAGAATGATTTTAGCTCATTCTTCTTTTTTTTCTCTAGAGGAGACTAATTGCCTGTCTGTTGGTGAGAAAAATACACTTAAAATTAAAAAATGTTTAACAAATTCTATGAAGGTGCATGAAAATTCAAAATCACACAGAAAAATGTGTGTTCAAGAGGATTTTTTGAGAACAGGCATCAACATGGGAAAAAATGGTCAAAGAAAAATTAAATGAAACATCACCACATACATAGAAAACGTTTGTTTTGTGGCTCTTGAAGGCATACTGGTACAGCTGGGATAACCAACTGTAAGTGAAATGATCCGCACCCAGCACTTTTCAGCTGTTCTTGCAAAATAGGAGAGCATGAATGCAAGCTTCCTTTGAGGCCTGATCTGAAGTATGCAGAAGTAAATGGAAAGATTTCCCTAAATGGTAGGGAGTGTGTCCTTTAAAGACAATAGTTCTACAAGTTGGGAAGTAGTCCCACCATTCACATGGCATAAGCTGTGGATCATGTCTTCTGGTTCTGTTTTTGGCAATAGCAAGATTCCCAAGGATTTTAGCTAAGCTATGATTATATTCTTTGTGCCTAGTGAATTGCTTATTACAATTTCTAACAATCACTGACAGTTACAAGGTGACATTTTTCTTGTCTGTCAACTTTTAACAATTTTCAGTGTTTCTCATTAAAGTGCAGTGAGCATTGCCTAGATCCTACTGCTCCTACTCTAGTTTTCCCATTCCCATTCTGTTGAATGGCTCTGTATTGTCCTTTACCCTGCAGTCAATGAAGTCTGTCACATCTGGTAGTCTGTCACACACTGGTAGAACCACTAAAAAATGCTGCTGCTTCACATGCTATGTGGAAGAGCGACCATCTTGACAGTGTTAGTTTGGTTTTGTGGGCTTGGACCAACCTCCAAGATAATTAAGTTGTTTAAGTTCCTTTCTTTAGTTTCATTTCTAGCTATCAATGTGACAGAACAAGTTATCACAAGGATGCTTCCCTTTATTCTGCATCATTCTCTAAGTTTTTATTAAATTCATCAAGTTGCAGAGTGAAGAGAAGAAAAATTGAAATCACAGGTCTGCAGAAGTGAAGAACAACTTAATAACTCTGAGTAGATGCAGTGGGGAATATTTGTGCCATTTAATTGGAGCAACACAATTATCTCAATGTAGCCATTCTTCTAAATTAACTTTAAATAGTGTTTGTATTAATGATGATCATTATGTATTAATAATAAATCATTTGTTCCTTCAGTGTTTCCTAATTGTTTTATGATTTCCATAGCAGGAAAAATGTGCCTGGTGGTGGTGATTAGCAATCTGAAAAAATAAGTAAATCATCTTTATAAGAACAGATCACTTCTTTAATCTGACACAAATGACAAAAGAAGAAATGGATCTTACTCAATTGCCTGATTGTAATCAGTGTTGTTGCATATTGAGATCTAAATGGTTTCTGCCATGTCAGTCTTTATTTCACACAAAACAGTCTACTTCATGTTGTCTTGATCCATCACTCACACCAAGGGACATGGTTAACAACTGGAAAACAACAGCAGAGACATAAGCCTCTATTGTTGCACTGCTAACTGCTTCTAAACAAAACTTTCATGGCACCAAAGACAAAACCATTCCAAGATGATTTTGCCTTAAAGCTATTTGGCTTCAACTCCAGACAAGCATTTGCTGGTGTCATAGAAAGCAAATGGAGGATTTGCAGTGTGTCCAGGCTTTTCCTATGTGATGCTGCCTGACCTGCATGTCCAAAGGAAGGATGTTGAAAGCTAGCCAGTATGGATTGGACCCAAAGGCAGATGATCTTAAAGCAAATGTCCTGCTAGTTCCATTCAGCTTTTACTGAGACCCAGGAAGAGATTAGGAAAGCTTTGCTTTCCATTTCTTCCAAATGCAAAACCAGACCTGGTGATGAGAGGTTGAAATGATGTGATTTTGGAAGAACAGAGGTGTTCTTTATTTACTGGTTAGTTTTGTGACATTGTACACTGCTAATGTTGAGACTGTCACCTGAAGTTATTTGTTAAAGGGCAGAAATATATCTATGAAATCCTTGAAGGTGCTGCTTTGAGAAATTAGAAAGGTGATCAAACTTTTTTCCCTGGCAGTGTTCCCCAGCTGGCTTAAATGTATACAGCATAGGAACAGTGTGTGTGGTGGGACCAGATGTTTGTCACTGCCAGCAGCTGAGGATGGGATACCAATTTAGCTTTTATAGATAATGTATAGTAGCAAAACATCAGTATGAGGTCTTGTACTTTTCTAAACAGCTTAATTTTCCAGATACTTCAAACCTCTGCTGAAATCCCCTGGAGAATAATTATTGCAACAGGAGCTTCAGCACTTCCTTTTTTTCCTTCTCCTGGGAATGGTTTCATCTTATAAAAATGGGTTTCTTCAAGGTTTTTTTCTGGCTCTCCAGATGGATTAATATTCAAGACAGCTCTTTCTTTTTTGGTAATATTATTGAACTCCTAAGATGGGTAACAGTAGTTGAGATATTTGAAAGCAATAGGAATATATGGATATGTTAACCATACCTTATGGTCTTGCAGATCTCTGCCATTATAGAATCATAGAATAGTTAGGGTTGGAAAGGACCTTAAGATCATCTAGTTCCAACCCTCCTGCCATGGGCAGGGATACCTCACACTAAGCCATATCACCCAAGGCTTCATCCAACCTGGCCTTGAACACCGCCAGGGATGGATTATTCACAACCTCCCTGGGCAACCCATTCCAGTGCCTCACCACCCTCACAGTAAAGAATTTCTTCCTCATATCCAATCTAAACCTCCCCTGTTTAAGTTTCAACCCATTACCCCTTGTCCTATCATTACAGTCCCTAATGAATAGTTCCTCTCCAGCACCCTTATTAGCCCCCCTTCAGATACTGGAAGGCTGCTATGAGGTCTCCACGCAGCCTTCTCTTCTCCAGCCCCAACTTTCTCAGCCTGTCTTCATACGGGAGGTGCTGCAGCCCCTGATCATCCTCGTGGCCTCCTCTGGACTTGTTCCAACAGTTCCATGTCCTTTTTATCTTGGGGAAACCAGAGCTGCACACAATACTCCAAGTGAGGTCTCACGAGAGGAGACTAGAGGGGCAGGATCAGCTTCTTCGACCTGCTGGTCACGCTGGTTGTTAATTGTACTGTTTAACATTGCCTGTATTCAGACAAACCAGATCCCCTCACTATGACAGGTGTTGCTCTACATGCGTCAGTGAAGTTTTACAAGTTGTGTGTTATATTGTTTACAGTTATTCCTTTAAGAGCTTTTTAGACAGTGTGCCCAAGCTATATTATCACATTAATTCCTCAAAAGGAAATGAGATTTCTTTGATCCTGCTCCAGGGCTTTTCATTATTTTCTCTGTCTTCTGTAGGTATATCTGAGTGTGCTAGTGTATATGAAAATCTAGGTACTCTCTGGAGATCTCTGAGTGTTGAGGTCAGGTAACAGCCTGGACTGTCACAGACTGAAAGGTGAAGTGCTTTGATGATATGGAAAGACACAGGGAAAACAAACACAGCAGGTCAGGGGAAGTAAAAATCCACCCTATTTGTATAAGAACAGTAATTCTTGTACCTACTGGGAGAATTTGCTGAAAGCAATGCTCTTTCCAGCCATGCTGAGCATATAATGGTCATAAAAGCTTTGTTCCCCTCCCTGCTATTGAAAAGTGGTTTAACTTGACTTAAGGCATTAACCCTTCTTTCTCTTTCTGAGCCCATATGGCAGCTGCTTTTTCTGGTCTTAGCTATTAAAAATGTATTATTTTTATTGGTTGCATGGCAACAGAGACAATCCCTTTGTTCTGTTCTGTATAAACAGATGCTGAGAACCCTGCCTGTCATCATAAGTGAAAGCACTACCCTCAGGCTTCCTTCAAAACTGCAAAAGAGGGAGAGTATGGGTCTTGAATTAACATTACTTCCAGAAGTAAAACTTTTGGTTGTGGCCAACAATAGACCTATAATCTGGTTAAATAGTTATGCTTAAAATGCACTTTGATGCCATACACTAATTGGCTTTGTCAGGCTTGGCTGGAAGGTTAACTGTTACTGACCAGGATTGGGATTTCCAAGTCAAAGGCCATAGCTCCCCTGACCAGAATAAAGGAATAGCTCTGCAGATGAGCAGTAAATTGAGACCAAAAATCTGTTGGAAATCTGAAGCATTTTTCATTAACTTTAATAGGCAATATACTCACTGATGCTTAATAACCCTGCTGGTTGGTATAAATTGTATGTGGCACGATGAGGCAACAGTTCTGATATTGATTTCTCTTGGATTGATGTGACTTCACTGATGCCTGTGAAGTTTCTCCTGAGTTCCTTCAGCTGCAGAAAGGTAAGCAGCAGGCTGTAGGAGTGTCACAAGCAGCCAGCATGAATGCTTCAGTGGCCAATATTACCTGTTATAAAATGGATGAGGGTGTCATTTCATTGGAGGTTTTTCTGAAAAATGTGAGTGGAATACAGCCTTTGAGACAAAAGGAAGAAACTTGCAGTGTATCTGTCACAATAGAGCTGTTATAAACACTAAAGTTCATTTTGCCACCTTTAAGCATTACTGTGAGGAATAAACCTCAGCACTTCCTTTCTTCTTTTATTCCACTTTTTAAAATAAAATGAATGCCAACATGTTGCAGCCATGTGTCTGGGTTTTCTAAAGAAGATAAATGAACCTGTAGAAAGTTATTTAGACTTTACTGTTGCTGTATAGGATGTATAGACTTGGAAGCCTATGAAGCATGAGAAGTGACTATAACATTAGTCACAGACCCAAATTAGACTATCCCATGGAATATTTCTAGGAGGACTGGGTTGCTTGCATGTCTCCAAGAAGACTTTTCTTTGCTGCTTCTTTGCTTCCATAGGCCAGAGGATTTCATTCCTGGATTTGAACTGGAGGCTTTTTGCTAGTTTATTTAGAGAACAACATTGTAAGATGATTTGGTAGTTGAGAAAACTCCGCTTTCTCTAAACTGAGAAATTTCTATGGCAAATGGAGAAAATTAAATGGGTCATTAGATAGCCAGTTTTCAGTCCTCTCAATCACTGACAAGCATGGCATAAATACAGAAAACATGGGCAGCTTTGCAACTACGTAGTTAACAGCCCCTCAGGGAGGATCGAGGTTTTCTGAGCAGTCTCTGCTTCTGAGGGGCATGAAGAGAGTTGGCAAGGATGCATTTTGGAAGCCTCACGTTGGACTTAATGGTAAGATGTCTGTATGTGCTCTATGGCTTAAGCCTTGATCCTTTCCAGTGTGAGGATTAAAGTATGGATGAGATAAGACAATGGCCTTTTTGTCCTTCAGAAATGTAAGATTTGTTTTTCAAATGTAGCTTTTACTAATCAACTGTTCAGATGATGTCCATGCAGTACTGAAACTGCTTAACATTGAATCTAATTGAAATCTTGTCTTTCTGTTTCCATATATTGTATTTACAATTGAGAAATAACGACACCACTTCCATTTTCTTGTAAGTAAGTAGAGACTCTGCTGTGACTATTAATACTGTCTGGCTTGGGCCTAACAAATAATGTCTGTGTCTTGTACTAGCTCCTACCTGGATGATTTACTGGCACATGGATTTCATTCTGTTGTACTTTGTGAAGTAGCTCTGCTTGGGCATTGAGTTTCATTTTGGTTGTCTACTCTGTTGTCTAGAGCCACTGGTTTAAGCTGCCTTTTGAAATGGGAAATAGAGTAGCAAATTTCACACTAACTTTCCTAGCTTGTGTTTATGCTTTGTGTAAGGAGATAGGAAAAATGCTTTGCAGAATCAGCTGTTATGCTAAGTGTTTTTGCTGGGTGGAGGTAGCAGAGTCCCAGCAGTTGATCTGGCATACAGAAATAGAAATCTGGAATTATGTCATTTAGAGAGTCATTTAGAGCTTGCATGGGTATAAGTGAGATTGCTGTCTGACTGCTGAAGTGCTTTGCAGAGGAAAATCTGCTGTTCTTATTCTGGTGAGAACATAGGTAAGCATAGAAGTGTGGCTTCTTTTTGTTCTGCTTTGTATGCCAGGTGTTCTCAACTGCTGTAAGTTGAAGTTATGCTGGAGCATAACTAAGCTTTAAGCAGCTCTTCTAAATGTATTTTTTAAAGCATATATTTTATTGTCCATTCATTTCAAAAAATCTGCTACAATTTGTCCTAAGGAAATGGTTCATATGTCAGTCTTGACTCTTCTTTGTATGCCCCTAATGTACTTATATCATCTAATTTGCCAGGTTTTATTTTCTTTCTGCTGTGGCACTTCAAATAAGGTGCTTTCTAATTCCTTTGTCACACCAGTCATATCTCCAAAGCCTCCATAATTTCACACTGGCTCAAACACCATTTGCCCTCCATTCCCCTGTCATATCAGCAGGGATTTTGGGGTCTTGGTCTTAAACTGAGTCCATGCCCCTCACCTGCCTAGTGCTCTGGAAGAAATAACAAAGAAATCCCTATGTGAGAGTCACAAAATTGTCTGAAGACATGAGGTAAATAAAAAAAGAGCTGATTTATTCTGGTGTGAAGGCATTGTTAATTAAGTCATACAGGGGGATGAACATGAACCAAAGAATGCTATCTGCCATCAGCAATTATTTTATTGATGCCTCCGCATCTCAGTCAAATGCAACTCTTTCTTGACAGGTAGTATTTAGCAATGATGAAAAAATGTTAGCTTTGAGAGGAGGGAAGGTGGGGGTCTCCAGTGAATGGTGGAATATGGTGATTAGCATCCTGGATATGATTTTCGTTGCAAAACTGAGTTAACTCCACCTGGGGAGCTGCATGATTTTGTTCTAGAAGAGCTCTTGGTTAATGCAATCCCCAGGTATTGATCAAATCCCCAGAAAATGGTTATGGTTCTAAATGAATGGTATTGGATATATTGGCATGATCTTTAATTTTGGCTTAGCTTTCTGTTTATTTCTTAGAAGTGCCAACAAATCTATGCTGTGATCATATGTTTTTCAATTTTATGGTATAATTTTTGAAAGTGTCACTGTTTAAAGCAGAGATTGTTGGGAATAGTTGATATTTGAAGATCCAAATATCTGTCTTATACCCTGGCAGATGAAGTTAATGTTTGTAAGACCTATATTAGTATTTAATTGCCTGCTTAAACACCAGTTAGTCATTACTCAAAAAAGGCACTTCTATGGTCACCAGAAAGCAAGAACCTAACTTTCAATATGAGCCAGAGTCAGACAAGAGTGGAATGTTTGCTGATGGAATAAGCTATTATGCATATATAGGCCAAAAGAAACATGCTTAAAACTCAGTAGATCTAATTGTTTGTCACCTAAACATGAAGGTAAGAATAACATGGAGTGAAATCATAGAATAGTTAGGGTTGGAAGGACCTTAAAATCATCCAGTTCCAACCCCCCTGCCATGGGCAGGGGCACCTCACACTAAATCATTCCACCCAAGGCTCTGTCTGACCTGGCTTTGAACACTTCCAGGGATGGAGCATTCACAGCTTCTCTGGGCAACCCATTCCAGTGCCTCACCACCTTAACAGTAAAGAATTTCTTCCTTACATCCAACCTAAACCTCCCGTTTAAGTTTGAACCTGTTACCCCTTGTCCTGTCACTACAGTCCCTAATGAAGAGTCCCTCACCAGCATCCCTATAGCCCCACTTCAGATCTCACATTAAATAAGCATGTCTTGACCAGTAGGACTATGCTGATGAGAAAATAAACTTTATAGATTGTCAGTAGAATAAAGGCAGATTAATTGTACCTAAAGAGTTATCCTTTATACTATCATTCAAACTGTACTATACCATGTAAATGGAAGAATCTACTGTGTATTTGCAGTTTGCAACTGTAAATAAGAAGGTATTGTAAATGAAGCTTCTATTTACAGAAGGATAGTAGTTGTAGACTGCAGATCACATCAAATACTTTGCAAATTATAGCTAGGGGCTGTATGAGAATAGTTTCTCAATTACTCTTTCACAGGTCCTGTGTACTGAGGATTTTATTATGTTTTACAAACAATGTGAAAAAGGTGTTACCTGCCCATACACCACACATGGGCTCTGAGTCAACTAGACCTTACCGGCTTGGAGATCACCAGCTGGCCTCTTGCTATGAAATCGGTACAACAGCGGCTGCTCAGGTCTTCAGGTTCTCCTGTGCCCTTCTGTGTGAGAAGTGCTAATTTAAAAAAACACCCTTTGATAGGCACGTGAGAAAAGCTCACATCCTCTATTCATGCCTTTATTGAGCTCACAGAATCCCAAGGGCTGGAAGGGACCTCAAAAGATCATCTAGTCCAACCCCCCTGCAAGAGCAGGGAAACCTAGAATACACGTATGAAAGGAAGTTTTTCAACTCGGTGATCACTAGAGGAAGAATCTGAGAAGGACTAATAACTTTCTGCCTGGGTCTCCACTACTTACTGTGCTTGAATTTACTCATCAGAAGGCCTCACAGCTGTCATTTATAAACCCACTTTTTAGACTGAAAAGCATAAAGAAAAGTGGGGTGGTGTTTAAGGTATCCCATCACTTGGAGAACAGATGTACTCTGGGGCTTCCTCATGACTCTATATTCATTTTTGAAAGCAGGAGCAGACAAACCTTACCAAAATATTCAGCTGGGTGTACCATGAATATATTAATACCTTCTGATTTAAAAAAATAAAACATGATGTGAAATCTCTTTCTGGTTTTATAACACATTTCTGATGGAGAGTCAACAGTGGGCCATTAGCAATGCGATGTCTTCTAGAGAATCAGTTTATCCCTCTTACAAACATGTTTAGAAAGTCTTCTCTTGGTAATGCAAACTTTCAAAGAAACCTTTTTCCAACAGTGACAGATATCTCTAAGGCTGTTATTGTTGCTGGTGACTATTAACACCCACAAATCACAGTAGAAAGCTTTATTCTCAGCAATGTATTTGATCAGTGAGTCAATAGGAAGGACTCGTTCAGTTTTCACTTGCAATATATGGTGCAGCTCAGTTTTATGATGGTGCAAATCCCTTTAGAAAGTGTTTCTCCTTACAAAGGTTTCCTTTAGCAAATGAGCTGTTGTAAAAGACCGCTTTATACCTGCTGCTGAAATCATTGTAAACAGGAATTTGATCCTCATATCATAGGTTTGATGTTATCTTGGCAATGAGTGTAGGATGGCATGCATAAATAGGAACAACTCACTGTAAAAACCTCTTATCCCAACACTGAACTCTTTAGCAAACACCAAGTGGCATCAAATTCAGGAAATACATGTATTCTTAAATGTTGGAAATACTTGCATTTCTATTTCCTTCAAGCATTATATCATCACCAGACTGGTCTCATGCTGTATGTGTATGAATGCACTAATTTGAAGATTTGTACTGTGGTAGTAAAGAATGATTACTATTAGCCTTTTCTTCTTACCCAACATTAGATGTAGGCGGAAACAACTCATAAAATGGCTTACACCTAGATGCATACAGTAATGAATATACCTGTGACTTCTATTCATGCTAACAGTTGTAACAACATATGCTTGTGCATGTATGAAAGGCAGAATAGATCCTTACTAAGAATTAGTAAGAGTTAGTTATGGCTTAAATTCTTTTTGCTGCTTTGGTTGGATCCAGTATGTGTCTGTAGCCTCATCCCATATTTGATAACACACCCAGTAAGCATACTGGTAAATAGTAACACAAGACCATATATATGGGGCTCACTGAGTTGCAGTTTTCATTTTGTTTGGGTATTTTTTCTGTTAAGCAGTGTTCTTACCTTTAAAATTTGATAGCTCTTCTTTGAACTTTCCCAAACACACATTTCTGTATCCCTGGATACCAAAACCAGAAACAGGATTTGGGGGCAGTTACGGCAGTGCCAAATGTGACAGAATTTATTTACTCCTCCCTTGATCTTGTGTTTTTATCTCCAAAGAATACATGAGGTGGTTTTTGCACTGGGGCTGGGTGGGTCATATTACACCATAACCTCCACAGGGATTGTGCTGCTAGAAAAGACTAATCTCTCTCAGTATGGACTTCTGCTCCTCTTTCCTGTGTTAAACATCTTTTTACTGAAATAGCAGCTTTGTGCTCAGTTTACCAGGCAATACAGAAAGCTCCCTATATGGAATTCATTCTTTTCCTCTTACTAATTTGTTATTTTGTTTTCCTAGGGTTTTTTTTTTTGTTTCTTTGGGTTTTTTTTTCTGTGTTGGTGTTTGTTGTTTGTTTTTTTTTTATTTTATTTTTAATCATTCCCAATAACCTTTAGAGGTAAAGTCTTCATTAATGTGACTGATAGAAATATTTACTAGCAGAGGAAGAAACCAGCTCTTGCACATTACCATAACAAAAGCAGTTATTTGAAAGTTGTTTCTGCTTCATTTCAAGTCTAAGTAGCTGGGGTTTAACCATTTAATATGATCCATGTGACATATTTTCTAGTATTTTAATCAAAACTTCACACAAGATGACAGCAGACTGTGGACCCTACATAAACATTGTTGTCTGCACCAGCTGACCACAAGAAAGTGGTTATTTTGAGCTGTTTTCCACAAACCCACATGAATTAATTATGTGACTACTTCTGAAACCTATTCCTGATACTGCTCCCTCTATCCTTTGCAGTACTGGTGGATGTGCCTGGGATCAGCCTCCCTGGCTTTGTAATTTAAATATTAGAGCAGCCTTAGCCTTCACCAGCCTTCTAGAAGTGCTGGGGTGCTCTAAAACTTTCACTGAACAGTCTGTACAGGAGGGTTCTTTCCCACAGTTTCACCACCAATTTAAAACTTATGTGTGTAGGAGTGGTTTTAGTTTTACTGATCTTAAAATGCCTGCTTCTAGTAAAGCTTTTGCTTAAAGCTTTTCTTGCCTACTGCTAAACTATTCTCCATCATTGTCATCAGATATGACTATGTTGTCCACCTTTCCTTCACGTAGGGGCAATGAAACTATTTCCTTTTCTGTGTTGTTTTTGGCCATTTGACACTTTAATCTGTGTGTGAGGATTATTATGATATAGTGCCTTTATATTCTTCTTATATCTGAAAGTTTCCTTCTTTGGCTTTTTGTTTTTTTTTTACACAGTTGGACATAAGGAGAAATCTATAGCAATTCTGCATTCTGATTTGTATCAAAACTAAGAACTTTCTTGCATTTGTTATATGTATGTTTTATACCTGCTTCCTCCTAAATCAGCATGGTTTTTCACAGCTACAGCTTGCTTTGACTCAGACTGTGGTTTATCTGGACATCCACAAAAATGTTTGTAAGCTCTTCCCAATTATTGCAACATTTTTCTTCTCAAATTCTTTCTTCCAACTGGTTTGGCCCTTCTGTTCCCTGCCCTCCTTCCCCAGCTTCATGAAACTGATTCTTTTTAAGCAGTATATTAGTAGTTTTGGCAAAGTAGAGTCTTCTGTTTGCACTTGAAAAATGCAATCAAGTCATGATCACTTCTTTGGGTAATGCTTTTTTTTTGTGATCAGTTTACTCCTTATCACACAGATGAACTCTAATATAGAATTATATGTGTTGGATGCATCTTTTCGGAGTTAAGATTGTCATCCACAGTTTCTTAGCAATTGCAAGGACAATTTAACTCTGGCAGCTTGAGTTCTCTCTGCATAAATCAGATTGGAATCTTTTTTCATCTCTTTGTACTTTATATGTTGGCATTCAAGAAGCTGCTCATGCTGATTTGTACTGTGATTTGCTCCTGGGTTTGGGGAGCATCTTTTTCTTAATTACTTGCTAAGGGGAAAAACCTGATGCTTTTACTCTAAGACCATTTTTATTTTTAGCCATGTTTTCAAATCGAAGACTTAATTACATTTGCATGATACGATGCTAAACCTAAGAAATGGGCTACACTGCTCCCTGCACCTTTCCCAGCATGAATACACACACACACCACCCCAAACCAGATATTGTTGACCTCCTGAGACTGATATTTTCCAGAAATTAGACAAAGCTACTCTACAAACTGGACCTTGTCTCCCTCATGCTATTAGCTGGCCATCCCTGAAGAATTCCGATGCTGATCCTGAAACAATGAGATTCTTGTTCATTAGATGCTTGGAGATTTTTAATTAAGTTGCTCTGAGAGTGGTGAAATCTAATTCTACCCAGGTTGTGCATTTTCCTTTGTGGAGCAGTGTTGTTGTCTATCTGAAAGAAACTGTAGTCAACAAATCTGTGCACCTCTGAGGAGTTGTCTTTGTGACTAGGTACAGACTGAATCCTGCAGGATTGCTCCATGGATCAAGATGGAATATTAACACATGCTTAATCTCAAACACATTGTTTCTACCCTCTAATGATTAGGCTTGTCTGCTCTTTAAAACATACTTTTTTGACAATTACCATGTTTATTCAAAATAAGCAAAATTAACATCAGTGGTAACATGAAGATTTGCATAGAGAAATAGTAACCGGGGGTCAAGTTGTAGACTAGAATTATTGCTATGGTTATTGCTTTAGTGTGAGTTAAAGTAATTATTACAAGCACCCAGGAGATACACAATACTGTTCATGCTTATGTCTGCCTTGAGAACGCAGAACCCATGTTGGAATTACAGTGCTTAGTAAAAACGGGTAGTTTTCATTAAATTTGAAAAGGGATTTACAAGAAGCTGTAACAAACTGATTAAAGAATATGGATCAGGTCATGAATGAAGGAAGACTCAAAACTGACATGACTTTCATTCTTCAAAATGATCTTATGTAATCAATCTGTGGTATTACCATCCTCTTTTCTTTCCTTGGGGAATAATTAAGCACTCCCTTCTGATCATTTTATGGAATCAATGCTCTTTCAACAGTGTCAGCATTATCCGTCTTTGGGAAGTTCACGTTTATGGATGATAATAATTTTTAAATAACTGACATTAAATACAGAATCACCCTCTTTTACCTTGTCAAAGAACAGCAGGAATGATGGTCAGGGAGGGGTGCTACTGTCAGCATGGGCTGCCCCAGTTAGCCGAGAATGGGTTGTAGCTCCAAGTCCCTGTTCAATTGTGCATTGATTTTGATTCAGTCAGGTACTTCTTTTGTTTCTCCAGAAGGGCAGGAGAGGGCAACCCTCAGTGTATCACAAGAGTCACCCTCAACCTGTGCAGTCTGAGCCCGGAGTCTGAAATCTGGGAGCATTGAGTGTGAGCTGAGCAAAACTGGGCATGAATGTAAAATAAACTGATGGGAGCTAGGGAAATAAATTTAAGCACATGGTGGATGGCAGCAGAGAGAACAGTGAGTTAGCCGCCTGGAAACATGTGCAGGAATGAAGCAGTGGAACAGTTCTTCCTTTGTCTCTTTTGTTTTCCCCTCCAAATTCACAGGCAGATATGCTGTGGGGCACATTTTTCCCCCAGCTGTTTGCTTTGTCTGCTTTTCTCAGAATCTAAACAAATTAGGTGGGTAGAGCTGGAGAGAGATGGGGTGACTGTGATGTGTATGGGGGAGTTTGAACCCCACTAGGTGTTTCTGCAGTTGCTCATTAATATAAGCTGCTCATGACAGAGGGAAGAGTTGACAGCAGAAAAGTGGAAGAGGAGGCTGGAGGGAATCCAGGGAAAGGTGCAGGGTATGGATGTAAATAGCAGATCCAATCTGGTGAAAAACTACTTACCATGTGCTTCTCCTATAATTTAGTCTTGACCTTTCCTTATGATTATGAACTTGAGCACTGTCTGTGGCCTGTCAACCTTCCAGATATACACCTCAAGCTGCAGAAAAAGCAGCAGCTGAGAGTGTCTCTGCCTTCCTCTTGCGCATGCAGTGAGTCAAGGCACATTGTATTGTTACCATTATCTACCATCCTTACCTTTTTGTGGGGTTTCTGCCTCTACAAAACTGAAGACTCCCCCTAAAGCAGTAGCACAGATAATGCTGCTAATCATCTCTGTGCTTTAAAATACTTGTAAATGAAACCCAAGTACCAGCCAGTTCTTGAAATCTAATTACAGGAATTCACTTGAGATGCAAGTTTCTTTGAATTTGTTAAGGATGGAACTGGAATAGAAAAATAACAACTTCCAAAGACTGGCTCCTGCTTGGAAGAGAGAATTACTTCGCTCTCCGCTCTGCCATGTCTGCCATGCCTAAAGCATAAAGCCAATATGTCATTGGGTCACTAGATCTCAGATATTGTATTAAGCCAGCTGAAAGTTCAAAACGGATACTGGAAATACTGTGTTCTGCTTTCATTCCTTCTTTTGCAGAGGCTGCTTTAAAAGTGTCCTGGAAATAGAAGGTCTTTAACTCTTACTGTGTTAGAGTACCCATAAATCACAGAAGCTTTTATTTCAGGGCACTCTATTGTATGTGGGACATCTAGGGCTTCTCAAAGCATTAACTCTGGGTCTGCCCCTGGGACACTGAGAACATGCTTTGTGAGCCTGGATGATCCCAAACTCACCTGTGCCAGGGCAGCTTCTGCAGCAGGGATATGGGGAGGTGGTGTAAGAAGTAATAAATCTCTTCATGTGCATGGGAGCTGGGCTGGGCAAGCAGATTGTGGCTATTTTCTGTTCTCTGCTCATTATGAGATTTAAACTACACATATTTTGTGTGTGTCTGTGTCCATGTGACTGGGGAGAACAGCAGGGATTTTGAGGAGTTTGGCTTTGAGCAAAAAGAAACTAGCAATATCTAAAAAACTATTTCTTTAAGTGCAATGACATGGAGACAAACCCAAGAAGGGATAAATTATGCCACGAATACAACACTGAGCCATTGTTTAAGAGCTAGTGTAAAAGGAAGGGAAATTGAACTTCATGATGCTCCTTATGCTCTTACCTTTAGCTGTGTTGCAGATGTAAGGAGGATAATGAGGTGATAGTTACAGCAACCCTAATGCAGAGTAGAATGAAAGCTTGTGTCTTCATAAGTGAGGTATAAATTAGTGAGACAGTTTAAGAAAAGTTCCTGCCTCTGTTTTTATGGACTGTGCTGTTAGCCTGGCACTAGCTGCAGGTATCAGAGCCCCCATGGGTATTCAGCTATCTCAGGAGCACACTGTGTGCTGGATTTATGAACCCACAGAAGTTGCAGTGCTAAACATGGCTGTCTTTTTGTCCTGATTACCTTTTTCTAATTAGGATATATTGCTCTGCCAGTTCAGTTGAGTGCTGCTTCCCAGGACTGCACAGAGTGGAGCTGCCTTGTGTGGATTAACCAGGCAATGTGAACAAACCCTGGGCTTTCTGGGGATGAGATTGTTCCCTACCAGTGCTCTTAAACACTCCCTCAGGCTTAGCACAAAGTAAACATGAAATTCTCACCTGCCAGAAATAGAGTGTCCGGTGGGGGATATGATTTCCCTATTGCCCTCAAATTGCAATAAAATAAAATATTAGCATCAGTATGATCTCAGGAACCCTTCCTCATTCAGAATACTCCTTACTGCAAGAAGCAATTCCTCTGATAGCTGCAACTGGATGCAACTGCAGTGCACTGGGTGCCCTGTCCACAGCAGGTGTCCCTGAAGAGAGGAGATTTACCCATGTCTGATAACATATGCAATGGAAACGATACTGTAATTAACGTGCTTAGGTTGCAGTGTTTGATTATCAGTGGAAAGTTAAAGGGCACCTGAGCTAGCTCTGTAATTGCTTCTAATCCTCTGAACAGAACTGGCTGTTAAGATGTGCCATTACTTGCAGGGAAGATTTGTGGGGCTTGTCATGAAATTTATCAAATTGTCATTTATTATACAATATTATGAATCCAATAGAATGCGATTTTCCTATTTACAAGAGTGTACAAATTTAGTTCCCTTCTGAAAGAAACCTTTTCCCACTCATAGTGTGTTTGCACAGACAGAGCAAGAGACTGTTTAAATGTATTAATGACTTAATGACGATTGTTTATTATTTGTATGATAGTAGTCTTTGAACTGAGAATGGATCTTTTATGTGTTCAATATTGCACAGAGGCTGATTGCAAAAGCAGCTTCCCCTAAGAGCTAAATGGAGAACAGATAAAAGACAGAAGAAAAATGACTTTTCCTGGATCTGAAAGGTAGAGAAAAGAGCTGCCTTGCCTGGGGTTATGTAGCTAGTAGCAGAGCTTGGACGTGAACCCAGATATATCAGTACAACTCTCCCATGCAGATTGATGTGGTATCTTGATTTTTATCTGGCATTTCATTAACTACTTAGTGTTTTACAGTGAAAACATCCGTGCTTCTCTATGTAAGAAAGCAAACACTTTGCATGTAGGTGTAGGAAGCTAACATTTATGTCTGAAAATATCTTTGATAAACATTCTTCCATATGCGTGTCTCCTAGGAAAATACATCTGTCAGCAACTGCAAGTGCCATTAGTAATGCTTCTTAGATATAATATTACCCTGTTTCTTGAGCACTGGAATGGGGATTGAGACAGTCTCAGTGCTAGCCTGGCTCCTGCCAGATAGGTTTTTCTCTGGTAAGGTGCTGCAGGGGATGTGGGGTTTTTTGTTTGTTCGATCTCTTTTTCATTACAACTTTCAGCCTCTCAGTGCTTGTCACCACCACAACCATCTCCCAGAGTCAGGCTAGGTCATTACAACCCTTCAGTCTTGTCCTCAACTGAGCTCTAAGAGCCTGAGTATCTCATTCTTCCTCTGTTCCTTGGAAACCACTTCAGAGGGAGCTAGAAGGGCATGCCAAAATCGTCCTGCAGTGAAATGTCCTGCAGAAGGCCTCAAGCAAGTTCTGAGCATGCTGTAAAACTGCAGTGATAGGGCTTGGGTCCTCCTGGGGAGATGCCTTGAGGCTGGCAGCAGTGTGGATCTGGGGGAAAGAGAAGGCTTGGCTGCAGCATGGCTGTGAGGCATGTCCTTGCAGTTTTGGCACTGCCATGGTTGTGAGTAGCTGAGGCATTTACATGAAGCTGGGGTTTGCCCCACAGATTTCCAGCTTTTCCAGAGCAAGCGCCTGGAAAACAGCAATGTTCCCTTGCTGCTGGCTCCCCAAAGACTGGGCTCCAGCCCTCTGCCAAATTCCAGAGTTGAATTATTTTGTGTTTTCATGTTGCTTCACACATGGTATCTGAGGCTTTTAATTGGGTTGGGCAGTAAGAGGCAGTGGAGAGATCCTTTCATGAAGTGTTTCCTGGTGTTTGCTGACACTTTGGCTTTGCACAGCTGGCACAGCAGTAGTATCTGCTTGATGGTGTTTCCAGTCTCCCTTACTGAAGCAGGCATTTCACTGACATTGCAGGGTTGGTGATTTTGGTTTTTAAAAGAGAACTGGCTCGATTCCCGAGGCAGAAGTTTCTTTAAGAAGGAGCTTCCTGCCATAAACAGTCTTTATTTTTTAATGTGCTATTAATGTTTCTAATGCAAACCTGTCTGGGGCCATCCATTCACTTCATCAGAACCCTTCAGGTAGTTGCATTTTCTCTAGCATTTTTGATTTGAGAACAGAGTACTGTGGTTGTGTAACAGCATTTTTCTTGAACCTCACTGTAAGCTCTGCTGTCCCTATGAAGTCTGCTCCTCCAGAGACCAGCCCTGATGAACCTTTTGTTCTTTGCTAACGGGTCTGCAACACTTTCCCGGAACAAAATGAATCAGCAACAGAACATCTCCCACTGCCAGGAACTCTGTTAGTCTGTTTGCTCGTTCCTATTTCCAGTCTGGAAGTAAGTCCAGTGTGAATTGGTAAAACCTGCTTCAGATTTGAACTTGTCTGAAACTGAATTTCTTTTTAACCATGAACACCTTTACTGTTGGATACAGAAAGGCTTTCTATAATTTAATTTGTTTCTAGTCATGTATTGTCCTGTGCCTTCCTTCCTCCCATTCCCAATAAGCAGGTTAGACACAATGTTTTACAATATGTTAACACAACAAGCTTGGGCAAAAGACAATTACACAAAGTTGGACAAAAAATACAGGAAAAATATTTAACCTTAGCACAGACATTTAGAAATGTGAGGATTGTATTCACTCAGTGTGATGGAAGATCAGGGACCAAACTGTCTGAAACAAGTATCCTTAAATTTTCCAGGAAACTAGAAAAGAACTTGGGATAACTACTCTGTCCCTCATATGTATGTGCTGATAGGTGTACATACAGACTTGTTAGTGATGTCTTGGAGTGATCAAAATTACATTTGTCTGCTGTATACATGTTATATATGACTGTAGTATGTGGTGATTGCAACTTTAAAATCATTAAAATATGAAAGTGTGTGTCTCATTGTGCTGAATTCTTATGATTTACTTTACACATTTGAACTAGCTGGCAAATGCGATACACACTTCAGTGATGGCAGTCACAGTAAACTCCCTGCTCAATTCCCTGTTAACATGCTGCTAACCTGGTAACACAGTGCTAACTGATGCATTGTATGTTAAAATGCAGCTGTTTGCAGAGAACAAAGTGCATTGCTCAGAGATGCTGCTGCTGGTGAGTTTTCCAGGTACTTGAGCACAACCATAACTCCAGACAGAGCAGAAATGGTGTTAATAACTATGGAGTTTGTTTCTGTTTGTTGTGTGTGTGTGTGTTAAGTAGCATCTGTCGTCTACAAGTGAGAATGAAAGTTAGTTTCAGCAGAGGATGTTTGCACTCCCTGAGTTGTGACACTCTTTACCAGGATGCTGGTGCCTGAGCTCTTGGTAGGAGCGGGAAAGGGACCTTGAAGGGGGAATTACAAGTCAGGCTCTTCCTTTGAGTTACTCTGTTGGAGGGTCTGGCTTTCCTCTGAGTGTCAGGGAGCCTATGGAATGATTCCTAAAGCTGTATGCTGTAAACTGTGTGATCTCTCAAACTGTCTGCTGTGAACTGTGTGATCTCTATCTGAGCAATGATTTAAAGATCTGTGTAGAGTACAGGTGTACTAAAGGGGTGTGTGTGTTTGTGTGAACATCATAGAAAGCCTGCAGTCCCCAGCACATTGAGGTAGTATTAACAAGGTGTGTTTAACTGCATGCTCCTGACAGCTGCCCTGAGCCATCCACCTCCCTGCAGCTCCCGTAAACACTGCAATTACCTTGCACTGCAAAGGTTCCTTCGCTGCCTAATGAGTTGATATCACTATTATAACACTCTGTCAGAAGCATTATCATGAACCTGATTTCAGGGATTTATATTATTTAAATTACAAATATCCTGCAATAGGATTTGTAATGAAAGTTGGAGATTTGATAAATTTATATTAGATAACACAATTTAAAATAATTAGTTTGTGAAGAGTGAGAACAAATTTTAGGGGAATTAACACATTTTATTTCTTAGTGCTGCAGTTGAAGAGGCAATCTTATGTCTATACAAGTCTGTAGGGATAGTCATAGCTAATATGGGGTAACAGTGTGAAAAATGTCCCTGACCCTGCTATGTCTGTGCAGGTCATACTCTTTATTTGCAGCATGTGTGTAGAGTGCTTTCAGAAACAAATAGCTGGGGAAAGCCATGACTCCTGCTGTGACTTGGTCTGATGGATCTCCTCTCTCGGGAATTTGGGTAAGTGCTCAATTTACTTCTAGGAAAACCAGCACTGAGCAGGGCTTTATAGTGTATACAGACACTGCTCACCACAGCTAGAAGAGGTGTGTGGAATGGAAGTGGTGAGCAGGGGGAAACTGTGTATGGTCTGTCTCTGCACAGCAGTTGAGGACTATTAAACTAATCTTAGTTCTTGGGAGTCCAGCAGGAAAACTTACTACCATCCTGACTGTTCCTGGGCTTCCCATATGTACTACAGAGCGCATCCCTCTCATCTGTTCATTCCCCAGGTGATCTGTAGCTCTTGCTGTCTGATTTTGCTCACCCTCACTCCTCTGTCTTCATGTGCCACAGAAAATGGACTTAGTCAGAGATCAATGTGATCAAGCAAAAGCCATTTATTACAAAGCATCTATCCTTTTTATACTGTTGTCTGCATCTGCTTACAATAGCTTGTATTACAATATTATAATAATTACAATATTATAATTGGATAGTTGGTGTATTATACTTGGATACATATTCAATGGCTTGCAGTATTAAGATTGGATACATACACAATGTAGCACACACCAACTAGTATACAATTGGTTAAATTAAGTGTATGGGAACCTAGCTTTTAAAACTTGCTAACAGTTCACTATTGTGTCTTAGCACATTCCAGTGTCTTCTTATCTTGCTTGCACTGATACTTTTGCTTCTTTACTCATGGCTTTCTTCATCCTCAGTTCATGTTGAGCTCCATGTAGGCACTTGCTGACTTGGGAACGTGGCCATTCTTTGCTAAGAAAACATCCACATTCGTGGGGTCATTTTTTGACTTTGCTACCTTTTCTTGCCAAAAACCTGTTAATATTAGGACCTAACTGGTATGAATGCAATACAGTCATCAGGAGCTTAACCGCTGAAGTGTGTACCTGCTTGGGTCAGGTGGGAATAGCTACCCTGGCATAGGAGTAGTCAGAAAATAGCCTTGAAAACCCTTGCATACCCTGGGGATCCTAAGTTTTGTCTCTTCTGGTTTAGAATATTGTCAAAGGGAAAAAACTGATATCTAGGATATTTATCCTTCTTCTGTACAGGGAGTGTGCCAAATGGTTATTTGTCCCTTGATGCCCCACAGCTCTCTAATTCTAAAGTGTCTTGGAATGGTGGCAGACACATCTTATAGCTAGCAGTCAGCTGCAAAACTGAGGTGTTTGAGGATATAATCATAAAAAGGAAAGCAAATAGGAAAAATACAGTGTAGCACTCAGATGATAGATATTAGGGAATTGAGACTTTCAAGACATGTTATTTGGTGATATCCCTTCATATTTCAGACTTAAATCCTGTTCAGTACTAGGGTCCAGTGTTGTATAAGTGAAAGGCAGGGAATTCCACTGTGTGTTAGTAAAGCCCTTGCATGTGGGGACCAAATTCCACTTCACAAGCAGCAACCCATAGTGCTTTCTTAACATAGTAAGATCATGTCTTGCTCTCACTGGTGAAATCATTGGGGAAATAAAAGAATATGAACTTTGTTACAGTTGTGTGTGTCTGGGTGCATGTAACAGAACCTGAAGCATGAAGCAGCCTCTGCTTGACCTTTTTGACCTCTTGAGCATCGCTGCTGGTCAACCTGTCTGTGTTACAGACACTGTGGTTTGTCTTGAGATTATGGTACTGCCATGAAGTTAAGTGGGGGCATATGTATAAAATGCTGATTTAATTGTATAGCAATGAATCATGTTCTTCATACCATCACTTTCTGGGTTGTTAATTACAGTGGAATGTTTCATGATAGGAAGTAAAGTAAAAGCCATTATGGTGTTGGTCAGCATGGAAGTAATTATATCCTTTTGATTTGGTTTGTGGTGAAAAAAAGGCTCAATAAAGATGGTGATTCTTCTTCCGTCTGAAATAGGAATGTTCCAAAATAATTAAAACTATCATCGTGAATGCCTTAATGAAGAAGAACAAGAAAGAGGCAAGACCATCGGATGGGTCAATTTGTAGGGCATTGAAATCAATATCCAATTATCAGACAGTGCTTTAAAAACACTAGTGAAAAAAATCAGAAACAGTGACCTTAACTTGGAGTTAACTTGCTCTTATTAATGAGTAACGTTTCTTCTGAATGCACAAATTAAAACTTAGCAGAGGGCATTTATTTAAGGCTTAATTATAGGTTTTATGAGTCCGCATGTGTGCAGGGAGAGAAAAACCTTTTTATGCAATGTTGCAAGACACAGGGCCTACACAGTTCTTGGTGCAGAGTTTACATGTTTTGTCCAGTGATAGACTGACAGGAGCTGTACATCAGAGAGAATCCAGTGAGGAGCAGTTGGCTCACCAAGATTATTAGAATAGCCAGAGACAAATCCTGTTTTGGGGAAATGCCAGATTAAGTGTGGATGTGCAGTGCTGCTTTCAATTTCATCTTGTGGTATATATGCTTTCAGAAATGGCATCCAAAATAACTTATACGAACTTTCTATGCTTCAGAAAGAAGAGTAAAACCAGACAAAGCATACTACATTCAAATGAAGGCTGTAGAGCATCGGATACATGTTGCCATAGCAATGCTGCATGTAGGGCATAAAGAAGTGGAATGGTAAGAAGCCAGCAGGGTCATTAACATCATCAGCAAGCTCAGTGGAGCACAACTCTATGGCAGATAAAATGGCTTCATGTTTTCTTCAAACAGTATCTGTGAGAGTGATTTGCACAAAGAGAGAAAATGGTAAAAATCATAGGTACAACAAAATACAACTGTGGTGGGAGTCCTGCCCACGACAGTATTGACCCTGACATCTGTGGCAGCTGCTTTGGTCTTCTTGAAGGCTGTGTTGCATTTGTATAGCTTCTGCCCTGGAGATGTCTAGGGATACACCCTGTCCTGAGGGTTTCTTGTTGATACTCTAAGGATGTGTCACACCTCTTTGGGTAAAACAACAGATTAAAAATGCTCTGCAGCATTCCCCAGCATTTCTAGGAAGATTACAGTCAATCACTATTTCATTCTTCTCAGCAGCAATATCTGTATTTTTTATGAGCTTTGATGTAACAAATGAAAGGAATACAGTGAAGTTCTCTCTTCTGTTATGTGGGAAATGCTGAGAAACAAAGGGAGCAAGGACTAATATTAATACAAAAATATTAACCCCAAACCACCCTGTTCCATATGCAAAAGCAACAAGGAAAGACTATAAATCCTACTTCCTATAGGCATTGAGCAGAATACTGTGTTATCCGCTATGTGGGGATACATCTGTATTACAGCCACTGAGCTTGTGGCTTGTACCATCAACACAAATGTATGTTTCATTTCTTTTTTAGGTTTTCTCTAATGTCATTTCTAGAACTTCCAGGGAGATAGAATGATTGGTCCCATATTATCACTGCTGTAAAGTCATTTCCAGATGTCTGTCAGCTTTAAATGATATAACTGAAATCAGTGCCGGCTGAAGAGATGCACACAAATTGGGATCAGTACTAACAGGACCAGATCCTGAACTGCCATGAGGTGGGATAGCTGCCCTCAGATCAGGAAGATTCTGCTCCTTAGTTTTAGTTTGTGACAGCAGGAGATAGGATAATAGAATAGTTAGGGTTAGAAAGGACTTTAAGATCATCTAGTTCCAACACCCCTGCCATGGGCAGGGACACCTCACATCTTTTGTATTGGTCAAGTTTAGCAATTAGGCAAGTTACTTAGATTTCAAAAAAAATTGGGTCAGCTTCTGACTAAATCCCTTAATTTTTTTGCTTGCATATTTCAGTAGCTCCAAAATTCCTTTTATTGCTGAAGTGAGTGAATTTTTTACAGGCTTTCTATGGTGTTTAATTAAAAAGACAAGTTTGGAGCTTGAACTTGCTGTTTAAATGGAATGTCCCTGTTTTACACAGGTGTCATACTCAGAAATTGTTTACCACTGAAACAAAGCTTATGTAAAAATAGTTGGATCAAACAATGATGGCTACGGTCTTGTCTAGTTTTAATGCCAGAAACATCTTTTTAAAGCCACCAGACTTTCCCAAGACAGCATCAATAAGGAAGTACTAGCACAGCAAAATGTTACACCTTGTTTAAATTTTGTTGTTCGTGTTCTATTGGTAGCAGTGATGCTAAATCATAGCTGTCAGATTAGGAAGAAGCAAAAACTGAGAAGAAACTCCCAGCTTGACTTCTTGTTTTGAGTCCTTTCTTCAGCACCATGCTGTTGCTTTTGAGTTGAAGTGCATTTTAACTAAGGCTTCCGTAGTCGCAGCTCTCTCCCCAGTGCTGGTGCACTTCACAGCTCTTTGGAACAGATTGCTTGCAGCCATTGTGCAGGGGTCAGACATGCAACTTTGGTTGGAGGATGAGGTAAAATGTGTTAAGAAACATATTCTGCCTTTACTGTGTAGCAATGAAAAGGTGCAGTTCAAAACCATTACTCTTCATCTCGTGATCTGGAGTAAATTATTTTGCTCTCTGTTGCTGCCTTCCAAAAGGAGTCATGCCTCCACATCCCTCCAGGACACTGCAACTCTTCTTCCAGTAAAATAGGTGTATTTGCTGCCCAGTTTGGAGTAAAAAAAGGCATGGAGGCAAAGCAGTGGCAGTGCTTTATACTGAAGGAATAGCTATATAGGTTTTTGCTATTCAGTATGAGGGCCACATCGACTTATAGGGCCAGTGGGGCTGTTATCCTTTACCTGGTAGCAAGCTGTGGAAATACAAAACAGAAAGGAGCCTTGCTATCTTTTCTCTGTCATTCCCTTAAGGTTCAAGAGATCAGTATTTGCAGCTCTGTTCTGAAGGAAGTCCACCAGGCTGATTGTTAACAACTACTGGCAATGGTACTATAGAGGTGCAGATCAGTAATTCTTTGATTTGCAAGAGAATCAATTGAACTCTTGCAACATCTAATTAATTTGTAGTTGTTGTGAAGAATCTACAAATGATCATTATTGGTAATGAAGCTATTGATCCAAAGTGTACAAACTAGATGCAAAAAGGATAACAACTGAAGGCTCCAGGTCAGAGACCCTGTTATAGTTATCACCAGCACTTTAATGACCTCAGTGGGGCTTTGTTGAGTAACATCAGCTGAGAACATGGCACATAAAATTTAATGTTCCTTGAACTGTTCCAGGATTTAGTAATAATGTAGGTTATGTATACACCTACATTGAAATTGTCAAAGTTACCTAGGGGAACTGAATGCTAATTGCAATGGAAATGGGCACTCAAAGCCCGTAAATGGCCTTCCAAATCTCAGCTCCATGGTGCAGGAAGTGTGCAGTCACCCATTATATGGATCCATTGCTCAGCCCCTCACTGCTTTTTATGTTCCTGTCGACTTTTCCTTTAACCAGAAATCAGCAACTTTCCCTTTCTTCGAATAGTCTGAATTGTAATCATCATGATAGAAATTTCAGATGCTTTGCTAGTAAACCTGTAAATTATGACTGCTAAGAAAGGGCAGTGTAATATAAATTTTCCAGTTTTCAGTTTTAACATGGCTTAGTAATTTAAGAGGTAATTTTGGAAAGACACATTTTGAAATTCATTGCTGCTTATGCTCTTGATGCTGTTTCTTTTTGACTGTTCAGAATACAGCTACTGTATGAGAAAGAGAATGATATAATTCTAGTCGCTGCTATAAATTCATCCCTAGCACTATTCCATTAAATTAATGGAATTATATCAGGATTAGTTCTGGCCCACTTTCGAATTTTTAGATACTAAAAAAAATCATATTATGCTGCTTGTGAGGTAAAATAATTCTGACACCACATTCTATGAATTCATACTTCATTCTTTATTAATGTTAGAAAATAATGATGCCCTGCATTATTTTTATAGCAGCTAAGATATTATGCTATTTTAAGGGGTTTTATTCAGTCTTTCAGGGACATTCACTGTTGCCCCACAGCAGATTGTGTTGAGATGTGCATATATAAGTGTGTATTTCTGTAGGTGTAAACACATATATATAGGTATGAACACACAAGTAAAGGGAGGAAGCCTCTGCATAGGGAGGGGTTTTTAATTGTCTTGAACGCATGTATAAACTTTACAATTTTTTAACCTTGTTCTAGTTATTAAATAAGGATTAAAATTAAGAGAAATAATATCTAAACAAGTGAAATCTTACTATTCATCATGAAAGATGAATCACTAATGTCTAGGCACTTAGCTATGCTGCTGCTTTTTTTGGTAGGATCTTGAGAGATTTTTATTAAAATGCAAATAGTGTAGCTACAACACTGCTCCCTGATTAAATGGAAGAAGCATCACTTAGTACTCATTGAAGTCAAATGTAATCAAGATAGAATTGATTTTATATTCAGTTCATGTAAACACTGTTCATTCTAGCTCCTAAAAATCCATCAAATAACAAATATGCCAGCTTTATTTTTCAAATGGATACAAAGGTAAAAAGAAAACTGCTTATATGCTTTATACATTTATAATGGAAATAATGCTAGCCTAAGGTAAATGCAAGAATGATACTCCTCCACTACTCTAAATTTATATTGAAGCTATGGTTATGTGATGAGATTTTCTTAGGCTGAATAAAGCTGAGACCTTATAGCATATTTACAGCTCAAATTGACCTTTCCATCTGTTTGTTCCTTGCCTGGGGTAGCTCTTCTTCCTTCCCCATTCAACTAAGGGTCAAGCTATCTTGAATCACCTTACAGATATTGTGTGATAGGAACACAGAAACACTAATTGCAGATGCAGAAGCAGACACACTAACTGCAGAGGCCAGGTTGGACAGAGCCTTGGGTGGCATGGTTTAGTGTGAGGTGTCCCTGCCCATGGCACGGGGGTTGGAACTAGATGATCTTAAGGTCCTTTCCAACCCTAACTATTCTGTGATTCTGTGAGGCATTGCCTGTTGGTATAGCTTTTGGTGTCCATAACCATTTACTTGGAAATAACACTATAGGCCAGAAAACGTCTGGTGATGTGTATCCCCCATTGATACATTGCACCCTTTGACCCAGACAGGCAGTCACTGTTAGGTTCAGGGTCCTAAAGGCTACTGGCCTGCAAGGAAAGCCATTTGCAGATGTGGTTAAGTTTACGGAGTTTTAGGGTCAGTTAAATGAACTTGTAGCTGTGCAAGAAGTGGAGAAGTGCAGCCATGTGAAAGGAGCTGTAAATCAGGTTGGTAAGACTATGAAGCTGTGCAAACGTGCAGGAGCACTTGTCTGCCTTAAAAATGATTGGCTTCATGTATCCATGAAAATCTCTAACACTTGACACTTGCAGCCAGTGCAGCTGTCATTGCTCAGGAGATCAGGTTATGTGATTATGGTGGCTGGCTATGCCACATGTCCTCTCAATGGCATTAGGAGTCATGTTGTAGTTGATTTTCCTGCCTGAGAGAAGTGTCTGGTTCATGTTTCTCTGTGCAGGAGCACAGATAAAGACATGTATATACAAAAGAAAACTTACAGTCTGCAATAAAAAAACAGGCAGTAGACATCCCTGTCTCTGCCTTTCCAACTACGGCTTTTAGGAGTCACTTTGTATTAAGAAAAGTAATGATGTGCTTGCTAAGCAATGTGAGTGTTTTGCTTACGAAGAACTCTTAAAATCCCCCTTAAGTCATAATATCTGATGAGCATGTGAATGGAAGATAAAAGCTTCTGTTGACGTTGTGTTAGTACAAAAAAATGGTTCTGAAGTTTTGAGCTCTCCGAAGAGTTGGTTGGGTTTTGTGAAGATCACTGTCATGAACAGTGTTTCAGCTCTGTTAATTGCTGAGGAGGAAACATGGCAGAAGGTGGAAAAGTATAGATGGATAGTTTGTGTTTTCCCAACTGACTACTGCAGCCCACCATGATGTATAGAATATGTAGGCACTGCAGGAGGTGAGAAACCTGCTGTACATGCTGCTGAGCAAATGGGAAAATATCCACCTGTGGTGAAGGAGGATGCTATGAAACACATCTTCAGAGTGAACAAAACCCCATGAGCTCAGTTTGCAGGTAGAGCATACAACAAAGCTCTATCTCCCTTCTTGTTTTCTTTTCTACTGGATTTTGCTTTTTTCATATTGATCTAAGGAGAGCAATTGAGCTTTTAAGTGAGTTGCCTGGGGTTTTTCTGAGCAACAGTTTAGGTCATGTACAACAGAAACATTTGTATTAATGCTATGATGGTCTTTTAGTAGCTAAAATTGGGTTCTCCAGGAAGAAAATTATATTTTGAGTTACTGTGAATTCTTGTGGTTTTATGTATTTAGTATTTTCCCCTAGATGATGACTCCTAATAACAGTCATTATGCACATTTCACAGACATTACACTGAATGAATTAAACTTCAAGAATTCCTGTTTTAAAAGCCAGTATCCTCAAAGACAGTTAGAGCACTGGCCCATTTTAACTGAGATGGTAAAGTGCAAATTAAAATTAATTCAGTTTGCAAAATGTGTTTTGGAATGTGTTTAAGCAAGCGGAAATCAACAAATCAAAGGTCATTTTTGGAAGATGCAGACATGTGGAGTGTCTTGATGCGCATATCCTAATTAAATCTGGGGAGAAAATCATGGTGAAATTTAGAGATCGGAGTCATTACATCTGGGACAGGTCAGAATATCAGTGAACAAGATGGCTTTGACTGTCTCGTTGCAAATGACTATAGCAAAAAGTGAACTAGTGCTTGGGAATAACAAGATGCAATAGATTCCTTATTTCTTCTAGTAATAACCTGTTTCATTCTAAATTCCCTATGGTCCTATCTAATATAGCACTCCATTTCCAAAGAAAATATTTCTGCATCAGTAAAGTGTTATAAAGTACATCATTTGAAACAAAGGTGGGATCTCTGTGAGTTCAATTCATTTCACTCTTTGCATGTCTATCCATTTCCTAGTGTAACATTTACACCATTAATATGGTCTTCTAAAACCTGTTCACCTGTAAGGGAAGCACCAGGCTAATGGTGCTCATATATCTGAAATGCCTCCTTAATCCTTTTCTCCAAGACTTTCTGCTAATCACCTAGGGAACTAATATTTTGTAATTGATTTATTGTATTGAATTTCTCCTACTTCACTGTAAGTACTTACTCCTGTTTGTTTATATTGAATATTATTTAGTGTTAGTGAAGATTATACTTAATTACATGTGTGAGGCACTTTGGACAGCTTAGAGATCAAAGAGACAAGGAACAAGTCTACAAGAAACCTTTCAGATTCAAAATGTTGTCCTGGGGGGATCAAAACAACCCAGATTGGTTTTATTTGGGATGGACAGGGTTTGTTTTGGTTTTAATCTCTGCAGACTGGCAAGGGCTACTAAAGCTGTCACCATGTTATGTTTTAGTTTGGCACTTTGTTGTAAGCAGGTCAGTAGTACAGGCAACAGAAAATCCACCAAGGGGCTGAAGAGAAGAGTATTATCTGTTTCATGGGCTGAATAGAAAAAGATATGATGAAATCATTCCAGAGGCAGGGAGGAAATGTGATTTCCATGCTGCTTTATAATTTATACTTTCTGAGCTGTGCTACAAAGAACAGCAATGAAAGGAAAGCAAAATATCCTCTGGTGATATTTCAGTAACACTGCAGATCACGGAAGGATCCTAGTTGAAGACTGCCAAGCTATTCTGAGCAGGGCTGGCAAAGGAGGTGCTGATATTCCCTCCAGTCCAGCTCTGCCAGCGTGTCTGTTCATACTGTGTGACATCCTCCACGTCTGCATCAGGGTTTTTTCTTTTCCTCCCAGACCTGTGGATAATTCTGTGAATTGGCTGCACGATTGCTGTGAACTGGAAGTGAAGCCCATAGCAGCTCTCCTGTATTGTAGTATTAGCTATTGTCTCAGGTAGGTTTATCATGGTGTATTAGAGATCAGCATAAAAAAGATTTTAGTGGATTGCAAAGAGGAAAGGTATAGACAAAATCTCTGAATCCTTAGCAATTGTTCCTGCATGTGCAACCTGGTTTAGCAGAAGGTATCTGTGCCCATGGCATGGGGGCTGGAACTAGATGATCTTTAAGGTCTCTTCCAATCCAAACCATTCTATGATTCTGTGTTGGATCAGTCAGTACTCAGCAGTATAAATCGTCTTTATTCTGCTGAAGTCTGTGAAAACCTATGGAGGTGGAACAAGAAATAAATTAAGGCACTTTTTGGTTTAGCCCCCAGGATTGGAAAGTTGAAAGTTCTTCCTTTGTCACTCAAGTAAATAATTGTAGTAGGCACAGTCCTGTAAGGTATTCAACTAAAAATGACCCTTTCAACATCCTTTCATAACTGATTTCTGCCAAACTGTGATGATGGGTTACCTGCAGGGTTACCTGATCACCAGTGGTAGAATTGAGGAAAAGTCTTCTCTGGATTATGTATAGTGATATTCAGTGCAAACCTCCTGTCTTCTTGTTGGAGTCCAGGAGGTACAGGGCTCAACATCAGTGTGGCCAGGGAGAGCTCTGACAAGCATTGCCTGTAAGTGAGGTGGAAATTATCCTTAAGCTATAAGAGGTGAAAGACTGCTCCGGGTTTGGCCTGGATGTCTAAGCTTGAGAAACATGTGGGTTGTTTTCATCATCTTACTGCTCCAGTTTGATTCAGTTTTGAGCAATCACTTTAAATGTAACAACCTCAGTTAAGTGCAGAGAACTGAGACAGAGAAGAGGGAGATTATCAGGTTTGCAATACTGCTTTAACTTTATGCAAACAGCCACAGTAAACTAAAACTTACTTTGTGACTTGAATAAACTTCTGCATAAGATTTCAGACTCCTTTGACATGGTCCTGTGTTTCTTCTTACTTCTTGCACTTGTGAATTTTTGCACTCTTCTTAACTGTAGCTAATTCAAGTTGATAATGTATCTCTAGTTCGCTATGTAAGTTGTTGAATGCAGCCATAAAATTTAGCATGCAAAACTCTGCCATTTCTTACAGCTACAGTGCAACATGATTCAAGAAATCTATCTGAAAGATGCCACATTTAATTCTGTTGGACTTTGATAATGGTTTATATTATCACTTCTGTAGGCTCCCCACATATTTTGTTCAAATGAACTTTTCCAAAATTATGGGAGTTTTATTTTTCATTTTCACTTCAGTGAAGTATGTTTAAACCCATTCAGCCTTATGGAACTTGCAGCTAGTTAAATGAAAGTTAAATGTTTGCTGAATGGGAGCATTGACACATCCATTGTAGGGATGTGTCTCAGATACCAAGTTTGAGAAATATTACATATATTTAATGGAGTCCTGGAAGTCTCAGGTTCACAAACTTAAAAGGGTGGTTTATTGTTGCCTGCTTTACATAGGGTATTGCTCTGTCTGGGATGAAAAATTTAAATGTGAATCCTCTGATCCACTGAGATAGATGCCAAGAGGGAAACTTCACTGCAAAGACTGACTTCACTGGCAAAATTAAGATCTACAGGAGCAAAACCTTCTCATACCTTTTCAATAATGTTCTCTTTCAGACTGTTGACTATACTCAGACAGTGGTGTGCATCACTGACAGGCAGAATCAAGATAAAGCTCTCAGGACTTCATTCTCTGGGATTTCACATCTGTGTATTTTAAAGACTTGGCAGATTTTTAATTCTGTCTGTCTTGTGTCAGGGGGATAAAGTCTCCAAACTCAGGTTCATCATCACTGCTCTATGGTGGGATCTTTCCAAACTGCTCTGCGTGTTTGCTGAGGTATGATGCTCCAGGCTGGACACAGGACTCACTGAAGCTGGGTAGAGTGAATGATTTCATGTGTCACACGTCCCTATTTAAATGTCCTGTTACAATGCTCATTGAGCTGCAGAAATTTTATTCTACATAATCCCTTGTCCACATCCTAACCGACATAGTAAGAAACAAAAGCATTGCCTAACATGATTGCTCAACCTGTTTCATTGAAAAGCTACCAGATATTTTTTCCTTTTTCCTGGAGGAACAAACAATTTGAACCATTCCAGCTATCTGTTGTTGTTGTAAGTGTAGGTTTGTCTCACGTTTCTTGTGTTGCTAGGGAATGTGTGCAGCTTTTGCTGCTTTTGAATTATAGCTGCAAGAGCTTATCTTCTCCTCCAGCAAATGGCATTTACAGCAAGTTCTTTGAAAGCAGTGTGGTCATTTGTACTTAAGACAGAAGTGTGGCAACAGCAGTTACAGGGAAGAGCTTAGTCCAGTGTTGCTTCTACACAGAAGTAACTCTGCTTACTCACATTCATTATTCATTTTTATAAGAACAACTTCCTGCAGTTTCTGGAAGAGGATCAACAGGTTTTTACTACTGCTGGCTAAACCAGAGAGTTTCCATTTGTTCAGTATGCTTTCTGTGAAGCTATAGTGCTCTGTGGAGACAGAAGTATTTCAGTGATCCACTGAGAAAGGGTGAAGCTTAAGGGAGTACAAGAGGATTTGGGGAAGTTGGTTTACTGCTGGGCTGATCTGGGGTGAGAAACGGAGCTTGAATTTTCCATATTGCTTCATAACATCTAAACACACTTGCATCCTCTTTCCAAATGGAAAATTTCAGATATTATTCAGAAAGTGGGAATTCTTGCATGGTTTTCTTTTCATGGCAGGATTTTGAAATAGGTTTGGTTTTGTTCCAGTGCAAAGCTGGAAAATATTTTCCCCATTTTTGTTGTGGTTTCATTGAAAGTTCTCACAAAATGGAACTGTCACTGTCTGGTCAACTTTAATTTGCTGGCATTCAGAAACTATACCACGCAATTCCATGTCCCCATTCCTGTTCTATGCATATGTTGTTGTATAGTCTAGCGATATGTGTATGTGTGTGTGGGGGGGAGTTCTCTAACTGAGGCAAAAATGGATTGAATGAAAAAAGTAATTTTTGTTCAAAACTCCAAAGGTCTATTTTAAGCCAGGGACATCAGTTGTGTCAGCCTGGAAGTCAACTGAAAGGATCTCAGTAAAGTTAGTGCTAAGAATTGTCCTAGTGAGGTACAGATTAAGTTCTCTTTTCTTCCTTCATGTTATTATCTAAAACCTCTGGGGAGACAGCGAATACACCTGGCATCACCCTGATGAAGAGAAAGAGCTTTGTGACAATACAGCCGAAGTAAAACCATGTGTTTAAGTGAAAGGTTTATTGCTTGGGGTTTATATTCTTTCCAGCCTTTTTTATTTTGAAATGCCAATCACTGACTTTGCCTGTCAAATCTGAAGAACTTGGTGTTCTTTTCAGAAAGCCATTCCAGCACTGGTGCATCAGGTATTTAAGCTGTATGGTGGAAATCAAACGATAGTGTAGGATTCTTTTTTTCCCCTCTCCAAACTGTAAGAAAAACAAGACCTTCCTCCATTTAGCCTGTAAACATAGACTGATGTATGTATTGGTCCTGGGGTTGCAGGTTTGATTTTGTTTTTAAACCATCATGGCTTTGTGATGGGACTCCAGAAAAGTAATTTCTCTCTATTGACTTGATATAATTTGGATTTGCATTTCAGTGGCAGAGCTCTGTAGTCACTTTTCATTCATTCAGACCTCAACAGTGACGGTAATGATGTAATTTTGGAACACAAGCCCTAACGGAGTGAAGATGGGTGTTTTCTTCATGTTTCTGCCTTTAAAATGGATGCAGACAGAAAACTGACTGACGAAACCTCTCTGGAATGGAGGTGGTGTTCCATGGGTTGAGTATTCCAGAACAAGGAGCAGTTCTGTTGGCAGTGGAATGAATTTCTTTTTGTAATGGGGCAAAAGGAAAACTCCAGGTTGTCTATGTATTTAGCATGTGATTTTAATTTGCTCATTTCCTTAGGGAAATTAAGTAGAAAGTTCCCCAGTTAACCTAGCTTCTAGTGGGGAAAAGCAGGGAAGAATCAGGTGGTGTGATATGTGATCAGAGATATTAATCACAAAATCCTCTTACTGATTTCATGAATCTTCATGCCTCTTGCACGGTACTGAAAGGAACTGCTTTATCCCACTAACTCGAGGAGTAGAATGAAACACTTGTGCTTATCTGCTTCCAACCAGGCCCTGAGCACAGTTGCTGCCCATTGAAGCATCTGCAGTTATCACTAGGGAATTGTCTTTGGCTCTGCTGGAGCAATGCTACTTCACATCAGCCCAGGCTCCTGGATTTCTGGTGACAAAAAGAATAGCCTGAGTTTGCTGCCAGTAGCTTTTTACTTCCCTTTAGCATCCAAACCCCAGAAGAATAGAATTTTCATTCTAGCAAAACATGCCAATATTATTTTTTTTGTCATTTTATATGTAGCTCCTGCTGTCTTATGAGATTGGAAAATGAAACTAGCTTGAAACCAATGTGTAGTTCTCTGTGCAGTTAAGTGAAATAAGCTTTCTAATTAAAGGTGTTTATAGCTCCTACAACATTGGAACTCAATTTCTTCTCTTTGAAATAAACTTTTTGCCATTGTGTTGTATATTCCAAATATCTGTGACTGTATTTTGCCTCTGTGGTACTGCTAAGAATTTACAGTAGGCAGGGCAGAGAAACTGGATTCTCCATAGTATTATGGCTATGGTACATCCCCATTACCTCCATCATATTTTTATAGCAGTTGCAAGTCTTGCTCTAGTTTTTCTTCTTCATTTCCACAGTTGTGTGATTCTTTGGAGGAGTATGTGAGCTTCTGGAGGTACTAGAGTCCTCCAAAAGAGTAATGCTAAATAGGTATTTTCATGCTGAAGTGCCTCTTTTTAGACTCTGCTTGGAGAAAATATCTTTAAGAGTATCTTGGATCTAGAGATGCTGAAGTGTCTTTTTTTTTTGAAACTATCTTTGAAATCTCTGTAGGCCCTCCAGCACATGCAGTGTGTTATCTACAGCTATTGCTTTTCCCCTGGCTTTTCAATTCACTACTGTGATGCTTGGTTGATGTGTTTCTACTTGCTGCTTTCATTCTGTTTCATATCATACATTATTCATACATCCCTGAGTTAAACTACAGGTCCTGCTATAAGCTCTAAACGTCACTGTAGTTGTAGTCCTTGCTGTGGTTCTCTGCAGAAAAAAAAATACAGGAGGTGATTTTGCAACAAATGACCCTAGGGGAGAAGATTTAATGCAAGGATTTAGCACTCATTTAGATGAAAGCAAGTTATCTGGTCAGACAAAGGAGGAGGACAAAACACTCTTTGTCTAACCTAATTTTTAGTTTTAGGGAAGCTGCTAAAAGTGGTCATCAGGAAGGGTGAACTTTAAGTCTGTGAAGGAGAGGTTAGATGTTAAGGAAGTTGCAGAACCATAAGTCTGGAATATGCAGGCAATAAAGGGGGAGGAAGATGACCTAAATGCTTGCCTTTTTCTGCCCTTGATATGTGAATTTAAGGGGACAGGAAGAACCTTGCTTGCACTTCTCTGGCTGTCAATGGGAGTAGGTGGCCCAGGCTGCAAAACACAATGAGTTGACGGAAGAGGCAGAGTGAGCCAGCAGTCCTCTCACTCTGGAACAGGGGCAGAGAAAGGGTGAGTGGTGGCCAGTGGCTCTTAGCCAATTGCAGCACTGTTCTTGGGGCACTTCATTGCTTATGATAACCAGAAAAGAAGTTAAAATTAATTAGTGCATTAATCCCCAGAGTTGTCTTATCCTCTGAAAAGAAAGGCAGACAAGGATAACCATTTTGGACTTTGTCTGTGACTAAGCTGTGAGCCTGTGGTATCACTCATTGATGTAGACATGGAGGCTGGTTGAAGTGGACCAATATTGTCATCTTATGTCATCATCATCACATGTTCTGGCATCTCAATTACTGTTCTGAAATAATGAAAGGAGCTGTCAGGTCAGGTAGGTTAGATGAATTACCCAGCTCAGTTACTCCTATCTAAAATAATCTGTATCACTTTACTGAGCATCAGCATGTTGCTTACTTGAAAAATTGCACTTTAACACTAGTTTCCCTCAGATATAAACAGTCATTAAAGAATTCTTTAGGGTTTAGGTCTCTTGATTTAGTACACAACAAAGAAAATGTCAAACAATTCCTACTCTTAACACTGGAAAGACATGTAGGAATATAGTGGAGGAAAAAAAATACTATGAAGAAAATAAATCTGTTAACAAATGAAGGATTTTAATATGGGTGGACATTCTGTTATAAAAATGGATGACTGTGCAGCTGAAAAGATACAATTCAGATCCTGAGCAGGGGGAACCCAATAGCAGTGATGTTGTTATGGTTGATTTTTGCATTTTATTATGTTACTATTTAATCCTGTCACAGCAATGCTAAGTTCTGTATGGACAGATAATAAGACAATGTCCTCACAGGTCTTCCAAGTAGATCCTTAATATTGCATGGAGAATCCATGTGTTCAGATGGTTTAATTTTGTAAGATGACCATTGATTTCCTAAATTGTGCTAGCTGGAATTTTAATTTACATTTACCATTTCTTTTTCAGTTGTTGTGTTAGCAAGCTGCAATAGAGCAGGAGCACCGTGTTGGCTTTGTGCTGTGCATACCCAGCAAGCCCTCAGTGTGGCGTACTGGTACATTATAACATGCTACAGAAACCAGTTCATCTGGAACATAGTTTGGAGGTTGCTGGTGATAAGAGATGTATGAAGAGAAACATCAGTCAGAGCTAGATGGGAATTTTTCCTCATAATGAAAAAAGCAAAGCAAATGAATTTCTATTTTTTATAAACCCATTTATTAGGGGGAAAAAACATATAGAAGAATGTGTTAGTAATTACAAGTGGATTACTGTTGAACTCTTGATTAAAATAGAGTAGAACATTGAATTTAAGAATAAAAATGTGTTTGAAAGGAAAAATCAGTGTTTCAAAGACTTTTTCCTAAATCAGAATTTCACCAGAATTTATACTTTCCTAATAAGGACACATAAAAATGTCAGCTGTAATAATGAGCCTACAGTTATTGATAATAAAACAGTTCCCTAGAAGTTTGCTGCTCTGCTGTGGTTGCTCATAAGAAATTAGGCTTCCCCCACCCCAAGGCTGCAGAGGGCAGAGTTCAAACTCTGCACAAGCAGCATGTGAGGGCAGGAGGATAGTTTTAATCCCAGCTTCCTCTGTAATAGGATAGAAGATGGATGTGTGGGCACTAGTAGTCCCTCCATTGCTGAGCCATGGGTTTCTAGAACAGAGGATTGGTTCAGTGATCCCATCTTCTCCCATTTTCTCCAACACAAGGGCTTGGTGGATTAAAACAAAACACAGGGTTTGGTTTGGTTTGGTTTGTTAATATCTTGTAGTTAGTGTCAGAGTCGCTTGAACTTCTCTATCCCTGTCAAGCTGTCCTGCTTTCTGTGTTCACATATTTGCTTTCATATGATACCCGCACAGAAAAGCGCCTGGAATGGTAGCCCATTGCATCCTTCTTATTGCTAATTGTAAAACCAAAATTGATCTTGTTTAATTCATATCTTGATGGCTGCACTGAAATATAAACCATGCTTGGCAGTGATGTGCTTTACCTGAGTTACCAGCTGATTCGAATTCAACAGCTGCTAATCTTGGTCTCTGCTTGGGATTTGTGCTGTTGCTTGGTGTGTGCAGGTTTTGTCTGGGGTATATAATCAAAAACACATAACAAAACAACTTTGTGTTAGAGAGAGAGGGAGAGGAATTCATGAAACAATCTAATGAAGTATCACTCTTCCATTTCCAGTTAAGTGTTGCTCTACAATAAAGCTGCCTTTGTCTGCAGTGATAGTTAGGAAGAATTTAGAATATATGAATCCAGAATATCAATAATGCTCTGAACTGTGTGGGATGCCTAGGAAATGAAAACCGTAGTAGATTAAGTATTGGTCATGTCTGGATGAAAGGAGAACTATAAATTCTAAAAGTAAATGTAACCAGATACAATGACACTTATAATGAATCAAGGTCAATTGTGGACTAAAATGGTTTAGTATAGATAAATGAAGAACTTTAGACTTTATGAGACTTTATTGCACAAGTTTTTAAGCCATTTAAATAATTGAAGGCAAAGGGGCTATGAGTCAACAGGTCAAGTTGGCATTTCATGTTACTGAGTGATAAAGAGTAGAAACACAAAAGATAGGTTTTCACCTACAGAATAGTGGCAGTTTTTTAGTTCAGAGTTTAATGCTTTGAGGGTATTCATGAAATACAAAAATGTAAAATGTCAAAAGATAACTAATTAGACAAAGCAGAAGAAAAATACATGTGTCAGAGACATCTTGTATGTGAGGGAGATGAACAGCAATATTTGAAAGCAGTAAAGCTGCTTGAAACACAATGGTACTTCATGTATTTAAGAAACCAGTATCAGTAACTAACCCATCCTTGTTACCACTTTCAAAGCTGGACTCTAAAAGATATTTCTTGTTCTTCATGACACACACGTTTTGAATAAAATTCAATCACTTTCCGTTTAGAAAAACCTAGTTAGCCCAGGAGAGTGGATGAAAAGAGGCGGCACAATTCTATTAAAATAAGATCAAAGTATTACTATGCTTTCATTTTTCCACAACTATTGACTTCAATGGAATCTGTGTTTTCAGTGGAGCTTATTATAGTTGCAAAGTGTCCGGTCCTGATCCAGCTTGGGTTGTGATAATGGCCTGCATTGGGAGTAATAAGACCAATTTTCAGTGCTTTTGAAAATCCTGTCTTCCTGTCAGTTCTTTACCAGTGATATCCAGGTGTCATTTCTCTTCACATAAGCTGTGGAAATAGAGAACCACCTCTCTGCCTGGGGTGTGACGAGTATTTCAAAATACTCTTCTCTGGATTTTTAGTAATGTGCATCAAAATTTACTCTGCTTAGTTTCATCTCGTAATATTCACTGCAGTTTTCTTTATTTCTTTCCCTTTCTATTAAACTGGAAACAACTTATTTGCAGCAAATACTGTAAAAAAATAATAATCTATAAATCTGAAAAAGCCAAGTCTGTTTGGAATGAGAGGCAACAATCAGTTAAATTTTCTGCTTGAAGTTTTTAACACAAGATGGAGTTGAGCTTCAGGTTTTGAAGCCCTATACGTGACTGGTTCCAAAGCCTACATCAAAATCCTGTCATTTTTCATCATATTTATTATGCAGCAAATATACTGTATTTATTTTACACATAGTTTGGTTACATTTTACACTACGGTTTGCAATGGTTTGATGAATACTGGAGAGAGCAAAGCAGGAGTCATCAAGTCTACTTTTTTGCAAAAGTTAATTTAAATAGGCTTGGTAACAAATGAGAAACCAAACCTGAATCTATTCTTCAGTTGGCTAGACAGCTTGGTAGTTAATTTTATTTGTTTAATATGTACAAGGAACATTGCTGTGATATATTAATTTCCTCCTATAACAAAATGCTTGCCTACTCCAAGAAATTTTGATGTAGATAGGCAAGAAAAAAGGGGGTAATAGTGATTGCTAAGCCTGGTGAGTGATTACAGAGATACCTGTTCTCTCTGTCATTGCTGACTTACTAAGACTAGTCCAAACCTCCCTATTTGCACTTAGCAAGCTTCTCTCCTTCAGCAGGCATTAAGCTGAGCAAACTTTGCCCATCTGACAAAGCCAAGACTAGAAAAAACATCCCTGCTTCTGCATTCATATCCAGGTGTATCTGGGCACACTGACACAAATGTATTTATGGTTTGTAGTTGTACTTTCTTATAACTGCATTTCTGCCATATGGTGTGCACCTGCAGATACTTGACAGTATATTTCAGTGCAGTGTGACAAGTCTGGGGGTTCAAACTCACCTTGTTAGTTTCCCCCAGCTATGAACAGCAAAAATGTGTAAAAAAATATGTGTACAAAAAAAAGGATTTTCAGAGGGAAGGGAAAAGGCTAATGGATTTCCATGGTTTTATGTTTTTCCAAATAAAAACAGGTGGGACATTATCCTTAACATTTGCTGATCTATTCTTATACAATAGGATCTAGCTGCTCAGAGGTGATCCTGTAATGTTTCATGTGAGCTAGAATTATGATACTTTATGCAGGTGACACAAGGGAAAAAGCGACTTGCCCCAGGACATCTGACAAATCATGTCAAAACCAGAACTCAGGCCACCCAAATCTGTTTCCTGGGCAGCCATGCACCCAGTGTTTAAAGCACTGTTGGTAAAGAGGTTACCCCCATACACTTATGCTTTGTGGTGGTCTACTTGTAAAGCAATAATAAGTATGTGGAGGGACTGTGGAGCTTAGGGAGACATGATGTGCTCACTGACATGGAACTTGGCTGATGAAATACCATGGCTGCAGTAAGCTTGGGAACACTGCTCATCCTGGGCTCTGGCTGCTGGATCTCGGGAAGATAGCAAGAGTGATTCCTATTTGAGCTTGAAGGCCATAAACCAAGGGCAATTGCCTCAGTGCCTTGCTGTTCACACTGTGACAGTAGTATTATGCTGTGAAACATTAAAATTTCCAATAATCCTGCTTTCTCCTCTCTGGCTGGGCGCAGTGATGATTGTGTGCTAGATTGTGGGGAAAATCATATAGATTAGTGTTTCAAAACGATCATAATGCTTCGTTGCACTTGTTTACAATCTTCTAAAGTGCTTTACCAATACTCCTTACTCAATCTCAACACAGGGATGAAACACAAATTATTAGTATGCACATCTCACAGGTAGATGCATTCAGGCTAAAAGGAATAGTTTTGGTATCTGGTATATTCTCATATATGTTCACTTTTTATATTCATGACTTGCAATTTTTGGTCTGATTGCTATAGCAGTGTGGCTATACCAGCCCACCTCACATTTGTGTATCGCAAAGGATGTCTTTGTATAAATCCAGTTCATCTGTAAATGAAGCCAAATTACAGGACTATGCCCTAACACAACAGAGGGGTAACTACTTATTTTACTTGAGCAGCTCTACTGTTGGTGGGAAACAATATATTTTGAGAGAAGGGGTAGCTCTCAGCTTGCTGGAGGAAAGCTATAGCCTGATCTTGCCTGTCAGCACCTATAGGATGAGTTTGGAAAACCTGTCAGCAAAATTAATTTGGGCAGCCATATGTATCCTATCCCATAATAGCGTGATGCCTCAAAACAAGAATGCATGCTGTTTACTGAACAGCATTTCAGCTGGCGTGGGAGGCAGCTCTCTCTCCAAATTAAGTTGATAGAAATACTGCTTTCAGCCCTTTTCTGGGGAAAACCTGATTTCTCAAGCATTAATTCAATACAAAAAACTTTGTCACTTAGCTCCATAACCTTATTTTTAGCTATGAATATGAAGAGCACACATGTGTCTGACTGCTGCACAGCTGCAGTCCACTAGGGAAAGTCAGAAGGCAAAAAACAGAGTGGGGATTTTGTTTGTCTGAGCAGATGCGACAAATTTCTATGCACAAGCTATTTATAGAAAGGCTGCAGCAAGCTAATTAATTGTTTACAGGGAGAAAGTTAAGGAGCATAACCTGAGATCTGACACTGTGTAATAATTATAATTAGAGATGAGCTGGAATCAAAAATCAGGATACGAACACAGATACATTTTGGGAAAGTTTTGAATCTGATCCAGGTCTCAACTGTGCAGCTTTTTGTTGCCATTAGGATAGGCTAGAAAGAAATCCTGGGTTGGAATTTGGCCTTCTGTGTTTTGGTAAAGTGCAAGTCTGGATCCACATTATGTGATGAGTGCCAGCTCCGAATTAGTGTTTGACATAGTGGGAGAACAGAATTCAATGGGGTTGCTATGTATTTAATGGTGCATATTTATTTGGTGGTTTGGTAGTTTTGTTGGTTTTGTTGGTTTTTTTTAAAGTAACTTAGAAAAGCTTACCAAGTTATGCATTGGGATCTTGGAAAGCTAATTCATAAGGTGATTGTTAAACTTCTAAATTACTTTAGAAATAGGCTTATTTCTGTGAAGTCCTCCTGAGCCTTACAGTAAAGGAGTGGTCTACTGGTGTCTTTTAGGTTTTGAGGAGTTAATGGAAAAGAATTTGAGTGCTCAGCTTGGAAAGGCAGCTAAGGCAGAGACATGATTTATGAGTCGGTGCAGTAGTACATAGCAGCCTTCCAGTATCTGAAGGGGGCCTACAGGGATGTTGGGGAGGGACTATTCATTAGGGACTGTAGTGATAGGACAAGGGGTAACGGGTTGAAACTTAAACAGCAGAGGTTTAGATTGGATATAAGGAAGAAATTCTTTACTGTTAGGGTGGTGAGGTACTGGAATAGGTTGCCCAGGGAGGTGGTAGGTGCTCCATTCCTGGCGGTGTTCAGGACTGGTTTGGATGAAGCCTTGGGTGATATGGTTTAGTGTGAGGTGTCCCTGCCCATGGTGGGGGGGTTGGAACTGGATGATATTGAGGTCCTTTCCAATCCTAACTATTCTATGATTCTATGATTCTATGAATATCTTGAAACTTGGTTCTGATTCTAAACTAATTAGAAGTCAGTTGCTATGTGCTGTATAAATATATACACAACAGTGAACCAGATGAAAGATCAGTTAAGGAGCCAGACTTAGAATTAAATCTCAGTCAGATGTTTATCTTAGTCAGTGCTTCTCCGTTTATAGAAGGTATCTCTAGTCAAAAAGAAAATGCATTCAACAAAAGACTACATCCTGCCTGTATAATTCAATTAGTTAGCAAATACACAGCTGAATTTCAGATTTTGTTTGGTTTTCTTCCATGTACTGAGGTAATTGCTGAAGAGTTTATGATACTTTTAATAGGATGCTGAAGAACTTGAAAGACCTCTTTATCTCTGTGCGGCAGTTAATTGGTTTCTTAAGGTAGACCCAGAAGAGCCTGTGGCTCAGGCAATAGCATTTGCTTCTGCAGCCAGCTAATTCATAAGAGGCCAGTGGATTGCCAGATAACAATAGGGAACTTGCACATAGTCTCAACATGTTTGGGTCAAGTTAGACTCTGTATGAGCAGTTCTGACCATGTCTGGCCAATGTTCAACATCACATAAGTAAGGCCCTCATGCACTGCAGTTCTCTCAAAATAGTAGCTAAAGGCATGGTTCACTGGTGATGCTATTTTGCCCTTGTTTTCATCCTTTTTATCTCAGACAGTTTCTTCTGTCTGCTGTGGCTGAGGTTATGCTGTCTCCTACTTTCTCTCTTGATTTCTTCTCCTTTTTTGTTACATACCTAAACCTTTTTGCATGGCAAATGTGGGACTGTCTTCAGATTGCTGTCAAAGCATTTCCAGGTAAACCTACTTTCACTGGACCAGTTCCTGAGCTGTATCATCTTCTCCTCCAGGAGTTGCAGCTTTAAGCAGGCAGAATCTTCACTTGTAAGTGAACTGCTTCCTTCACATTCAGCACATGCTAGAAACTGCTAGTTTGAACTAAAAGATGATACTGTTTTCCCTCATGCTTGTCATAGACAGTATTTTGTGCCTTGGGGCAGCTTTTCCAACACCTAAATATGTTGTTATGAAAACATTGTTCCAGTACAGTGGCTTAGAAGGGTGCAGGCAAGCTTTTATGCAATGCAAGCTAAGCTGCAGACCAGAGCTAGCTCTCTGCAGAGCAGTGCTGCTAATTCAGTGCTGTTTGAGGAACTATTCATCATTCTTGTCTTCTTCACTGAACTTGCAAGTCTGTCTAATAAAGACCACACACATAATCTTTTATTTATGTAATGGTCTATTTATCAATGTGAGGTGAGAATTTGACCTTATTATACAAACTTCAGTATTCCCAAGACGTGTCAAGGTTCAGTTTCCTCTTGCAGCTCAGCCCTTCCTAACCCTTTTGTGTTTTCATTGCTTTTTTCATTGTGTAGCTAATTAAGCCATGCTCATATATAAACACACAGTTTACCAGCTAGTGAAAAGTTCCCATACAGTGATATATAGTGTATGGAACATGGGATTTATTTGTTTTTTCTGAAGTAGGTTATAGTTGTTTCAAATCAAAATGACATTTTACTAATGGCATTGGTATGAAAGCAGATAATACAGTCTGTGAGATGATTTCTCCCTCTGGAAACAAAATGAGGGTGAATGAAAACATGCAGTAGTTCTGTTCCCATTGAATTTTGTGCTTAAATCAAAACTTCAGAAAATTTAAAACAGCCAATATTGAACTGGAACATAGAAAATGCAGCTGAGCTTGGGGTTAGCTTTGAAAGTAAAACTATAAACAGCATCTCATCTGAGCACACAAATCCATCCTGACTCGGTATCATATTATAAGGTCTTGTCCTCCATGTGTGTATGTAGCCTTTGCAGAACCTTTTAAAGATGGGTAGAAAATCTGTCTTGAAGGTGACTTGACATGCACACCTGCATCTTTCAGTTAAACCTGGGCTGTTGTTCACATCTGCTCCGTCCTGCATCACATCACAACAGCCTCTCCTTGTCTTACATAGGAATTTTTAATTCACTGATTTAAATTAATCAAACTTGACTCTTCAGGCAAGAGTCCAAGCCCTGAGAACAGCAAAACAGAATTTAGTTTATGAAGCCACTGTGAACTGAAGCATGCAAGGTTTCCCTGGCTTTAAGTTACCTCTTTCCAGGGATACTTGAAGCTGTTTGAGTAAAATTCCATGTTTCTACTTTTCACTCTTCTTATCAGAATTGCGTGCATTAGGTCTCTTCTGCTGGCTTTGAATACTGCTTGGGATTGAATGACAGTGAGGTTCAGTTTCTGCTAAGGAATATGCCTTGGTAAAAAAGTATATTTTACATATTTAATTGACACCAAGTCATTTATCTAATTCATAAGAGGACAAGGTAGAAGGCCCAGAGCTGAATGCTTAATTCCAAGACCAAAATATGGGGAGTAGTCTGTTGGATTTGATGTAATGTATTGTAAATATAGGTCATTAGACTTATCCATTAAAGGAAATAAAACCAATGTAGGTAATTCCAAGTACAGAACAAGTACCTTTATGATACTGTCAGGTCATTACTCACAGCATAAAGTACATGTAACAGACTGTAGGACAGGACATGTGTTATGTTTTCTCACACTGGTTGTGTATTAGAATAATCCTTTTTCATCACTGCATGCTTGTGGGCATTAATAAAAGAAGCCCTCTAATTTAACAATATTCTACAACTTTGCCTCAAGTCCATATTTTGTTCTGGCATGTAAAAAATAAATAAAATGCACAGAACAATTTCTCATCACCTCTGGGACTATCTGCCAAGATGATTTGTCAGAACTCCTACAGCTTCAATGCCTTTCCACCTATTTCTTCCACCTTTCCCTCCTTTCTTTTATGTTTAACTTTCAATTTATTGTTTTTAAATTCAATGAGATAACATAGCTACCTCAGGGGAGGAATTTTACACTGTTCCACAGTGTAAATGATATTCTTTCAAAAGTTATGCTATTGCTGTGCAGCATTTAAGAAGCATACATTCAAAATGAATGCAATGAAAGTTTTTAACTAAACCTTGTAGTTTTCAAATAACCATGGAGCAAAGTCCTGGCTCAGGCTTCTGTTACCTGGCTAGCTCCCAATTAATCTGTATTTCATTAGGAAATAAAGGGTTAGATTGTAACAGTTCTGCTTTAGAAGGAAGTATCAGGAAGCTGTGAGAGCTCTTAGAACTTGATTCTGAGGGAAACTTGTCTCAGTCTGTTAGTAAAGTTAAAGCTTTTGGCACAGGAACCAATTTTGGTAAATGCAACCCTTTCCTGTCGGTGGATGGTTTTGTAGAAAATGTAGAAAGAGCCAAAGAAGAAAATAATTTCATCTGTAGAATTCACTTTTGGCAGCTGTTCAGAACTACAGAAGACTTAGGATTTTTGGGGAAAAGGCAGGATTACGCATGTTATTTCTTCCTTCCAATTTCATTGAGGTAATATTCGGGACTTTAGATTTCCCTAAAGTTTTTTCAGAGTGTAACAAAGACTGGAGAACCAAGACAGGCGGTCTTTACTGTGGAAGAACATAGTAAAATGTTCATCAGTAGGGAGGGTAAAACAGGACCAGAATTTGAGGTTACTTTGAGATACTTATAAGAAGCAGGGGGGAAAAATGTTAATTGTCATTATTTTGGCATTTTTAGAGTTTCAGGGTATATGCCTCCAGTGAAATACCAATATTTCGATAGAAAACCCCCAGCAGTTGGGGTTTGCATTGCAGCAGAACTTCTTCCTGGATCCACATTTCTTTTGGGTGCTGATAACATTCTGAAATTTTATTTGGCCCAAAGTGTTATATACAGTTGATATCTATCAAAAGAAACCAAGGGTTTTTTTAGGTTTGCTATAATTTGATTATTTGTACAAAATCCCTTCTACCGCTTATGAATTATGTGAATATGAAAAATAAATACAAGCTCTTTGTTATAATCCTAATTGAGTTGTAATACCCTCCCACTGGGTACTTCTCTGTTCCTTTAGGAAATTAAATCCCTTAAAAAATCTAACCCCTAATCCACTTATTTTCTTTTGAAACTCAAATAAGGCAGCCAAGTATACTCTTGGATACCAAAGTATCTTTGTAATCCAAACCCAGTTCTTTGTAATCCAAACCCATGTTCTGCAGTGAAACTGCAACTGCACCTCCTGCTTAGCCCATGCTTGAGCTGTTACCTTGAGCTTGAGCTGTTCCTTGGGGCTACCTCTATGGGGTCATCTCTGCCTCCTTTCTTCCTCACTCCCTCCTGCTGAAGACTATACCTGTTCTTTATCCTGGGCTGGTCATACCTATTGGGGGAGGAGAAGCTATTTTTATCTAGTGAGCCAACCCAGATCACTGCTGTTTTCTTGTGATGTTTCAATAGTAATAGGGCTTTGGTGGCAGTGATGATCTAAGAGACAGAGGAAAACTAAGGTTTGTGGGAGGAGGTGCTATCTTTTATTAGGCATAAGTGCTATAGCTGGAGCCTGTAGTGCGTTTGCAGACTTGCCTGCTTCTGTATATCAAGCTAATGAAAGTTATTGCCTCTTCCTGTTAACCTGGCCTTATTTTCTTTAGTGCTAAACCAGCAGGGATGGTGGCACTCAGAGCTGATGTTTAAGCTCACCTCCTATTTGAGAAGGTCCCTCTTTCCCTACAGAGCAGCTAACTCACTGAGCAGCAGTATTTGGACAGTAACTCACTACCTGCCTATAGATGTTCTGTTCTAGATAGATGAATTAAAGGTTCAAGATTGGGAAGGAGGGAGGAAAATCATGGTTTGATGATGGTGTGACCCTAGCTTCCAGCCTGCTCCAAGGTCTGTGTTAATTGCAAGAAGGTCTTCAAAGTGAATGGAATGCTATGTGCACTTGGGTCTTTTTCTTAAGCTTTTACAGTTTTATGCCACCCCTAAATATGTGTGGAACTAAATCCCAAAGAAATCTGGAAGGCTGCAATGGAAATGAGCCCTGCTTCAGTCGGAAAGGAGTGGCTTTTACTCCCACTGATTTCCTTTCTCTCAGACATCTCAATTAGACACACACTCTTCAGTTCAAATGGAGACGGGAAAGCATAATGCTACTCACGCGTGATGGTCTTTTGTGGGAAAATATCTGTTAACCTTTTTCCAGCCATGACTGCATGGATGGGTAGCTCTGAGGATTTTGGAGTTGTCAGTACAAAGGTCAGTGATGTGAAAACAAATGAACAAAACCTTTCTCCCGGAGTTCTTGGATCTGTGCAAAATGTGTAGGGAAGAGCTGCTAACTGCTCTGCAGTTGAAGGTAATGTCAGTGTATGAATCTGTCTGGGCTCTCTTAGCAAGAACAGTCCTTGTCTGACTGAAAGGTCAGAGTTGTATTTCCTCGTTAGAGTTTGAATTCCACAGTAAAAGAGGAAAAGGGACATTGCATCTGGGCAGATGAGGTCTGCTACCTGTGCTGGTATGCATCCAGATAAAGGGGCTTGCTGTGAGGCTGCATCACTACGATATGCAAGTCCATTTACCGACTTACTGGTGTCTGTATTGATAACCTGACCGCAAACCTTTCTAACATTACCAAGCCTGAATGAGCCCATTCATTGCAAATGGTAGATGTGACATTTAGCATTCAGTACTGCAGCGTCTTCCACCTATTACAAATACCTACCCTATAATCTCTTTACATATAACTGAGCTCATGGTATTTGAGGTATTTGTCCTTACACTGATCTTCTGAGGCATGTGATGCTGTTTTACAGTTGGGCTGAGATTTGTCTATTGTCTGAAATGCTGGTGTCCAGCCTGAGCGAGGTGCTCAGCAGAACTGTTTGTTGTAAGAAACGCTCTTCCAGAAAAGAAGATCCCTCCTGTGCTAAGGCAGATGGGGCAGTCACCTTCTGGAAGCATCTGTCTCTCGTTATTGACTATAGGAATTAGTGCGATAAGATTAGGCAATGCTAACACCTACTGCTTGAAAATGGCAGCAGGCACGAAACTCTGTAGAAACTGGTCCTGTGTTGCTTTTCCAGCGCAGTAAATGAAGCATAAGGAAACACAAGTGTGGATGGATTTTTAGCAAAGAATGGCCACATTCCCAAGTCAGCAAGTGCCTACGTGGAGCTTGACATGAACCAAGGATGAAGAAAGCCGTGGGTGAAGAAACAAAAGTAACAGTGCAAGCAAGATAAGAAACTGGAATGTGCTGAGGTACAAAATAGTGAACTGTTAACAAGCTTTAAAGGCTAGGCTCCCATATGCTTAACTTAACCAATTGTATACTAGTTGCTGTGTGCTACAAGATTATGTACCCAATCATAGTACAGTGAGCTATTGAATATGTATCCAATCTTAATACAGCCAGTTATTGTCTTAATACAACAAGTTATTGTATATGTATCCAATTATAATACACCAAGCTATTGTAAGCAGATGAAGACAACAGTTTAAAAAGGATAGATGCTTTGTAATATATGGCTTTGATCTGATCACATTGACTTCTGATTGAGTCCATTTTTCTGCAGCACACAAGTAATGTGGTGTCCCTTAGGAGGCTGACCAGGCTCCAGTTCACTTTGGCTTTCAACCTACTTGAATAACAACATATTGGTAGTTATTATAATATTGTGACACTGCTTTAGTGAACCTTATTTATTTTCTTTACCTCTTTTCTACTTTTCATAGTGAAGAGGAAAAATAAAATCTGGAAGTGTGCCCAAGCACTAATGAGGCCATTTGTGTCCTATCGAAGTGCTGTTTTCATCTTTATGTTGGAAAAATATTTGTTGTATTTCTAGCTGTGGCCTTACAGGCCTCTGCTTTTCTGACCATATATTTAACATAAATTACCAGCCTCAGAGGAGCCATGATGGCCTGTCTGTAACTGCATTAAAAGGTGTTTTGTGTTTAAAGAAAAAAGGGTGAATTTTAGCAGATTTCAACAAAAAAAGACCTTTTACATAATTTGCATTTCAATACGAAAGTAGTCATCTTGGCCCTGAGTCATTCTGGTGTTTACATAGCCATTTCCAGCTCAGGGAGCACAGTGGTGCCTCCAGAAGTTAGTATTTGCTTGAAAGACCTGTGATTAAGCTGAATCACCTCCTGCCATTAGAATTTCAGTAGTCAAAACTCAAACTTGTGCCCAATGCAAAACCTTCATGCAGGGTTTCTCCACGCAGGAATCCCAGATTTAGGCAATATCCTGTCTGCTCTGGACAACTATGCCAATTGTTCAAGTCCACTCCAACCAGCCCCATAGGCAGTTCTTCTGGGGATGCTGGGATAGTTTCTGCTTATCCACCAGCCCTGGGGACATCTTGCTCCCTCTTAACCCACAGAGGTCCAAACAAAATCCCTGCTTCAAGAGATGTCAGACCAGAACCATTAGGGAAATATTTCTACAAGGTTTTGTAGCACACTTGGACCTGGACTGTTTCCCTTAAGTCTCTGCCTTTTTTCCCACAGATCCCTGTGCAGGATGGCTCTACTGACTCGAACAGGGTTCCCTCCCAGCAAATGTTGGTGATAAGGCACCAGGGCAGGGGAACCTAGATCATATACTCACACAAGCTCTCATTACTTTCTTCTTATTAAGATTGTAATTTATTAATTTTTTAATCTGCAGAGATTATTACAATTGTATTGAGATTCTTATCTCCTTGGTGCATACTTATCCTTTCATGATCTATGCATAGTATTAGCTAGCTCTCCTCTAATTACATCTGCCTGATTCTTCAGCGTATCTTTTAAGGCAACATTAATCAACTGAATTTGGAACAGAGAGAGCACCTGAGGTGTCTCAGGCAAACCCTCAGACTGAATTTCAATTGTGCTCTCAGAAATGAAAGGCAATTTCCCAAAGATTTTTTTACATTTAACTTCAAAGCCTCCCAAGTATATTTTATTTTGATAGATCTCAAAAAAAAAAAAAGAACCTTTTTTATTACCAATATATTCTCCTCTTAGATATATTCAGTTTACACCGGTAAGGCAGAGAAGAATCAATACTCCATCAAACAACATTTAAAGAGTTTTCAGTAGCCACCTGAGAACGATAAATAAGCTACAAGCTTCTTGTGAGAGAGTGTATTTTATATATCCATAGAGAAAAGCTCTTTCCTAGCTAAAGTGTTTTGTGTTTCAATACATACTGCTTTTTTCTTTCCATTTTCCCTCCTCTTTTCCACTGAAAAAGAGGCAGTATAGAGATTCCCTTTACAGTTTGACAGCTGTTCCTCAGGAAGCTTACAACAAAAACATCATATGAGATGACATTACAGATTCCAAACTCAGGAAAAAAAAGTGCAGTCAGGTATTTCTGAACCATTACAAAATTCAAGAGAAGTTGCCCTTTAATTGTAAATCAGTCTGGATCTGCCCTTCAGCAAATTTTGGCTGATTCACCTTGGTTTACATCAGATTTGGGGAAATCAGATAGAGGTTTAGAGTGAAACGTACTTTGCATCAGACATTAAAAAGCAATTTGAGGGAGTCTGTTGCAGGAGATTTGAAGCTGCAGCGGAATTAAGGATGTATTAAATCATAACTTAAAATCACACAGTCCACAACCTTTCCTTGGAGCTATCACTCTCTACTCCAAAGAGAGAAACCCTGCTCTAGTTTCCATCCATCTTTGCTAATTCAGTTTTTTGTGATAAGTTGTGAATACCACAGTTAGCTTTACTTTTCCTTGTGACAAAAGGATCTTTAATGTGCATGAAGAGAGGCACAAATTAAGATTCTTTTCAGACTGGTGCCTCATATAAATCTCAGAAAAGATGGCCTGGAGTATTCTGCTATAGCACATCTCTCAGGATGGCCTGGGGAGGGCTCATGAGGCTGGCTAATGTGGTTCAGTCGTTTCCATGAAAGAAGATGATGAGACACAAAGCCTGTGAGCAGAGAACATTCATGCCCTTTTATATTGTCAGACAGGTAGAAGGGGTCTTAACATAGATGTAATTCGGTCTGAATGGATTGACAGTGCAGAACCATCAACGTTTCTCATCTGACTAGTTCCTCCTTTGACAAGTTACTGTGGAAGTTGAAGGTTTTGCAATTACAAACCCTTATTGCCTGTACTGAAGTAGAGATGTCTGCTGAAATGAAACCCACATTTATTTATTTTTTCTTGGCTCTCCAAACCTGGTTCTCCTGGCCACAACAAAGCTGTATATAAAACACAGAGGAATAGAAAACTGAGGTGGTATTAGCAAATTTAGTACCAAAAGTAAAACTAAGGGTGGAAAAAATGCCTTTACTCAATGGATAGGTGTATTAATGCCTAAAGGATTTTGGAACTAGAGGTGTTAATCATAGGCCATGACAAATATTGGTGTGCCTGATCTTCGGGCTACAAATATTAAACCTGGCATACATGTTAGTTTTATTCTGACTACTTAAAAATGACAAGTTCATGATTCTTCTACACTAGGCTTAAATAATGTGTATTAATGAAGCACTAATTCTTTTACACTCTTATCATATGTGTGCCAATGGATCCACAAAGAGTGGCAGAACAAATCCACGTGTATCTGCCTGACACAGCTTTTCCCATTACTCTTTCTCTATTTTCTTCAGTTTATTTTCTTCACTCAGGAGTGCATTAGAGCTCTAAAAATAAGTAGAAAGAAACATTTTTGTAATGGCTTCCTGGGCTTCGATGTTTACTTTTTATGATGTACTTTCCTTCTGCCAGAGGAGTGCTAAGCCCATGCTTTCAGCACCCTTGACAGGTTTTTGAAACCACAGTAGTAAAGTTGGAGTAGCATCCAGGAGTCTGTGGGCTGTGTCTGCTGCCAGCTACTCACATCCGCTAAGTGAGATGGGAAAAGAGAGTGTTCAGGAGCTGAGCTGGGACCTAGGCTCAGGGATGGTGCATCCAAAGATTAGGAGGATTGTGCCTATGATATTAGAAATGTATTGACGTTTTCAGAGGTAATTCATAGTGCCATTTGTGCTCTTTAATGGTCCATAAAGCCAATAGATACATTAGAGCTGGCACATCTGTGTGCTTCAGTAGCTTTAGATTAGAGTATGTTCTCTTTAAAATGACAGGAATTATATGGTTTGGGGAAAACAGGGATCTTCACATTCTAGTAGCAGTATCACAATAATTTGTAAGTGTTTATGCCTTTATTACTTTGCCTCAAGATGCATGTGGATTGTAGTGAAAAGGTGGCATGGGTGAACTACGCTAAATGCTGAAGGCTTCTTAAATCTAAAGTATAGCTTCTTATTAGACATCACCTGTAGGAGTCAGACATGTTCTCAGCAGTCTGTCAGAACCTTTTCATAGAATGAGCATGCAAGAAGTGCAGATTAGATTTCATTCACATTTATATTTGTACTGTGGCAAAAAAAAAGCACTTGAATTTCTGTGTGCATTTAGACTTGTGAGTGCTTGGGTTTGTTTCAGCTCAGTTACTTGCAAGCACGTGGAATATGGGACTGGCAGCAATTTCCAGTCCTGCTCACCAAATGTACTCGTACATCTGCATTCTTGAAGTCAGTAGTTGGTTGCCTCCATAACATCCTTTGTATGATCATGAAATTAGGAGTTTTAGTGTAAGGAAAACTGAAGCGTTTCTGTGCATTGACCCACTATACAGACACCACTAGATATTGATGTATAACCAAACAACTGGACAGTAATAGATACACACATGTTTGTATGTAGTAAAAAAAAGAAAAAGCTTTTAAACTATATAAACTATTAGGCCTTTAAAATTGGAAGTTCATTTAAGTGCCTTGACTTGAACTGTCTCAAATCTGAGCCAGGCACTGAGCCCTGGGGCACATATGCTGGCGTGTAGCTTGCTCTCAGTTCAGTGCTGCGCTTTGTCAGCTTGAAATGTGTTTACTCCAAATTCACATGTTTATGCATAGATCTTTCATGAATTCTGCATGCCAGGTCACACCATCTATGCACATTCCCATTGTAAAATTCAATTGTGCTAGTCAGTGGAGAGAATCAGATACTTTTAGGACTGAGTTCAAAATTGTTTATTTCCATTTTTCTTTTTCCATGTCTTTTGTAAAAGCCAGGAAAAGAAGCCAATTTTAGCTATGCCCATATTGTGTCTCTGGCACCAGAGAAATAAATCAGTAGCATTTTATTGAGACAATATTTAAATACAGCTCAACCTTCCTCACACTGATCACTCGGCTGCCAATTTGGCCTCTGTGCAAGTACAGTGTGGTAGAAATGTTGCTTCTTTAAAACTCGCATGCCACTACCATTCAGCCCTCCATATATAGAGCATTTGTTCTGGTTTTAATTAGCGACTTCGATATTAAGCCAACTGGCAAATATTTATTTGATGAAGATTCTCCATTCATTTGCAAAATGAGAAAAAATGAATCCATAATAGCACATAACTGCCCCATTAAGCAGCATTAGCTATCCATTTGAGAGCTAATAATGTAAAATACAATTTTCCGACCACCAGATGTTGATGAATAAACTGGTGCTAAATTGGTGGCAGTAAAGCAATAAACAGGTCAGAGGTCAATTAGTTCCACCAGAAAGAAGTAACCCGCTGGGAAATGGCAGCAATGCTGTGATGGATGCTGCGGGGGTGACTGACTGGTGCTTTATTGAGAGCTACGCACAGCTGAGAGAGACTGAGATTCAGGCCAAATTGATGTTTTACCTTTATGAGTTAGTGTTCTTCTTGTGGCAAAGCCGGGCGATCTCAGCCAGGACTGGGAGCTGTGGCAGTGTAGTCCACTCCCCGAGCAGCCAATGACTAGGTTGACTATGGGCTGGCAGCATGTCCTTGTTGCCAGGAAGGTCAATGGCTGGCTTTAGAATAAGAATAGTTAGGGTTGGAAAGGAACTTAAGATCATCTAGTTCCAACCTCCCTGCCATGGGCAGGGACACCTCACACTAAACCATGGCACCCAAGGCTCTGTCCAACCTGGCCTTGAGCACCGCCAGGGATGGTGCATTCACAACTTCCTTGGGCAACCCATTCCAGTGCCTCACCACCCTGACAGTAAAGAATTTCTTCCTTATATACAATCTAAACTTCCCCTGTTTAAGTTTCAACCTGTTACCCCTTGTCCTGTCACTACAGTCCCTAATGAAGAGTCCCTTCCCAGCATCCTTATAAGCCCCCCTCAGATACTGGAAGGCTGCTATGAGGTCTCCACACAGCCTTCTCTTCTCCAGGCTGAACAGCCCCAGCTTTCTCAGCCTGTCTTCATATGGGAGGTGCTCCAGTCCCCTGATCATCCTTGTGGCCCTCCTCTGGACTTGTTCCAACAGTTCCATGTCCTTTTTATGTTGAGGACACCAGAACTGAACACAATACTCCAAGTGAGGTCTCACGAGAGGAGAGTAGAGGGGCAGGATCACCTCCTTCGACCTGCTGGTCACGCTCCTTTTGATGCAGCCCAGAATACGGTTGCTTTCTGGGCTGTGAGTGCACACTGAAGCCGGCTCATGTTCTTTTTCTCATCAGTCAACACCCCCAAGTCCTTCTCCGCAGGGCTGCTCTAAATCTTTGTGAATAGCTGTGCCTGGGATTGCTCCAACCCAAGTGTAGGACCTTGCACTTGGCATGGTTAAACTTCATGAGGTTGGCATCAGCCGACCTCACATGCATGTCAAGGTCCCTCTGAATGGCATTCCTTCCCTCCAGTGTATCAACTGAACCACACAGCTTGGTGTCATCAGCAAACTTGCTGAGGGTGCACTCAATCACATTGTTCATGTCAGTGACAAAGATGTTAAACAAGACCGATCCCAACACTGATCCCTGAGGGACACCACTTGCTACTGGTCTCCAGCCAGACATTGAACCGTTGACAACAACTCTTTGTGTGTGGCCATCCAGCCAGTTCTTTATCCACCGAGTGGTCCACCTATCAAATTGATGTCTCTCCAATTTAGAGGCAAGGATGTCGTGAGGGACAGTGTCAAGTGCTTTGCACAAGTCCAGGTAGATGACATCAACTACTCTACCCCTGTCCATCAGTTCCACAGCCCCATCATAGAAGGCCACCAAATTGGTCAGGCAAGATTTCCCCTTAGTGAAGCCATGCTGGCTGTCACCAAGCACATTGTTGTTTTTCATGTGCCCTAGCATGCCTTCCAAGAGAATCTGCTCCAAGATTTTGCCAGGCACAGAGGTGAAACTGACTGGTCTGTAATTCCCTGGGTAAATCCCTGGGTATCCTGGGGTGCATAGGGAAGAGTGGCCAGGAGGTTGAGGGAGGAGATCCTCACTCTTTGCTTGACCCTGGTGAGGCCACATCTGCAGAACTGTGCTCAGTTCTGGGCTCCTCAGTACAAGAAAGACAAGGAGCTACTGGAGAGGGTCCAGTGGAAGGCCACAAGGATGATCAGGGGTCTGAAGCATCTCTCCTCTGAGATGAGACTGTGGCAGCTGGGCCACTGAGAGGGGATCTCATTAATGCATATAAGTATCTCAAAGGTGAGTCCCAGGAAGATGGTGCCAGACTCTTTTCAGTGGTGCCCAGTGACAGGATGAGGAGCAGTGGCCATAAACCAAAACACAAGAAGTTTCACCACAACATGAGGAAGAACTTCATTATGCTTAGGATGATAGAGAGCCAGAGCAGGCTGCCCAAGGGGTTTATAGAGTCTCCCTCTCTGGAGACATTCAAAACCCACCTGGACACGTCCCTGTGTAACCTGTTCTAGGTTACACAGGTTACAACCCGAATGATTCTGTTAGGCCCTACTGGAAGTGACAGTTGAACAAAATCCCATCTGCCTCACTGGAACTGAGAGCCTCCTACAGTGCCTCATCCTGCACAGATATTTGGATATATTCAGCCTTGACATGTTCAAGTAAAAACCACTGTGCCTCTCCTTGGGTGCCAACCCAAGACAAAAAGTATTTTTACATGTAATTCCATCCTTATTGAACAAAGGAAAATGAGAGGTACAGGATGAGACAGCTGAGCTGGAGAACACAGCAAGTGTGTGTAGGATGAGAGCTAAAAAGTAGCCCTACATTACAAAAATCACTGATTGCTCCACCAGCTTTGTGCGAGTAATGCCTGGTTGCACGGGGAAGATCACGGCTTCACTGTTGTACCTTTCATTTTGCATAATTAAGATACTTGGAAGGAATGAGTCAAGTTTTCTGTTCCAATATATCTTTTTGAAACAGTGCAATAGAAATTAATCAACTTTTTTAATCATCCACTTTATTCTAACCTATCACCTTCCCTTAACACTAGCATGTAAATCTTATGCACACTGTGTTAAACTATGTTAATGTATTCTGCAAATCACTCCCAAGGTTTGCTGCATTATGTTGAGCAGAAATGTAATGTGACAGATAATAGAGAGGAAGGAACACACGCACCTTTCTGGAGACACACTCCAACTCTCATTAAGTGCAAGTCTTAGAAAATACTCAGTCTTTACTCAAAGTTCTCAAATCTGTACAGTGGCCTTGATTTTCATTTCTGCTTGTCTCTTACAAAGTGCTGTCATCCCAGGACAGGGTTGGCAAGCAGACTTAAGGGATGAGAGAAAGTAAATATCCATCATAGCGTGCAAACTGCAACCAGTCATGAGCTGGTAGTGTTCAGTATGTGTTACCTGGCAGACAAGAGATGTCAGTGATCCTCTGTGCTTTTTGTGCTGCTGATCAGCTTTGTCATATTCAGAGTTTTATTTCTCTGGAATAATAGATCACTGTTTTTCTGTCTGAATAGCTATTTCCTCCTCCTTGTATACAACACAAAGGCTACCGCTTAAGTATAAAAGCTTCTCATCAAATCTCTCCAGGATGTTCCTTGACCAAATCTGCACTTTAAAGACATTTTTTGCAGTGCAATATCTGAATTACATCAGATATATGCAACTTTTTTTTTCCCCCTGAAAATAGCAGCTCTGAGCAGGATTTAAAGTGAACAAAAAACTGTTGGAAGAGGCTGAGTAGAAAAACTTGTGGCGTTTTCTTAGTAAAACTATGTGGGTTTTTTTAAATTCAGACCTCTACAATGTCTATGTAATATGTTTTTCTCCTCTCCAAAATAAAGCTGTACTTTCAGAAAATTCCACTGGGTGCAATTAGTAGAGGTGGTAGCAATAGTCAGAGTGAAAGCTGAAGCTGCTTAAAATCCAAAGGGGTTTAATTCTGAATTAATGCTGTAATCCTGTGCTAACTGATACCTGTGCTTAGCTTTAAACACATGGAAATCAATTCATCCCTACTGAAAAAAACCCCAGACTGTTTATAATTGTAGCAATACAAATGTTAGATTTATAAGATATAGGTAGTTCAATCAGCTTTTCCCCAGCTGTGCCCAGAGGTGTGGGTCAGGAGCACCACAGGGACCCTAAGCTTGTGTTGCCAGGGGTTAGAGAGGCTGCCCGGCATTGCCCTGCCTCAGTGTCCCTTTGGGGTTGAGCTGGAGCCACTTGTCCCCAGCATGTGAGAGGCCATGCAGCTCACATAGGTAAGGAGGGAATTTGATGTGCACATCACAAATCACAGATGGATGTGTGCAGACGACACGAGACATGCTGGGTTAGGTGGCATGAGGAGGAGAAGGCAGGCTGCTACACTCAGCTATTGATTTTGTACTGCGTTGTGCTGGAGGCACTGAGTTTCTCATGGGAGGTGCTCAGGGAACCTAGGACACGGCTTTGCCTATCTGTGCCCATGGCCATGCTCACCCCTGTGCTACCACACAAGTACCTGCATCAAGGTGTGTAACCATGGGGTTCAGGGGTTGTTTATGACTGTGGGAAGTGGGGTGGGAAAGCATTGTGCTGTACCTTGGGGATGTCTGATGTCAGATACAGCTTCTGATAGGAAGGTCGTAGGGAGTGCTGCTCGCTAGCACACATGGAACAAAACGTAATCAGATGATGCATGGAGTCTCAGTTCCTCTCCCCTAAACTTTACTGAAGAAAATAGTTTTCACAGTCTTGGTTTGAACATAATCTTCCTTTTCTGTCTTTTCTGTCATTTTCTCTCTGCTGTGATTACAAAAAAAACCCCATGTAAATATTTAATGATAGGGCCAATTTTATTCTCTCTTCTCTGCCCTTAAAGAAAGCACTGGTAAATGTTGCTTTGTTTTCGATTCATCCCCTGTAATAGCTTTTTCCCAACACCAGAAAAATCCTACAGAGAGACACACACACACAATTTCTTTCACAGAAGAGATATATTGACTTCTTAGTGTGGAGAATAATCTTTTATTTTTTTAATAGCATGGTCATGTACTGTTGTCTGATATTAGCATCTTCTTCAGTGAGATGGACTTGTTATTGTGAGTCAAACCCACGGTGAAGGATCACAAAATGAATTCAAGACAAAGAATTATGATACTGTTATTAACTGTAGTTCCATTTTCTTCCTTTCCCTTTTAAATATCTATGTGCTTACGTACATCTACACATAGACGTGTATACACCCTAACTTTAGCCTGTATGTCTCAAGAGATACACTTGCAGAAAAAGAATAAATGAATAATTTGGTGAGCACAGTTAAAATGGATGGGTTTTTTTTTTCTGAGAGCCTAAGAACTTGTCAGTTGCAGCCCAGATCCCGTTGCTTTATCTCCTGTCAGCTTTCACACTCAGCTGAGCTAGGACACATAACAAGTAAACCTTGTGGAAAATGCAGCCTTCAGTTAGGGTATATATTTTAAATGAATTGTAAGAATCTGTCTTTGCCATCCGCTGTTGTGTATGGGGAGTGCATTTACAGCGAGCTAGCAGTTCTGTGCCTGCATCTTGGCGTGTGCCCTCAGAGCTTTGCGCTTCCAGCCAGGACCCAACTGCCCTGGCAGCTCACTTACACTGTCCTGTCAATTCATATATGTCAGAGCAGCAATTTTAAAGAAATGGCTGGTGAGAGCTACTTCTTGGTCATGACATCTTTTGCAGACTCCTTGAACTCTATTGCTGAAAATTCAAGCTGTTCCCCTGCCCCTCACTCTATTACTGATGTGGAACCAGGAGAGGAATGGGGGAGAGGGGGAGTCAGTAAAAGTATGTGCTTATTCTTCTCTGTCATTTTATTTTTAGTTGATTCAAATCTCTGAAATGCAAGTTCAAAGAAAGGGTAATTACTTTCTGCAATGACCATTCATCTAAGGGAGAGTCATTTGCAATGAAAACATTTTAAGACCTAGGTGAAATGTTGCTAATGATCAGCTTGTCAGGTCAGGTAGCATTCTGGCTTCTTTGAAGGTAGCAAGAGTTCATCTCAGCATGACAACCGAGGAAGCATTGTCTTAATTTTGGATCACATCATACTTGCTTTTCATAACATCAATTTATGATCATAATCTCATCTCTCTGTGGGGTACTATGATGGGGGAAAAAGGGGCTGGATTGTTGGAAGCAGAGCCAAAGCACAGGATGTGACATTGCATGTGCAGTGCAGACAGACCCAGAGCAGCCACTCACTGTATGCCTGGAGCTTCTCCTGATTTTTCCTTGTTGCATTAATTGACTTCATAGTCCAGAAATCTTTCTTCTTTTTTTCCCCTTTGTTACTTTTTCCTCTTTTTTTTTGGTGTAAAATGCTGTATCTTCACAGGCTGTAGCTGGTGTATGCACCAGGGGGCTGTTTATACCAGGGCTGTTTCCCACAGGGTATAATTCTTTGTCAGACTGACGGTGAGCGCTGCTGAGAACTCTGACAGACAGCTGATTTCAAGGAACACACTCTATTGTAAGAATCTCAGATTGGGGCTATCTGCAAAGCACGAGGATCCCTGTGCCTTTATGAAAGAGCTGGTTGCAAGGAGAGACAATCTGGGCACTTGGGAGTGATGCTTTACCTGTCATTTGCACCTCTGCAGTTCTGCACACAGCTCACACCCATTTAAGGCAGGAAGAGAGAGCATTAAGACCTGTCTGACCCACAACGTTTTCCTGTGAGGGGAAGGAAATTCTTCTGTCTAGGGTAAAGGACTAAGGAAATAATAGAATTGGAAAACTATTACAGGTGTATTATTAACCTAGGTACAATATGATACTAGTCTTTCATAATTCACACACTGCTGCATGTGTCAGATAACAAGTACAAAACTGTTCTTAAAAATATTTTATTGGGACTTTTCACTTTAGCTTGTTTAACCTAGTTAAATCTACCTTTCCTGTCATCACTGTAGTCTGCTTCTTTATGACTGGTTCAGGTGGCACTGTGGAGAAATGCATGCATTCTCACAAGAAAAAATTCACACAGAAGCAAAACAGCATTTAGCACAGTGTAAGGAAATACCACATTTTTTGCCCCATGTTCTTTTTTACTCCCTCCTGTTTCCAAATGAACGTTCAGATCAGGGTGGCTACAATATAATTCAAATGCTATACTCACTTATTTAATCTCTTGTCAAAATTGCACCTTAATATCTTATCCACAACCCTGGTAGAATTAAAAATAGAGTGTTGTCAGGTCCGGAAATGTAGTTATTTCACTTGTCATTTCTTGTTAGTCCTTTCTTTCACCCATGATCACTGAGTGGATAAAATATTTAAAAGAATGTGCTGTGTTCTATCAAACAGAGTTGAGATGAGCAACAGGGGCTGTCAGCAGAAGAGGTCATCGGGCAATTTCATTCTCTGCTTTCTTTTGAGCTTTTGTAAGCCAAGTGTTATGAAAACAGGCCAGTCACACTGAAGGATCTGTAGTATAATACATAGTATCTGTTTTCAATAAGAGAATTTGGCTTGGATCCCAGGGATCATAATTACTTCTTTCTGATGTGTAGTGCTTCAGGTTGCTGGGAAACTGGTAGAGCATAAAAATTCATTTGTGTGTGACCCAGTATAAGTGATAATTTAAAAATGGACTCATATCTTTTGTGATGCAGGTATATAGTGCACCCGCACTAACTAGGGGATCTGTATCTACAAACCAGCAGCATGACAACATGTGGCAGTGCAAGCCAATAGTCTAAAAGGCTGTAGCTAAACAGAGCTAGTTCAGGATGACTTTGGTCTGATTCAAAGAGGTCCTGAGCCCTGTTATTTCAGTGTTCAATCAAAGATGCTCAAACCTGAGTGCCTCAAGATGAGAAGTCATTGATAACTGGGTTCTTTGAGGTAATGTTATATTCTTTACTGACTGTTGTATGTGGGTAGAGTTTTGTTGCTCCAAGCTCTACAGTTCATACACCTGTTCTTGACCTTTGCTCAAGGAAAATTATGGCCCTTCTTGGTGAGCTGCAGGACTTCTGTGTATCTGACTGAACCTGCATGTCTTATCTATATAAAGAATTCATACACGCTGTAGGGTCTGCTCCTCATCACAGGCACAGGAAAGTGAAGTATAGCTGGTGTTATCTGTTCTGCATACAAAATAGGTGTGAATGCCATAACTGCTTACCTTAAGGACTGTTGACAGCAATCTCACTGAGGTCAAGTCCAGTGATCTTATCTTGTGTCAGAATGGACACAAATCTACATTCCTATTAACAGATAGGGATGCTAAGTTTCAGTTTATCTCAGTCTGTTACCTACTATCTCATAAATGGATTCTTTCATCATTATTCTAATGTTATGTTGGAACCTTGGTAGTTTTGGTCTTTGAATAGTGTTCTGAGAGCTCCCAATGGTACTGCAGTTGTTGACAACATCATTTCCATTCGCTCCTTTCTAAAGAGTTGTGTTGCTTTTTGTTTTTAATCAACTGGAAACTCATCCCAGCTGAATCCTGTCATTTTTAAAAGACAAACACAAATCCCTTTTCCCTCAGTTCTCCCCAGTCCCCCCTGAAGGTCATGTCTACCTTTATCAGACAAATCTCAGCTCCTTTTTTTAACATCGTGTGAACGAAACTCACAACAGCACTGGGACACCCAAGTGAATACAGCATCCCAATCTGTTGGCTGATGTTCAGATGGATGATGACAGATGTCAATCTAAGTACAGAGGGAGAAAAGGAAATAAAGGACATGAAGTAATTAATCCAACATCACACATCAAGTCATTGGCAGAAATAAAATCTGTACCTTTTTCTTATCTGTCTTTGCTCCCGTTTCATACTTTAAAACACGAAGCATCATAATATGGAAAGGTTTGTGTCCCTATCTTTCTCTTCATCTCAATATTTGAGCACAATTTTGGATTCATTTTTTCTTAATAGGTTTTCTCCACAAAGACAAAAAATTACTGGTAATATTTTACATTTCCAAGCAGCCTTCTATACATTTGAGAAGTTTAGTAAATAGACCAAATTCAACCTTTCAGTTGTCCTGCTTCCAGTATACAGTTGATAACACTAGACAAAGCTATTCTGCAGTTATTACAGGTACTTTATTAACTCACATTCTTATGCCAGCAGGGCTCACTATCCAGCCTTGGAATGGAAGTCACCTCAATGGTAGGTAAATTGTATTCTGTTTCATCTCTGAATACTAATAATGGGAAATAAAAGAGTGCTTCTAGTTCTGTTACACCTGTCAGTATGTGTCCTGCCTGCCCTAGAATCATTCTCTGTTTGCCAAGATTTATTTGATGTTGCAATTATGCAATTAGTGTATTTACCCTACGCATGTAATTACACAGTTACTGTAATCATGTCAATATGAGATAGGGAAAGAAAACCCCTGTGTTTAAGAAGTCCCAGTGAAATTCAGATGAGAAACTCGGCATTAAAAGAACTTTAAGGGCTTGATACAGCACCAAAATGCTTCATAGTCAAATGTCACACAAGAATATGGGATTGCCAGAGAGCTGTTGGTCTTAAGAATTCAGGTATTTGTCTTCTTGTGTGAATTTCCTTGACTGTGTATGGTTCATGGCAAGGTTTTGTGAGAGGATAAACTCAAGTGCAGTGACCAACAGATTTGTACACATAATATGTAAACATAGACACAAGAGGTGTACTTCAGATGTTCTGAAAGTGACTGTTCTTCAACTACCACAATGTCTGGATGTCTGGATGAAACAGTGCAACAGCTCAGACCTGCTGCTTTAATATGAAGTGGAGGAAAGAGCAAACTTATCACTCTAGCAAGTTATCACTCTAGCCTTGAAATTGTGTAAATAAGTAGCCTAGGATGCTATTTAATAGCACAGCTTATTAATTAATTTATCAATGTAACTTATTAACATTATTCCCAAAGTAGAAGGTGATATTGACATTGAATTGTTCTTCCAAACTTCTGATGGTACTTCATGTTTGTTAGGAAAAACATTATCGTAGGAAAAGGTCACATATAGTTACCCCAGGATATTGCAGGGAGACAGTCATCTAACTAGAAAAGTTGAGTGAGCCGGCAGGGACTTCATGTGAATGGGAACCAGAAAGGATAAGCTTGCCAATGTTCACCTTCTTTGTTCAGAGGTGAACTCATATGGTTTTGATTTTTTATGTTGCCTAAGGAGCCCTCAGTGGTCTTCTGGGAAGAGAACAGATGTAACAGTTGTTTTTGAAAGAACAGCTATGCAAAAGAATAGTTAAAGCTGTGGTTTACAGCTGAATTACTTTATTTTGAGACTATAGTTACGTTTCTTACTCAGCAGATAATAGCACAGGAGGGAACATTCAGAGGTCACGTAGCTGGTGTCTGTGTTCCAGGGTAGACTCAACTGTAGCTAAACTGTATGTGACAGGAAGTTCCCAGTCTGTTCTTCACATCCTTCAGTGATGCAGAATCCCCAGTTTTTAGAAGTAATAGAAGATAGAAATATTATCTAATTTAAATCTATCTTGTTGCTACTGTTATTTAAACTGAATATTTCTTGTCCTTTCCTTTCTGTAGTTACCTTGAAGACTTTTGTCATGTCTCCCCTTGAGGCTAGAAAGTAGAAAACCAACAGCAGCTTCCAGGGAGCCGGAACCATTACCTGCTTCTTTCTTTTTCCTCTCCATCCTTTTGATTGCCTTTTTCAGTTATCTCAAGTGTCTACATTGCATGCTGTGAGTCAACAGGGTTATAGAGAGGGTAAAAGGGCCTATCTGGGGCACTGAAGCCACTTGCTACAGCTCTGAATGAGTAGAAATGCAAGTGAAAATGCAAAATATTGGTTCTTCCAATATTTCATCTTGGAGATGGGCAAGGGAAGCTCCTCTGTCACAGAGGAAATGCAGTGAGAAGAAGAAAGTGCTCTGTGAGTCATTCCTGGAAGAGGTACTGAATCTCAGTGGTGTAGTCAGATTACTGTCAGTTTTATGGGAATGTATCCAAGGTGAAGATGAATATGAGAATTTCCCTTACAAATGCTTCCCAGAGCGGCTTGCATCAACAGGTATATGCCAAGTGGATGGTGGGTGCACCCCTAAAAAAATTAATCTTCCAGAATTCACATACAGGCTTGAGATTCCCCTTTAATGTGTACCAGTTTCCCTGCAGTGGAGTGTAGCTGTAACTAACTTTTACAAGATTTATGTGATTTGAATCATATTCTGCATGCAGATACACCTGACATAAGCTGTTGAGAGATCCCCTGGGTGCTGAAAGCAGCGTATGGGATGCTGTAGGCAGATCACAGAAGTTTTATGAGTGACTGCTTTTAGTTAACGCATTGATTAGTAGAAAGCAGCCTGCTTTTTCCAAATCTTCCTTTAGGGATTTGAATTCTTACTGTAGAAATGTTAAACTGAATTCCACAATTCCAAACTGAATGTCCAAAACAAGCTGGCTCAAATATATAATACATGCTGTGCCTGCTCTTTTCTTACCACAGACCAATCAGTCCCCCATCAGGAGACACCAATCCAAAATAATACAAAGTCCTGCCTATCTTTTGTTATCACCTAATGACTTGTCTCCAAAGTATAGCTGCATCTAGAGGCTGTTACCATACATGTTGGTACAATCTGGTATCAGCCACTGGTTCAGCATACAGAAACATAGCCCATGAAGCAGAAACAGTAGTTTTGTGACTTCAGTTGTGAATTAAAATATACTTTGTGTTCTGTGACCTTGAGATTAGGCATTCAGGTGCTAAAATGTGATTTCTGTTTGACAGATACTGTTCTGATGTGACCTGTATTTCACAGATATTATTTTAATTGGTTGCTAACACTTAGAGCAGCATAAAATGCTTTTTTCCTGATTTTCATTAACTGAATAATGTTTATTAATTCATTTATTTGTGTGTAGCTGTGTTGTATTGTTTGTGAGGTTTTAATGCCCAGAATTGCATTGTTTTTCCCTTTAATATTTGGACATCTCAAATTTCTGCAGGTCTAAACTGGCTAATTTAGAGGAAATTACAGATATCAGAAAGGAGAAAGGTTAATTATCACCAAGGGTCAGATTCTGAAAAGAAACCAAAGGAGTTTAACCATGGTTAATGCATGCAATATTGAGGGTTTACTGTTCTGAATGTATTTCATAGGCTGATGTAGGGCAGGAGTGTTGAAGACTGTGCTCCATTCTGATGCCATCTGCAAAAGCATGTGTGTATTCTGACTTTGCTTCTTCTCTAGTGCACAGGCTATTTTTCAGTTATGTCCATCAATTAGCCTGGAGGAAGGCTTCATTGCTGTGAAAAATACTAAGTCTGCTTTAGGTGATATAAAAGGAACTTCATGCTTTCAGACGGACATGCAGCACTTTAAAGGACATCTTGTGATATCACAGTTTTTAGCTCACCTTGATGACCAGCTCTAATTTGGACTGGTTTAAAGCAATAAGAGATGGTATCCCAAAATATCAATGAATGTAGGAAAAAGTGGGGCAAGATCTTCAGCTCTTATAAATGTAAACAGCTTCTGATTGATTCCAGTGCTCACTTATACCAGCTGAAGATCTGAATGTTGGCTGGTAAAGAGGAAGACAAGAAGTTCTCAAGGAATTGCTATGGAGCAGGTGGATATTTTTCATCAGGCTGCCCAGCTCACTGAGCGTGAACAGCAGCTGCCTGGGGAGGAGCTCTAAAACTGTAGTCTTGCAAGTCTCCAGGAGCAGACTTTAAATCAGAGAGCAATTGCATGTGGTTCAGCAGCCAAGCAGAAAAGTATATTTAAAAATCCCTATTCTGTTTACTGATTACCTTTGGGAACCCAGGAGAAGAGACATTTCCACAGAATAATCAGCAGAAAAGTTCTGTGGTCTCAAGCAGTTTTGCTGAGTTGATACAATCCTAGGTAAGGTGGTTTTCAGTGCAGATTTCTTAGATTCCTGGTAGGAAGAGAAACAGAAAAGTCTCAAATCCCTCCTGAACTGAATTTTCTGAGTTTTAGTATTTCCACATCATCCCCAAGGTTCAGGACCTGACAAGTCAGCTTCTTGCTGCAGCAGTTTTCTTGTCAGGACAGCCAGGAGTGAAGCTGAACTTGGAGCCTGGTGTAACCACAGGTTTCTGTACCAGCCATAAAAGAAAATAAGATATAATCTTGATAAAATTTTTACTTTGCCTGAATTTGAAAGGGGTGAAGCTCACAACAGAGCTGAGTTGAGAACATTTGCTCACAAATCCAGGCAACTTCAGTTCCTGAGAGATAGTTTCTGTGATTGCAAGATGAAAGGTCAAAATGCATAGAAAAAGTGAATTTGTTAAGAAATGGCTTCTTGAAAAGATAAGGCTGTCTTCCTCCCTATGTACTTATACATGTATTTTAGTGTCTACATAAAGTGTCCTTAAAACATTCACTTTTACATCTCTGTTTGGAAAACCAGATTCAGGATTTCTCAGGAATGGGAGGTGAATCTCTTCTCCCTGAAGCTCACTTTTCCCATGTGTACAGCCAGATTAATAATGTTTGTTTGATGAAGAGCTTTAGGGCCATGTTGTTATTTCAAACACTTCGTAACTGGAAACATCTAGTTACACTTTTACCATTACTGCTAGTAATGCTAAAAAAAGAAAGGGGGCAGTAATAAGGCAGCCAGCATTTACCTTCAGCAGTGCTTTGTGCCCGACTCTTCATGTCTCCCCATTTACAAGCACAAGAAGCAAGGAATGGTATGTCCAGTGTTTCTATTAAGGATTTCATCTTTGTGGCTCCGCACCCCAGCTGCCACTAGGGCTCAGTGGCTCTGCGGCACAGCCAGGCCACAAGAGATGGGAACTGACTTGTTGACATGAAAGAAAAAAAGAAGGGAGGAAGGGAAGGATAAAGTAAGTTTTGATGGAAAAAGAGGAAACTGTTTGGTTTCCTTATTCTGACAGTGATTTGTGGGGACATTGGAACTGGGGATCTAACAGGAGGGAAATCAATGGCTTCTGTGTTGTGGCCATGTTAAGCTTGAATTTGAAGAGCTGTTGCAATATTTCTCTGCTAGGAGCACATTTTGGAGGTTTTATGTCAGAATTATTCTGAAATACCTTAAAGAGACTTTTTAGTCTCTTCAGTCAGTTTCTCTCCTGAGCTGTGGTGTGCTCTGTGCTGGGAAAGGCCGTGGTTTTACAGAGTGTGTTAGAAGACAATGTACTTTCAAAGAGTACAGTTGTGAAAGAGCTGGTCCTCTGAATATTAGTTTATGCTTTGTTGTTGCTTACACACTTTTCTATTCCATGTGAGAAAGAACAGCAGAAAACAAATGAGAGGCTGGGAACTGCTCAGAATATTTTGATCAAAAAAGACTTGTTCTTTTACAAACCCATTTTCTTTAATATTTGGAAAATCAATTTTGATTACATTTCTTTTTATAAAAAAAGAAAAATCTCCCAAGGGATTCAGTGCTTTGATTGTGTCAAAAACCTGTTTCAATTTCAGGGGAGGAACACTTAAAATTCCAGATCAACAATTCAGCAATGAAGTATAAACACAAGTGTTTGTACAAACATAAGTATATTCTCATGAGCTTAAGAAGCTGAAGACCATCCCCCAAGATATTTGGATCTCAAGCCAAAGGTAGAAAGAAAGCCCAGAAAATGAATTACTAACATTGTCATCATAGCCACTAGTAAATATATGGTGCTGCTTTTCAATGACTAAAACCCTTTTGTTTTGAACTGGCTGATCCAGCACAAATACTGAGAGTACAGGGGGGTGGCTGCTGTCAGACAAAGCCTTGGGCTGCTGCGGAGCTTGTGAGCATGTGGGATGTATCAGACATGCTTACTTTGAATGTGTCTCCTTCCACATTTCTTTCCACCAAATGCATTTTAGATGCACCCTGAGAAAAAATGCAGTAATTCCATGTGCAAAAATTCTGGAGTCAGTAATTTCTCTGTAACATATGTTGTATTAACGTTACCAGCAGAAGTCTGATCTTTATGGTATATGGGATGAAGAAGAGAGCAAGTGCTTTATTTCTGCTTGTATCTCTTGCTTTCTATTTCGTAGAATCATAGAATGGTTAGAGTTGGAAAGGACCTTAAAATCATCCAGTTCCAACTTCCTTCCACAGGCAGGGGCACCTCACACTATACCAGGTTGTTCCAAACCCCATCCAAAGCAGCCAGGGTTGGGGCAGCCATGGCTTCACTGGGCAACCTGTGCCAGTGCATTACTATTCTCAGAGTAAATAATTTCTTCCTTATATCTGACCTAAATCTTCCCTGTTTCAGTTTAAACCCATTACCCCTTGTCCTATTGCTACAGTCCCGGAGGAAGAGTTCCTCTTTAGCATCCTTGTAGCCCCCTTCAGATACTGGAAGGCTGCTATGAGGTCTCCACACAGCCTCTTCTCCAGGCTGAACAGCCCCAACTTTCTCAGCCTGTCTTCATATGGGAGGTGCTCCAGTCCTCTGATCATCCTCGTGACCCTTCTCTGGAATTGCTCCAACAGTTCCACATCTTCTTATGCTGAGGACACCAGAACTGCACACAGTACTGCAAGGGAGGTCTCATGAGAGCAGACTTAGAGGGTCAGTTGCTGCCCTGCATAACTGCTCCCTGTTTCCCTGCAGCCTATGTCCAGGCTGTTCAGCCCCATGGCTGCAGTCTTCTCCGGGATGCTGCTGCAGCTGAAGGGTTTCAATGGTGCCTGGCTGCCTTGTACCTTTGCAGCAGTCATCTCCCAGCTGTGTGCTCTGTGCTCAGTGTTACAGAGGGTGCACCATACCATGTGTATATGCTTTGGGTTTGTGGAGCAGATGCTGCCTGACACTGGCTTTCTGAGTTTTGTTTAAATTCTGATTAAGGGGGGATTTCCCCTGAAGTTCTGTTTTCCTCTTGCAGTCAATCTTTCCTGTGCTTCTGGGTACTGCACACTGAGACTTTTCCTTCCAGCACTGCAGACCTGCTGATTATTGCAATTTACTTGTTTTTGATGCAGACTATGTCTCTTTCCTCATCCTCCCCCTCCCCGTGAGAGTTTTGCCTCAGGAAGCAATCCCATCTAGAACCCAGTCTGTTTTTGTCTGCTCCTTCATGTACTGGGAGGTTTCACTCTAAACAGTGTGAAGCTCTTGCATCTGCCAGGAGCTGGGATAAATTTTCTTTGCAGTTTGTTTTCTGGATACAGCCTTTCTGTTACGTCTTCATTTGAGAAAGAGAATCTGTGATTTCTGTGTGATGAAAGTCTTGTTGCTGCAGAATTTTCTGTGTAGAGAGCAGCTGTGTAGGAGCTGCATCTGGATGCTGATAAGATGAACACTTGACCATGCAACCTAGTTGTATCTAAGCTCTCCTTTCCAGAGCCATGTGAGATCCTTGCTGTCCATTGCACCAGAGATGACGGTTTGAACTCTCTGAATCTGAGCAAAGACAAAATGCTGCCTCTGTTTTCTCAGGCTTGGTTTTGGGGAGGCTGTATATGTACCAACAACTCTTACGTGTCACTCAGCTGTGTCCTTTGCTTCCACAAATGAGGTTTGATTGTCATGTAGTGCAACAACTTGTAGTTGAACATTCCAGTAACAGGTAGTCCTGACTGCAATGACTGTGTAGTTTATCTCAAAATCCTGTTTTTTTTTAGGGTATTTGCAAGAAATAGCCAAAAGCACCTGAGGAATGTAAGCCTTGTCTATGTGGCTCTGTTACCCGAATGTTGTGACTGTGCTCTTCCAGAGCCCATCACCTTTACTTTCAGTGTCCTTGTTGAACAAAGGCATCTACTCAAACAAAAGAGATCCGGTTTCTCCATGGATTTATTTTGGGGTAGTCATGACAGTTGTCTCAAATGAGAGACAGCCTGATTTGCACAGAAAGTCCCAAGATTCCTGGATGCTAATATTCATAAATGCTTTAGAAAAACCTTAATTTTCTGGATCTCACTGATGTGACTGGAAACCTGTATCTCAGTAAACAGCTGAGGACAGAGTTGAGAAGTAACCTGGGTTTGTATTTTTCTGCCATTCAGGGGTTGTACTTAGAAGGCAGAAAAACCAGATCTGCTTCTCAGCCTAATTTGACCCACACTAAATCATTAACCATGTTAGTCTCATCTGCTCAGTTTAAACATTAGTGGATGCTTATTAATTTCTAAATATAGTTTTGCCTTTACGGGATTCATATCCCATTTTTGCCAAGAAAGGTTGGACCAGATGATCCTTGAGGTCCTTTTCCAACCGGGTATTCTATGATTCTGTGATTCCATTTCATGGTTTTCATTGCACTATATAGAAAGTTGGCAGAGGCCTAAAGGACCTTTACTCTCTCCAGCTTGTCACTCCAGATGGCTTTGCATTTCCGTAGCAGATGAAATGCTCTGGTCATGGCACTGCAGTTGCATGCATTTCCTAATCTGCTTTGCCAGTCTCCAGGACCCATGTAGGATGCTTCTGTGAACCACATTTAAAGAGTTTGCATTTAAATTGGGTTTTGAAATTCATGTTTCATTTTCTTATTTTAACTACTGTCCCTGCTGCTCTCGCAGTTAGTTATTATACTCTGCTGGGAATACTTAGGGACTATTCAGGATTCTTGTGATTCTGGTAATAAATTTAGGTCAGATATTGCTGTTATTATACCGGGATCTAAATACCTAATTAGTGTCTCCATAGTTTTTTAAGTAACACAAAATATTTACAGTAAAAATAGGTAAAAGAATAGTATGTCCATTTTATTGATGGTGAACTGAACCTCTATAGGATTAAGTGATTTGCCTTAAGATGCTCAAGAGACTATGGCAGAATCTGGGACCTCCATTCTTTGTGACTTCTGCTTCATAAATTCATGAAACTTTGTAAAATGAGATTCCTCACAAGTGCAGTTTCATTACAACAGTGGGAAAATATTTCTGACTATTAATTTACTTTGCATCCCCATGAATATATTTGAGTCAGAAGTGGTATGAAATATTGTGCCATTTGCAACTGGAGTTTAGACTGTGCCTGGGTCAGCCAAGAATATTGTACTCAGCACACTGAGCCAGTGTATTTCAGAAACCATTACTGGGTGGCAAACATGTTTTGTATTCATCAAGTGTTGTTTTTCTGAAAAACAGTCCTGTTCTGTTACTCTGAAATACATTTACTTAAAATTATAGTCCTATTGTGTTTCTCTGAGTCTGTCTTTGGGTAATTCTCTCTCTTCTGCATCAGGTCTTAGTGTATGACAAGTGAAACCATGCTCTGACACTGGTGGCTTCAATTTACTACCCCTGTTTTGTAGTACTCAAAGGTAAAGACAGCAAATTGATTCCTGCTCTAATTAGTGGGTTTCCTACTTTTGAAGTACTTTTGTACCTTGACAGACTGTATCTCATTCTGCTTTCAGGACCAGATGCCTTTTTCCGTTTGCCTGGTCCCTAAAAACATTGCAGGGATGTGTACACTGAAGATGCTCTGCTTTGACCTCTCGTGGGTTGTTCAGTACATTACACAAGCCATGTAGGAAGGGGAAAAGGTAGAAAGCATGCCTGAAGTTTTACTTTTGCAGGAAAAGTCTTTCATAATCAGTATCAACAGCTTGTGAAAACAACAGATACCTGGTGCATGGTATGAGGAGATCTAATAGGCTGTCTGCGACCCATGGCTCCTGACAGCATCTCGGGAGGCATCACTAAGTAAGTAACCATTGCTGAGAAGCTGTAACAATGAGGAGACTTTGCTTGAAATTTTTAGTTATACTTAAGACTGATTTTTGGCTGTCATGATGTTAAGAAGGGGGGAAATGTGGTGCTCTCTATTTTCCATACTGCTTGTGCAGAAGCTGTGTGGAGCCAGTTGGGAGCAGCTGTTGTGTTTTGTAGTGATTCACGCTGCAAAAAATAAATGTTTAGAAATCAGATGCGAGTAAGGAGACTCACAGCCTTTAGCATGGTTGAGAAACTACTTGGCTCTGTCTTTTTTGTAGGTCCTTGCTGATGCGTTGTGAGTTCAAATTTAGTGCTAGAATGAATTATTCACCACTGAAACTAAAAGAAGAATTTCCAGCTCAGTTTCAGGCTGTTTTCTCTAGCCCTGATAGCTAGAGGAAACACTAGTTAGATGTGCTGTATATTCATTTATAATTAATTCAGGGCCAGAAAAAAGGAAATCTGAATATCTCTGGGAAAGGATAAACATGGTGGGGATCTCAGACCATTTTCTCAATCCTTTGTTTGTGTAGTACAAAACTTTAAGGAGGATTTCAGTCTTTATTTTGTGCATAGGATGATTCCAAGCAGAGGGGTTTTAATCCTGTAGTTGCATTTTTTTATTAGCATGTTTCCTTGATAGTAGATGCATTGAAGTTGGCATGCTCCAAAATCCTCATTCCTCATCCATCTCCTCCTGGAACACAGGAACATGACAGAAGATTACAGGTGTACTAAGCTAAGAGTATATGAAAAGGGAAAGAGTTTTAGCCAGCTAGTTCCAAAACTCTCTTGTTGCAATGTTTAGCAATGCCATTACAGTTGGCTCTCATGTCATGGCTCAGCCTAACCCTTCAGTTATGCACTTAGAAAGTCATAGCCTGTCAGAATAGCATTAGTGTCATTTCCAGCACCTCCCCTACCCATTGCACCTCAGATCATGTCTGAAATATTAACTCACATGCTCTCTTGTAGTGGTAAAGTGAGGATGATCAGGTACTTGTCATTCAGCCTTTCAGTCTCAGCCTCTAACTTGCTCATGAATGATACTACCATTAGCTAAAACAAAGTGGGTGGTTTTTCTCATATGTCTCATCTATTTTCACTTCGGGGAGAAATCCAAGATGACATACCAATGCTCCGAGCTAAGAAATGCTGCAGACTGGATTGGAGAAAGCCTTCCTCAGGTTTGGGTGGGTGTCTCCTCACCAATCGCTGCCATGGCTCTCAACCTTTACTTGTGCACATACCCATTTAGCAATGACATCCACAATATTGTTATAGAAAAGGATACATCTCCATGTAATTAAGCTCTCAGTATTTCTCAGCATTCCTGCTAATTACTAAAAATAGGGCCTTTGTCCTAGAAGATCACAGTGTTTCAATTTACATTTTCCTCACAAGGAGGAAAGGTGACAATGAGGGAGCAGTCCACTCTTTCAAGACACCATCAGGAAGAGCAATTTTTCATGACTGTTATAAAACATAGCACTCAAATTTCAGTCAGGATGTTGGTTTTGAATACTTATTTCTTACATAAAGAATGCAAACTAATGTTAAAGTTACATCCCTGGGGGACAATAGAGATACATACCTTAGTGTTTTGCAAGGAAATCCCTTTACTACTTGGGCAGTTTAAGGAAGCCTCAGAGTAATTGTAAAATCAGGTCTCTGTCAGATGCTTGTGTATAGCTTCTTAGCTAAAAAAACAAAACATGTTAAGGATATATTGTAAGAAGCACATACAATGCCATACCATTAAAGCCTGGAACAGTGCAGAGATATGTTGCTTGGTCAGGGCTTGTGCTTTTATACGTCTTTTCTGAATTAAACCACAGTGTGCAAATCAGTGCTCCATTGTCAGAATTTGTGAGATATGCATTGTCCTAATCTGCAGGTAGCTCAGAGCTAATCACCTCTAAAATGTATTGCTGATGTACCCCGAGGCTCTGGGAAGTGTAACAGTGTTTCATAGGCTATTTATAATGTTCTTGATTAATTTGGTATCAATTGCCTAGTGACTGGTTTTCATACAAATCCGGGATTTTAGACATTTGGATTAATTTTATATAGTTGTGCTGTAATTTACATGATCTGTTAGTAAAACATTAAGCAAAATTCTTTGGGTCAAGTTTTCATCAGACTAATGAGTTTCTGTTTAGTCTGAGACCACAGTGGTGGTTGGTACCATCACAGAGACTGGCTTACCTTGGGAAGGAAAAAAACAAGCTAAGAATCATGAATTAGGAATCCCTAGTCCTAGAATGCATTTGTGTAGAAGGAAAGCAAATAATCTGCTCTGTCACAGCCAGTCCAGAGATTTTTAAAACTGGAGCTGTTTCACTTTTTCACCCTCATTAGTTCTGTCTTCTCGATACAAAACCTTTTGAAATCAATGTATGCTTTATTTTGACCTTCTTTTGGTTTAGAAATTTCCACCTAAGTGTATATGGTAGCATTCCTGATTCTTCCGGGCTAATTTGCAGTCTGATTACAGAATGAATTGAGGTGTGTTAATAAGAGAGATCTCTTGTACTCTCTGCTTTATTTTACAGTTATTTAGAAGCAACTTATGGAACAGTTACCATAGCCACAGCCTAAAAAGATAGGGGCAGTAGCAGAGCTTGTGAGCTAAAATCCAGTATAGCTACATGCATGAAATCACAGATAAGTGTGACAGGATGTGACATCTAAGATACAGTTTGACTTACCAATAAGGAACAAAACTAAGATAAGACATAGTGCCTCTGGAGGGGAGGGGAAGAAAAAGAAGAAAGATTTACTGTAGGAATTATTTTGATTTTTGAAAGAAATCACAACGCTTCACAATGATTGTGCTATAATGGTTGTAACATCAAAAGCAAGGATAAACTTCTGGAAAACTGTATTTGCAGTATTTCTTTTTAACCATTTCATAGAATCATTTAGGTTGGAAATGACTTCTGAGATAGAGTCAAACCATTAAACCAGCACTGCCAACTCCACCACTAAACCATGTCCTTAAGTGCTACATCTACTTGTCTTTTAGATCCCTCCAGGGATGGTGACTCCACCACTTCCCTGCGCAGCCTGTTCCAATGCTTGACAGCTCTTTTGGGTTGGATATTCCTAATATCTAGCCTAAACCTCTCTGGTACAGCTTGAGGCTGTTAGGTCTTGTCCTATCATTTGTTACTTGGGAGAAGAAAAAAGTGAGGCCTTCATGGCCACCTGGGCACAAGCTGGCTCATGTTCAGCCACTGTTGACCGACATCCATGGGTGCTTTCCCTCTGGGCACCTTTCTAGACACTCTTCTTCCCCAAGTTGTAGCTTGCATAGGGTGTTGTGACCCAAGTCCAGGAGCTGACAATGTGCTTTAGTGAACCTCATAGAGTTTGCTCTGCCCATCAATCCAGTCTGTCTAGATCCCTTTGTAGAGCCTTTGCAACCTCAAGCAGATCAACACTCCTGCCCAACTGGATGTTGTCTGTGAACTTACTGAGGGTGCACTTGGTCCCCTTGTCCAGATCGTTGATAAAGATATTAAACAGAGCTTAGGGCTGCAAAACAAAAGAAAACTCAAAAGAAAGGGCAGCTTACAGGATGACTAAAATGTTGGTGTTAAAACTGGTGTGACTGATACACATAGGAATTATTTTGACTCCACCGCAACCAGCAGAAGGCCCCACTGACTTTGCTGCAGGCTCTGGACCAGGGTCAGTCTGAGCACGAGCAGGCTGATACCTGTGAATAGTGGTCAGAAAGCCAAATTAACATGCACTTTTGCATGAGCTGTCTTTTGCTGCCTCGACATTTTCCCACAGTGCTTGGAGCTCTAATTAAGGCAGTCAACCATAAATCACCAAGGCACTTGTCAATGAAGCCCTTCTGATGCCACTGGGGATAGAGGAATCATATCCTCTTATTGCTTTAATCGCGAGGCTGGAGTCCATTAAAAATCCATTTAAATCTATGAACTGGTGCTAGTTTTAAACTGGTAATTTATGTCCAATGGATATTAGCAGCACTTTTTTTTCCCCCTGTATCTGAACTATTGCCAAGAGCTGCTCTAACTAACCTATGCTATTCATGTTCAGGCTTATACAATATAATCTCCTGCACTTTCTGGGTATATATCAGCAGGAAGCAGTAATGGGTATTGTCTGAATCAAAGCCTCTTATAGAAATGTTGCAAATCAAAATGAAAAGACTGGAACAGCTCACCATTAGTACGTGGAAAGTATTCCAAACCGGGAATTGATCAGTGAGTTTTCTGCCATCATCTATCTGTCAAACTGCATTTTGGAAGGACTCAGAAGAAACTCAGTAGTAAGTACCTGATACCGAGCATCCACCTACCAGGATGAGCTGTGCAGTAATAATAAAGCAGATGCTTGCCAGAGCAAATACAGCGTAGTTAATTATTTTGTTATTTTTGAAATTTGAGTATTTCAGAGGCACTCTATCCTTGTACTCATCTGATTTGCAAGACAAATTGTTCTGCAGGGTGAGAGTTCACATATACACTATGAGCTCTTCTTTTGCATGGTGGCCTTCAAAGGTAGACAGCCAGCCCCCTCTCCTAACTACAGGTTCTACAAAGAGGTAGAATCAGTACATATTGTATAGTTAATGTAAGAAATACCAAAGAAAAGAAGCAGCAGTGGCACAGCTGGCACGTGTGTTACTGTGTTTACAGGGAAACAGTGCAGAAGCAAAGGCAACTTGAGCAGATGCATCCTGACGCAGGGATGGTTCTGGCAGCTTCTGGGCTGCAAAGTCTGGGCAGGGTTCATGACCTATTTAAAGAAATACGACTTTTCCCCTCTGCACTGTAAAAAGCCTCCTTATTGCTCTATAGCAGTTTCAATGTCAGTTTTCTTGCAGAAATGGACTTTAAATCACAGAGGTCAATGTGTACTCATGGTGTTAAAAAACTCTGGAATTTAAAACAAAGGCTGTAAAATCTTTTGTTCCCATTGCCCATTTTTCACTCTTAAATGATATTCCAAAGTCCTGAGGACTGCGGGTAGTTCAGCTATCATATCCATCTGTCATTGCTGGGTCTTTTCGAACCTTGCCTCTGGTCACTGCCCACCTCCCCATGGGGCAGTGCCTGAGCTGCCAATAAAACACAGGTGGATCCCAGTGAGAGCCACAGGGACAGGCTGGGGCAGGGAAGATGGGTACATATTCACAGCACGTCTGTCTCCAGCTACTTCATCCATCTGTTACAGTTCCTTACTCCTGGCAGGGGAACACCTAGCACTGGAGAGCTACAGGAGTAGAAAGGAAACTGGCACCTGAAGGGTGATGAGATGAACATAATACTGGATGTAGAGGTGTGGATCGCAGTTGGAGCTCCATAAAGGGATGCAGGAGCAAATAGTGAAAGGTGTGGCAAGGGTTTGTTTTTTGTCCCTGCATTTAGAATGAGGCAGACATAAGAAACCAACTGAAAGCAGGCAGAAGGCTCAGGTGTTTCTAAGCCCAGGTTCTGGTCTTTGTTTTTTAAAGTGAAACTAATTAATTCCTATTGGAAAACTACCAAACTATTCACTTCTACTTCTGGTAGCAGCAGCGCCAGCGGTAACCAGAAATCTCTAGGAAGTACAGGTGTTTGCTAGCAAGAGCAGCTGTTACTATTAGAAAAAACCCAAAAGGTTCCCTTCAGTTTCAGCTTCATAAGCCAGATGACAAGTTCTGAACTGAAGTAAAAAACCCACCATTTCCAACAGACACTTCATCAAAATCTGGCTCATTACGGGGCTTCACTTGCAGCTGCTTTGCTCCTTCTGGGGTTTGACACAGGATGGCTGTTGTGGGAGCTGCGCTCACCCTTCTGCATGTCCTTTTACTGACTTGCCTTCGATTCAGAAGCCAGCTTCTTTTTTCCCCTCTTTTTTTGCTCAATATCTCAAAAGAAGTAACTGTGCTGCTGCCTGAGCTGATGCCTCAGACAAAGGACAACCATTTCCTTAGGTGGATGGAAGGTGTTTGGTCTGTATTAGGTGGTCTCTTGGGACAAAGAGTAAACAACAGAACTAACCTGTTCCCCCATCCTAACATCTTTGTTAGGTTTCTGAGGTTCTCCTTTGAAGTGAAAAGGTTCATTGGCTGGACTTAAAGGTGTCCAGATAATGCCTTAAAAGGCAAAATTATATGGATGTCAGCAGTGTTAGGCAAAGTTAAAGTTGTAGATGTAAGCAGTCCAAACCAAGCCAGGAAGTTTCTGTTTGATTCAGATAGCTTAGAGCTGGCTGTCACTGAAGTTTGCATTTGACAGCTGCACAACTCTGTCCTTTTGATTTTTCATGTGCAAAGTCCCATAGCAGTTCAGAAGTGAGGAGCAGGATTTCGTGCATGTGGCTGAGTATACAGAGCCAGAAGCATTTAGAAGTTATTCAGCACAAGTTCTGTTTTGTTCTTGATGCTTTTCTTTTTAGCACCAGAAATGGGTGCTGATGTCATTCTTATGTTGGTTGCTTAGTTTAGAGAGAATAAAGTACAGCTAAATTGGGACCTTGCAAAATGCAACACCCAGATGGTTGAAAAGACAAGTGAACAAGGTGCTGAAATGAGCAGCTTTGTCTTGGGTTTGAAAAAGAAATTAAAAAAAGTCAAGCAGCATGCGAGTAATACACATGACCATAGACAGAAGTGAAGTTCATTTTGAGCCCAAATTTTGCATTACTTCACATCAAATCAGGCAGTGTTGCTATACTTATTCTGTGTTAAAAATGGAAGCAAAACCAAAAGCAGAGCAAGGCAAAGAGAATCAGAGCACAAAGGAGTCTCCTGGCAGGATTTCAGTACTCAGAGATAGAGCTGGTGCAGTGCATTTCACAACCCCTGTGCATGCCAGGTTGTGTTAAGGAACACCTGCTCTTATAGTGATCCTTTCCAATGACCTGCAAGCCAAATGCTCAAGTGCAAGGAGCATTTTGTTTCTATCCCAGATCCTGGGTATTTCACTGAACACATTCAACCCCTTGTCCATCATGTTATCACTGCAAAGTGACAGCAGGCCAAGCCAGGGAGTTAACCTGGATCTTGCTGCAGGAGATGTTGCACAGAGGTGAGAGTAATGGTTACAAGTTGGAGGACCACTAATCTATTAATTATCAGGTAATTACACAGCTACAGTAAGCCAGGTTATGGCTGCTCTTAGAAATGCCTCAGGAGGAAATGAAGTAGAGAGGGAATTACTCTAATATAGGGCAATTTATCAGTTGCTAACACCAGCAAGACTTTGTTAGAAGATTCCCTTAGGGTTCCCTATGACAATGTCATGGATTTATGACTGGTGATGAACATCTCTTTGAGTATTGCAGAGCAAAGTAAAGGATTACAGGCTTCTAGGTATTCTGTGATCTGGAACACAGGCGAAACAATTTCCACCATAGCAGGTATCTTCTGACAGAAGGCAAAATGATTACTGGTAGTCAGTGTGGTTGGTAATGTACAGTATTATTTGCTTGGATTCTTTCACACAGGTGCTAGAGAGAGAGTTGGTAGCCAAAGGACCCAAAAGAAACTTGCTTTGTTTATATTAGGAGATATATATTCATTTGATTTCACTATTTTTCCGGCAGCACTAGTTATATCAGCCATAACAGTATAACACACTAAATTACCAGTGCTGTGCTGTGAAAACCTCTCTTGAAAATGGTGACTGGTGGAATTGCTCAGCGATGAAACTGAGAAGAAGGGAGGAGTGAGGCATTGTGGACATGTTGGCAGAACTGTCTTTCAAACTTAGTTGACAAACAATATTGATTGCTTTAGGTAGGGCAGTGATTATGTACAGATCAGATCTTCTTTCTTGTGAAAAGTTTAGGATAGGAGGTCCTACAAGTGTTTTCAACCCCATGGATTTACATCACTGGGGGTAGGTTACACTGCAGGACAGGGAAGGGGGATGTCCCCAGGCTCATCCTGGCTCTTTGCTGGGAAGACTGAAGGTGCTGTGCCAAAGTCTGCCTCTTCTTCAAAAGGACTGTGAAAACGTGGGCAGGGAAGGTGCTTGTGATGCTCTCTGCTCACCTGTGCTGGGAGAGCAAGTTTGCTGCTCACTCTGCAACGGGAGCAATATTCCTTGCCCACTGCAAGGGTACACTCATTTGTCTTTTTCTCACCACTTGAGAAAACAGTGTCTTTGTTGGGTTTCTCTTTGTGTGAGCTGGAGTTGATGCACTGATGTGATATGACAGTATAGCTACAATTGCAGAAAAACCAAGAAGAATAGCACATTTTTTTCAGAATACTGCAACCGTATTCTGGGCTGCATCAAAAGGAGTGTGACCAGCAGGTCAAAGGAGGTGATCCTGCCCCTCTACTCTGCTCTCGTGAGACCTCACTTGGAGTGTTGTGAGCAGTTCTGGTGTCCTCAACATAAAAAGGACATGGAACTGTTAGAACAAGTCCAGAGGAGGCCACGAGGATGATCAGGGGACTGGAGCACCTCCCGTATGAAGACAGGCTGAGAAAGCTGGGGCTGTTCAGCCTGGAGAAGAGAAGGCTGCGTGGAGACCTCATAGCAGCCTTCCAGTATCTGAAGGGGGCCTACAGGGATGCTGGTGAGGGACTATTCATTAGGGACTGTAGTGATAGGACAAGGGGTAACGGGTTGAAACTTAAACAGGGGGGGTTTAGATTGGATATAAGGAAGAAATTCTTTACTGTTAGGGTGGTGAGGTACTGGAATGGGTTGCCCAGGGAGGCAGTGAATGCTCCATCTCTGCCAGTGTTCAAGGCCAGGTTGGATGAAGCCTTGGGTGCCATGGTTTAGTGTGAGGTGTCCCTGCCCATGGCAGGGGGGTTGGAACTGGATGATGTTAAGGTCCTTTCCAACCCTAACTATTCTATGATTCTATCTTGTTCTAACATTTATTTGGCATGCTGAAGTAGTAATGATTTATGTGCTGCAGTAATCGACTTTTGATATAGAAGTTTTGCTAGAGAAAGTGTTCTAGAGTATACAGTGCCAGCAGGGTTTTGGAAGAGAAGGGGGATGGGGAAGGAGGAATTTTCTTTTTAACAGAAAGCAGTAAATTCCATCATGGGATCTTAGATAGCAGCTGGGCCATTTAAGAGTTAGTTTCCAAGTACCACCTGATGATGATGAAATCATTCAGTGTGTGACATTCATTTGTGTCCTGAACAGTCACCTTGTAGAAGAGAGCCCAAGCTCCTTCAGCCATGTATTGTAGCACCATCTTCCAGCAGGTTTCCTAGCATAAGGTACATGACACCTTATAAACTTTTTGTAAGGGTAGATCTTTCCAGCCTTTTGGGATGTATTATTTTTGGGGGATTAAAAGACTTAGATCTCTCGTTGCCTCTGTGCATAGGAAGGGCAGGGAAGATTCATATGTGGCAGTGTGTCTAAGTCTTTGGTGGTGTTCTTGGTTGTTGATCGGACTTTTCTTCTGTTTATATGAAGACTTGACCACAATGAATTAAGTTAATTAGACTTGGTTAAGCTGATAACACCACTGCAAGAATCCAAAGCTGAGCCCTCCTTGTCTCTGTTAAAGAAAATCAATATTTTCATTCTTCCATAACCTCATTGCTCTGTTTAGCAACATCAGAGCAGCATTATGCTGAGACCTATGCACATAATTAGGGCTTTGGGAATTTGGAGGTGTTTTACCCGCAATTAGGTTATGGATGGCAAACTATGAGGTTTGAAGGTTTTCAAAACGTTTTCCAAAACCTAATGAAGGTTTTCAAGAATAGGGATTTGCTTCCTGTGGTTTTCTGCATTCTTGTTCAAAAAAGAATAAAACCAAAAACATAACAAAAAAGAATCAACCCCAGATCTAGAAAGGCTTCCCTGGAAGTTGTCATTGCATCATGTCAGTCAGCCTCTTGTGCTGACATTTCCAGCCTTCCTGTAAATGGAAGGACATAGAGGTGCTTCAGTTTCACTAACAAAAAAAGAAGCATCAAAAGAGAGGAGGGTTCCAGATGAAAGCAGGATAGCTCTTCCAGTAAATACTTCACTCTGTAAACAGTCTTAGTGGGATCAGGGCCATATCTCCAGGAGAAGAGTAATATCCCCTGTCAAAAGGGAATTAGAAGCTGCACTTATACATGTTTAGCTAGGTTTAATTGCTGGCACACTTGAGTGAACTGCTTTTGGGGGTAACAGTTACATGATGTTCTCTGTTGCGTAATAGATTAAATGAAATGCTGGGAAAGGTTTCCTTCTCATAGTGTGCAACATCTTCCACTGCCTTTCGGGCCGCTAACTGACTGCACTTTTTTAGGGCTTTGGCAGCAATAGAAATCCAGCCCTGGGTTTGGATAATTGCCATAGAGCATGCTGAAACACTTCCCTCCCTGAACAGGCAGCCCTCTGCTATCCATTGCATTTCCTTGCAGCGGTATTAGATGACAAAGGTCAAAGCAGCACAGAAACATACCTGTAGCTGAGTTTTCAGTAGAAATACTGGTAATAGCTAGAGCTAAGCAATTTGACTTGGCCAAATAGCAGTAGAATGTTTTTAGTGCTATTCAGAGCTGTGCTCAGTCTCTAGTAATATTTGTGTTGTAAACCCAAATCTCTCGATTTTTAGTAAAAGTAATATTGTCTGAATAGAGCTAGGATATTAGAGGGAAATAAATTAGTCGGAAAAGTGGTAACAAGACCTAGTTTAGGCTAATAGGTTTTACTACAGGTGGAGCATAGTACAGAGAATGGAATAGTGAACATATTCTCCAGTTTAAGCAGCAGCCTTCAGTGATGCAACTGCACATATGGGCATTATAAACAACTTTGGTGAGAAGTGTAGTATATCCTTCGAAGGAAAGTACCAAAGACAAACTCACATCAATACCAGCAGTAGGTAAAAGTATTCCTAAGTGTTAAGGAACAAAGGGGGTTTTAGGTTAAAGTTCAAGCAAAGAGGGTTTACATCTTATCTATATTCATCCTTGGTTTCATTTGCTTGAGTGTTCTCTGTCTCACAAAGGAGATCAGCTTTTGTGGGGACAGCTGGGACTGGGATGGCTTATTGTCAAGTCTCAAATGTCACTGACTAATGCTGATTTACATGCAGATTGCCTCTCAGCTTTAGTTTATTTGGTTATTTATTTATTTCTCAGAAAGGCTGTCATTCGCTTCTGAGGAACAAATCAATGAGAGGGCAGTACAGAAGATGTAATCTTACTGCTAATTCAGGGGAAGGTTAAAAAATAATAATAGAAAAAGACAATGAGAGAAGCATTTCAGCAAATGTGTCACTGCTGGTAGTTTTCCCATTCAGGTGTTCACCAGATGTTAGTTTGTTTGTGAAGAATTTGTGTTGCTGTAGATCTAGAGCTGCAGTTGAGCCCACACTCTGTATTTAGTCTCTGCTGTTTGAGTTAGCTTTAAGTTCTTTACTGTTGGTATGGAACAAGTACCATTCCATTAGCTCTGCTCCCTAAGAGCCAAAAAAAGAGAGATCCTGTAGCTCTTACCATCTGCTATGAGCAGAAAAGGTTTGTTTGTTGGGGTTTGTTTTCAATAGGAATGTCTTCTTTCCAGGGTGTTCCAAATTATAGCCATGTGCCATACTGACAAAAATTAAACTCCTGTGGGCTGCCTATACCCTGCATCCAGTGCTGTAATTTAGTTCACTATTTCCCTCTCCTCTCCAGTCCATCCCTACCACTTGCCCTCGAACACTGTATACTCTGCAGGGCTGGAATCAGCTCTTTGCAGTGACTTTGCAATTCTTTCTTCATCCGAAGAGATGTTTGTTAGTGGTGTATATTTATAATCAGAAAAAAATTGGCTCAGAAGTTTACATATTACTCGTTGAGCTTGGCAAGTTTACATCTTGGAAGTTACAAACCTAATAGTGATGAGAAAGCTTGAGGTACAGCCATTGAAATTGAAATGTTATGCACCACCAGACTTATTTTGCTTGGTAGTTCCCAAAATACAATTGCATTGTCATCAGTCCTTGTTTGTGTTTAACTTCCACTGACTTCAATGGGAATTTGGTCTCTAAACCGTTCAGAAGTGGCAAGCTGCATACCAGAAGTGAATGGTTTTGCATAAATAAGACACTGGATGTAATGTCAAGGGATCTGGGTTCAATTTCTTATGTGCTGGCAAGCCTCCAGCTTTCAATCCAGCTTCACCTAATCCATTAAAGATGAGCAGACACACGTACAACCTTAGGACCACATGTTCACCTCCTTGCCTTGTGTATGTGTGCAGCTGTGAAATGGTGCTAATAACAAGATAGTCAAACTTGTAGTTACCCGAACATAAAAAAAAAGGGAACATAAAACGTCTGGTTAGGCTGGGGTAAATGCTTATCTCTTCAGATTTATTATAGTCACTCATTCTATGCACAGCTCTCTTGAGGACTCAGAAGAGTTAGGAGATTTATAAATAAGAATTCAGGACTAAGACATAAAGACAATGTGATGCAGCCCAGCTCTGGTGGATTTATAGCTAAACTGCATGGATTTTTATTACCTATTTAAAAAAAATAATAAAAAAAGAGTGGCTAAGGACATAAGAAATGATTAGAAATTGATGGTGACCCTGAAAATCGCTTTCTAATGGTGATGAAAATCTCTTATTAAAGATTTATGTGAAGCGAGGAACCAGGTGAAGACTATTTCTGGTGCTGAATGTGCCTCAATAAGTAAACATTACTGATGATATGAATGTTCTTTCTTGAGAATTTTTAATGATTAGAGAATATGCTTCATTATAGTCAGATATCTAACCACTAATTACTCAGTTAAGCTGTGTTTTGGTAACAGGAGAAATGCTACAGCAAATTTATTTACCTATTAAAGTCTTTATGTGTCTATTACTGCCACCAGTCTGTGGCGCCTCAGAAATATAGACTCTTATTGATGGGAACCCAGATGCTAACTAGAATTTAATTTAGTTAAATGGTTTATACTACAGCTTGTATTTCTCCCTGGATGTGCAAGAACAGAACAAGATAAAACCAATTACTTAGGGTTTGTTTTTTTTTTCACCTATTTGCACCCTTCTTTCTTTACATTGAAAGTATAAAATATTTACAACTACTTCTGTAAAATACTTATTTATTTATTTTTTTGAGTCAGATAATCCGCTCCTAATGCTATTAAGTTGCTTTCAATGCTGTTGCTCCAGTTGCAACTGTCCAGCATTTTAAAAGACACTACATCTGGTTCTACTTATCCTTTTAGTAGATTACACTAAAGTGAATCCTTAAGGCTAAACCCTCTAATTTACTAAAACACATGCACATAAAATTACAGCTGTCTTACGAAGGCTTTCATTGATTTGAACAGAACTGGAATTCATTTAAGTGATTCTGAAACTTAGATAAGTCAATTTCTTTTAAATCCACAGGAAAAAACCCACAAATACCAAACCCAGAACACCCTCACCCTGCCAAATAGTTTTATTTACTGGTTTATTGACTGGCTCATCAGTGCCTTATTCCTTATCTCTGTGTCCACTGACACCATCACCCCCAGATCCCTTGATTCAATCCTTTAGCAGCTAGGTGTGCTTCCCCCCGAGGGACAATTTTATCAACAAAATATGATGTTTCCTGTAAGTAAAGCACAGCTTCACTCTTAAAAGTATCTATATACATTGTGTAAGGTTCATTTCTTTGAACCTTTGCTGTCTGAAAATTAGATGCCTAACTTAAGCTGAAGGTGGGGATATTGTTGGTAGCCTGCAAAGTAGAAAGAGAACATAGATGGAGACCTTAAGATACAAGTGACTAATTTTCAGGCTGCTTAAATTGGGTAGGAGGTTATTACCTCCCTGCAGGTTTCCTGCTATTAAAAGACCCCACTTTGACTTTCTACACACACTTTGAATTAAAGTATTTTCCCTTAGAAGTCTATGGGAATATTCTGAAGATGTACAGAAGACAGAGGAGTATCCCCTTTCATGACTGGTTTAAATGTACTCAGCTCCACATATCCTCACTGCATGCATGTGCCAATAGTTTTACACCAGACATGGAAACTCTTCAGCATCCTAGATGGTAACTCACAGGAGCATGGGGTTAGAGAGGAAATGTGTATGTGTGTTGGGGGGAAACATGGAAAACATTGAAGAAAAGGCAAGTGAGTTTTCTTTAAAGACTCAACGAGAAGCTGTTCAGTTACCTTCCCAGGAATAAATGCCCCCATTTTTTACCTTAAGTCTCATTACCCAGTTGTGTCAACCAGCTAAGTGTTTCAAAGTGTTCAGGCATTATTGCTGCTGAGTGTTGGGGCAGACATCAGAATCCAATTTAGCAAAACACAGCAATATTAGAAACACAAAATTTTCTTTAGAGAGAGAATAGTTACAGCAGTTTGCCTAGAAATGTGCTGCATTTCCCAGCCACCAGTCCTCTTTCTGCTGATGGGCCCTATTTGCATTCCAAATGATATCTGTCAGTTCAGTTAGCAGTTACAAATTTGATGCAAGAATTAGTGGAAAAAACTTTCCTGCTCATGTGATAAACAGCTCTCAATGATCATAATCCATAAACAAACCCTTTCTCCTCTCACTTTTCCCCTGGGAAAGCGGGTAAGAGAACAACACATGGCAGATGTTTGCTTAATACCGTGCTTCACATCTTGCGGTATATACGTCTGCATGGCAGGTGCAGGAATCTGCCTGTTGCTAATTCCTTCCTGTGCTTCCACCAAAAGCACTGCGGAAAGTTGATTATTTCAGTGAAAATGGCTGAGAAAACCTATTTTACACTGGATGGTTGCAGCATTATGTACTGCTGTAATGTTGAGAAGCAGAGATTGTCCAAGGCTTCCCAACAGTGTGTGCAAAATCAAATTCTCCATTGCCAGCGCTGCCGGATGGATGTTGATCATTCCTGTTATGGGAGGTGAGATCAGAGCTGGAGGAAGAATGCAGAGGCAGGAAGATACATTGCTATTCTTTTTTGCTCTCTGGACAGGAGGAGTTGAGGAAACAGCTGTCTTGAAACAAGTCAGCCTGCAGCCTTTCTTCATCATTGCTACTACCTTGTTCAGCCTTTCTGTGCCTCAGCGGTTGCCTCAGCCTGGGGTTTTGGGGCTCTGAAAGGGGCAAAGAATCAGAGACATTTTGCTGACCTGGCAGTCTGCCCTGGTTCATTTTAGTGTAGGGCTGCTCCAATTTAAAGACTGAAGTGGAGTTTTACTAATATATCAGATGGATATATATATATGCTTTGGACCTGACAGTGCATTTATATCATTATGTACCTTAGGAAGTGTTTTTGCCTATAAACCAGTATCTGTATGTGCATACAGCATGTGTAACTGTAGGATGCTGGCTGCAGCCATTTGTGCAAACACATGTGGTGTATGCCACACAAACACGGAGTAAGGTGCTCAGTGTCTAACCTGCAGCCTGAGAGTTTCTCTTTCACTCCTGCAGGGCTTCTGTTGCATAGGAGAGACCTATTCTCTTGTGCCTGTATTGGGAGTGCCATTTTTCTCTCCCACTGTTTCTGTCATTTCTCCTTTTTCACAGGATAAAGACTTGAAACCACTCAAATGACTCTGGGGCCCAAATGGTATTTTCAGACTGAGCTAGGTATTGTGATCTGTCTGGCCTCCTAAATCATGTTGAAAATGCCATGGAGGTGTTCAGGGAACTGGGCTGGTAAACTTGCAATGACATTTCAAGGCCTGCTTCAGCAAAGAAATAGTTGAGGATTTATTAAAGTGTTGTGCAGTTAAGCATTTAAGTGTTTTGCTGAAGCAGAGTGTGTTTAAAGCACTTAGATTTATCATATTTTTGCAAGCAAATGTGTTTAACTTCATTAGTTTCCTCTATATCTCCTCTGGACAGCTTGGGGTGTTGTAAAAGAGCCTTACAGATGTTGGTCTGAAGTTTGCTGTCTACATCAGAAATGTTTGAGAAAGCTACTGAAATCATAAGGAGAAATTGGATCTAATAGTTTCCTAAAGAGATGGTAACTTGTTGGCAGAAGGTGGTGCTGTTACCTGATACTGGAGCAGATAACTAACTCTCATGCCAGTGAACTGCTAAGCTAAGTCCATGAGTAGAAAAGAGATTTTCTTTCTCCCCCCTAGTCATAGATGTGATACATTAATAGCTACAGATGAGGTTTCCCAGTCTCTCAGATATAATAGTCTTCTTAATTGGAAGGCAGATGACCATGTCACTATTTCTTCCAGCATAAAGCAGAATATCAGGTGAACTTTGTTCTTTAGAGAGATAAATGCTTTTTAAATGGAGTGGTTGGTTTCACCAATGGTTTCACGTGGACTGGTTTGAAAAACAAAAAGCAAAAAATGATTGATATAAGGGACAGCTGAAAGTTTGAGAAGCTTTTTTCTCATGAGCAGCACACTGTCACACTTCATAACAGCAGAAATCAAGAGGGAAAACTTGGAAAAATCCAAATAGAGGTTTCGGTTGGGAAAAGCTCTTTCAAATTCTGTCTTGTGCATTGATAAAATAGTCTGTAGGCTCAAGCTGACAGGTGAGGCGCAGCAGCGGGTTGGGTATAAGGAGCAATTCGCATGTGTAACACATAAATCACTCCTTGGCTCTTCAGAATGATTTCAAGCCTCCCAAAACACCTAACATCTTTTTGAAAAGAAAGGATGAAATGTAACTAATGATATAATAGATAACAAGCTTCATTTCTGAGCTTTCAGAATATTCATAGATCATATTTTCAAGCTTTACAATGTAATAATAGAAGTTAGAAACTTCTTTCATATTTAATAGAAGATTTTTTTTCACCTAATCCTATGCCTGTGGGAAGGCACTGGAGCAAGACACAGGTATAAATAGAAATAGTTATTGTATTGTTTCTTATGAAAGATGCTAGATGAGGGGTTACAAAATGTGACAATGGAATAGTTTACCTATTTCTGGATTAAAATACTGAAAAGCTATTGCACTTTTACTCCACTTGCAGTTACTGATTTAGAAAATCTTAGGATGTGAGAAAGGCTGTTCCTGAAATGACTCACTGGTAACTAGGGGCAGAAATATTAATCTGTGTTCCAAAGATAAATTTTCATAATCAAGAGATTTGGAAAATTTAGGTATATGGATATATAGATATCCAACATTATATCCTGAAGGGAGACCAAATTTCAAACTTTTGTAAATCTCATTGTCCATTGCTAATCCTTCAGTAATTTAAGATCATTTTAAATAGAAGAGCCTATTAAAGAAAGTATTTCATATGTACCAGGAGGGAAGATTAAACAGGGCAAAACAAAGTCCAGATCATGAAATAAATCTGCTGGGACTCATGATATCTGCTAATCTGAATCAGCAAGAAAAGCACCAGTGGATGTACAAATAGCCAGTAAATACCCGCACTTTAATGTGTTGTCTATGCTTGGTTTAGAAAGTCTGGCTTTTAGAGACAAGACACTATCCCATACCTTTGGAGAAGAGAAACACAACTGGTCAGATGCTGTGTAAGATACAACTGTGTCTGAGACTGAGGCTGTTGCAGGATTTTCAGACCTTGAGCGTAAGGCTGCTTTTTTTTTTTTCCAATTGGATTTCACGGTCAGAACTTGGTGTAAGAATCCTGAGACTAGGGAGCAAATGGCTTTTTATGGAGATTTAAATTACATTTTACACTTGAAAAATCAGTCTAAGCAGTGAGTGAAATGGCCTGGCATTTCGTCTATGTGCCAGTCCTCTGCTGCTTTCTTCCTGGCCAGAGCAAGTTACATTTACAAGGTACCTTGAGTGGTGTGTGGCTGTGTCAGGGCAGGATACAGGTGGTAAATGAAAAGAAAACATTAAGAGCTAATGTTTTCTCCTCCTTTGAAGCCCTCCTTAAAACCTGTTTTAAAAGCCTGTGAGGATTTTGGCTCTTATTTACCCTGGCTTGGTCAAGTGATACAGCAAAGAGATGTAGGCTTGCTTATAGCTTTCTCCTGCCAGCTTCTCAGCGTGAGGTGTGGTATCAGCTGAAGCCCCCTCTGCTGACAAATAGCATCACCACTTCAGTGGACTATTTAGAGTTTGTCCACTGATTCTTGCTGTTTGTCTGATCAAAATCGCATGGACCATAACCCTTCTGTATGTGAAAATCCAGCAGTTTTCCATAGCTGGTGTTGGTTTTGGAAACATTTTCAAATAGTCCTAAATTAATTTGCTGTGTCCAATGTTTACATTGGAATAATTCACTCTGAATTCGCTACTGTTTCTGACAATGTCTGTTGAGGGTTGTATCTATTTGATTCTGTTTTCAGTAGTATTTATCTACTACAGACATTAGCAAACTTAACTGACATTCAGTTTATGAACTGAAGACTTCATAAGGTTGATACTTTTATGCTATTATTTTATGACTTTTGGTGCATCTCTGGATAAATGGGTGACTCCGTTATTTTCCCTCAGAGCATAACTGTAATTCAGGGCCGTAAATGAAGAGCTGTAAGCACAGAGCTCCAAATCCCGAATTCTCACTTACCAGTGGGGGGAAGAATACTCAATCACCTGATGGCACAATCTAGACCTGTAAATAACATCTATCCAGGTGACTTCCCCTCCTCCTGTGCAAAGCAGTTATGTGTCAGCTATGATCATCTCTTTTCCCACAGTTTTTTGGTGTGAGTTGCTGAAAAGCAAATCTTTCCCACACCTAATTGTATCTGTTAATTACCTGTGAAAAAGCAATTACCTCCAGGTGATACAACTCTTTGGAAAGGTTTTTTTAATTGGCATAGATGGGAAAAAAATCTCTGCTATGGATGTTGTTTTCAGAAAAATCTTCCCAAATATTGTACCTGATGTATCACATTAGACACATCAGATTGGGTTGCATCAGCAGTGTTGCATTACATCACATCACCACGGTAATGTGCTGTGACAGACTAGCAATGCAATGTGTCAGCTGGAAAATGGGGAAAGATGTGATTTCCTGAACAAAATGCTGCTTAAGCTTTATGGTATTTTCCCGTCCTCCAAGTCAAGAAGTGGCTGTTTATGTTTTGCAGTATTTTTTAAAAGACTCAATTGCCTGTTGAAGAATTCTAAGCGTTTTTTGTTTGTTTGCTTCCTGTTCTCCACGGATAATTAACAGGTCTAGAAAGAAAGGTATTTTTTGCTACTTACACTTCCATACCCAGATAATAATACATCTGTTTCCCCAAACTTTTAGTAAACCAAGAAAGCATTTCCTAGGAGAAGGAAATTTCTTACCACTTGTATAACTAACTCTTTGTCCAGTGCCTAATCTTTTACCTTAACTCATGCATTATGCTTCATGTGAGGAATGCCAAGGGGTAAGTTCTATATAAGTGAGGTTCAGGATCACAGTGGTAAGGCTGCAAATATAGAGAGAAAACACGGCAGCAACGCATGCGTGCATCAGTCAGAGCTGTAATTAGAAGGTGATTTTATGGAGCATGACTTATTTATAGTGCACATCTACAGGGGTAACATTGAAGTACCTTACTCTGCCTTCCTTCATGACTATGACCTTCTCTGTAGGGGTGGGAGCAGGCAGATACTGTAGACCGTTGTCTGTCTGTTGGAATGTTATCCTTCTGTGATATATTGAAAGACACAGTTTGCATCAGGCAAGTTGTTTCTCAAACCCTGAGTAAAGGGTGACCTGGCCAGATCAGGATGGAGAGAGCAGTGCAATATTCACTGTGGCTACCAAGAGTGACATGAGCCTAGCCAACCTCACAGAACAGTTGCCATGTGCTTGTTGTTCTTTGCAGGAGTTTCTACTCTAATTCAGTTGATGTCAGTTAGGCATCTTTAACAGCAGACTTGCTTGAAGTCCTTGTAGGGACTCTGCACAGAGCAGAGAAGGCAGGAATAGGCACATTTCAGCAGTAGTTATGGAAGCAGGGCACATAGAGATGAAACAGCAGTTCTGGTAAAGGAAATAAACTTGGAACTGTTAAGCTCTTTAGCAAAAGAGGAGCTATGAAATCCTTGCAAAAGCAAAAATCCAACTATTTTCAGTATCTCTTCACAATCTGCATTGTCAGAAATATGTGCAGTATCAGTTTGCTTCCTTTCCTAGTTAATTTTTTAAGAAGTTGTCCACTTTTTTATCAGCTACTCAGTTTGTCTGATATTGAGCCTCCTTTCAGGCACACATTATGCTTCAGTAAACCATCGAAACCAATACACAGAGAATTTCTGAAAAAGGAAGTGCTATACAATAATGATGAACATATTGTCCTCAAGCTGTGGAGGTTAACAACCCAAAATTGCTTTGGTATTTGTACATAGTGAAATAAGAAGAATTTATATGTTTGCTCTCATTTTAGTGGGCTCTTGTGATTCATTACACTGGCACTTCAGAGTTGAGAATAGTCACTTGTCTCCTGCAAAGCAGCACCCTTAACTGTGTTACTATTTGGTTGCTCATTATTGTCCTAATTCTTTTCTTTTTTATTGCTGCACAAATACACTTTGGTCTCACAGTAAGTTGCCTAATGTGGCTTTCTGTGGCACTCATTGTCTGAAGGATCAGGGTTCTGGTGTACTCAGAAAGAAATCAGCTAAGTAAATCTCTAGTAGCATTGTTGTTTAAACAGTGCCTTGGATCATTAAAACTAAAGGAAAAAAAGAGAAGTTGTTTATGTTCCTGTGGGTACCTTTCTTTTAAGTTCAATAGGTATTTTATAAAATGGTAGCAGCTATGTAGGAAACCTTTACTTACCTTTCTGCTTACTTTGATTTAGTCTTTAAGGACAATACAGGCATTTTACAGTCTGTCTTGGGTAAGGGAAAGTGCGTAATTGCTGTGCCCTAAGAGCAGCATGGGAAATAAATTATGAGTTGAAAGACTCTAATCTTTCCCTGCCAACCTACAGTCCTGCTTGCTTTAAGCAGGTATTAAGACCATTAAGAATAAAGGTATTAAGAAAGGTATTCAGGTGCCTAAGGATGAAAATATGCTCACAGTCTTTGGGTTTTTTTTTCTCCAGAAGTGGAAGGTAGGCCACTCATGTTCACTGAAACCAAGAGGACCTGCATGCCTGCCCCCTTCTAGCCCTCTGCAAAAAGTGTTATATGCTTTATTGCATCCGTAAGTTCCTCCAACAGTTCTAACATGGATCTTATCAATTCACTTGAACTCATGGTTCCATAGCCAGCCAGTGTCCAGGTAGCATGAGGCCATTCCATATTACCTACCTGGTGTCTATTTGGTCTCTACTAACTATATGAGAATTCCTGTGGGGCAAGCTCAGAAACTGATGTTTCTATTCTGGCAACCACATTTGCTCAGGAGAACCATACTTTAAACAAAGGGGCAACCTTAGTGTTTCTGTCACTTGTTTTCGTCAAAATGTTTGTTTTCTATCCCTCATTCTATGTATGAGTCATTCAGATCAATAACCATTCTTAGTCCTATCTTTTAACCAAATATTAACTTTTTCTGTTTACCAGCTGATATTAACTCACACTAGCTTTTTCCTGCCTTCAGAAATCTTGTTCTTAGCTTTTTCTTTGAATCTGTTATTAATTCTGCCTCTAATGTCTAAATCTGGTACAGCAGCACAATTAACTGCTTTACTTAACATGTGAGGTTATAAGCGATCTCTGTGATACTGCTGACATTAAGAAAGTAAATGGGGTTAAACTGGTTCTCATTACAAGCTGATCTTTATACAGTCTGTGGCTGGCAGAACAGGTAGCAGATGTGTATTGCAGAATTAACTTTAAGAGAGTTACAAGAACCATTGCTACATAACAGTGATATCAGGTGATACCAGATATTGGAGAATGGAAAAATCCATACAAGTGTTTTATCTCCCTCAGGCCAAGATATTAATTGCACTTTATTCTGTCATTTAAAAGAAATCCTTAATCACACTGTCAACATCTTTTTATTTTTGGGCTCTTTGTTTCCTTCTGATTATAAATACGAATCAATTTTCCTTTTAGCAAGACTGGGAAGTAGAGAAGTTCAAGCTCTGCTGTTCACAATGAGCAAGAGCTACTTTTCCTACTGCAGTAGGAAGACAGTTATCACAGTTCTTTTGCTCTATGGTCTCAGACTTCGTTGGTGGCAAGTTCACAGAAACAGTGTGTTTGGATGTTTTGTCAGATATGGAAAGAAGTGTTCCATGATGAGACAGAGAGAAATATGACTCAGCAGCTTCTCAGGAGAGAACAAGTTGGTGATACATGCGGGTAAGTGGCTGAAATAGTGACTTTCCCCTGCCCAACAAGACACATCTGTTAGAGTAAAGCAGTTAAACAGGTAAGTCAGCTAATTCTGTGCTTCACTTTGTGAAGGGCATGAATTTAATACAATTTTAAAAGAAGCAGTAGTAGTTGAGACAGGAAAAGACTAATGTGTAACTAAGGTTTCTACAGACGCTGTAAGGTGAAGTTAATGCTCAATTCTGGCTAGATTTATAAAGGCTGTGTTCAGCAGGTGTGCCAAAATGGAGCTATGAGTTTCAGAGTTTAAGGCTGAATTCCAGGGTTTCAGGGCAGGTACCATATGTGAGTGAGATTTGTAATAGCAATGCTAAAGACTTAACAGAATAACACTCTAACCACCCACTCCCCTTCAGAAAGCTTTCTTTTGAAACTGGATGCAATAGGCACTCAGGAAAGCACTGAAAGACTCCAGCACACAGAATAGCTGCTGAGAAAGCTGTGAGAAATCACCTTTGGGGAAGCAAGACTGCAACCAGCAGTGGGACATCTCAGGGTAGGGAATGGAAGAGGAAGAGATTAGAGAAAATGGAAAGTTTCCACCTGGTGTGAAAATATTAATGTGAAGAATGCAGCACAGCAATATCCTGTGAACACTTTCTTAGCCCCTTCTTTTCAGTAGGTTGATGGAGATTTGCTTTGATAGTTTGCTCGCTTGAAAGTTCTCCAAGCTTCCAGGGAAAACAGGCAGATGTATCCTTTCAGGGCAAGGCAGTCAGGTGTTTGAGTGATTTTACCTTTGTGTCCTGAACCGTGGGTGTACTGGATAGCTGGATGGGAAGCCTTGGGGTTCCTGGATGGAAAACCTAAACTTGACATTCACTAACGAGAGCTAGTTTCTAACCACTGTATCCTTGATAAGCAGCACATCAGTAGGAGGGCAAAATAACAATTGCTCTAGGCTTGGAGAAGCTTTTGCATTACTGCTAGTCCAATTATTTCCTTTTTTACACATGTTCAGCAATCTCTTACCTCTGTAATTACTGCACCGAACACTGCTACTATTAGATACAGCCACTAGACTTTCAACAAGCCATCATTACTTGCACTTGCTATCTTACAATTTAACAACGTCTTTGAGAGCAGTGTAGCTTCTCCCTCCTTCACAACAAACTCACACACTTGTGTATGAACACGTGTGTAAAAGCTGGTTTGCTAAGGCACAGTGAAGAAGCCAAGGGCAGAGCTGCAGAACATGGAAGCTGATGCATGCACTGGTCCTAACTTTCATATTCTAGTGAAAAGTCATTCATTATATTGGTATTGGGCAAATTTTCCCTTTCCTTAAGGAACAGTGGGAAAGGATGCTGTCCCAGTAAAACCAAGCCTTAGTGCCAGAAAGTAAATTTCCAAATTAGAAAGCATGTAGACACCTGAAAGCCTCTAAGGTCTTATGTTGATGTCAGATGTGAGGACAGCTACGTGTGAGCTGGCCCTGAACATCTGAAGAGGTGGGGAAGGCAGGTTGCGAAGGTTTGCCTTTTCCCAGCTTTCCCTCAGCTTGGTGGCTTCTTTCCTGTACTCTGTGCTCTTGTAATAGTGTTGAATACTAAACAGAGGTAATTTTGTGTATGTCCAGGCAAGCAGGGGCTTGGTGGGCCGGGTTACCTGATTAGCTGGTGGATTTTCTATGCTAACCTCAGGTGGCCAGGCAGAGCAGGCATGTAAAAACTCATCCATCTCTTGTCTTACTATCTTTGAATTTGCAAAACTAAAAGTGAATTACTTGCCCTATTTTTAATATATGCAGTGAAAATGCATGAAAAGCTGAAAAATTACAGCAATCCAGTAATTCGTGTATGTCCCATTCAGAATTACACCTTTCCAGTGCCAGCAAAAACACCGAGGATTCCCTGCCACCATAAAGCTATAATTGCTGAATTAATAACAGCAGGTTTTGGAGAATGACTGCACAGAGTCCCTGACCCAGGTAATAGAAATGCTCATGTTAAAGTGAAGTTGATACATGTGACTTAATCTATTTCATATTGGGCTCAAGTAGTGAAGATCATTGCTTTCCTTGCTATAGGATGTTATGGGAACTGCAGCAAGGTATTACTTTCCAGACTCAGTTTAAGCCAGCTATGTTAGCCAACAGGGATTAGAAATTAATTTTTCAGGGAACAGCCAAGCTAGTTTTTGTTCCATCAGAGGACTGGTACACCAGATCTGCTGGTCTGCTCAGCACTTCTGGGAGGTAGAATTCTCCATGAAGCTACAAAGGCATGGAGAACAGGATGTAAAGGGAGATGGTTAAAGGCTTCTGCTAGCATTTCAGTACTCCAGAATAGTATTAATAACTAAAAAGCCAATCCTTCCCCTTCACTTTCCAATTCGGGAGCAAATTCTGCAGCTGCTGCTTTCTGCAAATGTGTTGCCTCATGGCCCACACAGGTGTGGTGCTCATAAGGACTGGGATAGTGTGAATTTTGTTTCTAAAGGGAATAACAGGAAGTTAACCAAAACAGCATGATCTGAATGAATAGGTACCTTTTTTTTTTAAAGGGTTATTTAGGCATTGGAGGGAACTGGTAATCATTTGCCATGACTTCCTCAGGTTGGGACCCTGATGCAGTGATCATTTGAACCTGTGTGACTCTCTATTGATTTCAGTAGATTTTATGATTCTTAGATATCAGTATAACCTGATTCAAGTTATTAGAGACCAGCTGGCCCATGTCAAGTGGTCTGCTTGCACTAAGGTATTGATTTAATGAACTATTTGTGTTGCAAAGCTCATCTGCAGAAAAAAAAACAAGAGATATGAGCAGGCAGACACTAGACTTCTCAGCTCAGGGTTATGTGCTGCACTGAAGATCTTTGCACTAGTTTAATTGAGATTGTATGCTCATTGTGGATAAAAAGAACTGGCAGTTTCCAGGGCTGGCAATCTGGTTCCTTTTGTAAGAATTACCATCATTAATTAAAATCTTTTTCTGTCTAATTATTTCAGCTCTAATTCTCTTGCAGGTTCATAAATAGTAACATCTCTCTGTCCTGGAAAAAAGTTCATTTTTTCCCCTTTTCTTTCTCTTTGTCATTGCCCTCATTCTCTGCCCTCTCATGGCTTAAGGTAATTAAACTTTCAAAGTCTGGTCACCTCTCTGAAATATTTAAACATAATCAAAGAAATTTTCATGGGTTGGTTTTTTTTTTGCCTGCAAAGCTCCATGAGATTTTTGAATGCAAAGGCTGTGCTTTTCCCTTCTGCAAATAACTGCAGAAGAGGGGCCAGGCCCAGGAAGGGATCAGTTCTTTCCACTCTGGCTCACTGGTACACAGACCCTGTGCTACCAAGTACAATTATAAAAGCAAATATTTCAAGCCTTGTAGGCATTGTGAAAGGTATTTAACCTGATCTCTGTAATTGCTTCTTTGCCATTTAACACTAAGATCACAGCATTTACTGTTGGATGTTGATAATTCTCTCAGCTGAACTTTTTCATCGAGCAGATGATTTTTGCAGAATATTCCCATGGAAGAATACTGAAATTTGTACACGCTTGAATGCCTGCACACAGAATAGCTTGGACTAACTAACATTAATGGAGAGGAGAAAAATCTTCCCAAAGCCAGACATGGACAGCATTATTATCCAAAAGACCTGAACAAGAGACCTTTATTTTGAGAAGAAGTCAGTATCAAAAGTGTTAAGGCAGAGGAAGATCCTGCTTTGGGCATCTTGAGGTTGAAGTAGGAGAATCTTTCTAGGCTGTCAGCAAGGCAATCATTTTTGAGTTCTCTATAAAATCTGCCTTTCCTGTGTAGATATTTAGCTTGCTGGCTGGTGTTTTCTTGAAATTTCCTTTATTAAGTGTCAAGTTTTGGTACCAGAAAATATCACACACAACTAAAGGTCAAAGTAAATCATTAATTAAATTTTGCAAACTGATATACAGTGAAGGATATACCAGAATGGCAGAGGCTAATTTACAGAAATACTATCCCTAGATCAGAGGCCATCCATACCTGCCCAGGGAAGCCTCTGTGCTTGCACATTGGAGGCACAGGTCTACCAGCCATATAGACTAGGTTTAGAAAATTATTGGTATCACCATAAAAATAGCAGATGGTGCCTGAATCATCACAAGAATTTGGGGAAATTCACTGAATGATTTTATTTTCAGAAAGAAAAAAAGAAAAAAAATCCAGCTTCTTCCTCCAAAACCATAAAGATGCCAGAGGTACAAGGTATCATATATGGGACAACTCTCAGGCTAGGAGGATCCATCAGTCTGGATGTGGTTCTGGGCAACCTGATCTAGTTGAAGATGTCCCTGCTTATCGCAGAGGGGTTGGACTAAATGGCTTTTGGAGGTCTTTTCCAACCAAACTATTCTATGATTCTGTGATTCAGCACCACCTGCCAGTGTTGGATTCTTGCCTTGGCCCAGTATGCAAAGTCCTCCTGGTTTCCAAAGACAGTCGATACAACTTCAGCCAAAGCTTGCTGTTTATGGTGCATTTATAAGCGAGACTTCCAATAGCAACACTTTTAATGGCAGTTAGGCCCCAAAACAATGGTGTCTATCAAACTAATTGAATTCTGCTTAGGAGCAATTAGTTCTGTGAGCTACAAAGACAACAGGATTTCCAGTCCCTGTGTCCTGCATTTATCTCCAGATAAACAGAGAGCTTATTTGTCTAGTTACTGAGATGCCTTCTTCATAAAATTTGTAGAAATGTTAATACCCTGACTACACACAGATATACGTATTCAGAGGGGTCTGTGATCATACAAAAGTTTTTAAAAGCATAAAGGGAATAATTTTTTTCTGGATATTTGCAGTGCCAGAGAGGAGTGGCAGAACTGGAGTGAAGGAAAATGTATGTGCACAGATCACAAGCAAGGAAGTCGGTATTTTGAAATACTTTGATGGTAACAAGAATGTTGTCTCCTCTCCAATGTTGGGTTTTTTTAAAGCTCAGTAGGCAGTAAAATGAAATGTTTTACAGTTTTATCAAGTGCAGCAAAGTCACTGCTATTATACTTGCAATTTCATGACCTGGTAAACCGATACCTTTGTGCTTAAGGGCCTAAGTGCCAGTGGTGTAGAAAACTGATGATGCTGCTGCTTTGTGAAATAGAAACTTCTTCATAAGAAACGTATTGTACCTGAAGCAGCCTCACTTGATATTTGCCCTTGTAGAGCATGACCTTTTGGCTAGTGTTTTTAGTGAAATCAAGGATGAAAAAAACCAGTGGAACAGTTAATCTGGAGATATATTTATATTTTTCAGCGTGGGCTGTATGGAATATGTATTGCCTCTTCAAATACAGTGATTCAGCACCATATGCCAGTATTGGATTCTTGCCCTGGTCCAGTGTACAAACTTTCTGATTTCTTAAAGACAGAAAATACACTTTCAGCCAAAGCTTGCCATTTATGGTGCATTTACAAGAAAAACTTCCAAGAACAGCATTTTAGCAGCTGGTAGATCCTGAAACAACAGTGCCTGACAGACCAATTGAAAACCTGAGTTTTCTTGGTGGGTGCAACCATCTGCAAGTCGTATAGATCTGGTGCAGCTAATTTCATAACTTGATCAGGGATATGAGAGAAATCTGGTTGTAGGCGAAGGGACCCCCTGGCTATGAGTTTCCACAGAAATCTCTTTGATTTCACCAGTGAATGGTAGCTTTATGCTATTCTTGCTGTGTCTTATCTAATGTGTTATTGACATTACTGCATTTGCTTTCAAACACAGTCATTAGAACATTTAATTTGCAGCAGCTGTAATTTATATTTGTAATTTTGTCTAAGATCAATAAAGGAAACTGAAGAGATTTATAGCCCTAGTTTCAACTAAGATAAATTGAAACAGACTCTATTTCCCTGAAAAGCTGTATTTAAACAGCATTTTAAAAGAACAAAATGAATTAGATATTTGCATGGGTAAATAATCCTTCGTGTCCAGAAGAAATGTTGGAAAGAGTGAACATGGTCAATGTGCTCTTCTCTGAAATACAAATAAACTGCTGGGAGATGTCACCTGAGCACAGGATCTAACGGGAGTCAAGCAACCATTTCAAAATGTTTCTGAACAGCAGCAGCCACTAAATATTCTTGAGATCTGTTGCATTAATGCTTCATAATAAGGCTGTAGCTGCATGTTTTAAACGCTGTCAGGATCAGTCTGAGAGTGGAAAGCACAGACCCTGAAAGCACGGCTTGCTCTTAATTTATAGCAATCCCTGAACATGCATTGCAGAAATGTGTTAATAATTTTTGAGCAGTCTGTATTCATTTCTGAGATCTTCATGTTCCAAGCACTGCCTCCTGCATGGGGAAGAGCTGCCTCTCCCATGCAGCAATTAGCTGAGGGATTATGCTGGGCAGAAGAGACGTGAGCACAGTCAGGCCAGCTCAGGGCTGCAGTACATTTTCAAGATGAGTCTTCCAGAGGGAAGGAAGAAATGCCTAATGAACCTTTAGTCTCTTGCACAGCAGCAGCATGGGATACTGAATCAGTGCCCAAAAGAGCTGGGGGCTGGGGATGGGGAGGATATCTTTGCAGCTGGCCCAGTTTAGCAGCTTGTGGGTGTGCTCAGCCCTCAACTCTGAAGCCTTTCAAACATGGAGTCCTTGGGGAAGGGTGTATATTCTTTCCCCACCCAACATTAATCTGATTTATGCCTAACCCAGCTGCCTTTTGCCAATAGATTGCTAGGCACATGTTACTCTGAGATGTAGAAGGCTTGAAATTTCAGCTGTTTTGGATAAAGCTCCACTTCCTACCATTCTGTGATCACCTGAAAGTGGCAGAAGTTGTACTGAAGGAAAAGATAATTTGTACTTCTCTGTGGCATGAAGAAGAAAGCTGCACATTAAGACCTTGACCTCCTCTACCAGGCAGTTGGTTTGTGATAGATTTTTCAATATCATGGTGGTTTGACTTGGAGATTTGATAAACTGCTTCACCCTTTCTCGGTTTCCTTTAGCTCAGAACCTGTGTCCTGAGCTTCTGCTTGTCTCAGAGCTCCTGGATTTGTGGTGTTCATGGACACATGAATGTGGTTGGTATATGGCATGGTGAAAAGAAGGGAACAGGAAGCCTGTTCCAGCCTGCACACAGCTCATCTTCTGGCATTCTAGAAACATGCACGTCCAAATGACACTTGAATTCTGCAGGTGGGGAGCAGTCCAAATGGAAATTGGTGCTTCTAATCTGTGCTGTTCTTGGATTGCAAGTGGGTGGGGGCAGAATAGGAAAACTCCCCATTTACTACATTTCCACTTGTCACATCCTATGAAGGTTACAGAGCAAGCAGGATAGAACCTGGTCCACCTTTGTGTGCATGCTGTATTTCATGAAGAGGATTCATCTTTGCATGGTGTCAAAAGTAGCTAAGTACTGTCGTGGAAGAGTCACGCTTTCTCCTTTTTATTATTGTGCCTGGTTGTTTGAATTAAGTTAATTGAATACATTTTTAATAGTGCAGTGGTGCCATCTCTACAGTGCCTTGTAAGCAGCAATTTTTGCTGTAAGCAGTCAGCCAAAGTGTCTAGTCATCTCATGCACTGGATGTTACCATTATGATCTTGGACTTCATGTGAATAATGTCTGAACTGAAACAAATTGCTATACAGGCCACAAGACCATAAAACCAGTAATTATTTCTGTTCTTATAACTACTATGAATTATAATTGTATGCACTTTAAGACAATTGATAGATATGCTGACAAGGGATTATGGTGCCAGGGCCAGAACAGAGATGGATGGAAGACAGGCCTTCTTCTGAGGACCTTCTTTTGCAGATGGCTAATGTAGAAGCAAACGTGTCAAGGAGAGATAAAAAAGAAAGGCAAGGAGACACACTCAGCATCACATGATGAATCTCCTAAAATGGAGTTAGTAGCCTGTAATCCTGAACCACTGCTAGGCTCCCATCATTATTCTGTTCATCCAAACAATGGCATACTGAAGCCCCAGACACTGTTTATCGTGTGCTATCAGTTCAACTTGTCACTTCATCTGTACTTTCTGTTACCCAGTGTTTTCCTTAGAAGCTTCTAACAAAAGATTCAGGTGAAAGATTTCTTGAAAATGAATAGCTATTTTTGAGTCAGTGCATGCTATTGGATTTCACCTGCCCTGGGTTTTGGAGGAGAGAAATCAGAAGGATCAAGAGATAACACAGTCAGATTTAAATGACTGGTAGGTTAGTTTGAGGGCTTGCCAATACCATGTAATAGCCATGTATTCTGTTGTCAGCCTGCAAGACACTGTCTTCAAGCTTGAAGGGCTACAGCCCACATGGAGGCAGGATGGTCTGTACTTTTGTCATCTCTTGACAGTGGGGGAGTTGATTTCCTTGCAGAACTTTCTTTGTATGTCCCTGGTATCTATCCTTTTGTGCTGAATAAATATTGTGTGGGAGTGCAAGGAAGGATGGCTGACTTTAACTGTGTTTAAGAGAGTTCTGCTAATGAGGGTTTACTTCTACTAAGAAGGTCTTCTACTAAACATCAACAGAGATGCTTTTCACCCTATCCCAGCACAGTCAAATCATCTGGTGTGTCTTCTACCCTGCACTCCGCCTCTGATTTTGGGGGTTGATGGTTGATCATGACTAAGGAAAACACTTCCAAATGTAATACTCCCTTAAGATGTGCTGTGTTTTTTCTCATCATTTTCAGGGCTTTCACTGGTGGGTAAATGCAACTTGGAACTGAGCTTAAGAACCCACCACTTCAATCTGCTGAACAGCAGTGTCAGGAGTCACAGCTGTAACGTAGAGATTGGCAGCTCCCTTGCTTTCATGCACCTTGCCAGTGGGGAGGATGGCATAGCAGGAGTGGAGATACCTATCCTTGGCTTTTTCCCTGGGGTGAACAAATGAAAGAAAGAGATGTTTAAGAGATGTGTGCCATTAAGCCAGCATTTCAAGTTCCTAAATAATAGGCAGCATTGTGAAGCTTCTCCAGGGAGGAGGCTCCTGGTGGTAGCTCTCTCTGCCTCCCTGCTGTGAGTCATTGTGCACTCAAGTTCAGAGGAATTGGTACTAAGGAAAAAGCACTGAGATAATAACCTTGAAAAATCAGAAGAGGGAGGGGGAAAAAGGGAAAGATACACTGAAAAGAGCAGAACTGCCTTACCCTAAAAGCATTCTGTAAATGAACTCCCATGCTTTCCAGCCTTTATCAAAGCCACTGTCTTCTAAGGGTGGAGAGACACGTGCATTGAGAATTAAGGGCTTTACATGTTGTGCCACACAACCTAAGCCAGTGGTTGGTATGCTGCCAGTTTGCAACATGACTCATTAAAGCAATAGGAATGTTTTTAAATCTTATGCTTGCAATTATAAGAAAGAGTACTTTGTACTGCCTCGGGAGAAATGGTGTGCTGGGATTGTCTTTCTCTAAGCATGCAGGTCTCTAGTGTTAAGAACACTGACCTCCATTCAAGCATGTTTTACCATTCTGAGGGCTACAGACAATGCCATGGTGTGTGGGAATTTTGTGGTGTTTGCTAGCTGCTGGGCCTTCTTTTCCTGGAGATAAACATACTTTATGTTATAAAAAGAGCCCTTCAAGTTGCTGTTCTGATTTCTATTCCCTTCTACAGTGTTGCATGCACTTATTGTTTGTTAAAGTCTAACAGCCTGGAGACCTAAGCTCTTTATTTATCCACAGAGTGAAATTCTTCTCGCTGTAGAGGGGATGCCAAAGGCACTAATTGTCAATGATACTGTTGCACACAAGAAATATCCTTTCTCTATTTTCCAGTCACAATAATTTTGCCATGTGAAGGAGAACTCCTGAAATGGAAGTTGATTTGGACAATTTATCTGACAGAGACACTGGGACTTCAGCTTGAGAACCTGGATGAACCCAGGTGAAGGTGAGGGGAAGAATGGTGGTTCTCACAGATAGAGGATTTTTTTTAATGCCTTATCTGTGCTCTAAACCCAAATGCTCTTTGCAGAGCAATCTTGAGAACTGGACTGTGCAGTGATGATCAGTTTGATGATCAGTAACATTTATTTTGTCAGTAGGACCTATATGCACAGCTTCCTTGTGGGGTGAGCTCAGAGTAGTTTAAAACAGGGACCCCACATATGCACTCACCTCCACATTAGCCATCATCACCATCAGAGTGTAGTACTCAAATGCCAAAGATTGTTGATATTTTTTTATTAATCTCAATCAGTTTAAAATTATGGCAGAAAGGAAGCTGAAATCCCATACATGATCTCTCTAAGAAGGATGTGGTGACTGGTCTCCCAAGTAACAAGTGTCAGGACAAGAGGAAACAGCCTCAAGCTGCACCAGGGGAGGTTTAGACTGGATATTAGGAACAACTTCTTCCCCTAAAGGGCAGTCAGGCATTGGAACAGGCTGCCCAGGGCAGTGGTGAAGTCACCATCCCTGGAAGTGTTCACAAACCGTGTAGATGAGGGCCTCAGTGCCATGGGTTAGTGGCTGCTTTGGTAGTGCTGGGGAACAGTCGGACTGGATGAGCTTAAAGGTCTTTTCCAACCTGTTTGATTCTGTGATTCTGTGATTCCAAATGAGCTGCTTTAGCACTCTGCTTTCGCTCTCTGCTTTCCTCAGTTCTCTATGGTTTATTGATAGGCATACCTGATACCTGCTGGTCTGCGGATAACTCATACCTCCTATCCTTAAGCAGCTAAAACAGTTGGTGAGCCTATTGTCATTATCTTAAAGACATAAAGAAAGAGAAGGAGGAAGATTATGTAACAGAAAAATACTTTTCTAACCCTGCATTGTTGGTTTTGAATGTGGTCCTAACATATGACTCTATCACAGCTTGCAAAACAACTTTCCAAATGCAGAATTCATAGGAGATAGAACTATTTACCAACAGCTTATGAAAAGTGATGTTGAAAGTCACTTTTATTTATTCATTTCCTTCTGTAAAAAGAAGGTGATGCTGGGGGAGGCAAAGCAGAATTTAACAAAAAAAGCTGATTTTTTTTTTCCACATTCTTTTAACAACCATATGAGGAAGCAGCATCCTCCAGCCTTACCCATCTCTGAAACCCCAGGAAGCAGGAAGCTTCCATTTAATCTGAGGAAAGATAGTAACATAGGCAGTGTTTATTCTGCAGTAGTGCTCTACAGGAATGGCTGCAGGGCATCTTCTTGAGAAATGTGAAAAGCAGATTTATTTTAATTACATCAATTTATGTTCATTAAAAAACCTCCTCAATAACTAGCCCTGGTATTGAATTGTTTTCTATCTCTTCCTAATGCACTCAGATGATGTTTATTTAATTTAATTGACAGTAAGGGTGAATTTATAGGACTGTAATTCACACTTCCAGTGAAAGGAGAAAAACATTGTGGAACTATATTATTTGCTGCAAAAATGAGGTAGAGAAATTGTATATTCAATTTTAATAGTTTCCTTCATCAGGGTCTCTTAATGGGGTTTCTTTCACAATTACTCTAGGGCATTTGAAGCTGGCCATTGTGAGAACTTGCCAAATGACAATGAAATAAATCCAAATGTTGGAGGAGTTTTTATCAGCATAACCTGTTCACTTCCTTCTCTCTTTGACACAACTTCTGGAGTACAAAATATTGAGTTTTGAAAAGATCTCTGTTCCCTCCTTTTTTTACTGGAAGTTTTGTTTCACCATTTCAGCACATGTTGTGGTTCTGGAATGAGTAATCAGAACACTTGTGTTTTTTGAAGGGCCTGTCTGGATCACAAGTAAGAAAGGTGCCTCTAGCTAAGCTGTTCATATTTCTTGCTTAGCCTTTCTATGCTTGGGTCTATGGAAAATAAAGTCTTCAAATAACTTGAACTAAAAGCAAAACAAAGGAAAAAAAAAACCCAAACAAAAAAAAAAGGAAGTCCTATCACCCCTCACCATCCTGCCTATTTTAGGAGGCTTTGATGCATGAAGGTGCTATGTCCAAAAGATAAGGGAAGACTGGTTTTATCACACCCCACATCACACAGTACTTCTGAGAAGCCTTGTAAGGCTGAAATCAATGTTGCCTCCTTCCACTGAAGGGCAGCAGCTGTCTTCTTACGACTCTCTTGCTGGTGGACTCCCATGACCCAGGAGGCAACTGGTTTCTGCCCACTTCCTTCCCAGGAGCAGCCAACCTCCCCTTTTGGTGAGTTCATCCTATGGTGCACATCACAGGTGTGGGACTGGCAGTGGGTTAAATGGAACAGCTTCCTCCTGCTCTGTCCTTGTGGGGTGCATGAGCCCTGGCACAACTTCCAGTAGTAGAAAATCCCCCCAACCCATTGTGTACAGAAGCTCAGTGAGCAAGAGACAACAATGTGTAACCTTTGACTCATTTCTGTTAAATCCTCCTGAATTATGAGATGCTTTTTTGAAGTCTGCTCTTTCACAGATTGTGTAGCAAACAGTTTAACCTGGACGTGTTTCAAAGTGGTCCTGATCTTTACAAGGAGTGAGCAACAAACAGCAACAAAATCATAGCAGTTTGAGGACATTCAGGAGGGAAAAATGGAGGAGAGAGGGAGCAGAAGTTATATCTATGGGGCAGTGAATTACATTAAGGAATAAAGTGGGATCTGACCACACAACCTACCTGCTCATGGGGAGGCAGTCTGTATTTAACTCTGAGTTTTAAAGAAATTGCTCTGTTGCAAGCTGAGGATGTCATTGAGATGACAAAATTCCTTCTGGTACTATAATAAATAAAGGTAAGTGTGACATTAGAAATTAATAAATGGAGTTTATTTGTCCAGATAATCACCCTTGAGTGTAGACATCAAAGGCACCGATGAACTTTAGCCTCACTGTGTGAAGCTATTACAATGCACTGATTATTATCAGATCTCAATAACTTCCAGTAATGTGTAAGTAGCATCAACAACAGCTATCACACAATTTCACTGGGCTTTCAGATAAGTATCTATAAGTATAACCAGGGTTTAGAGGTATAAAGAATGCAATTACCATTTTAATATCTCTACACAGGGAAAAGGAAGATTAATTTTTGTAGGTCTATTTTCGTGATTTTTTTCATAGGTTGGGAGATAGGTAAAAACCTGGTAACAGTACACTAGAAATAAATAAAGTGCTGCTGATATCTAATTAGAGGAGCACAACTGGATAACAGAATTATTGGGAAAATCAAAATCTCTCATACTTTAAAATCATACTGTACTTTTGTTCGGGTTTCTGAAAAAAAAGGTGAAATTTTGATACTGTTGACTCTTGTTCCTTAATGAAGTTTCTTAAAGCAGCATTTCCAAAGCAACTCAGACATCCAAAGAAGAGGAAAAAATATTCCTTTCTTGTTAGGCTCTATTTATTGTTATAACACTTCTGAGTGTAATTGTTGTTACCTGTCAATTTCTGTATTCTAATACAGGAATACAGTGTGTTTTATAGCTTGATTTCGAGCTCATTCACTGCTTCCTGATGAGGCTTGTGAGTTAGTAGAATAGAAAATGAATTTAGTTTCTAAACGCTGTGAATACATGACTACTTTATTGAGACCCAGTGTAAGAAAAGAGGTATAAGCTGGCAAATCTACCAGAACTGGGCTTACTCCTGGGAAAAGCAGTAGTGTTTTGGCATAGAATCAGCAGGAGATTTGCTGCAAGCGGCTGGTGACCTTCTCTTTTCCTTTATAACTTGATCTGAGCTGAGCATTTGTAGCTGTGCTACATCTGGGGGGCGGAGGGGGGAAGATGTGTCGTCTGCAGTCTGCACAGCAGTGTGCAGCATCATGTCAAAATCAAGATGGACTTGATAACTCTAATTAGTATTATCTCCCTATAGCAAGCTGCCAGGGATGTTGCTGAGATGCTGTGTGGGTTGGCAAGGTGGCAGAACAACAAATGGCAATCGGCAAAAAGAATAGAAACAAACCCTTTAAAAGGCACGTTTCACACCTTTCCTGTGTCTCAAGCATTAGAGATATTGAGCTTATATTTTAGATTGCAGATAAAGTCATGGAAAAGCCATGACTTTTAGATCTTGCTACAAATTAATCCATTCACCAGTCAGAAAGTTTTAAAGTGGGTTTAGGCTTGAGGCCACAGACTGATCTCTGCAAGCAGGAGAAAAGTCACAGCGGCTGTGTTGTCACATTCAGCCCATCACACCTCTGACAGCTCCCTGCAACAGGAACAGGTGGCAAATCTTAATGACCCATTAATATAACTGGCCACATTTGTATAAATGCTAGGAGCATTGACATCTCCTGTAGCATATTCCTGAGGTGTCAGGTTTTGTGCCTAAGGTGTTGAGATTGTTAGAGGCATTGCATGGTATTTTCTGGTTTTGGGTGTGTGGGGTGGGTGGGAAGATGATGGTGCAAGTTAAATATACTTGAGGACCTCTGGAATATTTAGCTATGTTTGCCCAAACTGCACTTATCTAGGGGTAATGTAAAGGTCATAAACTTCTTGCCAAGATAACCTTAAAATTATAAATAGTCACAGCTGAATGAAGTCCTTTAATACATCTGTATACAAAAAACCTCTAATTTAAAACCAGCCTTACTTTACTGTCTCTCTTTGAGGAGCTAGATTTATGGCCACTCCATTGGCATCTGTTCTAATGACAAAAGTATAATTTAATGACATAAAATCAGTTTTAGCTTGTTGGATCTTTTTTCCCCTTTATTTTTCTTCTAGCAAAGAGGATAACACCAGGCTCCCTTTTACTAGAAAACATCACCCACAATTTGAAAGATGGTATTTCTTGGCAACCTTTTCATGCTCTTGCTTTTTCCCTAAGCGTCAATACTAAATGCTTAAGAAGAAAACTATTTCAACAACCTGTTTTCCAAAATGAAGTGGGGAAAGAAGGGATTTCCCCCCCCCCCCCATGTATTGCCAGTAAACCTTCAGAAGCATGATTTTGTTTAAAAGCATGTATCTGAGTTACCCAGAAGTTTATTTCACAGCATCAGGGGTAAAGAGACCTCTCATGAGAGCCAGAGTTACAAACCACAATGTTTCTGAGAAGGGTTAAGGCCCCAGTTACTCACCCACCTGCACCTGCACCACCATATAGGTTGTCCTATAGTCCTCTGGCATCAAATCAGCGGGGAGCCACTGTCATGCCTTGGCTATGTCAGCAAGGAGCTTGTTTGCACCTGTCTACCAGGATGGCTTGAGTGGGATGCTTTTCCCATAAAATGTCCTAACTCTGCCTGTGGGTTGTCATCCTGCCCTGACAATTTAGTGTGCTGGCTCTGCTGTCTTGCAGTGAATTCCTCTCTCTGCTGGTGTCAGTGAGGAGCTACCTTCTACACAACTACAACTCCATACATCTTTTTAGGAGTTGGATTTAGTGATCAGTAACAGCTCCCTAATAGGGCTGACCATCACAGGCTCCTTGTGGAGTTCACATTTGCCTTATGTACAGGAATCGGAGTTGCCAAAGCATTGCAGGGTATGGAGAGGCTAGTGAGAACCACAGACTTTGGTGTGACTTTGGGTAAGTCCCTTGCCAGCCCTTCCTGTCAGCTGAAAACCAGAAATAATACCATCCTCCTGCCCATGAGGTTTGCTCATGAATGCTTCTTCCTTTCAGGAACTATTTGAATTTTACTTAATGTCATGCAATTAGCTAAAGCAGATAGACAAAAGCTGATGGGTATCCCTTGCATGAATAGAATTACATGTTTTGGCAATGTTGAGCACTCAGCAGCCCAGTCCAGTCACTTGCATAGAATAAAAAGAGCTGGTCTTAACTGCTTGCACCATAGCTAGAAAAACAGATACTGGATATGCTCAGCAAATCTTTATTTAAAAAATTAAAATTAGGAAAGCTAGAAGTACAAGAGAAGTATGTAATTTCTATTTAATTTAACCAGACCTTTAAAATTCTTCCCATCACTGGTATTGGGGTTTTAATCATGAGACAGATCAGCATTGTAGTCACTGAAGTTTTCCAATCGGCACCTGCCCCTTGGGAATCTCCATCATCCCTAACCTGTAGTATACAGCTGTGGTACCAGTACTGCTGGTGGGAGCTGTAGCTGAAGCACAGAATTGCTCTGCTATTAAAGTATGAGTAGTGGGATTGCAGCTGTATAGCCCTCCAGCTACCCTGCCCATACACATTTAAAATGCATTTGCTTCCATCATATTTGTGAGTCAAGTTGATGGTATTTATAGGGCAGTAGCTAACCAGGTACTCTCTGAAACAGGAGGCAAAGGGAAGCATACGGTCTCACCTGTAAATATAAATTCATTATTCATTTGAAAGGGGTAATAGTCTTACTACTGATAGAAGGAGGAAGGGTTTTCTTGTGAAGAAAAAGGCCTTGGTGGATTTTTTTTTTTGAAGGGTGAGGACCAGAAGGAAGGGAATAGATCATTCCGTTTCATGTGTGCTGTCTTACAGATGTGGGAAGTGTTGGCATTCCACAGAAGAGTCAGAATTTTATGCCAAAAGCCAGTACTTCAGTTTATTTGTTTACTCAAAACAAAAGCCATACATCAGAAATACTTCTGGTAGAAATGTGTCTTCAGATATCACATGGAGACAGGAGATACAGATGAAAAATTCTCTGACCAGCTGTTTCATTTTTTTACCTTCATAGGAGGTTTTGCTTTAAAGAGAGCTTTGACTTACTACTGGAACAGAAAATGTGTTCATTAAAAACAAAAGAGATGGGAGAGCAGAAAAAAACCCTCAGAAAACTCTTTCAAAATCAAAAATTGCTTTCTGTGACTGCTTCTGTGGGGCCCTTTCATGTCCACGTCCTCTGGACATTAGAGCAGAGCGAGGCTGGCACAGAGGCTGGGGAAGAGCAGTTTATGCTTGAGTCTCACATCCCTCAGGAGTGTGATGGAAATCACGTGTGAGTGAGGCTGGCCAGGTTCATCACTGGGCTAAGCATAAGAGAAAAGTGCCACGTGGCTGAAATAAATAAGCATGGCAGAGCAAATTCTGACAGTTATGCAAAAGTAATTTGAATTAGACAGAACTTTGATGTCTACAAAGCTGGACTTGATATCCTGGTGGGAGCAGGTTTTCCCATTATAGGTTCATTTAAGATTTTTTTTACTTAAGATTGGGCAGAAATAGCACAGAAATGGCTTTCTGACAGACTCATATGCTTGCTTCTGAACTCCCAGGGAACAGAGATCTAGCCAGACAAAAAATGTGACTCTTATTCGTTGCTTACTTCTTTCTTACTTAGGGGTGGATCTGTGTGGAAAAGGTTCATTTTTGAAAAGTTATTCCAAATCCTCATTTAGTTACAAACCATAATAAATACAACTTATAAAATGAGGGGTAAGTCTTCAAATGATGCAAAGGTGGAGGTTCTGTCTTAGGTGGATATAAGTGCAGCTAATAATCTGCAAGGAAGGTCAACGCAGAGGAGGCAAGGTACATTTTTAATTTACACACTTACGTAGCTTGTGGCAGGTGTTGAAGCTGGCATCACTGATGAAGAGAAAACACAAAAGATGTGGGAAGATGTCTGGCATAATCAGTTTTAAGTCGTGCACTTGAAAATGATACAGCATGAAAAGCAGAAACTTAATACAGAGAATTTTATACTTCAGCAAGAATGCTCCTACCCCTGCTGATGAGCTGACATTTGCGGTCAGTTATTTCCCAAAGGTAATGGCAGTTTTATAATTAGGCCCTCAGTTAGCAATGCCTTGCTGCTCATGCCTCACCCCATACAGATTTACAGTGTAGAGGTTTTCAGTTGTGGGTGTGATGTTTGACACACATTGACCAGAAGTAACTGGAGTAAAGGAAGAACTGGGATTAGTCCAAGTGTGTTTGTTCAGCACTGAGGCTTTTTGAATTGGGCTTCCACTTCAGTGCATTCTTCAGGGTCAGGAAGTGCTCATTAGATGAATGGCAATATGTATATTTGCAAGAAGACCTTTGTCACCCTTGGATAAAGCGTGACCATGTTGCCTGGGGATGCAACAGGAATGGCCTCTTGCCTCCCAGCTCCCCTGTTGTGCTGGGAACACTCACAGGGAGAAGTGCTGTCCAGGAAATGCTTTCTCATCATCCAGGATTTTCATGTAGCAAATGGCTTGTGTGGAGTGAAACCTTGCTTTCCAGTGCCACAAAGCAGAAGTGTGTCAGGAGGTCTCAGTTGCAGAGTGCCTGGCACAGCAGTGCTCCTCTCTGACACGGAGAGTCAGCAGTGGTAAAGGCATTAAGGTGACTTTTCCCTCTGTCACCCTTACAAGTGCTGTTTCCTGCCAAAGTCCCATTCTTGATATCTTTTTCAATGATAATATAACCAGCTTAGTGAGGTTTTCTCCAGGATGCTTCTTATTCCGCCCTAATAAGACTCTTTTCCCTAGCTTGGGCATGCCATTCATTCATAGTGGGAAACCTTCATAATCCTCAGTAGCAGAGAAGCTCTTTGGACTTTAATGACCAACATCAGAGATAGGATCATAAATGCAGTATCAGGCAGTGCCACCTCAGTGAAGCTCATGATAAACAGAAGAACAAAGGGAAACAGTGAATGATTTCCATTGTTTCATGCATAGTAGATTTCCAGAAAGACTCAAACAAAATATGCTGCTGCTTTTTTTTTATTTTCCTAAATGGTTTGTCAAGTTATGGTAAACATAAAATCATGCAGAGACAAATTACTGGAACATCTTCTCTACGTCTGCATGCAGAGATATACATTTAAATGAGTACACATCTATCTGTGCACATGCATGCAAATATATAGACGTATATGCATGTGCTTGTGTGGATATATACACACATATGTATGTTCATGCATACAGCCAAGAAAATAATTTTCCATAGCCTTTCTCTTGTTCAACAATAATACTGAACTACTGGCATTCAACAATCCAAATCCTCAAATGTGTTGAAGAATGGTAGATTTTAATGGTGTTAAATGAACCATTTAGCACAGAAGGCCTCTTACCTTCAGTGGCACATTCTCAAAATGAAATCCAGTGTTCAGATACAATAATAAAAAGAAGAAAAACAATATTACCTGTTTAAGGAGAATATAAAATCCAATTAAGTTCTGAATTTTAATTTGCTTGCAACCATGGGTTTGTTGCTCTGTGAAAAGAATGAAAATGTAAATGACATTTCTGTGTGTTATCTACATAATCCAGAGGCTAGAATATCCTGTCATGCTTATTTTGCCTAGTGATGATAAAACTAAACAGTTTTGACTGAATTTCCTGTAAATGGGCAAATAATCAAAAATGAACATCTTTATATTTTGATCTATCATTAATGTATGTATAAATGTTGTTATAAAGAGATTAGCTTTTATGAAAAGAATGATTTTTTCCTGGCATCTGACAGCAATGATGTGCTATAGCATGTAAAAGGCTGTGAATGGAAGAAAGCTGGACTTCTGAACTGTGAATTTACCAAAAGACAAGAAGGGGAAGGTCCTCAAGAGGCCCATATGGCACCAGCCATTGGTATGCAGACACAGACCATTGTGTCAAGTGTCACCACGACCTCCTAACCCCTCTTGTCCCTAAATGCAGTGGATCAGTCATGGTCATTTGCTAAGTTGTGTGTCTTACATGAATTGGTAGTACATACTGAAAGGTGGCAGAATGAAGAGGTGGTGACCTGAGGATGTGGTAGGAGGCTGCAAAAGTGAATTTGCTTCTGTTCCAGCCTTGGCTGGGGCAATAATGTCACTGCAGTAAACTTGGTTTCCCACTACCATTGATTTCCTGCCTTTCCTTCTTTCTTTAGATTCACTTTAGTTAGACTAAATGTAGAAAAACATCTGTACCTGGACTGTAAGTATCCAAATCAGCAATTACATTTGTATTTATTTAATTACATTTAATTACACTTGTATTTACATACGGCTGTCACCCACTACTTTTGCTGAGCAAAGAGAATATCTGGGGATGAAGTAATAGCAAGCCATACCTCAGTTCCACTGTGCCTCTGCAGCCTGGTGTTGTCCAGCCATGCTTCACCCTGTACCTATGTTCTTGTCCTCCAAGGAGCATTGCTGCTTCCAAAATAAGTCAGTGCAACATCAGATACTGAGACATCACAGGAGTTCAGAGGGTTGGTTCTTTCTTTGGGTATTAAATAGATTGCTAGGAAAAGATATTTGACCAAATTGGTAATTGGGTAGCACAGAATATATCTATGCAAGTGGTACCTTCAGAGGAGTAGACAGTATGTCCAGGCTGGTGTAAATCAGGTTATTCTCAGAGTAACTGTTTTTGGGGTTAAGAAAGATAATTTAAAACAGGCAAAAGGCAGAACACCCAAAGACACATTATTTTAACAGACCTTTGTGCCTAATGGTGGGATTAAGCATTCAAACAAAGGAGTCTGTTGGGTATTGAGCAAGATCAGAAATTCTTGGTGCCTGATTTTTAAATAGCAGTCTCTAATGGTGGGTGTCCAGTCTGGAATATCCAGCCCTCCAGCATCTGGGAAATCTGCTCCTTCAGAAACAGTGAGGCTGTTTACAGGAACTCCAAGGTTTTATATTAGATCCAGAAGAAATTATTAAATTGCTCATGTGACCTAAAATTGTACAGAAAATACGACTGTAAACTACCAGATCCTTCCCTTGATAAGAATCAGCTTTATTTGGTTTTCCACTTTTTTTACAAGCTGTATGTATGGCTCCCAGCCTTTAATCTCACTAAAGATTTTGCCATCTTTGAACTGTTTATTACATTGCAGCACTACAGCAGGGATGAGAACAGTATTATGTGAACCCAGATTCTTCTGCACTTCACAAAGTTATGCACCCTGCTCTGCATTGCTCTAAGTTCAGAAAAGTGACAACTTTTATGCCTCTTCATGCCCTGTAAAGTACTAAAGGACAGCCAGGTAAGTTTTCAATGGAAGTAAATACTAAGTTGTCTGTATCCAGGATTGCTTTTATATTACTTATATTGTCACTACCATGGTCTTACAGCACGTCTCTTGTTCAAGGTCATGTTGCCTATGAAAATGATAAGAATTAATTAAAGGTGTATGCAGAGATATAATATGAAGCATGTTTAGCATTACAAAGCTAACACTGGGTGATTTTAACCTTGCTTCATTTTAAAGCCTTAAAACCAATCTCAGAGCTTCATCTCAGTTTCTCACCAGCAATTTGTTATGCAAGAAACATCACCTTCAGTATCTTGTATGAAACCACCTGCTGTTGTTCAGCCCTTCCATATTCACCTCCTTCATGTCTCTTCAAGGGTGGCCCGGTGTCTGTCTCAAGGCACTACATGAAAATTAGTCACCTAAGTTTATAAACATTATATAAATCTGTTTTCATAGAAATAAGGATATGAAAAGTCTGAAAAGCTGTGATGATGCAGATGCAGTTTTCCCCAGTACTTCAGTGCTTCTGTTTCCTCTTGTCCCTAAATGTGGTGCATCGCAGCAAACTCAACCTGGTGCAATCAGTAAGCAAAGCTGCTTTGCAAGCACTTTGTCACTGTTTGTGCTGCTGGAATTGAAGGGCTTTATCATGCCTTCATTTTAAAAGCCAAACCCTAAATTCAATCAGCAAAAGATTAAACGGTGCCAGTGCTTTCTGATACTGCTAAAAAATGTCATCACTTATGAGTTATTTGTGTTTGAATATTGAATCCCAAAGGGGTGGTAGCTATTTTTTGTAATTCTGTGGAGATGGAGTAAATGGTTATGAATAGCACAGTCATAGAAGAGAATTGATTATTAAGCTCCATTCCTTTAAAACTGCCTGAGTTTGACAAAGGCTCTTGCAGCAGGACTAGTCCATGTACCATTACTTTTGAGTCCTAACTCAAATACTGCACAGAAACAAGAAGGTCTGGGAGGATTTCAGCAGAGCTGTTTGCTGTGTACTGCCTCACATACTGTTTTTGCTATAGAGACTGCAAGTCCCCAACCTGTTTGTGATGACACAGTTTGTACAAACAGCACCTCAGTCCTGAGCACTTGCTCTGCAATCTTAATGGTCCTTTCCAAGAAAGAGCTCTAATAGTTCAGTGAAATTGTGTTTAGTCTGCAGGCCCCCTGGAGCTATTATAGATGCAATTAACATCTCCAGATCAGGACAAAAACGCGAAGGACTCTATGCTGTATTGACTTAATATATCATAATGGCTCTGTCTGGACCTGGATGGGCTATTATTCATCCAAGAGGTTTGGTGCGTGCTACAGTTGCACAGTGCAGCTTTTGGCATAACTTCAGGTCCTTCAGGAGAAACAGGCTTGCAGTGTGCCTGCTAGAACAAAACTCAGGAGATTCATCCCAGCTAACAGCATTGGAAACAGTGGCTCTTGTTTCCCCATAGCCTTTGTGGGTGAGTGGTTTTAAAAGCAGCTCTGGGGGCAAAGCCAGCTCCTAGTGCATTGCTGGCTCTGTTTATTTGCTGGTCCTGGACACTTGCCCATTCCCTGTTGGCTCCCGGATCCCTGTCACTGTCCACAGGAGCACACATTTCTGTTGCTTGTGCATACACTTACAGATGCCACACTAAAGTCTGCCCAGGGTGAGGCAGACCTACTGGCATCTCAGCCCTTCTACTAGAACAGGTCCAGGTTGGTTGTCCAGGATCTCTCTTATAATAAGTGGGCACCTCTGGAGTGCCCAGCTTTTTATCTGACCTCAGACCTTCAAGACCTGCAACGAAGATACACATTTCAGTGCTGATGGAGGAGCTGTTTCACTGTCACCCGTTTTGATTGCATGCTGGGCAGTAAATGCAGAGCACTTCATGATTTGTGATTATTTCCAACCAGTGAAGCCTGATTTCAATCATGTGTTTTCCTGATTTTGCACAATGAACACTAAAGCAAATAGATAAGCAAATCTATGTTTTATCTCACAGCCTCCCAAGTGGCTGAGGAGTGGCCTGAGGTCCAGTGGCTGAAGTTAAGCTAACTACAAGCACTGCACAGATGCAGAGTAGGCAGGGAACAGTTTCTCTTCTGAAGTCCTATCACTGCAGCTGGCTGTGCAAGGGGAAATCCGTTTAAATGCCAAACAAATAATTTGCTTTGAAACCTCCATCATCTGTGTTACCTACTCTATCCATTCATTCCACCCTGGAGTTTCAGTGGCACACCATATCCTCCCAGTCCTGTTCAGGTGTCAGATTTCAAGCATCAGTTTTTGGGTTCTGCTGGGTTTTTAGCTGCACGTTGTTTTGTTTAGGGTTTGGGCTATTTTGTGTGTGCTGGGTTTTTTTTCCCCAATGAAAATTGAGTTAGATACATGTAAACCACAGTGTGTTCATATATAGTACAAGAACAAGAAAAAAAAGGGGTTCATTCAATTAATTGCTTATATAAATGACCTGTATCTATTCACAGCCCTGCTTTTGACATGAAAAGACAGAGTTAACTGAAATATTGATACAGTCACGTTCCAAAGAATAATGAAGCAATCTGAGGTCTTTGGTGCCCTTCAGATTTGCACCATTTCAGGACTAAGTGCTATAAACATCTGTGTGAAGGCAGGGTGTGATTACAGAAGAAGTCTTTTCCACATGAGTATATATGCTTTCTTTAATGCCACTTCAGTGGGTTTTCACTTTAATTATAGAGTTGTACTATTTAGGCAGAACTTCTGGAATTTATTTCAAAAGAGCCAGGTGATGCCTTGATTCTAACATACCTAAAAATATATTTGTAACGTTCAGCTTAACAATGTGCAACTTCAATCCTCGCATTAAGTTCACCTGTCTCAGAGCTCAGCACATCCCTAGGTAAGTGCAAGCTGACACAGTTTTATCTTCTGTGAAAAACCCTTATTTTTCCTTACCAAATGCAGACTAAAAGGCAGGCATCCACAGAAGTTGTGTTCAGAAAGGGATGTGTCAGCTGTTATCTCCAAACTGGCACTGTTGTAATCACAACTGCTTGTACATGCCAGAAGAAATTGGAATATTTACAGCTTTTCAGTGCAGCCAGAAGGAAACAATTACAAGTGAAATACAAACATACAGTCACATACACAAGTATATGAAAAAAGCACAAATACATGCACAGACATGCATGTTCATACTCATAGATAAACAGAATGCCAACAGAAACAAGCAGAAAATGTGACTGCAAGCAGAAAATATTACCAAAGAGGCAGAAAATAAACCTGCACAGAAGAACTGGGGACAAAGCAAGTGTCTCAAGCACGAGTCATAGTAACAGCTTTTCCATTCCAGGACTGAGTAAGCATGTAAAGGTAAACCTACTCCAACAGTTCTGGTTCTGGGCTAGGAAGTAGCTATATTTACCCTTTGTGCATTGCGCTTTTTCTCACTGAGACAGATAAAGCCAGAAAGAAGGCTTTGTGCTGACGGAGAAACACTCCACAGTATGTGCAAAGTCTGATAGGAACAAGGTGCTGGGAAATGCTACTGTGTTCAATTACATTAATGCTGCAAGCAGGATGAATGGGTCTAAATGGAGACCAAATTTTGCCTTCTAAGGGTATGATATCAGATGTGTGTGTGATCTCTAGGTGTTGGGACTCTCTGCTTCCATTCTTTTTGCAAGTTCACATATCCCCTTCTCTTATTCCTGAAATGCACTGAGTGCATCATCACATGGTCTGACCAAGTCATATTCCTTCATAAGCACAGTAAATACCTGCATTTCTTCTGACAGTGAAGATGGTCTGAATTGTCTAGATTTATTCCTGCTAGTTTTTCTTTGTCTATATGCTGCTTGGGAAATCAATACTTAGAGGAGCAACTTGTGTATCTCTGGCTTACATGCAGTTCTAGCTGAACAGCATTAGGCTTCTAGCAGAAGGATTGAAAGAACAAAGAAAAAGGTTCATTTAATTTACCTTAAGGGATAGTTAATTTTTCAAATAGAGACAATCTGAAAAGCACAAAGCACTATGCCAATATCTTGGTCACTCACAAAAATAAAATTCAGTCTTTCTTGATAGGAAAATAAATGTCAATACTATGTACATTTGCATCCAGGAGCAATTCTGCAGTTAATTTTGTAGTAATTGATATGCTACTATACTGCATTATTATGAGTATTGAAGTGTTAAACATTCTGGCCCAAGACAGACTTAGCCTAACACTCGAGTGGTCATCTGCCATGTACCTAGCAGGCTGACCAGTATATAATAATAATCAGAGCTGGCACAGAGCTTAAGCATTGATGTCCACTGGTGGCCTGAATAGAGTTCAGAATATTATGGGCCAGAAATACTAACTTATACAGGGCTGCAGGTTTAATGAAACCAAGAACTGAGCTGGACAATATGAAACAATTTAGATTAGACATTAGGAAGAAATTCTTTACCGTGAGAGTGGTGAGACACTGGCACAGATTGCCCAGAGAAGCTGTGGCTGCCCTGTCCCTGGCAGTTTTCAAGGCCAGGTTTGATGGGACTTGGAGCAACCTGCTCTAGTGGAAGGTGTCCCTGCCCATGGCAGGGGGTTGGAACAGGATGAGCTTTAAGTCCCTTCCAACTCAAACCATTCTTAGATTAGAAAAGAAGCTGCCTTCCAATCAAAAGGCCATTAAGTAGCTGATAAATGGATGTTTCTATGAGTAGGATTTCATGGTGGATGCTAAATTCAAAGCAATGTCTTTTTTTGAGTGATGATGAAAAATATCTTCATTATGTATGAAAGTGGCTGAGAGTGACAAGCATGCATAATGGATTACCTGTCTATTAAAAGTATGTGTCCAGGTAGGCTTTATTCAGACACATGTGATAACCTCTTTTTAAGTGCAGTACTACTCTATCAGCTGGGGTGTAGTGGGTTATTTTGATTGTCCTAATATGCATCAACTAAGCATTGCTGTTGCACAGTGTCAGTTGCTCCAGGAATTGCTCTCTAAAATGAGCAAACAGTACTCCTGGCAGGACTCAGAAGACATTAGAGATACCAAACATCGAGATACTCAACAGGAAAAGAGTCTCTGCTGTGCTGGATGATCCCTATTCAGGCATATTTACATGCAAGCCACAGCTAGTTATTATAATGACTCTTTTATGTATAGAAACTGCCTGCCCTGCATAGACTTTTCCAGCCTGATGCTCCTAGGTACTGCTGCTGTTAACAGCTGGTCAGAGCGTACTTTGTACATGTGCTGCTCCTTTAGTGGTCCTTTATCGGTGTGCTCTGTACCTGGTTGTGCATTGCAGTCTCTGTCTGTTGTATTTGCTCTGTCCACTTACAGCTCCTACAAGGTAATTCACTTGTTTATTTCTGCTTGTACTGCTGGGAATGAGGACTAATTGCTATCAGAGGATCTCGTTACTCTTTCTATAGCACATCATCTGGACACCACAGACTCCATTACCTAGCAAAACCACCTGCTGATGAACTGAACCTTTTATGTTAACAAGATGGCTCCATAGCAACACTCCTACTGTGACTACAGTGACAGGGCATGTTTAATGTTGGGATCAAAATGGCACTGGGCCACTTGGTGAAGTCTTTGCTCAAATAACCACAAAGTGGACAGCAAGATATTTTCCTTGTAGGAGTGAGAAAGACACAGGAAAGCAGACATGTGCTATGGGCACAGGGGGCTGCTTGGCTCCAGCTAGGCTCAGTGGAGGGGGTTTGCCAGACACCACTCAGAGCACTTCCACTTGGCTTCTGCTCTGAGCCAACCCTGATGGGGTTGCTCCTTCTTCTGGACTCCAGTGGAGTCCATGCCCTAAAGCCTTTGGGAACCTTCCTTGTGATCTCTGGCTTGAACAACAGGGAGTGTATAGCTAAAAAAATTACATTCATGGAGCCTTCCCTGAAACCTGGAGCAGCATAAGGATGGCCCGTGGGGTTTTGTTTCACTTGAAATGTGCTCTTCACCAATGCACATAGTTTCCCTTTGACTTAGCATATCCTCCTCAGCTCTCTGCAGCAAGCAGGTGTTTCTCCATATTTCCAGTCTGTGAACTTAAAGAAATTCTAAAATAATTCATCATTTTATAAATAAGTTATACAAGCTGTCACCACAAATCTGTCACCATGCAGACAGGTGCAAACATGTGCAGTATGAAGAGAAAGATACTGACACTCAGATCAGAATAAAGGCCATCTAAAAGCAATTACATTTCAGGTATTAGGCAAACATGATTATTTAAATTGCTAGTCAAAAACAGTTTATAAAATAGATAATTAAAAAAGATTGACCTGAAAGTTGATTTTAAATTATTCTGTAACGTGCACACAACTCATATAATTGCTCTCTCATGACCCAGTCTCCATTAAAAGGAAATTTCACCTTGGAAAAAAATTACATGTACAGCACATGGTGATTAAAATAAGCACTTATTCTCTGAAATACTGGAAATGATGTGAGGAACTGTGTTGGAAAGCAGGGATGAATTAGCCCTGCATTGCAGACTGTAGTGTGATCTGTCATTTTAACACTCAAGAGGTACTGAGATAGAAAGTATGACAATGCATTAAACCACAGAAAGAACAGATGACCTATTGTATGCTGATATATAAAAATTAAGCTGGGGAAAGTGAAAAAGATCATAGAATCGTTTAGGTTCGAAAAGACCTTTAAGATCATGGAGTCCAACTGTAAGCCTAACGCTGCCAAGTCCATCACTAAACCATGTGCCTAAGTTAATACCTCCAGGGGTGCTGTCAGTACCTATGGCCAAATATATGCATTGGTAACAACACCATCAAATAGAAAAATAAATTAATTTGACCTGTGGCTATCCACAGATACACAATTCAGAGAAACTGGCTGAAGAGATGGACAGCACCAAAGGACATTTTCTGAAGGAAATCTTGTAAGACTCCAGTTTTAATAACGCATAGCTCTGCCAGTCTCATTGCAGAAACATGAGAGCACCCACTTTCAATTTAAAGTGCTCTCCTCCACACGAAGCACTTCTCTGAACCCATCACTTCTCAGGAGGCTCTTTCTCAGGCAGCCTGCATTTTAAATCAAGCAGTTATGACAGTTTTCACTGCAAAAGTGGACAAATTAGTGAAAGCAGCATATATAGAAATTTGGTTATGATAATTGCTGAACAACAGTAATCAGGGTTCCTGGGAAATAACTGACTGGCTCAGATTTTTACAGTGACCATCCACAGAAAAAAGTATAAGTCATGTAGGACTTAAAACTGCTCTCTAGCTTTGGTGCCTAAAGTAATGAGTTACAAAATGGTGCAGGCTGAGATCATTAATCCTCTATTTATTGACAGGTTTGAAAGCTCCGGGTAGGTCTTTGTTAGAAATTCAGCTGAGAGTGCAATCTGCTCCTGCATCTATAATATTCTTGAAACCTTCTGCAGTTTTAGATATGTTTGTTTTCCCGTGATGTGTTTGAGGCACAGTGATGTGGGTAGTCCCATTTTTGTGGATGGGATGTTGAAGTTCAGAGGTAGCACAAGTAAATTATGGTAATTTAGGTAAGTTATGTCTTGAAATCAGATTATCACCACCTCACCTACGTGCCCCTTCTCTGCATAAAACTGGACTTGCAGACAGCAGGCTGCTATTTTCATATTGCAGGAGTTCAGGCATAGTCTTGTGACTTCTGGAGCAGCAGTAGACTGGAGTGGGTAGGAAGGAGCTTTTTTACTAATCTGCTTTCAGAGTCCCATTTTCACATCTGAGTCTTATGATAGGAGATCAAAGCCCCTCATTAGGGACTGAATCCAGTATTTAATACACTTAATGCCCACTTTATATACTCATAAGATTGCCTGATTTTTTTGCATAAAACAATGTCCAAGCTCCTTTTGACACTTAATGAAGGGACAGGATGAATGTTTTTAAGACCTCATTTTTCTATTTCATTGCATGGTGGTGGAGCAGGGCTGACTTCAGTAGTTATACTGTCATACAATCAGCCTGTCAAAAGCAGGATCGGTCTCCTATGCTTTACATGAGGGGATACAGAAATATACTTGTTAATGAATCTGTCTTTCAAAAGCTAGCCTATGATATCGGGCATCATCATCTTTGAAACATTGGGGAATGTCAGAACATAGGATATGAGGGCACACTATCACTCTAAGTTGCATTGGGAGCGATGAACTTATCAATCTCTATTATCCAGCTACTGGAAATAAGACACATATTTCTCCTGGGGGTTTACCTGGAGTGAGATCAAAAGGAAGCTGCTTTCTCCCGTCCCTGCATGAAGGGTCAAAATTTGTTTTGATGAGTGATATTAAAAATAAATAAATATACGAAGTGACCTGAATAACTTGAGCAATTCCCTTGTGATTAAGGCGGGAAGCGTTTGAAACATGAAAAGTTGCCCCTGTGTTCAATTGAGAGAGGTCCTAGTTAATTATTTAGAGCAGCCGAAAGCTCATCAAAAATTTAACCAAGATTTATTTCTCCATGATCGTGCAGGCACCACAATGTGAAACAGAGGCTTTAACTCTGCTAAATGCAGCTCTTGAGTTTTCACCTCCCAGCTTGCCAGTGATGGCTCAGTGGGGCCAATGCATCCTCTTCTCCCATCTCCCCTCTTCCCTAAGCACCTACAGAAAATTGCCTGTGACTGTTGGTCATGCACATTAGCGAGGTGGCTTTAAATAGCATACCCAGGCAAACAGATAGCTTAAGTCATTTGAGCTACTGCTGTGGAGGAGTTGCATTGGCCTACAGCAGACTGTAGCTGTGGGTTTCCAGGCTACAACTGTTTTCCTCTGGTAGACAGTGTCAAGTGCAAGCCAGTCTGCTGTTCCTACAAGCCCTAAAGCTGTCAGGACTTACGGAAGGAAAAAGGAAGTACAGAACACCTTCCCAGTACCCTGCAGACCAGTTAATGTTCATATCCCCTCCTCCTGTAGCACTGGCAGGAATATAAACATTCTTGGTCAAGGTGAAGATAGGATTTTACAGGTCCAGAATAAGACCTTGGGATAAGTATGGTTCCTCGGTCATCCATCTATCTTACTGGGATAAGCGCTGCATTGAATAACATGTCTTTTCCACTCCATTTCTTTTCTTGGGACTGTAATTTTTTGGGGTTCTTCCACTGAATTCCCAGACCTGAGAGGTCAGAGCTTGGTGACACACAGACTACCTAAAATCTCCAGTGCCTGAATCTTCACCATGAGGAGGTGAGTGCAGGACCAGCTTTGCAGCTCAGCTCTTTGCCATCACTAGTGAGCAGCAGGTACCCACAGACCTTAAGTCTGTGCTCCCTTAAATATCCAGTGCTGCAAAGTGGGAGCTGTTTTTAAGCAATTTAGCTCAGATCTCACCAATTTTGTGCACACTGCCTCAGAGCTAGGTCTGGGCCATTGCCCTTTTCTTTGAAGTCCATTGCATTTGTGATTTTCTTTGATCATTGCTGTGGAAATGACTGAAATGTTTTTCTCATAAGTTTGTATGCACACAGGCATAAGAGGCCTGAGAACTTCAGTAAAGGTGAAATATCTGACCTTATCTTGACTTTGTTAGGATTAAAGTAACATTAAATAGGATGAAATTATGTTATAACTACCTTGAGAGACTAATGAGGAGGGAGCAATATTACTCTACTACTTCTGTCAGTATACTCAATACATTAAATGGCTGTGAAAGACCTTTGCTAGCAAGCTTAGTGAGCAGCGATCTAAAAATGCCAGACAGTACCTTAGGATTTCTAAGGTGTCTTCTTTCACTGAGTTTCCAGTGGTGGCACTTGATACCCAATATCTCAACAAGGGACAAAAAGTCCCTGAAAAAAGATAAAATGGGGGGAAAAAAAATAAAAGGAAATCCATTCTTTTCCCACTGTTTCTGAGCAGAAAGGTCACAAAAAAAAAAAGGGAAAACTGGGTTTGCTGAAGAAACTTTGGTCTTGCTGCATTCTCCCTGATTTCTGGAGCTTCCCAGAATGGTTCTGTGCACTGAGCCACAAGAGAGAAAGAAAGAACTCTTTGCCCCACTATCCTGTGCTGATTATCCTGGTTTAGTTGACTTCTTACTCTACACGGCTTCATCATAAAAACTCACTTAGGAAACAGATCTCTGAGTCACTGCATTTAGTTCTTGCAAAAGCCATCCAAAGTTTAGAGATGATCAAGCAGGGGAACAATGCTAGGAATAATGTGGAAACTGCTGAAGAATAAAATAATGGCATGTCTTCATTTTGATTATATGAGTCTGTGATAAACCAGTTCACAAACCCCACTTGTGATCATCTCCTCTGAAATAGAAGAGAACAAGAAAGGATGGAAAGCAGGAAAACACGAGTGTGGTCTGGAAGGAAGAAATGGTCCATATGAGGTAAGCTGAGCAAACATTGGATCCACTGGCTATCCTACTGGGCTTTCAAATCATGAGTGATATTGAAAACATAACCAGGGAACAATTATTCATCCTTGCTCACAATGCATGAAATACTTTCTACACTGAAAAGATTTTTGGTGAATAGCTAAAATAAATCCCCAAATCAAGCTGAATATTTTGATGCTTTGTAAGTGGTAACTAGGGAAAGAAACTGTATAAGGCTTGCATTTGCATTTGAAGTATTACTGTATGTTTTGATTCATTTGGCTCAGTTCATGATATAATGGAGCATAACTGATGTAACTTGGCTTGATGTGTCTCCTTGTTACACATACTGGAACAATATCTGCAGAAACAGTTGAAATTACAAATTTTTTCAGACATCTATTTTAAGGATCAGTAACTTCAAACAAGCAGAGCACTTAGGCATATTTTAAAGGCTTATTTCCTGCAATCATGCATGGGTCATGGCTTAATCCTCATCAGAAAGCACACATTTTGGGATCCTGATTACAGGAGGAGCAGTGAAGGAAGGACACAGAAAGAAAAGGAAAATTATCAGAGTTTTCAAAAAGAGCTCAGAGATCTTGCACCCAACCAGCAAATCTTTGATGCTAATTTAGAAGAGAGCTGATTATTTAAAATTCTTAAGGAGGAACCCCAAGAGGCAAAACAAAGTTGATGATTCAAAATATCTGTTAGGAGAATTAATGTCACTGCTCAGCCCTGTGTGTCCGTATGTGACACAAAGGACAGGCTTTGGAAGAATCAGCTATCCTGGCAGGGAACAGACAGCCTAATGGGAGGAGCAGCTAAATCCAATATTTCTTATTGAATTGTGGGATTTCTTATCACTTTGTAATATGGTTTTTAACAGAAAAGCAGGCCTGTGAATTATTTTTGAGAGAAAGAGTAGAGTGGCTTTGCTCGGCCTAAGCACAGCTTCTGCCAAATGAGATGGGGGAGGAAAAAGGATCTTGGTGTTTTACTTAAGAGAAGTAAAAATACAGCAGCTTTCTGCAGCAGGTAAGAACTAGATTCCAGACCACTTTGAATAAGTTAAGGAAATAATGACATGTGAATAAATTAGGAAGAAAAATACTAAATACATTTCTTAATACATACCATATGTTTTTTGCAGCTTCTTAACAGAAGGCTCTTAAAAGAATACACATTGTCTGCATATACTTTCTACAGTCACCACTTAATAGGCAGAATACTCATTCAGTGGATATTTTAAAAACCTATAAGCATCCCTTTGAAGTCTGTGAATATATGGTGGAAATGTGTTTATTCCTTTCTCTCATACCCAGATGAAGTGGCAAACATTCAAATTTCTTAAGTAATTTAACTTAAGGAATTTGGATATTTGACAGTTGAATAGAAGGTTTTCATATTTTTTAAAAATTAGGGAGTTTCTTTTGCAACACTATTTCATTTACTTTCACATATTATTGAAATGACAGTTCTGGAGTATAGGAATTTTAAAGATACTCTGTTATTACAAATTAATGTTATTCTTGCTTTTAAGAATGTTTCCAAATGTCCTGAGACAGATGCTTGTGTTCATTGGAAGTGCCCCCTTTCTCCTCGTACCTTTCTGTTCTAAGGTTTTGCCAACTGATGTGGTTTACAGAAGCCTCCAGGCTGCTCTCATTTGTACTAGCAGAGTGACCTTGGACTGATCAGGCAAAAAATGAAGGGAGCACAAATCATGCCATTATTCATCTTCATTCCCACCGTTTATACTCCAGTCATTGTCCCTAATCTCCCCAGATACTCCTCCAGAAATTGGGTTATGGCTGTCCTCCCCCTCCACATTTTTACCTGACGCCTGGTGATGCCCACAGCAATACTCAGGGGTTTCAGGTCCAGGGGCATAGGCTCTGGCTATTGGCTCTGGTTCACCTAGGTGAAATGTGGCAAGCAGAAGCACGATTTTAAGGTCTATTTAATCAGCCCAGTAATTCAAAATTTGATGTGAGCTTGAATTGTTTATGTACTAGAGAGGATTCTGCTTCTGGAGGGATTCTGGCCTTGCTGCACCCTGTGTACACCAATTATTGGAAATGCTGCAACCAAACAATGTCTTGAGCAACAGCAGTAATACCAGTGTAGGAAGGATACTTTTCCCAGCACTGTAAAAAATAAGAGACTATTTTAGGAGACATTTCAGCTGTCTTGCAGGAAAGCAATGAGTAACCAAGTAGTTGCAATGGCCATAAAATAGGGACAGAAATGCCCTTGCTAAGATGTGGCAAGGGCCATTGTTTTTATGTGCATTTCTGTATGTGCTGAGCTTCATGCTGCTGTGCCTGCTTCTCCAACACTACCTGAACTGTATAGGTTTAAACCACGAGACTCACGTAATGCCATGACTATGGCACAGATATTCCTATGGCAAATCCTGTAAAAAATACTTGGCATCTTTTCTCTCAGAGCATCACTGACTGGTTTGCCTAATGTAGGCGATGCGTAAGGCGACATAGGAGCCTGGATGCTGTTCTGGTGCTACATTCTCTGAACTCCACCATGATACAAGTCCAACTGTAGTGACTGAGTCTTGCCTTACTGGGCAGCTGGTAGTTGTCAAGGGTGTTTTCAAGCCTTCTGTTGGTGGAGAAAAAGCCAGAAAGGCCAGGCTGCACATTTTATGAAAACCGATTTGCAACTTCCAGATTCAAATATTTTGATTTTTAAGCTCAAATTTCATCTCACTACTGTGAAAAGCCTGTTACTCCCTACCTGTTACACTCAGAAGCACTTCTACAGATGAAAACCAACTTTCCATTCTGCAACCTCCCACAGACATATGCACACACATTATGTTCCCAGTTTAATTGCCTTTCAAAACTGTCTTATCTTGGCACAAACTTGTCATTGGTTTATCTCTGCTCAGGATAAATGTATACCTAATCTTATTACTGGATGCACTCAGAGCAAGCAATCTCATTAATAGCTACCCTTAAGGGATTTTTATCCATGGATCAATTTCATAATTGGAACACAGCTACATAATATATAAATATATCCCTTCAATGGCACAGCCGTCCTCATGCTGTTCAGTCTTGCACATCTCATGAAAAAAAATCCAGAAAGAAAGAATGTATTTTTAAACCAGAAATCCTTCTTGGAAGCTTGTTAGGTTTTCAGATCACACCACAGGCTTACAAGCTTGGTTTGATGGGTTCATGATTGTTACTGGATATGCGAGTTCTATCGTATTTAGCCTGGATAGTCACTAAGAATAGTTTCCCCTATTCTTGGTGGCAGTGCATTGAACTTTGTATGTTCTTTGTTGTAGCCTATAGATTTCTATAATGGGAAAAACCTAACTTGTTAGCTACATATCATATTCAAAAGCAGCAGGAGCTGTATAGCTTTTTAAAAATTAAATTATGTTCATTATTCCATGACTGCAAGATACCCTGCTAAGAGTGTAATAGCTTAAAGGCTTCCTATGCAACTTTACTTCATCATTAAATAATTATACTCTGTGTACCTGAACTACACTTTTATCACATCTCAAATAAAGGATAGTTAGCGAGCAGGAGTCATTACTGAGGCTGAGTGAACCATTCATAATTAAACCTGAGCCAAGCAAAACTTAAGTTTCCAACAAACTTCCATTTAATTCTATCCAAGCCCCAGCAAAATAAAGGATACGTTTACTGCACCCAAGCCACAGCAAGCATTACTCACTTTGGAGTCTGTGGGTTCCCAGCCCCTGCCACACTTCTGCCAGGATCATTGCACCTCTGATCAAAAGGGATTAATTTTATTTCTCTCTCCCACTCTGCAGGCACACAGTGAAGATGGGCATTACTGCAGCTCTTGGAATGCATGCATAAGAAATTAGCAAGTATTTTACAGTTCTACCTATTTGTAGCTGCAAGCCATGCAACTGCACACAAGGTTTTTCACAATGACACCACTGGGCATTGCCAGCCAGCTAGTTAAAATGTGAGAGAAATTGCTGTTATAATTCCAAAGGCGGATAGTGGTTTCAGTGATAAAGATGATAAACTAAAAAATGGCCAGAAGTGTAGAGTTACTGTGTTTGATTATCAGCAGATCCCAAATCACTCAAAAAAAATCACATAATCCTCACCCAGCTGCCCATAGTCATCTTACCCAAGGCTGCCAACAGCAAAATATTCTGTCTCTGCCAGTGTGATGGGAAATGGGTTGCAATGAAAATAGAGACATTCATGGATGTGTGTTCTCATTGCAGTTAACATGGGACTTGGCTGCTGCAGGTGCACAGGACAGGCTGGACTGCACTGACTCCAGAAGCAGTTCTCATGAAGAACTGAAGTTTCCAGGCATTCTGGTATGAAGCAGGAAAATCTCTGTTTAGATGGAAAGACCAGAGCCCAGAATGTGTCAGCTCATCTTAGACCACTTTGTCGTTGGAGAACTCGCCTACAGCTTTATAAGCGCTACCAGGGCTAAGAATGGGAAAATAAAATGGCCTCATATTAGTAACAAGACACCCAGTTTGAATCATAATGGCAATTCACCAGCAAGCCTTCTTCCTGAGGGACGTGATGAATTATCTGCTGCTTGTGGTCTTTAAATTGAATCTTTCCATAACACAAGCTACATTTCAAACAAAATAGCTAACTAAAGCATGCAGGAAAGAAGGAAGGGTTGGGAGGGCAACTGATTGATAGGGAGATTTCTTTTGAGCGTGCCATTCAATTGCTTCATTTATATTTCATTAAGCATGAAATTATGTTTATAATTATATTAGACAACTGTGTGAGAGATATTAGCTCATAAACCCAGACTGAATTAAAACAATTATTAATTAATTATTATTCTGGGCTTTCATTTTTAATGAAATTATGCTTCTGAATTCAAAGCACTAGTGAAGGCATGTTATTTTAATTTGGAAAAATATCACTCTGATTGGCTCCTAAGTAACCGAGAGAATAGGAGTAGGTGTTATTTAATGCAAACACCATCTCATCCAAGAATGCATTTTGCATGATCTATAAGGGGAAAGAGGCTCCAAAATGGACAAAAGGAAGAAAATCCTGTCTAAAGGTTGTGCTGCAGGGGGGTGGTGCAGCACACAGGGGCAACAGGGGGGGCTATCACATGATAGCCTGAATGTGTACTTGAGCCCCTGCAACATTCCCCTGCTTAGCCATGACTTCAGCCAGCAGTCAGTCCTTGTGACATAGGACTAAAAGTGACATAAATGACCGGCTAGCAGCCAATACTTCTTGCTAGGATCTGGCCTCATCCACAAACTCCTGTGCAGCAGAAGGGGAGTGATGGCTCAGAGCAAAATGGGACCTTCTCTATAGTTTGGGCATATGCAAAAATCAGAGCTGAGAAAGGTTTATTTCATCTATAATCTATCAGGACTATGCCTCCCTGTTATACTTTCTACTTCTTCCTATGATATTAATACATATGCAAAAATCACTTGGACTTCAAAAGGACATTCTCAGCTGGTGTAAGAGCTGAGGATATTTCCTGAGGTGTCGCAGATATGGGCAGCTTTCATAAAAAAGCTCAAATCTTTAAGGCAGTGCTGTAGCTTGCGAAAAGTTCTTCAGTTCACCTTCGTGTATTTTTCTATTTCTTTCTAGATCTCACAGTTATTCTGTTAATGATTAAGGATCTCAAGCACTTTAAAACAAAGTTTTCACCTTCAGATACTTTTCCAATCTGTGCGAAAATAACAGGCTCCTTGCTGGCATTTATCTTACAATGTGCTCTCTGGCACTCCAGCCAAAAAATATTTTGAAACACGTTTCTTTTCAGCTCGGAGCTTTGTCAGTGCCAGGCAACCCACTTTTTAGTTTATTTTTAAAGGCTGGGGTTTTTTTGGCTTCTCCTTTTCTACTTTCTTTTCCTCTGTGTGCAGCTGAGCACATGGTTTCATTCACTGAAACAGCTGATTGCAAAATTAGACAAATACTTTGACTTTGCCCCTGGCTTTCATGGCTTCTGTACTTCTGAAGACTCCATTCACCTCTAATTACATGTCCATCGAAATCATGCAGAGAAAGAACAGTGTAAGTTGTTAGCCCCCTAAATGAACATGCAGCTCAGTAGCTAACAAAGGGATTAACACTTGACAGTAGAAGCATTGCATGCTGAAGGAGAGGGTCATCAAGTGACTGCCTATTACACAGAAATAATTGCCATCCAGTGCTGAGAGAAACTGATGTCCACAGGCTGTGTTTACTGCAGAGATGCGTTTTCCCTCAACTCTTACCCTTCTGCTTTATCTGTCTTTACAGAAAACAAGGAGAGCCATTGCTGGGCAGGGAATGGAGAGATGAGAGCTCAGGCAGAGGGAATCAGTGTGGACTGGCTGGGGAGCATGAAAATGGTCTATGGAAATGCAAGGTGATTTGAAGCCCAAGGACATTCAATAAGAACCTTCCTATTGAACAGAGGACTTCTGCCCCCTAAACAGAACCCATACATTTTAGGTTTTTAAATACTGCTTTGCTTAATCCTCCGTTGCCAGTGTGGCATCTTTATACAAATAGTTGTTTGTATTGGGGTTGGATTTGGGTTTGTTTTTTTTTTTTTTTAGATCTTCTTTAATAAAGAGAATATAAAGACATAATAGAAGTATTTTTCTTCTCCCCCTACCTGGCCTTTTGTTATTTAAAAGCACTTTATGATTCAGGACAGTATCTACACTACAGTGAGCATTTCATAGATTAAGATATCCCCAGATAGCTAATGTTTTACCTTTTTTAGAATACAGTTCTTATTCATGAAACTTAACAGATCTGTTAATTCTGTGGCCACTATGAAGAAGTACCTATGGAGCACTTAAGAATTCAGTAACAATTACTAGATAGAATAGGAGGCTGAGTCAGAGGATAGTGGTCATCACTGTCATCATGTGCTGTTGATGGATTACTGGATTGTGCTTGCTGAAAACATGCTACTGCATTAGCATAATGTGATATGGAATATCCTGTTATGCAATAAGAGTGATCTTGCAGTTTGGAAAGATTTTGGGTAAGACTTCCTGCTGGAATAAATATCACTCTGTTGAAGTCATTGCAGCTGTTACAATTCAAATGGGCTGAGATTTGTTCCCTTGTCTTGAAGCAGACAAGGACAAAATAATGCCTGATGTTAGGGGAGCATTCAGCACATGCTTGAAGTTGAGCAGAAAGGGGCATTATGTTGGATTTCTGAGCAGGATGTTTTTTTTTTTCCTTTGTGCGCTGAATTGAATTGCTTGCAATGTAAAACTTGTGTCCCAGTGCATGGCTGGGATTTCCAGGTGAGCAAGGTCTGGGGCTGGCATCTGTCTAATTATTTTAACCTTACCAACAATACATGGTGGAAAAGTTTTGGCCTATTCTGGATAAAGGTGCCATTCCATAGCAAGTTAGCTCAGCCAAAGTAATTTAACTGGAATATACACAGATAAGTAAGTTTGGCATTTTTAGCCCAATTTAAATACAGAAAATTTTGTGCAGGCATTTTAAGTTATCTCGTCAGCCACTGAGATGAAATATCATAAAGATACGTAACTAAGGCTGAGAAAAGACTCAATAGCAGCGGGGTGTATTGTGCAATGTGAAAAGGATGTTTATATCCAAACATCACATGCACAACTGAACATGAATTCACATTAGATCAACTTGAGCTTCAAACATATATTTAGTAGATACAGGTTGAACAACTGCTTTTCAGGTAGTGAAGTACTGATATCACAAAGGTTTTAATCTGATGAAATATCTGACTTCTAAAGACCCAAACATGGCTAATGTTTTCAGCAGCTTGTTGAAGAGCAACGTCTGAGCACAGGTGATGATACCTAATTGTCTGTTATTATTAATGTCTTTTTTAGTCTGTATCTTTAGTGGCATGTCAGTTTTGCCATGATAAGCTCTGTAGAAATTTGTAATGAGTGAATCTGAAGACATGAATCCGCATCTCCGCTACTGACATTGTAATACTTCATTATAGAGCATCAACAGAGTGTATGAGGTGCGTGCTGGTGCCCAGGACCGGGGGTCAATAAGTATGTACACAGTCACCACATTCCCTGTGCACATGGCCACTGCCCAGCTGAACAAGCAGTCGTCACTCACAGAACAACTCTTTCCACCAAGCACAGTGGAGGAATTCACGAGCAAAGGCTGGAGGAAAAGCTACAGAAGAAGTGACTATGGGAATAATGGGAAATTTATGCATGAGTCAATGGGTATCCCACAGACTATCTTCCATTCACTATGGAATACTTCTTTCTCATCTGATGAAGTGACATCTGGTTAGTATATTTGCCTGATTATTTAGTTCTCTGCATCACTTGGAGCAATGTAATCTCTCTAATTGGCACACAGATTTTTTTCCAGTATGGTTAAAATAGCAGATTCTCTGTTTAGCTTCTTTCATGGTTGTTTTTGCTATCAGCCCCAGAAATCATGCAAAAGAAATGATTTTGTCTAATTTTGTTTTTATTCATTCACAGAGTCACCATATTTGCAGCCTTTGCAATAACATTTAAGTCTACATATAAAGAAAATAAAATGCCCTAATTAATTTTCTGCATCACTGAGATGGAGCTTCAGTCAAATGAGGAAGGCAGACGTTGCAGATGTCAGAGCAAGCCATCCTAGAACCAAGCCTCCAGCACTATTTGAGAGCAAAAGGTAAAATGAGACAGTAGATGAGATGCAAATGCTAATTATAAGAGGTTTCTGGATGAGATAAGCAAATCTCCTTGTAATCTTAAATAAATCTGAAGCTTTCATGCTGTGTTCTCACCCCATCCTGAGTCCATCATGCATTTGCATTTTATTTCTGAAAACATTCCTCACTGCATTTTGATGCTTCAGGCAATAGGAGATGAAAAGACTCTTCTTTAGTGTTAGTTGTTAAAACCCTAAAGGTTATTTCCTGAAGAAAAGAGGGTGGTCTCTGCCTTCACAATACCATAGATTTTCTTTAATATAAACAGGCCTGTTTTTAAAGGCTAGATAATAATGATCCCCTCAAAGACATCTGGGTATTTCAGAGCTAGACCTACAAATCCACCACTTGGCTGGAAAAGCTCTTGATCAGGAACATGCTCCAAAAAAGAATACTTGGAGACTGTGTAATAATGTGAGCCTGCTAGAGGTAAAGTAAGCAGGGTGGTATCATGGGTTTTCATTGGGGTTTTTTTGTTGTGTTTTTCTTTTTTGCTATAAGCGGCTGTATTAAAGCATGGATACTACTGATGGGATTAATATTTCTCAACAGATTGTATATGCAGTGTTAGACTTTCTCATACTCTGACTACTTTAATTTCCTCAGGAGGCTTTTATTCCGGTGTGTCTAAGCAGTTTAGCAACATTCATTAGGCCTCCTGACACCCCAGCTATTGACGAAGAGAGCTTTCGATGCCCACTTCACAGAAGTGGTCATCCTGAAATGCATTTAGTTGGTGAGAAGTGGGCAGAAAAGGCTAAAGTATCCCTGCTTCCAGGACAGCAACAGACATCATAAAGAGGTTAAGAAAAAATTTCCTTTACATAAGGATAAAACTGAAAGTGGTGAATTTGTAGAGCTTGGAAATAGAAAGACATGACAATAGTCTTCTAATTCTTAAAAAGTCTGCAAAGAAGGTGTGTCTGAAATATTGTCCAAGTCATCAAAGGGGCAAGAAAAGTGCCTGGCTCCACATGCAGCAAGGGTTTAAATTAGAGATTTGAAAAAGCTTCCTAATGAAGGATACTTCATTACTGAGTCTGGCTGCTGAGGAAAGCTGTAAAGTCTAAGTTATAAAGGACCAATTAGAGTAACACCTGTCTGGAATGGGCACAGCAGGATTCTGCTTCCATGCAGTGAAAATGGACTTAAAGTCTCTATCATGCTGTGGTGCTATTTTGTATTCCCCAAAACCCCATTCTGGTCCTAAGATTTCATTTTTGTTAGATGCATATATCCCTAGACTGTATGCAAGTTGTCTAAGCTCAGCTATAAGTGCTTTCAGTCTGTTTCACTTCCATAGCACTAGCCTGTCTGGGAAAAAAACCACACTGTAAACCTAAATTATGTGAGATCAAAGTCATCTCATGAGAAAGTCATGCAGATTAAAACTAATTTCATTATTCTGAGTAGAGCAGCCAGTGTTCCCTAGGGAAAAATGCGTCTTCTTGACTCTTGAGCTGGTATCCTAGCTGACCTAGGAATGTTGGAGAGAGGGTATTTCCCTACAGTCCTCAGTGAGGTATGCAAACGTTTTCCTGGTTTCCTCAGACACTGTGAATGCATTACCTTTGGATGGTTCCCTGAACTGACTGATTTGGTTTCCTGGTGCCCTGTATGAGATGTGTGGATATGCATTCACAACTCTGGATTCCCCTCTGAAAGCCAGGATCCTTCATGCCAAAGTCAGTGCTGCTTGCTAGGGTTCTGAATCCCTGAATTCTGTCTTAGTCATGAGTTGCAAGAATGCTATCCAGTATTGTAAGTAAGTCAGCAGCATCCCCCAAATAAGATGATAAAGCAGCTGTGTTGGCTCTAGAGCAGCTTAACTTTAAGCTTCTGAGTATGATGAATTATTGTTTAAGGAGATGTATTCATAATTCTGTTCCTTCCAAGCAGGTGGTTGATATTTTGAGAGCCCTGCTGTATCAGCACTATGTATATTTGGCACAGAAACTGCATGAATATTATAAATTCTATATTTAATTGGGTCTCATAAAGAAATCCTCTAAATCATAGTCATCCCATCAAACAAAACAGGAAATTGACATGGTGAGGTTATTCCATAACATTACTTCTTTTTTCCCCTAAAGGTTAGACAAAACTTTGTTATTTCCTTAGAAGAAAAAAAGATGAGTCAAGTATCTTTGATGTAGTCCTATTTTCTGAAAGTAACATAAAATCCTACTTCTTAGCACAGAAATCAAGTAATGTGAGAAAATACTTTTATATACAACACCAAGCCTCCCTGAGCCAGCACTCAGCCAAAAAAAAGCTCTCTGTTTAGGCTTTCAGCAAGACCACAATGCCACTGTTCATTCAGGTTGCATCCTATCTTTCCAGCTTTTTATATCTTCCTTGAATATTTCTGTATCTCTGTCTCATGTATTTTTGGCATAAAATATCACAGTATCATTTGCTATGCATTAGGTGGTAATACTCCTTCATTGACATTTGTGAATGTTAGGTGGCATTGTATGGTGGTGGGGGGGTGAGAGTTGCTGTTGTTTCAACATACTGGGGCTGCAAAAATGCTGATGTGTTCTGCTTTTCCTGGATGAGAGTTATTTCCATAGAACTATGAGGCTATGATAAAGGGACTAAGTCATAACAAATAAAAGAGACAGTTTAAACATGTATGAGTGAGTCTTACCTAATAAATAGGGGTAAAATACACATGCCAATGCAAGTAAAAGGAGATTTATATTTAGTTTCCCAAAGTGGTTTTGAATCTGTAGATGACTGAAAGTGCTTTCATTGTTAATGTATTGAGATTCCATACCATTTGATTCAAGTTAAGTATTATTTGCACCTATTTTATCTATAGTACACCTATTACATCAAATCAAACCAGAGGCAAGAGACTTGCTGTATCTGACAAACTGAATAAAGGGACTGGGGGTTGATTTTGGCACCTGACCTGCTTTGGCATCTTTTGCCTGCAGAGAGCTTGTCATGGGAGACAACAGCTTGCTATAAGGAGCAAGAGAGAGGCCAGTGAGCCTGCTGAAACACCCACTGAAACTTTTGCATGACAGCATTTTCTTGACAGGCTGCTTCAAGTGCTCTCTAGAGTTATTTGATCTGGTCCTCCAAACCCTGTTCACACAGCTTCTCTTTACTGCTCTTACTGTGGAATTCATCACAGTCTATTTTATCTGGGTGAGAGCTGAGCATACACATGGTTTCGAGTCCATGCAGTGCATCTACAAATAGTCAGACTGCTATACAAGGTCCCTGGCCTTGCTTATCAGAGTGAAACGGCTGGGACTGCCTTTCTTGATAGGCCAAGGTGATCCTGAAGCATTGCACCGCAGGCAATTGCGAGTCCTAACTTGCAACAGGCAATCCGTGCACTTACTTGTCATATGTCAGGGAAAGGTCCTATTTGAGATTGTTTGCAGATCTGTGTTGAAAAGCCTCTTTGATATGAGTGGATTGTCCAGGTATGGCAAGAATGGTACTTTTGATAACATTTGAACATGACAACTGTGTTGCACAGTACAATAGCAATGTAAAAGAAAAGCCACTCACATTAGCAGCTCCCATGCTGAGTGTAAGCTAAACGACAAAGCAAAGGGTGATCACTCCATCTGCCCTGGTTTTCATCCTCTAACACAAATGAAACCTAGTGACAAGCTGCAGTTGTGTCTTTCAGAGATGTCTATTTTGATCTTGTTCAGCAGCAACATGTACCCCAAATCCATAAATCTGCAGAAGTTTCAGGGAGAAAAAATTACAGGGGATCAAAAGGAAGCTAGCAAGAGGACAAGCAGGGGACATGATGCCTGCTGCTGGTTTCCAGTTTGCTTAGGGAAGTGGGAAATGGGCAGCACAGTTTGAGAAATTAATACAGTTACACTAAATAATATATGTGGTTTACCCTTTTTTTTCCCTCTTATCCAGAATGATCCAAGACGAAAATTGGCCAACAGCCCACTGTGGGGGAGCAGGGCTGGTGTTTTATGCACCAAAGAGTTCACTGCAAGTATGAATAACGATAAAATTAAGTCATAGTGACCAAGATCCTTTGAGCAGGCAGGATTTCATGAACATGGTGAAGGAGACCTGAAATGTATTGGAAAGACCATGCCCAAATGGAATTTTCACATTTTTCTATTACACAGAAAAAATACGTTGGCCACCAGAAAAGGAACTGAGCTTTACTGCAATAGAAGTCAAGAAGTAACTGCTGAAGTCACTGGTATAAGCTAATGAGGTATGAATATACTTTAATACACTAACTAATACCTTCACATGGTTTCCTGTTGATTTCAGGGGGACTATTTGTACAGCAAATTACTGCTGTGTGGGAGTAAGTCTATGAGTACCCAGGTTTTTGCTAAAATAAGATTACACATCCATTAGACTATCCAGAAACTAGAACATTGCAATATACTGTATTACCATGCACTGAAGATAGGTCCTTGGAAATTATTCAATAGATATATGGAGAAGACCAATTTCCTCAGCAACAGCAAATCTCTCAGGCACTGCAGTTTAGGTGACGATTCAGCTCTTGGAGTAGAATCCATTTAACTTTGGATTTGGAAAGGACAATGCTGGAAGTTAGGGAGAAGCAGACTTATGTGTCACTGGATTATAATGTGGAGGATATTTTGCAAATAACCTGTCCTCTGAAACTGCTGACTGTAAGATGCTTTAGGAATATTCACATTTTGCCACAAGTACAGAAAGCTCATCTCATCAGATGACTTAACAATACATTTCACTTGCATAAGTGAAACATTTATGTTCCCATTACAATTATGAGAACATCTTTCAGTTATTATGCTACCTGGCAGCAAGGTGAAGGGTATTGATCCAGGCCTATGGCTCATTTACAAACCATATTTATATCATGACTCTTAGTGAGAGCCTTTTTGGGGAAAAAACAGAGTATATGAAATACTCTTAGGCATTTGTCCTGGGTTCAGCAGTAGCAGTCATTTTTCTCCTTCTTAGCAGCTGGTGCAGTGCTGTGTTTTTGACTTCTAGCCTGGGAACAGCGCTGATAACACCAATATTTTTAGTTGTTGCTAAGTAATGTTTACTCTGACCAAGGACTTTCTGAGTCTCATGCTCTGCCAGGGAGGAGGCAGAGACAGGACACCTGACCCAAACTAGCCAAAGAGGTATTCCATACCACAGCACATCATGCCCAGTATATAAACTGGTGGCAGTAACCCACGGGGGCTAGATTGCTGCTCGAGTCGGGTTGGGTATCACTCGGCTGGTGGTGAGTGGTTGTATACTCCTCCCTTGTTATTTCCCTTACAATTTTCATTATTGGTGCTAGCAGTAGTGGTTTGTGTTATATCTTAGTTACTGGACTGTTCTTATCTCAACCCGTGGGAGTGACATTCTTTCAATTCTCCTCTCCATCCCTTTGGGAGAAGGTGAAGAAGAAGGTGGGAGTGAGCAAGCAGCTGCATGGTTCTGGGTTGTTGGCTGGGCTTAAACCACAGCAGTGTTAAACAAATGGCTTAATAAAAAAAATGCTTTGGCATAAAATGTTCAAAACATCTTAAGAACAAGGAAAAACAAGTACGTGGGTCAGTGAATTGCTCTGAAGCAAACTATTTCATATTGCTGTCATAATAAGAGCTCAAGCAAAGGGCAATCTCCCTTAAGAAAAACAAAATGAGAAATCATGGGCGGTCACTCCTACTCCAAAGAGTTTCATGTGGTTTATGCATGGGAAAATGAGAGAGGCTGAGTTTTTCCCCTGTGAATCACAGAGCCCTGGCTGGCATTGGGAACAGATTCAAGATTTCTGCATTCTCTATTCAGTCCTGCCATTCTTTCTCCAAAAGCTAGGTCCAACCTTGGATCTGTTAACTATGGTAAAGTCTCCAAACTACTGCTTTGGTAACTTTTCCAGTGCTATAAAGCATTTACTCCTGACCTGTTCTCTTACCTTCAAAGAGGCAAACTAACAGTATGCCCTGGGACACCATCTTCTCAATTCTTTTTCCACCCTTGCTCTTCTTACAGCCATTTTTAGTGGTATTGGATGGAAAGAACTGTCTATAAACAGGGACAGTGCTGTTGCAGGTAAATTTAAAGAAGGAAAAAGAAAAGTTTCACAGCTAGAAGGACTGCTGAGAAACTGGAGATCTGTTACTACTTAGGCAGAAGACCTCACACCAATGTCCTTTTAGAATACTGCAAAATGCATGCTGCTCTGCAGCCACCAGTTCCAACAGCAAGTGGGCAGCCATTGAGAACATGACTAAGTGCTGCCTGCCTCTTCTCAAAAGGTGATTTGTTTCTACTAATGCAGAAAATGAGTATTGTTCTACTTTGTTTCTGTGTGTTCTCATGTATGCAGCTATCAATGGACTATCTGGGCTCTTTCACATTTCAGAAATGGTTTCATCCTATTATCGTTCTCAATGGTATTGAATTTTAAAATCACAATTTCATTTGTTGCAGCATTTATGGCATTCAGTTGTCTTCTTTTTCTGAGGTTAAGAAAGTTGTTTTATTTCCTCAAATTCAGTGACAAAATCTACCCAAAGCCAGAGCTGTTCCTTGTGTTCTAAATACATACATGAAAAATACCAGCTAATTAGTGCCAAATTCAAATGCGAAAGGAATAGCCATTATTTTTAGGTTATATGCATACACTACTTACTTCCTTTACCATTTCTGAAGAAAGATCAGCCACTGCGTGCTGTTAGTACCACTGAGAATACTAAAAAAGCTGTCACAAAATGATATCTTGATAAAACAAGACGACCTTTAAGATTGAAGCTGTGGAAGCAAACCAGATAAAAAATGGTTCCAAATGCACACGAAAAGTTCTGCAATGAAAGGAAAATTGATTACTCTCATATTCTTAATTATATTAAAAGATTGATACAATTAAAGTAGGTATTTTAAAACGGAGGGACTTCAGAATGTGCTGTCTACGCTATTCATTTCTGAATGAACTTCCGTTTTTTTCCATATATGAAACAATGCTGGAGGTTTTTTATTTACACACGCTTTTGATTTTCCCACACATACTCTAGAGCCAGGATGAAAATTTTCACAGCAGTAATTGATTACTAACGGGTCACTTTAAACCATGTGGTCTTCCTTCCTTGTAATTACCAAGTGGCTCTATGTCCTTATCCATTTAAAAGGTTTCTAGCAGCAGACAGCAGCTGGGGGTCTATTCTTGTTGCTCCTGAGTAATCTTGTTTGGTACAAAATATCAGAATTTGCGAAGGAGCCATCCATTATTTCAAGGTTTCTGTGTACAGAAGCTCTCATGCAGAAAAGAAAAATCATTAAAAAATCATGATAATCCCAAAATGTGTGCTAGCATCAATTGTATTTTCTTCTCTCCACATTCTAGACTTGATTTTGCAGTTACATACAAGTGGACATAAAGAGTTTGAGGCAGGGTCAGATTTTAGTTATATTTTTGCATAATGCCTTAGAAAATGAATTCCTAATCCCTGATTCTAGCTGGGTAGGTCATCTGCCCTAAATATAACAAATAATATGAAAATTCAGGCTTTGCTGCTGTTGAAAAGAAATGAGATACTGTGAGGATGAGCAGAGTTGAGGGGAGGGTGTGTGACCTTTCAGTAATCTCAGTTTGGATCTATAGATTACATCTATTCTTTTTGAACATATTACCCCCCCAAAAAAAACCATAAAATGAATCAGGAAATTCACAGCATCAGAATTACAGGGTTAAAATTTGAATTAGGTTGTGGAAACAACTCAGTGGGAGGGGGTCTGTTATTAATTGAATCAACATCTTGCTCACAGCTACAAATCTTGTGAAACATCCAGCTATGTTTTAAATGTTAGTCACATTCAGGAAGGCTTTCTTGGCCTGCACGGATTGAAAAGACAGGTGGAGGGTAATGAAGTGACTGAAATGGGAAGACCCCCAGGTGTTGACGACTGCAGGATTCCTATGGCCAAGGAACTGAAGCAGGAAAATCTTGCCCAGCGTGTGACATGGCAGGAAACAAATAAGGATTCTTGTGCACTCCACATTAGTTACTTTTGAAAGAACTGGGATTGAATCACAAGTAATTAGCTGATCAAAATATCCATTATATCCTACCTTCACGTTCACTAATATTGGCATAAAGATTTTCCTGGGGAAAAAATTAATATTGATGTCCTTCAGTTGAGCTGTTAGTGAACTGAAATCATCATAGGCTTTCTGGATTCAGGGAACTCCTTGGATGAAATCCTTTGCTTGCTTTCTTTTTCCTGGAAGGATTTCTCCCCCTTTTCCTCCCTCTGAGCCCCATGGTACACCCTGAACTCCTGCTTAGCCAAATGAAACTCACCAATGGGATTGCAAAAGGGAGAAAGACAGACTGTTTATCTGAAAAACTACCTAAGAAAAAAGTAGGAGAATTCTGGTTTCTCCCTTCCAGGGCAATAAGGAGAGGAAAAGAGGGTTCTCATGCCATAAAACTCAACAACAGATTCATTTTTACCTCAACAGGAGGGGATCCCTGATGTCATATGCAAAATCATTTGCTTACCTGTCCCAGGAGACTGAAGGCTAGAGCAAACATCCCATGCAAAGGGGGTCTGAACATGATGCTATTTTCCTACTAAAAGGGGATTTGAGATTTCCAGCCCCCAAAACTTTGTGGTTCCCACAGTCCTTTGAATGTGGGACAGTTAGCAGGCAACCAAAATTTAATCTTCCCTGAAAGGCCAAAATTTCCACCTTGAATTTCTTTCTTTGTCCTTATTCTATTTGTATTTGTGTTTAATAGCAAAGAGAAAACAAAGAGAGGGAGTTACTTGACAAATTTGAATTGGGATATTTTTACTGTCTTCAGCTTAATCCAGATAAGGACATTGATATTAAAACAGGGAAAAATCTCTGATGGATACACAGGGATTTCCAAAGCAAATGTCGCATGCACAATTCAAGACTTCTACTCAGGGTCTGATTCTGAGAAGTATGGCAAGCATCCAGTATCCCTTTCCAATACAAGCTTAAAGTGAAGGAGTGTAATAAGCAACTCTAAGATGATAAGATGTTAAAACTCTGATTAACTCTTCCTGTTAGGGGCCAAACAGTTTTATGTTGTCTTAGTAAAAATTAAGTAATGTTAAAGACATATTTGTCATTAACATCATTGCCAGGGAGCCCTGGAAATACTGAAGAATAAATGGCCCTTGCCATGGACACTATTTTGAATTAATAAATTAGGAATAGGTTTTCATAGGATTTTACTGACAATCTCAGAGAAACACCCTCCAACTTCTTGGATAACCACAACTCATATAACTAACCTGTTTTTCTTAATCTCAGAGCTGATTGTGTATGGCACACAAATCATCCCTGAAACTAGACTTGTACATACTCAGATTAATGTATTTTTTGATCTATGTATCTTAGTGCTTCATAGAGCTCCATGTTCTTTATAAAAGTATCATTAATTTATCTGAAGTAACAGCTTCTCTTTTGCCAGTGCTACCTGTTTGCTATGTTATGCTATCAAATTGACAGACTGGAGTGCAGTCCCTTGGCCTTACATAGTGGAAGAAAATAAATGGTTGCCTTTGCATAAAGAAGGAAAGGAAATGTTCTGCTTGAGGGTTATTTATTCCTTGTTGAATAAACTTTCCACTTTTAAGGTGTATTTACAAGTGCAGACTGTGCTTTTAGAGGGTTGTAGGATTTGGTCTGCCATGAATACAGGAAAAGGCAATAATTCTTTGCAACCTGGCAGCACCGATTCAGTTGAACCTTCTAAGTAGAAGGAAACTGTATTTTAGAAATAGTCCATCCAAAGCAAAGCCTTTGCTGTGTGTCTATCCTTCCTTCAACACTTTGGAGTTTAGTTCAAAGGCAGCACTGCAGTTCCTAGGATAACCCATGTCAAGTAGATAAGCGACCAATGCAGGTGGATTTTAAGCTCTGAACATCTCTTTCCATTCATTCTATTCTATTTCATTATGAACTTGTAGATTATATAAGAAATATAAATAAATACACTGTTCCTACAAAGCAGGACATGTCTTCCCATCTCTGCCTATCCGAACACACAGCCTGTGTGCTATAGCTCTCTGTGTGTTCAGACAATTAGTGCTATGCTTTGTTTCTGTGTTTGGACCGTATGGCTAAATCTCAACCCATATGTTACAACACTGCTATTGAAGGTGATTTGGAAAGGCACCCTAATTAAACGGCACAGTTGGCTAGCTAGGAAATTCACCAGTGTGACTTAATAGAACAGTATGAGTCAATTTGGAGAGTTGGTTTTATCTGGGGGAGCTCAAGGCCATGTTTGATTTTGATTGCTGAATTAAGCATGCAAAATGGAGAATCCATAAGCATAGGACCATGTTTAAAAAAAAATCTTACCTGTGGGATCTGAACTTCAGTTTTGTAGGCAGAACATCCATAGATATGGTCTAGAGGAAGACATTCTATGTCTGTATATAATTACCCATGGCAACTCTGACAAGATCACTGATCTGCATTCAAATTCACATCAACTTGCATTGCATAAATAGAAAATCCAAAACAACAGCTTCCAGTGCAATTTGCTGCTGAATGTATTTCAGATATCACATAAACTGGCTGAAATGAGGCCAAAAGTTTGCAGAAGATTTGTACCTTTGATGTTCTGGTTTGACAAAGGTGGCAGCGTAATCCAGGGAAATGCTGCACTGCAGTACCTCTTCATTGCTGAGGACCTATAAAAAATGAACAAATGTAAACTAGGACCTTAACTACACTACTGCTTCTCTTGGAATTGCAAGAATTAGGCCAGTCCAGGTCACAGATGAAAGCTATAAGCCATCTTCTGCAAGATAATGGGTCATCAGGTCAAGTCCAATAAGCATTAATGCACAGTAACTTTCTACTGTCCCAAATTCAAATTGATAGCATAGCTAACTCTCAACTGTAATTCAGAGGAATAAAGCACAACATTCCCCCACTTGCAAGGAAAGGAAAGAAAACAAACTGTGCAAAAATACAGGGGGCACTGACTTTCCAAAAATATGGTTGCTCCAGTCAGCCTCTTTTGACTCTTTGCCCTCATCTTCAGTAGGAGTATTTAGAATCATGGCCCACTGGCACTCACAGATATTGGTGCTTAGCCTGGTTTTGGAGCTATCTCTTACTGCAGTTACTGAGTAATACCTTAGGTCTATTAAACACTTTAATTCATTTAAAGGAAAAAGAAAAGCACAATAGGGACTATTACAGAAGTATCTTAGGGTGACATTTTATCCTCCTTCTGTCATGAGCCAAGAGCCAAAATAATCAGAAGAGAGAGCAATGAGCCATGGAAAAATGAGCACAAGATGACACTTGGATCATTGCATGTCAGAAATGCCATACAGGACCAGAACATTGTCTTCAGTCAGCAATGACATCAGTTTGTCATTGTCTTCACCATTGTTTAACTGGACACAGCACTGCTCAATTATCACCTGTCCATCCCATCCTAAAAATAAAGTTAAACTGTCATCATATTATTGGAATTCCTGACTATTTTATATGCTGGCTACCCTGTCACTGTCATCCCCTGCATCACTCCTGTGCACTGTGCGATACAGGCATTTCAGGTAAGTTGCAATGTGAGATGTACTGAACCCCAGGGACTGGATAACTGAGGGAGTTCTGGTAATAGCTACAATAAATATACAAAGAAATTGTGAAAAGGAAGATTTAACCATCACCTGCTAATATGAGGATTTTTCCATCCTCATAACCTGCTTTGGTATTTCCTTTACCAAAACCCTCTTACATTTTGCAAAAGATGTGCCCAACATTTTCCGTCATCCTTCTAGATTCCAGCTGGGATCAGACACTGAGGTTCTCAGTACAGCAGTTACATATGAATACTTGCCAGTCCCTGGAAAAAACGAACCAAATCAAACCAAAAAGCCCCCCCCCCCCCCCCCCCCCAAAACAGCCTGGATAAGTCTCTTCTTTGCATTTTCTCTATTGCACCATTTATTAACCTGCAGCAAGAAATAAGTTATATGTATATTTTACAGTGATCTTGGTATCCAACACTTACTTGCTTGCAAAAGTACTAACAAGTTGAGGGGAACCCATCAAGAGGAGTCAGACTCATGGAGAAAAGGTAGAATTAGAGAGTAGGTGGAAGGAAAAAGCTTCTTTTTGAAGCTTGTAGCAGCTCTGCAGAGGAGAGACTGATGAGTGGCTATTTACATTATTCTGGTGTATATATATACATATATATATACATACATATATATGTATCTGGTGTATATATATACACATATCCTTGAGATTTTGGTTGTACACAACCAGTTTAAAGGGTGACAGTTTGCTCCACTATGTTTCTTTCCCCTTCTCACAACTTCCTAAGGAAGGCAGCAACTTCAGCTGACTCCTGCTGGTTTGTGCAGCAGGAGTCAAATCCCACAGCAGTTTGTCACAAACCCCAAAGCACCCACAGACATCTTCAGAAAAGACACTTGTTACAGCCAGCCAGAGGTGGATAGGATAGATAATCTCGCCAGAAGCAAAATTCTTGCTAATTCTCCTATTTCACTCCACACATTATTAAACATAAAATATCAGCACAGCACAAAGCTCATAAAAGAACAACAACTCAGGGACATTTCTAAGATGCTGGGGGCAGGGGGGAAAGGCTTTAGGTTCACTTAAGTAATTACTCAGTTCCTGAAGGAGAGGCAGTATGTACTTGTGTGTCTCTGTATCTATCCATTATTTCTGTCTCCTGTGCCCTTGGTGAGCTATCTAAGCAAGGTAGCAGAAGGTTCATCTGAAAGGCATAGAAGTTTTGCATCTAAATTTCCCTTCAATATGAATTTGTGAGGACTGAGTCTTTGAACAACCCAGTCACCTGGTTTTATTTGTATATTTATTTTAATCTGATTTCTTTCTTGCTTCTTTTTCTCTGCAACAGCTGGCAGTACTACTGCCAGATGCCATCAAAGTCTACAGAGTAATAAACAGGCCAGCCCTAACCCTGGGCTTGAAAGAGTGATGATGTCTCAGCAGCCAGAGGACACAGAGGAAATAAGTGAGACAGAAGGAGCTTGTCAAATAGTTACAACTTCAAACTACCAAAATAACAAACCTGAGATTCAAAATGTAGCTTAGTAGCTCCAACACCAAGCAGATGTACACACCTACTTTTTTTGTAGTTCGTGTTCTTTCATGGCAATTAATTTTCTTAAGCAATTCTTGGACTTTGCAAAAGAGTTAGCTGAAAATACCCAAATTGTGTAGGCAAGGAAAAGAAATGGGTCTGGACAAAGGTTTGTTATTTTGATGAAGAATCCAGTGTGGCAGGTAGCCATATCCACACTGGATACCTCTCCCCTCTGCCGAGGATAAAGCATGCTTTTCTAGGACAGTAACATCCACATTAACATCCCAGATTACACCCCCTCTTAACCACATCAATGGAATTACAGCCTTTAGCACAAGCTCAGAGCAAGGCTCAACCACTACCATAGCTATGCATCCTAATGTCTTCTCTGCTCTGTAGGAAACTGGTACAGTGACACCTATCAGTGGCAGTAATATAGTCTAGCAATATGATTTTCCAGCAGCTGATTCACAGTGATTTGCACTCCAGAGATTTCTGGAAGCTTCCACAGGGTCGTTGTGAAGTTACCCATTTTGATTCCCTCTCTGAGATGCATCTCATGGTGACTATTGAAGCTAAGTGGCTTGAAGTTAGCAGAGGATTATTTCCAGGGTATTGGCTATTCACTAAGAGTTAAAGCTGAGGCAGTGGCTGCTGAGAAGCCAACTGGAATAGGTAATGGTAAGGAGCTGAAGCCAAAGCAACCCAAGCCAACTGGATCACTGGAAGCCAGCAAGAGCTGTCTCTGGGGACTGCCCTACTGCACATACATTTGGAGCACAAAAAGGGAAAGGAGTAGCTCAAGGGACATGAATCAGCTAGTTGAGCAACTCTGGGAACTTGAACATTGCTGCACAGCCAGAACTTTTCCGTATCATATCCAAAGCTTATTAAAGCAAAATACTGCAAAATGGCAGAGAAACAAAGTCTGATCCAAATCAATATTTGGAAGACACTGTTGACAAAGAGCATAATATATATGCCAAGCATCCTCTTAGGAACAGACTAATTTGGTGCAAACGTTCCTGAATAAGAGATACATCCATAAAAATGTCTTGTCACTGGATTTCAGAGCAGCATGAGAATTCCTTACTGAATCAGTTTCCAGGCACAACGCAATCCTCCCCTTTCTCTCCTTCGCCCCCTATGACCAGTTAAGAGCAGCCACCCCTCCTCAGTCTCTCCACAGGGCTTAATTCATTCATCTGTTTTATGCAGACACTGGGATTGCCCTGAGAGTTTCCAAGGTAGACAGATAAAGTGGAAATAAAAATCAGCTCCCTGCATGATTTGTGAAACATGCAAAATACAATAGCAATAAAAATAGTAATGAGTTCATTACAATAGAAATGGTCTCATTAGCAGTGCAAATGCCAGTCATAGACATGGCCAGGTTCCTGGTGGTGCAGGGAGTCTTTTAAACACTGCCCTTCCCTGCTCCAGCAATATAAATCCAAATTAAAAACCCTTGGGCTGCTGTCCATCCCTTTGCTCCCCCAAAAGGTGACTGTGAAACAGCATATGGGGTTCAGATGCTCAGTGAGGTAGTGATACACAGGGAAGCGTGCTATGAGCAGGGGTCCTTGCTGTTCAGGCTTTCACTACCACAGGAGGAGGGGAAAGAGAACTCCATTTGCTGGCAGGAGATGTCTGGAGCAATGCAGTGGGAAAATGTATCTGGAAATATTTTAAGTGGGAGAAAAACAGTTTTCATCAAAATGCTGGTAATGAATTCAGGGCATTTGCAGATGGATGGTAGGAATGGGAATTATAAAACAGTGTAAGAGGTGTTAAGCCAGTGAGTTAGGTTGCAGCATGCAGATTGTGCATGTTCTGCTGCTTGACACATACCTCTCAGGAAGATGCAATGAAGGATGATGGTATTTGCCTGTGGCTGGAGCACGGCTTCATCTCTTCACCACAGCCAGGTGGTGTGGTTTCTTTGCTTGCAAAGTTACAGGCAGAAGCATCGCTATAGCTGAGAACATGCTGGTCAATGGTCATGCTGGGGGAGAAAGAGCAGCCAGCAGATGGGATAAGACTGGGACAAGCATGGGAATGGCATTACTGTAGGGGCCTGGGAAACATCTGCAAAGGAAACTCGGTCACTCTAATCCTGGTTACTCCTAGATTCCACATTGTGCAGGGACAGAGTGTGCCCAAGCTTGGAAAAAAAGGCATATTAATTAAAAAGAAAACATTCATTTCACTCTTTATCTGTTTAATGTCTACATATGCACCACTTAAAAGAGAGCGCTGAGCAAATTGTATCAATACATTTACCTGTGTACGTAAGATGATCTTCTTAATTTTATAGATCAGAATTTGTACTGCAGGAAATGCAGAGCTCAATTACAAAACAGCTTAGTGGGCTTTTGGCTAGAGGTCACAGAAGTAGTGCAGCACCTTTCTCTGGGCAGCAATGGAGCTGATGTGCAATCTTTTCTGCTAACATCCATAATTCTGAGTCTACACAGCCTGTCCTAGGTCACACTTTTTCCTCATTCCACATTGATATGCCTTAGGGATTAGATTTCACAGGACCAGGGTTTTAGGGGACCTGAAACAGTAGGAGCTGCAGTACTATAGTCCCTCCACACACAAACCTCTCCATAACTTTCCTATGGCCATACAAAAGCCCCCAGCAGAGCAGGGAGTTGAGCCCCTGTGGATCAGGCTGTGCTCTAACTGCCAACCTGTACCCCCTGTATGCAAAATCCTTTATTCACTTCTAATCTAGGCTACCAGAAAGATACAACTCCATCAAGATCTGCAAGGTAATAAGGAGCTAAACTCTTCAAAAACGTACTTAAGGTTGAAAGTGATTAAAGATGCCTCAGCCTGCAATTACCTATTACTCACTGGTGTTCTAAACGGTTCATTTTTCACATCATTCCAGGAAGTTGTAACTTCTTAAAGCAATGTTTCTGGTAATTATGGGAAAGCAGCAACAGCAGCCACTGAGCATTATCTAATGCTGCAGCAGAGCCAGAAATGCTGCCTTCTGCAGAGGATATAATAAGTGCAAGGACACAGCAGAGAGAAGCAGTGCCTGGTCTGACTGCTCAGCATCTCATTGCTGAGGACTGCTGACCACTTGTGAGGAGTTCAATTTGTTTCAGAGAAACACTGGTTTTGGGAAGGCTTAACCCTGCTTGGTCTGTGCTTTTAAGACCAGCTTTGGCCTCAGGACAAGGGAGCTCCTGGTACAGGTCGGTAATGCGGCACTTCCTCTTGCTGGGTTAAAGTCTGCTTCTCTGAAGCTGGTCTAGGAATAAGACTTTTAGGAATGTATTTTTAGGCTTTCTACTTTTTGACATGCAGTTAAAGTAGCTAGAGCAGACACATCTGATCCCTAAACCTCAACAATCTGCCTTCACCTTCATGGATTTCAGTCTGTTAAAGTTTTATTTACCAGTTTTACCTTGCAAACAAAGTTAAATGAGACCTAGTTTTCTTGTTGCAAAAATAGTGCCACTTTGGCACTACACTGATAAATACATGGGAGAGCTACCACATCGCTTACATAAAAATAGAAATATAAATAAATAAATGTAAAAAAATCCCAGGCACTTGAGACAACCACTCCATGCCAGACACTGTAATTGCAAAACCAAATACTGGCTGTCCTGGCTGCTTCCACACATAACCCGTGGCAGGGAATGAGCCCTACCAATGGCTATATCAAGCTCAACAGTTTATCACAGGGGAGAACTTAACTTTTAAGGATATAGGCTCCTCTAGCTGGATGCTGCCTTGCTTTAGACACATACCTGCAAATATGCAGAGAGCATTAGTTTGTACATGTGCTGTAGAGAAGAGATGGGCATTTTAAATCTTGCTTCTGATTTTGTTGGTCAGCTTGTCACTGGGACATCACCACCCACCTTTCCTCAGGTGGCTGTCACCTCTGCTGCAGCATCACAGGGACATACATCCTGAAAACAGAGAAAGAAGGAGAAAAATGAGCAGTGCTAGCAGACCAATGGTGGGTTGGTGATCCAGGGCTTCCAGCTCTGCTTGTTGTGCCTGGGTGCATCTGGGCTGTGACATGTTTCTGCATTTCCAATGCAGACAACCCTCTGCATCATGAAGACAGCCTTCATATGTGGCCATGCTGTGCCTCTCACTGCTTTGGCTATGGAGTTGAAAGCATAGAAATAAATTAATAATTTACTGCCAGTTCTGCTACACGTTTTGACTTGGAAAGGAAAAAATGTGAAGGCACGTTCCCATTGCATGTCCAGGCTCAGCACTGAGCTCCAACCCGCTCCTCCCATGGTATTTTCTCACTCATTCATTCTTCCTCCTTTATACTTTTAAAAAACTATGGGATTAAGTGTGCTTCCAGGACAGCCTATATTACCTTACATGTACCTGTGGCTTGGAAAGTGGCACAATGCTTTGGTTTAGTTTGGAAGAGGATATTGGTTTAAACAAATGTTATTTCATCTTGAAAGAGGAGGCAGTGATCACAGCTGCTGACTTGTGATTTTTCTCCTCAATAACATAACAGCAATAGTTTGTTGCTCTTTGGAACTGTTTAGAAGGTACTGTGCACATCCAAAACTGTATAAACATTCAATGACTGTATTGCTAATAACCACCCCAGTTACTAATGACAGGAACTTATCTCAAGAATAATAATATGTTTTCCAAAAATTACTTCAAGCCCATATAATCTGAAGAATTTATCTCAATAATGAGGGGAAAGATGTTAGAAGTAGAAATAGAAAAAAGAAAGATGTGCAAACAAGGGTCACAGAACTATATGTCTTCTGTGATAACTGTGGTGAACAAACAAACGTACCTTCTTGCTCAGGTATGCATCTGGAAAAATGAAAACATAAACCAAACACTAACTTATACATGATGTATTTATGCAAGTTAAAAAACTGGGAAGGTGAGGGTATTTGACTTTGCAGTCAGTAACTGTGAGCTACCAGGCTGATGGAGGGGGAGGCTGCAACCCTTTGAACAGCAGTGGGGTTACATGGCTGTAAGTCTGGGCAAGTGACAAGTTTTCATTCAGAAGCAGCATCCCACCACCCGCTAGACTGTGTGCTACAGAGACACCCAAGCTTGCAGAAACAGTTACTGGTGAGGAGTTAGTGATGGCTGGAGCTGCTCCACACCTCTAGTGTAACTAAAACCCCAATGGGACCAGCAGGGCTGCTGGCAACAGGGGCAGGTCTCCCTTCCCACGCTCTGCCTAAGGCTGCCTCTTATTCTTCCTGCTCATACAGGTCAATCAGAGAGCTCTCTGCCTTCAAAGCAGAGAAAGGCAGCTGAGAACACAAGTTAGCAAAAGGAAATGAAAGAACAGCAACTACCAGATGATTAATGCTACCAATATGAACCTTGCTGACAGCTCAGAGCCTGGGTAACTCTGCTGAAACAGACAGACTTAGTCTTTCAAAACAAGGGAACTGAAGAAAAAGAAGCTACCCATTGGGAATGTCTAAACCCATAGAAGAGTGATGAGCATGTCTGGACTGAAGGAACTGGCTGGAGAAAATTTCTGGCAATGTTTGCCACTCTTTATCTGGGTGCTCAACATCCACTCAGCTCAGTGAGCAGACTTTGAGCTACCAGTACAATGTCTATTGGCTGAAAGCTCAAAGGCAGCAGCACGTGAACTAGTCTTCAGTTTTTCCAAGTTGTATTTTTCCACTGTGACCTATATTTCCAGGGATGAGTGATTCTTGTTTTCTATTTTTCCCCTCGAAGAGCAGCAGACTGCAAAATCTTTGCCCCAGCTGGGCTTTCCAACCCTCACTGCCTATAGCCACATGGCAAAAAGGCAGCACCCTGTACCACAATCTCATCCCACAGGCAAATCTCTCTTAAACCACCAGCCTCCCATTTCACTTACAGAGTCAGGGGATGCTGTAGAAAACTCAAAGGCATAAAGAAGAATCAAATACGCATTGAAATACTTGTTGCATGAGTGCATGTGAGCACGAGATGTGCTCAGTTATGGGTTTATGGCATATTTATTCATATCATAAAAACAGCTCCCGAGTGGCAGGCTGAAGTCATTGGCGCATTAGCCCTGGTGTGAAACTTCCCACTAAAAGCAAATAAGGGTTTTCCCCAGGCCCTGGGGTTACTGCAGGGATCTGCATCCTGCTCTGTCCAGGAGCTCTGTACTCAGGATTTAAAGTTACCTGAAATAAAGATCTGTACCCTGCAGCCACGTGTTTTTTCCCATCATGGCTGTTGCACAATGTGCACTTTATAACTGAGGGACTGGTTTCACCCTGTGCAGCCAGGGCACATGCACCCCAGCAGAGACAGAAAATTAGTTTTATTGCTTATCATACTTCCTGCCCACGTTACAATCCCAGTTCACTCTCCTGAAGGAATTACAACACTTTAGTATTGTCTCAAAGCACTGCAGACCAGCAGGATTTGGGGGGCTGGTCTGTGACTCATAGGAACATCTAAGGTGATGCCCCAATTTCCTAATGTTCTGTTTCTCATCTTTACATTTGGGGACTGGTTACAGTTCATTTGCTGATAAACAAAATAAGCACAGCACAAGCAGTCAGACATCAGAAGCATCCTATTGGGCCAAAGCAGAAAAAGGCTTACACAATATCTTCTAAGATTTATATTTTGGGGAGGAGGAACATCACCTCTAGGAATCCAGCTTTATTGGATACTCTAATCCAGAAGAGATAAAAGCACTTACTAATTACTGCTGGGTTTTCTTTGAAGAATTGGGTTAAATCTCTTTTGAAAGTAGATGTCTGTTTGTGTTCATTAGATGTATAATTTAATTTGTTTAGGACCCTTTCCTCTTTTAGGGTTTTGTTCTAATGATATCTGTGCTTTCCCTTCTCCTTTCCCTCTCTCTTCTCCCTAAAGATAAGAACTTTTCATTTGTTCTAGATTCCTTAATTTAACAAGGAACATCTTCAGGTTGATGCATCTTCTTTGGGGTTTATTTTTTTCTCCTTATTTCCTCCTCGTTGAAAATGTATTGCCTTTATTTAAAAAAAAAGAAGAAAAAATAAGGATGCTTCTCTTGCTTGCCTGTTTAATAATTCTGAGATTTATTTGCTCATGAATATTTCCTGTCTGAACCCTGTATTTATGTTACATATTATAATTTATCTGCCAACCACTACTATGCAACATTGCAGCAACAAAGGAAGTTGGGCTGAAAGGGAACTTGCAAGGCCATTTGATTCATATTTCTTCCCTAACTGAGGACCAACTCTGCCTACATCATTCCCAACAGATGTTTTTCTAACCTGCTCTTAATAACCTTCAATGGCATTAGGTGCACAACCTCCCATGACAATTTCTATTAATATTTAACTGTTCTCACTGTTGAAGTTTTTCCTAATATTTAACCAAGATTTCCTGAGAGGCATTTTAAGGCGATTTCTCATCCTGTTCACATGGATTTGATCTTGTTAAGTCTATCCAGCTGAATGAAATAGGCCAGCTGAGCTCCCAGGAGCTTTCTGCACTTGTGCTCCCCTGCAAATATAGAGCTACACCCAAAACTTAAATAGAGATCAGCTGTTTGCCTTGCTCATGCCTGACATCTATTGAGCTTTTGCTATGTCCAGGGGAAAAAACACAAACAAGAAAACAACCACCAAAAAATCCCTTATACATCTCACGCTGCTCTTAACTACGCAACTCCCTTCCCCTTTCACCCTACCATGTAGCATGACAACGTTCTTCACTCATGCTCTAGGTTACACACAGAGGTCTTTGAGTATTGACCAGTTACTTCTTCATTAAGCACACTAATAATTGGATGATGATAAATGAATTCTTCCCCCACCCTGCAAATGTCACCCAAAAATAAGTTATACCTCTAATTTGCTATGCAAATAAAGAAAAACTTTGGATGTCCTGTTTCTTAACTGTAGGATGAAAATATGTGCAATGTTACTGACTTATAGATGCTCTCATGGCTCTATAAATGAAGACTAATGTCACAGTCAGCTTTGCCACTGGCCTGGTGGATTCATTTGGGTCAGTCTATTACCCTTGCTTTACGTGTCTACCTATGTTAAAGTGAACAATTTAAAAACAATATATTTGCAAAGTGCATATGAGGGATGCTCTGTTTTACTGTTCTCATGTCTGGTGATTATCATGTTAGTCTATAAACATCCTCAGTGCAAAACACTGCAGAAGTGGAAGCAGCTCAAGGCTTCACGGCCAAGTAGACAAAATAGTTTCTTACCTCCCTCAGGCAAGAGGGTTAGGAGGTTTCACACTCCTGGCTGCCACTGCTGCTCCTCAGCCTTTTATCTTTCCCTCTGGAGTAGCAGCCCCAGCAGTGTTGGCTTCCCAGAGCTCTTCCACAGGCAAAGCAGGCATTTGCTAACCAGGGCAGAAGACAGCTGGGTCACAGCTATTTTGCTGTTCTCAGCAGTTGCAGTAATTTTTCCTGCCCCTAGCACTGGCTCTTGTCTGATTATTAATATTTGTTTTCATCATTATTAATATTGCTACTACTATTCCAAATAACAATGGATCATACTCCTTCTCAGAAATAATTATTTTTGTTAATGTATGAAGTTACTACATCCTACAGCAATGAAAAGAGAAGTATTTCTATTGTATTAGTGGGTGACATTCCTTCATGATGGGTGATGGAGGAACTATGGTCAGAACAAATTGGGTAACAGAGTCAGACAGCACTGAGCCACTGCCTCAGGCATCCAGAAATGCTGGCTTCCCCATTCCTAGAGCAGTTGTAGCCTTGGAGGCACAAGCCCTGAAAATGTGGAGGACCCACAGTGCAACCGACCAAACTGGTAGGAGAGCGGAGGGAATCTATCAAACCACAAATGACCAAAGAATTGAAAGCTTTTTTTCTTTTGTTTTGATTGATGCCAAATGATTGCATTGCTGGCCTCAAGAAAATGAAATCCAGAGCAACACAACACATCATGAACATGAGCCGGCTTCAGTGTGCACTCACAGCCCAGAAAGCCAACTGTAACCTGGGCTGCATCAAGAGGAGCATGATCAGCAGGTCAAAGGAGGTGATCCTGCCCCTCTACTCTGCTCTCGTGAGACCTCACTTGGAGCATTGTGTGCAGTTCTGGTGTCCTCAACATAAAAAGGACATGGAACTGTTGGAACAAGTCCAGAGGAGGCCACGAGGATGATCAGGGGACTGCAGCACCTCCCATATGAAGACAGGCTGAGAAAGTTGGGGCTGTTCAGCCTGGAGAAGAGAAGGCTGCGTGGAGACCTCATAGCAGCCTTCCAGTATCTGAAGGGGGCCTATAGGGATGATGGGGAGGGACTATTCATTAGGGACTGTAGTGATAGGACAAGGGGTAATGGGTTAAAACTTAAACAGGGGAGGTTTAGATTGGATATAAGGAAGAAATTCTTTACTGTTAGGGTGGTGAGGCACTGGAATGGGTTGCCCAGGGAAGCTGTGAATGCTCCATCCCTGGCGGTGTTCAAGGCCAGGTTGAACAGAGCCTTGGGTGGCATGGTTTAGCGCGAGGTGTCCCTGCCCATGGCAGGGGGGTTGGGACTAGATGATCTTAAGGTTCTTTCCGACCCTAACTATTCTAAGAGTCTATGATTCTATCAGTTGGGGCTTATCAAAGATTTCTTATTCAGCCCCAAGCTGAAACACTTGTTTTTGATCCTCTGGAAAAAAATAAATACCATGGACACAATTAAAAAATATGGTGTGTTTTGGACTGGAAATAAAAGGACTCAAATACTTTGTTTTCTCTTCCAAGTTTTGACCAGCTCCCTTGTATGAAATTGTTTCACAAATCTGCCTCAAACAGTTTTTGTCCAAAAGAAAAAAACAAAAACAAAAAAGCAACAAATCAACAATCACAAAATCTTTTGCTTTAACTCAAACTTTTTTCCCTTTGGCATCACACCATAAATACATCATAAAGGCTGCATTTCCACCAGACACTTCCAGTGAAGCAGATGCTGATACTGAAAAGCTGCTGAGTTTGGCTCAGTGCTCTCTGCACCTGGGATTTTGGGGTCATGTCCCTGGCCAAGGGGACAAGTGCTGCCTCTGTTGGAGGATGTTTCTGAAGACAGACAACAGAAACAGCAGTCAGGAACAGTGTAGGTCCAGCTGAGCAGGCCTTTAGGCATGATTTCTGACCTCTGGATCAGTCTTGCAGCCCCTGATCTCTTGGTTATTTGAGTGATGCATTGGGTCCCCCAGTGCACATCAAGGCCTGTGCCCAGTCCTGGACAAGTAGCAAAGGAAATCCCAGTCCTAAGGAGCTCACATTTTGTTTTCACTGCCTACTGAAAGCAGCGGAGGAGCTTTGGCCTGGGAACACTGAGACTTCTCCAAGAAGACATTCAACTTCTGCCTTTCCATCAAAAACATGACTATGACAGATGCTGTGCTGAGGGAGCCAGAAGGATCTCAGCTGGTAAGGACAGCTTATCACTTCTCTCCTAACTAACAAATCAATAAAGGCTCTTCAAAATTAAGCCCTGTGGGTCATACCACACAAAGTCTGTAAGCACAGCCATGGCTCTGTCTCACAAGGCAGGACAAGGGGCCCAGCACCACAACACAAAACCTCAGAAGTGCAGGACCAGACCAAGAATGCACAGTGATTTCCACAGAACTAACTTAAAAAATCATTGCTTTTTTGTTCCTTAGTTCATCCTTCGCAACACGCAGATCAGAGTCTGTAACAAAATACATCCAAATGTACCTGCATTAGCTCTCTTACCTTATGCACCATCACACTTCACAGCCTCTACCACCATTGAGTTTGCACATACCTCTGAAGCACAAAGGTGCCCAGATGCCTAATTTAGGTGTAGGAAACAATTTCTATAAGGTCCTGACCCTGCACAACTGCCACCAACTGCTCTCCTCCAGGCTGGCAGAGCAGTGACCAACTAATTGGCAGTTTCAGAACAAAATACCTTTGCAAATGGAGGACTTTAGGCAGCTGGGCCTGAATTTGTCAGAGCCCACCTGAGCACAGTTAGGAGTCTGATTAAGTCCCCTCAAGGAGGCTGAGAAGGTTACTGGTACAGAGTATGGCATCTCTCTTCTACCTTTATGGCTGTGCCCTGCTCCAAACAAGCTGGCTTTCCTGAAATTGAACTGTACAGTAATCTCTCTTAAGTACTGAAACAGATCTAATTATTCACATCATCAAAAAGATCCCCCTGCTGTTTCCCAAAAAGCAAGTAAAATGGCCCATTGCAACAACGTAAGAGAGAAAGGCACATGCCACCCCAATCCCACATGGAGTATGTGCAGAAAGTCTCTCACTCTGCAGCCTGTTGCCAGCCCCACAGCTCTTTTCAGAAATGGTTGTACAGCACAGCAGAAAATCAAAGGTTTTTATTGTTGCTACTCAATAAAACACACAAACCCAAGCCAGTGAATTCTCCACATCCAAATGGTACTTGTGCAGAGCAACCCAGCCATAACCTCTTCCATCAGCTGCCTTAGAGCTGAGTAAATCACAGCTGCGATGAGGTGTTCAGGCAGCCTGATTCTCCCATCCTCCCCTCACATTGTTTCGCTCCTCTGGAGCTCATGGAGCTGAAAATAGGAGTGATGGCAGCATAAGTAACATTGCTTTGTGCTCTGTGGCTTCCCAGCATCTCACTTAGGCAGTAAGGAATGGGAAGTGAAAGCTCCTTGGGCTGACAACCCCAAATCTGAACTGTAGAGCTGAAGATTTCTCGTATACCTATTAGAACACACAGGAGAGTGCAAAGACATTGCTTTTAACCACCTTGTGTGTTATCTGATCCTCTCTCACTTGCACAGGTAAGATGGATGTCTTTGGGTTGCCAGCTCCTCACACTGCTGCCATTGTTTCTCCCTCTCAAGCTTCCTTTCTCAGTTTTGCTTTTCTATATTTCACCTTTTTTCTCTTTTCTCCCTGCTGCTGTTCTTGCCCCAGGGTACAACCCCTACTTGCCCAACATGCAGGGACAAGTTCTTTGCTCCTTAAAGAATAGCCTTTTCCCGAAGGAGCAGCACATCCCCTTGGGAACACCTTCCAGCCTGTTTCCCATTTCCCCCTCCTTCATGAATTCTCTTCCAACTCTTGGGGGGTTCAGGCTGTTGAGCATCCCCTTGCCATTCCCTCTTGGTGTTTTGCTTTGCCTGTCTTTGTGCCTGCAGGTGTCCCCATGCCATACCTGTGGATCCCAGGCTGCTCCCTGGATTGGGCAGAGCAGGGGGAAAAGAAAACACAAAGTCTGAGACATGCCATCTCTCAGGACCATGAGGTGGATGGGAATTCCCCGAGCAGCTTACAGTGCTGTGCATCAACAGTTAAACCACGGTGGGAGGCAATAATGATGTGCAACTCTTCTTCTTAGATACAGCACGAGTCAGCTCCGTCACATTGAGGAACAAGGAACAGTGGAGTGGTTCCAGCAGCAGGAAGCACAGACAATGGACTCACCTCTGCAGCAACTGCATTAACTCTTTATACGTTGTTTTGAAGCTCAGAAATAATCAATAGAAGCTATGGAATGTACTAAATTATGTTTTTCTTGTGTTTCTAAAATCATGTACAACTTCATGGGCTTGTTGTCAATACCAACTGCCAGAAAGGCAAATGAGCACAGTCAGTGATCTCTGTTTCAAGAATTTGACCATTCCCAAATTTCTCTTGAAATCATTAATTTTTTAAGATTAACCAGACAGCCTCTAGTTCCTTTGAGTTTTTGTTGTTATTTCTCAGTTTCACAGCTCTCCATGCACCCCCATGTCACATCTTCAGATCACAAAGGTAAAGCATTTGTGTAATTGCAGTTTTTATTGTGTGCTCCAGAAATGGGTGCTGTCAGTCCATATTTGAAAGTTCATAGTAGGTTTGTGACAGAGCTATCCTGAATCATCTCCACATATGAAGGAATTCAGACTGTTTAGTTTGTTCCCTTCCAGCAAAATAAGTGTTGTTATGAGTGTGGTGAACTAAAATCACAGCTGATAGGTGATTGTATAGTTTAGCTCTGACATTAAGGCTCAGTATCTTGCTGGTCACCAGGCTGGGCTGGTGTTATGGGACCATCCTCAGATCAGTTCTATGCTGTTGCAATTCACAGATGCATAGAAACTCATCATAGGCTGGATCAGAGTCAGTCTCAGCCAACATCAGTTGCAGGAGAGGCAAAAGCCTTGGTGCTGTGGCCCAGACATAAATCAGTACTGGGAACTTGAAATGAAGACTTTGGTCAAGTGATGAGTAATCTCTTTACATAATACTTCTCTGGATGTTCTGGGTACAGCAACATGTTGTTTCTCCTGTAGCAGCAGATTTTGGAGGAGCTTTCTTACTAAATTCATGTCAAATCTTGTTGAGCTGCAAGTCTGTCTTGGCAAAATGAAAAAATGGCTCATGTTTGGAGACTTAGACAAGCATACAAATGTCTTTAGAAGAATGAGTCTTCCATTTTAAAACATACATGTTTCCTCCTTCCTATCTGTTTTGTCTTTGGGCTTTTTTTTTTCAGACTTCTTAGCAAGTGTGTTGGCATGAGCAATAGGTTTCAGGCAAAGAGAGCTTCCAGAAAACACAGGTTTTCAAAGTCATAATGGTTGATTTATCATGGTAAACATCTGATTTCTGGATTTACTGTCCGTCTAGTGAGGGTATTATAAGACTGAAATGTCTGATAGAAACAATTATAATTTTGATCAATAAATGCTGTAAATGATCTGTGTACCATAAGCTACAGCCCAAAAACTGACTGCAGAAGGGTTTGCTATGATGACTCATTTCCAAGGAAGTTACTGTCTGTTCAGTAAGTTGGCCAAGGGGGGAGAAAAGATGTAAAATGAATCAAATAAAAATTAATAATTATTAGCCCTCCTCTTACATCCATAGAAGTGACCCAGTTGGCTGGATACCCCTCACTCATCCCATATGGGGAGAAAGAAGAGAGGTAAAAGTAGAATAAGGCCTCTCTGCTCCTTTTGAGCAACATTCATTTGTATGTGCCAAAAACATCTACCTCCTAGCATGATAGTCATTTATGTCCAAGACATTCCACCTAAAAGCAGATTCTCTTCAGGAAATGTGTGAACAGAGCAGATCATTAGTACAGGAGTGAACAGGGATTTCTGAGACTGTTGTGCACTGGATGCAGCTCCAAGTCCACAGAATCACAGACTGGTTGAGGTTGGAAGGGACCTCTGGAGATTATTTGGTCCATCCACCCTACTCAAGCAGAGCCACCTAGAGTCAGCTGCCCAGGACCATGTGCAGATGGCTTTTGAAGATCTCCTTCCTGGAGCAGCCCATGCCAGTGCTGTCACCCTCACCATCACAGGGCCTATAGTTCAGATTTGCATCAGCTATGAAAACACTGTGACAGGAACAGATTTGTCAGAGAAATTAAATTCACACCTTCATTCCCACCTTCCCAGGCTACCGCAGGGCTGAAACAGCTGTGGGATGTGATCAGCAAGTAAGCAACCATGAATTTGGTAGGTTTAGTTGATTTCTTTTCTGCATATTCAAACCCTCTTGAGAGTTTTGTTGTTATCCAGTAAATGCATCTAGGAATCTTTCCTTTAAAATCTGCACAGATTTTATCTGACACAGTTTAACAGGCCAGCACAGGGTCTCTGTAGTCAAAACCCACCGAAAACATTGAAAAATTAGGCTTATGTTGTGTTCCAACCTAAGCTGATCTTTTTCATGGGAGGAATCTTCCCCCTAAAGTAGTTTGTACAAGGTCCAGCTCAGTGTATGTAAGCTGTTCCAGCTGATTTCCCTGCTCTCTGTGTCCTGGATTGCACAGCTGGTTATGGGCTTGGTGAGTCACAGAGACGTCCTTCGTACACCATTCGCTTCTGAAGAACACCACCTCAGCCCTGATAGATGCAATTCTGCTATCACTTGTTTTATACTGAGCAGTCAATAGAGAGTTTGTGGGTCAGGGTTAAAGAGAGAACAGCAATGGGAGACATTACTGTGGGGATCTGTGACAGACGGCCTAATCAGGAGGACTCTGTGGATGAAGTGCTCTATAGACAGATAGGAACAGCCTCACACTTGCAGGCCCTTGTTCTCATGGGGGACTTCAACCCTGGTATCTGTTGGAGGGAAGGTATGACCCGGCACAAGCAATCCAGGAGGTTCCTTGACTGTGTAGAAGACAACTTTCTTCTGCAAGCAATAAAGGAGCCGACAAGGAGAGGTGCCCTGCTTGACCTCGTGCTCACCAACAGGGAAAGGCTTGTTGGAAATGTGATGCTCCAGGGCAGCCTTGGTTGCAGTGATCATGAGATGGTCGAGTTTGAGATCCTCAGGACAGTGAGAAGAGCGTGCAGCAAGCTCACTGCCCTGGACTTCAACAGAGCAGACTTTGATCTCTTCAGGAACCTGCTTAGCAAGGTTCCATGGGATACATCCCTAGAGGGTAGGGGGGCATATTCAAGGATTACCTACTACAAGCTCAGGAGTGTTGCATCCCAACTAGAAGGAAGTGCAGCAGGCCCACTGTAGGAGAGGATCTGGTTCGAGACCATCTTAAGAACCTGAAGGTACACAAGTCCATGGGACCTGATGAAATCCATCCGTGGGTCCTGAAGGAGCTGGCGAATGAAGTTGCTAAGCCACTGGCCATCATATTTGAGAAATCATGGCAGCCAGGTGAAGTTCCCGATGACTGGAAAAAGGGAAATATAACCCCCATTTTCAAGAAGGGGAAAATGGAATTACAGACCAGTCAGTCTCACCTCTGTGCCTGGTAAAATCTTGGAGCAGATTCTCCTGGAAGGCAAGTGATCCTGCCCCTCTGCTCTGTTCTCATGAGACCTCATTTGCCGTATTGTGTGCAGTTCTGGTGGCCTCAGCATGAAAAGGACATGGAACTGTTAGAACAAGTCCAGAGGAGGCCACGAGGATGATCAGGGGACTGGAGCACCTCCCATATGAAGACAGGCTGAGAAAGTTGGGGCTGTTCAGCCTGGAGAAGACAAGGCTGCATGGAGACCTCATAGCAGCCTTCCAGTATCTGAAGGGGGCCTATAGGGATGGTGGGGATGGACTCTTCATTAGGGACTGTAGTGATAGGACAAGGGGTAATGGGTTAAAACTTAAACAGGGGAAGTTTAGATTGGCTCTAAGGAAGAAATTCTTTACTGTTAGGGTGGTGAGGCACTGGAATGGGTTGCCAGGGAGGTAGTGAATGCTCCATCCCTGGCAGTGTTCAAGGCCAGGTTGGACAGAGCCGTGGGTGATATGGTTTAGTGTGAAGTGTCCCTGCCCATGGCAGGGGGGGTTAGAACTGGATGATCTTAAGGTCCTTTCCAACCCTAACTATTCTATGATTCTATTCCTGCTAACTGCTCCTGAGCACTCTTATTAGAGGCTTCAAGTTTGGAGTTAAGAGAGCTGCCTCACTGCAATTCATTGCAAAACAACTGACCTTGTATTTGATCTCATTTCTTGGAAGTGTAATCAGGAAGTGCTGGTGTTAGTCACAGGTCACAGTGGAGTTATGCCCCCTTTGTATTGCCACACACAAGACGCTGACCAGTAGGCAGGTGTGCTGTTTGAGCTGGTGGTAGGTTGGGTGTCAGGCAGCATGGGAGCAATTTGGCATGAAAGTGTGAGATGGCTTCCAGGTGAAGCAGTGCTGTACTACATCAGAGTCATCCTCTGCCAAGGGACAGTGAGCGTGAGGAGATACAAATGGGGGAACTCACTTGAGACAGAAACACTGACCCGGGAAAATCCTGTTCAAGAGAGTTATGTAAGCTTTTAATTGGAATCAGGAAAAAAGCTGGTTTGAGTGGCTTTTGGCTTGTTTTTTTTTCTTTTAACAAAGCCTTTAAAATCACAAAACAATTCCTGTTTAATATTCTTCGGTCATTAAATGGAATTAATTTCTTAAATTACATAGCAAAGAGATCTTAGAGACACAGATCAGCTGCTCAGGAATTCTCTCTTCTCCACTAACATGGGCATGTTGTTGCTGTTGCAAAATCACAGCTTGACTGAGCACGTGCTCAGGGGTCATTGTGCTTATCTTGCAGAGCCTGTGTCTGTGGCTCTGGCAGATCTCTTTCAAGTATTTTGAGTCAGTGGTGAGTCAAAGTGAGCTAACCCTTGTTTCTCAAAGAATGGAACGACATGAAAACCTTATCATCATATGAGATAATAGCCAGGTTTGGGCAGGAAACAAATTTCTGTCGAAGTCAAAATGCCATTTCATAATATCAACTCACTTTTGCAAATAACAAAAGAAATCTGAAAAAAACCCCAATAAAAATTATCTTGGCCCATAGCTATCAACAAGTGTCATTTTAAACATAAAATGTACAAAATTTCCTTGATTTTGAAATTTAAAACAACAAAAACGCAACCCAACAACAACAAATCACTGCCCCTTTTTGCTTATTTTTTTCTTTTGCATCTGTGACTTTTAATTATTTTGAAAATTTCAAAAGAGAGGAGAGCTTTTCGGGTCAAAAAATCCAGAAGAAAACAGCCTTCTTTCTCAACAAACTGCGTGAGAGAAGTTTTTCAAGTGGTCCTAGCAACTACAAGTAATTGCTAATACCAATGGCTTTTAAAGCACCAATTATCAGTGGGATCAAACCACAGCTCTTGCACAGTCTTAGGAAACAATTCTCTGTACTTTTTGTTAAACAAAGCTGTAACAGCAAACATATTTTTTAACTCCATTAAATAAATAGCCTCTCTCCTCGCATGCTTGACTATGAACAATGCAAACCTTTGCACAGCAAGAGGTCAGGTTTTTATGGGCACCTGGCAAGATCAGAAGTGCCACAGTTCTTAACACCTAGTTCCTGGATTCTGACCTACCCATTTAGAGACCTCAGGCACCACTGCTTTGTGTTATTTACCATAGACAGGGTCCACCTTACACTGTCATATTTGAAACTCAGGGAAGAAACCTATACTGTATTAATGTGTTAACACTCTAACATTGATTAACTACTGTCCATGTTGCAAGAACATCTTCTGGTCTGGAACACTTTAATAGAATTTGCTTGTAACAATTCTCAACACACACTGGCCTTAGAGCTTACAGACACTTATAGCCATGTGTGGAAGCAACCACAGCACTATCCTGCCTATTCCTATGACTCCTGACATGCTGTTTAGGGTGTTTAAGATGTCTTTCACTTGTTACATTCCTGAGCAATACTCAGGGACTGCAATCTATTCTTCCACCCTTTTAGCAGCTGTAAAACCAAACTATTTACAGGATGCCTAATGCTTTCAGCTTCTTTTTTTTGTCAAGGTCACTTTTTTTCCAAAGAGTTTGTTCACAAAAACTTTCCACTGTGTTGTTCATCACCTCTTGTGACTAATTAACCTTTTTCCATAGCTAAACATGAGGAAGGGCAAAAAAAAAGTCTGCCTTAACCTACTGGTATAAGAACATATAAACAGAAAAAGCTCTAGTTTAACTCTGTACTGAATCGAAACCTAGCAATCCTTAAAGGCAAAGTCACCTTTACAACTTCAGTTGCTAACATATACAGTTACTAAAGAAATAACTGCAGTTGAAGACAAAAGGTGTATAAATTATGACTGGGAAGGAAATGGCACAAAACTGGTAGCTTTCTACAAATATGCCACCATTTTTACATGAATAACTCATCCACTATTATAAATGCTTTGTTAGTGTCTTACAGCACAAGCATTTTCAAACATATTGCTCTGTAGACTATATGACTTTTTCCTTAATATAGCATTCAAGCTGAATTAACTATCTGGTTTGTCACTTAAGTAACAAATCAAATTGCTCAAAAATGCTTATTTATTGGGTTATAAATGTAGGATTTAAGAGGCAAACCAGGGTTTTCAACCTGGCCTTTAGACCATTACAGTAAAGACTTTACCTTTGCTATAATGCTGCAACGTGGCCACATTTCTGAGATGAGGAACCTTAAAACTCATTGCTGTTTCATTATAGTGTGCCACCACAAGAAATTCTCCATGTAAAAAGCCCTTTGAAGTTAATTTAAGAAGCAGCCAAAGGGATCAAGTTATTTTCTTTATGGTAGCAAATGAAGGCATGAGTTAGAGCTGTGCTTTTAAGGTGCCTGTGTTGTAACTGGGATGGGGAGGTTTGCTGGGAGAGAATGATTTCAGTTTCATTGCTTTGCTGAATCAGGGCCTTGGGACTGACTGGTGAAAATGAGTAATTTGAAAAGTACAAGCTCATTTTGTCCTTCTGCTAATTGAAACAACACTGTTCTTGCTTAATAGGGAAACTCATGATCTAGGGGCTGTCTTTCCTCCTCCGTCTTAAAACCCACAGGGAAGGCTATTCTTGTGTGCCCTCTGTGAACCAGTGGCACTGGTTTAGATAAGAATTTCCACACCTTTACTGTACTTCCTCACGCAGACTTTTCCTACAGATGACCTTTTGGATCTGGAAACTATGACCATTGAGGAGAGAACATAATTTCCTGCTTGCTACTGTAAGTGAACCTTGAAAGAGCAGTCCTGCACAACAGCCCAGCAAGTAAAACATGTGAATAGTAAGATCAAATTCTAAGTCAACAAAGATCAAAGTAAGCTAAAGAGTCTGATCTTACTGGACAGGAGGAACTGGTGTTCTTTATCTAGCTCAATTTTTAACTTCTGCTATTGGAAGCAGAATTTCAAGCACCTTAAACTCAAAAAGATTAGTAAAAATGGGGAGACACTGTCCCAGGCAAGTAAAAAAAAGATAAACTGCAGAAGTCTTTATGCAATAGAAGAAAGAACTTGTTATTTAAAAGTCATCACAAAGTACTTGGATCAAGATGAGGGAGATCCCAGCACTTCATGAAGCATTTGTGCAATAGGAGAAATAGGAAGGCCTATGGGGAAAAGGTTTACTATTTCAGTTCAAAGAGGTAGAAAAAAGCTGGAACACAGCATGCCACTTCCCGTAACAGTGACACTCAGCTGCAAACATGCAAGCAGAAAGTGCAGGGAGGGGAAGGAACTCCCACAAAGGACAGGATTAGCATACTGAGGACAGGATGATTTCAATTAAGGACAGTGCTAATCCAGGCATGTGTGAAAATATCTGTGCCAGAGAGTAAAATTCCTGGAAATTTCCCAGCACATCTCCTCCTGCCTGAGCACAGGCTCTGGTCTACAGCCTCACTACAGCATGTGCCCTGGGATGGAAGTGTGAGCAGAAAGACCATGCAGCTTTGTTAGTGCTGCACAGCACAAATGGTTTTTGTCTTGGTCTTTGAGATTGGTGGTGGCATGGAGAATACAACAGACTGAGCTAAAAAGCTCTGACAGAAAAGGAGGCAAAGGGGTAAAAACTCAGCCACTGTCTTCGTATTGATGGCTTTTTGCCATTGTACTAGATGAAATGTACAGTCTGTCTTCACAAGTGTGATTAGCATAACAGTGCAGCAATAGGCACTGCAGGAAGAAGGAAGAAATGCTGATGTTCCTGAGATGTCTAGCTGTAGTGGGAGGGTTTTACTCCCTCTTCCATGAAGCCTCAGTCATTGAGCACCATACTGGGTATTCCTGCCCTTTGAAAGACTTTGAAGATCTGTACCTGAATAAAGATACAAGGTATGTACCACAGGTAACTTGCTACAAATACATGTTCTCAAAGAGTCTGGTGTACACTCCCGATTAAATAAACGTATTTTCTCCATGGATGCATTTCCAGAGATGCACATCAGGAGTACTCAGACACATGAAATCCAAAGCACAGAAAATCAGCAAGTAAGTTGGGAGTTCTGACACTGAGCAACAGGCACTATACTCTGCTCCCCAGCAGTGACACCAAGGGAGCTCTGTATACTTCAGGGAAAAGAGGAGAAAAGGGTGAGCAAAAATCCGCTTGTTGTCATGGAGGCAAAACAGTGACAGACAAATCCATCCATCTCACAAGATTGCTGTCACCATCTTCTCTACAGCTTTTATCTTTATCCCCTTTCCAGTACATGAGTATGGAGAACAGCAGAATGATGAAAGATGAAATAACAATGAGTTGAATGACAAATTCAGTAGATATTATATAATGAACACATTCTTCAGAATTGTTTAGGAACAAGATTTATCTTGTATAAATAAGACAGAGGATTTCAGCATGGCATGGGACCATTTCTGTCCATCTGGCTTTGCAAAGGAATTATGCAGGGAAAGTAGAATTACACTTCAAGCAGCAAAAAAAGAACTGAAATTATATCGGTAAGAGTAAAACAAACAAACAGAAAAGAATCCTGCCTAACACTGTTTAAAAATTTGGAGCTGTTCTAGAAAACTTAAAAAGAAGTGGGAACTGATGGAAATGAAAGAACTAAGCTTTGAATTTAGTAAATGATGCTTACTTGATTACACCCATATGCAGTCACTGATGAGCTCTTGAGCAGAACTGATGAAAAATTGGATTGTTTACATGTATTAAACCAAGCAAATGGGAATCTGAGCTCAATGTGCCAAAAAACCTTGAGAATAAAATGCTAGCAATAATTGCTACATTTTATGTGTCAATGGCATGCCAGCAAGGATTCTGCATCAAATTCTGACCAATGGAAAAAGATTGGATATGTGAAACTGTAATATCACTTATCTACCAGGCAGGACACCTGATGACTGACAACTTTAATTTTAGCGTGAAATTGGCTGACTAGCTGTTGAAACATCTATCCCTTTTGACAGGGATAGTAGACTCCGGATATTTACCACTAGAAACTTCCAAAGTCAGCCTCATGCTCTACTCATCTTCATTTCAAGCAGCAAAGAGAGCAGCCTTAACTGAAATTACAGCTCTCCATCAATGAGCTGGGCAGTGGTTTTCTCATGGTCTCATTGGCACATATCATGCTTGCCTCTATGGAAAGGTCCATATGCTCATGAGAATACTGTGGCCTTGCGCACTCAGAGGACAAAGTGTGATCTTTGAGGCAGGGGTGTGAGTTAAAATCAGAGCGACTTTATTTTATATGGAATAACACGGGAATCAGAAAGGCAGATTTTTAATCAGAGCTCTTTTTGTGTTCTTCACAGGCAAAAGTAGTCTCACCAAAAGAGCTTGAATTTATTCTTGGGTTGTATGTTCGTGATCTTGCATGAGAAAACTATGAATATAATCTAGTAATGGGACTATAGCACACATTACCTTTTGGCAATAGCACAGAAAGCTACGACCTGACTCTTCACAATAAATACTCATTGGGAGAGAAAATAGTCAAAATAAACATAACTATTGTACATTTGTTATGTTACTAAATACCCTGAATATTACAGTATTCTCTTGCCTGGACAGAAGAGATATTTTAGTCTGAAAATAGCTGTGCTTTGGTAAACTATTTTTAAGCTGCAGTCTCATAGATGTAAAAACCTGACATGGTTCTAAGGCCTATTGCATTAGAATATCTTTGGTTATTTAGGAACTTCATTAGTACTTACAATCATTTAATTATTCTGAATTTGATAATTGCTATCCACTCCAGGTTGAGGGAGTGTTTACAGCTAAACAACAATTAAATCAGGAGCCAAACAGCAAATTCCCAAATCCTTCCAAATCATCCTTGAATTGTTAACTGCCTTCCTCCAGGGCTGTTTTCTACCAGAAAAATCACCATCAATTCCAGGACTTCACCACAGCACCATGTGAAGGTTTTGCTTTCCTTCCAATTTGTCATTTAACCACAATAAGAGTTCTCCAGATCAGTCCAGGCACCTCTAAAATATTTAGTTTCACAGTGAAAAGGTCCACAGTAAACATCCTTTTATTCACAAGAAGGGACTGTCCATCAGCCTATGACTGAGAGACCAGGACAGACACTCCATAGGGAAGGAGATGACATTAAAAAAAAACCCAAACCCAAAAAAGTATCTGCCAAATAAAAAACTTCCCTAGGAATCTGTGGCTATTAGGATCCTATTTGCCATTGCCTTCTGCTGTTTCGGCTGTCTGGTGTCCCAAAGTGGTTGTAAACCTTACCCATAGCAGCTCTGGAGTGACTTTGCCGTGCCAAAGCAAAACAGGATACTAATGGTGTTTAACTTTCCTAAAACTGCCATCTAAACAATGGCCTAAGGGAATGGTAAAGTACATATGAAGCCTGAATGCTGCATTGACTTTTGGATTGCAACAGAAGGCTTCCACAGAATTGAAGGATTACTGCTAATTTTTATTCAAAAAGGAGAAACAGAACCGAGCATAACTTGTACACATAGAGTATGCCGAATGCTGCATCAGCCCAGAGACTATTAGCACATAATTAATTAAAATGGCTTGGCATTTAGGCTTATGCTACTGACACTATGAGAGCTAATGCTGGCCTGCTTTCTACGGCCATTACAATCCATGTCAGTAGAATGGACACATTTGATACCATTTCCTGCTCTTTGTTACAGTATTTGCCAATAGCAGGAGAAACTGATTCTGTAAAAGTGAGAAAGCATTGCCAGCATTGGAATGGAGGAATAAATTATTCTCTGGTGCAGATTATAATTGTAATGTAGTTTGGTGAGAAGAAAAAATAACTCCTTCTTCTGATATGGTCAAGGGAATTGTTCTGTGGTGCTATGAAATAATGCTTCTATTTGAAGCATTAAGTAAATCAAGATCCACATGAAGAGCCTTAGCTATCATGAAGACATGCTTGGGAAAGTGTGAGGTGCTCTCTCACCCCAAGCTTACAAGTTTACTAGCTTACCTGTCCTAGGACATGCACTCAGTGAAGTCACCTCTCAGCAAGAAATGTGGGTTTTTTTGTAGAATCAAACCTTCAGAGCAGAACTTTCATTAGTTTTCTTAAGGATCCATTCCTGAAAAGAACCAAAAGAAAAGAAGAAAAGGTGTGCAGTCCGCCCTCGGTGCCTCTTTGATAGCAAAGGGTAATACAGTCTTGCAGGTGAGAGCCCCAGACAACTGCCAGAACTTCCTGCCAGAACATCCCACCGAGATCAGCCCTGTACAGAGCTGAGGGTGTCCTGCCCTGGAAAACAAAGCAGTAAAAGTAGATGTGCGTAATAATGAACAGGAAATGGACAAAAGATTGGATTTTTATAAACTTGAAGGGAAAATGTTTCAGCTTTTATTTTGGGGTGATAACTTAGCTCCTTCAAAACTCCACTGAATCAGAAGAGGTTTCCTTTGCCAGAAAATATTTTCTTCCTAACTGTTGGAGTCAAAGACTGTATGAAACCCAAAGGGCTCTTGTTTTCTTAGATTTAAGGATAAGGACTTGCTCTGACATTGCACGCAAAGGCATAATGTCAGTGTTGGTAAATCCTTGGAACTCCTTTGACCTCAGTGGGGCTCAGACTCAATCTGCAGCACAACCATCTTGACAATACTGAGGTCTGTGTATCTGCACAACACATTTAATGCAACTCTTGAGGATTTATTAATGTTGCAGTGTCACCAAGAGCTGATTAATTATCAAGGATTTCTGCACAGCAGCTAAAAGGAGAGAAATGCACTTTGAAGAACAGCATCATCCGTGCCAGTTGTGTAGCAGAAAGCTAATTATTTCTGCCTATGTCATTGTTGTTGCCGTCAGAGGGGAGAACTGGCATTTCTCCAGCTTCTAATACTTTAAGGTAATAATGAAGAGTGTCTCAGCATGCCACATGTTAGAAGGAGATTTAATGTGCTTGCTGAATATTGTATCGAGTTCCTGATTTGTGTCAGCAAGACCTCTAATTCATAAGAAAAAGTGTCATCGGGACTTACTTTACATACGTTTAGACACGGGTAAATTGCGCTGGAGAAAGCCTGACTGTAGCTGTTAGTACTTGCCACAGATCTTGTCTGACTCAAAAGGTTGCTAAGGGATTCACCGAGGTACAGATGGACCTTGGTGCACAGCAGCCTTCACAGACATACCCCTCTGGGATACCTGCAGGTCATCCTCAAGAACGGCTCGTGTATTTTACTCCTGCTGCTCTTCTCTTTGCAGAGAAACCTCCCAAGACTCCATCAGACCGTGCATCCCATTTCTGTGGTCTCTGCAAAGGCATACCCTGTATTCTGGAGAAGCTTTGCTGACCCAATAGTGCTGGTGGGAACAGTATCAAATGGCTTTTGCAAGTTCTCTTACCTCTCCCTTTGTATATATAAAACAAGCCCCACTTGTTTTATGTATCACTCTCAGACCACTCTCAAAATGTGTAGGAACGTCACTGATACAAAATACTGTTTATCTATTTACCACCAAAAAGGGGAACTACTGGAACATGATGGGAGGTTGATCATCACTTGGGCTCCTTGTGCAACACAGGGCTCCCTCCTGCACTGGGGGACACAGGGACCCCTCTGCTCTCCTCTGTGGCTGCGATGCGCTCTGCAGGTCAGACAGAAGGGAGCGAGTGGCTCATGTGGCTCCATACTGGAGTCTCCAAGGCTGTAACATGTATTTTGATACCATGAAATCCCAGAACCCTTCATAAAATATTCATAGCTTTTTTTTTTAATGCTGCATCTTCTAATTTTAAAATTCAGCCCCTAAATAATTTAGTAACTTATGGAAAAAAAAAATAAAAAAAAAAAAACAAACCAAGTTTCTAACATACAAAACCCCCATCGAGGTTGTGGCACAGTTACTAAGTTAAACTTGTCAAAGATTCCCATCAAGTTACTTATTTCTAGTGAAAGATTCATAGCTGTGCCCAATACCTCTAGGCATTGAGTCTTTTCAGCATCCAAAAGCCATGTTAATACTGATGGCCTGATCCTGTAAAGGCAGGGTTATGCTTATGCCATCACGCTTTGTCTCAGATCCCACCTTCTCAAGCTGCTACAAAATATAGCTTTGCGCCATAGATCTTAAAATACTGTTCCCCCCTGGATGCCCCACATCCCTCCCATCCCACTCATGTCCAGGTCACAGTCTAGGGGGAATCACCCAGTCTGGTATTACAGACATGAAGACACAGAGATGGAGAATTTGGACCTTTCCTCAGAACTCGGTTGCATAATTAAAGCATCTATTTTGGTTTGAATTTGTGCGCTTTCAGCTTCCAACTCTTGAGCCTTGTTACAGTTTTTCTATGCTAAAAAATCCCTCCTACTATACCCCAAACTTTCCATTCCTCTTTGTACAGGAAGTGCTGTCCCACAGAAACAATCCCAAGTGGGCTTCTCGTCGCTATTTATCAACATATAAAAAGACTGATCAGTCTTCAAGATGAAATTAAAATATGAACCTTTCCAGCCATCCATCTATTTTTTAATAACCAAATTTTGCCCCTCTGGTTTGCTGCTGTTCAGGGCTGACTTTGTACAGGTTATTCATCTGAATGCAAACCCAATTCACCTCTCACTGCAAAAATACAATATGTACCCTGAAATAGTAAATATGTCAGCTAACTTTCCCACTTTAATTAACTTTTCCCCAGTGTCCTTGCTTAAATAGAATTCAAAGTTCAAAAGACAAAAAATATGAAGAATTGCATTTTAATAATGCACTCAACAAAAATGAGGGAAAAAGGAGTTTTCATTATTCGGCCCTGAAGTCATGGAAACTCCTGTGCCTAGAGGCTGTTTTGCCTTTTATAACATCAATAATTTAAAACTTAATTGTTGTGCATTATTTGGTTAAAGAAGATTATGACTCTAACGTTTGCATTTATTTATCAGTAATGGTGAGATAGCTCTTCCTCAGTGAAAATATATTTGGAAATTCATTCACCCTGCAAACAAAAATCACAGAGTAGCTCATCTCTAATGTTACTATTTAACCACCAAGAAATTAAACCTCTCTGTTCTGCCGGATGATGAGAAATGTCTGTTTATTACCAAGCCATTTTGGTGACTTTTCTACAGTGCACTTTCAAGCCATTTAAAAGGCATATTTTGAGGGTAATCTTTGGGAATAACAACCCCATTATATTGTGCTTAAGCTAAGTGAAATTTCCTGGTTGTATCTTCAAAGGGCAGGAGACATTTCTTAATGCCTTTCATTTATCAGAAGAAATTAAACCTCCCTGGAGCAGTCTGGGTGCAAAGGACATCACTGTCAACCTTCAGGACAGCAATGCACGCAGTTGCATGCTGTCAGTTGTCACATCATAAAGGACTTTACAGGCTGCAAGGCTGAGGTATTGCTTTCCCTTTGGATTAAAGACCACATAGAGCCCACAGGCTTCATCTGAGCCTGGTAGAAGGCAGCGTAAAAAACCAACTGAGTACCTCAAGACTGTCCAGTACTAAGAGAACTGCCATCACAAACCTTCGGACCCCAGAGGAAGCTTCCTCTTGCTTCTCAGTTGCCCTGGTACAAGCAGTTTGCTCTGGTATTTCTGCTCTCTCCTTTGCCCTTCATACAGGCATGCTTCCTGTAAGAAAGGCAGCATGCAGCTGATGGGCAGTCCTGCAACAGGAGGGCCCTCCCTGATCCTCTCAGCTTTTAAGATTAGAGCTGAAAATCCCACCCACCATTAATTATGGGGAATGTTGATGTATTCATCTCAGAAGAATGAAGGCTTGACTTAACTTTCCAAAAATACCACCTGCAGTCCTGCAAAGTCCCAGTAGTTCCCCCCAGTGCTTAGATCGCCATCACAGCAGCAGGAACAACAGCAGAGAACTAGGAGGGAGAAAGGGTCTTTCAGGATTAGAAAGCAAAATGTGAACTCTGATGGGATTAAGTGGCACAGAAAATTCGTCTGCTGTTTTAAATCCAGCAATCTTGTAACACAGAGCACTCTTGTGAGCCTAATCAGAGCAAATCACATTCAACTGTTGATTTGACAGAAAAAAAAAGGATAGGAGCAAAAAGGACTGTTACAGCTTCTTTCTTTTATCAAGATTAAAAAAACAAAAAAGAAACCCACCAAAAAACAGAGAAGGTGGGAGGTAAAAATTTCAAAGGAACTAATTTTGGTGCTCAAATCCTATGGATCATTTCTATACTTACGCCCTTTTGAACATACCCCCGATGCTGAAAGGCAAGCACTAGGGAACATGACCTCGGTGTATAGATATGTAAAATAGAAAAAAATTAATAGCTTTGAAAAGTTTACAGGTTCAAGAGGACCACTGATTCCGTGACACATTTGATGAGACTTGAATCTGCAGGCGTTTGCACACAGAGCATAACATTTTCCACTGCCACAGTACACACAAATCTCTGTTTTTGCAGAGCTCCCATGAATTCAACTCTGACAGCAATTAGTCTCACCACCTTATCATATACCACAAAAAGTCAAGTCACACAGAGTACAAAACTAAAGGTTGGATTTTCTCAGGTTCCTAATGCCTCTTCAGGCATCTGTGCAGAGTTTCAAAATGTGCATTAATGAGGCTCCACAGAACACTGAAGTTGCTGCAGAAAAAATGACTCCCCAAGCTGCAGGTTGTGATTCTGTTGGGAACAAGTTTGTTTGTGTGTTTTGGGTGCTAGATACTGCCTGTTCTCCCAAAATAGGCAGCCTGAGCAAGCTCTGCTAGTTACTGAGCTGGGAGATAGCATGCAGGTTGATTACAAGCATCCATAATAAAAACCAGAGATCCTCAGAAACAATAAATGCCCATAATAAAACTTTAATCCCCTTTAGGGAAAAGAATAACCAATGACCTTCTGAACACCTCATGTTAGAAATATGTGAAGAGTGGCAATCTATCTGCATGCAGACGGGTGAACTGTGATTAATAACAGGGACTATGTGTCAGGCTGTAAACTGCATTTTGGATGCGGATCTTTCCTGCTGTCTTTTACCTCCACAGAGTGATAATACACGCAGAGGTGTCAGGAGACGGTCTTGCCTGTGGCACACAGCTAACAAGCATCATTAAACTCTGATGAACATCCATTTAAATTGATCTTTTTTAGTCAAAAAGTTGGCTCCTATCCAAGGCAATGGCTTATGAATGCCTGACCTGCTGCACTGGTCAGAGGAAGTTGGGCAGACAGAGTGAGACAAGCTAAAAGCAGACAGGAGGCAAAAACAAAGAAGGAATGTCTGAGAGATACTCCAGGTAAAAGGCAGTGCCAAGGTCATTGCAACCAACACAGGCACACTGGTCCCCCAACATGGCATGGCAGAACCAAATTGCAACCATCTGCATGTTCCTCTCCAAGAAAAAGGCTGCTGATCTGAAACACACAGAGGGAGTGAACTGGTAAGTAGAGAGATACAGACTATTAGCAGAAGCTGTTGCATTAGAAACAGAGGAATTGGCAGACATCCATAGCCTTGACCTCAGACTAATGCAGAAGCATAGAAAGTGTGATTCCATCTGTAAAAGTCCATAGAAGGTGCTGCTGAGGGCCTCGTGGAGTGCAAAACCACATTTTGCTCAACCCTTGCTACGCTTTTCATGTGCCTGCTTGGTGGCAACGCTGTGGTCCGTGAACGTTAGCATTCAACAGAGCTCAAGAAAGTGTAACAAAGCAGCTCTGTTCACACACTTCAGCTCAGAAAACAGGAAATACTAAATAAAAATCCAGTCAGTTGGCATTTCCCTGAATATTTAGTGTCTATAAAAGTACTTGCATGTGTTTAGCAAAGCATTTAATTAAGTGGAGCTGGGTGGTGATACGGACTCAGCTAATACCTCTTTATTGGCAATTGCTTTCACTTGTGCAATGTGTCTGTCTTTTTGTGTTTAAAGGCCTGTGTTTTTATCACCACACCTTGCTCCTAGGAAGGATCCAAAGTCATCTGAAAGTGACTGGTATTCCAAAACCTAAGGGAAAAATTACCCACTTCCTAGATAAACAGGGCTATTTTCTTTGTTGCGAAGAATACAGGCTGCCCTAGAATCATACCCAGTCTGTAATCTGCTGCATTTTATTTTATATTTAAATGCTGCATTTTCACTTCAGCAGATACTATTATCAGTCTCACCTGGTCATTCACAGAAGAGCACTTCTCCATTCATTATCTGCCAGTACAAATTACAAGTGGAGCATTATCTAATTATTGTTTTAGGGAGAGTCAACCAGTCGAAAACCCCTTGAAATCCCAAAAGGTAATTTGGAGGCAGACCTAAAGCGAGACGATGCTTCAAGACCATCTATTATTTATGCTCAGCTATGCTGACCTTTGAAAAATCATCTTAAGTTACACACAAAGAGCATAGAAAGACCTGACCCAAATGTCACTGAAAAGCTTACACTGGGTTTTAGTGGGATCTAGATCAGGCTCAACACTAAATTAATTTCAGGGTTGTTATAATCTTTATCCTTGACTGTGTTTCACGTTGCACCATATGGTTATCAAAATGTACTGTATTTCCATCTGGGTATATGCATGAGCTGTACATTAACTCTCAAAACTGAACCTTCATTATGAGGAGAAAGAGGCTGTTTTTAATGGCTAAGAAGGTCTAAAGGTACATATCCAACATGCAGTTGTGCTACAAACATGTGTTTACCCTGGTATGCGTTGTAAATGGGTGTGTTCCTTGATTTTTATTCTTGTTTTATTTCTTGTCTAATACTACTGGATAATATTTACTCTGTGCCTCTTCCTAGCTTGTGAAATGGGAGGATAGTTCAGCTGATGGAAAAGAAAACACCAAACCACGAAAATATGCCCATCAACCCAAACCACCTTCATGTCCATATCACATGCACTTTGTAAGTTTGGCTGGAGGCTGCAGAGCTAATGGAGAGGATTAGCATTTCTTCCCCAACAGGTACTAATCTGGGAGACCTTATTTTCTTTTTGCTGAGTTTCCTGCACGAACAACATGCTCTTTTGAGAGGGAGGATCTAAGCTACAAGAAAGATCTTGTTATGCTCTGGCTTCATAAACAGGAGCTTCAAAAGTCAACAGAGCCTTATTATACAAGGAATAAACAGAAATGCCATGAAGGAACTCACTGTCTGTTGCAGATTCATGAAGTGAGAATCAGCATGATTTTCCAGCAGATAGGAAGTCATTCACTGCCTTCAAAGCTTCTGGCTCCACAAAGATCAGAGATCCAGATGCCCAGTACCATTGCCTGCAAATACAAATTGGGAATTGTGGAAATGCAAGAAGCCTTTTTCACACAGGAATCGAGATTCCTCCTCTGTCAAACCCTGGAGCACACAATTCTCAGGGTTGTAGAATTTTTTGACTAAGGGTTGGAAGAGAAGAGTGAAAGCGTAAGATGTGCAGTAAATTACATTTATTTATACTTCTGTTTTAGTTTAGAACCCACTCAATTTATACCAAAAGCCCTTGGCTCAGAAACACTGTGTATTTTGCATAATACACAAGTACTCAGAGAAAAACGTAGTATACAAAAAGTAGCCAAGATTTTTTAAAGTGACTAATGATTTTTGAGTGTTTAAATATAAATAGCTTTAAATGGAACAGAACTTTCATAAGCCCTGAATAAACCTTTTTAGCTGTTCTTAAGGTAGATATTACACTGCAGTGTGGAGGTACTGTAAGAAATCTCAGCCAGCATCTCATTTTTTAATTCCATATTTTAAGATTAAGAGTTTTTTCTCCTCCATAAGGACTGTCCTATACAATGGTATATAAATCCCTTTGAGATTTCACCAAATCCCCTTACAAGGGCATGGTATTTTCTTAACATAAAGTTTCTTCTTTCATCCATATTCTATCCATTTTATTTTCTTTCTCACAAACACTCCTCTTCTGTTGTTTGTCTGTCTGTGCTGCTTCCATATCTCTGATACCTTCCTCTTATTCCACCTCCTTCAAACTCTTTGACTGCTCGGTGGATTCTGACATTCAGCATCTTCCACCCCAATTCCTCCTCTTCAACAGCCCCCTCTAAACAATTATCCTCCTACAGTCTGTCATCTTCCCTCACAATTTCCCAAAATGGGACTGACTGACAAATATTTCCATGATCTAACCATCTTGTGTTCGTGACAACTCCAAAATGAACCGCCTTGTCCAGCCATGAATCCAGTCTTTCAGTGGTCTTCTGTTATGAATTCTCCCCATGCCATCCTCTTTGCTGTCAGTCAGCTTTTCTGGGTATGAACAGCCTGAATTTCCTCTTTGGTTTTCTTTGCACCACCATCTGCACTCCCAGTTACTTCTCATCATGCTGCTTCTCACAGTTTCCCCCCCACAACCAAGTTCCTAACCCACTTTTACCCCTTTCAAGATTCCTAACATATATTCCAGCTCACACTGTTATCACTCAGTTTCAATATTCATATCAGGGATACGAAGCAACTAGCCCAGGATTAAAAAAATAGAGCAGAAATTCAGGGGACGGCTCGTGAAGCATGCAGCTTTTAGCAGTCATGGGCAATGACATTTTGAGGCTGCTCTGCTCAACCAAAAGGCTGGAGACATTTCCCTTGGGATGGTAATTGAGGAACTAATGCTCTCTTGCCAGCAGACTCTCTTTCCTATTCTCTGCCAAACAGACATGACTTGGATATTATCCTTCCTCAGTGCCTGAAATCCAGGCATACTAAGGATTCATTTTCCCTCTTGTTCAGGTTTTAATTCAACCTCTCTGACCACAACAGGTGGTGATTTTGGAATCGTATACTGAAGAGGTGCTCATTGCTGTTCTCACAGGACATTGTATTTGTAGTTCAGCAGCAGATGTTTAGTACTGTATGTATTTTCCCCATTCATTTTAAGTGCATATTTAGCACAAGGCATTGTTCTCCTTTCAGTGTCTTCTACATTTGTTCATTATTTTAATTTGCTTAATACTGCACTGCTGAATTGGCCATTCCCCTGTGTCCTACCAAACCCATACCTCAATTTGCACATGCTTGTGCCTGATTCCTCCTCTAACCCCTGTCACTTGCACAGAACAATGCTGCCATGAAAGGAGCATATAGAGAGTAGAGGGACAAGGAAGATTATGAAAAAGTTTCTATCTCATTTATTTTTTGCTTCTAAGCAGGCAAACAATGATGGGTCACAGGTCAGTTGTATTGCTGAAGTTGCTGGCTAGGTTCACGAAGAGCCAAAGGGCAGAGGAATAAAAGAAATGAGAATGACACCTGATTACAAATCTGTGTAATGGGAAATCTTTCCAAAACAATTTCTATAGGCACATTTGAGTACTTAACACATTCCAGGAATAATCAGTTCATCTCTCTGTGGAAAGGTTGGACTCCTCCCCTCCGTGTTCATCTCCAAAGCAGCTTCTCCAGGCTGTAGCCCTGCTGAGAAACCAAACCATTTTTCCTGAGCACTGGAAGAGCTCCCCATGCAAATCTCATGCATTGTAGGAATCATGTGAAGAGCTTGATTTGTACTTGAATGCCTGCACAGGCCAGAATAGCTGATACAACCAATAGTGAGAACATTCAAACCTGTCCTGTGGTTGTGTTTAAGAGGGATATCCATGTCACAATGCCAATTGTAAGAGAAAGGCATCCTTTAAAGAACACATCAAGGGAATAGCAACAGCCTTTCCTAAAGCATGATTAAAGCCAGGAAAAGTGTAACAGTGGCCTTCACTTACTCTGTAAACCTGTTCCTTGAGTATCTTTTAGATGTTGGTTTATCAATTCAAACATGAGGAACTGAGCTATTTTGTTTGTTGTTTTTCTTGTATTTTTCTTATGTATTTATATACAATTAATTTCCCAGACTGGTTTTGCAGGAAGCAGAGAAACAACATGAGTCAAATCAATAAATTATTCCAGAGTAAGTAACCTGCTATGCCATGGAAAGCTGGATTTGTTCTTACTTTACTGATGTGGAAGTCTGAAGTCTTGAGTATATATACATATGCTGTGCACTTCCAGAGTGTACAACTGGAACAGAATTATCTGATATTCCTGGCAGAAGGAAGATTTTATGCCTTTTATTCTACCAAATCAACCCAGGAGAAAGAGAGGGATTTTGCAGTGCGTTTCTCAAGCCATGAGAACCAATGTCAGGTCCATTAGCTTGATTTTCGTATCTCCCAATTTGATTAGAAGTGCTAGCAGTTGGGAAAAAATGTCCTTGGACTAATAACCACAGCAAATTTGATAAGGGAACAACAGAAAGGCACCTGCTGCACAGCCTCATAAGTACCACTCTCAGAGAAGATGATATTGCTTGTTCCAGTCTCTATAATAGTACATGGAATATGATTAATATTTAGTTCTTCATGATGATGCTACTAACCTGGACTGCAGTCTGGAATAGCTGAGTCTCTGAAGTGAGCACACGAGGGGTTTTTTCAGGTTGCTCAGTTTTGATGTTTTTTTTTTCTGGGGGGGGGAGTGGGGTTTGGTTTGCCTTTTTTCCTTTTTTTTTAAGAAAAAAAACAAATAAAAAAGATTGATGTGATGTGAACACAGCCTTAGGGACAGCAATATAGATTGTGCATCTTGGCTCAATAACTCCTGTGCCAGGAGAGAGACAGTGAAATCAGTTGGAGACCTGAGCATGGTATGAGGGCATTATACAGCCCATGGATATTTTTTTCTTGACCTCTTCTTTATTTCTTATCTGCCTGCAAGAGTGTGCTTGAAATGAAAAGTGAAACTGGCCCAAAGAACAAACCTTACATTTACATTCTTTGACAAAGTTCTAGCTCTTGGTTCCATCTGTGTAAATCAAACCCCACGGATGGATAATACCCAAGACCTTATTAAAAAATATTAAGCTGAATTATATGCAAATTAGGGTTTCATTGTCTTTCATCTCATAAAGCCTAATAACATTACAGATGACAACCTTCTTACCAAAAATAGTTTCTAATACAAATTGCCTTTGACTATATTTACAATGTCACTTTTAATCAAGTAAATTGTCAGGCTATTGCACTTCTGTGATCTACATTACACAAAAAGTATAATGAAGAGGGAAGTGGGTGCAAGTGCATTCAGCTTTAACTGGCTGCCCATTTCATGCCAGTTACTGCCTATTCAGTAAACTTACCCTTCTGTTCTTTGAAAACTACTAGATATAAATGTATGGATTCCTCTGAAGGAGACACAGTGCAGAAAATGCTTATTACACTTACCAAGAACATTTGTCTTCATAATTACAATTGCTTCTTTGTACTCCTATGCAATTAGTAAATGCAAGCTAAAAATAGTTACTTGAATGCCAATGTGGTCCCTGACTGTTTCTTTGTTATGTCACTTTTAGGGTAGCTCACTGTTCCATTTATTTGTAAGTTAACAGCTTTATTCAGATGTTTTTATCCCTGCAGGTGCATTTTGACTCAGTGCACTCACTCTCATCTACTACATCTACATGTGCATCTCCTACAGGGACACAGGTAATACCTGCTGTGCTGTGCCCTCTTCTCAGGATTCAGATAGCACACTGCAGCTCAGCCACACACTGGCATGCTCGCTATGGTTTCTCCCTGGGCATGTTGAGACAGAGGTTTTCAAGGAAAGGTCCAAGTGTTTCCACAGTTTGTGTTTTTTTTGTTGATGGTACTGGTTTTTCTTTTGCGCTCTATACAGAAGCAGCAAGCATTTGAAAGCAGAATACTAGCACTGAGACTGAGGCCATCAACAGCAGATGATTCCCATCATCTTGCACAGCTCCCTGTTCTTGCTCACAATGCTTTTAGGAGCTTGCACTATCCAAATTCTCTGTCTGCAGGTACTGCTGCTGCAGGTTTGCACAGTGTCTCAAGTACATAAGCTCTGTGCAAAGCCAAAACTGAAAGAGTTACACCGCCATTCAAAAGGAGAAAGCACTGATGCAAAAGCTGCTGAGAAATCTGCATCACTATATAGCCTATCACTATAGGCCCCAAATGGGGAGAGAGTCACAATGTTTTCCCTCAACACTGGGTGGGTGGAAGCAGAAGGGAAACTATATTTGCTGACCACCACAATAGAAGGGCTGGATCCTCAGCTGGGGGACATCATTGGAGTTTTACTAGAAGCAAAGGACATGGGCTGATTTATACAAGCTGTGGAAGATCAAAATCAGGAATAATGAGTCCAGGCATCCAGTCTCATTCACTGTATGAAATAGTTCTGAGAGCAATGAAGCTAAAGGCATCTAGTTTCAATGTGTGGGTCCTCTGATATCTGGAAAAAGTGAATTTATCAACCATTTCCTCTCTTGGGTATTAATTGAATTTCTTCCCTAAGGCCAGCTGCCTATTTCCACAAAAGGTGTAGGAACTTCTCATAGTTCTGTTGCCAAATGCAGCTGACATCAGCTATTGGGTTTAAATGTATTACTGAAGTACTGACACATAGATACAGAGACATGTTCACATCTTAGACGGTGGTCTAAAAAAATGGTATAAGCACTAAATATTTCAGGTCATAAAAAGCATTATTCTTTCATCTTTGTTCATTCTTCTTTACTCAAAAGAGTAAAGAAGACTCTAAAGGAACTCAAAGGAACTCAAAAGAGCTCCTGCCACCAGAACAGAATTATTTCAGCTGAAGAATGAATACGCTCAATTTTAAGCTTGTGCTTGAAATGACTCAAAGCCTCATGAATTATTGGCCTGTGGAAAAGAGCACAACATATATGCAAACAACAAGAGCCTTAATCTGAGGAAATCAGGGATAAATCTCAGCTGGTTCAAATGGATCAGAGATCTTCTTCCCAGGTTTTGAATCCTGAGCTTGGTTTTCAGAGATATCTATAAAAGGTCTAGTCCCTTCTGACTTCTCAAATTCAAGCACATTGGAGCAGCTGGCCTTGATCTGGAACTTTGCCTTTGAGATTTGGATAGCTTCAGGTAATCCTGTGCTTTTTGACTTCCATGGTTTTTTGCTAATGGAAGTGAGCAGAAGGCAAGCAGCCAAAGGTTACAAACAACCCTTGGAGCATGAAGAAAAGACCCAGCATTTATATGCAAGTGTCATGAAGGCTCTTGCAAAATGCCTAGTTTATGATCCTTTGAAGCAAGCCTGGATGTCTGTTTGAAATATCTATCTTTAGGTATTTTTTGCATGTGAACAAGTGGACTTGACAGCAACTAGAAGGACTTCTACTTAATGTTGATGTCATTAGCTGGTTTCTTAATGCAGTGGCTGGATCAAGACAATGGGGGAGGATCACTGTAGATTTTAGGCTGACCTGAAGCAAATTGTACCTTTTCACAAGATCTTAAAAATACTTTCACATTGAACCCAAAATGAACCCTTTACTTTAGTGGGATTTTTTATTTGATCTCATTTTATTTTACTCTCAATATTTCCTCAAAAGGAAAGTTCAAAGTGCTTCAGTTTGAAATGAGCCATCATGCTTTCATTCACATTTTCTTCTAGCTGTTGCTGTCCACTTATTTCAGCACAAATCTGAGTATAATTTCTGCCCACTCAGAACTTGTGTTTTGGGGGAAATAACTGAGCTTTGAAGTAAGTTTAGCTTTGAATCACGTGTGGCTTTACCTCAACAGAAAGAAGCAACTCAAATCTTCAGGAAACCAAACCTCTGCAAGTATTGTAGGCAGTTATCAGAGGACCTGCAACAGTCCTGCTCTTGTTTACCAAGGGGTGCCAGCCCCACTGTTTGGTCCCTCTCCTGCCCAGCCACTTCTGCTGCCCTGTGGTGAGACAGACCAGAGAACCAAGTTGCTGAATACTAATATCACACTAAGGAAAGGAGCCTCTTGACAAAGTAGCATCAATCAGAGAGTTCCAAGGAGTAAAAAAAGGGAATTTCTTCTATACCCTCTGAAGGCAAACTTTCAAAGCCAGGTTTGAAAAGGTTACTTCATGTGCAGAGCTTCTGTCATCCTCCTGGCAGTGCTGATCATAAATTGAGAGCTCCAAAATGAGGAAATAAAAGGTTTGATTATATGCACTAAATTTCTATGATACTTTTCATCTCTTTCCAACCACTGGACTCTGCTTCCTGAAAACTGCCTCGTAAAAATGTCTTGCGCATTATCTCCAAGACGTGCTAATTTGGCACATACCTGCCTGTGATAGGACCCACAGCAGCACCCAGCTCAATGTCCTGACCCCATTCTGCCTCAAACCACCCTGTTGCCATATCAAAGAGCCACAGTCTCCTCCAGGAGGTTGTGTCCTTTTTATTTAGTGCCCAGTTCTCCTCCAGTAATGTCCCCTCTGTTGCTGGGGGTACTAGCAGCCACTATCATCTCCTTCAACAGTCATAATGTAGAGGTCACCCACAAAAAGTTGTTAGAGCCTGGTTACAGGACCACAAAGACAGACATTTCACCATCTTTGTGTTCTTTCTATTGTTTTATTAAGGTCATTAATTCTCCCAACCTGCTTAACATTTCTGATGCAACTGCTGAACTGCCCTTCCTCACTCCTCACCTTCCAAAAATCCCAGCATAAAAAATACAAAGCACATTTGAGTATTTGGGGAGGAAGGTCTCTCCTTCTCCAGGTCCAGTTCACTGAGGAAGTAAATACCAAGAATTATTTACACATCACACTAGTCCCTGACAGTCACTGATAGTCCCTGTGGCAGACACATCAGTTCTGGCCTCAGGAAAACTGACTTCCAGCTTCAGTTTTCCTACAGATTTCTTTTAGGCAAGTCATTTAATTTATCAGTGTCTCAGTTTGCTGATAGCTGAGCAGGGATAACAATTGTTTTTCCCACTCCCTTGTACATGCAGTTTTGGCTTCTTAGGATCATTGCACACAGAGGTGCCTGAGCCAGGGGCAGCAGCAGCCCTGGTGCTTCAGGAGTGCTAGTGTCTCACTCTTGCAAAGCCAAATGTTGCATCCCCATATTGTCTGTATAATAAACAATAAAAGTTGTCTGAATTGATGGCTTGGCTTCGAGAGCGAAGATTTGGGAAGGACTTTAACCACACTTACTACAAGCAAGTTGACCAAGGGCGAGTGGGATATGCAAATCTGGTTGGAAAGGGTGCTTAGGCAATCAGGGAGTGTCCGACCAAGAATATCATCTCCTGAGAAATCTCGAGCTACCCATGTGCTGGTCTGCCTGCATGTAAGGTTGGATCTGCCCTAACCCATGCACCTTGTCACCTGCCATTTCAACCCTAGCCTGCCCATACCAACAAGTGAGAGCAAGCCCTTCCAGCCTGAGCAGTATATCTTTTAGGTGAGGTGCAACTTGAGCAGAACTGCCCCCTCCCTTTACACCTGAGGTTTAACTGCCATGGCCTAGTGAGCTAGGACGGTGACAGCAAAGTCCACAGGTTGTAGGTTTTGTAATAGTGTCCTTGTCTTCGATGGAAGACCATTCAAGGCTGGATGAGCTACATCAGCCCAGGTTTGAAGACAGAAGCTTTTCTTCTCCTATGAGGAGGGACTATCTTTGCTGACAAAGATTCAGGAAAGGCTTTAACCCACGCATTCTGAGCAAGACTGTCATTTCCTGAGTCAATCTCAAGCATCTAGGTGGGATTCTGTCTTAGAGAATCAGTCATAAGCCCGCAGACGGTAGCCTTCCGCTAGTGGCTCCTCAGCCAAGCGCACACATCAGGGGTCTGAACCTGCAGTTCCTCTCATACTGAGCAGGATTACTGTTGCAACAACACATCATCAGTAAGGTAAAACTAACCTGTCTCACGACTCTCTAAGACTCTCTTATTGTAGCCAAATGCCTCGTTATCTAATGAGTGATGTGCATGAATGGATGAACGATATTCCCACTGTCCCTACCTACTATCCAGTAAAACCACAGCCAAGGGAACAAGCTTGGCGGAATCAGCAGGGAAAGAAGACCCTGTTGAGCTTGACTCTAGATTGGCACTGTGAAGAGACATGAGAGGTGTAGAATAAGTGAGAGGCTGGGCACATGCTCAGCAGCACGGGGCAACCCGCCCACCGGTGTCCCGGCTGTCAGTGAAATACCACTGCTCTGATCATTGTGTCACTTACCCAGTGAGGCAGGGGGTAAGCCCCAAGGGGGGCTCTTGCTTCTGGTGCCAAGCACCCAGCGCACGCAGGATGCGACCCGCTCCGGGGACAGCAGCAGGTGGGGAGTTTGACTGGGGTGGTACCACCTGTCAAAGCGTAACGCAAGTGTCCTAAGGTGAGCTCAGGGAGGACCAAAACCTCCCGCGGAGCAAAAGGGCAAAAGCTCACTTGATCTTGATTTTCAGTACAAACACAGACTGTGAAAGTGGGGCCTCATGATCCTTCTGGCTTTTGGGTTTTAAGCAGGAGGTGTCAGAAAAGTTATCACAGGGATAACTGGCTTGTGGAAAGCAAGCACTCATAACGACATCATTTTCTGATCCTTTGATGTCAGTTCCTCCTATCATTGTGAAGCAGAATTCACCAAGCGTTGGATTGTTCACCCACTAATAGGGAACATGAGCTCTCTGAATTAATGAGTTAGAAAACATACAAGGGAGAGGAATAACAAATTTTAAACACCACAGTTCTAAAATTCTCTTGTGTGTTTAACCATCGAACACTCAGAAATCTCAACTTTCACACTTTTCAGGGAATAATTTGCCATTTTTATCAGGCAACAATATCTGACAAACGATTGCAGCTACAAATATGAAGCACTGGCTTAACCAGAATGTTAAAATGTAGCTCGCGGATAAAAACATACACACATGCATTCCCCCCCTCTCACGTGAAGTTTTTTCACACAGGTCGGTTGTGTGTTACTTCTGTTGCTTTTTATAGAACAGCTATTCTTATTTATAATAGTCCTGCTTTTCTTACTGAGAATAATATTCTGCAGAGCAAATAAAATATGCATTAAAATACTATAAAAGCTATAGAATAAGAAATACAGTATCGGTTTAATAGTTGGATAGCACCAATTTTTTCCTAAATACAAAAAATTTAGAACATTAAAGAGGAAAGAACAGAAGAATGAAGCTACGATATCTAATATTCCTTTTCTTCAGGAAAAAATAATACAGGACTAATTTTCTCAAATCCCAAAAGAGTGAAACTTCCCCTCTGCTCTTTCTCAATGTAATTTTTATTCTTTTGATAAATTAAAAAGAATTTAATATCCTTTTTCATTATAGTTTGAATAATAAACACAGGCATAAGCTTCTGGGAATTACATGCTAAACAGAAAGGCATACAAACGATATGTGGCAATTCCCAACTTGTTAATGCACAGAGTGGGGACAGTGCTGCTGGAGCAGAGATCAGCCAGCAGCCCCAAAACAGCGAGTCACTTCCTCTCCTGCTCCTCAGCTCATTGGACTCTGCAAATCCTTCAGTTAGCATTTCTCCAACTGGAAAACAAGTGACTTTGTCTCCTTTCAGATAACGCTGCTGCTGCCATTCCTGTGTGGAGTTCTGCCTTTATGAGCTATCTGATGTTTATCCAATGCCTCAAACCCTGAAAGCTGGAAACCTGCCCATGCAATGCTCTGGTTTCTGTCATTGCACTGAGTTCATGGTCCTGGTGCTTGTGCAGCGGAAAAGTTTCTCTTCTTGAGGAGATTAAATTAGACCTTTTCACCCCCAAATGTTTTCAAGGGCTTGAAACTGGGCCCTGAACTACTACACTATAGAGCTCTCTTTTTGCCAGATTATAGCTGCTGGCTATAATGCTGAGCCTGACCTGCATCGTGTCAAAGCTCTCATTATTTTAGCATTACACCATGAGAAAACATTAGGAGTAACAGTAGAAATGTGCTGTCTTCTTCAGGGGCAAAGCCACTAGCTTTCTAATGACTTAGGTTTTTGTCTTAAGGCCAAATCCTCAGTATTGAGTTGTGGGTCATTTCAGCAAAGGAGAGATCTCAAGAGACTCAGCAGTACAATATGAACCCTTATCAAAGAGCACAGAGACGATCTTGAAGAACTGATAATTTGGGAAAAAAAAGGAACAGCAACAGAGACTCTCCAGCATGGCAAGTTCTGCTTGCCATCAAGAGGAAACTGGGCTGGCTTGCATGAGGGTGGAGGAGAGCTTTTCAAGCATCTTTATTGACATACACAACACTGGCCAAAAATGCACTAAGAGGTAATAGACTTCTTTTCACACACATCACATACTTGCAAATAGGACTAAGCAAGAAACCACTTTTTTCAGTCCCAGAACATGGCATGCTTTCCAATGTGCTTTCGTATTTGCAAGCAAATAGATCAATTTGTTTCACAAGCCTTCTCCTGTCTCCATTCAGCTGCCAGGATGATCTTAAGATAAAGTGTGCCAAACAACAGAGTATTTTTTTCAGGGAAAAAGCAATGTGGTTATAGAAACAGCCTATAATAGTCAAGAGGAGTCGTCGCCCCCTTAAGCCTTTTAATTTACAAAAGTCTAATTAGGAAGACTTAATGTATAGCATGCATAAGAAAGCTGAAACTTCTAACAAAACACTCTCAGTACCATTTTCTTCATGCTTCATTAATAAAGAACAAGATGTCTCTAGACTTTCTGTAACATATGCACAGAGCTATTCCAAACCAGACTGAGATTCTTTTCAAATGAAGGTTATAATATACTCAAGCAATAACAATGCATTTTTTTTATTGCTTTGCTTGTAAAGTTGTTTCCATGTTGTGCTAGGACAAAGCTATTTGTCATTTTTGCAAAGTATAACTTGTTACTTTAATGGTTTTTAGGACCTTTCTATTTCAGCTATTGATTCAAGGTTGAGTGTAGCCTACAGCAGAGCTGAGCTTGGGGAATCAGAGTGCAAGAGGAGGACTTGTATTTTTCTATAGAGATTATAAGTTTTCATACAAATTAGAGACACAGAAAAACAAAGTTTTATCTTCTGAATGATATATAACACATAGGGATATGTGCCATCAGATCACAGAAAACCAAATGGGATTTCAAGCTCTTCCAAATTTGCTTGTCTTGTTCAGACTACAAACAAAATAGTTCATTCATTGGATAGGTCTGAAACAAAGAATCTCCATGGAAAATGCAACCTTTATAGTTTTTACCACAGACTCTATCAGCAAAGTACTGATGTGTCCTGTTTCGTCTTCAGGTACAAAAATGCCGTTCTTACCACTGGCTATCTGCATTGAAGACACTGCAGCAGTCTGGGAAAAAGAAATGTCTGCCCTGATACTGCTACATGAGGGAAGCGTAGAATCACAGAACCACAGAATAGTTAGGGTTGGAAAGGACCTTAAGATCATCCAGTTCCAACCCCTCTGCCATGGGCAGGGACATCTCACACTAAACCATGCCACCCAAGGCTCTGTCCAACCTGGCCTTGAACACTGCCAGGGATGGAACCTTCACAACCTCCCTGGACAACCCATTCCAGTACCTCACCACCCTCACAGTAAAGAATTTCTTTCTTATAACCAATCTAAACTTCCCCTGTTTAAGTTTTAACGCATTACCCCTTGTCCTATCACTACAGTCCCTAACGAATAGCCCATCCCCAGCATCTCTATGGGCCCCCCTCAGATGCTGGAAGACGGCTATGAGGTCTCCAAGCAGCCTTCTCCAGGCTGAAGAGCCCCAACTTTCTCAGCCTCTCTTCATACAGGAGGTGCTCCAGTCCCCTGATCATCCTCGTGGCCTCCTCTGGACTTGTTCCAACAGTTCCATGTCCTTTTTATGTTGAGGACACAAGAACTGCACACAATGCTCCCAAGTATCTGCAGAACTGAAGAATTTAATTTTTCATAGCCATTTCCGGAAGGAATCAGACAGAGGAAATTCCCCAGGTGATCTTTCACTGAGCACAGTGTTTCTCTGTGTGGGCAAAGGGGAATCAAAATGATCTCATGGGTATGAAATATTTGATAATGAGACAACCTGGGGGAGAACATAGGCCCAGGAGATTAAAAAAGAAGAAATCGACTAGTTTTCAAAATGCATGTATGCTTCTACAGTGGGGTGTTATATTACATAACAAGTATTGAGACATCAATGTTTATCAATGTTTGCAATTCAAATATAAGCATAGAGTGGAAAACGTGAAACTATTTAAAGGTGTCAGTGTATGGGTCTGTAAGCAGAGGTTTGTGTATAATTTGATAGCTATTTCTTTCTTGTTAATACTTACGATGGCCTGACATTCCATGTGATACAAGTCATATCTGATGGGTAAATGGCACCAAATCAGTGTTTTGCAAATACAGGATATTTTCATATTTGGCCAGTGAAACAAAAAGACTTCCTAGAGTGAGCATGTTATTAAAATGCTAATAGACTGTATTTGAGAAAGCTTACTCAAGCCTCAGCAGGAAACATATGTGCCATTTATATATGAAAGATCTAGATATGGTTTTTAAAATAAAAGGGTTTCCCTTTCCATGGAATTGTAAGAACCTTTAGAAAAGATCCAGAGTAATGGGATAAGCCCCATGCAAGTGAAGAAACAAGAAAAATATGTGGAGGGCTAGTGAACTTCATTATGTTGAAATACAGATATAATTGTGAGCATGAAGTATGTGCATATAATGTGATAGCAACCTTTTATGTTTAATGTTCTAAAAGGAAATCACCCCAGTGAACTACTGGTGAAAACCACTACAAATATTGTCACAATATGTTTTATCCCATCAGAGATTTTAACCTAAAGATGTCAGAGTTTGATTTGTGTGTGTTTCTTTCATCTGCTTCTGGATATTTCTGCAGCTCAGCCCTCCAAATTACTCAGTACTGAAGGACTGATCAGGTGGTGTTGGAGATTTTGCCCATGACAGGAGAGGCAAATAGTAAGAAAAGAAATGGGGGAACAGCTCTGACTGAAATAGGGAGGATCTGTGTGTGGATATCTGCCACCACTGTACAGGGGAGCAGAGCTGAGATCATATAAGGTCACAAATGGAGGCACTTACTGTGTATTGCATGGCATTCAGTGATGAGCACCACCTTCCAGACATCAGGGTGTGTGTCTGAGAACTGCTGTGAGCTGTAACGCAAAATTCAGAATGAGAAAATAAAGAGAAAGATCTTGATGTACTACTCAGTCCCTGGTGAATTCATGAGCAAAGTGGCACTGGCTTCAGCGGGATTCGTTCTATATCCAGTAATTGAACTGAACTGAAGATTGCAGGGTCAAAGAAAGCAGAGAATTCAAGAAGCTTATGAAAACAGAGTCCAGATTTGCTGGAGTGCTTCAACCTTCCAGAAATGTAATTAAACAAACAAGCAAGAAGTGTTTGGGATTGAAATCTCTGTTTAAACATCCGTTGTTGCTTTATTTGAATATCAGAGCAGAAAATAGAGTTCACATGTTGAAAAAGGCCAGAAAACTCCTTTTGTCTTCTTTTTGTCTTTTTTTTTGCTTGTTTTGTTCACTCGTTCTGAACATTAAATAAACATAACATGAATTGGATTGTGTCTGATGGTCAGTAGGGTGACAGGATTTGAACTCTTCCATTTGGAAACAAATTCCTTGCTGAAAACAAATTCTTTTACTCTGGCTTATACATTCCCAGCTCAATAGAAATAAAACACACAAGCTCAACTCACTGACAAATGGCTTGGATATTCAAAGATATCTGTGTCTCAGAAACATTTAATAAGCAGTTTGGATTATTTTATGTTTTGGCTCCACTTTTACCCTGAAGTGTATGTACATCAATTATTTTATGCAAATGTCAGTACAATCCATTGCCATCAGCTTAACACATTTCCTCCAAATGGTTGGACTCCTATTGTAGGGAGAGCAGAAGGCTTAAGACTTCTCCCAGTGACTGAAAAAATAGCAAAACGAAAAAATGGAGGAGAAGATGAGAAATTATTTAGCTCATGGATTTGTTTTGCTTTCCTGAAACAAAATAATTCTAGATTCTACTTACTGGAAATCTACTTGGTTAAGAAATATTTAAATGAAAACTGCATAAGGCTGTTTTGCTTTGTTGGCTTTTTGTTGCTTAGGATTTTTGGAAAGGTTTACAGTGGAATTATAAAAGCAAAATAAGCAATAGTTTAGCATTTTGCAGAATTGCATGGAAAAACAAGACATTCTGATTAAGAAGACTAAATCCCACAGAGTTTATTGGGAACTTTTGGTTGAACATTTTATTGCTAGAAAATGACATAAAAATCTCTTTCTCTAGATAGATATTGGTAGTGAGCAATTTTTATGTGAAATGCCCCACATATAACCATGCTAACCACTGCCTCCATGGCTTCTGGGTCCAAAGGACTTCCAAGAACTGATGGCTGCAAACCACCTCAGTGCCACCCAGTCACAAATTTAGAGGAAGAGGAATGGCCCAATTTACTTCTTGATCTGGCAGCATTTCTTGTAAGACCTTGTCAAACCTCAGCACACCCTCACTGAAACTGCAGCTATTGGAGCTACCAGGATCTTTCTGGGAGCCCACAAAGACAAAGCTCAGCTATTGTATTTGCAAAATGGAAACAGCAACTGTGTGAATCTTAAGTGGAGTTAAGGATGTAAGGAAGTCTAAATCTGCTAACAGTACTGGCTCGAAGGAGAGCTCCAGATTATCTTCCCTGCTGCAGAGCAGAGGATCTGGCAGGAGCTGCTAACCAAGCCCATCTTGGCCATGTTCAGCAGCTTCCCTGCTCTTATCGTTATGACAGCTTCGGTGTGCTGGTGGCCAAGAGTATCCATCCCATGACCCCCATTCCTGATCCTGCTACTGTCCCCACAGGAAGGTCTTCTCTTGTCTATATGTTGTTTTTCTCCTCCTGCCATCCTGGTGTGATATTTACCTTGGGAGCGTGCGTGAGTATATAAAATAATAAAAAACATGCCTGTTTCTCTTGTGTGGGTACCTGCAGAGACAAGCACTATGGAGCCCTGACCTCATCTGAGGCCTTAAGACATACACTCCTTTAATGTAACTATCTCTTAGAAAATACACAACAAACAGACCAGAAGACACTAATTTTCTGCTTTCTATTTAAATATACTGCCAATTCAAAAGGCAGGATCCTTTCATCATCTGTCTTTCCTGTGTACAGTGTTCAAGCAATTACAGGTAGAAAAAAAGCTGAAGTTGCACAGTAGTTTCAGCAGCTGAAGTTCATGCTCTCAGAGAGCCAGTGTCTCTGGCAGCTGGCTGAAATCAAAGCCAATGGCTAGAAAATCTTCCCAGAGAATCACTGGAAATCACAGTTTCCAGGATTGAGGTGTAAGTGCTGCCAGTCCTCGTGTTAAGCTCTTATACAAGCCATGTACTGGAAGTTTGAATGACAATGAAAGTACAGAAGTATTTCCCCAACCTGCACTATAGGTTTATGTATTAAATTAATGCACTTGTATATCCTAGAAACCTTGACTGGGAAAAGCCACACAGTGGTATATTGATCTGAATTATTATTTTGCAACAGGTTCATAATTTTTTGCCAATAGGCTTTAATTATACTGATATAACAGCAGTATAAAGGTACCCATTTCACTTATATCAGTATCCTATCATCTTGAATACTTTTTTTCAATAACAGCAATACTGAACACAGAAACCATTAAGTACATCTTGCTAACCAGAAGGCATTCCTCTAATCCAGATATTCCTTCTGTAATGAAAACCACTTAAGAAATAGCTTCGATTAATTTTGTTGCTAAGTCAGTGCAATCTGCCACGTACACATAGCAAACATGAGTCAGTCTCAGTTTACACCTTCTAGTCTTTTTTTTTGGAATGTGTAGAAGTACAGCAATTAATTGCTGCTGTTTAAAGAAAATGTGAAAAACTATTTTGACACATATGCTGGGTAGCTGTGAGTTAAACACAAAGAATATAATAAGTAGTGGGTGGGAGTTTCAGATGACTAGTAAATAACAGAAGTGTAGTGATTTGCAGTCTTTTAAAAAACAAGAGGATATGTTATCAAATTGCATGAGAGATGACAAGAGAGAAAGAGAAAATGCAATTAGCTTTTATTAGAATCCAGATGGTGCCTAGATGATGTCGTGGTCACAAGTAGCGCACATATAACCTTGCACTTGGTGCTGCTGAGGACATAAAACCAGACTGGTCTGTTATTCTCATGTTCCTCATTAAAAGTGTAAGGTAACCTGGCTCTTACCCCTGCACAGAAATGAGGGAAAAAACAGTGCATCATCTGAGTGCTCTCAGTGTAATAATACCTCACCAGCAACTTTAAAATCACTGTTTTGAAAACAACTTGGGTTTGGTTTTTGGCTTAGGTGGTATTTTTGGGTTTTGTTTGGTTTTTTTTTAGTTTTCAGTAGACATTATCCTTTAGAAGATGATTTGCTTTTTACATTTTGTTTTACACTTTCCTCATTCAAGAAACTACATAGTTTAAGAAAGCAAGTGTTTTTGCCTCACTCAGTCACAACTGGCCCCAGTATACCTGAAACAGCATTTTAAGTTTCACTACTAAGTATTGTACAGGTCAGAGAAGAAGCCATTTGCTAACACAGTTCGAGCTTTAATCCTCATTTTATAAAGGGGGGCAGAGAAGAGTTTCAGAGACTTCTTCAAATCACACTAGACAAATACTTAAGACAAGAGCTGTATAATTTCTCTCTCATGTTAAGAACAGTTCTTGTCTGGCCCGTTCCTTTCCAGTAGGGTCCAGATGTCTTCAGCCAAGGAATAAAAGAAATCCACTGATCCCAGCAAATTAATTTTCCAGGCAGTAACTGGTGACCTGCTCTGTAGTCTCACAGAGTGGCCTGGCATGGTAACATGCCCTAGATGACCCAATGAGCTGAGGATCCAACCAGCTGGGGATCATACACACATATTCCTATGCATGTACATACACGCCTTTATGTGGATATATAGAGGATGGGTTCAGAGTTGCAAAAGAGCTGTGCTACCTTTAAGAAATTAGTTTTGTTAACGTGCGTTACCATATATGATTTTAATATCTTTTTTTTTAACTGCAGTTAGTGGTTTTTAGACAAAATCATAACAACCACTAATCACTGGCAACCAGGTTATGTACACATAGGAAAATAAAAGCCTCAGAATACAAATTAGCTTCTGGACTACAGCGTTTACAGAACCTCCAGTGTTTTGATCTGTGCACATCCCTAATATACCAAATGCTAAAAAACCAAACCAACTGCCAAACCTCACATTTGGCCTGATTATTTCCTTGTTTATCATGGTTTGCATTCCCAAGATAAGAGATAATGTTGCAAGCTCAATAACCACAGAAAGTTTTGAAGACACACTTAAAAGAGAAACACAGCTATTTTCCTAAAACATGGTTCAAAAGGAAACTGGTATGAAACTCAGTAGATTTTAATGGAGTAATGCACATCAATGCTCTGGTCTCACTCATGAAAAATTCTACCTGATTTATATCCCAAGTACATAGATGAAAAACTGAAATGGTTCCTCCACATTGGCATTTGTCTTTCATCTACTAAAACTGTATTTCAGCTGTCTTTTTATATATCACTGTAAAATAATTCCTGAAATTCCACCAGTAAGTAATTTTTTGCATGTAGTCACAAAGATCTCAAAGAATTGGAAATATCTTGTCCATTTTCTCATAAATCTGGATTGTTGACATTGAAATAGCAATTACTGTATTGCTGTTACAAGCTACCCATAAAGGCCTCAATGAGTTGATAGAACTTACTGCCACAAGCCCCGGCTAGACTGAAAAGCTTAGCAGTACTCAAAGAGGTTAGTGCTTTGCTCACTAACAAGAATTTGCAGATATAAACACATACCAAAAGATTTTTGCTGGAGAAAAAAAAAGGCCACACTTCACACCAAGACAGCACCACATGGTTGGGACTTAGAAAGAAATTATGAAACAACAACAGAGTCAAAAGGGTCCATTGCAAGCTTTTTCCTCTTTCAAAACGTTGCCCTGAAGCTTTTGCTAGCTCTGGGATGGATTAGATGGTTGATTGCTCTTCATGAACATAGCAATCTCCAGATTCACAGAGAGCCTTATTGTTCACCATCACTCTTGGCACAGTGCATCTGGCATGTCTGCAGTTGGATAGCACTCTATAAACAGGTGAACCAGACATGTGAAAAGTTAATATTCTGTTGTTGTGACAGTATAATTATCTCTAATAATAAAGGAAAACAGCTGCTTCAAATAGTCTTTCACTTAGAAAGTGTTTGAATCATAATATTTTGGCTTTTATCATCTGTTTTCTGGATAAAATCCCAATGTGGTTTATGGTTCTGCAAAATGGTAACATCTTATTTTGTGAATGACAGACAGATGGGCTTTGCTGCAAGGCTTATTGATAGTAAAGCACGTAAGACTGCTTAGGATACTTAACTGCAAGAAATACTGGAGATAACAAAATATTGCCTTCTTCCACTTTCCAAGACTTCTGTTACTTATTTTCACTAGTTTTAAGTTTTCTCTTTTAAAGTGTTCAGTATTATCACCTGACAATCCTAAAACTTTCTGATTTCTGTTCCAGTGCACAGAGAGGAAGGAACAGCTGTTTTACAATCAATTGAAAGCCAGTGGAGATGTAGTCCAGATTTCAGAGTAAGATCTGTTTGTCGGAAATTTGTATGTCATTCATCTCTTTCTCTCCCTGCCTCACTGCCACCCCCAGCAATCACCTAATTGGATTTTCATGTCCAAAGCCTGTTCTCTTAATCAAAAGGCAAACAAAATCAATCTTATGGGTTCCCAGAATCCAAGGGAAGCTTTTAGTCCTAAAGCACTGAGAGACTTATTCTGCAAAGCTCCTCTGTCAGACCCAGCTTACTAAATTAGTTAACCCTTGTCTCTAAAAGCCAAAGTAATCATTCATGAGATCCGCTGCAGTAATGTTACTTTTTATTGTATTAGGAAAGGTTTCATTTTCTCAAACATTTACAAAATCCATACATTTGACTCAGGGCAAATGGCTGGGGAATTCTTCAGTTGTTTTTTAAAACTATTTGTTATCAAAACTTAAGCATTTGGAAGCAGATATTTTAAATATATGGTGATATCATGTAACATTCAACAGGGAAAATATCAAAAATACATTTTTGTAATTGCCAGATATTTAGTCTGACAGACCAGATCCTTGAAACTGGAAATTCAGCTCTGCTTCCTGTCTTCCTCTAAAACCATCTATGTCTTAGGACATAAAGCAAGGGCTGGTTGCTTCCCCACATTGCTTTCACCTGGCTACACCCTTCCAGCAGTGCAGAGCTGCTTCACGTCTATTCTAAGACCCTCCAGTGATGCAGCAGAGGTGGAACACAGCTGTGTCCCATGATTTCCAGATAGAAAAGTGTGCGACAATAACTGAAACCCCAATCCCCAGCTTTCTAAGGTGCTAGGAAGCTGGGAATCAGTCTGCATGGTTCCCAAATCCATCAGCCACAAAGAAAAGATACAGAAAGTGAATTAATCTTGCTCAGATTTTGTACTGACAAGTCTATATGGACTCTTGTGAGACAGATAGAACTGCAATACTCTGCGAGCAAAGGTGATTTTAAAGGCTGCACAATTTCCCACAGAACACAACAATCTAAAATCATCTGTATATGGACTGCAGTAAATAGCTGGAAACCATTTCTCACGTAGGAAATTGTGACTTCTTGTAATTACTGAAGTGGTGAATGTTTGCACAAAGCTATTTGGTAAAGGTATTAAATGATGATTCATTGGGAAAATTTATGGCTTCCAGCTGTGTCCAGTTGTTCAGTGTTCTCTGTGTGCAGTGCTGCTCCCCAGGACAGCCTGCACATTCACCTGCAGCATCAACAAAGGTGAGCTGCAGAACAGTGTGGGCATCTGTTTCTTCTCTTTTCTGTATCTTCACTGAAGAAATAAAACCTCTTATTTTTAGCAACAAAATTAATTCCTTGTAAAAGTCCCTGGAAGTTTCTGGTTTCCCAAGTGAATTGCCAACGCTAGATGTGAGGGAGCACAAACACTAGCAAGCAGCCTGGATGGATGTAGCCCATGGTGTTCTCTGCCTCCAACTTACAGTCAGCATCCCTTAGCATTTGCAAACCACACGTTTTTGACTGGGATGTATCATACACACATGGTTCATACTGGGGAGGGCAGCAAACAGCACTTTGCTCTCCTTCAGCCCTCTCCTCAGCAAGTGATATGCACAGTTGAACAGATCTCATTTTACATCCTTCACAAATTACAGTTATGAAGCTCACAGAAGGAAATAGACTAGGTAGAATGCAATAGCAGTCAGACAGTTCTGCACGACACCTGCTGCAGCAGCCCAGGCACTGTTCTGGATTGTGCAAGTGGATCCAGACCAATTGCTGGAGTGGCTAAAGGCCTCTCTGTCTTGCCAGGTAGTGCATATGATGCTTCATGCCCCTTGTATTGCTAGGTAGTGCATATGATGCATAGTGTTTATGCACCTTAGCTGACGTGGCTTTAAAGACAAAATTGGCAAAGCAAAGCCTTAGGCTGGTGGACACATTTTTTCATGGGAATGATTCCCTAGGTCTCATGTTTGACATAAGAAATATGAGTTGGCACAGGACAGGCCTTTAAAAAATAGTGAGAAAAAGTGGCTATGAGATATAATTCATTGGGCCTGCTGACTTCTGTGATAGCTGAAAAATAGCTCAATTTTACAATTCCATTGCTGCATTAAAATCTGAATATCCATACTATGAGCTATGTCTGTGCTGAAAAGGGAATAATGAGAGACTGTGCTATCCCACATGATGCTTAGTCAAAACCATATATTAAATTCTAGTATCAACAATTTAATGAATATTATTCCATGGGAAAGTAATCAGGCATATATACCATTGATGTGTTACTGACATGTATACTAGCAGTGTGGAAAGTATGTTTTAACTACCCCTTTCATTTCCCCGTGAAAAGCAGCAAGTTTCCTTTTCGTTCATCCAAATCCTTGAATATTCAAGTTGCTTAACTGAAAATACTTCGAAGGAAAAAACAGCAAAGAAAATGACAATGTATAACTATTTCAACAGAAGGAGCTTCAAAGAATGCAGTTAAATTTTCAACATACTTCTAGTAACTCTTATAGAGCAAAGTCTTTGTCTGCAATAACGTCAGTGCTTCTGCTCTCCTCAAAAAGGACCTTACAAACACTGTCAGGAGCACAAACAATGAAAGGTACAATTTCAATTGTTTACTGCCATCAATGTGCAGCACAAACTCTGTCCCACGGTATCCCTATTATTATGCAGGGAAGAACTTGAAAACTGCACAGTTCAAAGAATATAGCTGAAGTGGACACAGAAACAATACAACACAGGCACTGACATTAACCTCAGGTAACAAACCTTTATTTAAAACCAGATATTTACTTAAAACCTTTATAGTGAGTGATATATAGTGAGTGTTTCCTGCAGCCCAGCAATTTCTTACCATGCTCCAACACAGATCCCCAGCAGCAAAGATGTAAAAAAAAAAAAGAAGATTAAATTATAACTTTGTATGATTATCTTACTACAGGATCACCTTGCAATTGAGATTCGCCTGTGTCGCAGATCCTAGAATCTCACTAGTTAGGGTGTGAGGAGCTCTGCTTTCCTTTGAATGTCTCTGACTCATCCTGAGACTCTACTGCCATCTGAGCAATGAAGAAAATAATCTTTTTGCACATATTTTTGGTTGCTTTTCAACAGTGGTTGCCAACATGCTGTCTTTCTCAGCTTTCTCACTGAGAATCACCAAAAAGGAAGGTCCCTCTGTTATTCACTCCATCTCAATGGGGTGGCCACCTGATGCTCAGCCTCTCTCAGACCAATGCTCAAATGGGAGCTCAGCTACCCTTTACCAGGCTGAAGTTACCCTTTCATATCTACAGGCTAGATTCAGCTCCAGACACCCTAACCAGGAATCTCAGAGTCATATAAAGCACTTCCATTTTTAGCTGGCTCATAAGAGAGTTCTTAAAGCACCACAATGATCACTGCTTGGGGATCCAGTTGGGGTGAGTCCCTGCTCACAACAAGGACACAAAGGAGATCTCTGGTCTTGGAGAGAAGACTCTAACCAGGACCCACCCAAGTAATTTAGGCCACCCTGTCCCTAATTTCTCAGTGGGTTGTAGGAAGTCTGCTTGAGCAAAAGCAAAGAAAATGACCTTTAAAAACAAAAGGAATTATACAGATTGCTTATGGCTCATGATAGACTCTAAGTGTCTGTATTGAGTGTCAGTATTGACTGCTGGCTGCAGTTCAACATTACAAGACAGACTGCCAGCTGGAAAAACACAACTTGATCCCAACAAAAATGCTTAACAATAATCTTTGCTGGAAAGTCACTGCATAACTTTGGGAACCCTATAAAATTCCTCTAGTGAAGAATTTTGCTCATGCCACAGCAAAGCCAGTGTTTCTTCTAGTATTGAGCACATACTTAACAGCTTTATAACTTTTTGAAATGTGTTCTAGCTGGGTTTGTGACAAACTTCCTGTTGTCTTTTTTACAGGAGATATCTAATGTTTCACATCCATTATACAAATTCAGATTGCAAAACAGTTTCTCCAGGAACTGCCTGAATAAATCCAGTGAGGTAAGTTCAGAAGCACTTAAAGCCAACAGACCAGGTCAGTAAAGACTGGGGTAGCCTAATCTGTGAGATTGCTTTTGTGATTCAAGGCAAACATGTAATTAAAGACAAGTAGAAGATTTAAGCACTCATTTATATAGTTACGTTATGAATTCCTCAGTGGGGTATGTGGAGTTATACCTGAAAAAGCAAAAATCAGCAGAGGCATAAAATGATTGGTGTATTTTATTGCATCTCATAGACTGTTTCTATTGAAGGATAGCAGACAGGTCTGCAGCTTGTCTCTTCTTTTTACCACCTGCATGTAGCAAGCATGAGATTGCATGGGGGGTGGCTCCTGCTCTTCGGGCAGGGGTACTGCTAGTGCAGGGTAACAAGGGCAGAGCTAACACACATGGGAGCATAAGTGGAGCAGCTACTGAAAACGTTTTAGTTGAGAAGCAAAGGAAGTAGAACATGCAGTAACATGTAGTACTAGAAAACAGAGGCTTACCATAAAAAGCAACAGAAATTGAAAAGCCACACCTGAACAGGAGCCAGTAGCTCATGGATCTTCCTCTTTGGCAACATGTTTGCATACATTAGAGTGGGAAAACATTGATTATACTACAACAATCCATGCCTTCAAAAAAACGAAGTCTGTGCATTTTTCCCATGCGGTTGTCAGCCTTCATCCTAGTTCTGCAGTCATTATATTCAAAAGCACACCCAGCATTTCAGCTGCAGCTGATGGAAACACCAACCTCACACTGAGCACAGCCCACTAAGTAAAAGAAACAGCTCCAGGCCTCTACTTAATCTTATTCCCACCAGGTACCCTGCCACCAGGTACCCTGCACTTCCAACCTCTCACCCCAGATGAAATAAGCAGATACCATATCCCAGGTTTGCACCGGACTCTGTATGAGCCTTCTGGCTCATGCAATATGAATTGAGCATTTAACAGCCTGAAGAAGCGAAACCAAGTCCTATTCCAAATATTATTCAGAGTGCAGTAATCCATATCCTCCTAAGAGGAGCCATCAGCTCCATCATTCTGGTCATGCTATCATGTGCCCTGATAATGTCTCAATACAAAATTTCATCCAAACAAAAGCTGATCAAATGGAAAAAAAATCAAAGTAAAATAGAAATATTAAAATCCACCATGTAAACTGCTGATGAACTTTATGATCTAAACTAGAGACAGTGGATAAGAAGTAGGACAGGAAGAGGCAAGTTCAAAAGGCCACAGATAGAAGAAGATTTTAACAAACTTGTAAGAGTTAGTTATCCAGATACTAACTGAAATACATTTACGGGACTCCTGGAGACTATGTATTTTTAAAATGCAATATGCAACAGAAAATATAAAATGCTGGGAACTTGAAAGCACGTGTGGAGTGTGAAAGATGAAAGACTCAGGGACATCCGTTCAACTGTTCAACAGTTTCAGGGGCTGCTGTCTACAGAATGAACCCTGATATAACCCAGACACAAATGAGATTTGAAAATCAACAGCTATGCATAAGTCTTGTGTTAAAATAAAAATTTACAGGTTACTCTGTGTTCAAAACTCAGCATCTCTTGTTGGCTCTGCCCTCAAAACACATCCGGTTATATTTATGTTTAGTGTGAACATTTGTGCCCATTTTTCATTTTAAATAAACAACATCTGCCTGATGATAAGGTGCACTGGAACATGTGTTCTTGAATGTTTATGCCCACTAACTTCTATATGAACTTAATATATCAGTCTTTGTTTTCGTCAGTCTTGACCTGGTTTACAGGGGTATAAATCAGAACAAATCAGATTTAGGTGGCAGTAAAACCAGAACAATTTCAGTGGACATTAACTTTTAAAGCTTTTGCAGCTGACAACAGAGAAGGGTGCATAAGAACAATTCTAGCTCCTGGACACCTGATACAACATTGTGAAAACATTAGTGGATTTTTAAACCACTACACAAGCACAAAGAATAAATGAAATGAGAGGGATATTTCCATTCCACATGAGGTCACATTCTGTTTCAAATGCTACCTCTGTGTAAAAACAGGCCAACATCAAGCCATTCCTCAGACGAAGACATGTATTTGCAGCTTTCAGCAAGAAGTTATGAGATTCTTTGTTCTCAGTCACATATTTGAGTGGTTTTAAAAGGTTGGCTCATTATCAGGGTTGAGCATACTCCCATATTATAAATACAGCATTTGCTGCAGTAAAAAATATTCAATTTACAAAAAATCAGATGAATTCAAAAGAGGGAGAAAAAATTTGATTAACAGAGTTGATGAAAACTATAAAAGCAATTATTCTTTTAGTTACTCCTGGGGAAAGAAGTACTGAAATTTTATTCTAATCCTCATTTATAGGAATCAAAGATCCTTCTAGCACTGTCAAACAATGGATTTATAGTTCTGCCTCAGCATTCCCAACCTTAAGCATTTGCTAATGCCTTCCCACCCAGTCCTTGAGTACATTCACAGTATTAATGGGGTACATTGTACAGCAGTTCCTAAACCTGCACTGCTGCTGAAATCCCCATGATAAGCAAGTATGACCTTACAAACAATATTAGATGAATTCAGTGATGATCTAAAATATCCTTTTCATGGTGTCATGTTGGAAACAGATAACAAAGCACATTGTGCAGATACAAAAACTAATGATTGAAAATAATTAAGTGGTGTTCCCAAGGTCACACATAAAATTGTTTGCTAGACAACTAGTTCATCACCTTACGAATTCCCAGGATGAGAAATCAGCCAGTGTCTACATGCCCCAAAGATGTGATGAAGTGACAATTCCTCACAAAATACTATTTTCCTTGATTTCACTTTTCATTACAAAGACAAGTGGCAAGGCTGAGATTTGGTTTGATTTACTTCAAACAAATCAAAGCAGTGCCCCATACACCCAGCTGCAAGGGCACTAAATGAACAGAAGTCACCTGTGGGCTGGAAAACGGGAGCAAAATGGGCAGAAATAGGGTGAAATAATTTGTTTTTAGAGCTTTGTATGTAGCTTTGGAGCAAGTTTTAAGAGCTGTACAGGATGAATGAAGAGACCAAAATGATAGAGACCTTTCAAAATGTCAGAATGCAGGATTAGAGACTTAGAAGAACACAAAGTTTTGTGATCGTAAAATCATGTAGGACACGAGGGAGGAGTAATGTTGAAACATAGAACAATATTTCCTACAGTTTATTTATTAAAAATATTATTTTTTTTAGAAATAACCATCTGCGTTCACAGAAACTGCTCTTCTCCAGAGAGCAAATGTAGTCTATTAGCTTTCCTGTATATATCCTGCATTGTTATATTGAGCAATACTTGAATCTAATTCTTCTGACACACAGTTATGAAAAAAGTAATTTTAAAACCTTAAAATATTTACACAGCTAGCGAAACTTACACAATTAGAGTCTGAATCAAATTGTCATTTATATGTGGCATGCAACTACAGATTCATTAAATTCAATCAGTTAAAATAAAAGCAGCAATAAAGTATCACCAGACAAGAGGAACCCATTTTTGTCTGCATCCAGCTGCTTATTTATGTATTCATCTGCTTAATAAATTTCTGCCAGCTTTGCAGATGTGCACATTTTAACAATGATTTTGGACAGGCAACATATGGGATTGGGGCAGAGTGGACACAAGCTGCCTTCTCAGCCTGGAGCATGGTGTACTAAGTTTCCAGCTATGGTAAATACATTATTTCTATTATAGCCTTAGTTATAGTAATATTTGGCTGCTACAGTACCCTTTTTGGACTTGTATACCCAGGTTAGCATCTTGAAACCCACTACAAGGAGCACTATATCACCACAAACTGGCTCAATGAAAGCCATTTGCATCAACAACCAGGTCAGAGACACATTCACTACAGAAACTATGAAGTTTGTGCATGTGCTCAGGATGTTAAACTTTTTTCCTGCCTAACAGGTTAGAACCTGTTAGGTCCAGTAACTGCATTTATGCAATGACTTAAATAATCAAATTCTGTCCCAGAAGCGAAAGCCATAGAAAGTATGGGATCAATAATATTAGGAATACTACTACTCATTACTAGAAATAGTTTGCCAAGCTGATTAATTTTGTTTTCCTCACTTTTATTTACCTTTACTGCCTGCAGGAATCCTTATTACACACAAATCATGGAAATAGACTTGAGTGCCCACTTGCACCTAATCTTGTTCAGCAATTTTTTTCATTAGTGGGATAAAAGCACCCTGCTGCATTCAGTGCTCCACTATATGTCCTTTGAGTCTTTAGCTTAAACCTTTCAATATTAAAACAAAGATCAATGTGGCCAGCATTCCTCAGAATGACAGAGACAAGTCTGATTACTACTGAAACATCACAGAGGAAAAAAAAGAAAAAAGCTAAAACTTTTTCCCTTTTTTTTCTTTTTTAAACTTAGGAGGAAAAAAAAGTCTTAACCGATTGTGATTAGTAAAGCAAATACTTTGAGGTGTTGTCTAGGTTACAAGATTTATTGTCCCTTTTCAGCAGTCTTGGGTATTACTTAACTATTGTATTAATTGCTTGCAGAGTAAATCATCTGTCATTTTATTTTATGACTCATTAAGCAAGTACAGCAGATAATCATTACTGCTTTTTGGCATAAGAAAATTTCAGAATTTAGGCACTGCTAATGATGCTAGAATTAGGAAAACCAAATACCTTGGCTGTGTGCAAAGGTCAGAGTAAGCACTAATGAAATACTTATCTGCCCAAAAAGTAAATTAAATCAATTTCCTGAGCTTAGTAAGAGGTATAAAGCTAAGACAGGAGGCTGCAAATGAAGAGATTGCAGTGACACTGATGCAGAGCACTGCTAACTGCACAACCCAGCAAGATTTGCCAAGAGACTTCATCACTGTAAGGAGGAACGAGCTTTAGACACTTAGTACCAGCTAGGAACATATCTGGATTTTGGAGAAACTTATGTTTAATGAAAGGAAAAAAGGTTTACTGAGACACACATGACACACTTTGGAAGGACAAAAAGGAGAGAAAGAGGCTTCTTTTGCCAGGATGGGAAGAGTACATGTCTGTGCTATTATGTTTTTTTCTGGAGTTGTCTCATGATCTCTCACCCTCAGCCTGTGCTCTCCTTCAAACCCCATTGCTCTCTATAAGATATATCTGCTCTGCTCCGCTCCTCTGGCATGTGAGAGCTTTGCAATTTACCTGTAAAGCATCACATACAATTCTGATCATATACCACATTGCCTCATGCAGATATGAAGGGAAAAAAGTGGGAAAAAAAGCAGAGCATGGAGTAAAAAATGTGGAGAATGATTGTGTGTGAATAAAGCTTGTTTCCTTGGAAGTAGGGTGTGGATTTGTGCATTTCTGGATGCAGAGCAGAAGACCAATTCAACTGCATTGCAGATGTGCCTTCTCTCTTTTCTGGATCTCTTGATCTTAGTCTCTTTCCATTTCTCTTCAATGTTTTAATAACTGTTCTCAATGTTCATCACATTTTAGTCATATTTTACACTTATTCTGTTAAAAATAGAAATTTTCTTTCCTTTCATTCTTAAAATATTAAAAACATGGGAACTTAAAGGGGACTATCTTAGTGAAACCTTATGTCAGGATAAAATGCTTTTAGGAGTTGGGAAGAGGGAGGTAAAACATGTAAGATGTCAGCACAGAGTCCTCTAAGTCTCACTAAGTTAGGAAAAGCCTGTGTATGTGGGGTTATTTCCTCCAGTTTTAAATCTGGAAAAGGAGAGTGTAGACTAAGCATTCACTAAGAAAAAAACAAAGTGCCCCTGTGGAGCCTGTAAATGGTGGCCTGTATCAAGGAAACCCACATCACAAAAGCATGAAAAATTTTTGGGAACATGGGAGGGGACTTTTTGGGATTAGGTATTCGAAGAAGAAAAGAAGAAACTTGCACGCAATTCCTTTGTGACTGTGTTTCCACCACAGTGATCCACAGCATCAGAGCAAGAGGAAAGTTAAAACACTGCAATCCTCTTCTTTTAAATGAATCTCATTTCTTATCTCCTCCCTGCCTAGAGTTGTCATTCCTGATGTAAAACTTCAGTGATTAAACAGCAGGGAGGCATCCGGCTTGCGTGGCATCAGGTAACCCTAGGACTAGATGAAGTCTTTGAAATGACTTACTGTTGGTGGTTACAGCATGTTCTAAGAACTTGCATAATGTTTGTGACCTGTTTGGCTTAATCCTCTCCCTGATAAATGAGTTTTCATAGACCTAGGACAACTTCCTCATTTTTCTTTTCCTTTTCATAGAACTCTATAGTGCAGCTCCTCTGGAGCTGGCACCTTGTAGGGCTGTTTTATTGTTACCCAAGTTGCTGTAATGCTCTCCTTTGAGTGAATGTTAACACTGGTTTCCCCCTGCCCCCCTCAATTTACTTTTCTCCCATCATTCTGTGCGATTGCATTAGGTAAGAAAGGTGTCTCAGCTATTTACCAGGAGAAAGGATTGCTTTATTGTGTTTGGAAATATGAACATTTCCTTGTTCGCCAGCTTTCCTCACCTAAAACTAAGAAAACACATAACCTCAAGGGGGCCCATGTTTTGGAGACTGAACATATTTTGGGGCTATCAAAACAGGTCAGGTAAACAAACAGGTCGTTGTTGCTTTCCCATTAATTTCTATTGCTGGAGGAGAGAGAGAAAAAAAGCCCTATAGACTACCTGAAGGTCTCAGAGAAAGTCTTCCTCATTGCACAGCAGTCCTTTATGGCCTCATTGGTTACTGTTTACAAAATGCTCTATACTGAAAAAATCTCTAAAATTATTATCAGTAGTATTATTAATATTATAGGTATATTTGTTTGTAAAGAACTCTTCTTTGCCTTAATGCCACAGAAAAAACCCTCAATACATCTTATCACAGCTTCACACCCTTCCTTTGTTTAATACTGCCCAAAGGGTACCATAGAAGGTACTGTTATTTCCTCAGGTATCTTCCCCCACTTCTTCTTTTCTATTTCACCTCATTTAACATACTAAGTACATGCTAGTATTGCAAAAAGAATTGCCGTACATTACCATCTGAATGCAATAGGAACCCATTTTATGCTGCCTTAACTTTGGATTTCTAGTGCTTTAAATGCAACTGGAGTAAGCATTTTGCTTAACAATGGGGTGCTATTATTAAGAAAATAACAGTTAATGGCCATATCTTCTTGCTCTGAGAACTCTCAACTGCACTGAAACAAGGCAAATCCAGCATTTTGCTGTTCTAAATGAAAGCACCACTGTAGGCGAGATGTTTTGATTGTGCTGCCAAGGACTGTCCTTCATTCAGGATTTAACCTGCTCAAGTAATTTAACTGATACATAACATTATTTTAGACATTTTTGTTATTTGCAGGCAATTGCAGTTTATTATCTTACGTGTTTGCTAAACCTTCTATTTAACTCCCCTACTGTTACAGGTCATTCTAATTGGCCTCATGAACATCTTGTGTTCCCAGTGACACATTTTCTGGAATTACAGCGTCACAGAGCCTAACTAGGGGTTGGCAATCAAATGAAGCAGCTTTAAGTGGAATGGTCTGGCTTTAACAGGCAATGCTGACTGGCGAGGCTTGCAAAGGCTCTGTCCGCAGGTGAGTGAGCGCAAGGTGCCAATCACTGCATGCTGATAACGAGCCGCAGGGGAGCAGCACGCTGTCATAACCCCAGCTTTGGATTTCTACCATTATAATGAACCTGTGACAACTGCAAAATCTCCCAGGTGGCCAGAGGCTTACAATAGCACATGAACATTCATAAATACATGAGAGCTTGTGCCTTGCTTGCTGAATTCATTGACCCTGGCATTTCCACAAGACGGGGATATATACACTGAGTTAGTACTCAGTGAAGCAGGGCAAAGTACTCCCAGAACTCACCCTAAAAAGATCTGGCATTAAACAGGCCAAATGAGGCTTCTCAGCAGGAAATGAACATGGATTGTCTATCAATCTGTCATGGTAAAATCAAGCTCCAAGCAAAGGTATTATTGCTCTTATGGACAAGGATACACTGAGGTGCATGAAAAGTGGGCTGCCAGAAATGTGTTGACTAAAGTGACCTGGAAGCAGAAAGAGAAGGGAGAGATGGAAATGAGAGCAGAGATGTTACTAAGGCAGACAACTCAGATAGCCTTGGAGCTACCAGCCTATGTGTCAAATAGCTGGTTGGTCAAAGAGTTTTAGTCAGTGTTCTCACAGTTCTTCATCAGCAGACCCTGACTAGAGTCACTGAATTAATTCCTTTCAATATCCCCATGAGTTACTTTTAGAAATGCAATTTCAGTACCTTTTCTTGTACCTGCTTTACCAGCAAAGTTTAGAACACTCCACAGAAGTTTCCAAGGAGTTAAAATATATGGCCCCTGTGTTTTAACTATAAACATGTGGGATAAAATCTTATATTCCTAAGATAAAGTGAATATAACTATTTTGTATTTCGTATTACTTCCAATGCCATCTGCAGCATTTAACACTAGATGACTTGCTAGCAACCACTATAAAAAACAAAGTGCTTATAAGAAAGATACATGGTACAAGTTGGCCTATTAGTATTCAATGGTTTATTTTATAACTTTTAAAGATACCACTCTCTGATCTGCACTCAACTCCAATTAATGTTAATGGAAATTATGTGAACATTCAGAGTAGTTATATGGCCCTTAAACTCTTGGTACAAAAACTCTCATTGTCTACTAGTCTAAATTTACATAAGCAATTAATGTCTCATTAATGTCTCATTAGGAACTCATATGGTGTGAGGGAGGAAAGAGCATTAGTGCCTCTATGGAAACTGAATTAGACCATACATGAAAATTACTTTGCTGGTTTCATCTTGTTTTGTATTTGTACATGCAGGATAAAAGAGACAAAATTGGAGACACACACAGTTTGGTGGAGATCAGCACAACTGCTGTGGAGTAAGACAGACCTGCAACTGTAGAAAATGTTTTCAGTTAGATACAAGACATTTTGGCAGGGACCAAAAAAAGCCCACTGAGCGCCTCTGACAGCAGAGTAAGCTCAAACCATGTGCTTTAGGGTCTGCAGTTTGAAAATCAGTATGGGATATCCTAACAATTGAATAGTCCCACTGAAGTCAAAGACTTATACCTTGCTGGGCTGTAGCCATATTCTCTTCACACTTACAGAAATCAAAACCACTTAGATTTGAGTTTGTTCTGTTATAATCAACAAACCAACAGGCTAAACCCATAAGTATCTTAGAATCATAGAATTGGAAAGGACCTTAAGATCATCTAGTACCCCTTGTCCTGTCACTACAGTCTCTAATGAAGAGTCCATCCCCACCATCCCTATAGGTCCCCTTCAGATACTGGAAGGCTGCTACGAGGTCTCCACACAGCCTTCTCCTCTCCAGGCTGAACAGCCTCAACTTTCTCAGCCTGTCTTCATACGGGAGGTGCTCCAGTCCCCTGATCATCCTCGTGGCCTCCTCTGGACTTGTTCCAACAGTTCCATGTCCTTTTTATGTTGAGGACACCAGAACTGCACACAATACTCCAAGTGGGATCGCACAAGAACAGAGTAGAGGGGCAGGATCACCTCCTTCAACCTGCTGGTCACGCTCCTTTTGATGCAGCCCAGAATACGGTTGGCTTTCTGGGCTGTAAGCGCACACTGCAGCTGGTTCATGTTCGTTTTCTCATTGACCAACACCCCCAAGTCCTTCTCTGCAGGGCTGCTCTGAATCTCTTCTCTGCCCAACCTGTAGCTGTGCCTGGGATTGCTCTGACCCAGGTGTAGGACCTTGCACTTGGCATGGTTAAACTTCATGAGGTTGGCATCAGCCCACCTCACAAGCGTGTCAAGGTCCCTCTGGATGGCATTCCTTCCCTCCAGCGTATCAACTGAACCACACAGCTTGGTGTCATCCGCAACCTTTCTGAAGGCGCACTCAATCCCACTGTCCCCGTCAGTGACAAAGATGTTAAACAAGACTGGTCCCAACACCAATCCCTGAGAGACACCACTCATTACTGGTCTTCATCCCTTACCCTGAAAGGTTGTTCAGGTTACTTTGCGAGGCTGGAAGCTCCTTCAGCATCTGTAACTCCTGGTTTCCTGTTGAAGTGTCCTTCTTCTAAAGACTTCACTGAAAAAGAGGTGGCAGTATAGGGAGCAAAACTTTGATAATGTATATTTCTAGATGTATGCTCTGGATTTACAACAAGTGTTGACATAAAGTAATTATACTTGCAGGTACAGCAGAGTACCAAAGTTGGTATCAGACCTGTCTCAAACATTGGGCTTTTAAAATCTCCGTATGAGATACACTTTCCTGGTAGGAAGTCTGGTCATTGCTAGAAGAGCTGTGCTTTTCACTGTGCTCTGTATTTAGATGAGATCAAAAAATTGGGGTCAGAACAATCTGAACCAGTGCACTGGCATATAAACACTGACATTCTGTCCTAATAAACCTTCCCGTGAAAAGCCACAAATTTATGCAATACTTTATGATGCTGAGAAGTCTTGATGCGGTTGCTACATGGAGTGTTTTAAGGACCAGCAGCTGAAGGAGCATGTGAATGACTGATATATTCAAGTGGACCCTCTTGAAACAAGTCAGGAGCTGGATGGAGCCTCCTTAACTAAACTGAAAAAGCTTTATGCTGCCTGAGAGAACCCATTTCTTTCTCAAGGAAATCTAATGGGGATTCATACTCTTAAGTCAAAGAACAACTATTAACTGAAAATACAACTAAATGTTCTTGGTGTGTTCATAAGCCCTAAGAGAGCTCATCCAGCACTCTCAGCCTGTTAGCTGTTACTCATACCTTCAGCATCCTTTTGGGCTGCTTCAGCAAGAACAGCTGTAAAGAGCAGCACGTTTATTCTGAAGAGTCCCAAAGGGATTTAGTAGCTCTAACCAGGCTGTGCTTTCATACGTGCTGTGCTGTTTCTTACATTACTAAAATTCCTCCTGCTTCAGCTGGAATATTGTGGTATCTTCAGTTCAGTGGGGTTAGACAGCCCCTCAGAGTGTCAGTTCCTGTCAGCCACAGTGCCCTGGGCCAAAGCTTGCAGCTGGTGTGCCAAAGAAAAATAGCACAAAGCGCTCTAACTTTCACTGGAAAAAGGAGATGAAAGAATTTAACCAAGCACAGTGCAGTCCAAAATGGAGAGACACGAGCAGTTGATCAGAAGAGCAGGCACAATGCTTAAACATACCCATGGTAATTTATAGAGAGAGCAATTTTTCTGGATAAGCTGTTTGCTATGCAAGTACATGGAATTAATCCAACACTGATTTGTCAGGATATGGACCATAGCACCTGAAGAATACTCCTGGCAAATATTTCAGATCCAGCTACTGTGAACTGTACCTCTGATACCTCTGAAAGCTGCTGGAACTGGTGTTAGCTGGATTGAATGAACACATGGAAGAGTCCTTTGCCTGGGAAATGGTGAAGATTGCAAAAAACAGAAGACTGTTCCAGAGCAACAAATGGGAATGCTGTAGGACTGGAAGAATGAGACACATACAAGTGGGAAAAGTGTAAGCTTTCTGATGCATTCTTTGAAAGAGTAATTTCTATGTTTCTGTGCAACTTAGAAATCCTAAAAGGCATGAAGGTTTCTAAGAGATATTTAAGCACTCAGTCATGAGCCCAGATGCAGTAATGCTGCCCACAAACCAAACAAGAGTCCAAAGGAAGGAAAACGCTGCTCCTTCTTTTATCACCTTATCCTGTCCCTGGAAGGCAGCTTACACATCACCTTTAAAAGAAGAATCACTAAGACAGAAAGTAATAGTTGGTAATGAGCGACATAACCACAGGTTCTATCTGTGGTCTCACAGGCATGTGATTTTTCTTTGGTTCTGCAATTTGTTTATTGCTGATTTCTGCATTTTAGGGTCATTCAGATAACTGCAAAGAATTAGTAACCACAGTGATATAAAACGTCCCACAGGGCTGGTCAGAGCTGTTTCTCTAAAATGCTTTTATTTATTATTCTTCCTGGTTTCTGTAAGTAAAATCCATATCTCTGAGATGAGAAAGGATTGTTACCCTGTGGAAAAAAATAATACCTCCAGGTCATGTTTTAAAACCATTTGAATTAGAGGCTTCTGAGTTTGACCCATTTGCACCTGCCAAAAGTAGGGGTAGCTATTCAAATGGCAGGAGGTTGAAGCTGGTGGCAATACGTTCTTTCTTCTTCAGATAATGACCAAAGCAGAGGGCACCAGAAGTGAATTAAAGTACTAAAAATAGGATAAAGTCCCCTCCTTAACTGTGCTGAAGATTGAATTACAGCAATCTCTATAAATTAATGGAGATCTTACTAGGCCATACACTATCTTCTGTCCCACAAAGGTACCTCTGTAGAATTGGTTTAGTAACTGGAATTTCAAGACTTGTATGTAAAGAAAATTGAAAACCAGTGTAAGCTGGGCAACCCTTGAAATTCATGCAGTTATACTGGCATGAAGGGACTGACCTAATTGTGTAACATGATGCAGGTCAGATGGCCATTTGCCTTTTGAAGGCAAAATGACCCAAGCTCATTGGGAGCCATCAGCGCACAGAGGGTTTGAGTTTCCCTCAGCATGTGTAGGGTGATTCAGTGAATTTAAGAAACTGACCCAACAATAGACGACCTCATAGAAAGACAAGGAAGAGAGCTTTTATTATTTAATATTAAAAGGCAGTATGCAATTAGTTGAGAACTGTGGTTATTTGCAAATCTGTACCTACCTCCTCAATACCACAGATGTTTTACTGTTTTGCTGAGTGCATCTGTATTGCTCACTGAATCTGAACAAACCCAACACTTACCCAGCCATTCTGACTGAAATGGAACTTAGCTCATGCACATTGAAGACAGCTGTCAAAGGAGAGTTCTCCTGCATATTTGCACATTATTGTAAAATAACCGGTGTTTTCTGGACAGTGTTTTGCAGTGTTCTGTAAGCCTTTTGGTAAATGTGTGAAGGACAGCTTTTCTAGTACACCAAAACAGATCCGATACATTTTCTCTCCATATACAGAATCAGAATAACAGTATACTCAGTCTTAATTGTCTTTAAGGGACAGGGAAAGAAAGAGCAACAGCACAGATGTTACTGAAATAGTCACCTCCTATAATTAAATGCACTGGCTTCAAGAGGGCTAAGCCTCTCTTGCTGTGAGCAATGTCAGCATTCACACCAGTCTGCTAACTGCCAGGCTCATGTTTTGCATATATCTGTGGATAAAGGAGATGAAACGTTAACAGTGTTTATCTCTACTTTTCCATTCTGCCTTTTTGTAAGAATTGATTTACTAATCAATATTTCCAGAAATGAACAGTGTTAAAAAAATACTTTTGATTAAGCAGTTGTACTGCTAGTGGGTTTTAAACCACACGTTTAAACGTTAGAGACAGTCTGTTAAATTTTATAGCAAGTATGCTTTATTATGCTATAGGAGTTACTTTGGACTTTGCAAGTAAACTTTTCTGTCACCTTTTAATTAAGAGTCTTTCTGTAAAAGTATAATTTATTTCCAGTGCAGGCAACAGACTATGTGAATAAAGCATGCCTCCATCTCAGTCAAGCAGCCCAAAGTTCCAGATGTTTTCTCTGAGGAAGAAAAGCATTTTGGGTTGGTTTTTTCAGTTCTTAGTTGCAGTCCCCAGGCCAACATAAAGCACCATGTTGGCATCCAACAGGACAGTCAAATGGATGGTTAATGATAATGATTTCATTGGGTTTTGATTTAATCAAGTGAATGATCAGAAAAACATTTGCAAAATGGGTGCTAGTAATTATATTCTCCAGTGTGGTTCTAAAAAGGAAACTAAAGACAAACAGGCACAGCACTGAGATACTGATGAAGAGGGCTGTATATAGCCCTAATCACAAGAAAAACTGGTTGGTCTACATGCTCTGAAGGCAGAGCACAAGCCAGCTCCAAAATTGACACCCATGGCACCTTGCTGGGCTTGGGTTTCTAGTTCCAAGCTCCCAGCAAGGCTCGGTCACAACAACTGCATCGAGACAACATGATTACGTGGCTCCTGGGCCAGACCTGCACTGTGGCAGCAATCCCAGGTCCCAATGGCTGTAGCACCATCTTTGCTTGCCCTTCTGCAGTAGTTTTGTTGTGACACCCATCACTAATTCTCACAGCTAGAGAGCTGGCTCCCAGCCCTCCTGGAGGCAGCAGTGGTGGCTGCATAGGGCATCAGCTCTGAAGATAACTGCTTTCTTTACAGGAGCAGGAAAAATAGCACCACATCTGCTTTTCAGGCTCAGCACTTCCATTGCCAACATGACTCAAAAGCAATGATATTTTAATTCAACAGGAGGGACTGGACAGCAGTACCTGGCAGGGGTACTCTGCCACCTCTGCAGCAGGAACAGTGACACCCAGCACAGTGGCATCAAATGAAAGAGGGAGCACAAGTCAGAGCCCTCAGCCTTCTCCTTGCATCCCTAATTGTTTTCAGACTAAAATCTCAGTCCAAAAATCTCAGTCCAGTAACTGTCTCACCCTCTGCATTTTCTACAGTGGGACACCCGAGCACAACCATAAAACAAGCACATGCTGCTTCTGCTGACAAGCTTGGCTCTGGTGGTTCAACAGTTCACCTTAAAATATGAAAACCTTCTTCTGCCAAGAGAGAAAAGACTGTCTGCATAAGCAAACTTATTGGCAAGAGTTTTCTCCCACATTCTTTCTCTCTCTTCTGCTTTAAATATTATCTTATTACCAGTAGCCCCTAATACAGCTTCAGCGCTCAGATCCTTGAGTACTAATGGCATAAGAAAGGATGCTGCTGTGCCCTGAGATATGCTGAGGTTCATAGAAATTGTACAAATTTGTAACATCCTGTTTGTTTTCCTCGCATTATGGAAAGTGTGTGTGTAACCCAGCTTTCCATGTTTCACTTCTTGATGCCTTGTTAGCAACAATTGCAGCTCCCAGGAGGACCTAACAGTGTAGAGTCTCATACTAACTCTATACAGACTGATTCTTTGGGGAATTTCATACTTCACAGTACAAGCTATCAATACAAAAAATCATAATTGCCACTGGTCACACAAATCTTAATGCAGTTACTGTACAGGCAGGAATGTTAACTCTTTAAAGCCTCTTTATCTGATGATGTTCTCATTTCAAACCACATTTATCTCCCAGTATCTCTGAGGTTCAGCAAGTCTTGTCTGAAATGGCATATTGTAATTACCTTTCTTCCGCCCTCCACCCTCCCCAAAACATATAAATACAGGCTGTTATATCTTACCTCCCAGGCTACTATGAAATGCCTTTGTTTTTGAACACAGTAGAACAAAAACAATGTTGCATTATTCAGTAGCCGTGGGAAATAGTTCTTTATTTGGATGCAATTAAACTTAAATGGTTAGTTCTGCTTTTTATCAAAAGCCTCTATGAAATATGTATAAACACAGCAATCTTTGCCTGCTCATTTATTCACTTTGAATAAACTATGCAGAATTAAATTGAGCTTTATTTCATTCTTGCTGTTAATAAGGTGCATAACTAGCTAGTAAGTTCTCAGGACATGTTACATGCTGTATTGATCTTGTTTCTTTAATCTACTTCCAGAAAAAAAGGGGCAGGATTCTTCAGCTGCCAGTATTTTCTCCTCCTAAAACTGTAGCTCTGTGGACCAGCTGAAACTGGTGGATTTTGGCCCATCTAGTTCTCATGAAGTCAAAAGGCATTTTCTCATTGATGGTGACATCTGAGAGCCTGTGGCTAATTCTCATGGCATAAATCCACAGTGCTTTGGAAATCACAATTTAATCTGCAATGTTTCTTAAGCTTGCTTTCTGCCCAAGTTTTTGGAGTGGGAACAGATCTACCTGAGGTTTTCTGAGAAGTATTACTGCAAGAAAGCTTTAGAGAAAACAGGAGGCTCCCATAAGAGACAGCGTGAGAAATCACCACCAGTTTGCTAGTGAAACCAGCATTCTCAGTGCAAACCCCTCAGGCTGCTCCAAAGTAGAGGCAGAACTTGTACAGTCCAGCTTCATGACTGCAAAGGCTTTAGGGCTCCCCTTTGCACTGAATAAAACGGCAATCCCTCCATCCAGTTAAAGATCGTTTCCATTTTGTTTTAGAAAGAATCAGCAACATTTTAATTTTGTCATTCCCACAACAAAAAAAAAAATTACTATTTTTTCCTTAAAGAAACACCAGGTTCATTTTCATCATATTTCTGAATGAAAACTTGTTCACAATGAGGGGAGTTCCTGTAGGATGGAAATGTTGAAGATTTTACAGTTTTACCTATTGGAACCATCAGATGTCTGAAGCCACAAAGTTATGAAAAAGATCAGGTTGCCTGGGCAACAATTTTTTCACAGTCAGCAGATCAGTCTCACAACTTATTTTTAGCTTTTCTCAAGGAGAGAAATACCATTGCAGAGGGATGCTGGCAACAAACAGAAAAATGTACTGTTCCTAGAAGTAGTAAAAATATTAGTTTCATTAAACTGCTATGAAAGAAAATACCATTTATGCTTCTGAAAAAAAAGCAAACCCCCAGGCTTTTAGAGTGAAAATTCACAAAACAGATCTGAAACACTGATTTTGAACCCAATTTGCATGAGCACAAAGTCAGCTACTTGCCCATATAAATGGCTAGTTATACATCTAAGAAATAAACATGCTTTCCCTGTGCAGAACCCAAAATCTGCTGCTAAATCCTACAGAGCAGCCATAATCTTTTATTTAGCAAGTCCCTGAAATTTGTATTCATATTATATGCATTTCAACATTTGTGTAAATATATTTGAGAATTTGCCACACTTCTCAGCTGTCATGTATTCTATTTTAGTGCTTGTTTATGTGAAGTGACGTTAAAAAAGAAATTAAATAGGAAAGAAATGTATACAATTAGTTATGATGTTCAAAGATAGCTTTTATTACCATTTATCCTTGTGGGCAGGAAAATGTGCTCAGCAACTCAAGACTCAAATAAATTGGCTCTAACAATGCATTTTGCACACTGACATAACATTATCTTTAAGGAAACAGCTCAAATATTTCAAGGGGGAGCAATAGGCAAAAAGCATTTTCTGAAGAGCCTGGATTGCCATCCCTTGTTGAAGAGGTGCTATTTCTATCTCCGTGGTAGTGCAACTCCCCAGTGATCAATAAGCCTGGTCTACAGACCCTCTGGAAACAGCACTTGTCCCAGTTTTATGAATCATGCCTTATTTCGAAGTATACCTGAGACTCTTTTTTAAGAGGAGATTCTGAGAGCCACTTTCCAATTAGATGGAACTATTACCTCTCTAACGAGCAGAAGTTTTATTTCTTAGCTCAGCACAAACTTCTACTTGGAGTTTAAATGTGGAGAGGATACACAGGTACCTGTTTTATTCCCTGTTAAGCTACTAAGGCTTAGAAAGTTTTAAAAAGATTTCTTGTAAATGCAGTTCCAGGTGCACTCTGAAACATGCATGAGTGCTTTACACAATTAAACAGTCTTGCTCTTTCTAGGCAGCTGCCAAAGCCCTCTGTCTTTCTGGACCTGTTTTGACTTGCTTATACTCAGGTTCTGCAGAAGAGGGATGGAGAAGAACAACTGAAATAGCTTTTCAATTGCAATTCCCTGTCTGAAGAATTTTCTGTCTTTGGAGGGGTTGAGCCAGGATGTTCTGGATTGTGTGGGTACCAGTGACACTACCCTGGACAATGCATGTTGGCCTCTGCCTATCAGAAAGGTCTTAACAGGCTACAGAAAGCCCATGGGAGAAAGTGCTGCCTGGAGGGAAAGGAAAAGTTATCAGTAGGAGCTGGGTCCTTTCGTTTTTCAGCTGTGTGCAAAATGAGGGTAACACATGGCCCACCATGTACTTCCTATTTCTGTACAACACATGCATCTAAGATAAGCAGATAGATGAGAGGAGAAGGAAAGAAAGATCAATTCAAGTATCAAATGGCCAGCCCTCGGCCAAAACACATTATGTCACTAGTAGCATCTGTGCATACTGCCCCACTTTGTGAACCTTTCTCAGTTCTGTTGCATAACTCTACTGCATCATTAATTAATAACATGCACTAATCTACACTTACACTCCCTTTGTACCCAGATGTTGATATGACCCCTAGCTAGTAACTCATGTCTGGGTCGATATATCATCTGATAAACTCAGGCAGCTTTCCTTCTCTCAAACTGAAAATCTCATGAGCATAAAGCATCTAGTATCTCAAATAATGAATCCCTAGGTATTTTTTACATCCAACTCCTATCTGTTATTTCTCCATAACTGGGACACACTATGACTTATACCCCCTTACCTGTCACCCTTAATTCTGGTCTGAATGTATGAGATTCAGCTGTGTATTTCAGATGCTACCAGCATTTCAAAACCTAGTGCAATTGAAGGTTTCCTTAGCAACAGTCACTGTAGGAAGCCCTTTAAAGATGACTTTCCTGACTTGTCTAATTCTGCTTCTCAGAGATTTATACAGGTAAATCAGATATAAAGTTTTAACGTAAACTTACAAAACAGCAGCAGAAAAATAAGTGTATTGAGTTTGAATACAAATAACTTATTTGTGAATATGCTCTCAAAACATATCTCTCGTATAAGCTCATAGTAGTATATATCAGGCAATTTGCACAAAAGAAAGCAGAGGGGATAACTTTATAAAAAGAATAGTCAAAAAAAAGTCCTCTCTTCCAAGAAAGCCCATTTGTGTGATCACATTTGATAGGAATGAGCCACACTATGTATTTATTATCTATCATGTTAAGATAATTAAACAGCTGGTTTATGAACCATTGAACTAGTGTGTTGGTTGATTATGCTGTAGGCTTAGTTGCAATTCATACTCAAGTCCATCTTTCATAATAATTTAACAATGAGGTATCAATTATCATCTTCAAAAGTGTGGAAAATGCCAGTGCTTCAGTAATATGTTCAGTAATATTTTATTTTCTTTTTAATTGTATCCCAAAAGCAAATCCAGCCAATATAGCTGCAGCAAAGTCACCAGTTGTTTATGGCACAGTAGCAGACCATTAATCAATAGGCTCTGTGCAAGGAGATACCTATTCTATACTGAGCAAAATAGGAGTTTGATTTTACAGGAGGCATAAGCAATAAAATACCTACCACTAATATCTAATGTAATGATCCCCTTTTACTTCTGTATCTGCCACTGTGAAATATTACTGAAATAAGCTGTTTTCAAGCATGATGCTTTCAGTAAATCAGCATTTCACTGGCAAGTCACAAAAAAACACCCTTATTTATGCAAGACCCCTTGCAGAAATGTGCTGTTTCTGGAAAAGGCAGCCATCATAAAATGTTTCTCTCAGGAAACATAGCTGTCGTCCACAATAAAGAATTATCCAGATCTCAAAGCAAGACAGAAGCACAGAGAGTGAGGTGAAGAAGATGAAGCTTTGTTAATGTTAGGACCTCATTTTAATTCTGCTCTCTTTGCTTGGGAGGCTGTCAAGCCTTTCCTGCTGCTAAGGTTTCTTTTCCCTGGCAGCCTATGGACAGTGCCCTCTCCCAGCCATTCTCTTAGCACAAATGATCATATAAACCATTCCATAAACAAGAAATTTCTAGTCAATGAAACTCTAAAAAAAGTAGTAAAAAAAAAATCTGTCCCCTTTTACAGATCCTGATGTCTGCTCTGGCTTTCCAAGACCTCCTCCTGTCCACTTCTGGAGAAAGGGACTGCATCCAGCCAAGGCTGCCACTGGGACTACGTGTGCTGAAGCAAGTCAGCCCAGACACGTATTCCACTCTCTACAGACACTGTGAGGCACCAACTGCCTGGGTAAAAGAAAATGCTTAACACTCCCTAATACCATAAAGAAGTCTTCAGGTATAACCAAACCAGAATATTACAGAAACAGTAAGAAATTTGTTCAAAACCACTTAGCAAATTTGGATTTCAAAATAAAGCATTGTTTGGGACAGGAGCAGGATTTTGACATACTTTCATCACCTGTGCTAATGAACATCAGCTTCTGCACAGGACAAGCATGTTACTCTGAAACAAAACCTGCCCATTTGATACAAGAGGGTCTGCCAAAGGGCCAGGTCTCTGCTGCTGTTCACATACTCTTTTTAAAGCCTACTTATCAAGAAACACAAGTAGATTATATAGATTCACTTTTTCAAAGTGGCTGGCATAAAGGCTTGCGAGTTTTGAAAGGTCAGTCATGGTTATTGACTGCTTCATAACAGTACTAAAAGCCTTTTCATAGCAAAAGCACTTGATCACTGACAAAATATCGATTCAGGCACCAGAAAATACCACTATGTAGGACATGAAGAATATTGCAGAGCAGGAGAACTTAAACACACAAAGAACAATTCATAAAAGCTTTTCACAGTTAGCTTTAAAGAAAAACCATTATTAGCTATTTATTATTTTTAATAGCTAGCTGAACAAACCACTGCTGCATTATGTTGATTTTAAGGAGCAATATAAACACATACTCTTTTTCCCCTCTATGTGGTTTGCCCTCTTTGACTTTTTCTTCTTAGAGAATCTGTTGCCTGGCTTGTGGCAACTGTGGTATTCATGCCCAAGGGGTTGACGTCTCTCCATATCCACTCCTAAACAAAATCTAATTTCTTAATCTTTTGTATTACATCCAAGGCATTTGGGTATACAATGGGATTAACTTGGGAAAATGAGACAGCACTTTTCAGCTGAATATTTTCTGTTGTTCCAGGTCATTGTTGCGATAGGTATTTTAATAAAAACAGTACAAGTGCCTATACTTGGGAATAAGTGGATAAACGCCAGTTCCACAGTCTACACTGTGAATGCACAAAACTTTGCAAGCCACAGATGTCAGGAGATTTCTTGAGTCTGCCAACACATATGCAAGGCTGCTTCTGGAAGGGACATTCGAATGCAGTTTTAGACAACTGCATGAATAGACAAAGTGCCAAGCTGTCCCTCGAGCATAAATTCACAGCTGCAATGTTAACATGGAATGTCATTCTAGAGATATAGAAGTTGCTTAATCCAGGATTAAGATGTTATGATTCCTTCTCTTAGGTTTCTAAAGTTCAGGTGGCAAAAAAGGACAATTGAAGACATGCATCCTCTGAGTCTATGCCATAAGAGTAACATATTATAAATAACTTGCCCAACATCATGTGGTATTTTCTGGGGTTAAATCCTAGAAGAGGGGGTTAGTTGGCCTCAAATAGCATCACAGTCGAAACCAGGGAATTTTTCTGAAACCAGGAAAACAGAAATGAGCTATGGTGACAGCTGTGTGTACCTGGAGTCAGCTTCTCCTACAGCTTCAGTGGTAGAAAAACCGTAAGAAACATAATTATGACTTTGAAAAACTTAACTTGTGACACCGAATAAAGCATTAACTTATCTGGTATTTGCTTTGAAGCTTCAATAACACCTTCTGTTTTAATATTTGCTATACAAGATATACCTTGATCAGTATCAAATAAGTTGTATTCCCCAATATAGCACTACCCTCACATTTGATGCTGATGTCCATCAACATAATGTTGTTCAAAAGCTTCCTAAATAAACAAAAAACATGAATTTGGGAACGGCTTTTACATCAGAGTTCAGAATTCAAATATATTTGCCAGAAAAAAACCTTGGCTTTATTCCCTAAGCGAAACAACTTCAGCAGCAATGGAATAGATGTTTGCTACCCACTGAAAATTCACAAATTGTTTCTTAAAAATAATCTCCAGTAATGCAGCTCAGGTGATTACTGTCACACATTCTCTTCCCTACATAGCTGCAAGAGGCTATTCAGGTTTCAATCATAGGAGCCATGATTCACCAAGAGGCTACCCTCACTTCCATTAACATTTTGGAGCAGAAAGTCTTTTTCCAAGCCACAGTTATATCTATAAGGGCTGGATGCTTTTGCAAATACACACGCTTTATCAGTGCACCACTACAAGAGAGACAGATGTGTTACTCATGGTAATAGGAGCAAAAGAATCTCATGTTATCATCAGACCATCCTGGAACAAAAAGATCCCTTAAATCAATACCTAAATCCCAATGCATTTGAGGCTATACTAGCACATACATTAGCACAGTCTTTAAAACATGACAATCTAGTTTGTGGGTTTTTTTTCTTTATGTATTCTGCCTGTTATTCTGCTTCTTCCATTACTGCATTTTCCTTTTTGCCCTTTCTCTACTCTGCTTCACAAATGCGGACAATAAAACCAAAGAAAAGTGGTTTTTCTGCTGTGAGAGTCTCATTTCTTAAAGAAAAGTTCTTGTATTTAATACATTTAGGGAAAGTTCAATTTCTCTTCTTCACCACCAAAGAAGGAGAAAGATGCATCTGAAACTATTTAACTCTGGATAAAATGCTCTTGCTGTGCAAGTAGGAACTGAAACCTGCTTTTTCCTTCCAGAGGTAGGTCACCTACCTAGCACATGTGCTTCCAGATGCTATCTAGTCATAAGCACATAATGTAGATGTTTTACGCCAAGCCTGTAGGTAAAGAGGTACTCAAAGAGAACCACTTTAGAGGGATTTTGGAGAAGAATGAAATCTTTCACAGACATCCTTAACAATTATTCCCATGCATGTAATAAGAGATAAAGATTTAAACCCCAGCAAAGAGGCTTTTCACTATAAAAACAGGACAACTTTTCATTTGCTGACTCGTGCACAGAGATCATTTTTGAACTGCTTATGTATGGAGAATGTATTTTTCACACCAGATAGCAAATATATTCTTCTGAAAGCTAAAACCATACTCTGTGGCAGTGTTTTCTATATGTTCATTAGAGAAAGATTAATCATATGGCCTAGTTTTTTGAAGGTAAGCTGCACAGCACTTTGTTTGCATACTATTGTACTGAGCATATGTTTTCTGCTACAGTTGACAGGTGGTACTTTTTTATTGAAAACCATTAACATCAGGGTCAAAATGGTTGGATATTTCATTTTCCTGTTCCAGGTCTGGTAAAACCTAATTAAAAATAATAAACAGGTGCTTATATTAATTTTTAATCATGTGCATGCCCACTTGGCTGCATAAACAGCAGTTAAGCCATAAACATGTTACACTGTTCATACCTCAAAAGGCAAATGAAAATGTTAGACTTGAACAGCTTATTTCCCTCTGAAATGACACAAACCAACATATACAGAAACTTAGTAGTATCTTTTAGTAGCAGGGGAGTGGGGGGCTCAGTTGGCTTATAGGCAGATAAACCTCATTTATGAGGTCTGTCTAGCAAAAGCTTCCCCTTTGATAGATCCTGCTTTTACACAGCTAGTATTTACTTGGTCCGTTACAGGGTAATAAGGAAAATTGTAATCCCAACTCCTAATTTGGAGGTTTTTTCCTTTCCCAGCAAATATTTAAAGAAAGCACAGAATTGCATATTTATTTTTTCCTATTTTAAAGACTTTCCAAATTTTCAGTAGCTTTGAAAATCCTAGGCAATATTTCCTTTGAAAATCTTGCCCTGATTTTCCCCAAATGACTAGTAAGCTCTGCTTACAGAGCACAGATCACCTGCCCTTTAGCTCTGTTGTCAGCTGCTCTCAATCTCCTGTTGCTTGTGTAAATGAATAAATGCATATAATCAGCTTTCAAAATTTCAAATTGTAGGAGATATAAAAAGCTGCAAGGTCTGTTGTTTAAAAAATAAAATAAAAAATTGGTCTACTTTTTTGTTTAAAGTCTGGATTTTTTGTGATTTCTTTTTTATTTCTGTTGAAATAAAATGGAAAAAGCTCAAAGCAAACAGTTGTGAGAATAAGGTTAATACAGGAAGAATATTACAACTGGATTTTTATTTACGAGGATCTTTACATCGTTTGGTTTACCAAAATGAATCCTTTAAACTAATGACTAAGTAGAAAGTTAGTAAAATGCTCTGTTAATTAGATAATCCTCCAGCCTGAAGCAATTGTAGACAAAATACAGACTAAACTGAACCAGTATTTTAAGTGAACTTGCATCATTTAGTGCAAACAGAAAAGAGATTAAAATCCCCATCAAACTCAAAAAACACCCAGTTTGTTCAAGCTTATTCACAACATTGGGGGGGGAGGAAATGTACTAACTACACTCAAATCAATAAATTAAATGAATCTAACAGAATAAACCTGTGAGAAAAGCTTATCACTGACCTGCCATGTTATAATAATTCCAACTAAAATGAATTTTAGAAGTTGTTCCAACTTATGTATTGGACCACTTAAGAATAAAGGATAGTACCTTGATAAAGTACATTGCCAGAGATGTGAGAAAATAAACATGTATAATGTTTAGCATGAAGCCAGTATTCATGTAGCTATTAAAACTATTAACTCTGTCCACAGCTCTGTGACTTCTTAACCAGTTTCAATACAGATTACTGTTACCATTGTTAAGATTTATTTCCTGGCTTAATGTCTTATTGTAAATTTTAATTTCAAGCCATTTTAAACTTGGCATATAACCTGTCAGTTCAGAAAGCATGTTCATTACATTATAGAAACAGTCAGAAATTTTGTAGTTATCTGAGCTTGAATTCAGCTTCTAAACCACACATCCTGGTTTTCCCATTATTTAAGAAAAACATTTACATGGGGGAAAAAAGCTTCTGAAGTTTATTTAAAGGAAATTTTAATCATAGGGATTATGTGCCTTATTTAAGTTGATGTTATTTAATTTTGGCCATTACAAGCACTAAGGTATTCTCTGTAGATGAATACCAAGTCTCTGCAGCACTTCTGGGATCAGTGTACGTGTGTCTGGCTGGCTCAGTTGCTAACTGCTGTGTATGACTTGGCTGAGGACTCAAACAAAAGCAGGCAGTATGTCTAATACTCATAGCTAGCATCCCCTATTCATGCCTCAAACTCCAGCAATGTTACTTCCTGCTGTATCCAAATTAAAATTACCCCCTGATCGGTATGTGAGGTAGCAGTCTTCAGGACCTGTCACCTCAAGTGCAAATTCACAACTTAGCCCAACATCTAATATGAATTCCTGTAATGTGGAGCACCTCTCTGGGTGTAAGAAGCTAACGTGGCAATGAGGAGAGTCACTATCCCAGTGTGACCTATTCCTTCTGCTTTCAGCAGCCAGGACCACCCTTTACAATGCCATGCACAGAGTGCTCAGTCTCTGCCAGTTTACAGTACTTAAAACACCTTGATCTTATTCCAATTTCCGGTGCATGTTGTGGCAGATTATTTTTAAGAATCCATAAAATAAAGCCAAACATTTTACTTCAAGTAAAACACAGAACTTCTTTTGCAGCCAAAATAAAGTCTTTCTCTTCTGTGGGAACTCAATTCAGCATCATCACATCAGCATACTGAAGTGGGAATGGGACTGTGGGAGCACAAATCTCAACATAAATCACTGTGAGCTGTCCCCTACCAGCACCTACCCCTCTCCTAGCAAGCAATAACATAGCTGACATTTCTTTTTTTCCCCCAGGATATTCTGAAGCCAATTAATCTGTTACATGGATTAATGAGATGAAAGAACATCCTGATGGGTAAAAAACCTGGAAGAGCCATTTTGCCATATCTTTGTATTTTAAATGTAAGAAGTGAGCATAAAAAGTAGAGAAAACTTACACTGGTAAAAACAAAGTTGTAGATCATGATGAATGGATCCAGAAGATCTGGTGTAACAGCACATTGCTTTTAAACATGTATAGTTAAAATGCATGCCTACAAATAAGACTCTCAGAAGTCAAGCTTTTATCACTCAACTCACATTTGCAAAATTGGTGCACTGTTTTGCACTACCACCTCTGTTAGCAGGACCCAAGGAGTTTATGATGCTAAATACATCATATTTTTATAAAGGGATGTGGCAGATGACTACTATAATCAGTTATTCTTATGTTGCAACACCCACCCACAGCAGGAACTCTGCCTCAGACATAACAATCTCAATGACTTGATGCATTTTATCTGTTTGAATTTACAGATCATATGGTAGTATCTTACAGACTCTGCTGGTGCTCACTGAAACTGAGTGCTACTTTCAGTGCTTGTCTTTGGGGATTCAGAAAGACAAATTGGAGTCATTTTCTTTTAAACAAACAGCTGAAATCTTCATTTGCCACCCCTTATATAACAGAAGACCACAATCTAGCCAAAAAGACACAAGAAAACTCAAAAAGTAATAATTCCTCCATCCAACAATTCAGAAAAGCTTTTTATATTTATATCAATTTATAAATTTATACATTTATAGAATTTATAAATGCGATTTATATTTCATTTTGTGGCCTTTTATTTACTGGATAAGCCTTTTCCATGAAGGTCAAGCTCGCTGTAGGGACAGCAAGTTTCACTTTCAGAACTTGTCACCCACCAAACTGCTGATTCATGGAAATAAATGCCTAACCATGCTTTAAGAAAAATACTCTCTTAAATAACACTTTCATCTGATGCAGAAGCATCTCCATTATTGTTCCCATGTTTAAAACCTGATTTGTCTCTTGCCAAGTACTTCAGAGCTCCTTATTGAAAAAACCTGAAGATTGCAGGAAAGATTTCATAGAAACTCACACTGCCTATCCAAAACAGCTCAAGTAATTGAAATATTTCCTCCCTAGAAACTGACAAGTCAAGTAGTGTGTATATAAGATAATGATCCACATCTCCAACTAGAACAAAACTGAGATAAGAGCAAAAAGAGAGAAAATGGATGTACTCCAACTATTGTAGCTCTAAAACAGGAGAACAGATAACTGTAATATTAAGGTCACATCATTAAATATGCTTTAATGTAGACAATCATGTTTTAAGAGGATCCTCTGGTCAGACCTATGTAACATGACCCAGGCTACACTTTGAATTCCTATTCATGAGCCTAGTGAAGTGCTCTGGCTTAAGGGCATAACCTGTGCTAGGATAAAACCTTTTCGGCTGTGTCTTGACTAGAAGCCATAGAAGCCTATTGTTTTACCTGAAAAGCTCTTCACCAGGGATATTATGTCTAACATTAAAAGTGTGCTTTACTTCTTAGCATTTGTCTGATTCCATCTTTCAGTTATTGCTTCCTGCAAGACTGCACTGCTTAGATCCAGCATGGAATAAAATGCACAAATAAAAGAAAATCCTCAGTTTATGAACCCTCTTGCAGGAAATGTGAATCCAGTCAACTGCAGAAGCAGCCCTCATTCGGGACATGTCTTCGAGCCTGAAAACCTGAAAACCGCTGCTCCAACCTTCAATGCTCTCAACAGCTAAATATCAGCCATTTAACTCTCCAGCAGACAAGACAGGCTTGTTACTCCTGCATAGTTGTCAGCCCCTGCAAAGCAGCATCATGACGATGCTCATTTTCTCCACACAGAAGTGCACAGTACAGCCCTTGGTTAAGTGCATCATTATTTACGTAGTAGACTGAGTGCCTTGAAGAACACATACAACTCCCTGAACAGAGGAGCACTGGAAATTCAGCCATGCTAACAGGGCTGCCTGAAGAGTGGTCTGGGCTCAAAACACAGTTTTCCATACAACCTGAACCTCAAAAACTCACAATCACAGACCCAACATTACGTGTATTATGGTAGGGTTCAAAGCTTTCTGCAGCTGATGTGCCACTTCACCTCAGGCCAGCAAGAAAGCAAGCACAGCTCCCCAAAAACTCCAGGCTTTGAGGAGAACTCAGCTTCTTTGCTGCTCTTTCTCATGGAAGAAAGCAAAACTCTTGGCCTTTCTGCAAGCAGAAACCATCTCTTGCTCCTTGCCAGCTTTAATCCTATGTAAACATAGGCACTGTTGGTTTCCTCCCTGTGCTGCCCTGCACTGCCTGTCTCCTTTGACCATCCTGTCCAGAGCACAAAGACTGTCAACATCATTGTGAAAACTGGCCTGTTTCACTCAAGCATAAACAAGCCTTCTTTTGCCCTCCCTCTTGTTTTCCCCAATAATCTTTCCTCTTCTTACCACACACTGCAAGTGTTGTTGTAAATAAAAATTCAAACAAAACCACCCCCAAAACCACCAGCCTCCTTAAACCCTCATTCTAACATCTTACACAAAAGATGCTGTTTAGTCCAAAGCGGTCTCAAATCAATATGCAGTTTTTGAGTTGAGTATCTGTAGTGTTCTGTGTAGGCTGTAACAACTTGAAACTGTAAAGAATGAGCTAGGGCTGTTTTGTCACCATTTATTATGTTGATTGTGTATTTATTCCTTGAAGCAGGATTCTGCTTAATGTTCTGTGCTTTGAAAAAGCCTGGCAGCTGGTGTAAATGAGTTATAGACCCATTTGCCACCAAATCAAAGCCCAGAGCCAGATCAAAGCCAGATCAAAAAAATCATTTTTCTGTCACAGATTCGATGGCTTCTTCTTTGCCCTGTAAATAAAATTGATATTATTTCATCCAACTTCTATTTTCTCCTGATCAAAATATGATTATGTCTAATGCTATCCTGTCCAGGGCACTGAAGTTATACGAGATGTGAAAGCTTATTGATGTATTCAATTACTGCATGCAGCTCCATTGTCTGCTGAGCAGAGATGCTCAGTTATCAGTTCCTTAGAGCTGTACATTTCTGCCTAACAAAGTCATAACTCCCACAATTACCTGCCTGATGGATGGAAAACAGAAATATCTCACGAGTCCAATGCTGTTATCAGCTCTTCTTCATCTCTAAAATTGTTTTATATTAATGAGATTAGGACTGTGAAAAAGGTAACACAAAATTTAATTATTTATATTTTTCCTCCTGTGGTAGTAACAACTCATGTATCTTCATCTGCATAATGATTTTTCTAAAGTATAGCATTTTCACAGTGAGAAATGGATGAAATATGAAAAGCAATGAAATGTAACCTTTCTAAATGCTTATGTGACTAGGACTTACATATCTATTTTCCCACCATTTAGACATCTAGCCCATACACCACAGTAGTTGTCACAAAAGTCTTTAGCAGAACCTGCACTGAAAACATAAGAAACAACCTTGCGTTTAATTAGGCTGAACACACAGTATAAGCCCTCAGTAGCTAAGTGAATCTACTGCAGGCATCCTTACTATTTATAAATGTACCGAGTATCAGTGACATTTTTCTCCCTATAGCTTTCCAGCAACAACTGTCCATGCGCTATAACTGTACCAAGTAATGAGCTGGCAAATGCAGAATCCTGCTTACCAAATGCCAATATATTTTCACCTATACTGTTTTCCTAGGAAATTTAGTTAGAGATTATACAACTGCTGGTGGTGTATTTTACCCCTGCCTTAGGCTTGTACAAATCTGGGGGGTTTTTCATCAAATTGAAACACCTTTTCCTACTACAGCTTACTCTGATGAGGCAAACAAAGAGAAGTATTTTCCACACAGTTGTTGTGGGATCCTATCCTTGCAGTAAACATTGAGATTTTAATATAAACAATATAGCTGTAATACAACACAACAGCCCTAAAGGCTGTTGAGGCTAGTTCTATGTTTATTAGTATTTGTGTTACACAAAAAGGCATTTCAGCTTTGTCATCATTAAACAGAGCAAGTTTCAATCCCACAAGGAAGAAGTTACTGTGGGAGTGAAACACATGGAGATGACTCTTGTAAGTATAGCAAATGGAAAAAAATCCTGATCCAAACAAGGCTTTTTTAAAATGCTGCTGCTCCCTGAAGTGTGCAAGTAAAATATTTAACCATCTAAGAGAGATTAAATTTTCTTTCCTTAACATTTAGTAATAGATTGTCTCGGCTCATTCCAGCACAGGGTGTAGTTTAATGCTGAGGCTCCCTTGACCCCCTGGGAGTGAGTAGATCATTTAGCAGCTCTTTCCGGCACTCCTGACTGCATATTGCATGCAGTTGGTGACATTTAATTCATCATCCTCAGCTCCCAGGAGGTAGAATTATGGAGCTCTTCAGAAGTGACCGTACAGTCCCACATTCTGCTACTCCTCCCACCTACTTGGCTCTGACTGACGGTCTTTCAAACAAAAAGGGTTAAAGTGTCACTGCCACACAGATGATTTTAAGTGATATTTCTCCTGCACAGCTCATCATTCTGTAGCAGCCAGAGTGTGTCACCCTCCTTTATTATATACAGCAGATGACAGGAGTAATCTTTAGTTCAGAGATGACAGTTTGCTTTATCAAAACCTTAGCATGGTCTATGCAGTATTACTTGGTATCACTGGCATATAGCTTGAGGTACTCACACCAGTGTCAGAAATAACATCTTTCCTTTAGGCCCCAAATTCACTTTGGATACAGTAATACGGCATTTTCACCAGAGTAATATTTAAGGAGGGAGACGTTACACTTAAGGTCGATACTGCATTTCATTCAGAAAAGCAAAATAGGCATTTTTCAGCTTGGAGTAATTAAAGCAGTATAGATAAAATCCTGGGACAGCAGCTTTGAAGATTAGACATCTGCATTTATTTAATTATTGATCTCTTTGGACTTGTACTTTCCACCATTTATCAAATATTGTTTTCGTTCTTTACTCAGAAGCCTGTAGCTCTACTGTAAGAAATTGCGAATCAAGATAGTTCACTGGTATTTGTTTAGAAAGCATATGTTATCATGTGAAGTGGAACTACTCATGACATTTTCAGAAAGCTATGAATAATCACACATCATTAAAACTGTTGATTGAAACTGTGCTTTGCCATGACATTTTTAATCCATGGCGTAAGAAATGTAAAATCTCCCTTGCAAAAGGAAAAAAACCACCCAATACTCAGAATATTATACCCCAAAGCATTCCATCTACTGTATTCTAGATGTAAAATAAAGAAAAGGAATGAGTTACTGGCAAAGACAATAATAAAACTTCCATTGATTTCAGTGGGATCAGGTTTATTCCAGTTGTAGTATTTCCTAGGGAATAAAGAGTATATGTTGCCTTCGGAAAGAAGCTCAAGGCTCTGTTCCCTCAACACACTGAATCTTTCAATAGCTCTATGTTCTTCACATTAAAAAGCTGCTTTATTTCACTGAATTTAGAATAACAGCGGACTCTGTTAAAACCCAAACCAGTACTTTCTTGTAATGTACATGCTGGGAATAAATCCACTTGTTTATAGAAATTGTTAAGACCCAGGAGAGTGAGAAATTGAAAGTATAAAATTTAGCCAGCACAGAGCATAGGAAAACTGGTTTACCAGAATATGGAGCAAGTTCTCCTCATACCCCATGTGGTGGGAGTTGATAGATTTATCACCTACTGCATATGAACTCAGTACGTCTGAAACAGGCTGCCATTTCAAACCGCCCAGGAAACAGTCATCACAAACATCAAGATACTACTTTTTCCCCAAACATGTCTATTCTAAACAAGAAACCACTACCTAGGAAGAGACATTCATTTTCATTCCAGTCAACAGGAATAAAACAAAGTACATGATGAAGAACATTTCCTATCCTCCATGGCAGACAGTAGTGTTTTAAGTATTCTTCATTCCTGTAAAGCTAAACTGGAATTATATGTAGATATATATTAAAAACTACTAACATGGATGTGTGGCTGGCATTTCAGAAAAAAAGATGTCATTAAAAAGAAAATTAATCAGTAAAGAATGTGATCCAATTTCCAGTAGAACAGTATCTTCATACAGAAGCTATGCACAGGAGAGCTTTCCCCACCTTGCCTTCAAAGTCTCTACCCTCTGTTATGAACATTTTCAGGCAGCATCCAACTCTACAATCTAAAGAGAACATCACCAGCCATGTTGGTTTTTCTTTGTGTCCTAAGCCTATTTCTTTAGTAGAACTACATGCACTTTTCCATGTGGCTCCACTTCTATTTAAGATTAGTAAGGAACAGGACATTGTGTGAGTGCAGCAAACAGCTTGGCTGACTGAAAAATTGAACCTTGCAACAAGTTCAAGCATCCTCCTTGACTTACCCACCTCTCTGTACTCCAGCTCCTTGTTTTATTTTCAGCCTCAATAGCTCTTTCCACAACTCTTAGTCTTACTAATGTCCCTGCAACATCATGAGTTGGGCACGGCTTTAGACAGAGGTGACTATCCACACATGCACATACTTGATGTGAGCTTGTCAAAGATAGAATTTAAGTTCCTAAACCTTCGTCCCCAGAAAACAAACCCAAGTACTTCTTTAAACAGAAAAACAAAGACAAACCCTGTTCAACCCTGAACTAAAGCATATTCAGCCAGATCACAACCAAATTGAAATATTTTAGGCTGGATGGTATTGCTGAAGCTCATTTGCTCTACCGCCATGCTCAAGGCATCATCAGAAAGCCCTGTCCTATCCTTCTAAGCCTGCAAATGTTTATAGTATCTATCAATAACACACCTGTTCTCTGTGAGATGAATACATCACTGGAATGAGGACACAATATCTGCAAAACTCCAAGGGCCTACACTAGACCTTCACAGAAACATTCAATTTTGAGCTTAACTAAAACCCACCACTTCTCACTAGACTTCCTGGCTGATTTTCCACAGGAAACCGTGGCCCAAGACAGACAACTAATTAACTTCCTCTCAAACTGGTAAAAGTTTGCCAAAATTCCAAGAAACTGAAAATGGGTGCATGTTATTCCTTGAGGCTGACTAATGTTTCTCAATGTCACTGCTTTCATCTTGCATAAGAGACTAATATACATACTTTAAGAACCCTCCTCCAAATATTTCTCAATATTTTTCATTTATCCACCTGATTGCTTAGAGAAAATTGCCCCAAACCAGGCACTGCTATTCAGCAGCAGGCTTTCCAGTTGAATCATATTCTAAATCATTGAGAACCATTCAATTTCTCAGTTATTTCTAAAATCCAGTAGCAAAGTTACAGTTGCGTCTGGTCCCTGTATCTAAGCAGGTGTAAGATACAACACTATCTTGAAGAAAAAAAATAAAAAGAAGTAAGAAATGGACACACTGAAATAAATCCTCACTGCTGTTTTCCATATGCTTTTTATTTCAGACCTAATCAAAAATCCACTGAATTCAGAAGAATCATATTCATTACATTTGGATAAAGCCATTCACGAGAAATACTGCTTCCAAGCATGCTCTGATTAAACATAATAATGTACCCACATCTCTCAAGCAGCAGATAGTCGACACAAACAATTTACAGGCTTTATTTACAAGACCTATGCAGCAAATACCCAGGAATAAATAATGCCTTTGCTGAAATCAGGGTCAACTCACACATCAGAGTGACAGAAAATACCTAAATGAGGAATTAGCCAGATCTCACTATATGCTAACTGGACAGAGTTGAGCTCCCTTTGAGTTAATTTGATTGGGATTGTTTTATTGCACTGCAGGAAATCTGTAGGTTTGGGACAAGGGAATCTGAGCTTTTTTACAACATACCACTCCCCTCTGCCCACCAGAACATCACTAAAAAGCACACATGGCAAAGCTTCCACTTTGACACCTGGAAGCGGACAGTCAATAGGAAGAAACATAAACCCCAAATAAACAGCCACGTTACACAAAACATCATCCATCAGGAATGGCTGTACTGCCCTCCACAAAAACTCAGCCTGGCTGCATGCCTGCCAACGCGAGGATGTTAGGCAGCAAGCCACTAGCGCTAAGCACTGGCAGCAAACCACCACACTGGCTTGCCCAAAATGACTAATAATTGCCTTGCACAAAAGCATATGAATTCCACAGAAATGTTGTCCAAGATGCCATAGAGATGTAGAGTGTGCGGCTGCTGGGGACCATCAGCTGGAATCCCACACACTGATGCCCTCCTTCCTTTATGCACTTTATAGTGTCATTCTCTGCTGGCAGTTGCTTTTCAGAGCTTCTGGCTCCAGTGAATTTTTAGCATATTCATTAAAAATCTTGGACTAAAGTTACTGCCTTTCTGCCAAGCAGATCTGTTTGTGATGGTAGTGTCATCGGTGGAGATATTCATCTTGAAACATCAAGCTTTCAAGCTTATATTGTCCAGTGAATTGTTCAAACAACCTCAGATATCAAATAGTTCAACAGAATATACATGAAACTTTATCCCCACTTACATTAGTATTACTCCTTTTACAGCTTAAACCAGAGGTGAAGTCTGAGACTTATGGATCTGTTTACTGGCTGGAAGGAACGTTTAGCTGCTCATTTTGTCCCTAGAAAATGATCTGATAAAATAGTCAAATGCACGTCTCGCTTATAACTACAGCTTCCAGAAAGCAGCATGAATTCTTGCCTTATTCAGATTAATTTTTCAAGTGTGCAATTTTATTTCTGCAATAGTATGCAATGTAATATTGTTTAATGCTGTAAAATAGGATCCCTGGGATACTAAATTACCATCAACTACACCTTTTGCAAACGTAACCTAACTTGCTCTAGAAATGTCAGTGAGAGGCAAAACTCATTAGGAATTGAATATTGTCCCAAAAGTAATTAAAAATATTAATGATACTAAATAAGAATACAATTATACCCTCTGGATGCCCAGTCTGAAGCAGTAAAAATAAGCTGTAGAAACAGAATATGGCAAATAGCTGGATTTCAGAAAAGGCCAAAGCGATTTTCTTGACACAATAACAACATTTATTTCAACTTCTTCAATATCAAATGAAAGCTGTAGCGCTTTCTGAAAACATAGTGCTCAACAGCAGCACCTGCTTATGCACTTCATTCTGCATGCCAAATGCATAGGCAGGAAATCTTTAAACTCATTTAACTTCACAATTTTAACAAAATAAGAGCTGAACTCTTGCCAGATCTAAAAAACCTCTAAATATGGCTCAAGTTCAATGAAATAATCACATCTGATTTGTTTGCACTGAAATATTGCCTTTGACTCAATTCTTTTGTGGTAGAGATGGTCATAAATTTCAAGCCTCAAGAGGTTTTTATAGTGTCATCCTTTTTAAACACTGATATTCTGCTTTGCAATACTGCTCCCCAGAATCTCACAAGCCATAATACTCTTAACCGCATAGTCAGTTCAAGGGGATGCAGTTCTTAAAATGAGCCTCTATTAAAATTCCTTGCAACTGGATCACAGTATTTGGCAGTATTAGCAATAACTATTACATCCGAGCAAAAAAATTTTGACAGAAATCTGGAGGTTTGACCAAGGAGAGTATTTATGAAAAGTATGTGGTTTTATTTGAAAGGAACTTTCCTTGGAGAAAGAACTTATTCTGATTGCTTTTGGTTTACAAAAACATGAAGTTGACATTTTCTTCAGGAAGTACAGCATTTTCTGATTAGCTCTAATAGCCACTTTTGGAAGATGCTGCAATTTATCCCAGCATTTGAAGCAGTTGAGTGTCATTAATTGCTATTCACTAGGGCATTGAAGGCACTTAGTACCTGGTAAAGATAGGAGCTAGAAATCAGACTGCAGGCCAGGACTGAACAAAACACTTCAACACGTGAATGATGACTGAGCTTAACACAAAACTCGTGCACTTTGCTGACCTGGAATTGTGCTTTATAACCCCCTTCAGATGTGTCAGATCAAGTGCTAGGTTAAGTATCTGATAGCAAAATGTGCGTCCCTTATTTGTTTTTCTAGTTTCAAAACCTAAGCAACTTTTTCACATATAAAGTGCTGCTAGAAAGCTTTTGATTTTCTCCCCCTACATCACCCTCTCTTCATTCTTCATGTTTCTCAAAAATACTCCCTCCAAACTAAATATCCCTCAGCTCAATATTAGAAACATAACTTTGTCACCCTGATAAACCAGATCTTGATAATGCCGAAGCTACAATAATATGTAATTCTTGTCAAAAGAGTCACTTACTTCATTTCCCATCCTCAGAGATCAGTTTCTGATGGAAACAAATGAAGGCAATGATTTGTCTTGAATAATAAAGCACCTGCAGCTGCTTGCAGCATTTAGAATGATGGCTTATCATTAGCAGAAATGCTTATATATTCCAAACACCCTACATGCCTTGCAGGTAGGATGCCAGGGTCTGTGTCATTTACCTTAGTTTCTCATAATTTTCCAATAACAAAATCGTCAAGGATGCAGCAGATACATTACTTGCCTATGAGCCTGGATTCATTCTAGACAGCGACCTTTGAATAAGTTCCCTCTGCCCCTCACCAAATGTCAATAGGAAAGATTTCCTTAGACTTGAATCTATAGAGCAGAACTTCCTTCTGGCTTCAGGAGTCAGTGAGCATAATGGGAGCCTGCCCTGTGGCTGGGCAGTGGTAAATGCTAAATAACTTCAGAAAGGATTTTAAGGACAGTCGTACATGCAGGTATTCCCCAAGCTGGCAAAGCTTTGAAGACCAATTGCCAAGTTTGTCTTTGTTCTTAACAATCCCAATGAGGTAGGACCCATGCACTTGATCCTGCGCAGACTTGAGCATGAAGCAGCAGTAATGCTGGGGAACTGGAAATGGGGCTGTGTCAGCCAGCTGATATGGGAACTGGAAGCAGCTTTTACAAGTGTAGTCGTACATGGAATAACTCAACTTCATTCAAGATAAATTAACTCATTATAGAAAACAGGAGAATAAATTGCACAGAAATGACTGAAGGATTTTCAAGGGAGTTAATGCACTCTAAACCCCCATGAAGATCCTGTATGACTAGAAAGGATGAATTTGTAGCAATATAATTTACAATTTAGAAAACTCAAATAATTACACATGAATTGCTAAAATATTAATTAAGCAAATGTGTCAGATCCCTTTACTCAATAGAATAGCTTTAGTTTTTTAACAATTCCATAAACAGAGCCAGGTGAATCAGTTACTTGTCACTATCATTCAAATCTTTGGTGATCTATTAAGAAATAACAACTCCATGCAGTTAGTGTTTCACATGATTACATCTTTGAGTCAGCATTATCTCTAGCTGCAAACTGACAAGTTACAGCTCCAGTGCAAAGTTAATACTAAATCAATTACTATAATTAACAAGATCAATAAAAGGTTAACAATAATGTATTTTTCCTCTTAGGATAAACTGTACTGCCTTCACTAAGCTGAAATAGATCCACAGCTGAACACAGAAGCATTAACATCAAGTGCAGAACCTTCCTGCCAGTACTTGCATGAACCCCTTCCCAAACTCAGTCTGACATCTGGTTTTGCTTAGGACAGACCATAATCAAAGCACAAAAACTAACAGGGCAAATTTTCACTGCCTTCAATGTCGTCTCATGCAGCCACACCATGGTCTTTGAAATGCCACTGACCCAGATCAGCAACACATGTCCAGAAGGAGCTGTACCTGCTGTTTTCAGCATGATGGTAACCACATTTGGTTGCTGTGGCTCTGAACATCCTGTACAGCTTTTGCTTGTCCTATTTTCAATTTATTTCAGCTTAGACACTGCTGCCTTCGATTTACTCCTACCCGTGAAAGGATATTCCCAATTCCTCTGCTCCCACTCTGTCTTCCCAAGTATGCTCCTTCCAAGAAGTGATATTCTCACAGACATTAGAGAAGACATCTTACTGCTCTACCAGTCCAACAGACCCATCTCCACCCATCTGAAGGCATACTGCAGCATGCTCCACAAGCCAATTTTTATATTTGCTGCATGCCATACACTGTGCATCATCAACCTAGCCCACAACTGCTCTGTCCCAGAAGGAGGAATGAAGGAGGGCAGCTGCCTAACCTCCTCCTCTTTGGCAGTATGAGGCTCAGTACTACTGAGGAGTGGAGTAGCTTTGGACAAACACAACCAGTTTTCCCAGGCAGCTCAGGGAGATTGTGGAAGTGCCACCAGACAAAAGGAGCAGCAATCTGCAGCCAGCAAGACACAGCACTCCTCTTGCTGAAAGGCTGATTTTAGCAGCCAGGAGACTGCTTAGTTGTATTTGCACTTTCAGTCAGGGCATGGGAGAGAAGATGAGAGCTTATGTTGAATAGTCTGGCAGTGCTTCTAGATCAGTTCCTGGCCTCCTACTGGCTTTCTGGCCGAAGCACCCTGTCCCACTTGATACAAGCCATGGTGTCTGATCTTCTTTCTGTCACCATAGAGACTATGTGGCCACTGGCTCCATCACCCTGACAGCAGCCCTCACAAATGGGGGCAGAGCAAGGAGGGGAATGGGGGACAAGCTGCTGTCATGTGCCACATCTAGAAGATGAGGGGATGGCTCCTTTCCTGTGCACGGTGCTTGTGAACAGCTGCACTCATACATGGAGTTAAGTAAGAGAAACCTATTTACAACACTGCCAACAAATGAAACTCTCCTTCCTTTGCTCCCATCAGAAGAAACACGAAATCCTAGAAAAGTAATGCTCGAAAAGTCACCTAATGTATGCCCTCAAACCCAAATCACTATCAAATGTATTTCTAGCAGACTTTGTCTAATCTAGCCTTTTAAAAGCTCTGGAGATGGAGGGGTTTTTTACCCTGCTTGGTTAGGCTATGCATAAATGTTAAGAGATTTTAGGTAATAGCATGCAAGCTACTACAGCAAATTTTGCAAGCCTGTGCACAAGGCTATTATCATATTCCAATATTATTGGCCTTTACTTTTGCTGTGGGTTGCTGAACTAATATGAAATTCTGATTGAATTTGCACTGCCAGTGGAAAAGCTGGAAATCAGTGAACACGCTAAGAGCAGACAGTGTCTGCAAGAGCACCCAGCAAAAGATTGCCATGGGAAGGAGGGAAAAGCCTTGAAGAAATGCTTCAACGTGAACAAGCCCTGCTAAGCCCTCCAGAATTGCTGTGGGAAGCCTGCCCTTCATTTCAGGGATCCCTGCAGTGGTTTGAAGCCAGTGGGTAACACATCATCTAATGGCTGTTGAAACGAGAGCAGAAAGAAGAAGAAAAGCAGAGAGGAAGAGATTATTTCAGAAGCTTTGCTCACACCACAAAGAGTTTTCTGCTTTACAGAAAACATCATGTTACCTCGGATTTCTTATACAACTGGATCTTTCCGTACAATCTGTCACAGATTACTGTTTGGGTTTATTTCCATGCATTTTCACATCTCCTTAGCATGACCTTGAGAGCTGTCATCCTGCAGCAGATGAGTTTCAGGGAATCAGCTTGGCTGAAGCGTATCATCTGCAAGGCATTTCCCATTTTCCTTCCACAAGCTTGTGTGTTGACCTTAGTTACCAAACACTTGCAAGTCTTATAGGGCTCACGTAGTTGCTTTGGCCCCCCAAAGGCCTTTTCCCTTGCATTAAGGTTCTGCCAGGAACGTTTTCGACAGTTCACTATGAACAAGCATCACTTTCTTCCAAAAAAAAGGGTGAACTCATGGGTGATGCCCAGAGGCCATGCTACTCCATCCCTGGACAGCCACATAAACTCACTGTGCCAAGTGAATCAACACTAAATATTACACACCAGCAAAAGCTCCACTCTGGCTATCAACCACCGCAAGGGACCTTAATCTGTATTAATTCTATCCTGACCAAGTGCATGCTTCAAAGTGGTGTTGCAGACAGACCTGGTTGCATACACCTCTTTTCAGTCCTTAATCATCTTCTTCAAATGGATGTTTCATCTAAGCACAGACATATCCTATGGGACCGCTCTTAAAAACCCTAATTTTTCTGAACCAGTGTAACAACAACACAGAAATAGCAGGGGGGAGAGAACAGTCCCTGTATCCATAACACAACAGGCAGAATTCTATCCTTTTAAGACACTACAACCAGTAAACAGGCAGGAAAGAGTTCAGGATGTACCAGAAAAAAAAACAACACACACACACAGAAAATACAGTGCAGTGACTCCATTTGTAAACCTTTGCAGGCATCTAGAACCCAGTCGAACCTCATAATTCATGCAGCCCCTCCAGAAACTAATCATCACCCTCACTATTCTTTCTAGTTGTTCCCAAGTGATGACTGCACATGAGCAACACAGAAGTAAAATTCTGAATTATTCATGGTACCCAAAGCACGTTGACAAAAATGCTGCCCCTTCTTGTGTTCACTCTAGCTCTTGGTTTAGGAACAGAGAGCATAAATTAGGATTAGAAGCAGAGTGGAAAGAGTCAGGACAAAGATTAGGATCCAATTGTTTATTTAGCAATCCGGTTTGCCTTGAGTCATGTTTTATTTTTTGCATGTCAAGCCACACACACAAGGTTTCAGGTGACCTACACTTCATTCCCAACTCCTGTACAGATCTAATACAGCTGTGAGGAGGACATTTTATTTTTATATGACTCAGTTTCCCACACATGAAAAAGCAGCTAATTTTCAAAATAGGTCATTAAGATAAAATGAATAATATTTGAATGGCTTAGCTATTATTGTGGTGGTCTACATGAGCCAAAAAATAGCTGAAGGCAGTGCTCATTTAAAAGGCCATGTAGGACAAACCAGCTTTCTAGATCAAAAAGAGAAAGTCTAATTTCAGATTAGGAAGGTAGTTTTACATTAATTTAATTATCTTGCAATTAATACTTCCACTTTCTTCCCCCCCCCCCCCAACAGAAGATGTTCAGTTTCCTGAAGTGATTCTACAGATGCCTCTTTCAAACCTTAATTTCTCTGAATGAACCAGCCAGTTTCAGGACTAAATAATGATTGAAACTGCCATTCATTCAGAAAAGCAATTTAATTGTGATCAGAACCTACCTCTCAGCTTTGAATTCAAATTAGGATACATTACAATTTTTGAATGTAGTTACTTTTAAAATGGAAGAGATTTTGCTGCCTGCAAGAGACAGACTCTTACCATACCAAAAATCTGTGTTAGACAGTTGGTACTTGAGACACAGTTCTCATTAGAATGGTTTGTAACATTCATGTCCTGGAAACGTGAAGAATAGGGACTAATGGATTAATCCATGGAGAGTGCTACAATAATCTTTACCTTCTCCTTGCTAGAATACCCCTCCTACAATTCTCTTTCCTTTATTCAACTTCTAACAAACAAGGAAGACAAGCTGAAAAGAATTCACTGAAATTAAAGTGGCCAAGAATCCTGAGCATGTCTCTAGGCATATGGTGTGACATAGGTAATGGCACATCTGACTTTGCTTCATTAAATCCAAAACTACCTTATAATATCTACACACAAGAGAATGTACAGACGAAAAACGTTTTCAATATTTACAGTAGATACATTTTAATGAAAATGCATTATAAAAATAACAAAGCCTGCACCCACAAAACCCTCACTTGCATAATACTAAACAGCTGAGATCGGGTGGAATCAAATCTCATTCTTTCCAGCTGCAGTGATTTTTAAGAAATTAATTTCAAACGATAGCATTTATCATCATATACTTTTCTAAAAGGAGAATACATTGACTAGTTCACTGTATTTTAAATCTCCTGTGATAAAGCCAGGAATTAGACATTTGCATGTGAAAAGTTCTGCAGAGGACTGCTCTTAGGCCAGTAATTCTGCCAGCTTCAGCATAGTGACCAGTGAATAGAAGACTTGACATTATACACATTTCATTTCTACTACTTCACCAATAATCTGTCTGAAATATATCCATCGTAGATGCTAACTATATTTAGAAGTTAACTCTATAAAGATCACAGAAGTGATTAAATAACTCAGTAGGTGACAAGACTCATTGTTGTAGGGGATCACTTTTCCTCCAATGTTCCCAATTTCATTGCCCATGACCTTGGAGGAGAAAGTCAATATCTGTGCTGCTCTAAAACTGGTATTTCATCACACTTCTGCTTTGATGCTAAAACGGTCAGTACAGCCTGCACAGGCCACCATCCTTTCAGCTGTCCAGCTACACCGTTTGTAACTCATAATAAAAAGCTGCATACACTGATCTATGAACATATAAATCAGCATGTCCATCTAAAACAGCCCTGCTCAAACATCATGTAGGTTTATAAATCAGTGGGAAGATCTGGGGGCAAGATGTGTCTGGCACAATTCTGATACAAGTTTTGCCCAGTAGTTCAAAGCTTCTTAAACTTTGCAGTGTCGGATGCTTTCACACTGGTGAACAGCCTCATTTTGGAGTGTCTGTAGCATAGGTCCAGCATGATTAATTATGAGACTTGGATAAAAAAAGCTGCCCAAGACCAGGAACTGAACTGCAATGGTATGACTTTTTCTTGGGTACAGGTGAGCTAGCTCAGCTATAGTGGGTGTTTGAGCCTTACCTGCACATGAGAACTACAGAGGTTTCTATCAGTCAAGCAAATTTGGAACTTATTAAGAAAGTGAGCAAGTGCTTAAAATCACTTTCCTCCATTAACATCTATAACAACCCTGGAATATTATAAGTAATTGTATGAATAATGCCAAAATGTCCATTCTTTCAGCCATGACTGGACTGCAGTGTTACATTGAGGAAACACAACTATGCCTATTCAGTGTCTGACAAGGGGATTATCCAGAGAATGCCTTCCTTCCTGTAACAGTTGAGTGGCATGGTGTGTTGTTGGCCTCCAAATCATACTAAGCAAGCTGTATTAACAGACAGAATTAACCAAGTGTACATCAAATGAGATTAGTTAAAACTTGACTTAAAATTTGGTATCCAGCAGGTAAGATTTCAATTAGAGAGCCGCTGCATAAAGAAGATGCACCTCTAAAAGTGAATATACAAGTGTGAACTTAGTTCAGCTGAGAACCTAGTTTTAACAGATTTTTGCCCTGCAGCAAAAATTTGCTGGGCTGAAAAGAAATCAGATATATACTTAAAGTAATCCATTTTCAAAGTATCAAGAGCAGTGAATTGGTTTAAAGACGGCAGCACTACAAAGCAATGGAGCCTTCCAATGCCTTGCCTGGCAGGAAGAGTACAGAATTGAACTGAGCATACACAGCTTCAAAAGAAGTAAGTCTGTAAAGTCCCCTTGACTTTTCTATAGAGGTGGAATTAATATAATTGCATCAAAAGAAGCCAGAGTTCCCACCCACTTTCCTTACCAGCAGTGACTTTTCAGAAGGAGCAGAAAGGAGGAGAGGAATTGTAGAATGTGTATAGAAACAGAGTCCTGTAATGCCAGAAAGGGCAGATGACAAGAGTGGCAGATTCAATCTGGTTTGCTTTTACAGTTCCTCTGTTGGCAGCAGTGTTGGCATCAGGGTAGTTTCATCTCTACCCATCAGCAGCTCCCCTCCTCCAGTTTCACTTCCTGTGCTCTTCAAGGGGAACGCTGCTCTCACCCTCACCAACTTAAGTCCACATTTAGTATTTTAAAGCTAGCAGTACAAGCAAGCTTGAAACTATAAAGCCAGGAGACTGGGAGTGGTTGGTGGAACACTACTCCATGCAAATGACAGTTCATGGGTACAGGGCACTGCCCCCAACTTACTAAAAGACGCAACCTAGTGGAGGCCTGGGTACAGCCAGGCATGAGTAGGGTCAGCTAGGTGTGATACTACACAAATCCTTCCAACATTTTCATCATTTCTACTGACACCATAAACTAATATAATCCTGGAATACACTAACACTTAGACTTTAGGGCATAGATGCGGGGAAGTGAGAATCTTATTTCTTAGCATCAAGGTTGAAGATCCATCCAAACTACCCAAGAAGAATTTTGTAGTAGATTTTTATTACTCTGTTCATAACTTTCTATATAGATGATAATTAAGCTGTTACCATGTGAGGCAATTAAGTTTATATCACTGCTCAAAAGCAAACATTGCTTTTAAAGGAAATATTCTGGTCCATCATCTTTTATTTATTTTTGAGAGAATGAATTTTAGTTGAAGACACTTCTGTCTGCAGCACAACACAAAGAATTAAAGTCCAAAATGGGGATTTTATAATTCAGAGCTGTTCCACATGGCTGCCTATTCAATACATATAATTCATAACCAATCCCAACCCTGCTTACTCATTGTCATATACCACTTATGGGTTGGATTTTATTTGAAATGCTATTTAAATGGTCACTAGCAGCATTTTAGTATGAATCTACAGAAGTCTGATCACACAAAGTCCAATTAATAGCCCACATGTCTATGTAACCTAAAGACCTAACTCCATTCCAACACCCATTTTGTATCTAACAGCAGGTCACAGTTACAAAGGTTGATAGAATACCAGAATAAACCAAAACCCTGTGTGAATATTCTCCCTCCATTGAACTACTAGCAGATGAACTATTAATCCCATGATGAAATTAACAGGGCATTTGCATTACTTTAAGAAAAAAGATGGCCTTTGCTTTATGTTCATAACTTGCTTTCTTTTACATTTAATCTACAGTGCAGATTTAGTACATAACTTGGCTAGAGCTGATACTATTCAATCCCCAAAACAGCTCTTTAATGTCTGGATCAAATAGACTCCAAAAAGTGTATTTGTCTGAAACAATTTTCCAGTAGAGTTTTACAGATCTCATAGAAAGTGCTTCATAAACTTGGAGAGCTAACACCAGAAAAATGTGAAAATGGTTAAAATCATTTAGGTTTCTGGTTACTTTAGACAATAGTTAACTCAAAGACAGGAGAATGATTTAGCCTTGACTGCACTAACCCTCCACAGAGAGTGCTTCTCATGTGCAATGCTGAGACATGCAAACAAGAGGAGCAGATATGGCCCTCCTGGATGATGCTGCCATTGCCAATGGGAAGTCTATGTCTTTGTCCTGGGTTCAGCAGTAGCAGTCATTTTTCTCCTTCTTAGTAGCTGGTGCAGTGCTGTGTTTTTGACTTTCAGCCTGAGAACAACACTGATAACACCAATGTTTCTAGTTGTTGCTAAGTAATGTTTATTCTGACCAAGGACTTTGAGTCTCGTGCTTTGCCAGAGAGGAGTGGAAGCTGGGAGGAAGCAGAGACAGGACACCTTACCCAAACTAACCGAAGAGGTATTCCATATCACAGCACATCATGCCCAGTATATGAACTGGGTGGAGTTACCCAGAAGGCTCAGGTTGCTGCTTGGGTCAAGTTTGGTTTCAGTGTGTGGTGAGCAGTTGTATTCTCTTTCCTTGTTATTCCTCTTAGTATGGCTAGGCATAGTCAATGCCTAGAAACTAATATGAGCTTAGACAGCTTGCATTTCTCAAAGTACGTTGTTACTTTTCCATCTGAACCTACTTCATTAGAAAGGAAAATTGAAACACAATGCATGTCTTCTCCTTTCTGCATCTTTCTATGGAGGAATCGTACCACAATTTGGTGTCCTAGCAAGAGCTGGCCTAAAGAATCAGCCTAACTTTGAGACTTCAATACAAATTGCAGCCTTCGCTCACATGATAGTCTGAGAAACACTGAATCCAGGTAATTGAAAATAAATGTGTTCTCAAATTGTAAAATCATAATGAACGTTATGTGTTTATAAATGTTTAATGTATTTGTATGTAAGCATACACGTGAAATTATAACCCACCACTCTAGAAGAACATCTAGATTGAAAACCTAGTTGTTACTATTCCTGAACTTTTATCCCTCTTAGTTACCATTACGTACACTGAGGCTGAGACAGTGTTCATCGACACTTACACATACACCACAATTATCTTAATCAACAATGCAAGAAGTAGATAAAACATAACCTCAACAAAGCATCTAGATCAAAATACTGTATTTTGATCTAAACTGAAATAGTCATTCCACCTAAATATCAAGTGTGAAGTACTATGCAAATACAGTACCTGTAAAGACTGTAAATAGCTATATGTAAGGCAAAGTCAGAAACAATAAAATCAAGGTTCTGTTGAAATGAAAATTTGGAAAATCGGTGTAAATCGGGGGCAAATTTTTGCCTATTTCTGTTCATCTGTGGAATTAACTACAGGCAAAAATGTGTGTTATTCCATGTGCGATTGTGTGATAATATGAGAAGGATATTCTGTACCAACAGCTCCTTAGCACGCCTGCATCATTGAGCAATATTGTGAAGGCAGTTTAGATTTAAGACCTCTTATTTTTGGGCATACCTAGAAACACAAATCACCAGACAAAACCCCCACATATTTCCACCTATTGAAATAGAGTTTCACCATCACATATCTAAAAGAGTAGAGCAGGAGGCAGTGTTGTCTTCAGAGATGTAAAGCATCAGAGTAACAGAAACTCGGGCTGACAACTGGCTGGATTTGTTCAGTGTTTGGAACAATCCAGTGGAAACAAAAGGAATTTAGAGCTTAGAATTGTTTTCAATTCTTATTTTCTAACTAGAGCATGAAAAAGAGAAAAAACAACACAAAAGAGAAGTATCTATTGGAAAAGATGCAACACTATCAGTTTTGGATCAAAACCAGTGTCTCGTTAAAGCTGAAGATATTATTTCAAAATCAGTCAATGAAAAGAGTTCAAACACTTTATTTACTGTAGGTGCTTTACACAGGTTTTTTTTTAATTCTGAAAAATTTTACTCCTTCAGTGAGGGTTTTCAAATGTTCTTATTGAGGGTTTTTGCAAAAGTTACGTCAAAGTGGTAACCTGACATCTAAATAAGACTTTGAAATATGGAAAACCAAAAGCTTTTTCTACAGCTCCTGTCCGACAGACAAAACCAAGTCAAAATACCACATATTGCTCATGACCTGCAGTCTGCAGTTGAAGGCTTAAACTTCAGCCCTCATACTGCAATGCTCATACAGTCAGATGCATAGAAGCAATTCCCTTTGACTTCAGCGAGGCTCAGCCTCATGGTTTTGGGTTTACTGTATACAGTACATCCTGGCTTGTTCTAGCACAGCAGATGCCAGTGTATCATGGCAGTCAGAACCAGAGGTTTTACAGCAAGTTTTTAACTATTCTTTTTAATTCTACTGCAGCTGGGAAACTGTTTGTACTTTCCATTAGACATCTTGGACTAACAACAGCCTTGTTGCTAAGCCCTCATCCCTCCCATCCTGCCATACACACAAACCCAACATTCACAGTGGCTATTGGCCAGTGAAACTCAGGTGTTCATGGTCTTCCTCTCCCTACCACCCACAAGCCGTTTTATATCATGATGACACCATAATGCATCTAGACTGGAGAAAAACCTATTTGGAAAGCAAGAGCTCCAAAGTTGTTTAGACATTGATCATGCCCTTCTTACTTTAGACATTGTTCATTTAACTTCTCTAAGTGGAGAGCTTGGAGGGCACCTGCAATGCAAATCCTGAATCATCAAAACCAAAAAGTGTTAGTCCCTGACTGTCCTGGAGAGCAGACAGACACTGTTACTGAGGCCCCAAGGGAGTCTGCAAGTATATAAAGGCACTTTTCATGGTCTGGCACACACTTCACTGACCTCATTTTTGCAAAATGGTGTTCATGCCTTCAAATGTTACCACACATTTCCATTATCCTGATTTTTCTCAAGCCTGGTTACAAGGGACACATCTGTTCTGGAGGACCTAGAATTGCCCAACTCCTACTTTCAAACTAACTCCCTGTCCTAACACTGAATCTGTGGTGCCATAGAAGAGATCAACCTAAAACGTCAACATATTCCTCGTAGGACATAACTGAGGTCTAACACAACTGCTGACTCAAAACCACTACCTAGCTTTTCATAGAATCATACACTAGTTTGGGTTAGAAAGACCTCAAAGCTTATCTAGTTCCAAACCTTCTGCCACAGGCAGGGACACCTTCTAGTGACAAAGAGATAGGGTCTCTCACAGGAACACAGAAGATAAGCTTCTAGTTACAGCCTGGGTTAGCAAAGAGAAATCACATCTCTAGAGGAGAATGGAAGAAGCAAACACGAGATTTATCTCAAGTACACAAGTTGCCTTGTAAAAGGCAACTGGCCTTTCTATTAATCTTTTAAAAAATTGGTTAGTACCTAGCAGGAAAACAAAAAAACAGTATCATAACTGATGATTTAGAGCTGATATAGCTGCAAGTCTTCATTATCTGTTGCTCTCCAGTTACTGCAAACTTCTCAGACAACACTGGTCATCATCACACATGCATGATGTGACAGGGTAAGTTCCTTAGTCCACTTAGTTAAACCTAGATTTCAGATACTAATACACAAAGCAGTGAAAGCATTTCCAAAGATCAGGAAATCATCAAGTTTGTTTTTAAAGTGATAAAACTATATGACAGCAGCACAGCCAATCTGAACCTTCACAGATCTGTAAGTAGGTAGCTATAAATTGCAGTATATTCTGACATTCTTTACCGACTATAACATTAAGCTGACAAATTATACTAATACAGTATGATTTCAAGGTGTATCCACATTTGCAGCATGTGTAAATTTTTCAAATAGAATCTGATGTTTGCTAATATGGTATGATCTAAGTTAATAAGATCAAATTATGTCTGATCATACTACATTAGTAAATGTCACATCAAATTAGTCATTTTCAGAATTATAATGAAGCACAGAAAGCAACCAAAAATAACTTTTCCAACACAAGTAAGCAGTGCTGAAACTGAAAACTGAGCTAAATACCAAGCCCCTAGAGAGTGCTTTTTGAATTCAAGGTTAGCTGAATTTTCAGTCTTCTTTCAGAGAACTGTCATACACTATTTAAATAATGGTTCAAGTCACAGTAGAGTCTTGTCCAAAGGTCACTAATAGGGGCTGAAGATAAGGTCAAGAACTAGGAGAAGCTGGCAGAATCTCAACTGAAGGGCTGTTAGTTCAGGGGTAGTCATCTTTCTGCATGGTTGTGCTCACTGTAATTGTTCCAAGTAGGAAAAGCCATTAAAATCTACTGAAAGGAAGTTTTGAAAGAGAAAGCACTTTAAATAGGAAGTTGCATAAACACTTATTAAACCTTCCTCAAGTCTTTTATCTGGACTGTTGTAATTGGTCAGGCTTTATAAGATTTCATTTTTCTTTTCTTTTACTGAAACCCAATACCTGTCCAGTATACATTTAATATAATCTCATTTCTTTGAAAACAGAGTGGTTTTGGTTTCTTTGAACACAGCAGGAAAAAACTAACAGCTTCTTAGCTCAGGAAGTCCAGAATCTGCCCTCAGCCAGTTCCTCAGCCTGACATCCCCCTGGCTACATGCTGGATTCAGACCCACAGGCTATTTTTTCCCATGTTTTCATGCCAACATGGGAAACTTCCTACAGATTTCCTCCATGTTCCTATATGTAAAGGTAGAAAATAAGTCTCAAATACCCACATTTAAATTGACCTGTCATGCAGCAGAGGCTTCCCAAATAGGATGCCCACGATCTTAAAGCCTACCCTAAAAATAGAAGGCTGAAGTCAGTCCTGTCAGGCCTCGAGGATGTCTCACACATAACCTTTCCCAGAACCTTTAACAAGGATAAAAAAAACCTATCATATGGCAGAAGCATGAAAAGCAGAAATTTGAAGAAACATTCCACTGTCCCACGTTCACTGAGAACATGGAGAATGTCAACGTCTCCAAAGCTCCCATTTGTCTACATCATTGTGAGACTGCAAAAAAAGGGGGGAAAAAAATCATAGAATCATAGAATAGTTAGGGTTGGAAAGGACCTTAAGATCATCCAGTTCCAACCCCCCTGCCATGGGCAGGGACACCTCACACTAAACCACATCACCCAAGGCTTCGTCCAACCTGGCCTTGAACACTGCCAGGGATGGAGCATTCACAACCTCTCAAGACAGCCCAGTAAAGGCAGTATAGAACAAGAGAGACTTCTTCTGCAAAGCTGAGCAGTCTCCCTGTTGGAGAAGGAATTTTGCCCCTATGCCACCAGGTAAACCAGTGTCTAGGATTTCCCAAGGCCATTGCATCAACTCCAAGAGACATGGGTTTTGTCCCTTTTGATGAGCTAAGAGACACTGGAAGACAACAAATACTTAAGTGATTTCATTTTTATCCGGAGTTAAAATATACCTACACAGCTACAGCTGTCTAAGTCTTCTGGATAAATCACCTTTATTCCCAGCTGAATAAATTAGTACCAGTGAAAACATTGAAAGCTCCAAGCTAAAAGCACTTTTCTGTAAGGTGTTTAAGAAAGTGAAGGCCAAGGTGGTGTTGAATACCTAAGTGAACAGTCCAGTGGTTTTTTTTAAAGACAGATTTAAAAACACACTAAAGATGTCCACTGTTAAAAGGAGAATTTCTAGCTATTTTCTCAGAAGGTGGAACATATGTTCATTATTGTGACCTATAGTGTTTAATATTAATTTTCTTGATTTAGTATACACTGGCATATGCTTCAGAGTATATTTTCCCCCACAATGGGTTTACCAGTTCCTGTTGCTCATGAGCTTTGTTTATTTGCTTGATATTTGTTTCTTTTTAATCCAAGCTGTCTGCATGAATTTTAACTGAATTATGGGTGTTTATATAAGGCTGTCTGCTCAGGGACAAAGTTGTTGATCCCTAGAGAAAGCATTGTTCCTATCCTGTCTGTATTTCAGCAGATTAGGTTTAAACCAGACCTATCATCAAAATACACTCACTAGCACACAAGCTTTACATGTGTTTTAGTTTGAATGGCGTTGTTACAATAGACCAGCCTTTTGATATTAGTGATTATGAATACTTCTGTTGGATTCTGGTATGCCAGTGGACTAGAACCTTTGTTATCTTTAAGCTAATGTCTACATTATTCTGCATTTTTGCTTCTTCTAATCCTTCCCCTGTCCTGAAGGATTTTAGCAACATCTTACTGCTGTTCTGTTATGAAACTTATTTTCCCTTGAGCATGCGGTAATTTCATTAGGTACCTGAGGATCGTATAAAAATCAAATAACAACATAAGCTCAGCCAGAAAATAAAAACCACCAAAAAAAAACCAAACCCAAAACATTTCTACTTAGCTCAAGACAAAAATAAAAGCACATGGGAGGAGGAGGGGAAAGAAAGAGAAAAACAAATGAAGCATTATTGGCTTCATTTTGTTTAACTCTTTACTAGCTCTGTTTTGTGGTGGATCTCAAATGGTGGCTGTGCAGGAAAAGCCCACAGGCAGATCACTGGCTGTCCACAAGCCTTTTTCTCCAGCCTGTGGGTCAGGACAGGACACTGTGAGGCCAGGAGTATCCCCTCTCCACCAACTCTGCTGTAGAACTGGCAGCAATAAGTGTAACTTGAAGGTGGCAGCATTCCATATTTTTGTATAGGTGCCTTTCTCTCTTTCGCATAGAAACACACACTATATGCTGTAGTGATGTCTTTCCTCCCACCTACTCCTTTTGGCTGAACACATCTTGAAATTAAAGTGTTGGAGGAAGTCAAGCGAAATTACACAGGATTGGACCTGATGACCCAGAAGACACTTCTGATCTCTTCCCAAGGAAATTGTTTCAGCTAATCCCAGAAAAACAGTCACATGGCATAGACTGCTCTACAAACTTCTATGATTCTGTCTCTGACCAGTTTAGACAGTTTTGGATTGCCTAGCTATTTTAATGGGCCAGGGATGAATCTCCACCATTTTAGCAGGGCAAAAACCTATCCTTCTCATTATATCAAGTTAAACAAGAGGTTCCTTCTCCTTGTGACTGTTAATTATATGCTTGAGCATTTTCTGAAGTATTATTTGGCTATACATAGACACAACTGATGAGGGTTGTCCTATTGACCTCTGCTAGGTCTAGGTCTAGAATCCAAGAGCCACTCTTCTTATAACTTCATTCACATTCATTTGAAGTAGTCATTCAGAGACTCAAAAGCTTGGACATGTAGTGTTTACATTTACCAGATAATGAGTCTGAATATAGCTAACATCATCTAAAAATGGGTATAAATCAGGAGTAAACCACTCAAGCCAGCTTTCTGTGTAGCATCACTGTACAAAAGTCTGAATATACATACATGTTCCAGCTAATTAAGCACAGTTCAATGACACCAATACAGTAAGCAGCATCGAAAAGCTGGCAACAAAGAAAACTGCTTGGCAGAGAAGGCACTGTGTGCTGCTAATGCTGTATGAATAACATTTTAATTAAAACCAGGTTTTCACAAGTCACAAGCCCCAATCTCTTGGTTTTGGCTTAAGTCCTGGGTAATTTTTCTGTTACACCCAACCCCACCTCTTAGGATATAATATTGCTATGATTTTACATACGCATATACCTTGGAGAAAAGTAACATCAGTATACAGCAACATTAATAAAATAAGCTTTTCATACATTAATTTATGGCCACAATGCATGGACAGTACCACACAGGACTTTGCCAGGCACAGAAAAATGGAACATAAGCTGGCCTTGTAGTGTGTCACTACAACAGCTGTGATGGACCACATTTTTCCAAAAAGGAGATTTTTAAATTTGAAAATGGCTTATATAAAATTGGCTTTAAATGAATTAGTGCCCAATTAAACTGGATGTTTTCTAAATTCTTTCTTAGAATAGGGCTAAAAGACAGCAGAAACAGTTTTTCCTCATGTTTCAGTACCTTGACGGGGATTTTCAAAGCAAAAAGCATTTAGTTGGCCAATACTCCTTAGGTCTGAGTGAGAACAGGGCAAACCTGAACTGGCTTTGATAAATGCAGTTTAATATTTAGGAGTAGAAATAAAATTTCTCCTTTTGTTTTTAAAACCAAGTCATGTTTATGAGCAAGAAAATTAAAATGGGTCTTTGTTCATCACAAGAGAATTAAGATATACTCAAAACATGCAAAACCTTTGCTTTTAATTCCTCCAGTTACCCACCCTGAGTGCTTGCCCTGCCTGACCTTTCCAAGAAGCAGTCCTTCCCTCTAAAACTGTTCACACCCCTTGGACACAAGAAGTGCCTACATCAAGACAGACATCTAGGAATGGATCAACATCCAGGCAACAGGAGGACTTACCAAAGAGAGGTTTTAGTGAACAGAAGAGTTTCCTTCACTGCAAGCACAGCTAAAGCTCTGTACTGATCTGTATGTCCTGGCTAGCCCAGGCAGATGCTATGATATCTCATTTTTATTATCTTCAGCATTACTAAACAATCGATTCCAGCCTCATCGAATGCCCTTGAATTAAACTGTGTAACAGCATTTTCATCTTTGCTTCCTAATGAGCAGCTCTCAATGACCTTTATGAACCAAGGTTGGCCAAGTGTATTATTCTTTCTCCAAGCACATTACACAGCCCAACAGGACAGAGAAGACTAGTTCTACTGCTCCACTTACTCTAGCAGCAACCTAGTGCTTACTCTGTGACAGGTTAAAACTCTTCAGCCACTGAAGTATCTTTCCATTTTAGCATTAGATGAAATGCAGGCCTGTGTTTAAAGCAGTGGAAGACAAGGATGGCCCAGGATTTAAGAGACCATCCAAAGCGTATTTTTCTTCTGTTTCTTTGCCAAAGCTAATCCACAGCTGGCCTGTGCCTACAGCACAACAGACAAATACAAGGTTGAGCCCATTCTTTGGGCATTCGCCCCAGGGTGAGATTAGACAGACACATTCAGCATCTATTTTCTTCTGTAGAGCTGTTTGAAAAGAGACAAAGAATCTTCCTATTTCCCTCTTACACATGTGCATTGATAATTAATGAGGCCTATAGAGTCAATTGCCCTTTCCAAGAGCCAAACAAGCCCATGATTACTCACTCTTTTCTCACACTGTACAGACTGTTTTCCATACCCAGACCATATCTAGCTAGAAGAATTAAAACAAAGCCCTTCTCTCAGTCTCTCAGCAATTCTGAGGATTTATCCATACCTTATAAAGCTCCACGATACCAGAATACTCCTGAAAGTCTTCTTGCTACTTGCAGAAATGAGTAGTCAGGTGAACACCAGCCTCTTCCCATGCAGGACACATGAATCACAGGATGGGTGCAGTAAGGTCTTGTTACCAGGACTGAGTCCTGCTCTGGAGAAACTACCTCTTTGGTTGAAGACCTAGACATCAACAAAGACCACTTATTAAAAAAACAGAAGGCTGAGGTCTGCAGACATTTGTGTCTAAAGTTTTCTATTAAGATACCTTATGTTTCATCAGTATTTGTTTCTTTTCCTCTCATTCCCTTTTCTGGTTTAATCTCTTGAGAGTTCTTCTGCCCATTCATTTTTTCTTTTGTGGAAAAAGCACAGAAGCAGGAAGCAAACAGAGCTTCCTAGAACCAGCATCCAAATAGTTCCCTCAAACCCCACGGCAACCAGGCTTAGAGCATTGCAAAAAAGGCAATTCTGCTACTTCACCTAACTACACTTATAAGAGAAAGAAAAGGAAAACAAGTTAAAAAAGCACAATTTTCTCCTTACCTCAAACCCTCACCAAGTCTTCCACACACCTCAGCTTCAATCAAACAAGTTTGCTGGAGCAAAGGGAATATACAAGGGAATCCCTTAATTCCGGACAGCTGTCCCTGCCCTGACACCCCCACCATGCATTTAGGGCATGCAGCTGTGGTCTCTCTTCTGCTATGAAGAAAGACTTAATCCCTTCCCTGCTAATCCCAAATGAAGGCTGCAGGCACTAGAGCAGACAAAATGAATGAGACCAATGACTTTTTATGGAACCTTGTGCATGTGATTGCTATCAACTTTACAGCTGAAACAGATTCAATTTCCAAACAGAAACAACTGCCAGACATTGCTCTTCACCTGTGGAGTGACCACACCACATGCTATTCTAGTTTCCCCTTTTAATTCCAGTTTTCTTCTTTTCTGGGATTTCAGCGCCTGGCAATGAAACATGGTCTCCAGAGGTTCCTGAACGATGCTGAATTCAGTGGATCCACAGCATACAGAATAGAGATAACAGATGGTGAGTTTGCATTAGTGTGATAGTTCAAGACAGATAGATACTTCAAAGATAATGTCCCAAAGGTCCCCAAATTCAGTTCATCCTGCAGAGAGGTGCAGGACATGTGAACTGGATTGCTTAGGTAACTTCAGAAGTATTACCCCATGTGCCAGGGGAAAACATCTCCCTGATAGCAAAGGTACTGCCAGTAACTGCAAAAACTAAGTGGCAGAGAAAGATGGGGTAGGTGTTGTTATGGAATAGACCATGTTCTTCATTCAGGTTAACATGCTAGCTGAAGATGTAAGAGAAATTGTACAAATCACACATCTCCTGTGAATGCATTTTCCTCAGTCAGCCTCAATATTTCCCACACCTATGCTCAATTCTAAGCCTTTGGACTTTGATCTTCCGTAAGGACCAGATCTCATATTCCACTACACTACTGTACATGGGGTAAATTTAGTGGTTTAAGTGGTTTTACTGGAAGGACAAAAAGTCCCATGTGGAATTATAGAAAAAGAAATCTGTAAAGAAGAAATACAAACAAACAACAACTTACAAAAACACGGCCCAGCCTGAAGCTTACTGTAGCCTATATGAATCAGGAGTAACACAGAAAGCTGATGAATTTAAACAGACAGAATTCAGAGCAGACGAAGAAAACAGACCTTTTAGCCTTGTAAAAACCAGTATGTGTATGTGTATGTGTATTTATCCAAAGACATTGAGAAGGGGGTTTAGTTCCCACTAGTGCCACCAGCTGCCACACACTCTCACTTTTCACATGATACCAATCATAAGGCCACAAGACACCTTCATTTTCCCAACTAGAGAGAGTTGCATCTGCTGTTAGCACATTTCAGATCTTATTTTGGATTCTGGTTTGCCCTGTAAGCTCCTGTTTACCCTCCGTGCTCCTGCATGCCATTTGGCAAGGGTTTACGTCATTACACACAATTAATCTGTGGCCTTCTCTCTTTGGATTAGGAAGAACAAGCTACAACTGTACTCAGCACACACCCTCAGTGGGCTGCAGCTTTTTATCCTACATCTGGATCTGCTCACTAAGGAAACCAAGCACTGTAAATATATTTTAAAAACACCAAGACTTGTAAACGCTGCAAGAAATTATTACTGTCTCTGAGGGATTGAGAAGAAATATGCCCTTCCACAAATGTGAACCATCTGACCCCAGCAAAGATAAAAAACGAATGAGGGCAAGAAACTGCTATTGCTTACAGTTGGCTTAATCCTAACTGCAGTACATCGACCTGACGCCGTTAGGATTACATCTAATGTCACTGCATGTTGACCCCTCTTATAGATGTCAGAGGTAGATAATCCCTTCATATTTTCCAGCAGCTGGAACTTGTGTGGGCTTCAATACTGTAATCAGATGGACAACAATGCTAGAGGCTTCCTGGTACATAGCTATATGGGAATGATTAATTTAATTAATTTCTGGGTCATTATAGGAATCAATGTTGGTGTTGTGGCCCATTAAGCTACTTTGGTTTGCCCCAGAGCACTTGGTCATTATTAGGTCAGAGTCAATAAGCCACATTGCACAACCATTATTAATAGATGAAAAAGAATTTTGAAGGAAAAGGAGGAAAAGAAAAAGGATGGATTTTGATCTCACTTAGATCAATAATTTCCCAGAAATTGGTGGAATTCCCTGATGCAAAATCAATGCGAGCAAGCTCAAAATTGAGTTGTTTTGCTTTGTCAAGAAGATAAAACTGAGAACTCAGACTGTGCCTTTAAAGAGAGATGTTTATAGAATAAATATTATTTGTAATATCTGCTCTCCAGAGATTTTCTCCCCATTTATAACATTGAAATATCTGTGTTCAAGGGAGGAGAGGATAGAGGGATTTTGCACATCTGCCTGAACAGAACCTTTGATAGTGCTTTAGATCAATCATTATTCACAAAAATATTTATCCTCTATCCTTACTTAAGATAGAGTAACTGATGCTCCATTTAAAACCAGTATTTTCATTTAGGGCACAGCATTGGAGACATCTGACATTTATTCCCCATGGTTTTAGCATTAGCCTAACATGTAGTCTGGTCCAAATGTCACCCATGGGGATGTGAGTATCTTTAAGTGAGCAGCCCCATTACCCCATCCATTTTCTGTAAGTGCATTATGATTGCAGGTGCACTTTTGAGTGCTGTTAGCATCAGACTACCTCACCCTGGCCTATAACATTCCATGGGATAAATCCGAGTGTGACAGAGCTGGTGGCAGCCTTTAGGAACCCCTGGAGAGAAAAGCTGCTGAAGGATGTATAGATGGACCAATTCCATATAGTAGGTGTTTCCAAATCATAGACTGAAATATGTACATAGGTAAAATAAAGGGTTTCTTTTCTTGCTAGTGATCCTTTTAAAAAGTTCCAAGATGGTTTTAGATTACTAACTGGCAAATACCAAAGCATATTTCACACAGGACTAGAAGATGTGTGTAAAACCACACATAGTAGGTAAATGCATGATTTTCTGAGTTCAGACAGAATTAGTTTGTGTGGCACCATTCAGTGAAACAAACAGCAGGTTGTAAAATCATAGTTATATGCATTAACTTGCTATGCACAAGCAAAAGAGGATCCCCTTATGCCTGCACGTTAACAAGTTATAGAAAGCTCTTCCTTCAAGTCCAAGCAGGACAGGGGATTAGTGAAACTGGTTTTCACCTCCACAGTTTGAACTTGTGTTTGACCACTCATTCGAGGAAGGTGTGAGTCAGTCATACAGTCTCACACTTGTGAACATAATAAAACCCATGAATGCCACAAAACAGCGAAGCACACCTTCATGTAACAATCTACCTCTGCTTAACATTTCAAAGGAAGCTTTTGGTAAAAGAATAAGATGGTGTGATGACTACAGTTCCTGAGAACTCAGCATACCTCCAAGTCCATGGTATCTGTGCCGCAAGCCAGAGGCTGTGACCTTCAAAGGGTACAGGCAGGGATTGCGGCAGCATTACCCTCAGTATGAACCTGTGGGCACCTGGTTATTTTATAGTAATTGCCTGTTTATTGTTGTTGTAGCATTCTCTGCATATAAGAAAATTCCCTTCTTAACTAGGGTACTGCTCATCTACTGGGTAGCTGGTAGCAGCTCTTAGGGGTAGTCAAAAAGCTGCAACTTCAACACCTCATTTTCACTGTAGTGATTTGTTAAGCTCCTTGTTCTGTGAGAAAGTTACAGCCCCAACAGCAATTTATTAATCACTGATTACTGGTAATGGTGGTCTCCTGAGCTTCTTTGAAAATCCTAGCCAAAACTGTCATTTCCTTTAGCTATCAACTATCTCACTGACTTACAATGTAAGCCCACAAGATGGAAACACTAAGAAAAGTCATTCTACTAGGGTTTTAGGTTTTTTTCTGGGGGGGGGAGGAGGGGTGTTTTCTTTCTCTTGCTTTTTGGGTTTTTTCTTTTTTTTCCCTGCAAAATAGTACATCTGTGCCTGCTGTAGTTCGTTTTAGAGTCGTGACATTTGGCAAGCCTCAGAAGCCCCAAGTGTTCGCTAACAGTACGAGCCAATAAGCAGCAAGGGGACTGACAGTGTGACACTGAACCCACCTCTTTAGGCTGAATCCTTGCAAAGAGGGGAAAAAAGGCGATAGCTGAGAAAAGATGCAGATAGAAACTTCACACCCATTCTGCCCACCCAAGTGAATATCAGCTCCTGTCCCTATTTCAACTCTTCTGCAGTTAATGGTTGCTTTGTAATGAATGTTGACTGAGGATGGGAAGCACTGTCAGCATGGAGTAAAAGTTGTGCTTAAGAACACAGATTTGTTCCCAAATTATCTGTAAAAAATACTGGAGCATTATTATAAACCTGAAAGGGCTTTAGGCGATTCAATCTCCAACACCATTTGTGAACTGTTTTGCTACAGCTACCTAAATGATGGCAGCGACAGCAGGACGTGATGACAAATTTTGCTGTGTGGACTCAGTGGAATTCTTTGCTTCTACCTTTCACTATCTAAGGAAAGTAAAATTATCACTGCTGTGAATTTTATGCAGTTGAGTGTGCACCAGAAAGGTTGAGTGAGTCCAGCTTTGAAGGCTGAGATAGAAGTTCAGGCCTGCGCACAGTAAGTATTGTTTATCAGACTTTTCAGAGTGCCAATCAGTGCATGAAGCCAAACTCCACAAGACAGAGCAGCAGCTCTGCTGCCTTACAGGTGTATCTCTTTCTGATGTAACACATCTGTGTTTCCAAAAAGCCACATGAATGGATATTGTGTACATTTTAATGTTTTGTTTGTTCTTCTTCCTTCTAGGAGAGTAATTGTGGTCTTAACTCCTCTCATTCATTAAATCAAACCTTGCTCCCAGCACAATGAGGAGTATTCGCCACTGGATATACTTGCTCCTGTGCTGAGACTTTGTCAGCTCAGTTTCAGCCCAAAGCAAATTTTTCTGGCTGGGTTTATAAGCTCTTCAATATAAAGGTATTATAACAGAAATTGTAATTTTGCCTCAACTCTGAGAGCCTGCCTACCCTGCAGTGTGACATTCAGAGCACTACTACACTACTGCACATGCCCTTGCGCAGTGTGAAATGACCACTTTCTTGTGTGACAGCCAAACCTCATGACTCAATACAACTGTGTGGTTCATTGCCCCACTGACTTGTTTTTGTAGGAGAATAATTAATTCACAGTGACTGACATGGCTTTATTTCCACCCCATCACTGACATCTTGTCTGAGTTACATCATATCCCACAAATTGCCTATCTTTTTTGGCTGCTGATGCTCTTTATTCCTCTATTCCTTAGTATGATACTCATTATAATCTTCTCTCTTATACTAAGGCCAAGACTCCTGCTGTGTTTCCAGGTAATGTATTATTTTACTGAGTGATTCACTGGGGAGGAGAGAGGGAAGAGAGAAGGAAAAGCCTTCAGAGGAAAAATATCCAAGTTCCATGATTTCAGAGACTCTGAAACAGCTCCAAAATTCCTTGGTGTCCTGGAGGTCTTTCCCTGCATGATGAAAGCATAGATCTTTTGTGCTGTTTGCTTTCTTTTGCAATGTTTTATGATTCTCATATATTCTGAGTTGTGTTGATTTGTGACTAGTTTTTCATTATTAACCCAGGAGGAATTTTCTCTGGAAATGTAGGAAAGAAACAACGCCCTGAAGTGAGACACTGCAAATGAGCAACTGCCATCAGACGATGGATTCTGTTATTTACCCAGTTCTTGCAGAATACTGCAGTATTTGATCACCTCCTAAAATGATAAAGTGGAAATAAAAGCATCTTTCTTTTCCTCCCTCCCCTTCCCATTTGCTTGCTGCATCAGCTCTGTAGGCTATTACATAGTGAGGAAGAAACACAGTCTTCCCCAGCCAGGGAAGTAGGCTGTGATTAAAGAGGTAAATGTGGATGCAAAACATGTCAGCTCAACTCCATCCTCGAACACATTTTCTGGAGCAAACTACCTATTACAGAGCATCTACAGTCCCTTGATTTGTAGTGAAACCAATAGAAATTATAGATCTAAATCTTGTTAGGAAACAAGACTCCAGTCTCTGTCTCAGATGCAATCTGTGAAATGAGGATATTAGCATCTCCCAGCTCACAGGCAATAATTGATCCACCTAGAGACAGAAAGCGCTCAGATTCTGATGCCACGGGAGCTGTTGAAATACCTACAAATGATGACTCCATCTCCTTGCTCTTGGGTTATTGCTGATTTACAGAAATATGAATGAGACCAATTTCTCACCATTCCTATGTGAGAACACCTCCACAAAAACAGTGATTACTTGAGCACTAGAATTCAGGATCCTAATTTCCTATGGATTTGCATCTCTATGCTAGGAGTCCCTCTGGATCCTCTAATTAGCACTGAATTCATGACACAGCCATTCTTTTAACTGGGCACTAATAGGATTTCTCCTCTTTAGGCAGCAGCTTACATTCATGAAATGTGTTGAGATTATTCTCCCTACCTGCCTAACTGGCCACCAAGGCTTGTTTCCACTAAGAAATTGCCTTCACTAATTTAAAACATTCATACCTCAGCTGCTGTAGCAGGAAAGATATAAAACCTAATACAATTAGTTTTGAGCCAGCTTTACTTAGGTTGGAAAAAAAACTATGCTTTCAGTGCTGATCCCCCAAGAGACTTCCAGCATTTCAAATTCTGTTGGTATATCCCTGGAACTATACTGACATCAAATCAGCATAAGTTAAGTGAGAATCAGTTAATGGAAATTTAATCTATATCACTTAGAATTTTGTTTATCAAGATCTTGGCTTCATTATACAGCGTAGGAGGCAGATACAGAGTATTCTCACTATGGCTGGTAGAACTACTCCCAGTGTGCTACTATAACTAAAACCAAATCTGCAAATATATCTGTATCTACGAAAAGTGGGTAAAACCATAGAATAGAATGATAGAATCAACTAGGTTGGAAAAGACCTTTAAGATCATCAAGTCCAACTGTTACCATAGGACTGTCAAGATCACTACTAAACAATATCACTGAGGCCTTCATCTACATGGTTTTTTAAATCTTGCAGGGACAGTGATTCCACCACTGCTCTGATGACCCTGTCTGTGAAGAAAGTGTTCCCAATATCCAATGTAAACCCCCCCCCGGCACAGCTTGAGACTGTTACCTCTTGTCCTATCACTTGTAACTTGGGAGAAGAGACTGACCCCCACCTCACTACAACCTCCTTTCAAGCAGTTGTAGAGAGTGATAATCATAGGATCATAGAACCATAGAATAGTGAGGGTTGGAAAGGACCTTAAGATCATCTAGTTATAACCCCCCTGCCATGGGCAGGGAAACCTCACACTAAACCATAGCACCCAAGGCTCTGTCCAACCTGGCCATGAGCACTGCTAGGGATGGAGCATTCACAACCTCCCTGGGCAACCCATTCCAGTGCCTCACCACCCTTACAGTAAAGAATTTCTTCCTTATATCCAATCTAAACTTCTCCTGTTTAAGTTTCAACCCATTACCTCTTGTCCTGTCACTACTGTCCCTAATGAATAGTCCATCTCCACCATTCCTATAGACCCCCTCAGATACTGGAAGGCTGCTATGAGGTCTCCACGCAGCCTTCTCTTCTCCAGGCTGAACAGCCCCAGCTTTCTCAGCCTCTCTTCATATGGGAGGTGCTCCAGGCCCCTGATCATCCTTGTGGCCTCCTCTGGACTTGTTCTGACAGTTCCATGTCCATTTTATGTTGAGGACACCGGAATTGCACACAATACTCCAAGTGGAGTCTGACGAGAGCAGAGTAGAGGGGCAGGATCACCTCCTTTGACCTGCTGGTCACGCTCCTTTTGATGCAGTCCAGAATACGGTTGGCTTTCTGGGCTGTGAGTGCACACTGAAGCTGGCTCATGTTCATTTTCTCATCAGTCAACACTCCCAAGTCCTTCTCTGCAGGGCTGCTCTCAATCTCTTCTCTGCCCAACCTGTAGCTGTGCCTGGGATTGCTTCGACCCAGGTGTAGGACCTTGCACTCGGCTTGGTTAAACTTCATAAGACCGGCATCAGCCCACCTCACAGGCATGTCAAGGTCCCTCTGGATGGCATAAGGATGGATAATGTCCCCTCTGAGCCTTCTCCACAGTAAACCCCTCAGTTCCCTCAGCCGCTTCCCATCACACTTTTGCTCCAGACCCTTCACCAGCTTCATTGCCATTTTCTTGACTCACTCCAGCACCTCAATGTCTCTCTTGCAGTGAGGGGCCCAGAACTGAAACAGGATTCCAGGTGCAGCCTCATCAGTGCTGAATACAGGGGATAATCATTGCCCTGGTCCTGCTGGGCCACACTATTACTGATGCAAACCAGGATGCCACTGGCCTCGGCCAGCTGGGCACAACCTGGATCATGTTCAGCCATTGTTGACCAACATCCACAGGTCCTTTCCCACCAGGCACCTCTGCAGGTGCTCTTACTCAGCCTGTAGTGTTGCAGGGGGTTGTGGCCCAAATGAAGGACCTGGCCCTCTGCCTTGTTGTACCTCATCCCATTTACCACAACCCATCAATCCAGCATGTTCAGATCCCTCTGCAGAGCTTTCCTGTTCTTCAGCAGATCAACATTCTCAGCCAACTTGGTATTGTCCTCAAATTTACTAAAGGCGCACACAATCCCCACATCCAGATCATCACTGAAGATATTAAACAACAGTGGCTCTAAACACTGAGCCCATATTAAGCTCCTCCTGTTTGCTGCCCACACTGCAAGCATTGGCATAAATGCATGCAAGTTGCCTGTGGATCTGGACTCCAACAGCAGCATGCTACCCTATGGCTCATTTCTAGTGAGCCTGATGTTACCCGCTTTCCCCTTCAAAATCCTACTTTCAGCTTTGTAGTTGAATGTGTAGGGCAGTAATTTCAGGCTGAGTTTCCTTGGGGGCAAGGAGGAGTGATTTCAGCAGCTTAGAAGGGTGTTTTCATGTCCCATATTGTTCCATAAAGGAAAATCAAAGCAGCAAAAGCTAATTTTTTTTGGAACTGGCTCTTGACTGGGTTTATAAAAACTTGTAATAAAGAAGCACCATCTTTGAAACGTTATACATGCCCAAATTTGAATGACAAGCTTCTGATGCAGTCTTAATTTTTTACCCATACTTTTGCTTCAAAAGCAAATGGGTCTTTTTTTGGATATCATATAGAACAATATCTTCTGGATAGCTTTCACATTAGGTGTCATTTTATGAAGCTGAGTTTCTTATTCTTGGCTACTCACACTAAAGCTGCAGCTCTTATGAGCACATTTTAATGTATCAATTTATATTCAGAACAAAGAACCTAGGGTTATCCCATCATCAGAAATCCTTATGAGCTTGATTTTTTACTGTTTCCATTATGTAGGGTTATGGTTTCCGTAGAAAAAATAAAGCAAGGTTTTCCTTTATTTTCCTTTTTTTTTTTTTCCTCCTTTCCTTCCACAGTTTATTTTCCGAATAGCAAATCTTGTGGGGCTTTTTGTTTTGCTTTGATTTTTCCCTGTGCTGTTTTTGGTTTTGGTTTGGTTTTTAACCAACAAGCATTTGTTGTGCATTATAAATCGGAATGGAATTTGCTGTTTCCCACAAACACATTAACCTGCTAGCCAGATGTGTAGCTTGGCACACTGACTTAATGCTGGTTCTCTCATGTAAAGACCCACAAGACAGTTTGGGGCCTGATCTATGTTATCTAATAGGTTAAAATTCTTACAATATCAACCAGGATCAAATAGAGGTTCCTTTCCTCCACATTTTTTCAAAGCATTGAGGAAGCCTGATAAACTCTAAACAATTAATGTGAAAGCATTTAAGTGCCTATTAAAGACGTTCAAGTAGGGAAATTTTCACTAGCATAAAGTAGACCAAAAAAGAATAATCTGTTTCTTGCTGATACTCAGAGATCTGCTACATATTCACAAGACAATGAGATGACATGTCAGTGTTGTACCATTTGCCAGAACGTATGTGTGTGTTTATCAAGACAGCATGAGTCTATAATTCTCAAGGCAATTTTTTTTTCCAATTCAAAACTGCAAAAAGGCATCAATTCCTCCACCTTCAGAAATTGTATTTTCTTTTGAAAAGCATTTTGATTGAAAATTCCTACTCAGCTCTTCTTTGCGTAAATTCTTACAGGAGTAGAGAGTAGTGTGAATTCTCTCACGCTCCTCAGTGGGTGACAGCATCCCTTGAGGGCAGAATCTCTTTACAGCATTTCTTCTACAGAGCATCATCAGCCTCCAAGGACTGTGCACAGACATGTGCCAGACGTGTATCCTTGCAGGACCAAGGTCTTACCTGGTATTTTTGAATGTTCATTTACATAATCATCTGTGAAGAAACATGCTCTAAGTAATTTGCTCTATTTAGGCTCATAATCTCAACTGAGAAAAGGGGAACAGAGACAGAATTAACACCAAGACAGAAAGGAGCTATGCTTTATTAAAATCTCTGTCCATCAGCTTAAATTTGTCTTTTTGTTGCCTTCTATACTATAATCACTTTGCACAGCAAACTCCTTAGGCAATACCTTCAGACTTTATGCTATTTGGGTGTAGTGAACAATCTGCATTTTTACAGGGTGCTCCACCCTTTTCCTGGAGTCTTGACATGGCTTTGGAAGTCAGAAGAGCTGAAAATGAACCTGGGAATAAATCCAGCTGTGTATTTAAATCAGATAGTGCTGGAAAGATTTCTTCCTGAGACTGTACTCCTCACTCGCTATGCTCACAGAAGAGAATATATGCTGCACCCATGGAGAGAAAATGTGTTATAAAGAAAGCTGGAGTGCCGGAAAAGATCCCTAAACCCCACCCATAACCCATCTTAAGAGAAATAGCACCCCACAAAACTACTGAAAGGTATCAAAGATCCTCAGGTTCATTTTCCAGAAGACTTTTGTTTTGGTTGCTTCCAAATCCTAGGGCTTGCTTTCTTTTCTATGTCTTACTCTGTTATTCCTTTAGTCGCTTAAACTGAGATAGAGTTTGAAGAAGCTTCTTGAATGGTACCACCTAGAAAAGTCCATGCACTGGAATTTATCCATCACTGATAGCAGAAATAGATACTTGGCATTCAACCCAAACATGCGACACTGCAGGAGAGAGGAATGGATGTCAAGAATGTGTATTTATAAGGAAAAGATAATGGAGAAGAGCTGGGCTTTTGGCTTCTGTCCACTACTTTCATTCACTTTAAATGTATGCCCAGGTTTTGCTGTATCTCTGCATATTGTATTAGCCATAGACTTACATAGCTCTGTTTTCATTATTAACCTACAGAGGAATTACTGGATGTAATTCTGGTTAAATCACATAAACCCTCATAGGGCTGATATGGCAATAGGCTGGACACCAACATTCGCTTTTTAATTCCCTGGGGAATGGACTGATACTTCAGAGAGGCTAAATAAGTTGCTCAAAAGTAAGTTACTTAGAGCTCAATATTACTACATTTTTCTCTGGAGAGGTGATAACAAGAGACTAAACTGTATTTGGGGCTTCACTTTCAGTAACATCCACTTTTCTGCAAAAAACAAAGTCGACTTCTTTGCTTATCCTCACTTAGGATTACAAGAGATGTTCGGGATCTTGTGCAAGATGATTAATGTCTTCAGCTGCCAGTGAGGCAAATGGGAGTTAAAGATGCTCAGGTTCTCACTTTAGTTAAATGGATTTCTGCTTGGACCCAGCCACTGGACTGCAATGTCTGCTCCTATGGGAATGCCAGTGGCTATGGCTGCTTTGCAATTAAGGAAGAGCTCCTGAAAACAGCCAGGCTGCACCAAAACATCCCAGGACTACCTGTTTCCAGTTGTCTTCATCAGAAGATGCTCAGGAAAAGTGGTTAAAAATGAGGATCTGTGTAAACCCTTCCCAGGTACAGCCAGTTGTCATCCAGAGCTTTATTTCTGCTTTGTGAAGGTGATGCTACTCTTTAATGTTTCCAGATAGTTCCCTGCTCATCTCCCTGCAAACAAAGGACAACATTCCCCATTTTGACTTGTCTCTCTAACCTACACTGCACATTTGAACCTTGCCCCATGCACTCAAGAATCTGTCCCTAGCACCAGCAGCACAGATAAATAATACTTCCAGCCCACCAAGAAGAGAAAGGGAACGAAGGATAAAAATGTCCTTTTATATTTCTTTGCATCCTGGGTTTTACTGCAGATTTATTAATGTCTGGGCAAAATCATTAGTATTCTTTGAAAAATCTAACTCTCCAGCCAAAACTAAAATTAATTTGATAGATTGTCCTTGACTCTCAATTATTAGGTGAGTGCAGAAAACGTTCATAAACATGAGGGACCTTGACACTGCAATCTGAAAATTGCCCTCATAATAAATTAAAGATTTTTAATATAAATTCTCATTGTACGTTTTGCCCTGCTCCTTCTTCCAAAGAAGGGTTTTGTATATATTTCAAGCTCCCTCACTTTCTCACAGTTGCAAGAACTTTCATGTGACTGAGATGTGTATTTTGAAATATTACCTTTGACAAATGGTTCTAACAGCAAACATGAAATGAAAATGTGAACTGTACTGTTCAGCATCACTTCAAGACTTCAGAGTGTTACAGTTTGGTTCAGATGTTCACAAAGATATTCTAATTAAAAACCCAGCGGATTTGCTTTCTAAGAAAACTATCATTTACATGACAATGTTTTATGTCTCAGAGAGAAGCTGCAAATAGGCACTGAAAAGAGAAAGAAAGAAAGAAAAAATGCCTGTGCTGCAAGGACATTTTTATACGAAAACTGGGTCAGAAATCACTTAAAGATTACAGCTATCAGAAATACTGTGTTTTCAGCTTGAAATTTGGTTTATCAAACTGCTGTATAATCTTGATGATCTGATTGGAAATCTGACATTGTAACCAGTGTACAATATCCTTCAGTCCTCCCAGTTCCATGTAAATGAGAATTTAGCCTAATGAGTTTGTTGGCAGTTTACCTTAATAAGCAATGAAAGTTTGGGTCCAACATGAGACACAGATCTGAGGGGAGAAAAGCAGCATTGTGCAAGGCATAGGTATGACATTTTGTCACTGATATAATCCTGAGACATATTTTCCTGAATTTAAAACTCCATAACTAAAATACTGTGTAGCCACATACATTTTATTAGATTATTCCTAAGTCCTTATAAGCAAAATTTATTTCTTTTTCCCCTCTCTCTCTTTACATTATTCTTGCTGATAGTATCCATGTCTCAAATCTAAGATAATTTTACAGACTCTATTTTGTCTTTTTATAAATATTTACATTTTCCCATAGTGCTGTTTCTTTCATCTAAGTCACACTGTCTCTGTCTCACTGCTGGTCACACACTTCCATTGCTTGTAAAACTGTAGAACATTTTCATACATGGTGAAAGTGATAAAATTCCCCTTTTGCCTGTGTCAAGAGCACATCAAATTAATTTACTTCAAGATTCTCCTTGGGTTTTTTTTCAGATTTTAACAGTTAATAAATTGCTATTTTCTTTGGAGAAACTAAACATTTTACTTTCTCTGACAGAGTCAGAGGCTCAGTGCCAACCCTAATCATCACAAACCACTGGAGATCTATTGATTTAGACAGAGCTAGATCACTCTAACTACTGAAGATCTGGTCGCTAATGTGCTGTGAAAATGGAGTTTTCCTGGAAATGCAGTGCAATGAACTTACAAGCTGAATAAAGAAAATGTGATCCTTCACTGCCTTTTTGCTGCCCTGGCCATTCATAAGTCACCCAGCATTATGGCAGTCCACAAACTCCATGTAGCTGGTTTAGAAGATGAAAAAGACACCCCAAGCAGTAGACTTTAACTTTCAGCTTGGTCATAGTCCAACCAGTTTCTCTGTATTTTCAATTTTTTTTTAAACAGTGAGGACTCAGAGTACAATGCTTTTGTCTCATGCCATTTTAGCACAACCACTCTAAAACAAAATTGAAAAACCTATATAGGGAGAAGTTCAACCCATATATATATATGTATATATATATATATATATGGGAAAATTATTCTTTCTCCAGTCTTTGCATTCTTCAAAGAGGCTGAACTAGTTTCAGGTTGCCAGAAATAGCCTTTTCAGGCACACAGACAGCTTGTAAAATGATAGGTGAGGTTTTGAGTGATGGCAGCAGGGGACTGGGACAAAAGCTGCTAAGCCACCTTGTGTGTTTTCTGTGCTTGTGCTCCCACTGTGATTAACCAGTCAGCTGTATTGAGCTGGGATCCTAAACCCCACATCATCTCCCTTGCTCCAATGGTTCTTTTAAATCTGCAGAAGAACTTGGAAACAGAAAAAATTAGTCCAGTGACTTATTGTAGGTGGATGATTAATTGTTCTGAGATTGCAGTCATGATTACAGAGCTTTCATCTCAGGTGACACTAGGTTTTTCATTCTTCTGCACACATATGTTGTATCAGAGCAAATTCACTATGATAGCACTGGGGAGGATGTATGCAAACCCCTCTGTTTATCATCCCCAGCCAAACAGCCTTAAGAATTACTAGTCAAATAGATGGTTTATTGAAATAAGGCACTGTCTCAGTTTATGCAGTGTCTAAAGCCCAAGGTCTCTGCTCCGGACAGTTTACCAGCTGAGTTTAGGAATACAGTTTTACCAATCACCTATGGTAAAGTTGTTCCAAGGTATACCAGTTCACCCTGCAGCTACACTTCCAACTGCAGAGCAGACAGACAGGAGATAAATCCGGTGTCTGTGCAGCCCAAAGTAAACAGAAGCACTTTTCTCATCAGTGTGTGGGTGAAGTTCAGGCAAAGCCAGAAGCCATAGGAGACATCCACTTCTCCCTGCTCCCACTGAAGTGAAAGAGGACATGGGGATCTAGAACAGTGGGAGATTAGCCCACCATGTAGGCTGAGATCCACCAGCCTCAAAATGCCTGGCAGTGGGTGAGTGTGCAGTCCCTGCTCCAGCTTGCAAGTTCAAGTATAGTCAGAGGGAGCTGCAGAGAAGCCACATACCCTAATGGGGACTGGGATGGGTCTGCTCTCTGCCTGCACACCCAGAGGTCTGGAGAGCACAGGGAACTAAGCTGGTTACGCCAGTGATGTGGAATCAAGCTGCTAACGCAGGAAAACAAGGAGGAGAGGGAAGGGCAAAGCAAAGCATGGGAAAGCACATGGGAAATTTGAGAGAAAAAAAAAAAACAGATTATAACTGCTTAGTAAACATATTTTTTCTCACCCTGGGAGAACCCTGCTTTTCTGAATGTATCCTACATCATAATGGCACATGGAACAAATTAACTTGCAGCCATGACCTACATTAGGATCAGAAAAAGACTGGTTTAGCTAAAACAAAGTTGTGAGCTGATGCTGTCAAAATACTGAGCTGTTGTTTTCTTACAGCCTTTAGGATGATCCCCTGCAGCAAAAGGCTTCAGTGTATTCAACAGCAAAGCATGTCTGCTAATAGCTTTCAAGCATTTAAGTCCTCAAATCCCTGGGAAGCATGGCTATCCCTCAGTCATTAGGCTCATTTGATCTAATAGCACAAGCATAAACAAGAGCAAAAACAGGGAACTGAGGGAGTAGAAACAACATTTCCCAGAAACATCCAGTAGGTGTGAAGTATCTGGAGTCCCCAGCATAACCACATCAAACTAGTGAGATATGTATGTACTTGGCACATCCGTGATGGTTTTGAAATTGCTTTAGCCCTTTTGGAGTATATCCAAAGTAGGAAAAAGCCAGAACAATCTCCTTTTCCACAGAAGAAGCAAAGCAATATTTGTTTGTTCAAGTGGCTGACACACACAAATGAGCAATGCAAACAGAACTTACTGACAGAATTGCTGGATCCTATTTTTGAAGCCGTATTTTTTACAACCTAAAGATGCAAACCTAAGAAGGTAGAGATGGGTCTTGAGTTCCCTCTGGTTTTACTTTTGGTGCATTTTCAGCACCCTGGCTCCTGTGTTCACTCACATTTCCCATGCTGCAAATTCATCCTATACCCTATGTGTGGAAACCAGCCTCTTGTGAAAGGATTTGAAGCTTTCTCCCATAACAAATAGCTCCACTGTGCTCTCCTTGTCACTCTATTCTCTGAGGCTCTTGAAGTGGATATGCTAACCCATGAGCAAACAACCTTTGCCAATGGACTTAAATACCCAGTATCAGGACGCTGTGGCTGATGACGCATAACACAGAAAAGTATGACAAGACTGACAAGACTGAAGGAGTGCCACAAAATGTCATCAGGCATTATCAACTACCATTGGGCCTGGAGCTTTCCTGAGGAAACCTGCCAAGGAGGCAAGTACAATGACTGCGACTCAATGGCAAGTAGTCTCAGACAGTGTAAGAGGCCCAGAGTTGTCACATATAAACCCCCAAAGACTGGTGAAAACAGCTAGTGAAAGCAAGTGAAGCAGCAGGAAGAGAACTCAGGAGGCAAATGTTAGAGCATCACCGAACCATATGCAAGCCTACAAAGATAATGGCCCTAAATTACCTCTCACTTGCATTGGTTCATTAAGAATTTGATAGAGCTGTACTGGTGCCACTGAAAGTCTATTCAGAGAGCTAAGTGGACTCTGGATCAGGCCCGAGGACTGGAAAATATATTAGATCATGAAGTACACTATTACATATTTTATAAGGGAACAGCTATCAATGTCTGCTCCACCCAGAGAACATACAAAAAACAGCTGGAAATAAGAACAGCTGTGAATATCCCAGGCACTCTTTAGCTGCAGCTACTTCCAGCTACTCCTGAGCTAATGTTAGACATTTCTATGTCTCCCTGTTTGTAGAAGGAATCTTTAAACACTGAGAAAACAATTAGGTTCAGTGACATATGAGTAAAATAATTATAGCATGAATAAGATATACTTGACATTATTGTTAATTATTTGAGCTAACCTCTGGGTATGCAAATGCGGATGATGAGAGATGTGTTTGCAGGCATCTTTGGTAGGCGCTTCTTACACCACAACTTTTTGACCAAGATTTTGGTATTTGCTAGCCAGATTTAAAACTAGTCTATGAACACACTGCAAATGGCAGCATCCATTGCTTATACATAAGGTTTTTCTATAAAGGTCTTCTGAGAACAATGGTCAGCAGAGATACATAGTGGCTGGAGGTGTTGCTAATGAGACTACTACTTATTCCTAAGACAGAAACTTTCAGACCTGTACCAAATGACCTGCCTCTTGGGCAGAATACTTCACTCTTACTCCCAGAGCTGATTTTGATCACATGGTGTGTGCAATATCCATTCGCAAGTCTAACATTATGTCATCTACACTTACAAGAGGGAAAAGAGGTGTATTACTCTGCAGATAGATGGATTCTGTGTCTGGAAGTTGGATCCCAATGGTATTCTTTCACCATGATTTTCCTTCTCCTTTAGCCATATAAACTAGAGTATGTGTAGCATTAAACTGGCTGCTTGATCATTAAATCTGAATATCCAACAATTGAGAAAGACATGTTATGGCATATAACCCTGACTCCCTGGGAATAACAGACAGGTGTTGAATTAATAGGAACTTGTATCCTTTTTCTCCTAAAGATAAATGATAAAAAAACACAGAATGCTGTGTTTTGCAGAGCACCCTTGTGAAATAAAATGTATCTGAGTGGAAAACTTGTCCAGAGTTTTCCATAACACACCAAATTAAACACGAGCTCTGTTTGGAAAAGACTTTGAGTGTGCCTAAGGCTGTTTTTAGTACTGCTCACATGGAAACGTCACACCATGCATGTCTCCATTGTAACTCACACAAAACTGATATTGCTCCCCAGGAATGCAGTCTCATGGCCTGTGCTGGTGAAGTAATGTGTGTCAGTCTTCATGGATAATTGGGAGATTCCTGAGGTTTTAGCTCTCTCGAGTAATGCTAGCCTGAAGTTGCATGTAAGACAGATTCTAGTCATTCACTGTCTCTTTCACTACAGCAGAGCTACAAAAGTCTATTCACAAGAGAGGACTTTTGGAGTCTAGTGTTTCTAATGCATACATATATCACATATCTGTCCAGAAGTCTTATGTGAAATCTTTCTACCATCCAATATTATTTATATGATAAAGAATAGAATTTGTTCAGTCATGACAGAAAAGCCCAAAGCTTATAATATCTGCCAATTTAATGTGAAAGTTGTCATGACAGAGGAATTCCTGGGAGTCACAATGCTGTGATGGCAGCTCCCCTTCCCAACACTTCATAGGAAAGCTATTGCCAATGAAGAGGAAGAGCACAGAGAATACCAGTGATGTTAAGTGTCTGAGCCACAAAGACCTAGCCTGTTGAAATTAGTTTTTAATAAATATGCTAAAACAAAGGAAATTCCTGAATGCTGGACAACAGCAAGTGTGGTGCCAAAAGTCAAAAATGGAGCTGAAGTGTGAGCCAGCTGGCCAACAACAATGAGAGGTGAGGCAAGGCAACGAAAACCTGATAAAAAGTTCAATTAATAAAGATAATTAATTGAAATAATAAAACATAAAAGTATAATTTAAACCAGCAATCCTGGTTTTATGGAAAACAGGACTCATCATATATATCTGATGTTATTCTTTGATGAGATTACAAGTTTGGTTGATAAAAATAACTGCATAGATGCAACACAGAGTTTGGCGAGTCATGGAACTCTGCAGAACACAACATGCTGGTTATAAAAACATTATGAAACATCCGTAGAAGAGAGGTTGTTTTTAGCAAGTTATGGTTGCAGGCCAACCACAGTCAATGGTTGCAAAGCTTCAGCAATCTGACATCCAGGAATTAACACCAGAAAATAAGAGATTAATTGTGGAGATCAGTGTGCATTATTTAGCAATTCTGGGCAGTTAAGATCATGTTAATCCAGCCAAATGTAAAGTTTCACTGCTATCAATGAAGAATGTAGGCTGTACTTGCAGAAAGGAAGACTACACAGAAACCAGTGAGATGGGAAAGAGTTAATCAGCTGAATACAAGGCCTTGTTCTAGGAAAAGAAAACAAAACACACAAACAAATTTGACCTTTGATTACACTAAAAGAAGAAGAGAACTGGGGGATGGATTTTTACCTCTACATGCGGCACCAGCAAAACTATCCTGGTTTAGCACTTAATTTTTAAGGCTGCTAAATTTTGGAGTAGATAAGTCTGAAATACTTTAGCAAAATGTTTTACATATTATGTATGGAATTCAATCAGTTTAATTAACCAGCAAGACAATGGAAAGGTGACTTGATTGCAGTGTGTTTATACATACAAAAGAAGAAAATAGTGGGTATCAAAGGAACTTTAATCTAAAGGAACATAGCATAACAAGAAGCAAGGTCTGAGATGTGAAGCCATACTATTTCAAGAAAACAAGAACACGTTTTAATAGGGAAAGTAGAAAATTGTAGAAATTACTGAGGAAATGGCAGTTTACAAATGAAATGTAGATGCTAGTTGCTTTTATGGAAAAAATAATTAACTAAGTGTAAGTTTTCAGGATTAATGCAGGGGTAACTGGCCTTCATTAAATAAAATGTCAGAGTAAATGATCTAACGATCCTTCCTGGTCATAAATGAAATGAATCTCTGAAGAAACAGACACTGCTTTTTCTTTAAAAAATGGCATGATGACTTTTGGTTTTCAGCCAGTTGAAAACATGCTTTAAATTTTCCAGAGTTTTGACTGGTTTTTCCCATTCTGCCTCGAGTATTTCAAGTAGATCAGCATAAATATTGATAAAACATATTTCCCACCAAAAAGGAGATTGTTCAGTCAATAGTTTCCATTGCCATTCATATATTTTTGTGTGTTTATGACTAGCTTTACAAAGAGCTGGACTCCTCGCAGCATTTCCTGGTGAGAACCAGAACACTTTGTCATTGAAATGTCCATGCAATTTTGCTTTGTGTTTTTTTCTTACCTGAATTTAATATTTTGTGAGTAATCAATGAAGTGAATGAACTTGACATAAGAAGCCGTCGTTTATTCCTATCTTTGAAGCCAAAAAGAGCTACATCAGTGCCATCTGCTAAAGTTTTTCTTTTCTGTAGCACATGATGGGATCACACGAATGTGGAGCAGTTTCTCACTGCAGCACCATATGTGGTGTCAAATTTTCTGCATACCTCCATTGCTACATGATACATCAGCTTAAAAGACAACTACATGGATTGTGAAAATTTTGGATTCCAAGCACATTAAAAAAAAAGATAAATGGAGAAATCTAATGGGTCAGGACCTCCAGTAACAGTTTTTCCCAGCAGTGGTTACGGCCTTAGTCCTTCCCATCATTTTCCCATCATGATGGGAAGGCGCTGTGCAGCTGGACCACGCGGCACTGATTCACGTGGTCTGCACTGCTTGACTCAGTTCACACCCACATAGCGAAAACTGAAAGAAACAACATCCTTTTGTTTCACCAGCAAGATCAAGGATGGGGTGTTTTTCTTTTTTAGTGATATAGCCAAATACGGGTTGGTTTATCTCACTGGGGAATTCCACTTTGGGAAAACAAAGGATGAAGTGGTGTTTCCTAATGAAAAGCATACACTCTGCTGCAACCTACAGGCCACAGCCGGTATGAGTCTGCCAAGAAATGCCTTTTATTTTTTTCCCCTTGTGTAAGAGATTTTTTACTCGGTTTTCCTCTCAGTGCTCTACTGATTGTAATGGAATGATTTCTGAATTGTTCGCTATCAATGAAAGGAGAATTAGCTGCAGTCTGTTTCCAAACTCTTCCTTAGCAAGTACCAACATGTTGTCCTCCATCTATCTTCTTCCCACCCTGCACATCTAGTTTCTTTATCTTTCTAGCAGTATATTCAGAATTTAAAAAGGAAAAATTCTGCCCCACACATTTGCTTAAGGTATATTTAAACAACTACAAGGCAGAGTTGCAGTCAGAGCTGCACGTTTCATAGCAACCTTCATCCAAATGAAGTGAAGGTCTCAGGGTAGGCAAATCACATAGAGGTATCAGTCTGGAGTAACCTTAGGCACCTTCACTAGATTTTCCCCCATCTACCAACTTTGAGAAGACAATTTGTCTACTAGCCTAGTTTGTATTTCAACTCCTTTATTACAGACACGCTTATAATGCTTGGAAAGACTACCTCCTCCTTGAATAGGGTGCTCACAGCCCCTTAGTTTTTCTGATGACAGTCAAAACTCATTCCACATTTCTGGTCAAAGCGTCAGTTGTAATTATGAGAAAGATCAGCCTGGAACCCCATGGAGCAAGCCATAGGTTTTGCCCAGCAGGCAATGGTCTGATTCACCATCTGTTGTTTCCTTTGCATTATTTTCCTGTTGGGGGATGGCTGCAACCATCAAATTAAAAACTAAAAAAAATAACATGGCTGGTTACACTCCACAAGTAATAAATAACCAAATCACCTAGAAGACAGTGCACACAGGACATGGAAACTGTGCTTTTCCGGTCTTTCAACGCTCATTTGCCACCCACATATCCTTTGTGCTTTTGAATATCTCCCTTTGTACATGAACACTTCATGTGCTGTCAATGATTTGCTTGAATCATACACATTTCCAAATAACTACATGGTCCAGCACCTAACAGTAAGCTCTGAAACCAGAAGCAGTTTGTAAATCATTCACAGATCAAATAGAGAACAGAGCCTAGGAAAGTACTATTTGAACAGCTATAATATACTTAAAATATTGCAATAAAACATTGATAGTTGGAAATCAATAGGATCTGACAGACTAAGTATAACTCAGAGGTCACAAATATGAGTTTAAGTAACTTCAGAAATATTACCTAGGCTGGATGAAGATGAAAATTGGCCTTTTCCGTTACTGAATGAAGAAAGTGATTTCCTGCACTGTGATCATGTAGAGGTTTCACCCCTGTGCTGCTGTGCCTCTTTCCTGATAAGAAACTGTTTAATCTCCCTGACCCAGGGAACACTGATTTTTCTGATTTTCCAAAGGAAGTCATAACATGCACCATGCCTTCATCTCAGATATGTCCAGAGCCCTGAACAAAGCAGCATGACAAGACGTGCAACAGAGCTGCAGCGGGCCATGAGTCAGCCTCCTCTGGCCATAAATCTAAGTCATTGCAAAACTCCCTTCCATTTGTTCCATCTGATCCTCTCCCCTGATTAATTTTGCAATGGTGTAATTTTAACAGCATAGTTATTCTCTCTGAAGGAGGTGCAGGATCTCTCAGGGAGTCTTGGAACAGTGTTGCCAACTCACATGATTTTTATCTTGAGTCTTATGATTTTAGGCTTTCTTCTGCTTTGCCTGCCAGAAGCGTGCAATGACATGAGAAACCCAGCTACTTTCTCTCTTAATTTTTATTAATAGCAATTTTCTAGTCTTTATGGCTGCACCCTAAAGACCCAGAAATCAGAACGCAAAGAAAAAGAAGCCAATTTAGTCATTTTAACTGTGATTTTCAAGATTACGTGGTAATTCATGAAACCCTGAATCAAGATATTTATCTATTGAAGTTGGCAGCACTGTTTGTTTTTCATTCTCACGAAACTGCCCCTTAATATTATTCTGTCTAGGTTATTAAAGAAATGGGGAGTACAAACTCTCTGTAACTGGAGGCAGAACAGTAACCCGAGTCATTTTTTTGAGGTGCCTGCACAGGGCTTGTCGGTACTGGATGAGGAACAGGGCCATCAGAATGATGGGAAGGAGAAGGGAAGGAGCTACGACCTAACTGGAAAGACAAAGAAGAGAAAGAGAATATAAACTCGTTCTCCTTAAAGAAATGCCCCTCCATAGAGCTTCCTGGAGGAAGAATGGCCTCTTTGAGCTTTTTCCTCCAGGATGAGACAAGATGGGCTGGCAAAAAGCAAAGGCACATTCTACAAGACAGGTCCCCATGTTTATGGCTGAGTCTGCTTTTCCTTCGGTTTTCGCAGGACTGCAACTAGAACCAGAACCAAGGAAATACTGTTCTTGGGGCAAAGAGGAGTCTGTATTTAGCCTGGTTTGAACCCAGAGGGGGAAATGATACATATTCCTGCAGTTACCCCCTTCCAAGCTGGGATTCTCCTTTGCCTTTCCAGGTGACAGGGGCTGTGCACACAATATCCACAGTGTCGCTGCTCTTAAAAAACGTAAAGGCTTGCAAATAAACAGCAGGGGTTTAATTCTCTTCTCAGGCATTCAGAAAGGGTTTTGCTGAAGTCTACTCTGACCAAACCACGCTACTCACAGGCCAAAATCCCTATGTTGTTAATATAGCAGACAAGCTCTTATAAAGGGCAGCTTGCTATGGACAACCAGTTATGACCCTGAAGAGACATATGACCATCAAAGCTGATGTTTCTCAGAGGTTGGCAGGAGGTTGTACACAAGATGCTTCTTCCTCTCTAAGAAGAGCTGCTTTAACACCAGTTAGGCAATGGGGACTGTTGCTCATAAAGGAAGTACTTCTGCCCAAAACCACTGTGGCAAAATATTCTCTGGGTGTATGTTCCCTTGCTGAGCTGTAGCACGGTCATGAGCTGGTGGCCACAACATGAGCCCTGTCATGCTTGGCATCTTTCTGACAGTGTTACTTACTAAAAGCATTTATTTAACTGATAATTTAAAACCTTCAGAACAAACAAAATAAAGCACAACACAACTGTTTAGCTCTGATGACTTTGGAGAAAACCTCAAAACCATAACCTGGGCATCCCTTGTAGGCAATAAAAGCAAGTGGTTTTGCCGGGTTTTGTGTTTTGCTTTCAGATACTCTGGTTATAAAGTAACCTCATACTTTTAGAGGACCTAACGTGATATTTGCATGGGAGGAGGCATTAACAACTTATTTGGGCAGTATATTTGAGAGAAAAATCATTTAGTAGATATTAACTATCTCTGGATAGTAATGGGCCAGTGAAGAAAAATGTGTTTTGCTAAAGTGTTCATTACCATTGCAAGTTTCACTTGCTTTAAAACAACTTGCAATAATGTAAGCCTCATTAGGGGCTGCCCATATGTCTAGCACTGAAAGGATATATAGTTCTATGGCTTGCAATGGTAAGCTCTTCCCAACCTTTTCTGCTGGCAATCTCACCCTGCCAAGCTCCTCATCCAGGTGAAGGCTCCCACTTCAGCTACTGACCTGCAGTCATTCCTCTTCTCCTTTATGAATAGCTACTCACATATCTTTCCATCTGTCAAGTGGTATATTACTCTGTAAGTGCAAAATGGATTACTGGTATGTCCATTACTAGATTGGAGTCACAGTGAAACAAAGGCGTATTCAAGGAGGATGAGTAAATGTATCAAAATGCAGCACTCAGGAAAGATTCAGCCCACTACAAATAGAGAATTACGCTCAGCTATACTGAGCTTTGCCCCAGAGGGAAGAAAAGAGACCTGGAGAGCTAAGTCCTATAGCATGCTATTATATACAATAGTATTGGAAGAAGGTTTTTGACAAATGGAACATGTAAGTATGCAGATTTGCATTTGTAAGTTTGCAAATGTAAACTTGCACACAGAGATAGAGATTTCAAAGTGTACTGGATATTCTGGAAATGTGGAATGCACCTCTTTGAATGAAAAAAAATAATCAAGATTCGGTCTATTAATAGCCAGATACAACTAATAATGAAAGAATTTCATCCAAAACTGTAAGATATGTTGTATTTTTCATGCCTCTAAGCACTGAATAATGATATTTCCTGAAATCTATAATAAAAAAAACCTTTAATTTCTGCCAAGTATGAAGTTTTTATAAAGTTAAAGGAATAAAAATTCTGACCTTCAAACACAGTCATACCAATAGTAATAAACTACAAAATACAGACAATCATTATCCCTCAGTTAGATAAGATTAGCTAATCATGCAGTTTATTTTCCAAACATCTATATGGTGCTATTGTTTGGTTGGTTGTTTGTAGTTTTGGCAGACAAGCCTCAAAAGGATGAAAAACACGATAAGGATTTATTTACATTTTCTTTAAATACCAGCAGCACTATATTGCAAATGACATTTTTAATCACCTACCCAATTCTGTGCTTATAATGCTGCCTATAAATTCTGAGCACTGATTTATTTTTTGACAAAGCATTGCTGGCTTTATGTGCAAACCTACAGAGCCTGATCTAACCCTCATTAGAGTCAAGAATCAATGGCTTTTACAGACATCTGGGCATTCAACCAAGTCCCATTGGTATCTTTCTAAATCAGTAGCAATCACACAAGAGCAACAGAGAACTTGCAGCTTCATTTCAAAATTTCAAGTCATGTTAAATCTACTGTTTTAAAGCCAGACCTTTGGAGGCAGAGGTGAATGCACCCTTTTACAAGGGGCAGACCTTCTCTTGTGGATGGTTTTTATCAGTAGCTCTAAACTCAGTGTACAGAAGAAGCATCTTTATCCCTAAATTTCAGATGAAGCATGAAGTTACATGGCGCACCTGAGCAGACCCATCAGTTTAACACTGCTAAATGTGGGAATCCCATTCCCTTTGCCAGGGCTGCTCCTTCCCCCTCCCTCCCTCACCCCTTGCTCCTGCCAACACAGCCCCCACTTTGCAAAGCCTGTCCCTTGTGAGACACTGAGTCAGCTCAGACCACTAATCTGGCAGAAAACTATCCACTTTTTCCACCTGGTTAGCCAGTTTGCAGCACTTCCCTTAAACCCACACTTCTGCAGTTGCAAAGCCAACTTACTGGAGAACTGCCATGATACTATCACAACATTATGTAAAATTAGCAACATCAAAAGCCTTGACCCTGACTTTACCCCCACTCACACAAACCAAGAGGAACTACACTAGCACATAAAAGAGCCATAAGTGAGGGGAAACTCAAGGTTTCAAGATCCCTGAGTACCCCAAACTGCTCCTGCCTTTGTGGGCTGCACACTGGCTGCCCACTCATCACCTTGGATGCTGCCTCTGAAAGCAAAGGGGGAAAAATCAAAGGCTGAGAACAAAGAAGGTCATTCAGCAGCTGTTTCAATCCTATCTTTATGTTAACCATAGGCCCCAAGAGCTGGAAAGACTTATTAGGTCATCTTAAGTCAACTGCCTGCCAAAGCAAGAATGCACTGTGTAGTATTTTCTTTAGAGCTTTTATCAGTTTATATTTAAATGATTCAAGTAATGGGGATTCCATGATCAGCCAAACTTTGCTGTTTGGAAAAACACACAGACAGCTTACATTTCCTTCCGCTTATTTTCATGCCATTCCTACTAGCTGTGCCTCTTTCTACCAACACAACTTTCCCCGTGCTTCTAAAGTGGCTTCCCCATCCCTGCCATGGGGTCATGTTCTATCGGGACAGGGTGGAGTGAGAGGAAAGGTTTCCTCATGTGGAATGCAGCTTTAAGCACAAATTTATCTTCAAGCCCTCGGGAATATTTGCACCTTGCCCACTGCTGTAAAACACAGCAGTCTTGGGAATGTCCTGGGAGGTTTTAAAGTGAAAGCTGGTGATCCTGACAAAGTAGACCCTGCCCTGCTGGGTGACTCTAGTGGCACTATGACAGCTGAATTTCTCCCCTTCTTTCAGCTTTTATTTAAGCCATTCAGGCTTCCTTTAAGCATCCCTCCATTTACAGCCCTCCCGCCCTAACTGACATCCTTCCAATCTGTCCAAAGGAGCCTTTGTTTCCCTGACCCACTCCAGAGAAACACGGCCCTTTGCAAATTGCAGACCATCCTTTCAATTATATTTCTATAGTAATGCTGGCACATTAGTTCCACTTATCCTTGGTTAATAGTTCAGCTTATATTCAAACAACCATTAACATAAAATCAACACAGCAATTTTGTATGAGTTCTCATATCATTAATCCATTTAAAGTGGATACACAGTTCACACTCCAAATTCACTTAATTATTGACTTCATAACATTTAAAGAGGCCATGGTCTTTGGATCCATTAAAATGCTTTGTTTTGTTATTATTTTTTCTCTCTACTTCTCTCTACTATAGGTTTTCTGAAGAAGTTAATTTTGCAAGGTTTGGGTAATGCTTGGAGATACGTCACCTCTGTGGGAAACCCCCACCTAATTACAGGTTCAGCCTTATGAGGAATAGCCTTAAAGAGCCCATCAGTTGGTTGGTTGACTCAGTTGAAAGAAAGAGGGGAAATGTTCATGATGGGCTGCATAAATGAACTCCATTTTTCCAAGCCCTCTGCAGAAGGCAGCCCTGAACATCCCAACCTGAAGCATCCCACTGTGAGCCCTTTTTGGCCTCCTTCACTGCCATGAGATTCAGGAAGCCCTCACATTGTCCTGCTCTGGTGGCAGCCACAAGTCCTGCTGAGGAAGGGGAGATAATTACATCTTCCTCTGTATCCAATATAATTAGCTCTCTAGCTCTGGCACAGACAGTGGATATATCATGATAATTTCTAAGCACTACACACAAAATTAATAGATTCATCAAAATTGTCTATGGAGAAGCTTGTTTGCCTCCATAATTTAATTCAATACTTCATTTTTCTCACTCCTTCCCCATCCCTCTCTTTTCTCTCCTTGTCATCATCCATAGCAAATGATGTTCGCGCTTCAGCTGCTGTTACAGGGCAAAAGCAATCAGCAAGCAGCGGGTCTTGCATTTCACTTTGAAAAATGGCAGGTTAGGACTTGTCTGAATCCTCGCATAATTTGTGCCACTGTTGGAGGCCTTTCCCAGGGACTCGTCTTCCTCCAGTGGCTCCAGTGGGGTTTGGGAGCATGAACGAAGATCTGGGAAGGATCAGAGAGACATTCAGATGCCATGGAGAAATGTGTGCGTGGCTGAGTGGTCTGGGCACTTCCCTGAGGACCCCAGTGATGGCAGAGAAGTGTGCCTAGCACCAAGCAGTGCCCCAGGCTGGATTATACCTTACTGTCATGCAAGGCAAGGCTGTCAGACTCAAGCAATAGGTAGGTCCATGCTGGACATGCTGTTTGCCAAAAGTCCTTGAAATGTACTTTGTGACACCCCTGTGATTATCGTGGTTCGTTTCAATACCTTAAAGCCATTTCTGCTTGCCCTGACTACATAGAAAGCTGCATCTTGCAATACAGACATATCCTGAACACCCTTTCTCCTCTCCAAGATACCAGGGCATGCTCGACATCTCTGCTGCCTACGTCCACTCGTAGCATGAAAATGGAAACTATAATAGACACAAGTAGATAGTAATTACATTAGGCTTTCTGCTGGAGCAGGTTCATTTTAGCCTATGAGGTTACCCTGCTTTTCCCTGTCTTTCAGAGAGAAGTGAATGCTTCAAAGATCATAGCAGTGGAAAGGAGCCAAAGTTTATTAACGCAGTCCTACCACAGACATCAGCAAAAGCACAATCATATATGCACAGTGCTGCAGGCTATAAGCAAAGGTTTTAATTTGGATACTGTAGTAAAGAAAAGAGCAGAATATCCCAGGACAAATAATTGTAGTGTGTGGTTTCTTCTTCTCAACTGGGCCTCAGGATGTTTCCCACATCTTCACCACACTTAACACTGTTACTTCTTAATTCAGGCACATGGGAATTCCCAGGTAGTGTTTGCTTCAGACTGCTTTTAAAAGAATGGGTAAGTACTTGATAAGACTAGGTGCAACTTTGTGCCTATTTTATTGCTTACTTGGCTATTGCTCTGAGAATAAATGTTTCCTATTTGAGATTTGAGTGTTATCCACACCTCTTACTGGTCCTTTTCTGTTTGTTGTATGCATCTACTTATAAGGTAATCCTGCTTTTACTATAAAACACAATGAAAACATTGAAAGGAGTTGTAAAACTGCCCTAGAACATTGTGACGTTTCACAAATACTGGCAAAGATCTCCATGTTCTTCCTAAATTTGCCAAAGATTTTCTAAATATTGTGTTCAGAAAGCACAGTCCTCATGAAGAACAGCTTCTCTAAACAAGATCTGGTTTAAGGTATCATGCAGATGAGTACTCTCACTGCAGGCCCTTATGTGCTCCTTGGGATCATGGTCCCTCTTGCAATTGCTGGGGAGATGAAGTAATTGAGAACTTGCCTGTCCCTACCTGAGCATGCAGCAGTGATTGTTGCTCTTGGCAATTTGAAGGGTATCACAGGACAGGAGAAAGTCTACTGAAAAACACAGACTACTCTTAAAAAGCCAGATTCGCATCAGGAGATTAATTATATCATCCAGGTAGTTCATGGCGCTCAGCACCCCAGAGAGAGCGACTACAGCTAGGATTGGACCTTGTGGTAGCATTGCAGCACAGCCCAGTAGCTAAACTTACTGCCCTATGGCACAGCTACCACATCGGAGGCTCGAGAGCACGAGAGGCTTTGTAACTGGAACAGCTATATTTCCACCTAGCATTTTTAAGAGGAAAAATACTTTCAACCCAAACTCAAGCTGTTGAGATACAGCACATGAACAGGCCAAGGTGCAAAGCACACCCACAGTCTGCCCAAGCAATCTGCATCAAACAAATCCCCATGCAGTGACTCAGACAGTACATCTCCTGAGCCACGGGTTGGTGCATGCACTGCTGCCACAGGCAAGCTTTCCAGGCAGGCAGCCCTGCCAGCACTAATGGTCTCACTGTGCTGCTGCTCATCCTCAAACACCCAACCGAGGACGTGTCCAGACAAACAAGGCTACTGAGCTCTAGCCTCGAGCCAGAACGGACTCCAGCAGCAGTAGTGGAAAAATACCTCTTTCTCATGTGTATCCATTCACTCCTATGGGCAGCTGCTCTTACCTCCCCATTCCTCTCCGTACTACACATGAGTTAATATAAACTAACTTGGAGGGCTGCCCTGCTTTGGGGATTCACGTCATGTTGGGCCCCTCGCCACCCTCATAAATATGTACTAAAATTATGGTCTGTGTTCCCAGAATAGATCATGTTGTAATCAAATCTGGAATAATGTGGTTAAATATTTTCTCCATCTTATTGGGTCCAGCTATTTGCTGTGAAGAAACACCACTGGAGGAAACAATTTAAGGTTAAATGATCCCGAATTTACTCACTCCTTTTGATGAAGATACTTAAAAGAAAGGAATTGAGACAATGATGGGCTCTTTTGCAGTAACTGTCAGTGATACTCAGTTGGGGGATATAATGGATGCCCCAGATGTAGCCAAATCCTGTACATATCTTCCCCCTTCCAAGGTGTTGCCTGAAAGGAGCACTGAGACGCTCAGAAATACAATCTCAGAGAGAAAGGTAATTTCCAGCAAGCCAGCAGTTTACATTCTCATTGACTTCAGCAGGATAAAGTTTTGGCGTGTAGTTGTAGGCCTGGTGACCATAAGAAGGTTCACTAATGTCCAGTTGTAAATCAGAACAAACTCTGAGAACTCTGTCTCTGGAAGATGAAAGTTCCATGGATCCACTCATACACACCCCACGGTGTTGGCACATAGCAGGTATTACAAAAAGGACACTGCAGCACGGTCTGCTTTTCCTTTCTTGCAGAAACAGAAAGAGAAACATTTAATTCCCATGTTTGTATGAGAACATAATCCTGATTATTCTATATCCTTCTTGAATAGTAGAAGGACACGTCTATGCTTACATCATTTTATTAATAGAAATGAAAGAGGGAAATGAGAAAACATGTTCATAACAATCAACAAAACAGGCTTTTCTGCTGTATGTTTTAGACAGATGGGCCTTTCTTAATGCCTTGGATTTTCCCTCTCCCCGCTTTTTGCAGTGAAGATGCCCAGCCAACTATTGAGCCTTTTTACCCCTCTGTGCTGAACCATGCCTACTCCCAGGAAAAAAAACCCACCCAAACCCCTGTGTCCAGCCTTGTTTCACAAAACTGAGAATTCACCCTACTTTTTGTAGAATGATATCTCCAGTAATTCAGCTCTACCCAAAATCCTTAGATCCTCTCATGATTTTCATTTAGAGCTCTATGATCTTACATAGGCCTGATCATTTCCATATAGATAAATGAGGTGCAGAAAGACTGAACCACTTGAATATAACATAAGAAAGTCTGTGTTAAGGAAAGGACTTAAAGCCATATCCACCAAAGCCTTGCTGCTGCCCAGACCACCAGAGCTTTACCCGTAAGAGCATTTTATTGAAGCCCTGGGTCACAACCGGACATCTTGTTCCATGGAGTATATGTTCAGATGCAGTTCTCCTCCACATCAGAAAACACCAATATTCAAAAATTCCTTGCAATAAAAATTCTGAAGTAAATAGTTGTTTTTGATGTAAAGTCATTTGGTTTCTGCATGAACTAGTTTCATTTTTTGACAGTTTGACAGTTGGAAAAATATCATTTGAAATTCCCCAAAGGGGAAGTGAAGTTTGCCGTTGCACTACTGCAGATACAGACCATCCCAATACTGTGTAATTTTCTGGTCTGTCTTTTTCTCTTTTCTCTTAACAACAATAACAACAAAAGACTAAACAGCATGATTTTACAATTTTGATTCTTGTGGAATTCAGTCCTCGACAGAAGGATACTCAATGAATATCCCTGTAAACAGTTCTGTCTTGTTGTCAGGGGTATGATCAACTGAACATCTGTAGCTGAACAAGCAGATTTTGCTCTTTTTTGTTTGCAGATGTGTATGTACTGCCCAAGCACAGGGTTGCTGTATTACCACTGCCTCTGCCCTGCTTTATTTTCCTTCTTCCTTTCCTTTCTCAACGCAACTTTTCTGCAGCAGACTGGGCTGTAAGACTTGAGTTGGTCAAGCTGTATGTCGCAGCAGGATCCTAGAAGTGCTAGGGTTCTCATTGTGAACAAGGATACCAAGAAGTATTTGCTGTAACATGAAGCAGATAGCTTACATTGACTTCTGGAGATGAATAGGAACCTCAGATGCTCTTTAGGAAGAAAGGCCCATCTACAATTGTTACATCAATTCTGCCGTGGGGTTTCACAGTACTCCTGAACTACCTTGGGGGTTTGGGTAGATATTTCTTACTGTGCCTCAAGTATGCACTGCTGTCCATGTGGGATTTTGCTGTAGGCTGCCACATACTTTGCTATTGTCTTTTCCTTCCCCCAAAGCCATTGAAAATTCCCCAGGCTTATGTTTTATTTACAAGTTTTTGTGGGATTGTGTTTTATCAGTGTGGCTGGGTGGGGGAAACTCAGTTTTAGGGATTTTTTGCAGAAATTTGAAGAATAGCTTCTCTCAATCTCAGTCATGGTCTGCAATTTGTCAGGGACTAGGCTGCTCTGTATAAAACAGAATATACATTTCTCTAGCTGGGGTCCTGAGCTGATACAATCTTTCCTCTGAGCAGGCTGCAGTACCAAGTGCTCAAGTCTGTGCACTAGATCGAAACAAAAGAAACCAGTGTTGAAGTTCTGGTCACACAGTAATCTGTGGCTGACAGCTTGTTTTCACTGTACTCACTAGATCAGGATGAAGCTCCTGCTATGTTACTCAGGAGTCAAAGATGGAAAGCAGATTTCTGCCTTCAAAGTGTCAGGATTCAAGGAAAAAGCAAATGGAAAAAGACAACATATAAGTAAAAAAACCTGTACATAAAGAGCTTAGAAAAAAATGTGTGCAGCACTGTTTCCTTCTTCTTGGGTAAAGATCATACAATTAGTATATCCTTTGCTGTCCAATGTATCTAGCAGAGCCTATGGGTCCACCTCAGCATGTGGCACATCAGGCAGCAGGTTGTACCAATCCATCCAAGTGATTCCTCCGGGAATCCATGCGCTGAACAGTCCTCCCCAGCCAACACATAGGAAAAAAACAGCTGTTTGACCCCTTGGGAGCTGGGAACAGAACTGAGGACCAGAAATATTTGTCTCTTGGACAAGAGGAAGAGATCTGCATGAAATGCTTTTTGTGCAAATGCTGTTTGTGCCTCACTGTAGATGAGAAACCACCCATATTTTTTCAGCTGCATTCAGTACAATTGTATATTTGCATTTAAATCAGTACCCTTGGAACAGGGTGGAGTCGAGGTTTGAAAGCCAAGAGTCATTTAAAAACATCTTTCTGACTGAGCCAAACTTTTCTTATTTGATATGGCTAGAAAGATGGGAAATGCTTTAATGGGACCTTTGAGACATGCTCGCTGTGAGGCATCCTTTGAGCCTCCATCCACACAATAGCTACACATTGCTTACAACACCCACTGCCTGGTATGGGTGCCCTTAAACTAGCAGAAGAATGTCTGCCTCAGTGTAGCTCATTCCTCCAAACCTAGGACTGGCTTGCATTAAGAAGGATGTGCTGGTACAACTTGACCCCACACACCCCTAAGGAAAATACAGTTCACATTCAAAAATTCATTTGTCAGGATAGCTTCAGCTAGTTCTCTGAGCAACCAAGCTATTACAGCAAAAGGAGGTTGTTGCTGTATAAGTCTATCTCCATTAAGACTTTTCTCAAGCTATGAACAAAACATATGTAGAAACATCATACTTCTGTGAAGCATTAAAGTGAGGATCAGCATTTGAGAAAACATTAATTCTTTTAGAAGGAAATATTTATAATCCTGATCATTTTCCACTTCACTGAAAGAAACCATGGGTAGATACTGTTATGAAACAGTTTTGAAGGGAATTCACTAAGTGGTGGTGGAAATTGGCCATTTAGAATTAGAGAGAAAAGCTCCTGTTTAAGTACAGTACAATTTTACTCAAGCAACTAAGATGGGTGATAAATAACTCATCATACTGTTATTGTATTATTTATAATGCTTACAACAAACAGAGGACAGATTTGAAACAGGAAGTCAAGCCAGGTTTTTAATTGCTAATGATAAAATACTTTAAACTCTGCATTAGCTGCAACCAATACAGTGCCTTTGACTCCTCTAATCGACCTTAATTGATTAAATGCATGCACTTCATCTTTGGATTTTACTGCCAGCATATTCTGACACTTTCTATTACAATCCATTTTGGAAGATACCTGATGATCATACCTGAATACCCTTCTATTTCCTTCGCACTTTCATCCTCTGATTAATTACCTGGTTTCAGCAAACCCAGAGCATGTGTGTCCCATTTCTCATGAAGAGATGGCCCCATTGGCTGCCAGCCAGCTGCTGACAACCCAGCTTTCTTACAGGAAGGGATTCCAGCAGACACATCTAAAGCATGGCACATCCAACCTGACTAAGAGCAAAAACCTATTCTCCTCAAGCCTCCACCTCAGTCAAATGTTTCACTGCATAAAAAACCCTTTTGGTTCCTTTCTGCTAAAGAATCTTTGGGCATTTTTTAATAACATCTCAATATTTGTTTCAATATTCAGCTCAAACCTAGTTAACGTTAAGATTTGACATTTACTCTGGGTTTCAGGGTGCAATTCTTGTTCACCAGAGAACCTGCAGAGTGCTTATACAAAAGGGAGGGTAGTGGAGAAAGCACTAAGTATGGATAATGTAAAAACTGCAACTGCATTATTCAAGCTAGAGACAAAAGAATTTATTCACCTAGAAAGGAAATATTCCCTGAGACAGCAACCAGCAGAACATCTAAATTATATTTTGCATAACATTTAACATGAAAGTGTAGGTGCTCACATACTCACATAATGAGCAGTGTATTACAGAGTTACTAGAGGAATACAGGCCTGTATTTGGGTTATTTGTCCCTAGAGACTTCAGCCAGAGCTCATCATGCAAACTCAGAATGCAGTCTGACCCATATATGCTATTAGAGAATTACATAGAACACTGACTGGATTTCTGAATGCAAGGGGAAAAAAACATGTTAGCACAATCCCTGTAATCTATATTCATGAGAGCAAGTAATAGCTAGTGGGAAAGACAAACACCATCACATTACAAACATCCCCTTCTTCCTTCTTTCTCCAGCTTTATATGCTGAGCATGACATCATAGGGTAAGGAATATCCCTAGGATCAGTTGAGATCAGCTGTCCTGGCTGTTTTCCCTCCCAGCCTCTTGTCCATCCCCAGCCTCCTCACCGGTGAGATGAGGAGCAGAAAAGGCCTTGACTCTGTGTAAGCACTGCTCTAGAATGACAAAAACATCTGTGTTATCTACAGTGTTTCAGCACAAATCCAAAATGTAGTCCCATACCAGCTACTGTGAAGAAAATTAACTATCCCAGCCAAAACCAGCACATACAAAGATAAGAGGAAACAGAAAATAAGTTCTGCAAGGGAGAAAAATGGACAATTTCTCTTGCTCTGTCACCATTTCAAACAGGTAGTGTTCCAAGGAAAGAGAACCCTCCTGCTTGGTGGTGAGATATCCTAATGAATGGTGATGCTGTCATTACAGTGATTAGGTAAGGCTGACGAAAGATAAACTTGTAAAAGGTCTTTGTCTTCACCACGAAACAGAAATTCAAGAAATACTCATCCACAAAAGCCTTGCAGCCTGCTAAGGTCAGCAATTTCTGCAAATGATTGCCATGCATGCTAACATGGCATGAAGGATGTCTCAGAGCAAACAACTGAACTTCCCCTCAGTTTCCAAAAGCTCCAGAGGGGAGAATTACAACCTTCAGATGATGCCTTTGTTACAATCCAGTCTCCAACAGGAAGTATATCTGGAGCCAACAACTGGGATTTGCTTTTACTACCAGAACCATAATTCCTCTATAAAACAGTATAAATCAATGTCTATTTTCTTTTACAAACTGATTCATGCTAAGTTTTATCTCCTAGAAGATGCCCCTTCCAAGTTCCTGCTGCACTTAAAATTTATCTTATGCATAGATCTCTATCTTATCTACTGCATGAGTCAAGTAGGGGAAGAGGCTTTATCTTTCTTAGCCAACAGGGAAGAGCTTAATGAAAAAAATCCTATTGTTCTTCTGTAACAACTGCTTGCAGCTCCCAGCAAGGCTCCAATACCGGATGCAGATACACTGATACCCATCACACCACTACAAACATTTCTGTAGATCCAAATCATACATGAGAGTTACTCCACAAGAGTCCAGGCAGTACTTATTTTTTAACTCCATGTTCTGGCCTTCTGAGCATGCAGGTATTGCTATATTGTAATCCTTGCTATTAATGAAGAAACTTCCCAGCTAAAGATCATTAAGTGTGATAAAGTTAATTATGTTTACACACAAAAGGTGTTCCAGAGTAAGACAGCAGACTTTATCCTGTCATGGCTGTTTCCCAACAGCTCCTTGTGCAGACAGCTGTAATTCCATAACATCCTCTCCAGAGCAGACCTTTATTCAGGGCATTCATTGAATTCAGAAGTTAATACCTTTGCTGCCACAGTTTCAGGAAAGCTGGAAGACAATTTAATCTTTCTAAAGAAATGCATTAACAAGTTTAACACCTAAAGGAGAGGCACCAAAAGACTATTCCTGCTGAAGTGCTAGGAAGTATGTTGACTTTGCTAATTTATTCCTGCAAGGAAAGGCAAATAAGCTACCCCAGCATATGTTAGCTTTTATGTTTTTAAAAGTTTCACACAGGAATTCATGCAGATGTAGTTTTTTTTCTTAGTCTTTCTGAATTAGGGACACTAGAGACTCAATTCATCAGGTGTACCAAGGGCCACAGCCCTCACTGACCTTGTTTTCCTTTATCAAAATGCGATTAAAATACAAATTCCATCTTCTCCTTGCATTAAATTTGTGAAAAGGAGCCATTTTCTTGCAATAAATTCATAAAGATTTCATGACATGAGCAGCAGAGCATAGAAGTGCATAATAAATCAGTCCAAATTCTAGCTGTGTCTAAAGGGTTTATGGAAAGCTCTCTATCCAGTTTTTCACACTCCAAAATCTGAATTATAATTAATTTCAGGAATCAGCCAACCTACCCTTACTTTAAAAATGTCAAGCTGAGGAGTGCATTATGTGAGATTACAATTAATCAGAAGTGCAGGCGCGCACACACACACACACATCTTCCCACTTCAGTTCTTCGGCCCAAAAAAAAATATTACAGCAGCCTTGACAGGTACTAAATGATCATTTCAAATAATACTCACTGGTAATAGATGTTACAGTTTTGCAGCCTTGTGCTAATACAGAGCTCTTCGGCAGCAAACAGGAAGCATTTGACAACTCCTGTGTTAACTCCAATGACACGCTGATGGCCATGGCAGCTTTCTTTCTCCCTCTCCCATCTGGAAAGAGCTTCAAGGATGGAAGAACCCAACACGCTAAATTATATAGAAAAAATTATCAACATTCACAAAACAGCAATGAAATATTGAAGATAACTGTTTCTTAGGACAGTGTTGTTGCTTACTCGTTTTCTTGCACAGATTATGAGTTATAAATTGCCATCTTTGGCCCCAGTGTTGTTTTCTAGTCTTATATTGCTCTGATGAAAGACAACGGGGCTTTCTCTGCCTCTTTAAGCTGTGTGACTGCAACCCAGGCTACACAAATATCCTCACAGAAAGCAGTTTCATATTTAGAGAAGAGCACGATATGCATTTACCTGTATGGCAGGAGTGATCACAAGGGTCAGGGCTCTGTGGGCATCCAGCAGGCACTGCCTTCTCTGGACAGTGTCCTTTCCATGCACTTTCTGCTCCGCATCTCTGCCTGTTCTTCAGCAGTCCACCATCCCTACATATAGGGAGGGAGGGAGATCCAGATCACAGACACCTCCCATGGTTAAAGCAAACCAAAATATGAGTGATGAGCTTTCCCTCCCCTCCTCTGCAGCAATAGCAGACCTTCTCTCTTCTCCCACCCAGGCACTTTTCCCAGATCTTCCTGCCTGGTAGTCACACCAAGGACAGGATTTTACCCAGCCTCAGTTCCTGAGATGATAATGGAAAAATTGGACAGTCTGTACAAAACAATAGTCCTAGAAATATCATTTTGCTTCACTGTCACCTGCAAGGAGTGAGCAACAAAAATAACTGCTCCCTAATATAATACAGACTTCAAACACAAGCACTTCCTCGCCCATTTATCTACCCGTGGAGCTATTTTTGTCCAGTTCACTGGGAGAATTATTACATTCCCTTGTGCCTAAAATATTCTGCTTCTTTAATCACTGCACAGGGCTCCTACCTGGAGTAAATGAACTGAACTGACAAGAGAAATTTATTACAGCCACCAGCCAAAGATCAAATTCTTCTCCCATCAATTATTTGGGCCATTATTGTTTCTAGCAGCTTCTTCTCTTAATAAAACGGATCACGGCTGGGTGTTTGGCTGCTTCTGTAGGAAGTGCCAAGACTTGTTATTTCATTATACATGTGTTCTCCTTTCTTGCATATTCTCTGGAAGGGTTTTACATATAAGTGATGAGCATTGTCTGGTTGACTAAAGTACAAGCTGAAGAGCTGGAAGATAAATTAATCCTCTCTGCTGCCACTGATTTTCTATGCAACAGTTAATAAAAAGCACTTTCCTTTTACCCCTCTATCAGAGGTAGAGCTAGAAGTTTTTCCTTTTCAGGGGAGAGGAAAAAGAATAAAGGAGGAAGTCTGGGAAAGCCCATCCATTTAGTCCAGCACTGAGAAGAGGACACAGCTTCTGTACAACTGTTCATGGAAGGTTTAACAGAGCACAGGATGGCCTCTTCCATAAGAAAGCTCTTCCATACACTGAGATACAAATGCAGAGATCAAAGGATATGGGCCTAGAACATACATTACTTTTCCTTCTCTTGTAGGCCACAGTCAGGATGCCCTCTTCCAAAAAACAAAATGCCTTTGCAATTCCCACTCACCTCTAGAGCAGTTCCAAAGGCCTGTGGATGGGAAAGCAACCAGTCATAGCAGGGGCTAGGTGCAGAACAGGAAGAGAGCTGGGGTTGATAGTCATCTGACAGGGAAAAATGGAACAGCACTGATCTGGGAAGGACTGAAGAGGAAATACAAGGGGAGCTTCTCTCAACTCAGGAGGAGCAGCGAACCACATGAGGAGTTGCAGCTCTGCAGTGACATGACCCCTGTGTGCTGGGGATCAGGCAGCTGGAAACAAACACATCCCAGACCCCTGCATAGAGGGCTCTGGCACAGGACATGATGCAGAGAGGGACTTTGTCATCTCAGGAACTAGCCAGCTGGTTTCCAAGACCTGCCAGTTGCTGGAAGGTGAAGCTGGATCACAGGATTTATCACTGGAAGCACAGATGATTTGCTGGAGGAGCCATCCTGACAGCTTCACAGAAACAAGTGATCACAGTGGCATGCAGAGAGACAAGCAAGGTTTTCCTGCCACTGTGAGCTTGGCAGTGGTGGAAAGGCAGCAGTGAGGGAGCTGCTAGGATCAGGCCTATTTCCATATGTTTGTTTTTGAGCATGGCATTGCCTCAGGAGGGATTAATGTGATCAGGGCTCTTCCATAGGCTAACAGGAACTGAACATTCCAGAAAAGATAAACTGGCAGCTTTGGGGACCCTATGCACACAGGTCTGAAGCAGCACGCTACAGGAAAGGCACTTCCTTATTCTTGAATTAAGGGCTTTAACATAGTGCATATTGCTGTGCACACATGCAGGGTGCTCCTGTTGGAGGACTAAGAACCATTCTCTCACCTCCACAGAATGAAAAGAGAAACCAAAGAGAATGAGCTAAAAGCCCATAAAAGCACTGAAATACAGAACATGTTCCTAAGGGTTATAAGCCTTCACTTTGGCAGAAGTGCCATGAGTAATTCTTGCCAGGGATGGGCACAAAGCAAGCTAAAGCAGCACAGACATAGAGAAGCCTGATTGTATCTCAAGGACTTTCCTCATTCATCCTAAAAGCAGCTATTACAGCAGCTTTTCTAATGGCATTAAGGCAAACATCTTACAGCTACTCTAGTTCAAACTTGCTTCATGTCTTTTCCCTGAACTCTAGCTCAACAGCCTTAACCAAAGATCACTTAAAAAGTCTTTAAAAGAACACGTTTCCAGAATTCATATTTTTTCAGCTCTTTCTACTGTCTCTACAACATTTACTCAAAGGCAATTGAGAAATAACAGCAAAAAAAAAGCAGGTGCTATGAAACTTTTTACCCTGTGCTTGCAAGCCTCATCACCCAAGCAGCCAGCAGTAAAGACTTCTGCTGTGAGAGACAAAGCAGACAAGGTGCTGAAGGCAATTATTCCAGCACCAGCAGGAAGATCCAGGGCTAACCCATTAGGGCACCTCTGCATTACGTTGTTCTGTCAGGGCATGTAAGCTCTCAGAAATACAGGATTCAAAAGCTGGGAGGTTTAACATCTCTCCCACTTAATGAACTGGAATTTTATTCCCATAGGATGACTTCTGGGTCCTGTTCATGTTTCTGAAGATATTTCCTGGCTGGAAGTGAAGCTCCCTTAACAGTGTAGATGCAACTGCAATAGTAAATGCCATAATCTGCCAGCAAATTCATACACTACCTAGTGGTACAGCACAAAATACTCTGAATTTTTGTTTCATGGATTGTAGGGCTTCACACAACATAGAAAATATCTTGTTTTAGGCTTTTTGTAGAACTGGATTGCACATTTTCTTTGTGACATGAGGTGGAAAGACAAATTACAGTCAGTGCATGTCTTATTCCTGACCAACCATTTTTATATGTTTTCTGAAAATACATCATTCTGCAGCCCAAATCTAGGATTTCACTGAAGTCAGTGAAGAGTCTGCTTTGAAGACTTTTGAATCATTTGATCACTTGAATTTTCCTCCCATGTTTCTCAAAACTTACTCTCTTATTTTCAGCTACAGTTCATTGAATGAGTTGTTGCAGAGGTCAAAACCCAAAACACCTCAAAGCTCCAGGTTTATTTTCATTCTTTTAGTTCTAACCAACTAGAAAAGTAAGAAAGTAAAGGTAAGACTCAGATCTCATTCACCCAGAACACAGAAGTTGGGTCACCCCTTTAAGAAAGATCACCTAACCTGGCTGAGCACCTACATGCGCATACGCATGAAGAGCAAATTAAGCTAGAGAGAAAGGTTCGCATGCATCCTCCACTAGCTCTGAAGATATTAGCACTGAGTCTCATTTGCTCCAGTTCAGAAGACTAGCACCAAAACCACTGCAATGAATAGGGTCTTGCTGTTCATGACGAGAACTTCCGGATTATCTCTTTGATCATGCACAAGTTATTTCACCTCTCTTTTGTACACTTTATCACTTTGGAAAATGAGAATAAAAGTATTCTTCTACTTGACTGAATTACCGTTGAAATCTCCCGGTTTACCTTTGAGTTCTCCCAGTGGAAATTGCCAGTCTGTATTATTACAGGCAGATCAGTTTAAGACCAGCACTGGCAAAGCACATCAGGAGACCTCAATCTTGGAGGGCTAATCAGAACTTCAGGTACTAGTGGGAACAGAGTGCTTAATGTAGAATATGAAGAAATTGTCTTGAATCTACTCTATAAATTGATTTAAGAGATAGATGAAAAATTAAATGGTATAATTACAAAGGTTAACAAACTCGAGGGAGTCATTAGACAAACTGTGAAAAGATCATCAGTTTTTTAAAAAGAGCAGAATTAAAGATAATGGAATTCAACCATTTAAACTCAGCCTTCCTCATTTTCCTCAGTTGAGAAAACATTGTAAGCCCATGTCAAACAAAAGTGTTAAATGGTAATTTCTACAACGTTTATCTTTGACTATTAGGTTTAAGAGAGGCTTTATATGGTAAATGCTGGTGACTATTTAACCTGCATCAGTGGAAAAGTATCTAAGATATTAAACATGACCTAAAACTTTTGCTCTAGCCCATCATTTCTTTATCCCTTAAATCTTAGGGAGGATTTAAATTATATAAACTTTAGTAAACAAATAAATATACCATATAGGAAATTAAAATCAAAACAGACTACCTGAGAAGGAAAGATGCATATTTCAAGTAAGGTTTAAGAGAGAATTTTATGAAGTACCTCGATGAATGAAGAACATAATTCTCATTTACAGGAACACTTAAGAGCTATGATAAGGAAAGATTTTCTCCAGGAAAATTTTTAACTAGAATTATGTGACAGAATAACTTATTTTATGATTTTTATGACAACAAAAATACACAGTGCAAAAAGGCTCCTGATCACTTTCATTTCATTTCTCACCACAAAAGTGAAACATGAGAATGAAGGGAAGATTATATTGCCAGGTTTCTCATTATTAATGGTGAAGGAAATAGCTGCCTTAATGCATTTGATTATATCTTAATAATCACAGCCACTCAGTTCCTTTCTAAACATGCCAAATTCTGTAACAGAAAAATACCTTTACACCGACCACAAACTTTTTAGTCCTGACCACTGACATGTTGTGACAACTGCACCAGGCCTTCTGGGAGAGTGTAAATATAACTGGCTTTGCACCCGCGTGAGTATCATCTGTCAAGATGAGAGCATTATCAAGGCTGCAAGGCAGGGCTGTGCATTGCAGAATTTTCCTGGGGTGCTTCGGGAATAATAAAGACAGCAGTGCACGTGTATATATAGGAAAAGGTTGCTCAGTAAAAGTGTGTGATGTAAGAGCTGCTCCCAGATGTTCCCAGGCTTTCCTCAGGGTATTCCTGGGAAAAAAAATAAGGGTTTTTTATACTGTAGATCCAGTTGAGGAAAATTTCTGCATCTAAAGTACACCCAAATGCTCAGATAGGATTATCCAGTGTGCCAAGCTGTCAAAAACTCCTGATCTTTAATAGAAAGATAAATCCATGGAATGTAACTGAAACATCACAACCTACAAATGGGCTTCCTTGGATTTGAGCTAAAGCAGTGCAGAGGACTTTCAGGAGCTGCTTCCCTTCTCTTTTTTGGTTTTACATCTATCTCAAGCTTTTAGGTATCTCCTGAAGAGCTGATCAACCAATGCTTGTAGAAATTGCAGCATGGCTTGTAAACTGCACCAGACTCAGCCTTTTGTTTGCTGCCCAACAGAACCAAAATTCAGCATCAGAACTGAGACTCCTTTGTGAGGAGCGAGTCAGCGGTCACACGGAAAGAACAAGAATGCCAATCTACCACCCAGCTTCCTGGGAAAACAGAGACCTTTCAGCAGCAGCTGTGTTTGACCACTGCTTTGCCTTCTTTCTCCCTTACTGTTAAGTAAAAGAGATTAGAAGCTTGAGGAGTAAATGTTAAAAAGCAGCACTATCTCAAAGTCAAACACAGAGGCTTGCATACTGGCACTTGGCATTCTGATACTCTCTGATGAGATGAATCAAGGCAGGGACGAAGAATTTCTTCTACATACTAGACTATCTTGCTACCTAAAAACCTAGGAACATAGTCTCAGCTCCCTTCTTAGTCCCTTACAGGTGGTTGTCCTGAGCAAGATCCTAGAGGGATGGAAATGAGAGAAGTGTGAAAATTTGCAGTAAGGGACACACACATGGAGTAACAGTAGCTCAGCACTGCCCTGAGACTGCTGTAAAAGGATGCTGCAGATGGGAAGGGAATAATCTGTTCTTCATGTGCGTGGTAGGTTAGACGAGAAACAGAGAGATAAAATTACAGCTAGGGAAATTCAATTCAGACATCAGGAAATACTTTCTAATAGTAAAGACTGTTATGCCCTGGAACAGATAGCTTGGGGAGCCTGGGGAATATATGGTGCTGGTGGTTTAAAGAGACAGATGAAATAAATGATCTCCTGAGGCCCCTTCTAAGCCCACTTTCTTTAATTTAGGGTAAATAATTTCAAATTTCTCCATAGAACCTTGCACCTGAATGATCTCTCAATTTCCAGACTTGGTGGATGTGGTTACTTCTGAATTAACAGTGCCTTTGGGTTATCTAAGAACAGTATATAAATCAAGTAATAATTACAGTATTTTCTGATAGTTTTACTACAATTATACACAGACTGTAGCTCCACTTAATCCAAGAATGGCTTTAGGCATCTGGCTATGCAGCCTTCATTCAGTCAAGAACATCAGCCATTTCAGATCATATTCTTCAGCTGCTCCCAAACAACATTCACAGGTTACAAGGCATCAAACTCTGTATTTAACTGCCTCAGACACTTCAGTGTTGTTAACGGGCATGGCTCAGTTTGTCATTACTGAACAGTCTGATATTGTGCATTGTAAAAATCCTGTGAGAGCAGCACTTTTAGGGAGCGATTTATTTAGCATTGCCACTTAATTTTATCAAAATCCTAACTTGAAGAGCAGACCTTAAGAGTCAATAAATGAATCCATACAGATCTCCTGCATGCAGAAACCAAAGCAAGACTCTGGTGATCACTACAAATCCAATCTTGCCACCCATTGCACACACTGGCATCAACCCAGCAAAGCACTTCAGTGCATGCTTCGTTTTAAGCATACAGGTAGTGCCATTTAAGCTAATGGAATCATGTAAGTGCTTTGTTGGATGAGGGCCAGTCTCCTCAGCATCTTGCAGTGTCAAGTACACGAAGCAAGGGCTTCATTTAAGTGCATCAGTCTTTAATTGACAAAAATCAAAGTAATGCAGCATTCAGGCTGAGCCCATCTCTCCAAGGCAGCTATTATAATCACAGCAAGTAGAACGTGGTTTGTTTGTGCTGTCCCAGTGCCTGAAGTGTCCTGTTGGACTTGATCCACCATCTCATCTCTGGTATAAGTCTTTTCTCAGCAAGTCTTGTCTAAGTCTTCCATCCAGTAGGCTCTCATCAAAACAATTGACTTGTTCACCCACCTGAGACAATTACACTAACTTCTCATATAACATCTTTCATACCAAGTATGTTCTCCTGCTGTTATCTGCTCTTGATGTATGCTCAATGCTTAGACTGTGGACTCTTTTCCAAAAGAGTTTTCACTTGTGCTTTGAAACTTTTCATGCATCTGTGGAACTACGCAAAAAAGGTAAGTTGGGAGAAATGCTATTGATGCTGCAGCAGCTGAAGACAACAGACCACATAGTGGACTAACATCTAGTTATGGAGATGTTAGACACATAGGCCTAACATCTCCATAACCTGAAGAACAAAACTCTCTAGATATCTTATTTTTCAACTTCCAAGTAAAGTAATAGTGTGCATGTGACTCACTAGCTTAGATAGGTTCACCTCTATATAAGCTCCTACAACAGCGACATTACAGTTCTGAAACTGTCAATTTCAGTAAAAACACCCCAAACCTAAGGCAACTAATAGAGCACAGATGTAGAATTAACTTCTCACCACAGTGTATTCTTGTAAACAATTATGAAAAAGGAATAACATGTCTGGGAATTTGTCAGGCTATTAAATTTAGTTAAGGCAATTACTGAAAAAGGAGGCTTGAGAGCTTTGTTAAGAGTGTGGCTAGAACACGGTGACAGCAAAGTTCAAGTGTTCCTGCATCTGCACAACCCTACTCACACAAGCAAGCTTTTACCCAAGCACGCATGAAGCAAGTGTAAGGTTAAGCCACAAGAAACATTCAAGATATAGCAATCAAAAGAGTAACTGGGAATGGAGGGTTTCCAGAAACACGATGGGTATTCGTAGCATCTTTTGTCACTGCATTTTTCCATTATCATAGTTAGAAATTAATCATCTTTCATCTACAGCTGCTGAATAGACCTTTGACTGAAAGGCACATTTCCCTATCAAATAGGGAAATACCAAGAAGGAGATGGGGAGGGCTATGTAGTTGGACCTTGCAATAGCAGTATTTCTGTAGTAGCTCTCTGAAATGTAACTATGCCTTCAGAAACCCAACCACATTTTCCTGTGCCTTCTGCAGGAAGTGGATTTTTGCAGTTACAAGCTCAGGAAGCAGTTTTTCACAACACCTAGAAACAGCATGCCACTGAACATTGACCATCCTTGCAGCAGCTGAAGGAAGTGAAGTCCCTTAGATCTGCAGCACCTCTACTCTTTGTGCACTGGTAGAACCTGTGCTGCAAACATCTCATGACAGAGGGACAGAGGCAGGAATAATTCAAATATAGATGTAACATTTAACACAAACACATTTAAGTTTGCATGTTTGCAAACAGGATTTACCTTTCTGCACAGTGTGAAGAAACTTAAGTCTTTTTTCTGTATTGAAGACATTGTGTTGAATTTTAAAGTTCTTTGCTACTCCAGACTCCTGTTGAAAGTAAGTCATGTGCAGCAACTTGGAATACATGAAATAAAGGCAACTTTAAACAGTATTTTTTCTGGGAAAAAACCCTCATTTGTTAGCAACCTCATAAAGAATGTCTTTTGTAATAACCTTTTAGAGTTTGAGCCCTTGTATGTGGTTATAAACCAGGTAAAAATGAGTGATCTTCGATGAACACAGCTAAATGCATGTGAATTTAGATACAGTGGTAATCTTGAAACTCCAACTGTACCTTCACATTTCACTGATAATACAGTAAGTCATTGGGAGCCTTCTAAGATTGCATTATTCATGGGGCCAAACCCTGGACGAATGCATGAACTCTCCAATTGCCCTTTGCAACTACCTCATGTGTAAGAATAACTTTCTAAAACACATGTGCAAGACAAATGTACAGTATAAAAATCAATTCAAGGAAAAACTATATTTAAAATGTCAACAAGGCTCTCTCAGCATTTACTCAGATCTCATATCAAGTCTTACAACTCTAAAGTGGCTGCTTCTACCAGAGCTTTTTCTCCTAAAAACCACATGCTAGCTGCAAAAATAATCTGAACATATTTTTCTCTTTTGTGCCTGTCCCCCAGAAAATGACTTTCAGTTATTAACTGAAAATTTAGCTTTTAATCATATCTGCTCAGAACAGAGTTGAAGCTGTGATGCGATTGCACAGCCTTCCTGCAAAGCATATGGTACTTGAAAAGCAAGTAGAAGGGGAAAAACAGCAGACAGGAAAAGGTTCAGACTCCTATAGCCTGGGTTTTGCACTGTGGGGTAATTACACTGAAGAATTCATGACTCACTTTGGTGCACTACTGTGCACTGCTAAATTAGAAGTCTGGCAAGGACACCAGACAAATGATGAAATATATAATATTGGTTTCCCCAGCATAAGTCATTGCTATAGTCTCATGGCTTTTCAAAGGTCTTTTTTTAGTGCTCTAAGAAAACAAGTTCTTTTTTAAACGAGAGCAACATATTGAATCAAAAATGTACTGTACAAAAGTTGACAGAAATAGGTAAAAATCCTCTTAAAAATCAGCCTTGCAGGTAGTTTGGTTAACTGTTCCCTAAAGTCTTCTGAGTCTATACGGAGTATCTTATATGGAGACTGTGTAACACTTGTGTATTAAAGCATAAATGTGATGTGGAGATGAAGCTCTTCCACTATATAACATTCATAAAGGAAGAAAATGTTTTCTTTACAACAGCTTACAAATGTGTATAGGCAAAATGATTTACATAAAAGCTCCCTAGTCATTTGACAGCTGCAATGAGGCCAAGCACACCGAAAGACGTACACATTGGGATAGCACTTAAATTAACTCTTAAAGACAAATCCTTTTTCTCACAAGGATTGCAGTAAGTCTGGAGTTATGCAACACACTGAATTAATACAGTTTTTCCAGATGCAACCAATCCTCTATGTAATGCTGAACTAGTTATTCTGATTTGTGATGAGAAAGAATTGATATCAGTCATAAGAGGCACCAGTGTTAAAAGCTTGCTGTGTGACCCAGAATTAACTTCTCAATTTACCCGAATAAAAACCAAACCAAAACACCCAGCTCTCCAGTAGGTCCGGGATGAGAGCTTCTATTAAGCATTTGCACATCTTTTCACAAAAGTTACTGTAACATGCAAGTGCTCATAAAGATTTTCACAGCTCATAGCAGTCAGAGGGTTTGAACATGGAGAGAGTGCTTAAAATGTTAGCAGAAATCCTATCTATGAAATTTGTCACTAACTTCAAGGCTCCCCTGCATAAGCCTGGCAAACTTTCAGAAACAGTGGAGGCAATTAATGTTAAAGCCTCCATATGCTAAACAACCACTGCTCTGCATATTACGTATATTGTTTAAAGCACAGAGATTGCAAACAGTTATTTTTAACTCTTTTCAGTATACAGTACATCTGTTGTGGTTTTGATTTCCATTAAAAATCAGAGTCATTCACCGATCTGGCTGTCATCCAGATTTCTACACAAAACACATGAACTAAGCCCCAAATAATGTTGTTTTATGTGCATGGGTGCATGTATTGTATTTATTATCTGCTCCAATAATTAGAAACACAGTAAAAATGATGGGGGGGCTTTGAAGGAACAGACTATCATACTTAAATTCTCATTTCCTCAAAGTCCCTGGGCTTAAAAACATTAAGAACAAGACCATGAAACCTTTCTTTATGTTTACATGCTGCTGCTGTGACATACAATCCCATTGACTCTGCTTACTTGAGAAGGGGATCCTGAGGCTGGCTCTAAAAGGGACACAGATCAGGGTGTGCCAGATACCTTGAACATAGCTTTAAAGAACACACATCAAGAAAAGTCTCCAACAGTAATGAGCTACCAGAATATCTGCCAACATGGACCTCAGCCAGTAAGTCAAGTAAATTAAAAGCTGCAATCACTTCTCTGACAATTCTCCAGCAAAACTTGTCCTGAGTTTTGATTCCCTAGTGAAAACCAGAAGATAATCAGCATGCATCAGAGGTCAATAGGTTCAGACTATCAAAGACCAACAAAGGGAGGTTCTGCAAGGGCACTGCAGAGTGCCTTGCCAGCAGCCTTTTACAAGCTTGCTCCAAAGCCTGTTCAAGTCAGCTTGACTCTTTCTATAGATGCCATCAGCTTCAGGTCACATCCTAGCTTGTTGCAGGGCTCCAGCACCCTCCTCTCTGCTGATTATAGAGGTGGCAATGTAGCATTATAGAAAAGGACTCTTTCTAATAAGAGCTGGATTAGGGCTAGAGAGGTCAGCACAGTACAACACTGCTCTTACAGCAACTTTATATTTTCTCTACTCAGCTCAAAGACACTTAAATTTGAAAGCTAATCCCAAGATCATTGTCTTGGCAACCTTTCAGCATTTGCTTCCTATGCCTGCATGCACAGAGACTCATTTCTAAACATGACCCTTATGAAATCAGCAGGCCTAAAACATGAACAGCCAGATGTTCAGAAAAAGGTGAAATCCAAATTGTGTATTTGATTTCTGATGTGATTGCATAACTGTCCTGGAGAAGATGAGCCTATACCCTGTGGCTTATGCAAGCAACCCAGATGGAACTTTGCTCATAAGGCAATTCCTGTTATTATTAGCAAAGGCACATCTGGCTGGCCAGGCCAAACACAGCCACAGACAGTCCCTAGCACATGTAGGTCCCAGCCCATTGCCATTACAAGACAGGTGAGTTGCAAAGCTTGTCTACATTCTATGGAAGATCATAATGCAGAGATGTTATTGGGTTCCTTCACCCTAAGCAGGACAATCACTCACCATGTGCCCACTCATCCACTGGACAAATGAGAAAGTACAGTTGTTTCAGATGTGCACAAATTTCCCCCTCTCTTTAAAGTACAATGGGATCTTCTCTCCTTATGATTTATCTCCCTGGCCTTTATAAGCCTGCTGCATGTGGTACTAATTTCACACCCTTTTTCAGATGATGCAATGAAATTAAATGACACGGCCATAGTCACACAGGGATGGCAGCACTAACACTGACTCTGGGAAGAGCTCCTTGTTCTTTTGCTCTAAATATGGGTGTACCATTTCTTTCATATTGTGTTACCACTCCACAGCTGTCAAGCTGACAATACCATCTTATGTTACAAAACCTGCAGTTCAATTTAACTTTCCTTCAGAAGTTAAACTTCCATGGGAAATTTTTGTTGGAGAAATATGGCTTACATATGTTTGTGCTAGAAAGCCATTTCTGCTGCTTTTCTCCACAACTATGATTCCTGCATTTTTATTTTTTTAATCATGACTCAGAAAGACTAAATAAAATTTCAGCTTGAGTTTCAAGAATGCAAATGTGCATATTCAGTACCCAGGACAAGCTTTCCCACCACTGGCATTAGCACGACCAATGAGAAGTGTACCACTTCTGGAGGACTGGGCTGGCAGTGATTGGAGTCTCTGCCTGCCCTTTGGACACTGGGGTCTGGAGAGCAAAGAGAAGGAGAAAATTCTCTACAGACCTTCCGCTAAAAGGCTTCAGAAGCAATTGCCACTGCTGTCTCTCTCACCTCTTTGAGCCTCAGGTTTTTTTCTCCTCACACTCCTTGCGTGCTGCTGTCTGTTTCTCAGCCCTTCTGGCTGTCAGGTACTAGGAAGCAAAGAACTAAATTACTTTAGATGGCACTTACTGTGGGGTACAAACAAGAATGCATTTGCAGTCTTTGCCTATTTCTTGCTGCCACTGCAATGGAGAAACAGGTGAAGTGCTGCATGAGAACACAGCCTCTATAAATTTAATGGCAGGAGGAGGCTACAGGGGCATACAAACTGCCAATATTTCCCCCTGGGGTAAAGCTACATGTTGGGTTTACAAGGCAAGGTTTTAGTAGCAGGGAGGTACATGGGTGGCTTATGTGAGAAGCTGCTAGAAGCTTCCCCCGTGTCCAGCAAAGCCAATGCCATCAGGCTCCAACACAGACCCACTGCTGGCCAAGGCCATCAGCAACAGCAGCAGCCCCTCTGGGATATTGTATTTAAGAAGTGGGGGCAGGGAACTGCACAATCACACTCAGAGAAAGAATTCAAAATAGGTGAGAATCTGCTCTGCATACATCAAGGAGACTGAAGGAGGATGGAGGAGGTGCTCCAGGTGCTGGAGCAGAGATGCTTCTGCAGTCCGAGGTACAGACCATGTTGAGGCCGGCTGTGCCCCGCAGCTGATGGAAGATCACAGTGGAGCAGATATCCATCTGCAGCCCAGGGAGGACCCAATGCCAGAGCAGGGGGATGCCCAAAGGAAGTTGTGACCCCATGCAAAGCCCCTGCTGGAGCAGACTCCTAGCAGGACCTGTGGCTCCATGGAGAGAGGAGCCCATGCTGGAGCAGGTTTGGGAAGGACTCATGTTGGAGAAATTCATGGAGGACTGCCTCCTGTGGGATGGAACCCATGTTAGAACAGGGAACTGTGTGAGAAGTCCTTCAATGAAGAGGAAGGAGCAGCAGAGACAACATGTGATGAACTGACTTCAAACCCCATTCACCATCTCCCGTGCCACTGGGAAGGGAGGAGGTAGAAAAACACTGGAAATGAAGTTGAGCCTGGGAAGAGGAGAGGGGTGGGGAGAAGATGTTTCTAAGATTTGGGTTTATTTCTCATTATCCTAGTCTGATTTGGCAGTAAGTTAAACTTATTTCCCCAAGTCAAGTCTATTTCACCCATGATGGTAACTGGTGAGTCATCTCCACGTCCTTACCTCAACCCATGAGCCTTTTGTTCTATTTTCTCTCCCCTATCCAGCTGAGGAAATAAGTGATAAAGCAGCTTTGGTGGGCACCCAGCATCCAGCTACAGTCAACACATCACAGGCTATTTGTACTTCTGTGCTTTCCAGCATCCATACCTCTTCCGACCTGTTTTGCAGCAATGCTGATGTCACCCTTCCTAGAATAAGCCAAAACACCAAACAATGGAAAGGGAGGTTCAACTAGTTTCTATACAGTCCTTTACAAGGAAAACAGTTTGGGTCTGGATGAAGTAATGAGCTCCATCAGCCATTTCAGTCCCATTTTGTCACAGGTTTATAACACTGAAACAGGTGGAAATTACAGTGATTAAGCTCTGCGACTTTTGTGCTGCCTCTGTAACAGGTTCACCCTGGAGTGTGCTTGGGCATCTGTTACACATTGTACATCCCCAGCAAGCCTTGTCCCTTACGCCAGTGCTGCTGTCACTGTGCTCTGAGCATCGGGGCAGGGGGAGCACATTTGGAGCAGCTGCCCAGCAGAACCTTTTGGCCCCAATTTATATGCTGATCTCCATGAGTTTTCAAGTAACAGCTACATGGTAAGAGTCTAGGAAATAGCATCTTCCTTAGTGCATAAAGTAGCCCTGTGGACTTCATTGGCAATGGTACTTCCTATGTTCTTCTGCACCTCTCTGCATCTGGCAGATGGGACAAGTCACACATTGTCAGACCTCCATCAAGGACTCACTAGGGAAAGCAACCTCCTTCCTGTCCCCACACAACCTTCACCCTGCCATTAAGCACGCTCCTAAGTCCTGCCCAAACTTAAATACATACTAGTGCTGTGCCCTTTGCCACCTCTAAGCTCCCTGGCCACATCTGCCACTATTAGTGGTACAAAGCAAAGCACCCAAACAGCTCTTGACTACTCACAGTGCTATTTGTGTCATCCCTAGGGACTAGAGGTAGAAGTCACAGCTTACCTGTAATTATTAATAGAAGGCACCTATAATAATCTTCTCTGGGTTAAGGAACAATAAGATATATGAAAGAAAAAAAGAGGAAAAATAAAGCAAGTTTTCACATGGGACTGCAATTACCTACAAATATAGCTCAAACCACCCTCATAACCCAAACTGCCCCCACAGCCCTTGATATTCCCTTGTTTCATTATTCCTTCATGTGCTTCATTTTCAGTCCTTCTGAACAAGACATTTTGTTCTCTCACTCCATAATTTTGTTCTTTAATTTATTTGTCCCCATTTCCTTTTGTTCTTCTTTTGATGTTTATCCTTTTAATGTTTCCTTCCAAAAGCTTTTTTTCCCAAACCCTCCCAGTTTCAGTGTGCTGCCTTTGAAGCATTTTTTTTTTATTTGCTGCTACTTTGCTCTTCATGCAATTTTTATTTTTCTTGCTGGCTTATTTGTTATCTGTGGCACAGAAGCAATCAGATACCAGGAACCTTCCTGCACCACTCCACATCTTAAAGTGAAAGTTAAACTTAACACTTGCATTTAGTTGTTATCTCTCACACTTGACTAACCTATCTCATTTCCATTTGTAGACTGGAATTCCAAAGTGGACCTTATTATTAATCAGCAAAAAATCTGTGGCTTTAAATTCATTGAAAGTCTCCACTATTACAGATGTGCATCTTCGAAAACTTAGTCCAGCAAAGTGGTGACCATTTGCAAGTTGACTAGGATCTCTCCTCACATCGATAGTGTTATGCAACAAGGTCTCCATCATGAGCCGAGCAGGACCTCTACTCCTGGTGAGTGCATTACATCCAAAGGCTTCAATAGCCTTTCAACTCAATCTGTTCAGTCTTCAAATATTCAACTGCTGAGCTGAAGATCCATGATTGGAGTTTTTGTTGACTTCAGAAGCAAAGCAAAGAGGCCAGCCAGGTTTTGCTGCCACCTCAAGCTGAGGGAAACTGACTCAACTGCAACAGCCTCTTCCCATCCCATCAAGGCAAGGAGCTACAGAGATCCATGGCACTACCCCTTTGGGGACCTCAAGCATAAGTCCTTTTTCAGAGTTTTCTGGCTACAACAGTGCTGAAAGGAGTAACACCTAAGAGGCACAGAGATTTCCTGTTCCTGTGCACTGACTAACCTGACAGAGGGGCATGATCTATATTTGAAGACAGCTGGAGAGAGGGAGATGTATACCTTCACACAGCAAAATGAGAGCATAGCAGAGCTTTGCAGTCACTGTTACTACAAAACCCTTGTGCTCTTGAAACTATTAGCTCCATTAGAAATAGTAGATATGCCATTTGAAGAAGGATTCATATTTATATGCATCACCATATCAGCATTTGTATGTATGGCAGTCATGTTTAAAGGGTCCCAGCTGAGATCTGGGACACATAAACCCTGCTCTAGCTAGCTTTGAATCTCTGAAATATTTTGAGAGACAACAGCTACTATACTGGCTTGTACCTATTCTGCATGTTTTTCCATGAGAAAGGGCAGAAATCAGAGCAGACAGCAATGTACAGAATGCTAATCTAAAAGATAATAGGAAAAGGCTTGCAAGGAGAGAATTCAATTCACTTTATAACAAGAAAATGTTCATTTTCCACAGTGACGCCCAGAATGGTCAAAGTTTGGTTCCTGCAGGCTCAAGTCTGCATACAAAGATCATGATATTTTGTCAGCAAAGAAAACAAAGGTGCTGAGATGGACTAGTCAATAATTGACTGAGTCTTGTTACTCTCTGCAATCTCTATCTTGTCACCATGTTCCTGTCTCAAAGTTTCAGCTACAACTAGTGAATCACTTCACTGAAAGAGACTTCTTAACTTGAAGAAATCGCCACCATTGACAAAAACAACAAAGAGTTCTTATCCGGTTTTGTCAGAGGTCACTCAGCAGTTAGGTCCATTTACACTGTGACTTCTATCAGGTGTGAAGAACACAGAACAAAGCATCCATGAATATTGACTCTTTTGGTTTCAAGAATTTCCATGGAAACCTTCTTTTTCTTTTTAAGTTAACTCGATCTTCAAAGAGCCAAAGAAGGAAAGAGGCTGCACTCGAAACCACTTTCACTTTGCATGTCTGACATTCCTGTTTGCAGCCCACCTGAGAGTTATAACCTTGACACATCTCTTGGCAACTGCCCAAAGTTTTATCTCCCAGCAGAAAAGGTAAGTGAGCAACTGCTTTCACTACTGGATAACAGGCACTGTACATATATATTATCCCCATCCTTCTTCTAACCTGTATTCCACCTGAGGACACAGTTCTCCTCCTGTAGGCACTGTACAAACAGGGAAAAAAGGATGGGCCCTTCCTCAAAGCATTCCCACTCTGAAGAAATAGAGCAGATAAATCAAATCTTATTACTCCAGCCTATATATGGAGCACTGTTGGTGTCTCCTAACTAAATGACAACCCTAAAGGCAACTAGGTCTGACTTACAAGGGAGTATATAGCAATTATGCTTCTAGCTCAGGCACCTAAGCTGTCTCAAGTATTTGAACACATCTCTTGGAGAAGCCCAAGACCTGACAGAAAGTAAGAGAGCCAGAAAACAAACCTGCTCCTAGCACCCTGACACATTCCCATACTCATAGATCATCTCTTGTAACAGCACAGCTGCTTTACCATGAGGTCTACACACATCCTCCCACCTTCAATAGCAAATGCAAAATAACCATATTTCATTACTAGAGTTTACTATTGCAGCATATCAATAGGACAACCCAAGGAACTGCGACAGCGTGAAAAAGCCCTTAGGGAAGCAGACAAACTTGGGACTTTAAAGAAGTGCAAATCACTGACAACAAAATTCTTCCAGGAAACCCCATCCTGCTGATGGAAAGTGAGGGAGAGAAGCACCAGAGATGCTCATCACCTCCCTTGGCAAGCCAACAGCAGACTCCCCACTTCATTAAGGGAACAGAAAGACAGCTTTGGGTCCACGTAACTCAGGCTAGAGCAGTTTAATTCAGACCAAAGGTGTATAGCAGGAATTGTCATCATTAGAGCTGCTGCCTCGGCAGGGTACCAGCAGCATCAGGATGCCCTGGCAGAATTGGAGAAGTGAGCAAGGAGAAGCCTGAGCCACAGAGTAAGTGGCAATTCATTAGAAAGGAATATAACACCTAGCTAATAAAGTAAGAAAATTTTGTTAGGGACTAGGAATATAGAAAGTACATTCTTTTAATTTTAATATTTACAAAACTATGCTTTCACTACAAAACCTACTAAGTAACTATTCAAAAGGTGGGAAATAAAAAGGGCTGCTGTAAAGTCAAGTACCCCTTGCCAAGCACCTGTCTTTTGCATGAGTTTCTCTAAGCTTACAGCAGGTTGTGTGGCAAGGTTTGATCAGCCAAATATCATCAACTGCTGGGAAAAGAGGGACCATTCCTTAATTTTTTAATTTTTAAGTGATAACTGTTACACGGGAATCTTCCATGGTCAAAGTTTTTAGTGCCTTTAATATAAAATCACCAAAAGCAGATTTATGATTGTGTTTGAACAGTGTTCAGGAAAACACTGTAAGGACAGGATGCAAACAAAACATGGGATAGCAGGAAAATAGAAGGGACTGGGGGAAAGAGAAGGTGCAAGAGGTTTCTCACAAGCCCCTGTATCACTGCAGAGACTCTCTGTGCTTTGCACTTCCAGTCACGTCACACTGTTCTTCAGGATACATGACTGGTTATATACACATAAGGACACTACTAAGTTTAAAGGGTTTAATGACTCAAAGACTCACCTGAAGTCACAGTGTTTCAGGCCTTCCTATTCTCAAGAGTTTCAGTTTCTTGTAGGGTTAAAGTCAGGAGTGTGAATTATTTTCCAAATAAGTGAGACTTCAAATATCATTTTCTCTCTCTTATAGTGGCTTTTATTAACAGATCTCAAAATGCTCCATGGTATCCTTCCTATCACATCTGGAAACAACTAAAGCAACTTTTCAGCATCACACATAGCCAAGGAGCATCCAAGCTGGGTAATAGTCCTAGTGTCTCCTGAGGGCAGAGGAATTCACAGCCTGTTAGTTACACTGCCTAGTTTTAAGACTCTCCCACGGGGGTTTTTTATTAGTATTTTAATTTCTATTTCAGGCTGTGGCATGCTTAAAATTTCTTTGTGGTTTGCTCTCTTACTTCAAATTTTAAAGTTATTTAATTGAAAATTTAGCCAACAAAGATGGAAAAAGAAAAGCTCAATTTAAGAAGTAAAAACATCCAGACAAACCAAAATTAGACAGCAACAAAAAAAAAAGAATCCCCAGAACAGCTTCCTAAATATACAATTAAACTGTTCATGTGTGCATGCATTTATATAGTCACATGCACTCAAACGGGTCTGTGTGACCGCACACTGCAGCATGCAGAAGCTCCCTCTGTTCATGTGTAACTACATCTTGTTTTAACATCAGGACACATTTTCTCCAGGCATAAATCATGCAGCTCCATCAATTTCAATGAATTTGCAAAATAATTGTGTAATTTAGCAAGCCGTGTTTTATACATTTTGAGAAGATTCATGCACTATTACTTGAACTCAGAAAGTCCACAAGGAATACAGTTATTTGAAAACAGTAAACAGGAAACAGTTGTTATAGAAAGATGAAGTTATAGGAAGATGAAGTTATGGTAACTCAAGTATTGTATGCTCTTATGTCATGCACATCAAGATAATTTGTTTTGACTTCGTTTAAATAATAATGTAGATAAGAACAACTTAACAGCTGATTTTCTTTACAACAACCTAACACTTCAGAATGAGATTTATCAGCCCCTCCATAATGTAGCTATATGCACAATTACTACTCCACTTAATGACTAGAGCAAATGTGATCCCTCCAAAGACCAATCACATTGCTTTAGCAACAACAATAACAGGTTTTGTTCTTGCATTGCCAGGCAGCTTTTTGTTCCAGCCAATGGAATAATTAAGCATTGTGGACCAGATCCTCAGCTGATATAATTAGATGGCATTTCATTGAAATCAAGGCCAGCTGACACCAGCTGAGGAACTAACCCTTGATCTACAGCAGCAACAGCTGAGGCCTTGCAAAACAGGCAGGGAAAAGCCTTCTGTTTCATTGCCTTAATATAATAATGAGTTCTCTGCTTTCAGCAGATTTATCAAGCAATCAGTGGGATATTGGATCACTTAGAATACTGGATCCCAAATTAAAGAATGGGAACACTCAAAGCAAAAGGCTGAATCTGAAAGCTTTGGTTTTCTGAAATCAGTTGGGACTGGTGATGCATTTCTACGATGAGCTACCCAGCTCTGCTGATCTGACAGTACCAGCCAACTCTGCTGGTAACATGGGAAGCCAATCACATGTTCCCCCTTTCATCACTATTTAGATCAATCCTACAGCTTAATGCCCCTCCAGTCAACCTTAGCAAACCATCACAGAAAGGAATGGTGGCCATACCACCTGGTTGATGTGGGGGAAGAATTTGGTCAAGACTTATTAAAAAACATCATATAGCTGACAAAATCCTGGGCTGGAAGGCAACAAAGGCAACATTAGTTTGCCTTTTTTTTCCCCTCCTCATAATATATTAGCACACCACTTCAAAGAGGTCTCACTGATCCTTCATGCACCAACAAGAAGTTGACTATGAAATAAGCGAGCTTATGGAATTTCCGTCTGTTCAGTACCAAGCATATTCCTTAGCAATAAAGGTGATTTCACAGTGTGGGAGCTTAAAATGCAGTACCCACTAGATTACCAGTGTGATTTGTGTTTACAAGCAAAGCACCAATAAATTGGGTCAGCACATGAATCTTTAGAGGGAGGAAAGAGAGGGAGAGCATGAAGAGCACCCTAGGCAGCATCACCACAGGGGCCAAGCAAAGCACATGATGCCCTTGGGACTTTCAGAATCATGGATAGATGTTTTCAGAAAGGAAAATCCATTTTTCCATTAGGACTAACAATGAAAATATTACCTTGATTGAAAATGTGCAATCAGGCCTGACTTACAGTTAGCCCTGCTGCATTCAGGCTTTACATCAGAAGGCTGTAAACTGTTGTAACAGAAAATAGCTGGTATATTTACTCACCCAAAACCATGCTTCATTTATTTACCTGTATATATTATCACATACACTCACCATTGTTGCTGCTCAGTGAGGCAAACAGACGAAAATAGGGAAAATAAACATCTACACAGATTTAATCAGCAAATAAGCTATTAATTCTTGCACAAAACCAGTGAAGAAATAGCAGGATATACTATAGTAACCACTCCTGAATTCTTGATTGTATCATTAAATAAAAGCAAAGGTACAACATGCAAAAAAAGTGCTTAGTGTTAATTTGTAATATCAAATTAAAAAATCTGTTGATCCAAAGCAATCTTGGCTTGTGATTGTAGTAATGCAGTGTGAAATTTCCACTACCATTCAAATACTTCCAAGAAAACAGAGGAAAGATATTTTAATTCAATGGCCAGAAAAAAAGAAAATTAAGAGTTGATGTAAAGGACTTGATTTCATTGAAGTTATTGAAATGAGATGTATGTAATAACTTATTAATGCCAAAATATTCCATTAAGAGCTTATTATGTCCTTGTTTACATAATGCTAGCAATTATAGGGGTAATGCTGGTCCAACACACAGCACAGCAGAAATGAAAAGCCGTTTGCCATGTACTGGAATTCAATATGAAAGCACAGTTTAGATAAGGAGAAATATTTACATTTTTCTTACTGAGCCCAAGACCTCAGAAAGTAAAATAATAAACAACTAACTTCTGAAACTACCCAAATCAGGCTTTATTACAAACACCTCATGGCTCTACACACACAAACTGTGTGGTTAAAAGCTTGTTTGAAGAAAAGGTTGAACAACAGTCAGCAGTTAGCAAGAATTTTTGTTTTCCCATCAACTCCAACTCTTGAAGGCAAATGTCTGAACCAGGAAGAGGTAACTTGCCTACAGACACCGCACTTGCACTGAAAGGGGATGGGCCAGAGCATCAAGGTACATGAGCAGTGAGATAAAGCTGAAATTCAACCAGCTGGACACAAATCTCTATTTCTTCCCTTGCAGTGGAAAAATGGCACCATTCTTTATCAGGAGCAGCTCACACACAACCCAGATGACAGCACAAGCACAAAAGCTCACCTGCACCAAACTCACATATGCCCACAGTCAGCAACAAGGTTGTCCTGGGAAGTTTTACCAGCCTTGGTAGCCCTTGGACTTGGTCCCTGAACCTTCCTGCCTTGCCTGCTCCTTATCTTGTACCTGCTTCCCAATTTCCAGGCTATCCTGACCTTCAACCCAGCTCCTGACTTGTCTCAGTAGCTTCCTGACCACAAGCCATCTCAGCCTTCCCAACCCAGTAGATATTCAGGTTCTCATCTCTAGCCTGACCCTAACACCAAGTTCCCTGACAGCCCCACAGAGCTACCAATAGGAATACAAACACGAGATTGTCACTTACTGTGTCCCCAAACAGATTATTAGAGAGGCAGAGGGATCCCCTTCACTCACACCCAAGACACATGGCTCCAAATCGAGACCAGGGTTGCATTCTTGAACTTACTCATGGGAAAGTACGGAGGCTGGTATCTTCCTCACATTAAAACATGCTAGAAATGTTTTCCCCATTCCAATATGCGCTCCTAGATGTCTCTTGGTTTCATGCCCTTGCTTTATCAGTCAGCAGATCTTAGAGGTACAGTGGGCTATAATACAGTAGTGGTGCTGATCATTAGCAGACTGCCTCCAGAATGGAGGAAGAAAGGCTTGGGAATCACATGTTGCCCCATAGTCCCAAGCAAAGCCACAAACTTGCTCTCTGATAATGTTGACCAACTAGTCAGTACATCTTATTTAGCAGATGACCACATCAATGGATAAAGGCACTGAGAAGCAAAGAATTATCTGATGTTATTTTACTTTAAATCTTGTTTTATTGCACTGAATGAAGAGGAAAAAAAGAAAAATCTGATTAAGGTAACAGCTCCTGCTAATGCCAGCTGGGAAAGACTGAAGCCTGAAAGATAGCAGGCAATGAAAGGAAAATTATGCCTGCAGACCATCAACAGGAACACAAAGCTTCAGCCCCAGTTAACCAGTTTGCGAGATAATTCCCAAGACCACTCACCCTTCCCGAAGCACTGGCTTTAACTGCTCCCTCCATCACTGCACTCACCAAGGCACAAACACTTGCTTCCACCTGCCTCCTTTTGTCTTCTTGGGCTTGATTGGTAATCCAGCTCAGCTGAGTTCTCTAAAAGGCAGCACCAGAAGCTCAGCAGGAGATAGGCTGCAACCACAGCCAGGCAAACAAAAAAAAGAAAACAGACAAAGCCCAAAACCAGATATTTTTCTACATGCTATTCATGCTGTACCCTCATCAGATATATCCCCTTCCACCAGCGGTGGGTTGCCCAGCTGAACCAAAACTGAAAGACTCTTCCTGATGCACCTAAAGTACCAATTTGCTAAACTAGATTAAAATAAGCTGAAGTTTAGCGCACTACATAGAGAGGTAGTTAACTTATGAACAGAACTTGATTTCCCAAGCAGAACCATAAAGACTTGCTTTTGAGCAGTGTTGGGAGGCAATGACACACAAGGAACCAGTGTAACTGTCCTCATAGTCAATTGACCAGATGCTCTTTGACTGGACTGATCTTGATGAAAAAGTGGAAAAGCTGTTGAAAGATGGGAAGGCTTGCCTTTGGCATCATAGCAAAATGGTTTACTATGATTAATATACCAGTACTTGAAGGATCCAGGGTGAAACCAAAGTGCTGCACCTACACTGAGCTATACCTCTGAACTCCAGTATTACAAGGTTCCCGTAGGAGAGCAAATCTTGTGCCTCCATAAAGGTGCAGAGCAGTCCATGGGGTCATGGCCCTGTCAGCTCTTTTTGTTCGTAAATTTTCTTTTTCTGTGGGAAAAGCAGTGACTTCTGTTGTGCAAAACATGGTGACACTGTAACAGTGCATGGATGTGCTTCAGGGAAGCGCAGAGCAATAGACTCTACGTAAGCACCTTGTGAGGGAACAGTGCTTGATGGAGTCTGGCAGTGGAGGGATAATTTTCTGGGGGAAAGAAATACTTTAATGTTGTTTAATCCAGGGTAAAATGGGCCAGCATGATCAGCATTGAGATGACTCTGTGGATAGGTGGTGGTGGGTACACAGAAGAACTTTGCCATTCTCATTCCTACTGTAGCCATTCTGATGTCTGTTCGAGCCCTGCTAAGGACCATAAAACCTGTGGGACCCTCTGCCCAAAGTCAGAATCAGCAGCCCAGAGCATCCCTGCCTCATCACCTGAAGACCATTGGAGTGGCTTGTCCCTTTCTCCAGACTTAGACAACCACCAACTGCACCCCTTTGGCTCCAGAGGTTGCCCTGGTCCCAGGACCACCAGCTCTACTAGCCATTAGGCCACCCAGTCATGGAACCAACTGCACAGCTAACAGCAGCAGGAAAGAGGGCAGATTATCCTGCAGCATTCTCACGGATTATGACAACCCATAGGTTCTCAGATTAAAAATACAGACTGCTCCTCCAGAGGAAGCAAAGCACATGGCTTTCCTTGATGACCTTGCTCCGGCAAGGGGCTGGGAGTGAGGGGGAGCTGGATAATGACAGAGCAGAATCGCAGCTCCCAGCCTGGGCACAGACCACGCTGACACTTTGCAATGCCGTCCGTGCAGATTCCTCTCTCCGCTACCACTTTCTTTTTTTCCCTTCCTTTTTTATTTTTTTGCAAACCTTTGTGGAACAGACGCCCTCTCCTTGCCCCAGTTGGAGCTGCAGTAGAATGAAAAGGGGGGTGGGAAGGAGGGAGGAGAGAAAAAAAAAACCGCTTTTGGTTGAGGTTTTCCTGTTACTATCACTGTAGCGTTTATTTAGCCAATCTCCTAACTATGACGTGAGGAAGGCAGGAATCATGGCTCGCTCATAATATTTAACACACCCACTGAAAGCTGGAGCTGCAGAGCTACTAGTCCAACCAGTCTCCAGAATTCAGTGTAGCTGAAAGAGGTTTTCACTCTGCACCTGCCAAAGATCTCTCCCCCCTCTTCCCTTCTCTCCCCCCTTCTCTCCTTCTTTCTCTCTCTCTCTCTAAAAGGCAGATCTGTAAGACCCAGCAGAGATCAAAGACGGGACCTCTTTGCTTAAAAGAACCTCTACTGATTTATATTAGTTTCTTTCCTTTAGTCCTTCCTCTCCCCCCCCCCCCCTTTTTTCTTTTTCTGTGCCATATTTAACCTTTATGTTGCAGTTGTGCCACCAGACAGTTTTGCGGCCAAAAAAACCCAACCCAAGCCAAAGCAAAAGCCCAGCTTGGATACAGCAGCCACCCAGACTTGATCTCAGTTGAACGTACTAATCTCTCCCAAGCACTGGACGCGATGGATGAAGAAACTGGAACCGCTCAAAGAAAATGATTTTCCAGCCAATGTTCTTAAACAGTCTCAGAGAAGAGAGGGAGCGAGCGGGAGAGCGCTTCTGCTGCATCACTGGGCACATTCAAAGGAAGGGAGTCAGCGTTTCCAGCACAGCCAAATATTATGGATGATTTTTTTTCTTCTGTCGCCTTTCCGCACAGGTTTTCTTAATATTATTCTCCTCCCCTCCTCCACCCCGTCTTTTTCTTAGTTTTTTACATTTTATTTAATTAGAGCTAGCGTCTGATATCGGTTTCTCTTCAAGAATCAGTTTTCCCTATTTGTTGTGATCCCTGTAATAAAAAGAGAGAGAAATTGTGAGCAGATGGCTTTATACATTGCAATACCGCTGGCATTGTTTTCCTCTTGATTTTAAAAGCCCGGTCCGGTGCTCCTTTATTTTTGTTTTCCTTTTATTTTTTTTCCTTTCTTCCCCCTCCTAAGTTCTTGATGATACTGAGACATGAGGACCTATTGTTTTTAGCCTGTTTATTTCTCGGCGCCTATGGAGGTAACTTTATTGACTTGATCGCTCGCTTCCCGATCCGAAGGGAGACAGCCGAAGCCCCGGGGGGGGAGCTGGAAGACCCACGTCTGCCCGGGCTTTCTCCGCCGAAGCGCTCCCGACCGACCCCGCCGCCTCCCCCCCCTTCCCCGGTAATTTATTAGCCGCCCCGGCCATGAAAATGCTCCTGGTCCGCAAGTTCCGGGTGCTGATCCTCATGGTGTTCCTCGTCGCCTGCACCATGCACATCATGATCGACCTGCTGCCGCGGCTGGAGCGGCGGGGGACCGAGGGCCGCCCCGGCTGCTCCTGCCCGCCGCCCGCCGCCGCGCCGCCCCGCGCCGCCCCGCGCTGGCCCAGCAAGCACACGCTGCGGATCCTGCAGGACTTCAGCGCCGAGCCGGGTTCCAACCTCTCCTCGCAGTCACGGGAAGCAGCGGAGCGGGCGGCTGGCGGCGGAGGCGGCGGCGGTGGAGCGGCGGACGGGGGGGGCACGGCGGCGGCGCGGACGCGGAGACTGATCGGCCCCGGGGCGCCGCGCCCGCCGCCCCCCGCCGCCGCCGCCGCCCCGCTGGCCGCCCTCTTCCAGCACCCGCTGTACCGCGCCGCCCTGCCCCCGCTCGCCGACGGCGACCTCCTCTTCAATGTCAACAGCGACATCAGGTTCAACCCGCGGGCGGCCGAGCACACTGAGTGGTGAGTGCGGCGGGGCACGGGTCTGGCTCGGATCGGGGCGGCAGGGATGGGTTTGCAGGGTAGGGGTATCCCCGGGGTTGGGGGCGGTGTGTGTGTGAAGAGGAAGGCAGCGGGGTGCTGGGCGGACAGTTGTGGAAACGTGGCGCAGCGCTTCCCCGGGTCGCTGCCTTCCTGCTTATAACGTAGGGTTTCACCGGTCGGTCAGGAGAATGGATGGAATAGGTGGTTTGGAGTAAGCAGAGGGTTGAACTGAACGATTTGGTGTCACCGGCTAAAAAGAGAGATTGTACACAGGCGTGATCATTTGTGCTTCTTGGGAAAAGAGATAAAGCAAAGCCCAAAAGCCATGAAATACGGAATAATCACAGGAACAGGCTGGACTGCCAAGGCCGAAGGGTCTGTATGCCCCAATATCCCATCTCCAGCTGTAGCCACAGGCAGATGTTAGCAGTAAAAAGTAGAAAGAGGAGTGAACCTCCCTCTCCAGCACCTTCCTGGCCTCTCAACAGTGGGACCAGGCAGTAATACATGAACTTCCTTCAAAATCAAGGTCTGGTATCACACAGGCATTCATCCTGCCTTCGGGGTCTGATCCCTGCTCCATTTTTCATCCTCAATTAATTCCCAGTCCTAGCACCTCTTCTGCTTTCCAGCCTCCAAAGCAGTTTGTTGCCTCTGTGAATCCTATGCCCTGTTGGCTAGTAAGAAATGCTGAGAAATTTCAATGACTGAAAATTCAGAAGGGTTGTCTAATACAACAGCACCCTCTTCCAAGCACACTGACACTGTAATGTTTAAACAGCTGCATTGTACGGTGCAAAAGCTCTGTCAAGCTGCAGAGCAGCCAGTGTGAGAGGAGAAGTATTTCTGATTTCTGCCCCATGAGCATGTGAATTGTTCAGGCCCCTTCCATCTAATAGTAAAAACTGGCTGTGAGGTGAAATAGCCTGAAAAGTTCTGGTTTATCCGAGAGGGAAAATAAAAAGTCATAATTAGATGAACATATGGAGATGACTAAAACCATGGAGGACTTCTGGATATGTGATGGTTTATGCAGTAGGTGGAGAGTGAAGCTATCATTGATGTCCACTATGCAGCTGCCTCTTGTACCTATTTTCCTTGGTGGCTGCAGCCAAAGTTCACAGAACTAACGTGAAGTTTAGGAGTTAAAAGCCATTTTAACAGTCATTTTCTGTGACAGTATCCTACTGCTAGGGAAGAGGCAAAACAATCCAGAGTTATTCTTTAGTAACCAGCTTGGAATGATCCAGTTTCTTCTCATTCTCTCTATTTAGAAAAAGAAGAGAGAGTGGGAACATTTGGTACAACAGGTCAGGTTACTGCTGCGCTCTCAGTTTCCAGACCCATGTCCCTGTTAAATAAAGGTTCAGGGTGATGCTGTCCTTTGAGTCAAACTTGTAAAACATACGTGCAACATAATAAAACCTACAGATGATACAAAACTTGCAGCTCTGTGTTTCTGCTATATAAGGGCCTCTGCTAACGCTCAGTGATGTCACTCTGAGTTTAGCTCGTGACTTTCATGGGCTTTAAATCAGGCATGATGACTGGAAGTGAAAACCCATCTCCCATTTAGCCCCAGGTGGGAACAGGCTCCTGGTGTGCTGCCGGCACAGGGACAACCTGAGGGCTTCTCCCCCCACCTTAGTGCTTTGCCTTTCCAGGTTGTCACATTTTGAAACCCTGTTTCTTGATGCCTGTTACAAACTGTAACATTATTTCTTTCTCCTCATTTTGGGGTTTTTGTTGTGGTGTTCTTTATTTTTTATTTTTTTTTTTGGTGGTAGGCAAAATGAAGATAATGAAGAATTTTTGCCAACTGGAGAAACCTCCATAGACTCCTACCCAAACTGGTTAAAATTCCACATTGGCATTAATCGGTACGAGTTGTATTCCAGACATAATCCTGCAATTGAGGCTTTACTGCAAGACCTGGTCTCCCAAAAGATAACCAGTGTTGGTATGTTCATATATATGTATATATATATAATTTTTTTTACCATTATTTGCTTGTTCAGGCTCTCATTGCTGTTTGAATATTAATATTTTGCATGGCTTCTTTCCGGCGTGCCTCCAGCATTGCTTCCCGACTTCTGTGCTCATTTTCCCTGTTAAATATAAAGAGATATTGCCATCTCTATATTACCTGAATAATTGCAAAGTCTGCCAGCAAGGCAAACCCCATTCATTTCAGAGATATTTTAGACATGATCACACTGAAAGTGCCCAATTTGGTTATTTAAAATAAATAGGGTCATAAAAAAAGATGGCAAAAAGCAGGTAGCATCTTGCAGGTGCTAGATTGGTATTATTAGCTGATCATTATTTAAAAGGCTGTGTCTGGCAGCACTCCTCTTCCCAAGGAAGGAGCAGGCAGCTGACCTGCAGCCCTGCAGCGATGGCTGCAGGAGCATCCGGCACCGCGGGGCTCTGCGGCTCAGCAGAGCTGCAGCTTCCCCAGGCATCATGCAGGGAGCTCCAGCCTCCCGCTGAGCAGAGTTCAGCTCTGTTTATTCTGCTTGTAGATCTACAACAGAGAAGTGCCCATGTCAACCTTTGGCTCTGGTTAAACAAGGTGACACAGTTCGGGGCTTTTCTCCTGAGCTGGTTAATGACAATGTGTCTTTCCTTGGATTTAGCTGCATAGATGCACAGGGAAAAAATAACCTCAACCCCAACTGAAAGCTCTGGGACACTAAACAAATGCACAGCCAGTGGTTTCCAGAGGTGGAGAGCTGTAGCACATGCAGTGGTTTCCGTTGGCAGTGCAGAAAATGAAGTTACTTGTGCTGACCACAAAGTCTGTTTCAGACGGATGAAATAGCATGAGCTCTGGAAAAGTGCTGGTGGTGTGTTGGCACCACGGGATGAGGTCAGCAGGTCTTTAACCCTGCAAGGCAAAAATTCCCCTGGCTTCAGCAGGAAATGGCTTGGGCAAGAATAGCACGAACATCCCTAAGATTTACATTTTCCCTTGTGTGAATCACAGCAGCTGCTGAGTAGGAATAAGGGAGATCCTGGGTCATCAAGAGTGGGCTTATTTAGCTGATCCGGATGGAGTAGGTGTGGAACACAGGATGCCACAGGAGAGCTTTGCCTCCATGAATTGGGCTGCCCGGTTGGCTGTACTCAGCACACAGCTCTGCTCTGAGCTCTGCTGGGGCAGGATTTGGAATGGAGCAGTTTGTGATATCCAGGTGCTATCTCACATGTTGGATTCAAGGGTCCAGTGGACACCTAATTTATGAAAGATGACAAACACGAGCTCATTTATTAACCTGTGATGGGTTTTCTGTCCCCAAAACTCTGTGTTGGAGTGATTCATTAAGGAGCTAAGGTTTGACAAGCCATGTATTTCCCCTTCTGTAGCTCAGGTGTGACACTGTAGGTAGCAGGAGACTCTTCCTATGCTCCTCTGGCCTGTGCTGGAGGGTAGCAAGGGCACTGGTGATTTTCTCCTTCACATGAACCCTTTCTTGACCTCTTCCCTCAATACCAACTGATTTCTGGAATATTAGTGACATGTGAGAATGGGGATTCAGCCAGTACATGATAATACATGAGTTAACATTGATCTTCAAGCACATCCATGGAGGAGGAAAAGATGCAGGCTGTGCCCTTCCCCATCCCCTGAAGTCAGCAGCAGTGTCCCAGGCAGTAACCAGCCTGTCCCCAGCTCTAGGCAGAGGTGATGCTCAGCCAAACTGTCTCCTGGCTCATCTATTGAGGTTTACAAAAAATGCATTGGCCATAGCAGTGTTTTGTACTGCATGGGTGCTGAGAGTATAGATCTCTGTTTACCTCTTCAACACTTCAGAGTTCAGCCGTGTTGTCTATGCAGGAGGAGAGCAGTGTTTGCAGCACAGTTGGCAGTGTTTGAGCCATGAAGTCTGTCACTTCTGCAGAGCAGTGGGATGCTAAGGTTATGTAGGGACATAGGAGCTGGTGGCGGAAAAAGGGAGGTAGGAATGAGAAATAATAGTTTAGTACTCACTCTTCACTTGATCTTCACTTATGCTTCTGGGCATGTTGCTTAACCTCTGTATGCTTCAGTTAACCTAGCAGCAAAATGGTTATAAAAAAATAGGAGTGAAGTCGTGACCCTGGTGATGTAAGTGGAAGCTTTGCCATTTGCTTCCCTGGGGCCATGACTTCACCTAATGTGTCGTATAGATGTGTCATGAGGTTTCCATTAATTATGATTTTGATAGAGCTTTAAATCAATGGGTAGAAAGGGCTATGGGACCTCAGAGGAATATTTATGGTTGGCTTTTAGTGATTTCCTATGGGATTGTCTCTCTGTTAATGTTTGAAGAAGGCTCTTCAGAACATGATAGCGCCTCTTATAAGAAAAGCACAGAGACATGGTTTCTATCAATGATTCGATATAACTTTCATAAACTAAAACATGAGGTACATTTGGTATTGGTATTGGTCACTGTGGGGACTGACAGGGAATAATTTCTACACATCAATTCCAGTCTAAAATCAAGTATATGGAAATGAAAGGGGACTTTTGCCGATGTAGAAATGCCATGGTCTGAATTTTGCTGGTAGGTAGCATCTACTTCTTGCCCCTGTGGGGATTTAGAAGCTTTGTCAGGTTTCAAAGCAAGAAAGAGCATTTTGGAATACACTATACTTCTTTTTTTTTGTTTTGTTTGTTTTTATTACACAGTGCAGCATCTTTTATGTGGCAAATTCTTTGGGTTTTTAAAAGTACATGTTTTAAAATAATACTTGCCAATTTTCAGCTTTACTGCAGAGCAGCAGCAGGAATTCAAGTGTGTAAGCTGATTAATGGGGAGTAATATATTTGACCAAAAGACATTTATAGAGTTGTTACATTCTTTTGCATATTCCTGCATATCTTTTAATTTGTCTCTTTTTTTTTTTTACTCAATTTTTATTGTTTTGCTGTTTCTATTTTTTTAAGGCAGCTGGGAAGATGCCAGATTAGAAGTATAAAATAAATGTAAACATTCATAGATGCCCAGTCTTCAGGCTTCTTTTTCCAAGCAGGGCAATTAAATACAGAGGCTTACATGTATTAGATGAGGTAAGATATGGCTTTATCCAGTTTCTTTCCAGCGTTCAGATTTGCCTTGGCTATAATAGAATTAGGTGATTTGCTGTGTGAGTTCTTGATACCTATAGTAATTAGATCCAATCTGCAGCTAAACAGCTTTCTTAGCCATATTGTCATTTCTCTGCTCAGCTTACATTATTTATGGAGGAGAGTGGTGATCAGATTGATCCCTTGCCATTTATTAGAACTGCTCACATAACTCTGTAACATGCAGCGTTATTTTAAAATGAAAACGGTGACAGAAGCAATTCCCAAGAGCAGGGAGCGCCAAGGTGACATTTTCTTGATGTTAAAAGTTTAAATGGAGCAAATCCATGGATGGGAAGGAGCATCACATTCAGCTCCCACAGTGACACCTACAGATGGCCTTGAAAAGAACAGGGTTACCCAGAGCTTTCAAGCTGAGGATGTATTCTGTGCCCTGCATCAATATAAGTATTTCGTATTCATTTTATTCAGCATAAAAAGGATAGCTCTTAATTTGATTTAATTCACTGAAAATTTCCTCTTGCCAGAAATAGGAGCCTAGAGAGAATTGGTTTTTCATTGAGCACTGAAACACAGTTTTCAGAAGAAGCACATGGACAGGCAATTACATACTTCCTTTGCCTTTCATAACTGTTTATTGCATGTATAAATAACCATAGTTAGCTATTTTCTTGCATATTTACAAGACGTCTGTGCATAATTGTGGTAGCACTGTCAGCAGTTTAACAACTAATATGGCATGGTGCATTGTAGAGACAGTGTGGTCTTGATCTTGATTGTACTGATGTCCAGCGGAGCTGTGTTGTGGGATTGCCTATGAGCAGAATAGGTTTTCGCAATTCCTGTGTTTAGTTGGGTTTTATTTTTTGATTCTCTAAATTCATTGGTTGGTAGGGTTTGGAAACATTACCTGACCGAGTTAATTGCTGAACCTGCAATGCCTCAGTTTGTACAAGCAGTGATTAGAAAGCAAGCATGCAAGATTACTCACACAGTGAATAAATGCTGCAATTAACTGAGGTGGACTCTGCTTCAAGTCAGGGAAAAAAAAAAGACAAGATGCTTATTATTGAATGTAAATTCTGGTGCTGAAGGAAATTATTAAAATCTCAGCCAAAGAAAGGGAAAAAATGCTGTTGAGAACATGTGAAAAACGCAATTAAATGTAGCGCCGTTGATTTACTGTGTAAGAAAACAATGAATCTGCCAAGAGTCAACAGATTGATTTAATGTACAATTCCAGATGAAAGGAGGGACTTAACACGTACAACAAAGCCTCTGAATGATTGCACAGATCTCTTCCCCTCTAGAAGTCTTTTACTGTCTCAACTAAACCAAGAAAGGCCTTTAAAAACAAGTTAGCAGAATTGGCTCAACAAGAACAAACTAAGAGATGATGAGGGATTGAATTTGTTCTAAAGTATGTTCTTTACAGTGTGTACAGGGCCATGTCTTTAGCCTGGGGCAGAGTATTACTTTTTAAAGCCAACCAGCACCTTTATATTAAATTTAAGCTTGGCCTATAAATAGGAAGTCAAAATGGATCTGTATGTCCTCTGTTTCAGATGTTAACTGCATCCCAGGCTTTGACTGGATCTCACTTCTCAGGCATTAGCATTGCATAATTAAATACATTTTAAGAAGTTTGTGAATCCTGACCAGGATCAGAGGTCCTGTTGGGACTCTTGCTCTCCATCAGAAGACCATAAGGTCTGGACAGACCAGTAGGATGAGGGCTATCATGAAGCAAAGCAGGAGCTCGAAAGCCAGATCAGTTTAAATTCCAAATCCTTTGGGGTCAAATCCCTTTGAGCAACATTGTGCCTCTGCTAGGAGTTAGTATCAGATACTAGCCAGAAACACTAGCATACAATTGTAAGAAGATGATCTGGAAATGATAGATTGTGCCTGTTTTATACTGGAGGGTGTCTGTGGATCAGGAAGTGTGGATCAGGAAGGGAATTTGGGTTTTGTATGGGTGGGGAGACAAGGTGGGGAAGCAGCAGCCATGGCATGTGGCTGTGAGAACTGGTTCATAGATGTAAATGGAGTGGGGATTTTTGGAGGCTTGGTTCAAAGTCCATCAGAGAAAGCAGAAGTAATATCACCAGTTTCACTAGGCTTGTACAAGACTGTAATCCCACAGATACTCAAGCTAAAAAGATATCTTGGAATATTTTATAAAGCCTCCTAAAATTAGGAAGACTTCTGATCCTATCTGGAAGCTCTTGCACTGGGTTAACAGGAAGGGTTAATACTGCTTTCCATTTCCTTCTACCTTGCCGGGGGGGGAAAGAGGGACCTAAGATAACCTGAAGATAAAAAGCAATGATGGCATTGGGATTTGTTTTTAACACTGTGCCAGTATATCCAGGAGCTGTATGAGACTTGATTTGAGGTACCTGCTGTGAGCTACTAGGTTTATAAAGTCTTTTACAGAGCTGTTCATGACCTGTGATGTTAAAGTGTATTCAGAAACCTTAAAGTGAATTCAGTGTGACTAGCAGTTCCCTTGGCGTCAGTACAGCTTCACATGGCAAGGCCTTCTTAAAAATACCTCAGCCTGCCCATCATAGATGTGGCATTTCTTGGAAAATTGTATATGCTGCTTCTGAGTTTTATGAATTCTTCAGAATGGTGCCTGTGTGCAGTAGGTGAAGGCACAAGAGCATCTCTAGGTGAGCAAACAGTGTTTGGGAATAAGCTCCTGGAGGACAACGGGGTTCCCGCTGTTTGGCCATAATGGTTTAACTGAGGTCTGAGAAGGAAAGGGAGTTACTGAAGGAATAATACAGCTTAGAAAATGAGAGGGAAGCCAACATGCAGATGTAACACTAAGTTAGGACAAGGGAAATAATCTGACCTAGAGGTCTGAGCAAATCATCTTCAGTGAGATTGGCTCTTTTCTGACATTGCCACCCCCAAGATTTAGGCAACTCCCAAAGTCAGTTTAGTTTAGAGGTGCATGAAAGGTTGTGTTGAGCTCAAAAGGACTGTCTTAGATGAGGAGATTGCAGGGATTACAATGTTAGGTTGTAACTAGTCTGGACTTGGAGGGTGGCTTTGAATCATCTCCAGCCTAGCCAGCAGTTCTGCGACACTGAGTGAGCAGCCGGAGTGGGAATATCTGTGTGTGAATCCAGATGACGTGGGGAGAAGCCAACATGGACCTCTGGCACGGGTTGTTGCTCACGATGCCTGCCATAAGGCATGATGGGACACCAGTCCCACCCATGTCACCCTCTGGGAGGTCCAAAATCTACTCCTAGCAGCAACAGAGGGACAACATGCCAGCAAAACTTGTGTTTGGTCAAGGCTACTATTGCAACCAATTAAGGCAATAATACAGTAAGATGGATCTAAAAAGACCATGCTTTTTAGATGCTTTTGTCTTACTTCAGCATAATTCCTTCTGTCAGGAAACCAGGCCTTTGTGAAGAATCATTCTGAATTGTTAATCTTCATACATTTCCCTGCTTGGTGATGACACACTGGTGGTTGAGCTCGTCGGCTAGTAAAATCATCTGTTGAGTGGCTTCAATTTCATGAGAAACAAGTCTTCTCAGTGTATCTGAAACTCTGTGCTTACAAAAGGGCATGCTGGAACATCCTTTCTTCTTGACATTGCTGTGATTTCCTGAAAGCTTGGCTTCACAGCCATACCCCAAAATAGGCTCTATCTTTGCCTTTTCTTTCACGGGCTTACAGGATCTTTGGTGTATTTTGGACATACATGTCTCTCAGAGGAGATGGAGCCAATCTCCAAGCCTTGAGCTCCTCAAAAGTGAGTGAAAAAGCATAAATTACATCAATTTTAGGGAAAAAACAGTCTTCAGTTGGTGTGAGCAGTCTACAAACAGCTGTGTTGAGGTTCATGGGATGGAGAGAGTTATATCTCACAGACAGGAGGCAATTCTGCCCTTTGGTTCTGAGACTGATATTACTGACCTATTTGGAGATAGCCCATGCAAACAGCAGCGCATGGTTGTGCCTTAAAAGAGTTGGACAAGTTGTATCTTCAGCAGAGGGTGGGCCAGGAAGGTGGTGGGGGAGCTCCTAGGCAGGACCATGTGTCCCTGCAGGCATGAGGCAAGGGCATCTCCAGCTCCTTGACTGCTGTCCAGACTAACCAGGAGTGTTTCCAGGGTGCATAGCTGGGCTGTGATGGTTCACATGTAGATCTGTGGGGGGAGGATTGCTGCTTCTCAAAGCCTGGGCTGAAGGCCTATGCTCCTTCTTCCCTCAGGTGTGTATCAACTGACCTGCTCTGCACAAGACAGGGAGCTTAATATGTGAATGCCATGTTCTGCTTTACCTGTTCAGTGCAAACTATTTAATGCCCTTTAATTTCTAATTATTCATTTGCTCCTTTGGGATAAAGTGGAAATGCAAGAGAAGGCTGGGATCAGCAAAACAGCAAGGCAGGAGGGATTTTTTGCTAGGAAAAGTATAATTACACTCACCAGATTTACATAGCATTTTCTTGCAAAAATATAGATTACAAGTGCTGAAAGGGAGATGATGACCTATCAGTAATAAGGCACAGAGATGAGTAATTAAAAGGATGTGCAGCTAATAGCATTGGTTAGAGACAAAAATGTACAAGCTTTATAGGTGCAACAAGGGCAGCTTTAAGATAAAACTTGCAGAGCAAGGTAACTTGACATTTATGTTATTATCCAGTTGACATGGGTTTTGTCAGAACTGTAAAGAAAGGGCTTAATTATCTGATCATTCTTAGGAAGCATTTTTAAAGGACTAAATCATCCACACAGACACAACTGCCATGGCCTGCCTATCTGAACACAGAAGTGAATAAAGGAGACAGGGTATAGGTCATTTCATTTATTCAGAGTGGTTTTGATTGAGTAGAAAAGCAGCTAATTTGCCAAAGTATGTATTTATTTTTTAAAGTAGCTTTATAATTAAGTAAAATGCATTTTTATGAGTTCTTACATAAAAAAAAACCTCACTCTGACTTTAGAAACACCATGATCTGTCTGTTAACATGATACTGTCCAAACAGTTCAAACTGATTTGAATAAATGTCATTCTTAAATTCCCATTAGCTCTCAGCGGGGAAGTGAATGTATTTACCATTTGAGCAAAGATGGCCCTTGGTGTGCAGTGTGGACCTCAGTCCTTGCTACCTCCACATGTCCTGTCCTACCCTCCCAGCAGAGCCAGCAACCTGCTCTGCACAGCTCTGCTTTCTTGTATGAACTACCTTGGGATCCCCTGAAGCTACTGGATGGGCTTGGATACAGATCCATTGTGCATAGAGGAGATGAATTTACACATCTCTACTACTCAGCAGCAGTTATTAAAATCGCAGCAGAGATCAGAGATTGCTGTAGTATCTGCTCACACTGTTAATTAAGGAGTTGTCTGCTGAGCATTGGACTGTACATCCCAGCTGCAGTTGTCTTCAGTATCACCCTGTTTCCTTTCCCAATGTGTGTCCCTTGTTAAAAGGAAATCCAAAAGCGATTGAACATGGAGAAAACAAGACTCCATGTCTGTTCCTATACATGCTGTTCAGTTAAGGTGCTTACAGAATCCATAGTGGCCAACTGAAGAAGACAAAGACATGTCGGGAAATACAATCCATTTTTAGTCCTGCTTGGCAGCTCAAAGCCCTCCCCTGTACTCTGCCCCTGATGAATAATCTGTTGCCCAGCTAGGATTACTCTGCTTGGTGCTTAGATACTGCAGTGCTGAATCTAATACAGAGCAAAAGAGACATGATTTTGTTTCAAGGAAGCTGAATGTAAGTAGATCCACATGTAGCATTTTAAAGGGGTTTTGTTTTTTTCCCACAGCAATGAAATCAGGAGGCACCCAGCTGAAGCTGATCATGACGTTCCAGAACTATGGACAAGCATTGTTCAAACCAATGAAGTAAGTAAAAAAAGTCTGTGTTGTGAAGTAAAATGGTGTTGGAATAGACTGTTGCTATTTTATAAGCTGTTAAAAGTTTGCTGTAGTGTCTCTCGAGGTTAATGTGTTGAGTTCCCTAGGCTTGCTGCTAAGTGCAGAGCTTCAGGGTCTATTGAAACCTTGCCCTGCTAGACTGGTCTTTGGAAGAGATACTGAGAAAGCTTTAGATACATTGCAGTCTTCTCAGGAATGTTATTCACTCTGATCTCTGTCAAATCTCCCATCATAAATACAGGATGTTTTCAGCATTTCTATTTTATATAAACGCACTGGGCAGATCTGAGCTTTATCTAGTGTCAGTGCTCCTCTGGAATATGGCCAGATGAGAGAGATAGTTCAGAGCAGCTTTGAGAGAGCTAAATAGTATTTGTCTGATAAATTATAGTTTAATCCGTTGATTTATTGTTGTTTGTATTAAAGGATTGTATTAGTTATTTGGCTGTGGCTCTGCTGACTCTGTGGAAATGAGTTTATCTGAGAGTGGTACTGCAAGGTAATGAATCTAGAAAGAAAGGGAAGGACTAGGAAGATACAGCTTTGATTTGTGCCTGCCCAGATCCCATTGAGATGAGAGAAGTTATTGAGATACAAAGCAGATGTAAATGAGTTCTGAATCCTGACCTGTGTGTTTGTGTTGTAGTAAGGAAAATGACTCTGCTTATTGTAGAGGGTTTAGCAAAGACACTCGGGGCTGCAAAATGTTTAATGAAGCTACTCAGTATCTGTGTCAAGGGTACCACTGGAATAATAAATTAATTTCCTTCCTTTGTTCCCACTGTAGGGAAGTTCAGTTAATTTCCTCTAAGATGGTCCATGAAAGACTAAAGTAACTGAAAACGAGTGGTTTGGAATATGTGTTGGCACTGTGTTATAGCTATAGAGGGGATACAGCTGCTGGCTGGAGACTGAGAAATTCCCTGTTTCACTATAGATTTTGCTATAGACTGACCTTAGACAAATACAGATTTGACTTGATCTTATTTGACTGCCAGAACAGCCAAAGAATTAGTCTCACTTTCCTTCAACCCAAGTTTGAGCAGGACCCCTCCCTACGTGCATTCATCCTGGGAACAGCAAGGAAATCCCGTGAACTTCCAGGCATTGCAAGACATTTTTGCAAAGGCCAAATGCCTTTGTGCTGTTTCCCAAATTGCACACAAATTTCTCCATGTTTCTAGTGGATTGCTGATTGCCTGAGAGAGGTCAGAGGAAGCACAGATAATACTGATGAGTCAGGAAGGAGGTATCAGAGCACCTACTCCAACATCTTCCCTTCCTCTCTCTGCCCTCTCCCCGAATGCTGAGATCATCAGATCACCAATGAATGGGTCCATCATTTATATCTGCAAGTTTGATGTGTATAGGCACAATTCTTAATTGTGTCTTATCCCACATGCAGAATCAAGAACCAGGTGGGTTAAAGCAGCCTTTAAGTGTTCAGTAGAATTGTGGTTGTGCTGTTGGTTTTTTACATAGTGTGTGATTTGTTTCTTCTCCCTTTGCTCAGATGCAGATAACCTCAGTCTTTATCATTGATATGACACTATAATTCTGGGAATGCTAATGAGGTCAAATAAAAAGTTTACCATTTCTATTGTGCTATACACAGCCTCAGCAGGATGATGGATGATGATAGAGGTACAGCCACATTCCTGAGTAGAAGCAGTTACTACCATCCACTAGAACAATAACAGAAATTGATGATGTCTTAATCATTCCCTTTGGTTATTTGAAGGGCAGCAACACCCTCACTGCACCTTTTCTCACTGCTCCTTGCATTAAATATACCACTGGAAAAAGCAGCATTAGAGCACTCAGCAGCTGTGTTCCCAGTTACCACACCTTACAGTAGCAATGCTGCTGCATTTGTGCAGAGTATCCATGAACACATTAGTGATTTTGAATAAGGATGTTTGCAAGCACTTGTCTTCGTTCTGATAACAATGAACAAGGAGCCAGATGCTTGGCTAGCATAAATCTTTCTAGGTCCTTTGGCATATGCTCCCATTGGCCTCTTTCACCAGCTTATGGACTGTTGTTGATGGAAGTTCTTTGGGAACTTTTCAGTACCACTTCTTTGTACAGAAATAAGCAGCCTAGAAATAAAATAAAAAAAAATAAAATCAGGTTTTAAAGCTATGAGACTTTGTATTATAAGACCATTTTCAGCCCCTAGATGCCTTCCAGGCTGTTTCTGGTGCTCTCTCTTTACTGCAGGGTATCCTTCTGATCCAGGCTTTGTAAAGCTGGGTGTGCCTTCTCAGGACAGGGGGCTATTGGGAGCTCACAGAGCAGGGGCAGACATCTCTGGCAGTGTAAAGGGCATTTTTTTCTACATAGCTTAGCTTGAAGACCGTAAAATACAATGCTGGCAGCTGCTTCTAAGGTCAGCTCGCTGAAGGAAGCTCTTGGTGGACAGTCAGGATGTTTCCATTTGATGATTTGATTTGATATGGAATCCTGTGTATTCCATACGTGTTACTGTGTTATCAGCTCCATGGCTTTTCAAAGCAGCAGAAATAATGCTTTTTTTTTCCTCCTGAGATGATAAGCCTCATCATACAAGCACCCTTCTTCATGAACCCCAGATAATGCAACCATTAAATAGTACTGAGTGTCCATCTGCAAATAAAAAGTGGGGCCTCAGTTTATCTCGTAGTGATGGAAGGAGCAATATGAGTTGCATCTATGTTAAACTGAGCCACTGTTGTTTTTGGAAAATACTGTTTGCATCAGTAGGATTTCAGGCCTGATCCCAAGGAAAATTGTTTATCAGGAGATTCCCTCCCCTCTGGGATGTGAAGCTCTGAAAGGTGAATGGTGTGAGGTACATGTAGAATAATACATAGACATGAGGCCAGCCTCTGCTTGGTTGTGATTCATTTGCACTACCTGGGAAGCTGGTTTGGCTATAGATAACTGTACCCAGCATCTTCCAAACTGAATTAATACCAATTTGATCAGGATTGTGGCAGATAGGGGAGACAATGAAAACCCTTCCCTGATACAGCTGGGCATCTGCTAGTGGAAGGGCAGGTTTCCATACCTTTGGCAGTGACTTCTGCAGGGCATTCACAGCAAAATGTACTCCCTGGCAAATTGCTTGAAACCCTGCAGAACTCATCTTACTTGCTCTGCCCTTTCCCAGCCTCCCAATTCCACACTGAATTTATCCAGGAAGTAAGCCAGCTCCACAAAGGCCCAGGCAGGATTTGGAAATGGGGAAACCAGAATCTGCCTTTGGCACGTTTGTGCTCAGTGTTTGACATTAACTGACAACTCTTCATCTGGTCATTGATTCAGGCTAGTGGAGTAAATGAGAGGAGGGATACTTAACAGTCAGGGAAATGTGATAGTGGTAAATAAAGCCTGATCAGCTGCAATTATTTTATTTATTTGTGGCTCTGCATCTTCATTTCTGAAATAATTGCCCAGAAAGTATTGCAGAGGAAGCCAAATCTATTTATAAAGCCTATGGCCCAGTGTAGATTCCTTTGCTAATTCCAAATGCATCATAGAAAAAGCGTGTATTTGCTAAAACTCCAGGGAAGATTTAATGTACTTGCAATGTATCTTACAGTTAATGTGTAGTTTTATTTAGCTCATAACAGTTCAATCATACGAAATTATTACCATATGGGACAGGAAAAAAATAGCAACCTCCCCTTCTTCCATGATTAGTGTGTCTAACTCTACTAATATTGTACAGCATAATAAAATTTATTTACATGATCACTGATATCTGCAGCTGCAGCTTTGTATATGATTTATCAGGTAGGGATAGTGTAGAGCCATAAATTCCAAAGGGTTTTGGCTTATTTGTCTAAAAGGAACATGTGCTTTATAGTTTTATTTGGTTTCTCTTTGTTTCTGCTAGCTGGTGGAGTTAAACAGCTGGCTCAGCAACAAAACCAACACACTGTTTTTTAACTCCCAAGGCTTTATTCTTGAAGGGACAAACTCTGCTCCAGCAGAGTCAGTGTTAGAATTCCTATTGTATATGCTGGTGCCAGGATTTTGAGAGAGGTTTTTACAGTTCCTTATGAAAAAGCCAAATAGGATCAAATAGAAAATGATACCTTGCTATTGGGGTTGTGAGAAAAGTGTCCTGTGGTCTGTGTTTAAGAGTGGCATCTCTCATTCCCAGTTTTATAGACTGCCTTGTAGAAACGTGTAGAAAGGGTATTGAGGTTTATTTGTTCAATTCAAAGAAATGATGCTGTATCCAATGAACTCACTTTGGACTGAAACAGGTAAAAGCCAGTTCTGTTCCAGCTTTAGATATTGCTTGGTATTTTTAACATCGCTTTTCTTCTGCTTTTACAAGTCACACTGCAGGATTGCTGAAAGCCACATGGCTGTTTCTTTCAGTAGCTGAAGTTTGTGGTCTTAATTAGCAGCAGAGTGGTATCAGGACAGAAGAGACTTTTGGGGTCATGAAATCTAGCCTCCTTGAATGACAGCCGATCATCCCATGAAACTCCAGTGCCAGCCACAAAATAAGCTGGTAGTCATGGTCTAGTGGAAAGCTAGTGCTCTACAGAAGTAAACCAAGCATACGCACCTTTCAGCTTCTGCAGCATTCCTATAGCATATCTGTTGGCTGAACGCAAAGGTGCTGTTAGCTGGGCTGAAATCTAGCAGTCAAGGTCATGGGGAAGATAATATTTTTGTTTGCATTGGCAAAGCACAGCTCTTTATTGGCTTTTAAATGTCATAGGGACAAAGGATTAGCAATGTTCTCTGAGTTTCTCTTTGATTTCCTTTTAGGATTGCTCAACAAATAAAGCATTTTTTGATTGGGACATTAAATAGGCCAAACAATCCCTGTAATACAAACAACTGTTAATCGCTTTCTTTTCCTACAGTTATATTCCCTTTCCAAAGCTGCAGTGTGACTGTTGTACCTGCGAAATGCAGCCTCCAGGCCTGATTATCATATCAATTAGGTTGATGTAATTCTTCCGAATTGGTACCAAAGCTTCCAAATCAGAGGAGCTGAAATGAACTTCAGAATCAGGGCCACTGGAAGATTGCTTTCCTTATTACATTGCATATCATGCTGTTTTGAGGAAATACGTTTTTTCAAACCTGTTGCATTTCAGCTGGCAGGCATCCAGTATAAACACACTGTTATAAGTCAACATAGCAATTAAATCAAATTGCAATGTTGTCTCTGAGCAGCTAGAGAAGTGATATGCATCCAGTAGCTGCTATGCTAGAAGCCTTCCAGGATTAACACTTCAGCACACTGGAATGTGACAGGCAAGACCTTACTGTGTAGTGGCTGGTCAAAATACAAACCCAGCCACGATGTTTTGACACTTGGCTTAAGCCATGTTGCTGTACTAGTTACTGGAGAACACTGGTTATGCACAAGGTGTGTTACTGAAGACCTAATGTTGAGACCTCATAGCAGCCTTCCAGTATCTGAAGGGGGTCTACAAGGGTGCTGGAGAGGGACTCTTCATTAGGGACTCTAGTGACAGGACAGGGGATAGTGAGTTCAAACTTAAACAGGGGAAGTTCAGGTTGGATATAAGGAAGAAATTCTTTACTGTGAGGGTGGTGAGGCACTGGAATGGGTTGCCCAAAGAAGTGATAAATGCTCCATTCCTAGCAGTGTTCAAGGCCAGCTTGGACAGAGTCTTGGGTGGCATGGTCTAGTGTGAGGCATCCCTGCCCATGGCAGGGGTTTGAACTAGATGATCTTAAGGTCCTTTCCAACCCCAGCTATTATGTGATTCTATGATTCTATGTATAAACTGGTAGGAAAGGTTAAAGCTGCTAATCCCAGCATTCAGTTTATATAGGTGTATTTTAAAATTGCAAGGAGTGCTGTCTCATTACATCATGAAGAAGAAATCGTGGGGTTTTCGCTGCTGGAATTAATAATCAGTAATCAGATATTCTGTGGACCTCATCCCTGAGAATTTGGGCTTTTTAAGGGCATTCAAATCGTTACCTACCAAATCCCTGCTGAAATGTTTACCTGAGTGAGACTGACAGGCAGATTTGATTGTACTTACATCAGAAATAAGTCTGGAGTAAACTGGACGAATTATATCCCTTGATATTTAAAGTACACGAGACCTGAATGTGCTCCTAAATAAGGACAGTAGAGGTTGCCATGTAGCATTTTAGCTCTTTAATTTTTGGTATATTATGCATGAACTGTATTTCTCTTGCAACTAATCCTGTTCATCACATCAGACTTCTTCAGTATTTCAATGCCAATTGTGTTTTAAGAGTCAGCAGTGCCTCTGGTCCAAATCTCATTTATGCAGATTGGAAAATTTGCAGTGACTTCAAGGAGAGCTGGATCAGGATTGAGGCTGACTGATGGCTCTGGACAGCAATGAAATCCAGTCTGTCTGTCACTGTGCACTGCGTTTTCCTTTGCCACAGCTCAGCAACTGCTGCCTAAAATACTGATCAATCCCATCCAGCCCAGGAGCAATTTGTTCTTAAATTCTGAGAGCATGTTTATGAAATGACCTGAGAGTCAAAGTCTGCAAAGTCCAGGTAGCTCAAAGGTTGTCCATTCAGATTAGGATTTGTAGGGATCTGTGGCAGCAGTGTTTCATCATGCTAGCAGCCAGGACGGACAAAACAAACCTCTTTCCCTCTCAGTACCAGCTCAGTTGTGCAGTCTCAGGCCTGGGTATCCATGGAGCTGCACAGGAACTGCTTAGAGCCAGGATGGAACAAAATGAGTCCCAGAGGTGGGAGGGAGCAGATCTTCTTTCGGCAAACCTGGTCTGTTTTGCTGGATATCACCATGTCTATGGGGTTCAACCCCATCCCACTGGGAGGATGCCATCCACCACTGCTGGGGAATTCTCCCCAAAGTCCTTCTCCCCTGACTCCCCCATGGCATCTTCAGCTCCTGACAGGAGAAGACTTCATTCTGCAGCTTACAGAAATGTCAGCCCCATGGTCTCTGTGAATGGGCCTTTTGCAAAAATAATTCAAGCCTTGCATTTGTTTTCAACTGATGTGGTGTTTCTTCAGCAGAAGAATGCAATCATAGAATCATAGAATAGGTAGGGTTGGAAAGGTCCTTAAGATCATCTAGTTCCAATCCCCTGCCATGGGCAGGGACACCGCACACTAAACCATATCACCCAAGGCTTCATTCAACCTGGCCTTGAACACTGCCAGGGATGGAGCATTCACAACCTCCGTGGGCAACCCCTTCCAGTGCTCAATATCTGCTTTTGTTCTTGTCTTACACAGACACAAGTGGCCACAGATACTGACTGTACTTGCCCCTTATTACCATTTTAAGGGAGAGCTGAGTGGACAGTCGTATTTTACAGTATTGAAGTGTCTCTGCTTGATTAGCTGCCTTTTATCTAAGTGCTTATAGACTCTTGCTAATTAGTCTTTAGGAACAAAGACATGCTGGTGCTTATTCTTTTTTTCTTTAAACTAGTTATTGCAGCAGCTAACAGGTTTCTTTTACATGTTACCACAATGTGTTAGGAAAGAAGCATCTTCAGTGTCTGATTTTAATCAAGCTACTTCTTCATTTTAATTGTCTGCATACCAAGAAATGCAGTCCTGTGGCTTTATCTTTTACTCCGAGACCCACTTTCAGTTCCTTGGTTTCTTATTTAAAACATTTTATCCTGCATTGGTAGTGCAGAAAAGCAGCAAATGTTATCAAGGGAAGAGCTGGCCTGAAATGCATAACCTGTAATTTACTGCTAAGTAACAGGGCTTGGTACATGGGGGACTCGGTGTAGCAGTGAGGTTAGATGTCCTTAGTAAATCTAAGCAAAAATATATGCCCAAAATGTTTTCAGTGGGATATGCAGACAACACTACCCTGAAATATTTCATGGCAATTTGCCTCCATTTCTCTACAATTTATAATCCTTAAACTAGGCTCAAGAGACTGAAATTCAGGGAGGGAAAGTGATTTGTGCAAGACTCGTGGCATAAACCAGAGGCTGAAGCTATTTTCTCTCTGGAGCAGCGTGTATGGCTTTATCCTGGAGACAAGTTGTGCTGTGCTCATATTCCCCCTTGGAAGCAGTTATTTTTAGATGTTTTATGGAGCTAAATTGCTCCCTCTCTGCTCCTGGTCTTATCTGCCACAGGGATAACTCTGGGGATCCCCACTGCTTTGGAGGAGGCAGATGGGGATTTGGCCACTAGCGCTGAGATTTGTTTGAAGTTTGTGCGCTTGTTACAAGAGCTTATTAAAGCTCTCAACATTTCTACAGGTTTCTTGAGTTAGGGCAACTGGCAGTAGGAAAAGGCAGGAGATAAGCAGCAGTGAAATGGATCTGATGAAATAGCTAGGACCCACGTCCAGCTCTGCTGGAGGTCACTGGTTCAGGTGACACAGCCCCAGGGTCAGTGATGATATGAAAGCAGGGTGGCATTTGGGAGAAACTCACAACCGAAGTAAGAGCATCTTGCAGGTTGAGACAGGGAGGTTTTGACAAAGCTGGGAGGCTTAAGAGTGCACACAGCTCACGTCCAAATTATGCTCTTGGCACAGTGCTATTGGTGACTCACTCCCGTAAACAAACAAAAATGCGTGTTTGAAATAGACATAATACCTGTTAATAATATGGCTGTAGGACACATTGGATATCTCTGACTTTTTATTTCTTCATTTACAGTGTCTGGCTCAATAGTGTTAGTACCTTTCTTGTTAACATTTTTCCACCCTCCTGTAAATACAAGTGAGAAAGCCTGGAAGACTCATTTGCATGTGAAGAAGTAGCAGAAACACAGAGTAAATAGCATCTGCAAATGTGTGGGAGCTGGGGAGTAGTGAGGGGGGACAGCAAAACTGTTGTAAATAGAAGCAGTTAAAAGTGCTGGATTATGCACTGTGGATAATAAAACACCCCAAGCCAGCACATAAGCCAGATACTGTTCTCAGCAGCAGAATCCAACTGATCCTGTAAGCACTTCAACCTCCTTTTGTAAACCTTGCTAATTGGGGGTCCAAATTCTTCATGTAGGGGTGGTCAGCCGGCCTGAGAGTAAGTAACACCATGGCTGTGCATGGAGACCTGTAACAGCAGAAATATTGCATACAGACTTCAGATACACATAGTCTGTATATGGATTTGAAACTACTTTGATTAGCTGGCATGAAGCAGCAAAATAAATGAAGATATTAAATTAATTTATAGATTTAGGGGGAAATCTAGCAATGACTGGTGTATTTCCTTTGGTTTTCAGTACGGCTGGCTTGTATTTTGATTCTGCCTCTTGAAATGGAAGATTTTGACCCAGCGTATTTGCATTTCCTTCTCTTTTGTTCCTGTTTGAATCACCACAATGTGATAATCCATTCAAAATTTTCAAGCCAACCTCTTTTGCATCTGATTCTTTAGGGGTTTATTAAGCAGAAAATCTGATTCCTGGGGCATAAACCCCAGAGGTTTTTCAGCCTTTCATGTTGCAAGTCCAGGTTTTGTATCAGGGACGTGAGTGAGCCTCAGCCAGGAGGAGGGGAGAGCGATGCTGTGATTCGATCACTAGCTCTGTCTCCTGGGGCTGAAGATGGCTGAGACAACTTAAAGCATAATCCTGCTTTTCTCCATAAGATCGAAATGTGGGGCTGGGGATGGCTGCCAGCAGAAGGACAGGGTGCAGTAAGGAGGGTTTGTGCCAGCCCTGTGCAAAGCGGGGACAACATCTGTCCCCTTCAGCACGGACCCAGTGCCACCACAAGCCTCCAGGTCTGCCCCCGTTCACAGTAGCAGCCAACTTGACATCTCAGGGCTCTGACACCAGCGAAACAGGGTACACAAAGAGGGGGACAGCCTGGGGTTGACATTGCCTGCTTGATTTTCCTATTCCCAGAGCCAGCTCCAAGTTGAAACCATCTTTTTCTGCAGCCTCCTGACCCCAGGTACAAGAGCTGGATAACTGGGAATTTAGCCCAAAACATGTCCTTTTTTGCTTTGCCTGACCTACTTGTCACTGCCCACGGGGAGCCGCGGGTTTCTGATCCTCTCATGCCTTTGCTTTGGAGTCAGGCTTTTGTGCTGCTGATTGTATCACAGTACCTTGAAGTTATCTTGGTGTGCACTGGATATTTTGGTACAGAAACAGCTTTTTACGAGCTTATGTAGCACTCAGGGCACTAATGCTTCACCTGAAGCATCAGTGAAGCCTCCTCTTTGGTGCTGTGGTACCACGGGGCAGTGCCAGCTGGAGCAAGTCCATGGCTCTGGGAGGCATGAGGTATAGCCAGGTCCTGCTCTGTTAGCAGTCAGCAAGGCCATGTAGAAGAGATGGGTTTTGCAGCATATCCAGGCCACCTATTCAAGTCCAGGCTCTTCTGAAACCCGTGAAATTGTCTGACAACTTGTGAGCAGGCACCGTGCCATGCAAGCAGATGGGCATAAATGTCCTGGCTGCCAAGAGCCTGGGATGTTCATCTGACAGAGAGGAGCAAGAGCAGAGCTCCTTGGTGCTTGTGTCGAAATGCCTGTCCCTCCTGAAGTTACCATGGAAAGATTGGGCACAGTGATGGGGTGTCTGGTTTGGGCATGGGGTGTTTCACAGCAGAGATGGTACCCCCACATTTTCCCTCTGGTTGCTGCTACTCCATCGCTGAGGACAAGGTAGTTTCTGAGCTGCTTTCAGCCCAAGTTCCTCATTCCACTGGGGACAGCCAGTTCCTAGCAATTTCCTGTGTCCTCCAGAGACTCACCTTGAAGGCAACAACAGCACAGCGATTCTTTTTTTACTACCTCTGCTAGGTGGTTTTCTATGAGAGCCTGGCTCTTGCCAGGAGTGAATCCTGAGATAAAAGGATTAAAAAAGGCTTCACAGAAATTGTCACAAGAGCTTTCTTTAAAACATAACTCCAGAGAAGGTCTTAATGCTTCTTGGCCTGAGGGGCAGCTTTTCTCACACAGGCGTATGTTTCATGATGATTGACACATCATTAATTAACTGTTATTAATTAACCCCATAATCTGAATGGATGGGGGAGGAATTCCTTACAGGCCTGGATCCCGTCATTTCTTTGAATGCAAGTCCTCTGTTCTGCTGCGCTCCCAAACCCATCTGTCTTTAGGACTGAAGAAGCTCATAAAGAAGACAGAACTAATGAACAACCTTTTATAGCCCCCCTTCAACTGCCTTCATTTCCTGACAGCTGCAGTTCGAACATGATTTGTATTAGTGAGACTATTTTATCTATTACTCTCAGTTTAGAGAAAGGGAAACGTGGAAACAAAATCAGTTGTTGCCTTTCAGCCTCCCCTTGTTCCCTGCTGTGTAGGATATGATGCTGTGAAGGATATGGGATCCATCTGTAACATAACACTGGATCCGTGTGTGGATGGTCACACACCTCCTTGTAGGCTTGTTGTGCTATGAAAGCTCAAAGTTAAAGCAGAAAACCACTCTTGCCTCTGTTTTAGCCATGCTAAAGTGCTGAGCTGCACCCCCAACAGCAGTAGAAGGGACGAATTCTTCCCATGCTGACTTCAGTTGGGCTTTGCCAGTGTCCTTGAAGACTTTATTTTGCAGGAATCATTTTGAGCCAGCCAATATCTTCTGCCAGTTCTGCCTGGTGGCCTCTAATAATCTCATATGTCAGGAAGCAGAGTGATTATAGCTTTATTTAACTTACTTTGTCTGCATTTGCCTTTCAAGGAGCAACAATGCAGCAATTCTGTAAGCTAAATGTGGCCTTAGAAAAGAAATTTCCTATTTATCCACAAATACCAGATTCTTGGGAGGATGCCCATCTTGATAAGACATCAGTGGTGCTGATAAGCCAATAGTCATAATCAATGATAAGTGTTTTGTTGATGTTCTGGCAAGGTTTTGTGTCCAATATTGTTGACCCCATGCTTTTCCTATTATGTACTGTATCCTTTGGCAAGAGAATGACCTTCTCAGGGATGATAATGGTACCTATATTGCAGGAGGTGCCTAAACCTCATTGTGTTTGGCATGGCTTGTTCTTTTTATTCAGAGCTGTGTATCAGGGTTCATCTCTCCCATGCAACTTCAGCCACAACAATACTAATCCTGCCATTTCACATCGCTGCAATTGGGAACAGCCTCACATTGCTGACATCTGAATTACATTTTTAACAACAATTTCCTTTGTTATATAAAATGAAGCCAAAATAAACACTGGCATTGGAGGCTCACTTTCTGGTTTAAATAACATGGACCTTTAAATGGATGAGGGTTATGGATCATTTTTGGGTAGGTTTTGGGGCTGTTTCCTTGCTTTTTTGTGAAGGAGTTTGGTGCCTTTTTGTTGTTTCATTTTTCTTCCCTGGCTATGTAAGTCTGTCACTCTTGATGCAGTAGGACAGTTTGGAAAAGCTCCCTGGTCCCTCTTATCTAACAGTACTGTTAGTAGATTATTGGATTCTCTCTTCTCTCCCCCTAAAAATTCTCTCACTAAAAGAGTGAAATTGCAGTGTATTGAATTGCCCGATATTGCACCGATTCCTTAGTGCAACATCTTCTAGTTTTTAATAGCTACAGGCTTTGAAACTATTTTGGTGTTACCAGATGCATTTAATATCTGTGAACTTACAGCAGGTATTTTCTGACAGTCAGCAATGACTCCAAAGCCCCAAAGAATTACACTGCACAACCCTGAATTTCAAAGCCTGACATCACTTCAAGCAAGGAATTCAAATCCATCAACAGGAGCAGGATTTTAATTGTTTTGTGAATGATTCTATAGAAATCTGAAATTGCTTTGTGGAATGAAAAAAAAACCCCACTTTTATCTGTGAAGAGGTTTTAATTCTTGTGAATAAAATAAGTGGCTGCTGTAATAATACAAGGTTTTTAGCCTCTGACTGTGTAGCTGTTCCTTCAGCCCCTGCCTGCTGGGATTTTATCCTTAAGCAGTGAGACATCAGAGTTCATCAGATATTATACATGGCAACTGCCAAACCAGGAGAAGCTCTTCAGTGGCTAGAAGATTTGTGTTTCTATTATGTTAGCTGTTAAAAAAGGAGACCACCTGCATTCTTTTGCAATGTGACCTTCTCTAGCTGGTCATATGCTATGTTTTCTCTGTGATCTGATCTGATTTTAAGGGTAATCAAAAGGCCAAGAGTGCTTTAAAACCAAGTAATACCTTGACTGTTGCTTTACAGTTTTGTTTTGTTTTCTTTTCTTCCCCCCCCCTTTTTTTTATGAAAGAAACTGAAACCTCTGCAGACATTTCTACATCTGGCTTAGCTTCTGCTTAAACACATCCTCAGGGAGTGCTGGAAAATATTACTTCTGTTTAGAAGAGAAGTAAATGAGTCATATTTTCCAAAACAGTTTTCAAGGAAAAAGATATCAGAACTTGTTTGTATTTTCCTGTTTAGTGGCTCTGGTGAATACTTAAAAATGATCTGCATCACAGGAGAAACACCACCAGAGTGTGACTATTTCTATTGCCTTGGCAAATGGCAAATGCCTTTACAGCTGGCATGGATCAAGAAAGCGTATATTCTTATACCCCAGGGACAGTGCAGGTTGTAATGATCCCTTCCCTGTCTCACCTGTCTGTCCTGTGTGCAGTCAAATAATGTGGCTGCACCTTGGACCGATATGGGGCCAGAGCCAGGCATCTCCCTGGTGTGAAGAGTGAAGGAGAGCAGCATGTCTCCTACCCTGGGCAGGTTTGCAGGCATAGCAGAAGCCTTTTTTCTACTCCTTCACCCCTTTGGTGGACTCTAAAGGGGGTTATGTCGATCTTCAGGGGTTTGGGGCTATCATGTCTCTGCAGGTGCAGTGGAAGGACTCTCCTGAGTTTCTTGTCTTACCTCAGCATTTCTGTTTGTGAATCAGCTGGAGAAATCCCGTTTCCCTCACCTAAAATATTTGGGATGCCTGAGGGAGGAATCACAGCAGGGGAGATATTTGGGGCCCCCAAACTGGAGACCATAGTGGAGGTGGGGGCTCATATCCCACCTCTCCACTTGGCTTCTTTCTAGAGAAACCGTTTCTGAAGCCCTTAACAAGCCCCATCCCAGGCCAGGGCACAAAAAAGGCATCGTATACCCCATTTTCACTCCAACCAGCATCACTGATATAGCTAAACCTTTGCAAAGGCTCTCAAGGATGTGAGCAAGCATCTCTCAAGTGCAGCCATAATAGCATCTAATACTGCTCAGCAATAACATTTTCTTACCAAGCATTAAAATTATTATTGAGCTGGCTTTAGAGAAAACATAAAAGATGAACTAGCATTTTGTATTTTAATTAGAATTAAACCTACAAAAACGTGAAAAATCTGAAATTCTGCACTGATATTTTTCCTGTCATTTGAACCATGCTGATATTGACATGGATTAAAGTACATAAAGCCTTCCTATTGAGGGCTTTAAAAGACCTTTAATTGTTTTCATGAAATAAACCTAGCCATTATTGTATCTTTGAAGGGCAATTATTTTGTCCTTTCTTGCAGAACTACACATTTAAAAATACATTTTAAAATAATTATTTTTAATTTTTATTTTTTCTTCAAATTGACCATAACAAACCAGATCTATCTCTTCAGGATTAATTTTCCACCTAGCTGAAGATATTAGCTACTGCATTCTCCCTCCCACCTTGAAACCATGCTACAATGGTTACCTGGATACCCTGCCTGTAAAGGATGTATGTGCTGAAGCAATTTAAATAGCCTGATTTGTCATCTAACTGCAGACATCATTAGCAAAGCATTATTTGGCTGGAACATTGTAGGCTGAACATGGATAACTCCTCTCTGTTGAGGAGAGATTCTATTTAACCACCTTGTGACCACATAATGCCTCCTGAGTGTGGAGTTGCAGCAAGTCTAGTGTGAAGAATATGAGCAGTGTCTGGGTGGGAAATTGTTTTCCTGTGGTGTATAGCTATTAAAAATGTATACTGCAGCAGATTTAAAAGAGGGTCTTTCAAATATGTTGTTACAGAATCTACTGGTTTGTTTATTGGGGGTTAAGGAGGTAATTTCATATGATGGAGAAGAGGGAAGGGAAGCCTGGCTTTTGCTTTTTTCCCTATAGCTTTTCTCCTTGTCACATTCCCACTTTCAATTTATTCCGCTGCTTATCATCTCTCGTTTCAAAGTGGCACATCTGTTGGGATGGAAGGACCCTTACAAGCAAGACTTTAAAAACAAGACAATGAAATTACAATGGTGACTTGAAATCAATTTTACCACATATGATAGTGTGTAAAGTAGAAAATAGTGGCCTCCTCTGATAAATCAGAAGGCAAAAATAGTAATTCCCCTGGAATCTGACTATTGGGCATGGTCAAGGAGGCAGTCTGCGCATAACAAAAAAGGAACATATAAAAACAAATCTAAACTTTAAAAAGAGCATTTTGTTAGTTATCAGATCACTTTTTAGGTTTGGAATGAACCAAACATACTATTTTAAAGCTTTAACTTAGATCAGGTTATTTATTAATGATTCCAATATGATTTGGAAAACTCACCTGGAGCCTGGAGATTTGTCAGATAGGTTCAATAGACCTGCATCCTCCCATCTAAACTAATTCTGCAGCTACAGCTGAATTGTAGGAGCACCACAATTGCATTGCTGCCAGTTACATATTCCTGAACATCCTTCTTGGCAAATCAACTCGCAAATCATGCTCAGGAATCATAGTCTTAAATGAAGCACGGCTGCAAAATATTCTGCTGATCTGTGGTGCAAGTCCTTTTCCTTTAGTCATAATTGATGTTACAAAATATTTTATGGCTTCTGTCATTAGTATTCCCAATTGGCTCAATCTACAATTTATTTCATGCTGTAAAAATGCTAAGAATTGTCTACTGATGAGCAGCAACAGCAGGGCATGTTTCTAGATTTATAGGCATGGGATATTTTTGGGTGGGTGAGGAGTCTTTTGTCTTTGAATTAAAATGTGTCTAGACACTCTTTTTTGTTACAAATCTAGCAAAATGAAGATACTTTTGAAGCAGTAATTAAATTCCTTCAGTGACATTCATTCTACTGTGCACAAGGCTTCAGTATAATTTCCAGGAAATCTACAGTATTTTCTTTGCTATTTGTAGGACTCGGCATATAAATAATGCAGTCCATGCTGTGCTGCTTTTCAGTTCATCCCAGGAAATTATGCCATTAAAAATGCCACACTTCTTTCAGGCACACACAGACACAGCAGGTAAAGAGAATATTCATGAGATGAACAGTGACAGAAGCAGCATCAGCTAAAACCTAACCCTGCAAAGCACACCTCAGCCCATGAAATTGTTTGTGGTAATTATAGTGTAGAATGAGACTGTTGGTTAACTTAACATCGTGGCAGTCAAACTATGATCCGTCAAAGTGGGCTCTGAATTTGTGACCCAGGGTTAGGACTTGGTGCAAAATCAGGTGAAGAGAAATGATGAGCACTGGAGCCTCCCTTGCCACCCCAGGCACACACAGGCAATAACTGTGGTGAAAATGAAACTTCATTTGAGCAGTGTTGGAAATAAAGGCTTCCCATAAATTCCTGACAGGCTTGCTTTTGTATATGAGCACGTGTTGCTATTTGAAATCTTCAATTCAGATATTAAAAAATCTCTGCAAAAATAGTGGTCGCTCCTGCAGTGTTCAGATAGCAAAGATCATCCAGTGTATAAAAACAAAGTCATGCCCTTTTGCTCAGGAACCCTAATGTTCTGTATGTTTAAGATGGAGAATTTACCCTCTACCATTTCATATGCATTACTTATGCATAAGCAGAGCTTTAGTACATGTTGCAAATGGAAATCAAGTACATGATGTGCCTGGAAGGAGTTTATCTAACTATTTATGGGCTGATCACATTTTGAGCTAGAACTGACTTGGTTATTTTTAGTTAAATAATGTTACAGTTGTAGTTGCTTTTATAAAGAACCAAGAAAATTCTCCTGCAATTCACAGATCTTTCTTGCTGTGTCTCATTTCAGACCTTAATGGCCCCATGCTCAGCTGCTCCCTGGAGGAGAAGCTGAATATCTAATGGCATGGGGCTGCCTGTCTAATTGCAGATCAAGGAGTTGCAGCTCAGAGACAGACATTAAACAACCACGAAGCAGCTTTATGTGTCTTTGTGCCTTTCCTTCTTCCCTCCAGGATGCAACACAGAGCACTCAAATGGGTTTTGCCAACTTGGAGCCATCCACTCTGGTTTGGAAGTGGACCATGTCTGCTCTCTGGCAACCCATGCTAGGTTCTCCCAACATTCAAAGGTGGTAGCCACATGGAGTGCATGTTTTCCGGTGGTTTTGGAAGAGATTAGTTTTCAGAGTTGCAGTTGGGTGTAACTGGTACAAAGGGACTTTGTACAGGAGTGGATTCAGCTGAGCATGAGGCTCATGTGTGAAAAGTTTTTGCTGAATCTCTCAGAACAGTTCAAAAAGCCAAAAATTCTCACTGATTCTGAAAAAAAGCCTCAGTCTGCTTTCTCATCTTTATTTTCATGATAAAAATCAACAATTTCAGGCAGTTGCTCTTTGATATGCCTTTAGAAAGGCATTCCAGTAACTTTAAAGTTGAAGATGTAAAACATAGCTACAGCACATCATTAGCATGAGTGACTATTCCTTTTTTCTAATAAAAAAGGAATAGAAAACCATTAAAATGCACAAAATAATAAGGCAGAAGCATCTAATTTAGTATGGTCATCTATTTAAAAATGCGCATTGTGCATAAATAATCAGATGTATCAGCAGGGGATCCATAGCCGTCTAACAAGTAAGTTGTTTTGCAATTGCCATCTGACCTGTAGATAAGTGGAAACAATGTCTTCATTAAACTTGCAGAACTGAATATTAATCATTAGCAAAACCAGCACTGCAAGATGCAAAGGAAGTCTTGCTATGTCCCCAGGAGCTGTGTGCATGTACCTAATGGCAGGATTTAACTATTAAGGTCATATCAAAAATAGATCTGCTGTTTGTTTGCAGTACTTACTGGCCTCCTGCAAAGGCAATCGGATTTAGGAGGTAGTTTAAAGACTTACTGTATGTTGGGGGAGGAAAAGTTGTATCTGGAAGTATGTCCTAAAAGACTTGACTTTGCAGGTGGTGTCCAATGAAGAGTCTGTACTGGGGATGAACTGGGTTTTTAGTGGGGATGAATGTTGTACTGAATGTACTTTCTTAGGGACAGACTCACTCCATCACTCCAGCAAGCTATGAAGCAACCTGTACTAGTGCAGAGCTTTTAGAAAGCACATTCTGCAGCCCTGCCTCAGACTGCTTTAGCCTGGTCTAGTCTGTATAGGTTTCTCCAGTGACTTACAATAGCACTGAGCTGGGAGACTAGTATTTTTGAGGTGTGGTTTGTTCTCTTTTCCTCTTATTTTCTCCTCTGGGTGTAAAAGATTAAGAACAATTGAGTGGTTAATTTCCATAGGACTTTACAGAAGGTTTTCAATGTTTGCACTACTCTGTCTTCTGCTCCCTGTTGGCAGAGGTGGCCCAGAGCAGGGTGATGGGGGCAGGAAGTGGCAATGCCTGAGATTTCAGGAGCAGTCCATATCTCACTTTCATACTGCATAGTAGTTATGTAGGTGATATCCCTAGTTTAAAGAATATGATTGATGTGATAGTGTAGCACCAGTGTATGCAGTGCTGGAAAATCAGAGGATGAAGCTAATATTTTTAAAGATCTATACGTGTGTAGAAAATAGAATGGCGAATTTAATCCTGCTTTATACTTTCAGGCCATTTTGCAGGTATTCCTGTAGGTGAGCAATGAACCCACTTTATTTTGTTTTCTTTGTCTTCCTCTTCTACCTGTTTCAACCAATAAACCAATTTAGTCAGAGTGTAGACTGTCTGTAAGTAATCCCGTAATACTTTCTTGACATTCATATTGCTGTGGAGCATTTATGTCAAAACAGTCATTGCCCATGAGCTGCATGGAAAACAGTGCACAGGAAAAAAAAATGATGCAGGTTTAATTCTTACCAATATTTGTGATAAAATGAAGATCTTCACTCAACTTTATTGGAATTTGCCCAGACATCTAGTAATAGCAGCCGAATGGAGACTGCTAAGGAAGGACCTCAAGAGACCTGATAAAACACAAGAAGGTAGCTTGCGTATTCTTTTAATCCAAGTTCTCAGCCCTGAAAGTGTCAGACATGCAGTGTGCTTTGGGCAGAGCTGAAATTCCAATATTTATTAAAGACTCTTCCACTCCTGCACTTGCTTAATCCTGCAATATCCGCCTTGATATTAGCAGGAGCTGCAGAAGGTGTCTTGGGTGTGCTTAAACTAAACACTAAAACCAGAGGTTGTATCTTCTGTCCTGCACATAGAGGCATGGACAAGAACAGGGTTTTTGTTATCACAGACAGCATGTTTAGTTATTCACATTAATCTGCATCTGTTCCACCCTTCACTGAAGTCAACAGGAGGCTTTTCCTGTGGCTTGGCTTGCCTTTATATTTGAGTACAGGAAGATTGGGTCCCAGTTTATGAACTGGCTTTGTCCTTCTTTATCCAGTTCACCTTGAAATCAGTGGGAGACCTAGCACTGAGTAGAAGGTAGGTTGGATTAAACTCAGATAAAAACACTAAGTGCTGAAGGAATGAGATGATGAAGTCCAGTGATTAAATTATGCAACCGTTCTGCTCCTCCATATACTTATTTTCACAGTTCATATTAAAAGCTAGGATATATATATAATACAATCGTCCTTGGCTTTAAGAAAAACATAGTCCTCTTACTGAAACCAGCCTCCTACAAAACCCCCGTGGGCTATGCACACACATATTTATTGCATTGTACAGTAGATAAGCTTCATATTTTATAGACATTTAAATGCAACTAAAAATTCAAGGAGAGGTAACCAGACATGCACTGTTAAATAAAAGCAGCTGCATGTCATAAATCAGCTCCATCTAAAAAAAATTTTGGCAACAATGTTATTTCACTAAAGGTTTTACTGCACATCTTTTGCAGATTTTTCTTCCCTTCTCCTGTCCTCTATTCTTGACTTTTTGCTTGTGCTGTTTCTTCTAAGCTCTGCTTTTACTGTCAACCCTTACATACTATATTGTAATCTCCCCTTATCTTACCAAGTGACTTCAACATAGGTAGGCTTTTAAGGTGAAACTAATTTCTAACTATTGTCAATGGGAGCACACCAGATTCACACTGAACAATAACGCAGTTGGGTCTGGCCAACAAAAAGTGTTTCCCTCTGTACGCACACACACATGCATGTACCCTTCTTTATTTTCACTCCAGGTTTGAGTGGATGCATTTTTGTGATCCACCAAGCGTGAACATTTCTCTACACCTTAAGCTCGGGAGTTCACTGAACGCATTGCTCTTGATGGGAGATGTTTATATAAAACAGCAATTGCCTTGAGCAGCCAAGCCAGCGAGAGTCTTTCTTCCCTTGTAGTGCCATGCATGGAGCAGTTTCCCTAACATCCTTCTGGTGTTAATTTTATCATATGGGATATTTTTCAGAGATTTCAGTAGGTCCATATTTTTACTTAAGAGGAGCAGTTTAGGCCAATATTGAGCTCTTTTAAAGTCCTGTATCTCCTGTCGCTTTAAGTGATGCTCCTCAAGACCTCCTCCTGTACTATTATTTTTCCTGAAATGCTGTCTGTAACTAGGATTAACAGAGGAGAGAGATAATGCTCTATGGAGTGTGGGGACCACACTTGCAGTTTCAAGCAGTGAGGCCCGTGTGCAGGCTGGGAAGTTAAAATCCTCCTCCATGGAGATACAGAATTGGGAAGAGATGCTAATACGGCTTGATTTTCCCCTGGAGTAACACAGTGACTCCCTGTGGGCTGTGGAGCGTTAACCCACCCTTTATCCAGATGTTTGCAAGCTAAAAGGACCCTGATGTGTAATTTCCAATGTAATTTGTGACTCATGTGGTGTCCTTAAAATAAAGCATGGATTAGCACTGGGGGTTTCCAGCCTGGAAGAGGAGAAGTTTAGAGGGAAAGTAAAGTTTTTTATAGTTTTGTAAAGCAGCATGATTAATCTGTGAAATGGTTACAAAAAAAGGCTCCCAACCCAGTATATTCTTATGTATTCTTAAATGAGCAACCAAGGCTGAGAAAGATACAGTTAGTTAATTCAAATGTAGCCAGGGAGTAGAACGTTTGGATTGATACTAGGGTGGTCCATGGATTCTTTCTTCTTGAAAAGTTATGGCATCCTCTGAGGCTGAGAAACACTATTCTCAAATGCTGGGGAGGTTTAAGAGCACCCTGGAGTATTTGCACTTGTAAATCACCTTGGCAGCCCCTGGTCAGAAAGCAACTACCTGAAAAATACTCAAAATGGCAAAGTGGTGATGTCAGCACATTCCCGGTGACGCAGATGGACATAACCCAGATGGGATACTTTGGTCAGGGAAAATTGGTTTCAGAGGTGTGTTGTCATCCACTGGTGTTGGCAGCAGGATGGGGCCAGTGCCCACGTCAGTACCAGCCAGGAAATGATGAGCAACAAATGTTCTCTATTCCCTGTTCAGGCAAAATTCTGGTTGGGAAGGGAACACATGAAGGAATGGAGGTTTACCTGTGAACTGCAGAACCAGCTTCGGGCGAAGAACAAGTTAGACACCCTTCATGGAGGTTGTGCTTGCTGACAGGAGTAGTAATGACACATAAGTAAAAATAAAACAAATAAAAGAAGAGGGAGGTTACACAGTTTGCTTTATTAGAGCAATGAAATACCACACCATATCAAAGCAATTCCTGTTTCTTTTGTAACCACAAAGTAGTCTGAAACGGGCAATTACACCTCCTTTGGAGCTCAGAGAGGCACATCACCCTTTGCCACACATTAAGGAATGTTAATAGCAGCGGTAAGGCGAGTTCAGGGGTGGGTGTGCTTTATTGGGAAATCACACCTCTGAGGAATTAGAAACACTCAGCCCTGGGGAGTGATTATCATGCAGTAACCAAATGACTGCTGTCCTCACTGGAATAATTATGGAAGATCCTCAGTATTTGGGATTAAAGCAAGCTTGAAAAGCAAAACTTCCCCTCTGGCCAGCAGAAGGGCTGGGCACCAGTGTGTGTGTGGCACGCATAGTGGAGGACTGATGTGTAGTGGCTTGGGCTGAACTGCCTGCTGGCACTCAGGAGACCTGGGGTTTGCAGGAGGAAATTGTGCAAGAAGCTTTGTTGTTCTGATCCCCTGTTTCTCATTTTGTACTGGATGTGAGAACAGTATCCACACTTTGAGATCCATAGCTGATAAAAGCAGCTCACTGTACGAATGAGAATTTCATGCGCTTTTTTATGTATTGGTCTACACACACACACCATGTAGGCTCTGTCCTATTAATGATTTTGACAGTAATTATTTCTCTGCAAAATCTTAGGCACTTGGTCACCTCCAGTGCAATTCATTATCCAGTAGCTTTCAAATGGTAAGTTATAAACAAAAATTCCAAAGTGTTTGTCTTCTGCATAGGTAGGCAGGAAGGGAAGAGGGAGCATGCTGTTAACTTAGCATGGTTACTCCTTTGGGGTCCTTGGGAAAGTGGAGCTCCTCAATACAAATGCAGACATGTAGGTCGCCCATGACAGAAAACAGTGAAATTTTAAAGGATTTTTCATTTTCATAGCTGGAACCTCAACATTTTTTTATTTATTCTTCCAAGCTACAATAAAATGACAGCCACATTGTATGGCTGGTAGAGAGGTGTGATTATATTAGGTTTTATCCTTATTATATGATCTTGAGAACTGCAAACATTTCATCTGAGAGGAGAAAACTGCAACCTGAAAGAGGGAGCTCTACCAAATGGGCTGAACACAGAGTGTAGACACTGTGGTGCTTGTAACTGTGTCAGTATTCAGTCCAAGCAACTTCTTCCACTTGGGCTGGAGAGGAAAATGTGTTGCTCATATATAATGCCTGTGGTTCTTCAGCCCATTCCTGTACCTGGTACAGCTCACATGGTGTTTCTGGAACACAAGGGGCCATAAGATTTGCCTGAGCTTTACTGGATCTATTTTTATTTCTCTGTGTATTAGGCAGAAGATATGTTGAAAGCCAGGATTTGAGTCTTATTTCTGGTTAATCTGACAATAGAAGTAAGAAAAGTATTTTTTTTTTTTGTTCAGAGGTGATGCAGTGCTTTTTGTGGTGCAGATATTCAGGTACAAAGAGTCTTGAACATACCTAAGACCTGCAGACCTCAGAGTCAACCTGAAGCATGACATCTGGGATCTAGTGAAGCCCATAGCCAAACCAAGTTACTGTTGGCAGAGTGACACTTTTTTTCCCTGAAGTAGTCGCTGTCGTGGAAGAACAAGGAGACATAAAAAACAAGTGTGAGTCTGGAAGTGGATGGGGTGAGCAGCTAGAGCTGCTGCAGGGATCTGGTACTTATCACTGGCTTGTTCTTGCAAAGTGCTGAGCACAGAAGAGCTCCAAGGAAGTATTAAGTCTATGCTTGACTGTCAAGGACACGCATAGTTCACTGGCTATATGTGTGCCCAAAGTTAAGCATGTGCTTAATGAGGCTAGAGCGCTTCGCTTAGGGCAGAGCTGAATCCTTAATAGCTCTTTTGCTGAGAAACGGGGCTAATATTTTCCTGCTTCTTGGGAGATTCTGAGGACAAGCTTACTTGCGTTCATGGTTCTCGTAATGATGGCAAGGAAACTTATGAATAAAAAGGAAGAAGTTATGTATCAGATTCACAGTAATTACTTTTTCCAACCTATTTTGAACTGGAACGTATTGTGAACTCTGGAATTTCAGTGGCACATATATCATGTTTAGTGGAAAGAAAAAATCCAGCAAGCTGAAAGAAATTTGAGCTCTGCTATGCTTCTAATATGTTTAATGTTATTGTTCCGTTAAATCCCTGCCCTTAATGACCCCAGACATATTAAATAACATTCTCAGGGCTGAAGAAATGCTTCAGACTTCTAATTTTACACATATTTTTCCTCTTGCACTCTCCAAGCTCTGCAAGTATTATATATTGAAAAACCTCTGTAGAAAATATTAATGCAGTCTTTTTCCTGAGGAAAGGCTGAAGGTACCTGGGAACTCTGCACTGCCTGTTTTTCAAAAATAGGCTTTTCAGATGTATCATTTTTAATGTTTGCAATTTACGGCTAGCAGACGATGTACAACAGAGCCTCAAAGGGATACATCAAGGGAAAGATGACAGGTATCATGGGCTTGGCATGGCAAAAATGCTCATGCCACTTGTTCAAGAGAGCAAAAAGAATGCTAGCCATACAGGGGGAGAAAATACTGATAGTGCTACAGTTTCCTAATTAATGTAACTTACAGAAAGGTACAAAATATCATCGTAACACCTCATTAATGAGGCCTCCTGCTTATTTAATCACTGTGAGGCTTTTTTCTCTTTGCTGTGGCAACAGCATTAGCTATGTTAACATTGGCACTGGGAGCTCTTTTGCTGTGATGTCAGATACCTCTCAAATGTTTCAATCCCTGTATGTCAAGTCAGGTTTCTATCTCAAAGATGAGCCAAACCTTATTTCTGGGTTAAGAATTCTTTTGTCTGCAAACTGAATTAGTGACAGGAGCTTCCCAGAGCTTGCCTTTCTCTTCATGCTGTGACTCATTTGTTTTTCTGTACAAGCCTGCTTTTCTGGATGATAGAAAAACATTTCTAGCCAACAGGTACTGCCACTTAGCCAACCATGGCATCAGTGTTTATCTATTCTTCGTGCCACATCCCCTCTTCCCACCCTCATCCCAAAAAAGAGAGACAATGAATTTGTAGCAAGACCCACACCCTTTCAGCACCTGCAGTTTCTGCATGCGTATGCTGCCTCTTGCGCAATCAGCATACACAAGTATGGATTATATACCTCCCACCAAGCTCCCTGTGCAGAGCGTAGGCTTTCTTATATCAAGGTATGAAGACCTGAGCTTCTAATTTTGGAAATACACACTTCAGTCCCCACTACTGGCCAAAAAGCAGCCATGCGTGTCATTACTTACAACAGAAGCAGCTCTGTACATGGCTTACAAAAGCAGCTGTGAAAAACACCCTTATTGCACTTACCCCAACATTTTGGCAATAACCGAGATCAGCCCCTATCCCATAGTGTTGGAAAACCTCAACTGAAGTATTTTAAACTTGCATGCTTTTCTTACACGGTGCCTGCCTCTTATATTTGAGATGTCTGTGGGGCGAGGGAGAAATACAGGCAAATGTGATAAAGAATGATCCAACTTGTCTGCTCACATCATGACCAGTACCACAGCAGCAGTATGAGTTACGGTTCTAAGTGTTGGATTATACATTAGGCGCACCTGCATACATCAGTCTAGAGTTTGGTAGCACTGGAGCTTATCTCTCTGGTTTTGTTTGGCTTACCTGCTTTGTAAGAGCATTTCATTTTGCTTTATTTTCAGCCAGCTTGTAAGTAATAATTATAATAATAATACCCATAAACAACTGTAAATCTGAGATCTGACCAGGCTGAGAGTGCAGTCCGTAGCACAGGGACCCCCTCTCTTTAGCTATGTTCCCTGGGAGCAGGAAGGGGACTGCTGGCTGTCACACTGAAAAGCACGGGTGAGGAAGACATCCTGACAAATGTGCTTACACTGGTATTTTTTTCCATTTGTTTTTCCTGTGGTGACAGGCAGCTACTTACTGGGCAGAGCTGGAAGTAATATTCTGAATTGCTCAAGGAAATTTTCCCAGTTGATCAAATTCTTTATGTGGTTTGTGCTGATCAAAGATTCTCTTCATGTCTTATGTATCTGAAAGCACAAAAGAGTGAATGGAAAAAAGAGCTATTCTGTGCTGGTAGACAATGAAATGATGATTGGTGAGATTATGCCTTGACTTTACTGTCAGCACAATGTCAGTGAAGGCAACGGTATAGAGAGGGTACATTTTGCAATATTAATACCAAATTCAGATCACTAGAAGGAACAGAAAAGCCCCAGAAAGGAGGAAAATGTCTGTTTTTATTATTATTTTTATATTTTAGTGCAGAATAAAATAAGTATTTCATATTCTTGGGGCATATTAGTTTCCCTGATTATTCATCCCTTCGTGTTGTATCTGCTTGTGTAGCCAGGAGTGGTAACTCATGTTTTGCTCAGGTGAAAATCTGTTTTTAAATATATATATATATGCACACATATACACACATGCACATGCGTATACATCTGTGTGAGATGTCAGGAACCTTCCCCTGGTGCTCCTCCAAACAAGGGACTGGTTTTGCACAACCTTTTTGCAAATGCCCTTATCTATATACAGACATCAGAGGTTGCTTTCTTGTCTTCTCAAAACAGTGCTGGTTTTAAGGGGAAAGCCTGAAGTAGGCTTTCAAAGCTTTGGATTGGTTGGGTTTCTAATAAATGAAAAATAAATGAATTGTCCATAGTAAAGAAAGTGCCTCTGAGCTGAAGAATCTGCAGTCTAAAGGTATTAAGGCTTAATTCCCAGGTCTTGGCTTGGAGATGCTTGTTTCAGGAATGGGAATCAGTTATGCTGGCATGTCTATTGCATATATTCCTTCCTCAGAAAGGCATTCACATCAACTGCAGCAGGTCTTAGGGTCGTGGTTTTGCCTTGATCATGGAGTGAGGAGGAAAATTGAGACTGGAAATTAGCAGAGGAGTAAGGCCAGCACATGGGGACAAGGAGGAGAAGGCTGTAGCTATGTGATTGTGAAGGACATTTTGAAGACCATATTATAACAACATCTGTCAAGAATGGTTTAGGTCTAGCTGATCTTGCCCTGGGACCAGGGATTGGTTTAGGTGACATCCTGCGTGGTTTTTTTTCCTTTGACTCCTAAATGGAATGAAAACCATATTCATAAACTGCTTCCCTGTGGATTTTCTCTCCCTCTTCCCCTCACTGTCCTCCTGTGCCAGGTAACAAGATACTTATATACAAAAATGCTTTTTTGTAAACTTATTGTCATTCTCTTCATCAGAAGTTTATGATTTATATTAAGCTAACTGGTCCTTGAGCATGTGCTGTTGTCAAGCTCTCTTTGTCTGATCAGGAGAAGAGCACTCCGGGGCTGGCATGCAACAGCATGATCTTGGTATTTATCCTTTTGGCGGTTTGCTAATTATTCCTATTGCTATCACATCCCCGTGTGAATTTCTGTCTTTGTGCCACTGTAAATATTTTCTCATTTTTTTTTTCTAGCTGCAGAACTGCTACTTTAATGGGAGAAGCCGGAATATCCTGCAGAGGCACATACTGTCATTTCAGTGATAGCGATTAAATGGGCCAAACATCCTTTCTGTACCACTTAAATTGCATCTCTTTGCATTCATGGATTGGCCGCTCATTTGCTGGCCTGTATTCTGCTCTTGTAAACAGCTTGTATCGTTCCTGGGAGTGCTCTTTGTAGCAGAATGCTTTGATAAAGCCAAAACCATCAGCTGCCAAGACTCCTTATGGAGTCAGAAATAGGCACCAGATATCCCTGCTACTGTAGTTGCAGCTGCATTAGCAATATCATTTATCTTCCTAAGGACTTACTAAGCCATTAAAACATATTATAAAATTAAGTGTCATTTTTTCCCACCTCTTCCAACTGATGGCAAACTCATAGAAAGCCTTCCTGGATGATACAACTCTGCATGCAACATCTAAGCACCTTCCTAAGGTCTGCAGCAGCCTCAGAGACATTGTTTTATTTTCCATGGGCTGCCTCTTTCACTTAGAATAATAAGCTTTAGATTATCTCAGGGCACTCTAGATCCCTCTGCCGCACAATCCAGCTTGATGTAAGAGTTGGGGTGAGGAGAGCAGAAAATCTTGCAAGCAGACACTGGACTTTCAGTCCGAGCTTTCAACTAGTACAAAGAAAAAGTTCACAGGCAAGGGCTGGGGAGATTTCATGCCTGTGTTGGAAGAAAGGCTCTCTAGACTTGATGGAACATCTGTGCTTCAGTTGTTTGCCAGAGCAAGGGGCTGCCTACAAAGGTCTACCATGGTGCTTCCAAATGCGAGAAGTCCCCAGGTCCCCACAGAGTAATTGAAACAGCAACCCACTGCTGAGTGGCAGCCTTTTAGTCTTGTATTAACTATATTTTAGCATCTAGGTAACACTGTATATTAACTGTTGAGCCTGCAATTCAGCTCCAGGACAGGTATAAACACCTTAAATACTCAATGGAAAGAGAGAAAAGCTGCTTTCCGAAGAAGAATAGCAACCTATAGCTGTGGGTAGACTCAGGTGATCTCCAGTTACCTGTTCTGATAGCCACATTACACTCTTACCAACACTGGTCCTGTCCCTGCCAGTGCAATTACCATTCCTTATTGGCCTGTTATGTCTCTTAGTGGTTTTTCTGCTGCCAAATTTCCCTGGCCAAAGGGGTCAGGGTCACTGCCTGCAAAATCGTCCAACCCAAGCAAACCTGCTTCCTGCTGCAGAAAAAGCTTGTTGTTGTGATCCATAATCATCTGTAATCCCTGTGGCTGATTCCCCTGATTACATGTCGGAACAGGAGCACAACCTATTTAAAAGGAGCTGTTTTCAAATCAGCAGCACGTCTGTTCATTAGTTAAGGTACCCGCATTTGACACAAAAAGTATCTCTGAAATATCTCTGGACTGTGGCATATGAAGACAGCATGTGTCTGTCAGGATAACACTTAGCTCAGATTGGGCTGTTTGCCCTATTTTCTAGCTTTTTGGCTGCTGTACAGATAAGAGGACCCCTCTGGAGAAGAGGAAGTCTGGCAGTGAGGCAGGATTCTTTCAAGTAATACATGGCCCTGGTGGGTATTAATCCTGGTAATTTAGGCAGGTGTATGCAAGTGATCCTGGAAACTAAATACAGATTTATGTTAAAGGTTTAGTTTCTGTAACAGTGTTTTCCGAACCGCCAGAGAGCTTGCAGAGCCTGCAGTCTCATCCTGGTGATAAGGTTTATAAATGGCAGAAAATAAAACCCAAACCAAACTAAACTCTAATAAATTATTAACGTTGCCTTTGGCAGAATCAAGTAATTGGCAAAAAAAAATAAAAACAATGTTTACAGAAACATTTAAGAAAAGCTTGAGGCTTTGCAATTATTTCTGCACGCAAATCACAATGTTGGTTTATCCAAATACTACTGAACACCAAAACATGTCCCAACCATAGCTAGAATGAAGCTGACTCACCAGATTTATTCATGACTGTTCATTTATCAGAGTAGCTTTATTTCTTCTACTTGTAATCATGAGTTGCTTTTGTAGCCATAACATGAGATCACAGTTGCACCTCGTCTTGTGTCAATGCAAGCGTGTCTATGTCCTGCTTAAAGTCATTCCTTACTTCCTGTGTTTTCTCCGAGTTGTGCCAGGGTGTGGAAATATTTAAGGGGTTTGATTTCCCCATAGCTCCTATTTCTCCTCTACTAGTGTTACCGTGCTGATTTGTCTTTTCCTCATGCTGGAATTGGTCTGGTGCCACTGTGTAATTTTGAACTGTGTGCAGTATCAACAGACCTCCATCTGTCTCTCCTCCAGAGCTTCCCAGCCTGCCATTATAAATATCTGCCAAATCCTTCTGCAGAGAAAGGATCACCAGATTCCAACTGTTTGCAAAATAAGAGCCACTGCCAGCCTCTCCCACCGTCTGCAACCTGTGCAGAACCCGTGTCCTGCATGTTGTGAGATGTTACTGCTGGCACTGCAGAGCTCTGACCCTTGCTTTCATTTATTGTCCCTCAGGAGCATACACTTCTGCAGAGGGTTCAGCATATTGGTCTGTTTGTTCGAATTCCTCATTATTCATGGCTTTTTATTATTAACCATCAATAGCCGTCAGGTAGTAAAACCAAAATACCTTGTGGGGGGTGGGGTGGGGAGGGTGGTTCCCCTGTGAAATGCAATTCTGTTTGAAAACATGCTGGGGGGGGGGGTGGTGGATCACATCCAGTGTTGTTTAATAAGATACTTTACTTGATTTGGAAGGGACTCAGAGTGCATGCCCTGTTCCCAGACTGTCACTTAGAGACTAAGGGCCAGCTACCATGATCAGAGTAACTGATAGGACTTGCTGACTGTACATCCATGTTGCTGAGAGCAGAATTTGGTCTTCCGCTTGTCTATACATATGCATCAGAATAAATCATTGGAAGAATTATCACCAAACCAGGCAATGCATTGATTAGATTGCACACACGAAGAAATAGCAGCTTTTTAATGTGGATGAAATCACATTATGTATAAACATATTTGGGTAAAGTGAAAAATATAGATGATAATGTAGGTGCTCTTTTAACACTGTTAAAGGCATTCTCATAACATTCCATTAATTCCATTGAGTCAAAGCTGTGTTAGGCTCTTGTGGCTTTTTAAATTCAGTGTGCACCTTAGGCTGTAATCATCACGTCTTAGTGTTTGCTTGTGGTATAGCAGCTTACTGTGGCTGAGGAATTACCAACAAATCTCTTTAGGTGCTGTTGCAGACATCAATTAACAATAAATGTATGTTTAGGTAAAACTTACCAGCTAAAGTCAGGTGCAAGCAACAAGGTTCCTGTTCCATGTATGTGGAATAAGTCAGCAGAAAGGGTTTTTCAAGATTATTTCAGGAGAAGGTTTCATGTTTGGATCTGCTACATCTTAGTTAGAACTTTGCAAAGGAACATAAAAAATGTAAAGCAGTTTGGGAGTTTGATAAATCCTTCTTCCTAACTACATGCAGAATAACCCAGTATTTCCAAGATACAGAAAAGTGGGTACCATATTGGTTTGCCATGGGTATCGACCATGGAGACCAGATAAGTAGAGGCAAGCACCTGAAGCACCAAAGAATCTCAGTAATCTGTTTCATGATGTATAGTCAGGTTCAAAAAATACTGCTATTTCCATAGTCTGGATAGCACTGTGGATCTGGTGTTCATTTCTCAAGGTTTTAGGACAATCAAGTTCATGATTTTCTAGGGGGGTGTGCTGTGACTTAATAATACATTATGACAGGAGAGAAATATGTACAAACAAGTCTAAGCCTGCAGGACAGCTGTACTTGCTCACAAATGAATAAAATCTTCGGCCATTGCCAAGGGTGGCAGGGACCAAATAGAAAAGTGAAATTAGAGAGACCGGACTATCCCGGAGGTGATGCACTGACTGCCCAGCATGTCAAGTTTGCAGCTCAGAGGAGCTGGGCTGGGGGTATAGCTGTGTTTGCAAGACTGAGATCTAGCCCTTATTTAAGTCTGATTTTCTGGAGCAAGATTTTCTTGTAAAGGAACAGCACGATTTGTTTAAAGTCTTTGGGAGATAAAAAGCAGATGGCATTGATTAACTAATCGTTAATATTTTCTGCAGCTTACTAGCTGTGCTGATGTGTGTAAAGTTTGCAAAAGCTTTGGATGAATCTTTCTCTCTTTGATTTGTTCAAGTAATTGAGTATTTTAAAACCTGGAGGGGAGGGAAAGTTACATACAAATGTGTAATTTTCTGCCCAACAGAAATATGTTGATATCTTCCTTTGAATTTATATTTAGGGCTTGTTTCTTCATTTTTGAAGGGTATATTCATAACAAGGTTGCAGCTCTCCTAGCTCTTGTTGTGGTTGCATGGTGTGTTGTGTAACGTGTGGTAGGTTTCTGGCTCTGCCCTGTTTCTCTTTATGGGGGAGCTCCTTCCATTTTTGCATTTATTAGGAAGACAAAGCAAATTTTTGCCAGGCTCACTTTTAGCTTGTCTCCTTGTGAACCCTTTGCAGCTGCAGTAGAATCCTAGGGGCTTTGCTAAGTGCTGGCTACTTCTGTGAACACTTCTACGACAGTGGTCAGTGCTGTTTCGGCTAGAGCATCACTGGGGTGTTGGAGCCCCCTCTGACCTTGAATTACATTGGATGCAAGTACCTTGATGCTATTTCTATGATGGCTCTTGTTCATTATTTAGGGTGAGATAGAATACCTTGCCAAGATACAAATACAAAGAAGAATGTCTGAGAAAGGATGTCACCCCGATGATTGCATAGCAAAGTCTTCATATAGCCAAAACACACAAGACTTATCCAGTTACTCCAGCAATGTGGATACAGTGGGGCTCCTGGGCAAATACCAGTCCTGGTAGTCATGGTGGCGGGTGAGCACAGCTTTGGGTTCCCAACAAGCCCCATAATAAGGATTTACTGTGAATTTGCTGAAGGTTTGGGCTCTGAACCAGCAAGTTCTGAACAAGCCCAAAGCCTTCCAGGCAACAAGTTTCCAGTGCAGAAGCTCTTTTAATTGCTGTATTTTAAGTGTATAGCATGGGTGACGCACAAGCTGTCAGCTGGCCACCTGTGACAGTGGGGAATGAGAAAGAGCTTTGTTTTCCTCTTCTGCGGAACTGTCCTCCCTTGCAGATGCTCTGCAGAACAGCTTTGCTTGTCTCCCATTTAAGATTTCAAAATAGGGCAGGATGCAGGTTGAGGTGGTGCACAGACATTGTACTGGTCATCTTCCTGAATTGTGCTCCATTCAAAAGCCATCAGAACTGGAAATTGCCTTAAGTGAGGCAAGTTTGCTCCTCTGTTACGCAGAGCTTTCTATTTTCCATGGTGTTCAGTATTTTATTCTTAGCCTTCCTATTTCCATCAGAATGACATATTTTATTGGTTCTCAAACTGAAGAAACAACAAATTCTTCATCCTCTCTGGAGCATGGTCTTGTTAATGTTCTTTGAAACATGACATGTGTCATGGCCGTCAAACTGCAATGATCCCGTTTCTTCTGAAATAAGAAAAACGTCACTTTTGGCTCTCCTAATACAAAAGGAGAGTCATATTTTAGATAAGAGCTGCATGGCTGCCAAAGATGAAAGAAAAATGTTATTACTTTTGGAAATTTCATAATTACAGTTAATGATAATTTAATGAAATGACATTGTCTTCACCGCTATCACTAATGAAATGTTTGAGAGTGATAAAGCAGATCTTGTTAAATAGAGCGAAGTGTCTTGGGTGGAATAGCTTTGTGACAGCGGCCTGCATGTGCAAGTCTTGAATTCCTATTTTTGTTGCAGGAGTTTAAAAAAGAAGATAAAATGAAGGCTACATGGCAAATAATGCACATATGATGTATTTAAAGGCCTTCCACTAAGCAAACAATACTGAACTCCTGAATAGCAGGCTAATGACTGAGTACTGCTCCTTAGAAATGCTAACCCTTCATTAAAACACTTTCCTTGTTTTTCTTTGCAGACAAACCAGAGAACAAGAAACCCCACCAGACTTTTTTTATTTCTCAGACTATGAAAGACATAATGCAGAAATAGCAGCATTTCATTTGGACAGGCAAGTAAAACGAGTTTGCATTAAAAGAAAAGTGGAAATATTGTGATAAGTCTCTGCACTTGGCCAGCCCTGTAACTGAATTACTTTTAAAAGAGGGGAAAATTAAACCAATGTGGGCAAATGCCATTAATAAATGAAATGGCAGTTGATGAAAGGGTAGATTAATTGTTAGGAAGTGTGACTTGCTTTGGGAATGAGAAACCTGGCAATAAGTACTTCTCAGAAAGAAAGAGAAATTATATTGAAGGGAAGACGAGAAATGAATTTCCCCTGTGATCTTGAAGTGCGTATGGAGAGGACCCATCTCCCAAGGAATATGTCACATAAATGTAATGGGAGTCTGGCTCACCCCAATTAGCTCCAGAGCATGCAAATCCAAGCAAGGCATGGGGGGAATGGTGTAAGTATTCAGAGAGGAATAATTGAGATAGAGAGGGAGGTCTGGTTTCACAGCAAAAAGTTAGGGCTGTCCCATATCAGGAGCAGGCCACAAGATAGTGGGAAGGAGAGGGCAATGGCAGTGATCCCATACACCTGTTAGCTGAAAATGTCCCCTCGGGCAGAGGTAGTGCAGGGTATAGTGAATGCCCCAAGACTGGCAAGAGACTGCACTCCCCTCAGCCTACCTGGATTAAGAGTGGGAATTAATGATGAAGTATTAACACTATAGGTAGAAACCATGTTATTTAACAGGCTGTTAGAACTGAAGCATCTTTCACACCCTGGAGTGCCAAGAAATACCCTTTCAAAAGCTTGAAGCTTCAGATTATTTGGGGGGTAGTATTGCTGCTTTCTGGGTTGAGGTTAGGATGAGGAAAACTATCAGCAGTTGACTCAGGGTAGGTTTGCCATTAAGAGCCATGCTGGTCTGATTCTTCAAGGATGTTCCATATTTTATTGTTGTTGACCTTGGTGTCCATCCCTTCTGCTTTACATTTTATATTGCCATTTTAAGCAGATGGTGCAGTAGGAAAAAACCATTAATGGAGTTCCTACAGGAAGTAATGTTAAATATCCACACACTAAACAGAAAAAGCAGTTGCTACCCAATGTAGGTCTTACCAGCAGACAGCGGACACAGAAATACCACCTGTGGTGGGGCTTTGTATGGGGACTTTGCTCTTTTACTGTATCTAATAGCAATGCTTTGTAGGGAGTTTTTAATCTACTAAGGCAAGGAAGTTTGGAGTAGAAAAAGGCTCTTCACTCAGCCTTTGCCAGCGGGAAAATCTTTGGTCTCAGGAAGATTGTTTAGGTTGGTATAAGGGTATTAAAAGAGAGGAGCAGAAGCAAATAAATCAAACAATTACTAAGACTGTCAGAATAGAAAAAAAATAGATGGAGTTTATGGAAGAAAGAGGCTGAAATCCCATTCCTCAAGTCACTTGTGGTGAGCAAAGTGCATGTTATAACAATCCTGAAGTAGCACAAAGTCAAAAATAAGTTTCTACTATCTGGAATTTTATGTACCTTCACCTTTTTCATGGAACAGTGTGTCCTCATACTCTTCTGTATTTTGCATCTTCTCCATACAATGTAGGCAAGTCAGAGCTAATCATATTCAGGACATAATTTGTAATATATTATACAAAGGATTATCTAGTTTAAAGCTGATGGGCTTTTTACTCCTTGAAGACCACAGATAAATGTCCCTTCAGAGTGTAATGAGCCTTCCTAAAAACTATCACTATCATTACAGTTTAATCCTTTACATAAACTATCTCCTTTCTCTTCCAGGATCCTGGATTTCCGTCGCGTGCCACCAGTTGCAGGTAGACTGGTTAACATGACAAGAGAAATACGAGATGTTACTCGTGACAAGAAGCTGTGGAGAACATTTTTCATCTCACCAGGTAGTCTTCAAAAATAACACTATATTCTTTCTATCCTGCTGAACACGTACTTAAGGGAACGATGTGTAGATTGCTTAATTGCTCAGATATTTCTAATAGAACTGTCTTCTAGACCTTTGAATAAAAATAAATGTGGAGACACAGCCTACAAAGAAGATTTTATTGTTTTGAATTGAATGCCTTTTCCCCTTGACAAATTATCCACAGAGACAGGCTTTTATGTTCACAAAAGCAATGTATTCAACAAATGTTTTATGTAGAGCAATTTCTAAAGCAATTTCTTCTGTTACTCTCAGTTTACCCCAAATCTTATTACTTACCCATTACTTATTTGAACTTTTTTTTTCTACTGCAATGTGATCTGTCACTTCTGTTGGTCAGATGCATTTGTTTATTGGTTTTGACTGGAGGACCAAAACCTAATTTTCTCAGAGTCATGTACTTCAGGTTTTTCTACAACAGGAGTTTGAAAAAAACCCCAAGCAAATAGATGTGTAAGATACCCTGCTTCCAGCTCAGATTCTCCCCTGGGTAGAGGCCAGGGTAGGAATGACCTGAATTGTTCCCAGTCCTTGTTCTTGTTTTGCGGGCTGACCCCAGGAACCAACATCACTCTATTATTCTTTATTCTTTCACAACATCTCTTGGCCCTAGCCAAGGATGTAGCTCCACATGGTGGGGATTTTACAAACACAGGGTAAAATGCTGCCCAGCTCACCGGAATATGCAACTGGAATAGATAAAGATGGGCTAAGGATGAGAGAAAGTGATATCATCTTTGTTTAGCAGCTGGGATGCAGAGGTGAAGAAATTAAGGGTCTGAGTTAAGGCACAAAAACACAAGTATCTTCTTAGAGAAAGCATATATAGGGAAACGTTCAATTTAAAGCATGCAGCTATGTTCCAGTGAGTCCAACTCATATTATTTCAGCTGTGTGCAAATGTGCTTTGCTGAACTCAGGCTGTGACTTGTGTAACAGGCAATCTGGAGCAGAAATCTCTGGAGATCTCTCCCTCGCACTGTGTGTGATTGGCCAGAAGCTATTTATCCCTAAGTCAAAGTCCAAAGACTTAATTACAGTTAACTGTAGTTTGTTGCTGTTAGCCAGAAACCAGAGCCCTGTCATTGCAGAGCTTTCACTTTTAAAATGTTTATCACACTTGTGCGATCACCAATAAAGTCATTATTATGGCTGTTACTTTTAGCTTCATATTGATGTTCAGCTGTGCAGGACACAGTTGATCAGGCAGTTATTTATTCCACTAACTTCACTTGTAAAATACGTTACATAATTACATAAGGCTTCATCTTACACTGTATTATGAGTGCTCCAGTTTTACATGTACAGTTGTGGTGACTGTATGTGATGAAGGTATTTGCTTGGGTTTTTGTAGGCAAACAATCACACACAAAACAAGGCAAAAAAATCTTGTAACTTTATGCACACAAGGTACTTTGGCTCATTTGGAATATAAGCCATTCTACTCCTGTTCTAGCTAGTAAGACATGGATTAGTAGGTTTACTTGGTTTTTAGTCTTCCCAGGTTATATATCAAGACTTAGGGGTGAAGTTGAATGATATCTGAGAGGTACAAAACTGTACTCAAGTACTGAGCAGCTTACAGCAGCCAGAACAATGCAGAGTTAAGGCTGTTGGTTTGGATGAAGATCTTTATCTTGTAATTATGAAATTCCAGACATCTAGGGGATGATCCAAACATAATTCTTTATTCAGATTTATTTAGAGGCCTCAGATAAATTTAATTAAAATATTTGATTAGCTAATCAGGCTTTTTGGAGAACAAAACACTTAAGCAATTAATTTTCCTTTCAATTTTAATTTCCTAAATCAATATACTTTGCTTAAATCATGTTGGTTACTTGTCAGAGTTCTTCTTTACAAGTCCCTAATATAATTAGTTGGATTCTCATTAATATATGCCCAACCTCTGTCTTGTATTTCGTACTGACCTTAAAAGGCAGGCATTAATTAATGCTTAATGAAGAAGTAATAAAGTTCCTAAATTAAGCATTTAGAAACAAATTCCTAAACCTAGCAGGCAGCTCAAGCAGCATATTGAGGGTAGAAAAAGGAATAGGAGGGTGCTAGGATGAGCCCCATGGCCTGGGAAGTTGAAGATGGAGAGAGAGCAGGGGGAAGACTGGAACAGGCTAACTTGTTCCCTCTGGTAGATGAGAGACAGTAAATTCAGTTTGTTTTGGGGGAGAAATGGTTACAAAGCTGAGAAATCTAGGTATGATATATAGATATTTGTAAGTCTGTGCACCCACATTAAGCTATTGAGGCCACCCTGGGACTCCCTTTCAGGTGGCTGTGTCTCTGTATCTCCATCCCCAGAGGTGCTCAGTGACAATAGTCACAGGGATACATGGGGCCTGCTGCCAATGTATCCCTCACCATGAGCCCAAGGAGCACCAAATATAATGGATTTTACAGAAAGCTCTTCCCGTTGGGCTGGGAGACCACTGCTTGCAGTGGAAACCCTCAGAAGGTAAATATTGATGATGCTCATCAGTACACTGTGTGTACTCCCTGGACCAGCATGGCAGCATATTGGAAGAAGCCTCACTGCATTTTGATGCCTGGGCCATCTCACTTGTCCCATCTGGAATGGAAATCAGGGCCAGGAAGCTGCAGGCAGTTGTAGCTTCAAAGCATGCTGTAGAGCAGCCTCCTTTCTTCCACTGGAAAGTGGAAATGGCTGTGAATGGGCAGGTCAGTTGATGCATTAGGCTGCAATCAGAGAGAAAGCAGATTGCAGAAAAGTGCACTTCCAGGCAGTTTGGACTAAACATGAGAAATGGAATTAGGTCAGTAATTATTTAAATTAATTTTACATCCTTTGCAGCAGGGCACACTGCAGTAGCCCTGCTACTCTTACAAATGAATGGTAATTTGCTAGGAAAAAAAAAAGACATATTAATCATGTCAGCCTTCATTTTGGAAGTAATTGAGGCAGCAGCTTAAAGAAATCAATGTTACACAGCTAGTAAGCACTATGTTTTTGTTCATATTAACCAATTCCAAGGGATTATAGATTTTTTTTTCCCTCTCAGCAAACAATAGCAATTCTGAATTACCTATTATTTTGAGCAGGTAAGAGAAAGATCTTTTCATGCATTGCTTCAGTAAATAGTCAGGATTCTTTCCAGTACTCTAATTGCACAAGCTTGCTGAATGTCCTCTGTTAACAGTCATGCAAATCTCAGTAAAAGAATTGCTCTGCCAAGCAATTTGCTTTAAGGTATCTCCACTTGTTCCTTTTCTTCCTGAGAAGAATTATTGTTCAGCTATCAGGATGACACACAGAAAATGTGCAGATGAGTACACACACACTCTGGTTTTTAATAGTTGTGATTAGCTGGAGTTTCAACCACCAGACCATGATTTTTGCATGGATTTCATTATGAATTGCATCCATTCATCTTCAGATAATGAAAATTGGACATTTAAAACACTGCTTGGGATTCTCTGGCCTCTCTAGTGCTTTGGGGAAACAGTTTCATTTTTTAATGAAGCAGGAGTTTGCATGCTGCAAATCTGAACATTTCAGCATGTATGAACATCCCTCCTTTCTGGTTTGCCAGCACTGCTGCTGTTGCTGTTTCTACCCGCTCAGCAGGAACATAAATTTCTGGCTGTTGCTTCTTTTGCAGGTGTTCTTAGGGAGAGGGATATGTACAGAAACACCTCTACTGGATGAGAGAAGACCATAGGGGCTGGGCAATTTTAATGGGAGGAGAAAGACCACCCTCCAATAGAACTCATTTCCCCTTTCCTTCTTATTTTTGCCTTCAAAAGGCCAAACCCTGCTCTCAGCATGGGTTTGCTGGTGCAGCACTGGGCTTATGTCTGTAACTGTAATTTCACCCTCAGCCTGCTGTGCAGAATGTGGGTCACCTACTTAGGGTTTCAAAGAGACTTGCTACCGCACCTTGAAGTCTTAAATGAGAACTGTGCTTTTCTATATTTGGTACCATTTTCTTTTTCTGTTTTTTTGAGAAACCTTAAAAATGAATGTTTCCCCAGAGAATTCAGGCTGCTTCATCTCACTGCCTGTATAGAAGAACTAGGATAGACATATCAAGATGCCTGTTCTGTATCAATCAAAGCAATTAATTTCTTTAATAGAAACTTGAGATGCAGCATCCTTTCACCTCCACTACCCCAAGAAATCGGATGGGAGCAGTGGAGAGTAAGTACCACAGGTCTGGGACCACAGGGAAAGTAACAGCTGGCAGAAAAAGCTTTGCCATTGAAAGTAACTTCTCACTAAGGAATACAATTGTGGTTTTACAGCAAGTTTGCTGTCTTAATGACAAGACATATTTTACTGTAGCTCAGAGGACTGGACTCCTGTTGAAGGCAATGGGGGCTCTGTGGGAAAATCAATAGCTAGAGGAGCCCAGCAGGAATGGGAATGAACAGCCCGGCATGGTACAGGCAGCACACATGCTGGCTGTGTCACTGCAGCAGCTAATGCCATCACTGCCATAGCCCCAGAGCCTTCCTGAAGATTCATTTGGATACAAATGTGTGATTACTGTCAAATGATTAGTCCCAGTTGCTTTTGTTGACAATATGGAGCAGGGCTTCATTCTTCCTAATGTTAAAGTCAGAAGCGAACTATTAAACACAGAATTTATCTTCCTACTGTGCAAAATGCTGTGTTTAATATAATTCCTTTTTTGAAAGGTCAGATTTACATAGTGAGCAGCAGAGGCTGTGATAGCATGTGAGGGGCATTGCTGGTTATGGTGGCAGATAACCCAGCATTGGCTTCCAGCTGCCAGGTGGAAGCCAGGGCATAGAAACCTAGGACCAGAAATTGTCTCAGGTGATCAAGATAAATATGCTTGGGTTCCCTCCCTCCACAGATGAGCAGGTGATGCTGACACAGCCGAACTGAAGCACAAGCAGCTTCAATTCAGTGAAAGCATGAACTCTCACTGAAGCACAAGGGAGAGCCCTTCCCACCACCTGAGGAATAAGGGAGCTCTATATTTCCTAACTCTTCTGTGCTAACCTGCAGCAAGCAGTATTTGTATATGTTTTCTTATAAATCATCTCTTATGGCAGCCTGGCACTCCTTGAAATACTTTGTCTGCAATCATTCCTTCTAAGAGTATAAATCACAGATGATTTTCCCTAGTTTTTATTGGCTGAGAATATCCCAACCTTCTTGAAGGTCCAGTATGATCCTCCCATTTGCAGGCCATCTGTAGCTGGCAGTGCTGCCCACAGTGCTTGGACAACTCTTTGGTTTCATCCTGAATTATGGAAGAGGTTCAGAGGAATCTTGAAGCCCTCCTGGTTTATGCCAGGATGATCAAAGGCAGAGCTGAGGCACCTGTGTTAGCCTTGCAAAAGCTACGCCAAGTCCATGCTGTGATAGCATTTTTGGAAAGGAAACCCATAAGAGGTTATAAAGTACAGGGCAGAGTGACCAGAGCTTGCGTTAGGTTGGGTTTGTCTAGATGTTGACTTTACACTTGATTCTAAAATGAGCAAATCTGAAGGAGAGCCACTGAGATGGTCCTGGAGCTCGCGCATCTAATGAACAAGTTAAAACTGGTGGTTTTTCACTGTCCTGAAGCTGCAGCTTGGACCAGAGGCCTCCAAGGTCTCTTCCAGCCCAAGTTTCCCTAACTCTGATTGGTTTTTTTTCTGCATGCAATTTGTAAAACGTTCTCAAAACTTCATTTTCAGAGATATGTATTACTGAGTTACTTAAAATGGAAAATGAGTGGGGCTTCTGTTTAGACATTATTAGGTGTATTATGTGATGAACAGCAACAAGGCTTGTGTTGGTGTTCATAGGAAATAGCTAAGTGGCTTACTGGCCAAAGACATGGTCACTTCTTAGCTCATGAGAAGTCTCAAGCTACTGTTCTTTTAATTAAAATGTTAAGGGACCAAGTATGCCTTGTATGTAATGGAAAGCTTTTGAGAGAATTTTTAAGGATATTCTGCATGCTAAAACACTTAAAATTACAAAATTAGAAGTACAGTCATGCTGAGTGCTCCCTTCCTTCCTTTTGTAATTTCTGGTCTTCATTTTCTTTCCTGAAACGATTTTCTTTTAGTAATTGTCAACAAGGTTTTTGACCACAGGGTAAGTATTTCTGGACTGAGTCAGGATATATTTAACGAGTATGAGCCAACCCTGTGAATGTAAATATACAGTTTGGGTTGGAGCTGTTCCTGAGCACAGATAGATGGGTGGTCCTTATGAGTCAGTCACAGCAAAGGGATTTGAAAAGGCTGTCTCCACAGTAAAGTAATCACAGTTTAATGGACAAATCTGATAGCCATCAATAGAGGTTTGGAAATGAAAAGCTGAGAGAAACTGTCTAGAAGTAACACATCAGTCTTATAGTCCAATTATAGTAATTCTATGCTCAGCAGTCAGTCTCAGATAATACAGCTAATTAATATAATCAAAAACATCACAAGACCTTATAGTTTTTCTGTATTCTCCTGCTCCTCCTTCCCCAATTGCAGCTCTTTGCTGTGCTTTTCCTTCCCTTCTGTGATCTCCAGAGCACTGGGGCCAGGCTTGCTCCCTGTCCCCTTGACTCACTGTCTCCCTTGCATTGCCCACCAGCAGTGTACCATCTCCACCAGGCACTTTGCTGGCCACAGGTCAGGTCTGGGCAGGGGGGACATCACAGTGATGCACAGGGTGATGTGGTGCAGGGCATCGCTGTGATGAAACCCCACCAGCTCACCTCTCCAAGCCATGGGTCTCCTGTGGCAGGCAGAAAATTCACCAGCCCTTCCTGCCTCATTTATGCTGAGCCTGCCCAAAGGGAGATCAGCTCAGAAGCAGTATTTGAATTTAGAGGCCTTGTGGGGAATTAGGAAGCAATGTGACTTCTCAGCTTCATGCATAACCATAAGGAAAGGGCACTGTCTTCCTTTAATGACATTTTATGTGCATAAAGCAATGCCGAAAGAGTTGTAGCACACTGACTAGAAGATCAGTGGTGTGCTCGTATTCTTGTTCATATTCAAATATTGGGACTGGGGGATGAGCTGATCTCTCCCACCACCAGTGAATTCACATGTGAAGGGTGTTCTTGTAAAGAAGTGGTTGTTCCTGTTGGTACAGAAATATGTGGTGCCAACTTTGGGGAGGTTTTAAAGTAACACATGCTCCAAAACCTGCTGCAAGTTCTTTTTGTGTGGTTGTTGGAGTAACGTGATGTGTGGAGGAAGAAATTTGTGTCCGGGATGTGTGCTGACAGAATTACATCTGTGCTATTTCCACCTTCCACACATACCCCCACATGAGCCTTCATGGTAAATAATTCTCCTTAGTAAAACTGCTATTTCTTGTCATACCAGCAAGTAAATGAATGAAACATTGTTGTCTGTCCTAAATGAGCCAAGAGTTTGAAAGGTGACTTAATTTTGGGCACGTGCCACTTGTTCAGCTGTGGGATTTGGGGTTCCAGCCTGGCATAAGAAATAGTCCCAAAGGATGTATCAGTCTGGGAAAATGAAAGGAGAAGGGAAAGGATAAAAAAAAACCCCAAACCCTTACATTTGTTTTTTTGAATATAAATAGACTGGAAATAGTCAGAGAGAGCTCAGCACAGGGTATGATCCCAGCCACTGAAATGAATGTCTTTCTAGTGGTTTCTTCTCAGTGGAAGAAAACTATGTGTGGTAGCAGGGTTTTGGGTCTGAGATTTATTTCTGCTCATACAAACATCAGTGATTTTATGAATTCTTGAACACTAATTTAAGCGTAGGTTTTAAAACTCTTTTATTTTCCAGCCAACAACATCTGCTTCTATGGGGAATGCTCCTACTACTGCTCAACAGAGCATGCCCTGTGCGGAAAACCAGATCAGATCGAAGGGTCTCTGGCTGCTTTCCTACCTGATTTGTCTTTAGCTAAAAGGAAAACCTGGAGAAACCCTTGGAGACGTTCCTACCACAAGCGCAAGAAAGCAGAGTGAGTAGTGTTGAGCAAAGGGCTTGCCAGCTGCAAAGGGCAATAGGGAAATACAAAAGTGCAGTAGTTCCTGCCCTTGCCTGATCTAAAGCATTGAGGCTTAGGAGAGCATCTGCATTTCTTCACCTGGTCCAGCTTCTGGGAAGGAACAGCGTACTTACACTTGCAAAGAGCTCCAGCTTATGGTCCTGAACCTGAAAGGACCTTCAATGGCATAATTCCCTTGTGGGACAGATATCACCAGTGGCTTTGACAAGATGCCATGGGACCTGCCCAAGTCCTATCAAAGGGAGAAAGATTCACTGCTATCAGCAGTCCTAAACAAAAGTCTCAGATGTTTTCATCATATGACTGATGGTGCAGCTGGTTTCCTAAATCTTGAAGCTATTAGCCAGATCGTTTTGAGTCTTGTGATTTTCTTCCTTTTTCATCAGTCAGTCTTTGTCAGTTGCCTGCATTACTGGAAGCAGCTTTCAAAATCTGCTGCTGCTACTTGACCCTGTCCTCAATCGAACATGATACAACTAGATGTTTGCAAAATAACTTTTTTTTTTATTACTCAGTAAGCTTTGTATGTCACATAAAATATCAAAACATTGGCTTTTCCAGATGGGAAGTTGATCCAGATTACTGTGAAGAGGTTAAACAAACACCCCCGTATGACAGTGGGACCAGAATTCTGGATATAATGGATATGACAGTTTTTGATTTCCTAATGGGTATGTTTCATCTCTTTCAAAAATTAAATGCAACATTTGATTAGAATAAGAACTATTTCTTTCTACAGCGTTCTGCATAGCTCAGCATTTTGCTAAAGCATGGCTGAAGCTGAATTTACTGTATGTGCTGTTCTAGGTGATTATGAGAAAATGCAGATTTGCATGGTTATGTATTCCCATCAGTGAAGATTAAAGGAACAGAGATGTTCAGAAATGCCGAGTGATGATGAGGGCAGGTCAGGCTAGTCTCCTTCACAACAATTAAGGGCTTCATAATTTGCTTTAGTGAGTGTTTTACCATTGTTGTGTATAGCTCCTGGATGTATATGCAAAGTCTATTCATTATCGTCATATTGTTTTCTGGCTGCAGTAGTATTCACTGCTATTTGCTCTATATAAAATGTCAGAGGGAAAAAAATACAAGAGGTGTTGCTTTGTCACAAAAGCAACTCTGGTATGTATCAGGAAGGTTTTTTCTGTTTATTAACCTGATTGGAATAAAATACATTATTAACAAGCCGGTGATAGCGACCTATTCCAAACTTACTCAGTGGTTAACATCAGGACATTCTAATACACGACAAGTTCTGCTGCAATTATAACCTGTAAGAAGCCAACATACATACTTGATCCTTGGACACATGTCAGCATGGACATATCCTTGGCCATTGCCAGTGCTGAGATTTCTGCAATAGGCAGCAGCAGGACAGGCCAAATCACAGCTCAGGAACCATATGTGGCATCTGTAAGTGCCTCAAGACCTCCACCATTCATAGCCTGGCACCAGTGCTCTGCACATTGATCTTAAAAAGCAGATCACATGTCTGCCTGTCATGGGTGCTCAAAGAGAGCTGTTCAGGTCTACCACTGCAGTAGCATCCTGATCCATATGTTAGAGCCATAACATTGTTTTGGCTTTTCAGGCAGACAGAACTTTGGACAAAGTTCTTATTAGAGGAAAAAACATTACGTTTAGTCGTGGTTCAAAAAGTTTAATACAATACTGGCAAGCAATAATATTAATATAATATGGATTAACATCCCTGCTTGAAGGATTCATTTTCCTCTCCCTAAGCTAAGCCTCACATCCAGTATGTGTACCATGGCTGCCTTCCATGCCATACTGACACACGGCTGGAGCAGCAGGGCTCATTTGCACCAGGAAACTCTGCTGGCTTAGGACACAGCTACCTTATGGATGACCAGGCTCCCCAAACAGTTGAGATGCCATCATACTTGAGAGGGATTTCCTTGTCATACCCTAGGAGGGGTTGCTGGAAGGTGGGACGATTGGCTTTGTCTTCTGATAAGTCCTCTAAAGCTTAAGTAAAAAAGCTACAGAGAGCTTGAAAAGCTTCCAGAGGCGTAACAGCCCATCTTCCACTGTCAAACACTTTGGGATTTCCACCAAAGAAGTAAATGAGCTCAGTAAAAGTATTGCATTCTCTGCCCCTCAGAGCTTTGAGGAGTGCTGGGCTTCCTCCTGAGCCATGGCTTTTGTATTGCCCTGACCTTCAGGCTCAGCAGCAAGCCAGAGTGAGAAAGGTCTTTTTTTTCTCTCTTTATTCCATAGGTAACATGGATCGACATCACTACGAAACGTTTGAGAAGTTTGGAAATGACACTTTTATTATCCACTTAGATAATGGAAGAGGGTAAATACCTTTAATAATCTTTTTGGGGGGAGGGGAGTGGAAATTAGTCTTTAAAACAGCCTTTGTCATGTTCTTGCTGTTATCTTTGAATAGGTTTGGAAAATATTCCCATGACGAACTTTCCATATTGGTGCCTTTAAACCAGTGCTGCAGGTAAGCCTCACCTCTGGAGTTGTTTCCTATTTTATACAGTTGTTCCCACTAATAGGACTGAAGCGTTCAAGTTAGTCTTTCATTGCATACCATGGAGAGGCAGAGATGTTATGATCCCGCCCAGAGACCCTAACCCAAGCTGATCCTTAGCATTGGCACTAGCAGGTTAAGTGCTTTTTTGAGATTAGGACCTTGCAGGAGCATGGCTGTGAGCTGCTGTGAGAGAGGCTTTAAGACAAAATACATGTCCCGTGGAACCCAAGTGGCAAAGCTTAGTCCAGCTTGTTCAAGTGCTTCACAGCAGCTTTTCTCAGGGCCCATGACCAGGATTTTCAGGTAACATTAGAGTTTCAGCTTAGCACAACTGGGACACAGGATGAGCTCTGTGGCTGTGGGGGCTCTAGGTGCTTCTGCAAGGTGAGCTAGCAGGATCCCCCACTGCTGTCTCCCGTGCCCCAGCTCAATGCCACGTGTGTCATGTGTGTCATTGCCAAGATGGACATGTCCATATGAATGCTGCTCTGGATGCAGTTGGTGCTGTACCCAGCCAAGGAACAAGAAGGCTGTCTGCACTTGGCTGTAGAGCTGTACTCCAAAACCTCTGCTCCTCAAAGGGCTCCTAAAGGTCACTGACCAGATGACTGCCAGCTGCTCATTAGGACTGTGTCAATGCCTGGTTCTCATAATTTCAGATCACATAAGGTTTTTACACTATTACTGCTATGCTAACTATAAGCCTTTTAGCCCCATCAAGATCAATAGTGAGAAAAGCACTAATTTGCTTTTTTTTTCCTCTTTTTTCTCTTAGAATAAGGAAGTCTACCTATCTGCGATTACAGTTGTTAGCCAAGGAGGAATACAAACTCAGTCTCTTGATGAAGGAATCTTTACTAAAAGATAAAATCGCTCCTATTCTCTACCAGCCTCACTTGGAGGCAATGGACAGGCGGCTGCGGATTGTCCTCAAGGCTGTTAGTGACTGTATAGAAAAGGATGGTTATGACAATGTGGTTGAAAATGACTTTAACACTGATGTTAACACTGTTACGACTGAGAGGTAGTGAAATCGCAAGACTACTTTTTTACCAGCCAAGTAAAGAAGATTCAAAGAGGAAGATAAAAAAACATAGAGTCTTGCAAAAGACTGTGTATGCCATTTTGTGAATTCAGTGAATTCAGAAATGAGATATAATTGTTCCCAAAGTAGGTAAAGTGTAGACTCTGCAAAGGATTAGTTCATTAAGAAAAATAAGTCTAATGTGATGCTTTTCATTAGTTCCTAAAGAGAGATTATGGAAAGATTCAGAAAATACTCAGATCATTGACAGGCAACAGTCTAATAGCAAAACACCTCCTGTCCTTTTTTGTATAGAAAGGAGGCCTTTACTTAATATTTTGTATTTATATATGGTATATCTATGAAACCCCAGACCTACCTACCAAATTTAACTGAGAGGGACAGCATAGTTTTGTGACTCACACTGTGGTGACAGTCCACTTAGTATTTTGTGTTAACCCTTTAAGTGCTCTAATCCACTGTATCTTATTTGAATTGAATGCTTTTTATTTTCTCCAGCTACACAGCATTTAAAGGGTTAAGGCACTATGAACTTTTAAAGGCAAAAAAATAATAATAATTATAATAATTATAATAATAATAATAAATACAGTGGTTACCAGAAGGGAATTTCACTAATTGTGCATTGACAGGAATACTTGAATGTTGGTTTTACAAAGTGATGTAAAATGACAAGTTGTACTATTTGTCCATAAGGAGGTGGCAGCTTTTATCTTTCTAGACTATCATAGCTAAGCTGCTACTTTTCAACTTTGCTTTTGATAGTTTTGTGTAAATATATACATATATGGGTAAAAAGCTGCTTTCAGCAGCTCTAGGCTTACTTTTGCAGCATTTTTGTGGAATTGTTTGCAACGTGGTAAAAGTGCAATAAAGATATGGCAAAATGTGTAGCCATTGTGTCTAAATGGATTAATTTTTCACTGGAAATCTTGTTCAGAGCAAAGCTGTGCACACCAGCCACCTATTCCAGAAGTAGTTGTTTAAATTGTCATCCCCTTTTGTAGCAATAGCAAATGGAGCTGAAGTGATATTGGTGATCAATGTACATCACAACTCCGATAAGGACTAATGTGTTGAAAATGGCTAATCTTCCTTACAAAAGCATTGTTTTGACTATCTTTTCAGCATCCTTTCCTTTTGCAGTTATAGCTGGAGAAACAAGCTGTAGAGCAACACCTTGAAAAGGTTATGGCTAGACATGCTGCCCAGAGGATTTAGATACATCAGTGCCTCTGACTGGGGTAGAAAATCCCTTGTGCTACCCAGAAAATCTCAGCCTAAATTATTTAGAAACACGGTGTTCTTAACCAGATAGTTTTGAATCATGTTCAGCAGAGTTCATGTAATGTGTGTGGAGACTTTCAGCCCAAAAGCAAGCTATAAATTGAACAAGTGGCTGCATTTGACTTGTGAAAACATGGCGTGTGGTACAGAAGGAATCCCTCATTGATCTTTTGGGTGAGGAGAGAATTTATTATGACAATATTCATTACAACTATAATTCAAAACTGTCATTTGTTTCACCTTATGTCTTCTCAGGGATTTATAAACATATACTTTAAAAGCGTGTAGCTGGATAGACTAAAATGTAGGCATCTCAGCATATTAAAATTATGAATGAGAGAACAAGCTGCTATATCATCTCATTTACTTCTTAGGTTGATATTGCTAAAATAATACATCTTTTAGTATCTTACTGCCCATTTCAAATTCCCATGACTCACATACATAGCATACAAAGACAACAGAACGTCTCAGATTATACAACTGTCCATGAACTTGGAAAGATTCCGTTATCCTGGGGCTTTTTTTCACTTTCCAAGGCCCACCTGTTGTAGTAATGATGTTCTCTATAATGCAACACTTGCACTGCAGCTCTCTCTTTCCATTAGCCAAAAAAAACAAACCCAAACTACAGGATTGTAAAAAGGTGACATGAGTGACATTATCCTTGCTTTATCCTCAATGCCTGGCAGTGGTTTTCCTGCAGGTGCAGCTTTTTCTCGCTTTGAAATTGTGCCAGGAGAGCAGACAAGGGCTATAAAATCACCTTCCCAGTGCAGCTCTGCTTTCTTCTCCTGGGGTCAGGTCAGACACAGGCTCTGGGTCTGCAAACCAGGTTTTCTTATGGAAAGCAGCACTTGGCAGCCTCTTAGCTCAGAGAGGAGCAGATACAGACAATGGCATCAGGTACACTTTGAAGGTGCCTTTGACAGAAGCAGCTTGTTTTGGGGGTCCTTGTAGGGGGGGCGCAGCAGGTTTGGCATGCAGAGGTCATGCACTTCAGCATGCACGTGTGACAGCAGATTACTGCAGTGCAAGACAGTGGCTCTGAAAGGGCTGTCACTGTGCATTAGAGCAGTAATCCATGAGGTAAGGAGGATTAGCATGATGTGGTGTAACATCTCTTTAGGAGTCCTACATATTTACCAGACAAAAAGATTTGCTCTAAGAATATAAATAAATGTCAGAATCCAATTGGTTTGTCTCCAGGTCTTGAAAAATGGGTGTACCAACAGCACCTAGACAATAATGTACCACGAAATCTGCAGTAGTCTATCAGGGCATAATACGTTCAGCACACTAAATATAGTATGCACAATAAATAACAGATAAAAATAGATAACATACTTCTAAAAGCACCTAAATCCAACTGTATCTGACAGCCTAGGGTAGCTTACTGTATTCTCCTGTGTAATTCAGATGAAAGCCTCATTTTGTTTTGCTGTTTTTCTGTTCTTTAAGCATCAAAGGAAATTCATACAAATTAAAGGAAAAAAGCTCTCATTGCTTTAATCAGATATCCTTGTTGTGATCAGCAGTACTGGGCAGAGCCTGTAATGTATATACAAACTAGAAGCCTGAAGGAGATTGCAATGTGAGCAGCAGCAAGAAGCATTGTGTAGGAGGAGGGAACCTGGGATTTCAGCCTGACTGTTGCCTTTGGGTGCTGAACTGAAAATGAACTCATGTGGCTGTTAAAGGGAGGAGTACCCAAAGGCCTTTCTGGTTCCTGCTAGTGGATCTGTACATGGTACCTGTAGGTCTGAGGGGGAATGTCCTGCTTCCTTCCATTGCGATGGCATTGTCCCCTTAACACACCCAAAATCCACCTGAAGACTGTCCTTATGTTCAAGGCTTTTGTGGCCCCAGCATTAGGGTGATGAGTTTTGAGCTCGATATACAATAGGGCCTGGATAATTTACATCCTGATGGAGCAAATTTTGTCCTACTAGTGAATGTATGACCACAAAATTAGTTTCCAAGATATTATTCCAAAAACAGCTCTTCCTGTGGACTTTCTTGTAGTGGTTATTTACTAAAATCTTCAGGGGTCAATATGCAGAAATGAATATGCATAAGAGAGATTCTTTGTAAACTGAGTGTTTAAGGGAAATGGTGAATTGCCTGGGACAAGTTTTCACATGGAATTTCAAGTTATAACCTGTTAGAAGCTGTTGGGTTTCTTGAGAATATTTTTTATGTTTAAAGTGATTGATAGGTAGCCTCCAGCCATGACTCAGGCTCTGACCAGATCAAACTGAATTATCTGCTTGCTTCCACATTTGCATCAGTAACGTACCAATCCAATGCTTTTGGGGGCTATCTGGAGAAAAAATGAAAAGCAATTCAATTTGGTGGGTCAAGAGACCTAAGAATTCAGGTCAGATCAGCTTCGGTCATGGGTAAAAGTGAAGCATAAGCAAAAATAAAGCTATTGATTTGGCAGTAGCAGTACCTCTTCCTGTAATGCAAAGTCAGAGCAGAAGTGCGTGTCTAGAGGTTGTCTTCAAGATACTGCTCCATCTTTTTAGAGTTATCAAACACTTTTCAAAGTTTTATATTTATGCAATTTTGATGTAGTTGAAGAAGAGAGTTGGGGCAGGATTTTGGGAATTTCCACATTTGTATCCACTCAAGTATATGAAGACTGATGTGGTGGGGGATCAGCTCCTCTCTTTCAAATGACCTTCATATGCAGTCAGCCCCTGTCCCACCAGAATGTGTTGTGCCTTGGATCTTGCTCAGATATGGGCCCAAATCCAGCAGTTTGCAGATGGAACTGGCAGCTGGAACTGAAGCAGAATATCTCAAAATTGGAGGTTTTAGATCAGAGCACTCACAATTTCTATAAATGTGGGAATCTGGGTCACACTGTACTTTGGCCTAATGAATGGCTTTAAGATCCCCACATAAATTCCTCTGCCACTTCTTCTTGAAAGGTGCTCAGTGATTGACAGAAAGATGGACAAAACCACCTACATGCTTTAGTTGACCCTGACATAACTTCAGAATACATCCCAGGGTGGCTCAATATAGATCCTACCCAAGAGACAGACAATTTAAAATCTCATCCCTCCAAGTGCTGGTTCTGTACTAATGCCAGCCCAGTGTCACTCCAGAGGTGGCTGCTGGTGTCTGCTGAAATACAGTGATCTCTGCGCATCCATGTCCCTTGCTGGAGCACCTGGATGCCTGCAGAAGGTGCCATAAATCAAGCAAGGACTACAGTCTGCATGCATCTTCTGAATCCTTGTGCACAGCTAAATGACAAATGAAAGTTAAAGCTGTCAGCATATAGTAAGCAATTCAGCTGAGGAAGCCCAAGACAAAGCCATAACAACAAAGGCAAGTTGGTAGTCAAATCCTTTCTTGCAGACGCTGATACTTAAGCCAGGAGCAGTATTTATTGCTCTGATCTCAGGCTGAGCTTTGGAAATAGGGGACAAATCCTCTTCTGATTTGTAAACTAAGCAAATCAGGCTGTCCAAAATTGCAAGCAGATTTCCTTCTAGCGTATCCTGTTTAGTCCTTCACCATAACAATTTGTGCAACCTCTTAGAGTAGCACCAGGAGTCTTTGCCACAGGCAGCACATTATAAATAGTGACGATAAAAGGCTTTTCTGGTTAGTCCATTGAGTGAAGTTTGCATTGTTTTGCAGATCAAATCAGAACCCTTTCTGCTCATTTTTAAACAACTCCTTCCTAATCAGTGAAGTCAGCAAGAGTTTTACAGAAGCAGAATTTAGACTCATTATCTTCTTTCACTGCCCCATTTACAGATAAATAGTCTCTCTGACTTTCTCATGGCTTTCTTAGCTATAAGCTTACATAATTTATTATTATTGTTTATCTTTCCTCTATATTTCTAGCTGTTTGCTTCACTGATTTGCACTGGATTTCCATTTTTAATGGATGCAGGTTTTGCCTGAATAATCTCCAAGAGTCATTATTTATAAATTGAGGCATCTATAGCCAAGTCTTTGCATTGTAATTGGAGTTTTGTTTAAATTTGGGAAGCGGTCTTTAGATTCAACTGTTTGTAGTAAGATTCCTTACATTGATCATGCCTACAGAACCCTCGCTGTTTGACACATCTAGTAGACTTTTATAGGAGTTTGTATGATAATTCCTGTGAAATCACTTATTCCTCCAAAGCCCATTTGTGAGAGCTGGAGCAAGTGCTTTACCCTCATTGTCCATCTGAGGGCTATATTTGAGAACATCATCTGTACTATTTGTTCCTGCACAGATTAAGACCCTGCCTCTGTATGTGTAGAAAAGCCTTGCTGAATTTTGCTCCTTAAACTCAGTATAGCAACCCCTTCTTTTCTTCATCAGAAGGGACTGCAAGCGTTGAAGGCACAAGCAACCCACTTGTCTGGTGTAAGAAATAAAACAGTTGTTAGTGAATCAGTACCTACACATCCTTCTGGCTCCACTTGTTATCCTGATAGTTGCACTAAAAGTGGTATTTTGATCCTTCAGCCCTGCTCTACAGAGTTTGGAGGGGGTGGTTCTGCCATGGTAGCTGTTCTGCCTTTGTGGGTTGGCAACAGATAAAGTAAAAATAGTAACTAGAAGTTTAGGTGAGTCTCCCTGTTTTCTGGTTGTCATAAAGGCTCTTGGCAGCTGTTAAGAGCAGGGTAAGAAAGAGGAGTCTGTTGGCTATCTTCAGATTTGATGCAGGAAGTGGAAGGAAGCTCTTTTCTCTGAGGAAGCCAAGGCAAAGTTAGAAAACCTGTGTTGTGACTCAGGTTTAAATGACAGATCAAGTGAATAAATAGGTTCATAGTGCTCAGGATGTATGGTCCCCGCAGTGGACTTTTCACCTCTTAAACAGGCAACGGCAGAGCCATCCCACAAAGACTAAGATGAGTATTTTCCTGTTAGAAGACCTGACCTACTGAGACTTATGGAAACCTTCCCAGTGGTTTCAAGTTCTTTGGATCCAGCCCAGAGCAGCTGCGGAGGACCAGTGGTACAGAGCTGCTCTCCTGAGCTTCTGAGAAACACCCTGGAAATAAGGATGTTAAAAATTAAGAGAGATTAATGGTTGTACCAATGCTTTATTTGACCTCATGGTTCCAGGTTAAAGAGTAACCCCTTTGCTGTTTACATGGGCTCAGTTTTGCAACAGGTGAAAATAAATATTGGGTACCAAGGCAGAAGACTAACAAATCAGAAGAAAAAATACATGGACTATACAGTCCCGTGTAGTCTGCAAAGAGGATACAAAGCAGCTGGCAGACTGCTGCATATTTATGAGAGCATCTCACACATCCTCACTCTTATTAGAGCATCCTACCTCAAGCCTGTCATGCTTGATTAGCACTTTAACAGGTTCAGGCACTTACTTAACCAGGTCTCCACACTTTGCACCCCAGACTGGATGATTCAGATGTCGAGTGCTGGTGACTCGCAGGTGTGTTGCCTGTCTAATAGCATCCACAGCAGCCTGAGATTCCATTCCCTTTGCATTCCCCTGTTGCTAGAAACCAGTTAACTGACTGGTTAGGCATCACTTCAGCCAGGCAACAAGCTTCTTGCTTCATCAGCCTTCAAATGCTTTTGAGCATTTCACCTAAACCTGCACAACAGAGAGCTGTGGATTGTCTGTGCTACTTGGCCATCTGAGGCCCAGTTGTTCAGTTTTCAGCCTTCAGTGCAAAGCTGCAGAGGTACCAGGAATAGTGGTCTCTCACTGCAACAAACACTGGTGTAGTTGTCCAGATTGAGTCAGAATCCAAATAAGTTTTAAAAGTTATATAAAATAAGGAAATACAATTAAATAGGACCACTATTTAAATAAAGAGGTCAACATGCACCAGTATCAGTTTTAAAAAGCAGCTCCTACTTCCACAGCTTCTGTGTTGCATATGCACAGTCTGCATGCCCAGTCTGCATGCCCTGTTCCCCTATTGGCATGCATAAGTGAATGTCTAGCTTTTGCTGTAAATGTAGTCATTAGAGGACTGCAGCAATCATGCTGGTTGTGAGCAACACACACTTACAAACATCATCTGAAGGAAAATACCAGCTATAGCAGTCTGTTAGGAAGTGGTACCAAGCATCTCAAAACCTATGAGCTGGTGATATGTTCCTGGAAAACTGTCCTCATTTCAGTGTTCAGAGGTGTTGGTGCACATCATGCAGTTGTGGAGCAGGTTTTGGCAGACTGTGGAAGTGATAAGCGTCATGCTATAGATACGCATCCTATAGGTGCTCTCCTGATGGCTTTCTAGCATCTGAATTACTTTGAAAAATAATGTATTTTTAGAATTATCCTCTGAGTCATTGAAGGGGAAAGTAAAAGCTCATAATTTAGTTCCTTGAGTAAGAAAAGTTGCTTTTCTTTCAGGAAAGGATCATGTCCGAGTTCCAGATTCTTGAGTGGAGGCTGATGTATGTTGCCTATGTTTATCACTGCTGCTTTGGACTTTGCTCAGTGTAGGAAACCATGATGTGCCAAAATGCATTTGGAAGTGCAGCTAGCAGCCCCTTGTCTTCCTGCAGCATGGATGTGGGGGAAGCTATATAAACTCCCTCCCCTGCATTTCTCAAGGCAACTGTCCAAAGGCATTTTTTTCTTTCTCTCTTTCAGTGAATGTACTATGGGGAGCTGCATTTTCTTCTTTCTCTGCAATATGTTCTAATTTATAGGATGAGATTTGTGATAATTGAGTTCAGAGCTGAATGCTGAGCCTTCTTCGTATCCCCTGGGGTTTTCCTGGGAACAAGATGGTTGCCCAGTATGCCTCAGGCAAAAAATAATGAATGAATAAATAAATACATGAATAACAGCATGCCTCATTTTGCCTATCTCAGAGAGGAAGCTAATTCTTTAAGTATCAGGAATGTGTTCATTATGCAAAATGGCAGAGCAGATGCACATATTCATAATAAGTATATTAAAAATCTCATTTTAGCTCCTAGAGGACAAGTGCAAGTGCAAAATAAGGTGCAATTATATTTATCTTCCCACCTATGGTGTGCTCTCATTTGAATGTGTGTTTGTTTGAGCTGGTTGCATCTAGAAGCATGGAGTTTGCTGTGATTGGAAAAACAAAATTATTATGACTACCAGCCTATGATACTTTTTATCAAAGGCTGGATCCAAGGTCCCTGAATTTACTAAAAAGGCCCTTTTGAGTCCAGCTGGCTTTGCATTCAGGCAAGGTCTGGTCTCTTGCCCAGGGAGTGCTAAGTTTGTGCTAATAGCAATACAAAAGAGCAGAGGACACAATACAAGGGGGGCTGTTTGGCATAACTATCATTTAATCAAGTGAAAATGATGAACTGATAATTGGATGTCCTTGCAACTACTGCACAGAGCCAGTGCCCTGGGTAGGGTCCCTTTCATACAAAGAAATAAATCAGACAAGTAGTCTGCTGTGGGCAGAGATTAATCTTTGGCATGAGCATGAACAATAGTGGAAATAAGTGTTGCTCATGAGACCATCTGTCTGTGCCTGACTGCAGTAGTATGCTTGGTACTTGCAAATAAAAGAAGATGCTCTTTCCTACCCTTAAAGTAGCATTAAAGACTGTGGAAGTTCTATATGCTCAGTTTGTTAAGAGGCTGTAATGATGAAAACCTGACTGAGCCTAAGGCATCTACTTCAATGGTATTTTTATATGCTTTCACTTCAGCAACATGAAATAAAGGTGGAGATACAAGACTAAACCCAAACAAGGACAGGGACAATGGGAAGAGACCTGGAGAACTTCCCTACCCAGGCAAGGAAGATGGACAAAGTCTTCCACTGGAAATTCAGCAGCAGGAGTATCCTAAGATATATTCAACATTCTTTCTAATTAACAGTAAAAGTGGGATTTGTGTTCTCCAGAAATCCCAATCCCTGCACGATCTGGGAAAGTGTTACCATTTTTTGAGAAATTAAACAAAGTAGCTATGAAAAATAGCACTGCAAGGACCAAAAGTCAAATGAATAGTAAAGGAAAAATTTTCTCTCATGCAATTAACAAGAACATGAAGAAAATGCTGGAAATGTTCATAAACAAAACCATTTCTTAAAAAGTGGCTTTAAAACATATTAACTGGAAACTTATTCTCTGTTCTTGCTTATTCCTGCCCAGCCAGTTTGGCTGTAAGGCTGCAGTAATGATACTCTTAGAGTACTTGCGCAGTTTCTAGTACTGCCCTTTGTGATGGGTATCTGTCACAGGTGGTTTTATTCAGCTACTGAAGTACGTACTAGCAAAGCATGTATTTTGTCTGGGGATTTTTTTACCCCTTTTAACAAATCCATTACTCTGATTCCACTGAAGAAAGCAAAGCCTAAGAAGAAGCATTTCCATGTTAGGATCAAAGCAGCAAGCAACAGGGTTTACACAGCCCCTTTCTTCTGCAGGAGCACAGTACATAACCTTGGAGAAAGCTCTGTCTCCTACACAGATGAATTCTTCCTTTACAGACAACTATTTTGCCAGAGGAATGGAGCCGCTGCTTGCCTATTCCAGGGTACTATGTAATATATGTCAGCTGAGAATCTGCTTCTCAAGCTTTGGCAAGCCAGGATTAATTGCAAACAGTTTGGCACTGCAGGTTCCCACTTGGCTGCGTTTTTTCAGTCACATATTACATGTAATCTGAAGCCAGCTCTTTTTCCATATTTCTGTTGTACAAGCAACAATGATTCTTTACGTTTTTTCCTCTCTCAAGCAAACAAGTTAATAACTACATTTGCTGTTCCATTATCCCTAAAATAAGTGCAAGTCCATAATTTGAGAGTTGGGATGCCTTCAATTTCATGAGAAGTGCAGAGTTACAGGATAAAAGCAGACAAAACAAAATTTAGCATTGTGAATAGTGCGAAATTCAGCATCTGTGCCTCTAATTTTATTTCTTAAATGAGTGTTGAAACGAGGGTGATGGGCACTAATAAGACATTACAGCAAGAATGCCAGTTAATTATGGGAAGAGAAAAATCTCTGTTAAATCATTCTGGGGTTATCGTAAACATATCTGGAAATAACAAAAGACAATACTAGTTGTAGTTGTTAGCAGAACAACCTGTGTGTAATAGGAAGAAAAAAAATGCTGTTTCTTGGACTATTTTTATATCTATAAAGACAACTTTTCATCCTCTTCCACATACCAGAGGGAAGGTTATCTGCTTTCCAAGATTTAACGAGCAACACTTTTGAGCATTGATCTGGATTTAGAGGCAGTTTAATGAACATGGTGCCAGTGGAAAGTCACCGCTGTCCAAACTAAAATAAAATACAGCTCAAATAACAGAAAATCTAATGTGTAACACTGTGACTGTGGAATACAAAAGCTGAGTCTTGTCTCAAGACTATGAGGTTGACACAGAATGGCACTTTTTAAGGTAATACCTTAATTGGGTCTGGTTCTGCCCCATAAGATGGGTAATGATTTGGGTCAAGCCCTGTGTACGGTTCCTGTTAGGTCTGCTGGGCCACATTCTGATCTCCCTTGCTTTGCACACTGGCATGAAATCAGTCAGGATTTGTCAGAAGGGAGAGGTCAGGGTGACAGACATCTGAAACAGTCTGCTGTCCTTTACAAATGGTGAAAGGAGGAGAGTGGAGCTGAATTCATTTTCCTAAAAGAAAAAGAAACAAGATGCATTTCTTTTTTTGCAATCTATTCTTGATTTCCTTACTTAGATGGAAGCAAAGGCAGTGAGACAAATAGAGTGCATGACATTTAGCTGAACAAAAAGCTAGGTGAACTAAGTTGCTAATTATACCTCCTATATAATGACAATAGACATTTTCCAAAATAACTAAATATTGTACATTTATCCATAATTAGGAGAGGATATTGCCAGAGAGGAACATGAAGGTAAGAAGACAAAGACAGGGAAGGAGGTTTTTTTTATAGCTAGGGTTTTTTTAAGCTCATTAAAATTGTCACCAGAAATATGCTGGAAAAGACAAGTTTGTGGGCAGAAGCACCACAGAATGAGAAAGAAATGCCACAGGAAGGAAGAAGAGTAATTCTAGGAGTAAACAGCTACTTTTAGAAAATACCATCTGTCCTGAATATGAGTTTGCCGTATATTGTGACTCAAATGTCTTTTCCTATTGAATTCCCAGCTTGGGCTTTCTTAAAAGTCAAAAACCTTAACCTGACTCAGACAAGGTCATGTCCCAGGATTAATATATACCTTCATCTGAAGACAGAAGTTACTGGCTAGGAGAATCTCCAGTTCCAGAATACATCTCAATTGCCCCTGTGATCTCATGACATCTGCATTTTTTCACCTCAATTTCTCCATCTATGGAAACTCACAAAATCCATCTGCCTTGGGAAGTTTGTGGGTTAACCTGTTCTCACTTGCTAATGCATGTGGAAGATAAAACAGTAGGTAACAGCCAGGAGTCATCATTGCAGTAGATGCTAAACATTTGTTATTGTTTAAAATCACTGTTGGCAGGACATAAACAACAGGCATAGAGGGGACCACCTCTGTCTTTCGCATGGGAAAAAGCCTGGGATGTCTAAAATGCACAGAGAAATCATAGAATCATAGAACAGTTAGGGTTAGAAAGGACCTTAAGATCATCTCGTTCCAACTCCCCTGCCATGGGCAGGGACAACTCACACTAAACCATGGCACCCAAGGCTCTGTCCAACCTGGCCTTGAACACTGCCAGGGATGGAGCATTCACAACCTCCCTGGGCAACCCATTTGTCCTGGGTTCAGCAGTAGCAGTCATTTCTTCTCCTTCTTGGTAGTTGGTGCAGTGCTGTGTTTTGACATTTGGGCTGGAAATGGTGCTGATAGTACATATGCTTTTAGTTACTGCTCAAATGTTTGGTTTGTCCAAGGACTTTCTGAGCTCATGCTCTGCAGGGAGGAGGGGAGGCCAGGAGGAAGGAGAGACAGGACACCTGACCCAGGGTAGCCAAATAGGTATTCCATACCACAGCACGTCATGTCCAGGATGTAACTGAGTTACCTGAAAGGGTTAGTGCTCTGGGAGGTTGGCAGAGGTGTTGGTCAGTGCTTGGTCAGGCAGGGTGGGGTGAGTTATGGATTGGTGGCTGGTGAGGTGTTGTGTTCTCTTCACTTGTTATTTCCTTTATCATTAGTAGTAGTAGTAGTAGTAATGATTTGTGTTATACTTTAGTTATTAAAGTGTTCTTATCTCAACCCATGGGGGCTACATTCTTTGGATTCTCCTCCCCAACTCTCCAGGAGTTGGGGGAGGAAGGTGGGGAGTGAGTGAACGAGTTGTGCAGCTTAAACCATGACACTATTCCAGTACCTCACCACCCTAACAGTAAAGAAATTCTTCCTTATATCCAGTCTAAACCTCCCCTGTTTAAGTTTCAACCCATTACGCCTTGTCCTATCACTACAGTCCCTAATGAACAGTCCCTCTCCAGCATCCCTATAGGCCCCCTTCAGATACTGGAAGGCTGCTATGAGGTCTCCATGCAGCCTTCTCTTCTCCAGGCTGAACAGCCCCAACTTGCTCAGCCTGTCTTCATATGGGAGGTGCTCCAGTCCCCTGATCATCCTCGTGGTCTCCTCTGGACTTGTTCCAACAGTTCCATGTCCTTTTTATGTTGAGGACACCAGAACTGCACACAATACTCCTGGTGAGGTTTCACAAGAGCAGAGTAGAGGGGCAGGATCACCTCAATGACCAATTTAGGTAATAGAAGGAAAAATATATTAATGAGTGCTTTGCAAGCCATTTATGCTCAGTCTTCTAATTATTCACAAACATTGGAGGTGGGAAGTTATCTTCTGAAATATGTTATTCTCCATCAAAGACTGTTTTCTTCAGGGCTTTCTGTGATATCAGTAGGAAATCAGAAAATAAGAGAGAAAACAATTAATAGATATAACATCAATCAGGCTGGAATATGAGCCAAAGAATTTGATCCTTTGAGGGAATGAGGCAGGCTTTCACGCTAAGTCTTAGACAGCTCCTGAAGGATGAAGAACTGAGCAATGAAGGAAAAAAAGATCCAGTTGAGGATTACATGGGAACAAGCTTAGGCAAAGACTGTCCTCAAATGGCCTTCTTAGGGAGAGAGGCTTTTTTCCTTACGTTTTCCCCAGAAAGACTTCCTTTTGGTTAATAAAACTGTGCTGGGAACAAAACCAAGCAGGATACCCAACCCAGAGCTGTCATGAGTCCAACTAGCAATGACTCCCCAGCCCCTTCCAGATGCAACATGGGGGACTGTCACTGTCCCATCCACCTTTGTACAACGGAGCCCAAACTTCTAATGCCTCTCTTTGTCCACCTGAGCCAGCAACAAAGAGGAAGGATTAGAGTGTCTAAGAAGGGTATGTCATGTCAAATGTCTCTTGGAGTTAATTCTGACAGCACAGGTTTTAATAGCACCCTTTGCAGATGATCATGATGGGGGGGGAAAGTGGGGGGGGAATACATCTGTCAGCAGAAAATTAGAATGAGGATGAAAATGCTGATTTTGGCAAGAAAATGAAGCAGCAGGTATTGCTTCATTATGTTCGAAGTAGCAGTGACCTTGTCTGGAGGTTTCTGAGTGTGGTGTAGCACACCTGGGACATGGGGCCTGACTGATTCCTCTTACTCGGGTTTCACTGTACTGCATCTCCAGTGCATTCTATGAATTTTCCACCCGATTTATCCAGCCATACATAAGATTCCATTTTTTTTTCTCCATTTCTCTATGTAGTCTCAGCTAGTCCTGCTCTCGAGCTCTGGTAGTGAGCAGCACTTTCACCCACAAGTGGCTCTCTGACTTCAAGAGGATTACAAGTGCAAAGAAAGTCTTCCTTATGTTTGAAGTACTGGATCTTGCAACACAGTCTTGCATGAAGGGAACAAGCTGAGCATTTTGAGATTTGTGGCACCAGATGGAAACACTTCTACTGGTGCTGCTTTGGTGAGCTGGTGGCCACTGATTTACACAGTCAGATGTCCATGGGAATCCTCCAGTTACTTCCTATCTATCAGCCACTCTTACCCCTTCCTGCAGAACTACAATGTGAACACAGAGGCTGCATTCTGTTGCACAGATGTGGATGGAGGCATGTAGGACGGACGCACTTTATTATTGTATAAACACTGCTTATCCCCTCCTCTAATCCCCTGCACAGTAGAAGTGTAAACCCACAACCTGCCACAACCTGCTCTCAGACACCAGTGTACAGAACAAATTATATGTTTCAGCATGGGTAAAAAGAGGGAGGGGAACTTCAGGGAGTCAGGCTACTCTCAATTAGCAGTTATCTCCAGCAGCTTGTCCGATTAATAGCTGCACCTCACACTGTGCATATATAATAGGTGGAGGGAAGGTGCTTTAAAAGTGCATGGCTCCTAATTACTGTGGAAACTGAAACAGTGGGTATCTCTTGTTAGAGTAAACATCTTCTCCATCCTTCCCCCAGCACAGATCTATGCAAGTGCCAGTGCAGTGCCTGCTCAAGATATAAGGTGGGAGTGTAGCAGGTATCAGTTGGCTGGTGCCAGCAGGAGCCTAAGCATGATGGACTTGAGTAAAGTTGTGTGCTTCCATCAGTACTAAGCATCCTCACTTCTGGGGGCTTCACACCCTGCACCAGAGTCATTCTGCCTTCATGGACGAGAGTCCAGCTCTTTTGGAGCTGTTTGCCAAGGTACAAAAACACTGACCTGTCACACCAAAGACAAGCCTTCCCAAAGCCAGAGAGCTGCTACACGTTGGTGCTTAAACATTAGCAGTTACAACATACACATTAGACCCAACTCATGGCTGAACTGTAGTCCTATTCCCTTTTCTTCCACAGACAATGACTTTGGACAAATTAATGCATTGTGTCTTTGAAAAAAAGACTAAATCAAGTTTGCACATACTTGTGTCTCAGGGTAGCTTAGCTGAAGTGTGAACAGCCATATCGCACAACTGGACCTAAACTGCCGTGACTTGATGTCTGCCCCAGCTTCGCAAGAGCTTGTCCACCCAGCTTCTGGCTTACAGTAACCTGCAATGTGCCGTAACCCTTTCCCAGTGAGTTACAGGAAAACCTGCTGAGAAAATGCTCTTATCCTCAGTGGACAATTCGTTCTGTGCCAAATCTAGTTTAACATTTACAGAGCTGTCTCTCATACCTACTTCTCAACAGGTCTTTAGGGTTGTTTTAGGAAATTGTTGTATTGGGAAATGCTGATGCAACTTCCAGGCCAGACCAGTCTGCTAAACTGGTTTCAGCAATGTAGGGCTCTGGTACGTCAGGGAGAGATGAGAATGACACCATCTTCACCAAGGAGCTTCTTCGCTTTGGACATAAAGGTGCAGATAATAATAATAGTCACCAGTCTTTTCAGAAAAGTCACTTTACCAGCACCAAGCCCATGGCTCTACTACAAACAGGAATGCAACATTGCCCAATCACAGCTGAATTACATGAAAATTACAATCAATTCACAGCTATCTGGGCCACCCTATTCTAAACCTTGCTTCCCTCTCTTCCTTTTCAGTAAGTTCTCTTAATTGCACATTCACTGCAAAGTAAAGAAAGGTTTTAAAGTACATTTACCTTGTAAAAATATCAAGTCTTCTTTAGAAATGAGTACTTGTGAATTATGAATGAAGGCATGCAGTGCTCAAAGTCCCTGCTTATACATTTTTAAATGTAGCCTTTCACTTCTGATAACACTTTTAAAAACCCACTGGACTGAAGCTTATAGACTATTGCAAAAAACGGTCATATTCTATGCCATCGTGTTCCCTGATCTGAAGAAGTCACATTTGCTCCAGTCATGCTGTCTCCCTTGTAACCTGGAGAAGAGGCCAGCAGCTCTGAGCAAAGGTCACCTTAAAGGGCAGGAGAGGAAAAAGTCATTGGACATTATACATGGAGAAGAAAATATAAAGATTAAAGAATAAAAAAATAAAAACCCCACAAAAATTCATACAAATTTCTTACTTTGATGCTTTGCTGGGCAGGATGGTTGCTGGTGTGGACATGCCCAATCCTACTAAAGGATATTCATGGGCAAGTTGTTTGTCCAGCTCCCCAAACCTGGGGACAGACTCAGATTTGATGCCCAGCAGTGGCACATTGACCTGCCAGGTATTGCAGGGGACGTGTTACCTTGAAAGACACAGTGAATTGCTGAAATGTAGAGGAATGAGCCTTTCAGTGCAGCTTCTGAGCTCAGATTTAAGGTTGTGCCAGCACAGCTGTATTGTACCCTGGTGGCAGCTGGGTCAGAGACAGTGATGGATGTCCTCAAATCCTCACAGGTGCTGCACGTCCTTAAAAAACTCTCAAAAGCTCACTTTTGCAAACTTAATTTTATTCTGCACAGTATGAGACCTTAGTCTCATAAGAAGCAACTAAATTCAAGTTACATGAACAAGGGGGAAGAAAATCCCCAGTTTATCCTTTCCTCTCACACACTGTCTCTATCAGTCTTTCTTTAGAGACAATTTTCATTACTTCGGACTTAAAAGGCAGGAGGGGACCTTAGACCTCATCTAAACCTGATCTCTTCCTTATGTCAGCATTTCAGCAGGTATCCCTGGACTGAGCCCTGTAATTATCTGACCAAAGCAGTTACCTGAAAGGCAGCTACAGTTGATTTGAAGCCACAAGGAAATGGCAAAGTGACCTGCTTCCTTTGTCAGCTTCTCCTGACACCCTCCATTTAACATGGGTGCCTTCTCTCAGCCTGAATGTGTCACTTTTTTTTGTTGTGTCCTTTTCCACCATGTTACATATATCCTGCAGTCTCATTCACTTGCACCTTTCCCTTCAGCTAAGCTCTTGAGGTTTGCCAGTCCCTCCTGAGCTTCCATCAGCACACTCAGACCCTTCAGCATGCAAGCAGTCTGTCACTGGCATCATATGTGCTTGATCAGAAGCAAAATGACCACCTCCTATCCACCTACTCCCCAGCCCAGCATATCAGAGCATATCTAGGCAATTATCAGCTTTGTAAACTTGGGTCTTATCTAGAAAATATGTTCTCTATTTCTTTAGCATTAACTATAGTCCATGCATTTTATCTTCCTAGGACTCACTATCTGCCTCTCGGATGACTGACGCAGCAGTAGCATCCTTCTAGTCCTGGACTCTACTGCATTCAAGTGACCCAAAAATAAACTCCCACGGGTCAGAGGCTTCCCTGGTCAATTCTGCTGAGATGCTTAGTGGCAAGAATAATTAAGCCTGATTTTTTCACTAGCAGATGATGCCTAACACTCTTCTAGCTGGACAGACCAAGAGGTACCAGCCAAGCTCATGTTAGAAGAGAGCTGCTTTCTAAATACAGAGGGCATCTGTCGGATAATTCTCCCTTTCTCGTGGCTGTATCATGCTTCAGTATCTCTACCTAATAATAGGTAGGTGATGTTGCTAGGATATGTTTTTGCTTAAAAACAAATCTCTTTTTTCCTTAACCCTTCCTGCTCTGGATTTTTGGATATATACATATCTCCCCCTCATGTTAATTTTCTGAACCAGTCTCTAGTTTGTGTTGGCTGCTGCCCATTTCTACACACACTCTTTCTTATGCCGTGTATGTTGCTTTTTTCGCTCTAGCTTGTGCACTTATTTCATCAGTGAACTAAAAGTAGGCCCTCACCTCAAGTTGTTATCTACTGTCTCAGGTGGAGTTTTTGCCTTTTAGGAACTGGTATTGGTCTTATTCCCATTTTCTTTCCTTCTATTTTTTTCCCTCCTGATCAGTCCATTTGACAGTGATCAGCTTTGTAAAATATCTCCTTTGCATAACACTACTGGCTTGTTCACTAAAAATTTGCAGTCTGCAACCTGTGGTTCTGCGCTATAAATACCCAAAACTGTTAAACCAGGTCTCTTGCTCAGGTCTGTGATATTTCCCTGTCTGACCACTGAGACTCTGTGCATTTCCTGACAGAGAATCCTGGGTTAAATAAATACATTGAATAGACTGGTTTAGGTAGAAACTTAATGTGCAAAATACGTCAAGGTACAATACACTACCCTGCAAGCCCTTATATACCATATGGACCTGGCTGTCCTCCCAGCACTAAAGGGAATTACCAGCAGTGCGGTGTTCCAGTTCCCGGTCATTGGCAATACGCCCTCTTGTAAATGCAATTAAAAAATCTCTGCCCAGAAAAGAGACCCCGATCAAAACAAATTGGTCTTTCCTCAAATTCTTTATCAGACTGCACCATCTAGAGGGCGGCGGCAGCATCACCCAGCACCAGCTCAGAACCGCTCCTGGAGAGATACCAGCGCTGCAGACATCCCTCTATCCCGCTGCATACAAAATATTCCTATATCCCTATTACCTCCCTGCTGTAGTCGGCGCAGCAGGAATTTATGCTACTGAAAAGGTTTTCCTGGCTGTGTGCGAACTGCTGTCAAGGTGCACAAAGGAAAGGGACTGTGTGTACCACAGCAGGATAAAATACTTCCAAAGACACAAACAGACTGTCGTAACTCTTCCCTGACCTCATCAGCATCAAGCTCTTCCTTTAACCCTTTGCTACTATGGTCAACCTCCAACCAGTAAGAAACCTTAATACAATATGACGTACACAGACCTCTTTAATTTCTTTTGCTTATGTTTCTTTTTTTTTTTTTTTTGATACAAGTCCTCACCATTTCTTCATGAAAGTTCACTGTTATCAAGTATGTCCTGCAGTAGAGCCAGCACCTGCATCTGTGCCCTCATTAAAATCACATTAAGCTTGACAGTGATGTCTTATTTGGCAAGGGAAATATTTCCTGGTTTCCCCTGTCACAATCAAACTGTTGATCAGTTTATTATTAGACTATTAGCAGGTATAGTTAAGTAGTGGGTCCCACACTTGCATCATGGCAACCCTATGTAACACTACAGGCTGGGGGAAGAGTGGCTGAAAGCTGCTCGGCAGTAAAGGACCTGTGGATGTTGGTCAACAGCAGCTAAGTATGAGCCAGCTTGTGCCCAGGTGGCCAAGAAAGCCAACAGCAATCTGGCTTATATCAGGAATAGTGTGGTTCAGCAGAACCAGGGCAGTGATTGTCCCCCTGTACTCAGTACTCATGAGGCCACACCTCAAATCTTGTGTTCAGTCCTGGGCTCCTCACTACAAGAGAGACACTGAGGTGCCAGAGTGGATCCAGAGAATGGCAACAGAGCTGGTGAACGGCCTGGACCACAAGTGCGATGAGGAACAGCTGAGGGACCTGGGGATATTTAGTCTGGAGAAAAGAAGATCCAGGGAGGATTTTATCACTCTACAACCACCTGAAAGGAGAATGGAGTGTGGTGGAGGTCCCTCTCTTCTCACAAGTAACAAGTGATAGGATAGGAGGAAACAGCCTCAAGCTGCGCCAAGGGAGGTTTAGATTGGATTATAGGAAAAATTTATTCCCCAGAATGGAACAGGCTGTCCAGAGAAGTGGTGGAGTCACCATCCCTGGAGGGATTTAAAAGACATCTAAACATGGTACCCAGTGACATGACTTAGTGGTGGACTTGGCAGTGCTGGATTAACTGTTGGACTTGTTGATCTTAAAGGTCTTTTTCCAGCCTAAATGATTCTATGGTTCTACTGTACTAATCCATGTGAAAGTTTTTGACAGGTTATATAGTGATCCATTAAATCTTAGCTAGAACTGAGGTCACCTGTGAAGTTAGTTACTTCTTCTGAATATCAAGGATTTTCAGCCCCTTTGAATAACATTAAATAACCCCTGAATGGATAATCATAGAATGGGGAAATTCAGAGGTTTCCCAGCCTATCCCTCATCTAATAACAAAATACATTGACAAACTGAGAGATGGAGGTGCTTGTAAGACTCAGATTGCTCAAACAGGTTTACGCAGTCCTAGGGAAAACTGGGGACATCCCTTGAAATCTGTGAAATGAATGGTTGCTCCTTGCTTCCAAATAAAGACTAAGTTCTAAATTGCCCAAATCAGATATGGATACACTGGGGCTGGAGCCAGATGACAAGCTTCAGATCCAGACTCCAGCAACCAAAAATAACCTTGGGAAACAATCTTCTAAACTCCAAGTTTTAATTAAGAACATGTCCATCCCCACCCGTATTCCAGGGGAATGAATCTAAATACATCTCTGGCTTTCCTCTCGATGCTGTTCAACCCCATACCAAACAAACCTAAATAGCTGCAATGCCTTTTTTTAGGGTAAGTTTTCCCCACAAAAGCTAGCAAGCGATATATAGACCCTTAACCACAAAAAGACTGACATGAATTTTGCATGCTCCAAATTTAGAGTAAGTGGGATCCAAGATTTCTACTGAGTTCTATTTCCAAATGCAAGTAAGAGTTCATGATTCAGACAGCCCTTCCATGATCTTCTCATCCTGGTGTCTGGTTTTTACTTATTAGATAAAATGAACAAAAGGAAGTGTTCTCTCCCAAGCTTAGTTATTGCAGAATAGCTCAAAAGTACATTGTATGACCTGCAAAACCCCCATGCTCCAGTTTTCTCAACTGCCACGCAGAGTGATGCACTGCCAGCAGATTTCTCTGTGGTATGTGCCAAAATAGGATTGCCTGCTTATTTTAAGTGATAATTTGGCTGCTTTGCATCCTGCTTCCTAGAAATCCTAATTCTACCCCAATGTCTTTTGTCAATACCAATACATCTCTCCATATCTGAGCCATTTTCAAGATTGTTTCTGTTCATAAGCTGCTTCTGCAGTATCATTTGCTGTTAGAAGCCCAGGCAAGAGGCTGCTTCAGGCTGAGAAAGTTGGGGCTCTTCAGCCTGGAGAAGAGAAGGCTGTGTGAAGACCTCATAGCAGCCTTCCAGTATCTGAAGGGGGCCTACAGGGATGCTGGAGAGGGACTATTTATTAGGGACTGTAGTGACAGGACAAGGGGTAATGGGTTGAAAGTTAAACAGGGCAAGTTCAGATTGGATATAAGGAAGTTCTTTACTGTTAGGGTGGTGAGGTACTGGAATGGTGTTGCCCAGGGAAGTTGTGAATGCTCCATCCCTAGAGGTGTTCAATGCCAGGTTGGATAAAGCCTTGGGTGACATGTTTTAGTGTGAGGTGTCCCTGCCAATGGCAGGGGGGTTGGAACAAGATGACCTTAAGGTCCTTTCCAACCCTAACTATTCTATGATTCTATGCTGAATAAATAGCACCAAGCACCACCAAGCCCAACTAAGTCAGCAAAGTACCATACTTCTTCCGCTGTTGGACACTGCATTGGAAAAGGCAGCTCACATAGGCAGGTTACTCCTACAACAGATCACTGCTTCTCATTTTATCATGGGCACAGTGTTGTTTGGTTAGGAAAAAACTAGACGTGAAGCAAAGTATTAAGGAGTGTCTTGTATCACTGCATCCTTTCAGATCAATTCTGTGTGTTGAGCAGTAGGAATAAGTGTTTTGGAGGGTCAGCACATGCCTCATTAGTCTCAGAGCATTTAAAAATCCTTTCTGTGATCATGCCTATCTTTTATTCCAAATTGACTGCTATTGAAGGGAAAAAAAAGACTACCAGGCAGCTACAAAGATGGTTTAAATCATCCCTTGTGTCTCACCTCCACCCACTGATCACCCCTTCATGGACCTGTCTACAAATGTTAACACTGAAGTTCCAACTTTAAGAGTATCATTAACAACAAGATCTGCCATTAAATACAGACACATTTCTTGTTTCCTGGGTCATGTCACTACCTTTGTCACCACCCACATAACACTTCCTTCTCTGCTCCCAATCACCCCAAGCAGCTGCTGTGGTGTCGACTGATACACATCTTTTGCTTGTGGCTCTACAAGTACAATGTTGAGTGCCATAGGTGCCCCTGAAGCTGTGGCTGCAGCCTGTTGTGTGGGCAGCAAACAGGGCACAAACCTAGCTCTGTTGCTTGTGAAGCTTCATACTGCAAGATGCCTCATATAATACCATTTTCACCACATGGATGGGTCGCAGCTCGAAGGAGAGATGTTGTGCTTTGTTCACTTTGGTGAATACTCACCAGCATTAGTGCAGATCAGCACATAATTAGATTTAGAAATATCTTTTGCATGGTAAAAGTGCTAACTTTGCTCCCTTGTAATTTCTGAGATCCTATGTGCTAGCTTTTGAACATAGAGCCAAACAGAGAGTCCCTAAATCCTTGAAGCTTTAGAAACTGCTGTTTGCCTAGAAATTCCCATCACCAGTTAAATACATAAGTCAACTTCTATTATCTCCCCAAGAGTTTTAGCAAAAGCTCAAGAATTAGGACAAATATTTCTAAATTTTGAAATCCAGAGAATAATTTCTAGGAATTGAGGAATAACTTGGAAAATAAGGAAGGTACTAAGGAAAAATAAGCTACTTTCACAAATACTCATTAACTGAGAGGAATGTTTTTAAGTAACCACCCTTTTGCTCACACACCTGGTCTAACATATGATTGCAAAAGTAGGTTAGTCAAAAAGTACATAGGATTTGACTTCCAGGTAAGGAAATCTTCAACTCTTAGTCAAGATTAGCAGTTTTTTGAGAACTTACCTATGTATTCCTGAAAGCACCACACACCCCAGATGAATGGGAAGATCCATTAAAATACTCAGCTTCTTAAAGGTTTAATTTTATTAAACTCAGCTGTCTAAAGATAAGCAGCAAAATGCTGAGCATAAGGAAAGTGAGAAACTTTTAGTGTTCCAAGTTGGCTTCAGACACTTTTAAATCCCAAAGATATTTCAAACAGATCAAACTGAAATGATGATGAAGAAAAGTAATCCAGGGTCAAAACTTAATGAGAAGAAGCAGAAACAAAGCTGGTTTATATTTATACGTGTTCTTTTATCACACTTACACAGTTCAAATATAAAATAAAACTTCACAAATAGACACACAGCAAAGCTCCCACCTTTCCTAAAGACAGCAGAACTGAGGACTAGCATTATACTACAAATATTTTCACCTGAAATGACTAATAGTGAGAATGCACTTCAGGTGGCAGAGATCAAAGCTTATTTCTCTTTAGACTCTGCTGTGTGCATTGGAAAGCCTCTCATAAGATGAAAAGGATGGAAAAGCAAGAAGGGAGCTTACACCTCTTTAAGGAGCTATCAGCAGAAACCTCAAAATACAATGTTAGATGACAGTTCTCTGCTGAGAGTTGCTTTCATGTGATAGATAGCCAAATACTTGAAGGATGATAAATGATGAACTGTGAATGATTATTCTAATTCAGAGGAAGAGAAAAAGGCTTATGTCTAGCATTGAGGAAAATGTAATCGGATGTCCCTGACACATTAACCATCAAAAGTTTATCCTGGAATGAAGTCAAGTAGTTTAACTTGTATTATCAAAACATGATTTTTTTCCAGAATGAATAAAAGCCTTGACAATTGAACTTACTTACAGGGAAAAAAAAGTCAAAATCTTAGAGTTAGGAGGAGTGGCTTAGGCAGAAATCATACTGGTAACAGGGGAATATTATTACCCCTTGGTAACTAAGAAATGGGAAACATCTTACAAAGTGTGATACTATTGTAAAAAGGGTATTGTGAAAAACTGGAATATACTAGGAACTATATGCAGCCACAAGTTTCACTGTATTGAGAAATTAGAAGTAATTATGGCTGAAGGAAAACAAGTAGATGGAGAATCTGGAGAGAGGTACTCCTGCAGTTCAGTGATGAACGAAGATGGAGTCCTTGTTGCCATCCCCTTCTTCAGTAACAGCACTCAGGGGCCAGTTTCCAGTTACTTTTGTCCTGTCAGTTTGATCTGTGTTGTTTTGGAATTGTTCATGCAGCTCCCAGAAAACTTCTGCGTGGGTGAGAGTTATGAGTAAGCGAACTGGAATGAATTACAACTTTCATATGAAAATAAAATCAGCAAAACATAACAGTGCTGCCTCTCCTTATCCCTTCTGTTCCCCAAGGTCCAGGATTTGTAGCGCTAAATGTACCAACAGGGTACAGAAAGAGGCAGTAAATCACCTGCTCAGCTTGCCTGTGTCCTACAGCTGTGGGTCCTGGCTTGATACACACTTCCAAACCTCACAGGCTTGTCCAAGGATGACATCAAGAGTGAGAGGATTCTCGATTTAAATGTCCCCTTGATTCAGACTTCAGAGAGTCCCTGGAGGGTCACAGCTTTTCACAGTGAGACACAGACAATACAGACAAGCTGCGCATGTGCTCCCACAGCTCAGAGCCCACTGCCTCACCCATCAAGAAGCTGGTAGCCTGCATCACCATAGGGTGGCTACCTTTGCATTTACAGGACCATGTGTGTTCAGCCCACTTGGGCAAAGCTTGCTTGCACCTTGTATTTGCTTAACTTGTATTTGTGCATTTTGTCATATCAGCTAATAAAACATCCCTGATTCGCTGACTCTGAGCTATGTGCAAGGCAGGTAGGAGAGACAGGTTTGAACTAATACAAATTTGCAGTGTCATGGATCTGTCAAGTGCTTGTGTGACCCCAAAAATCCCTTAAACCAAGGAACATGTGCTAGAGAGCAGACAAAGCACTACAGACACTGGCCAGGCCCTCCAGCCCCTGAGTAGTTACCAGACTCCTAAATATTGCAGTTTGTGACTGGGTAATATGAGGCTGTTCTATCATTTAGCTTTATGGCAGTAGGAGAGCCACATTGCCTGTGCAATATTTGATAGGCACCCCTGAACCCTGTTGGTGCCACAACAGTAGACCTCATCTCAGTTGGGAATTAGCTTCTTTGCTTCACCATTGCTCCTCCATGCCTGGCTGACTGTTGTCCTTTCTCCTCTGGAATAATTATGATGGCTGAAAATAAATGTGCCAGTTTCCACAATTTAACAGCACATGGACATTTGTGTGAAAGTGTGAGCCAGGATGTTTGTGTTCATTCTCTTAATTCTCTGGGCAAAATGCTTTTATAAATAATCAGGCCTTAATTGTGTGATTCCAGTTAATGCAGAGGGAGTTAATTGACATCTGGAACAAGTTTCCTGGCCTGAGTTATTAGCTGTGTCTGGTGCACAATTCAAACTATGTATGAAGAGAGGCCTATAGCAAAATGATTTTGTACATAGCTGAAATGAGAAATGGCCAAAGATGGATGAGGTATGGCAGCTGCACCAAGATAATATCCGTTTTTGGTAAACAAGTGTAGACTGAGTCAAAGCATGATTGCTGTGCTGGTCCAAGAGGTGCACTATGCAGCAAAGAGTAGACGTCACCTCTCAATTCATCCATTCTTCAAATGCTCTAGCTCTCACTATTTGTCTAAAAAGCCTTAGGGATCAGTGATTCTGGAGACTTTCAGAGCTGGGGGAAGAACAAGTGCACCAATATAAAGGCCAGGGCTCCTGTTCAGCCTTGCACATCCCTATTGAGCTTTATCTCATCTACCTGCAAAGTCAAAGAGAAGGATTCAGTTTCATATCATACACTGGAGTGCTAATTATTGTAATATTATTTGCAGCCAGCATGAACAGCTCCACCAGGAAACTCAGTGCTCCCAGGAGCTGGTCTCACAGACATGCAGGCTTTCTCCACAGCTCCTGCTTCTCACCCACTTGGTGGTTGTCCCTTAACCTTTTTGAGAGTTTCTTGCTAGAAAAGAATTTGCTACTCCCTGGGAAAGGCAGATAATGATAGATAAAGGAAGAGTCCATTGCCCTGGAGAGTGATTGAGCTGGGTACCAGGTCTGCACAGCAAACAGATAAGAAAGTACCACCTAAACTTCCTGGCCCAAAGAGAACCCAAACAAACAAAAAAAACCCCACCAAATAAGTTTTTTTTGACCAATAGCCACAACCCAGGAGTAGGTAGGAGAAATGGCTTTTTACCCTTTTTACTCCTTTTTTACTCTTCCTATTTTTCACTATGAAAACAAACTGAACATCTTCAGAAGTGGATTTTCACATGACTTGCGAATCTCCATATCTAATCTAGAGCACAGATAATGAGTCTGAGCTAGTTTATACAGTTGCTCTCTTATTTATCATCACCTTTAATGCAATGAATTATCACTGAAGGTTTCTTAACCATGTTCCTGTTTCAGTAGAAACAGGGGCTGTGTTTTACGCATGAGTTTTACACTACTGCAGCTTGAAGGCATGCAGATGAGGAATGTCTCTCCAAATAACCCCCTAGCTAGGAATATAAACAATTCTCACTGAGCTCCAGCAGAAAACCACAAATTGTGGTGCAGATTGCATTTCCATGAAGTTCTACGTAAGAACGCAAAAGAGAAGAAGAAGGGAAAGCAAAACAGCCAATGAAAGTGGGTGAAGCAGACAGCAACTTAGGATGAAATGCAGGTGGACAATGTGGCAAGACTCATTGCTTTCCTAGAAATGAGAGACACTAAGTATAATGTCAGAAGATCCCTGATACGGTGCATCTGGTACCATTGCGGCCAATTACCCAGCCAAATCTGGGGAACATTTCTTCTCCTTATCCCATATCAAAGCAACTGGAAGAGTAAGTACCACCACCTTCATTTCCAGATCTTCCTCTTTGCTTGCCAGAGCTATAGATCTTGTCCTAAAATGAAAGATGTTTACTGGTGGTGTAGATTACCATTGGGTGATCCAAAGCCTGTTGATGGCTACTTCTTGTTTCCATTTACGTAAGCAAAAAAAGGGGTAGATTTATGTTGAATATAAGGAAGAAATTCTTTACTGTGAGGGTGGTGAAACACTGGAAAGGGTTGCCCAGATGTTGTGGATGCCCTGTTCCTGGAAATATTCAAGGTTAGGTTCAATGGGGTTCAACGACCACCCAGAGGACACTTGGGGAAACCCAGCTTTGGAACTGCGCATGCACTCACTTAACTATGCCCATCATTAGCACAGTAACACCTCCTTACGCTTCATACACAAATTATGGATAACACCCCAAAAGAACATGAACATAACAGTTCAGGGCTCGGGTCAGAGGGAGAGCTCCCACTACTGACAAAACCCTGAGTGAAGAGGACCAACAAAGCATTGGTGGATCCATGGGTTGTGATATTTCTCTGTTTCTTTGTCTGCCTTTCTTTCCCTCTCTCTTCTCCTCTCCTCTCTTTTCCATTGGATATTGCCTAGATCTAAGTAAAAACGCATGGCACGGGACTTGCTGATCCAGTTAAAGCAATCATTGTTGAGTTATTGTATCTAGCCACATGCCTTTTATTTTGCCTTAATAAATCATAAAACTGGTTGGTGGGTGTCATTTCACCTTAATTCAGTACAAGGTTATCATGAATTTGGTTGTTGGCCCCAAGGGGAAGGAGATAATCTAAACCAATTCCTTTCAGGTTGTAACAATAAGTTACAGTTGAACTGCTGCATGGATGCTAGGAAAAAGCTATTGTACGTGTTTTACCACCCTAACATGACACCTTCTAGCTCCACCATGGTACATATGAGAGCATGTTAGCATTGCTTTATGAATACTGTTTTCAAGGATTATAATTGGATCATAAACGTGGGGATAAAATATCTGTATGCAGGCTTTAAAAATTACCTTGAGAAATACAGATCTAGTTTTGCATATATGGATTTCAGAAATAAGTTTATGAGAGATAATAGAGTTTGTTTCTTATTGTATAGGACTCAAAAGTGTTCTGCATTCTTCTTATGATCTGCATGAATTTGCAGCAGGTGTACTTAGTGATATTTAGAAAGCCAGAAACTAAATCCTCCAGCCCACTGCTATCTATCAGGGAAGAATAATATTTATCCACAGAGTATATTACACAAATGGCAATGGCAGGCATTTCCTGTCTATCTTGCCAAACTGTCCCTCCACCTACCCATGCTCCCACTCACTCCTGGGGTGCTGCTCAAGGGCACTAGCCCTGGTTGTTATGACCCACCTCCATTTGCCGTATTTAGTCTCACAACCCAGCCACCGAGACGGACGTTAATTTAAGTGTTATTTTCCACTGAAACGGGTGAGGAGTACAGTGGCCATGAGCTCTTGAACAAAGTAGAGCTAATTACTAGCTGTAATGCACTTGCTTATATATGCGCTAGACATGGGGGAGCTGATTACACTCACCATAGCAAGAAAACACAAAATTGAGGTAATATAACATTACTAAATGTACATCATTTGCTCTAATTCCTGTTACACAAAACTTCACTGATTTTATACTGTCTGTAAATATGTGAGGATTTTGGTCAAAGTGTACTGTCTGACCTTTTTAGCAAAACAGTTTTCATAAATAGAATAGGAAGAACTGACAAAAGGGCTCTAACAGGTTGTGTAAAATCAGAGTCAACTAACCCAGTTCTGCATTTTAGGAATTATTATTAATCAGAAGCAAGACTGTTTGAATCTCTGGAATTTCAGTGAAATAAAACACCTCCAAAGTGATGAGCCACTGCTGAAAATCATATGAACATTTACTTCTGTCTCAAGGATCACAGTTTTTAGTGAGGGAGAATCTTCCCAACCCTGTGGTCCAGCTTTTTCTTTACTTTAAGCCCTCTATGCCTGTTGTTGGACAGAGAATGAAGATCAGACATATTTTGTTCTCCACGACTGAATCTGCTCTAACTTACTCAATATTAAACCCCTATTAATGCCTTAGGCAGCAGTAGCTGACCCTTTCTATTAAGACCTCTGTAGCAGACACCTCATGCATATGCCTATTGATGTATTTTAGAGTGAAGATATTTTTTTGTTTTGGGTATCTTCTCTTGATTCAGATTCCCAAGAAAACACCTCTTGGATCTATTTTTCCATGCTGCATATTTTCCCCTACTCCCTGCTACAATGTTCTGCTCTATACATACAAAGCTTTTGTATGTTGATTCTTGTCGAAACTTTAGGAGCCATTTAAGCATCACCTTAAAGGGCTCTTTACCACTCAGATGAATTTTCCTCTCATTGTATCCTTTAACACTAAAAGGGGTTCGGGGACATACTTTGTATGAAAGATACTGTAGAAAACAGAAGTTTCATTGCTAGTGGTTCTGCTTTTATATTTCCACCCAGGTAACCCTGCACACCAATTTGCTTTCTCTTTCCCAATACCCATTTCCTCCTGGGGCTAGTTCTTGTGACAGAGCTGTCTTCAAATAATTTAATTATCCTGTGGCAAACACCTTTTTAGTCCCCCCTGGAATGGTGTGTGATGCCTTTGGTTTACATCACTTGTTGAAAAACACTCCAAAGCATTGAAAAACTATGAAATTGTTACAGTATTGGATGCCAACACACAGGACTATTAGTCTAATTCATCCTTCAGATCAAAGCCCACACAGGCAGCTCTCCTGCCTACAGCTATTTTCCTTTTACTTTCCTGCTTGACAGTAGTCCCTCATATCCCTCTGTTCTACTTTCTTTGAACATACACATTTTCCTTTAGTCATGGAAATATAATTTATGTCTATTATACTGTATTATAGTTTGCAGATCAGGACAAGCGCACATTACTGCCTGGAACGTCTGTTTATTGTACGTGGGGTTTCTAAAAATAAATAAATAAGAAAGCCACCCTGCTTTGCTGGGGAGAGAAACATAGGAAGGGGGAGGACTTGGGGGCTGGGGGTATCTGCACTCTGTTCTTAGAGTTTAATTTCCAAGGAAAGACCTTGAAGCATGATTTATTAACATCATGCTGTTTGCTTTTGTCACGTTGTGGATGTGGCGGGGTGGTTGGGGGGGGGGGGGGGGAAGAGCGCCAGCCCCTCTCTAGACTGGACCACCCAGCGAGCTGAGCAGAGCTACTGGCAGCACACACTCCGGTTCAAAGGTTCACCCCCAATTCACCAGCTCCATCAGTCACCAGCCGCCTGGCTCAGACACCCCATTGGAGGCAACAGCAATAATAATAATAATAACAATTCCCCACCCTCCCCCTCAACCCCCCCAAAAATAATATCCTAACGGACGGGCTGTCTGGGGCACGGGAATTGCAAAAACAATCCCCACCCCATCACAGAGAGAGTGTGTGCACAGAGGAGAGGGAGTGTGAGGAGGGGGGAGAGAGGGAATGAGACAGACAGAGGGGAGGGAAGAAGGGAGGAGGGAGTCCAAGCTCTGAGAAACATCACTCCATCTCTCTCACTCCACAGGAGCTGAGCAAGGAGCAGGACAATGTTTGACAACACGCAGTACCCCTATAACTGCTTTAATTATGATGGGGATGATTATCCTACCTGTAGTTCTGATGAAGAGAAAAAATTCACCAGACCAGCATACAGGTAAGATGAAGTTTTTCCAAATCCCCTTATTTCTGGGGAGGTTTCTGAGCTCTGGGATGGCGAGATTACAGATTTTGGGGTACTGGGGGGCCTCTCCCCAGGTGTGTGAGTGGGTCTGATTTCCCCCCTTCTCTGTGTTTGAAGTGTCCATGATTTGTTTTCTCCCGTGTGGGGTCACAACAACTCTGGCATGCTGTTGAGTCACCAGATCTCACATGGTGTCCTCCAACCTCCAGGAGCCCCAGGAGAAGGGGAATTAAATGTGTGATGTGCCAGTGGGTAAATTGGATGCAGATAATCCCCATCACAGTGGGAAGAGGTGCAGTGTAGATGCTCACAGGGAACCTAAGGTCCTTTACACTAGCAGACAAGGTCTCCAGTGACACTGTCTCTGAGCCTGGACTGTCTCACTGCAGCTTTCCAGCTCAGAGAAACTTTTCTGATGGAGTTTGAGAGGTGGATCGTTTTTCTGTAACCCTCCTGTATCTAAGCACTCTGTACTGAGTGCCAGGGCAAACAGCCCGGTTGGGACTCAATTGCCTGGAAGTAATGCCTGTGTATCACCCTGGAGGCTTGGGGCTAACAGGCAGTGACCACGGTCGGGACTTATCCCTGGGATGCCTCATGTCAGGATGCAGATCTAGTGGGAGAACTTTTGGAAGCAGGATATAGGCACACATGTGCCCATGTGGTCCTAAAAACTGAGTACATGAGTAAGGTGATGATGTAACAGCAAGTTTTCCTTTTTTCAGCTACATTGCCTTAATTGCAATGGCCATCCAGCAAAGTCCTTCAAATAAAGTCACTCTCTCTGGCATTTATGACTTTATAATGAAGAAATTTCCTTACTACAGATCAAATCAAAGAGCCTGGCAGAACTCCATCCGACATAACTTATCACTTAACAGTTGTTTTGTAAAGGTAAGATCAGTCACTGTATATTTATGTACACGCTGTGCATGGCTAAAAAAATATATGCAGGGATAATCTTTTCACTAGGAAAGAAGGAAAACAAACAGCTGAGCTGCAAATCACTTAAAATGTCTCTGAGTTGTCAATTGTAAAGAGTATATCTTTGTCTGGTGCGTGCTAATAGATAACAAATTGAAGAGGATGGAGTTTACATCCTATTCGTATAATGAAAGAGAATAGGCTTAAAAGTCTTGTCATATGTGTTTACACCATTCTTGAATGTAAATGAATGCAGATGTGAAGCAGCAGCATCTGTAACATATACAAATACTGAACTGCCTTTAAATAAATACAGGTTCCCAGAACAGAAGGGAATGAGAAGGGGAAAGGAAACTATTGGAGCTTTGCAACAGGATGTGAATCCATGCTGGATCTCTTTGAAAATGGGAATTACAGGCGAAGACGGAGGAGGAGGAACGTGAAAAGGGAACATAAGGAGCAGAGACCAAGCAGGGGGAAAAGTCCTTCATCCTCTGATATGTCTTCTATGGACTCTGCTTTAAACAACATTTCCTCTTCTGAAAGTAAGCACGGAAGAATTGAATCAGTCCCAAGACTGCTGGAGCCTCGTGGGTTTGCTCCAAACAACATGACCAACAGGCAAAGCCTAAGCAATTCCTCCTTAGCAAAATCGGATTCTGAAATTAAATTCAGCATTGATTACATCCTTTCAGCCCCTGACCCTTTGCCTGTCCTGAGATCTCAATATAATATGCAAGAAAATAAATATCACCTACTGGAGGCTCAACAAATTAATCTCCAGTTCTGGACAATGTGATATTATTTATTCATGGCAAAAAAGTCTGAGTTGCAGTGTATTCAGCAGCCTCATGTCACTGAAAACCAGCTGCCTGCCTCCTCGTTGTCTTCACAAGCAGTACTCGGAAAGGGTTACTGATTCACCAGCCGATGCTCTGCCTGTACCCAAAGAACTTTGCTAAGATTAGAGCATAAATAACAGTTACCAGTATCAGTTTTCATTATGCTGAAATTCATGAAATTCTAGCTTTGGTTTCTAAACTGTTGTGGGCACCATTTAACACCACAAAGTATTTCCTTTCTCAAGCAGAATCTGACAGAAAAGAGACTTGCTTATCACCCATTGCTTTATTAAAGACAAAGTGAATTTGATTCCACTTTCACTAGTGGAAATTAGGATTAATTCCACTGAAGTATATAGGTCAGAACTTAAGCTGATCTAAAATAGTGTAATTCTGTCGACTTACACTGGCTGAGAATGTAAGGGGGGGGTGACTTCGCTTTCTTAAAAGGAATCACAGAATATCACTCTGTCTTCCCTTCGTTTTTATTTTAACATCTTGTTTCAAACTGTTTTGCAGCTTTCACTCATCATTAATGAGAAAATTTAGTTATTAATAAGTGTTTAAAGTATATTTTTGTTGATATTCAGGGCAGAGTTGTTTAAATTGTTGAAGTGAAATTGTATTCAAAAGCATTTCAAGAAAGCTAATTGCAAGGCTGTTGAAGTTTGGTACACTTTGATGGGTAATGTGACAGAGGCATAGGGCCTCTTAATGCCTCGGATTTAAAGAAAAATAAACAAACTTCTCCCTTTATACTATCAGAAAGATTCCTGAGATGCTGCAGGAAAGTCCTTGAACATATTTCATTTAGCAAATGTGAAGAGAGACCTGGCTTTGCAAGAAGCTGTATACAGCATTGACCAAAGCTATAATTCCACCTACGTGCTTTGAGACAAGTTGTATATTTCTATTAAACAGATTTATATTGATCCTTCTTGCAAAGCAATTACCGAAGTGGTACTTGATACGATTTCAGCAAAGCTAGTGAGATATATAATTTGCAGATAGCAATATTAGGTCATGAGCTCCATTTCTAAAGAAAGCCGTTTCATTAACATTTACATGAGGTGGGATATTTCAGAACAGAACCTGATGGACAATGATGAACTGTAATGAGCATTGAAGAACTTGCTTTTATACCACTTGTCCAGTACCTAATGGCAGTATTAGTAAAGACTCCACAAAATCTTGGTTTTGACCTGGCTACTACAGTCTTCATCTACTGCACATATATTTAAAAATGAAAAACAACAAGGATTCTGGTGGTTTTAAATAATTATATATAGAGAGATAAAATTATCTTTGCAACATGAACTAAAGGTAAATGAAGGTGTATGAGATAAGATTAAACAAAATTGTGCTAGAGGTATGCTCAGGCATGACTTGAACTTTTATGCAGGTTTGACATTTCACTAAGTTATTTTACATTGTGTCTAATATATACTGTACATTTATACTATATATTCTTATATATTGTTATTGAGAAAGGGAGCAATATCACTGCATTTATATGTTGTAAAATGCATGATGTATGTTGTCATGATGCTGAAAATCCTGCCATATACTTAAAATTTACCATCAGGGGTATTTCACACTGGTTGGTAATAAAGGCTCATTTTTTTTTGGAAAATGATAAAACTTCCTCTCTTCAGGCATTTTCACAGCATGCAAAAGTCTTTGCTTCTTCTTCAGAAAAGTCAGAATGAAAAATCATGTCAGGTACATCACTGCATGTCTTCCAAACTCCGGAGGAATGATTTCTTGTCACCAAATTCAGCCTTCAAATGGAAGCTTTCAATTCTCTGTGAATCAGTGGTTATTCTGGGCAATTACCTGAAAGCAAAATTTGACTCATTAGACCTGATTGTTCTGCTGTTTACACTGACATTAGAAAAAGAAGAAAAATTCTGAGGTCACTGGAGAGATGAATTCTTATTTGAACAGGGACAAGAATTCGCTCCTTTAGTATTTATGCTCTGTAGTAAAGAGGTGTGGGAAGATCATGTCCTCATTTAGTACTTCAGTGTATGCATGCACTTACATGTGGGTTGGTACCTCTAGGATCCTACATTTATATATTAATGCTTTACACGCAGATTTTTTCTTGATTGCTTTAAACATGGCAATGCTGCTGTTAAGCTGATAGTTATATACATCTGCAGTATATTTGAAATACATATATTTTTTCGCTGTGAAATGTGCAAATATGATTCTTACTATGTCTTCTTTGTTAATGCTGTTAGCAAAAGAGAGCTCAATGACTTCAAAAGTTCCTAATAAGCAACACCTCACCCAGGTGAACACAGTAGGCTGCTGAGGCCAATGGACGTATAGTTATGGCTACTAAGCAAGATAGGATTCATGTATTAGGAAAGGCAGAAATACACCCAAGTGGCTTTATAGCAGAGATCCAAAACCATTTTCAGTATGATGAATTAATATTCACAAATAGCCATGTCCTTTGCTCAGAGTAAAGTGCCTGCTAGGGAGAGACTGTCATACTTGAGTTTCCCTAACATATAATCAAAGAAATTTGTGTACAAATAGGTGTTAACATTTGTTTTGCAAAGGATATCAATCATATTTCAAAAAATGAAGGGACATATTTCAATTTAGCCAGTATATTATATTCTGACGACTCCAGAAAGGTTTCCAGCACTTAAAGTGAATGGCATTTAATATAGAACAACATAACAGGGGTGAGGGCTAGACGTGACCTTATTCAAATGTCGTAGCCATTACAAAGCCATTCCCAATGTAATTATAATTAAATACTTTATGCCTTTCTTGCAAATCCTCTGATCGATCATTGATATTAACATTAATATTGTATTACCCCCGAGCAAATGTCTCCCACACAAGTGTTATGGATCACCAGGTTTCCATTAACAAAAGTTGTGAGCTATTGCCATATGCTGGTCATGGATAAATTTACGTAAATTACCTTTTCTCAGGGAAGGGGGGAAAAAAGTCCACATTCTTTTCTTTTTATCCCTGCACTCTGAGTCTAGAGCTGTTTCTTCAGCTCCATCACAACCTGTCACTTACATAAAGCTGAAATGAAGGGAAAAGAAAAAAGTCTCACAGGAACATCTTTCTTTGCCCTGTGTTGAAGCAGGCTGAATATTCTCCACACATAAGTGGTTTGATACACAGGTGAGCTGAAGCCAGGGCTGAGCAGTGCGGGGAAAGGTTCTGCATCCCACCAAGACCATCACAGGGCTGGTTAGGCTGCACGTAGCAGCCAAAATGATAAAAGGTATTGGTCTTTGGCTCAATTCCCCATCTCAGGAGGTCTTCCTGACTGCAAAGAGAAGCCCAGAATGAGCCCTGGATTTCCTGACCCCAAAAGAGGAGCGTCTACTGGGGGTCTGGCACTGTCTGTTCCAAGCCAGGGATGAGGCAGGAGATGGAGGTGGGAGAGCAGCTTCTCACTGCTGGGCTGGTGGGCAAGGCTTTTGTCCTCTCCTTTTAGGATCATAAATACTTTTGTAAAGGAAAGATGAAAGTTTTCTTTCTGAAGAGATGCTAGGCTCAGCCTCAGTGAGGGACCCTGGGGTGTTTTGTTTATTTATCCTTTTAAAAGAAGGCGTCCCATGATAAAACAAAGATTTTGATGGAGCTTCGCCAGGTTATTCTGCAGTCGTTTGACTTCTAATGATTTAATTTCTTACACTTCTGTCACTGGAGTCACAAAAGTGGTTTTTGCACAGCAAGATGATCCTCTGCCTCAGAATGGAATTCAAAGTACTTGGTCAAGGTTGCAGCACTTTATTCCACCTCCCCATTAAAGTAAGTCCAGATAACAACAGACCAGTGATTGACCTCACCTATAAGAACTTCTCCCTCAGCAGAACCTCCTCCTCATTATATGAGCATTAATGCAAATTAGGATAGCTGAAAACAAACCTTTTCTTTGACAGTAAAGACAAGTTCAAGTTCCCCTATTTTTCTGCCAGTCAGATAGATCTTACTCGTTGAGAGCCATTAACTCCTGGTACAAACAGAAGCTGTACTCAAGGAGCATTTGAAAGTCAAACCACACTGGAGAGATGGCTCTCTCCACACCTTTGCTATGCTGTGCTCGATCTTGTTGCTTGGGCTACCACAACCTTCCTCAGCCACACAGCAGGCTGGTCCTCAGGGCAATCTGCATGGTCCTTCGAAGCTGAATCGAGATTTTTGCACCATTTTCTGATCACAGAGGGTTTTCTTTTTGGGCAGAAATTGCCTTTTAAGGTCCAGATCTTGTGTGCCGTTTTCACTCTTTACTGAGGTCAGACACGCTGAGAGAGGAAAGGGTCTGGATGGACGAGCCTTAGGGAAACAGCTCTACTTCACATCTTTCAGTAATACAGTCCCAGAGCTAGGACTCTGCAAATGGTGCAGGGCAAGAGCCCCTGAGCTGCGTATCAAGTGTCTGTACTGTAAATCAAGGGCAGCATCTCCCCAGTGTCCCACCACACTCAAGCTCAAGCAAAAAAGGGAGCCTTGCCCATATGCCCCTAAATAAACAAGGCTTTAATCTTCACCTCTGGCAGTGTAACACAAATCCCTGTCTATGATCAGCACTTCAGATCCCAAACCCAAGACAAGAAAATCCTGCACTGCTCATTCCAGCTGGGCTTTCCCTTCTCTGTCTCCTCTGGGGTGTGTTCTCCTCCCTGCTCTGTGGGTATAAATCCTCGCAAACCCATTAACTTTGGTACAATTACTTTTGGAACTGAAATAGCAAGTGTGAAACAGAACTTCGCGTATTATGCACAACATCTCACACAGTCTGCCACACTGTGCCCGCAACTGGTGAGCTGTCCTAGTTAGCATTCTCAGAGCAACAAATGGTCCTGATTCTTTATTTTGCCTTGGCATCCAGCTTCTAATTGCTTTCTCAGTAACATGGGTACCATATGCACTGCAACGCATGAAAGATCTAGTACATATCCTCTGCCTCTGTGCTAGTAGGAATGTCTTTCTTATTGCACTTAGGGTCATTAAATTTAAGAACAGGGTAGGTCCACGTCCTGCAGAACTTGAACTGGATTTTTTTTACCCAGAGAGCTAACATAAAATAACAAAGTAAGTTGTGCTCCCTCCCACCCTAGTTACAGCGGTTGGAGGCAAATCCAACTGTGAGAATTTTGCCTGAGAAAGAACTGCCGGATTTCTCCCACTGTGAAATCCAGCTGTTAATTCAAACAGAAGGGATGGACCTGACCAGATAGGCCAGCTGGCCTGTTTCCATCCTGAAGTCCATTGTGTTCCACAAGTTCCTAAATTTATGGTCATGGAGGTCTTCCAAGCCCTGTAACAAAGTATGGCATGCAATGTTTTTGTTATGGAATGTGTGCTGCAAAGGAAAAACAAGGTTTGAATTTATCTTTCAAATGAAGATCCTGGAATCTCTCAGGATAAACAGGCTAAATTAGGAATCAAAATACACCATGTTTCTCACCATAATTATAAAACTGAAAATAGCACTTGCAGAGTACTGCCAGAGAAGAAAACTAGAAGTTGCAATAAGCCCAACCAACTTTCGTTTGGTCATGAGTGTTTTTCTCTGTCTTCATTGTCACTTCATAGCAGGGGTCAGTAGTGTTCAGCAACAGGAACTACCTTTCATCTTTTGGGAGTTGCTGTTCTGCTGGAGTCTTTCAGAACAAAAAAAGTCCACTTTAAAATTGAGCTGCTGGTCTCCATCATTAGGAGATACATCACGCACTATCTTGTCTTGCTCTGAGCAGGTTGGAAATAAGATACCGAAATGACTTGTCAGCCTGTATGGTGCAGCTCAGTGCAGCTTTCTTGTTACAGTTAACTGTTCTGCATGAAAGCTGCTCCCTCTTAGGTATTTGTTGAAGACATGATGAAGGCTTAATAGGCTTCGAAGTTAGTTCAATTTTCATAGTGGTGTCAGCGTTTCTAATTAAAAGAATTAGGCCTCCTGAAATTTGCACAGCTATAAGAATACTACTCTTTCTATCAGTCATTAAAACCTTTTGTTAATACCAGCACTTGGCCTTACAGCCCCATGTATGTGGATCTAACTGTCTCCCTGAAGCTGCAGTTTCCATAGCTGCTAATGGTGAAACACTGTTATGCTGTCCTTTGTCTGGGAAAAAAATTAGGACACAACCAGCTTTCCTCTTGAGCCCAAAGGATCTGCTGACCATTAGCCATCTGTCCCAAGCAAGATCTGCCCTTGCTGAAAATCCTTTTTGAGGTTTCATGCCACAGATATTTATTCCTACAACAAAATTGTTCCCTGTCTTCTCCTCTTTGCCTTGAGGCATTATACTATGCTAGTATTGACTGCAATCAGCATCCTGTGCTGCCATCCTCTCCTTCCAGCATGGCCTCTCTGAGACTGGGAAAAAGAAGCAGTACTTTCCATAAAAGTCAATGTGGAAAATAAAAGGTGCAATGAGCTGTTTTGTGATTAATCTGTCTCAAGTTTTTCCAAGGCTGAGGGCTATATGAGTAATTATCAAGCCCTGAGAGGCATTTCAGTACTAATCAACCCATAACATTGTTCTTCATTGGAGCATCTGGGACTGGCTCCATGGGTTGAATCCTGAACCTCACGAAATGAATGCTAGTTTTGCCATCAGGTTCAAGGGACCAGAACTTCATCTCCTGTTGCCAGAACCAGAGATTAATCAGATTAAAGGCCATGTGGACTGCAGAGAAAATGAAATACCTTCTAGCATTTAACTTGGTGGTTTTTTGAGACAAAATAGCAGCTTGTTTTCCACAGGTTTCTTTGGCTCTGTCTTTCAGCTAGACAAAATACTTCCTGAATTCAATGGGAAATGTGTCCAAATAGGGAAGAGTTCCCCAAAGCCCAAGGGCTGAACACAGCAGAACCAGATGTTGGCATTTGGGTGAGATTCCTGGTGTAGAGATGTTTGTATGTTCTTTGAGAGCACCTCTGTTCTGAGGCTGGTGTATACACTCAAATAAACAAGTTACACTAAGCTAATACCCAGGCTTGAGATCTCAAATTTCCTTTCAGCAGGAAACTGTCCCAAAATCTGCTACATTTTGGCAAACAGATGACGTTGTATTACTTTCTATTTTGTTTTGCTGTTGTTGAAATTACAGGAAAATAAATATTTTCAAGATGATACATCGAGTATCCTTAATAACTACCAAGGTCATTTAATATAAACTATGGACACATGGTTTGCTTTGTTGTTCTAAGTAACCATTTCCTTTTAACTGAATGAAAAGCTGGTTGTGCTGTGATGCTGCAGATTATAAATTAGCAGTTCTCATATGGTTTTGTGCAATTGTTTCTTGAAGAGCTTTAGGCTACTTCAGACAAAAATTTCAAATAAAATGTGAATTCATTGAACTGTAACTTGTGGTATTAGATTTATAATAAACAAAGGTAGGTCACATAATCATGTCATGGAAAACAACGTTTTAAAATTCAAACAGCAACATTTTAATCTGGTTTAGGTTCTGATCCTGGAGTAGAGAGGAAGCTTGGCTCTTTCTGCTTCCCAGTGCATGAAACCAAGACAAGCTTACACCAGGTGGAAAGCACACGGCTAGGCATGCACTTTCAAACAAGGCTGATGAGGCAGGAGATGAGAGGACTGATTTCTTGTTAACCAAGAAAGAAATGACCCAGAGACAGTGGCAGCTTTCTGCCATGGCAGACCAGGATGTGTAGGTTAGGTGAAGAGAGGAGGGGGTCCTGATTGGGTCCTGATTAGGTCCTTCTTCCAGTGTTTCCTCACTGCTGGTCCTCACCTATGCTTGGAGTAGCAGCTGGGGAAGAGCTGAAAGCAGGGCTGGCCACAGCAGAAAGGTGAGCAGCTCCTCAGGGAAGCAGATTGCTCAGGGAACCCACCTGATTTCCAACCTCATATACACAAAGGACTAAAGTGAAAGTATCTTTATCCTCTGCCAATGCACACTTATCTTGATATGGCAGAGGTGGAGCTACTTTCTAGAAAAGATCCCCCTTGCCTTTATGGGGATGGGAAGCGTGTTTTACACAGACAGTGCAAAACTGTGTTGTTTTATAAAGACACTTGGGACAATCTGTGACTCAAAGACCATCCTTTAGCCCAGTTTCACCTAACTTCTCTCCCAGCAGTGAATGGAGGGGACAAGCCATGTGAATTGCCCCTAGGAAATCCCTGCTCCCAGCAGCCTGCTCTCTCCTATGTCCCTTCCCCTCAAGTGACAGCAGAAGGGCCATAGGGCCACTGCAGAAGACGAGCAAGGACAAGACCACCTCATCTCTGGAGATCACTGCCTAATTCATGCCTGGGTCTTAGTTCCTTGGGGAAAAATAGTAGCACATTTTCATGGTTGAAAACAGTGTAGGATCTTATCCTCATGAGATATTCGCTTCATACATGCTGTGCAGTCCAAGCATCATCCCCACCAGTGATGGGGACAGGCAGCAGAGCAAGGTGTGGGTACCACTAGTGTGTCCACCGACACTCACTGGCAAAGAAGGTTTGTAATAAAGTGCTCCCACCTGAAACACTCCTTGTTTGACAGATGTTTATTTGAAAAGAGACTCAGATCTTCTTTTTGTGGATGTTCATAAGACAAAATGTGTAACTGTGTCATGTCTGTGCTACAGCATCACAGAGCTGTAGCTTGGTACTTAACACCAGCCATTCATTTCAAAGAAGAAATTAATATACATTAATGTATAGGAAGCTTTTTCTTTTCTTCTAAGCCTAGCTGAATCTGAATCATTTAAACTATGTCAACAGCATAAGCTGAATTTGGAGAGCAAAGACCATACTTGAGCTACAAATCCAACTGGAATTTATTCCTGTAAGGAGAATTCCTATTAGCAAGTGGGTTTTTTGTGTACTGGGCACATGTGCGTAGAGCACATATGAAACTGATATCTCTGCCTTAATTCTTGGTTGCAATTACTGGAGCTGAAGTTTAAAATTTTCCCAATTGCTGAGCTCACAAGCTAAATGACTGTATAGCTACTGAAATTGATTATTAGGTTTCCTGTTTCCTCGCTTGTGATCCAGCAATATTGACATACGGTACAAGGAAATTGCAATCTGGACTACTAGTAGCAATAGCTGGAGGCAATTACAAAAGGAGTATTGCTGGTGGTAGCACATGGACTCTTATATTAAACTATACTCTGATTATAATGCACTCGTTCAAAATAGGAAGCAATTCTGTATTTTTTTTAAACTCTCACCAAGAAAACATTTCAGTGTTTCTGTGTTTCAGCCTTTTCTCTGGAATAACCTAAGAAGAGAACCTTCTGGTTCCAGAGATTCAGGTCTATTTTGTCTCCAGCATGGGCAATGCCTTGGAGAAAGGCATTTTTCGTCTCTGTGTCTCCACATCCCCATTTACAAAGCAGTACAGAGTTAACTTTTGTAAAACATTTTGTTAGAAACATACTATATCAGCAAGCTTATATCATTGACCTTCTACATCCTCTTCATTTGCTATCACCTTTCCTGCTTGTGCTTTAATCTCCTCTAGTGAATTTCATCCATACTGCCACTGAGCAGTTGCAACAGAGCTTCATCGAGAACTGAGTTGTACATGACTGTACACAAACTACTGGCTCCTCCACTTTCACACGACTCCAGGAACAGGAATTTAAAGAAACACAAAAAAAAACCCCACTAAAAAATAAAAGATTACTGGGATCAGCTTACAAGACTTGGAAACTTTCGTACTTTTTTAAACTAATATTCTTGTTCCTCATTTTCAACATGATGTAAAGCATACCCATGTCTCCAGCTAAATGAAAGAAACTTTCCAAGTTGCATCACATCATAAGTCACACTGCTGCCTGTATTAGCAAACATTGTGCCATTGTAACAAGGAGAAGCATTTTATAGCCGGTTCTTTCCAAAAATGCCCTCAAAACAAACCTTCTACTGGCAGTAAAAATTAGGAGAGAACCCTTGCAATTTCAAGAGGAATCTCTATTATTGGCAGTGATGGTATTGTAATGAATTATTGAACCACTGTCTTCAAAGGGTCTCTATAATTCCAGGATATTTGTTTGAATCCATCGAATCCACACAGGAGCTTGCCATAGTGTTTCCTCCCCGGATGCAAAATCTCAAGGAGAATACAGCTTGGTGCTTCTTGGGATATTCCCAACCTTATTCTGAGGGGACTAGTATACAGTGTCCCAATTATAAAGGCCAGACAAGAAGAGAGCTTTGATTTTGCCTTCAGAGAAATTTCCCAGGCGAAAACAAGCTCAGCACCTAGCATTTGCTACTAACCTAGTTGTGGTGCCATCCTGAAGTAATGATCCATGGCCATCCGTTACACAGAGGCTGAGAAAAAGTGGATTGTCATGGATTGTGACTTCTTGACAGGCCAACCTTTTCAGATGAAAAATTCAGCAGAAGTGGGAAAGTTCTTTGGGTTTGTTTTGTTTTGTTGTGTTTTGTTTTACTTGCCCATGTGACTTGTGAGAAAAGAGCTTTTACTAATGAGCTCTGCCCTCCTCTGTCCTTCAGAAGTCCTGGGGCTTGGCATGTATGATGAAGCCATAGCAAAGACTAGCTGTGAGTGTGAATAAAACAGATAGAACTGCACTGTAATTACAGAGATCCTCCACCTGCAATCACTGCTGACAGTTTAAGGTAGCATCTGTTGGAGCCACGGTAAGCTATATAAGGATGCTAAATAGGATTTTCTGTCTCCTTGCAATTCAAGGAAGAGCTTAGCCATAAGGAACCCTGACTTAAGGCTTTAAAACCTTCTATGAACCTTGAGAAAAATGAATATTTAAGAGTGAGGAAGCAGATGTGCCAAAATACAATGAGAGTAACTTTTCTTAGTGAGCTTTTCTTTTCTCCACATGGGACAGAGTGGAAATTTCACTGCTATCATGATGTGTCTAGGACAAAAATAAGAGAAATTCAGAACAGTTGCACAAATGTAACCAAATCTGCAAATTTTTTCAAAGCTCTTATGTCTCAGTCTATCCTTCATCATGAGAAAGTGGGAGACGAGTGTACCTGGCATTGGGCAAGCCTGTCACATCTTCTACATGGCTTATATGGAGCCCAACTGTGTTATACAAAACAAGGTGCTAATCCCCTTTTGTTTGCAATACAAAAGTTAATGGGAATTTCATGTTGATTAAATGTGTGCAAAATGAAAAGTATAAATGACTTTTCAACACTAAATTCAGCTTAAGTTACATAATGTTTTTCTTGTAAAAATAATTAGTCCTCAATCAGGGTAATTTGGAGGTTATTTAAAGACAGTGTTACTCTTTATTCAAGAAAGCTCTTTTGTATTTGAATTATTTCCACTAAATGATGCAGATAATTGTTTAATTTTGTCATTCTAATATATAATACCTCAGCATCTGAACAGTACTAATGGGAGCAGAGCTTGGCAAAACTACTTGTATTTTTTTCCCCAATCTTTTCCATGCCAAGGAGAGAATGTCTCAGACAATGAGGTATACAAACTTTCTCTTTTCACCTGCAAATTAATCCTGAAATAAAATGTATTCCTCTGGGCTGCCACCTCAGGACTGCTTTCATGTCACTTGGGTTTTAATACATTACATTTTAACCAGGTTTAACCACAGTCAATAGGTGCACCTTGGTTTCCCAAGATAAATAACTTCACTAAGCAGAATCAGAACCCAAGACTCATTTGTCCTTCATAAAGGTTTGTTTTGTTTGTTTAAATATTAGTACCCACCAGCTGTGCAAAATAGACCTTTTTCATTAGTCGTTTGATCATGGTGGGAAAAGCTATTAATTTAGTCAGGTCCCTGCAATGAGCTCTGGGGTTGCTACCAAACCACAGACTGATGAAAACAATAAATGCTAGACTGTATTAAATGTAAAGGTTAATCCATAAATCAAAGGGAAATGTCAGATGCCTTTTAACATTGATTGAGATGTAATTTGGTGTTGGTAGTGATATGTTTGTTACACAAATTCACAAATGCACTCAATTCCTGTTAGGATTCCAGGTCTTTGTAACTTAACACAAATTAAGTAGTTTGTTTTATTTATATTACCATATAAAGATTGATTACCTCATTCTGTTTAAGTTACAATATATAACCAATATTAAAATAAGTGAATATAAATAACCAGATCTTCTTCCAGGGTACTTTTGATTTGCTATGAAAATGAATACGCTGTTGTTTTTCCTGAAAACATGCCATTACCTTAAATATGTTTAAGGCAGTTGTTCTTTTAATTTTTGGTTTTGATTCATGTTTTTCAAATTACAGTATAAGAATTAGCCTTTGTATAAATGTGCTCAGAAGTATCGAACATATTTCCTACATTCTGGATACATTGTATTTAAATATATAATATAAAGCAACAAATATGAGGAGGAAATGCCACAAATTAAATCAGAATGGAATACAGTAACTGGTGCCAAACAGCAAGGAGAAGATCATTACAGTCACTCATGGAAACGTTTCTTTCCACTACTCTGCATGAAAGAAATGTGGGGCCAGGGAATTCTTCACTCTTTGCAAATGAGAATCAGGTCACCAGGAAAAAAAAACCAACCTTTCTAGCTTTATCTGCCCAAGGAAAGTGCAAAAGAAAGTCTTCAAGAGTGGGAGCATCACTCCCAGGTCATTATCAGCCAAGAATTGAAGCTACCAAGCTTTTTTGCTAGCTGTCACTTGGGTGGGCAGGGTGCTGAAGGCTGCCAAAGCTGCGAGTACTCTGCAATTCCAAACACTGCAGAGTCTCTGGCTCAATCTTTACCTCGTATTTCTTTCTTAGAGAGAATCACAAATGGTACAGTTGAACAGGGTAATTGTTGCAAGAAGTCCATAGGAGTAGTATTTTAAAGGCAGTCATGTAGAAGATCACAATCGTTTTCTTCTGCTTAATTTAGCAAAGCAAACAATAGTGATGTTTTCCCCCACATTACTGAAGGGCATCGATCCAAACAGGTATCCAGAATGCTTCTAGTGATATTAAGGACACAAGACTCAGTCAACTTAATAATGCCCCAAAAGTTCTTCATTCTGCAGTAACAGGTTTATTTGAAGCCCAGCAATGGCAGCCCAGTATTTCAGCAATGGATATGGGCTGGGGAGCACCTTCCCATGTGTATATACCAGTTAACTATAGCTTGAAGCTCTGAGCCATTGCCTGATCAACACTAAAAAGCAGTTTCATTGTCTATTTCTCTCTGTGCACACAGACTGCAGTGAGATAAAACATATTCCTTACTTACCTAGTTTTTATATTTGCTTGTAAATGCCTCATGAACATAATTAGACATTTCAGTGATGGTTCCCTTCCCTCCAACAGATCTTGGCCTATGTATGAAATTTTAGGAGGGAAATTACTGGACACATGTGAATCCTTCTCTGCAACCCTGCTGTCCTCTGCAGCCCAATACATAGGCCATGATGGGCACAGGCTATACACCTAGAGAAGAGGGTTATCAGATAAAGGCAATATCCTCAAGCTCACTTGGCTTCTGCTTCTGCTTCTGCTGTCTCACGGCAGCTCAAAGGAGCTTGTGGAGACTGAAAGGGCTGGGTAAAAGGCAGAGAGCGTGGAGTCTGAGGGTGATGTGCTCCAACATGGTGCTGCAGCTCTGCAAGCAGGGTGGGAGATCTGCATGGTGCTGGCATTCACTAAGCCCTGGGAACAGTCTGCTGTGGTTATCTAAATTAGGTCCTCGGAAGAGGGCAGAGAGGGAAAGATGCAGAAGGAGATTAAGACCACCCTGACCTCCAACCAGCTCCCACGGCTCTGTGTTTTGTCCTCAGAAGGAAGCGGAAAAATATCTTCGTAATCTGAGGCAATGCAGTCAAACATGAACCACAGATCCACACGCAAAAAAAAGGCATTCTAACAAACATTATGACATATTTTGCTGGAAAGAGCAAATCTCTGTGTAACAGAATCCTGCCTTTCTGTCCACGCTCTTTCTGGGGCTTTCTTTTATTATTGGCTTTTTCTTATTATATAAGATTACAATTCACACATTTTTCAGCTACATTTGCCCTCTTTCTATATAGTGCTCCAATAAAGTGTTCAATACTCCTCACCTTCCAGGATGGAATTGCAATGAGTTTATAACAAGCTACTCCACAATCACCAGTTCCCATGCCTTTTAAACTAGCTTCAACAACTCTGACATCTTCAGCATATATTAGTGGAGCCCTGCTGATCCACATGGCTATTGTCTCTGGAAATAAATGAAAATCATATTAATATTCACACTGTCATATGAGTGTATGCTAATTAGAAGGACTGCAAAATAAACTACAGAGAGAAACACAAAAAGATGTGTCACTAGGGTAAACCTCAAGGACATGAATAATAAAGTGTTGGCTGGAGAAGGACCTGTGAAACTACCAACTACTGGGAATTCCTCCTACAATCCAACTGTCACACAGATGAAATACAGAAGCCAGCCCTCTAAACAGTTCTCAAGCCATGCTCTTATCCTGTGGGCCAGTACAATTGGTAAGCATGACACAAGCAGGGCAAGAAAGGTTGAGATTGCAGGTCCCCTTGTAGGGGAGGTTAAGGTCCTGCAGAGGTTGAGGTCCCCTCGTAGGTAGAAGAGGGAAACCCCACTGGGAACTGAGCTGCATCTCTGCTCATAGTGATGAGTTTTATCAGCTGCAGGTGGGTGTTATCAGGCTTTCATACCAGTCAGATGATGAGAAATTCCTTCTTGCTCCATCTTCACATCTGGATCATCTCAGATGAAACATTTTGGTCATTGCAATGCTTCGCTGATATTTTCCAATTTAAATGTCACTTTTATCTTCTTTGCTTTCTTTTGTTTCAATTTTTTTGAAAATTGTTTTCTTGAGTTCTCTAGCACTGTTTCAAACCCTTGGATTTGCCAGGTCAGGACTAGGAAATGTGGATTCTCCCGTAAGGAACTGTATTCTATATATTGCTTACATCTGGCCAACTCTAAAGGGAAAGAAACTACATATCAATCTGTACAGTCGTCCATGAGCTACTCCTCCTAGCAATCTCACAGTAAACATCAGGAGTGATACTGCCTACTTAGCTGAGCCTGCTCTGGTGTGACCCCATTTAATTATGTGCAGAGCTTTCCATCTGAGGTTTCATATACCATGGCAATACCAACATCAGCAGCATGTGAATATAAGAGCAGTGCTGGATTTTGTCCTGCTGCTGTTGTCTTGGGATGCTTGAACAGAAATATGCAGAACTTTTTCCCTCCTGAACAAACCATGCATTCCTCTGTCTAGCTGAATTATTTTCTATATTAAATAAATCAATAAGCAAAGAAAAAAACAAACCAAAAAAAAACCCACAAAGGAAAGAGAACAGAACACACAGATACAGAAGCTAAGAGCGGGAGAACCACTAATTCCATATTTCTTTCTTATGCCCTAATCACAGAAGAGTTGAACTGGATCTAAATTATTCATTAGGAATTAAAAACAACTTGGATCTTTTTTTTTCTCCTTTCTATTTGCTAATTCTTTTCTCTGAGCTATTGTTTGCTCTCCACTCCTGGTGACATCTACAGCACCAAAGGCCAAAGCCAGACCATGTGTGAGAGGGCATCACAATGCTGAGGTCCAGCCCCTTTCTCCATGTCCAAATTTAGTGCAGGAAGCAGGGTCCCTTGCCCAGTTTTGTATGTCAGAGCTACTGCATGAAAACTGAGGGACACACAATAAATACATGGAACAAATTAAAGGGAGGGGGCAGGGCAGGTATGCAGATTTTTAGCCTTATAAAAGTTTCCATTTTAATCTATGTCCCATTTGCTAAAAGGGTCACATCCTGGCAAAGGAGATTGCTTTTACTGTGAGCAGAGTTTACCAGAGCCTTCTCACACCTCAGGCTCGCCCTTTTCCTACATGCCAGCTTAAAGCACTGAAGGCCTTTCTTTCCTTGCCAGCCAAAAATTCCTCATAGAAGCCTCTCTGCACCTCCTTGGGTGAAAACAGTTTTTCAGCTAAGAGAAGCTATCTGAACTGACGTATTTAAGATGCAACTTAGTTAGATGAGTTTTGACAGCTTTTGAGTTCATCTCTATCTTAACGGGTCCAAGGTCATGTCCCTTAACCCCTGGCTACCCTCATAGAGAATTTCCAAAATCTGCAATTTAGTCGGGAAAATATTCTGACTCAATCTGGTTTTGGTCCTCTCCTTGGCAGGAGAAACATCCAGTCTCATCTGCTGTAATGTGCTCATCACTTGCCAGCACCGCAGCCTGGTTAAGGCAGCAGCACTGAAGTCCTCGAGCAGAGCTGACAAGTATAAATAAGGGACAGTTGTCACATTTGGTTAAGGGAGGGCAGCAGAGAGGAAGGTTGCCTGCAGCAAAAACAGCCAGGCTGAGACAAACTCTCCCATTGTTTGGGGTCATCTGGTCTACAAACTGTTTCACATGAGAAAATTAGATTATGCCAAACCAACATCTTTGGAGTATTTTTTTTTTTAATCCAGCATTAAAAGGATGGAAGTAATCGTAAATCTGGAAGCAATCACACACACATCACTTGGAAATGCTCTGCCTCAGTGCAAGAGAAACAGAATACATCAGCGCTGATTGGCCTGGGGTATCTCTCCCCCCACCAAGCCCATGTCCCAGACAAGTTAAATGTTTCATTAATTAGGCGCTAACTATGGTTAAAATTAGAAGAGCTGCAAGGATCTCTCCTCCTCCTTCAGACTAATCCTCTGATTAAAAGCAGGGCCTCCAGTTTGGCTTCTCAGGGTCACTCCACATTGCTGGTTTGCATTTGCTGAGTCTGAGTTTTGAGTCAGCCTGGTGGGGTCTGTGGGGCAGAAAGGGATTTGGGTTTGGTGCCAGAGCAGGGGGCAAATGGTGGAAGCAAGCTGGAGGAAGAGAACATCACTAACACATCGATGTTAGCATTCTGTGTGTGATGGATGTGCAGACACCCAATTGCTCTCATGAGCCTGTGGTAAACCCCAACCATATATGAACAGAAACTGGGCAAATCCCACCATGGTGTTCAAAGGAAATTACCTCCAGAGAGAGTCACTTAGGACATTCACCATGTCCTTTACTCACATGTGGAGAAGCTGCAGAGGCTATAATCCCCACAATAAGCCCCAAAAGAGCAAGGGATGCCTTGCAGACACCCATCTCCTCCATGATCCTTCCAGATCTGGGACACCATCTCTAGCTCTTACATAGCTCTGCAAGGCAAAATGCAGACAACACTCCAGCCAGGAAAAATCTGAGTTTGAGGGTGCTATCTTTTCTGCTTGGAGAGACTGAATGCTCATTTCTTCTCCCCGGCTCTTGGTTTTGATTTTGACTGTATGCAAAGCCATATGTTTTGCAGCACTGTTCACCCCAAAGGGATTGGCATGGGGATTTCAGGGCAGTTGTCTTTTTGAGAAGCAGAGAGAAGATCTCCTCCATCTACCCATCCAAAGCTCTGTCAGACTGTGATATTAATCAGAAAACAATGGTTTTGGCAAGCCGTTCCCCCAAGAAACAAACCCAAACCTGGCTATTGAAGGCAAGCAGTGAGGAAAGCACACCAGAAAAGAAAACAATGGGGACATTCTGTAGTAACCACAAAACCCCAAGCTTTCTGCCATATTCTGTTTTCCATAAATATTGGCCTCACTTTAACGTAGAGCAGCCAAGAGATGCTTGTATGAATTCAGCCTCCCCAACCAAGAGCTTTAATCAACTATAAATAAAGTTACCATGCAGACAATAACAAATATAAATAAACAATGCACAGGTACATTTTAGCACCTTTCAACAAGCTAGAAAACCAGGAAAAGCTGCTATAAAGCAGACGCTTACAGACAAGCAACCAGTATGTCATTAGCTGTAGTAACAGTCAGGGAACAGCCAAGGGGGGAAGGATGAAGCGCTGCCTGCCTTACAGCATCCAACACTTCAAGAATCAAACTCAAATACTGGTTAAAATACCTTCAGGTTTGCTCAGATCTTTCCCCCAAGGTCAACACCTTCTCTGCAGTCTGAGTTTTCTCTATTTGCCATCAAGCTTTTGAGAATAAGGGTTGATTTAGCACATATTAAGCAAGTTTTCCTCCCCATCAATCCAGACGGTTGAAGATGATGTTCTCATAATGAAAAGCTGAAATTGTAAGATGATGGACTCAGCTCCAGGAGCTGAGGCATTTTTATACATCAAAACCAATGAGATTGGCATTGACATCCAAAGAGCTGGAAGGTCTGAGGATGCCACAGCTGAGCAGGATACAGGAGACATGTCATGAAGCCCACATGCACTGGTCTTTGGTTAGCATATGTGCTTTCTCAAGAAGTACCAGGGGAGGAACATCTACAAGCAAAAAGCACCTAATTTTTAGCTTTGAACACCATGTATCAGGAAGTCACTTCCCAAAGCAGTAAATCAACTTCATCTAAGGGAAAGCACCCACCCACCAGACCTCCAGGATTACTGCATCTGGGCAGCAATGCCTCACCAGCTTTGACCCCGTTTACCTCATGAGAGCTGATTCCTTCCTAGTCTGAAGTGGGGATGGCTGGAGGCAGGAGAGATACCAAATAAACAATGTTTGTAATATAACCCCACAGCAAAAAGAACCACAATACATTATTTTAACTCTCCTACTGTGCCAGGGAACTTCATCAAAGTGTGTGACCTTGGTAATCGTACACTTTGGAACCTTGCCAGAAACAAACAGTGAGTTTGAAGTCAAGTAATAGTTTCAATGCCTTTTCTTTTCTTTTTGCTTCTACTGGCATTGAACTCTTAACTTTAATTTAACATACTTTTTGTCTCTAATATTAATATGTACAGATATTTACAGAAAAAACAGGGTGAATTACACTGGAGGGGAAGATGCTGGAGTCACACTGCTGAAGTCCAGCTCGTAAAGAGGAAAAAGAAAGTCCTAATGTTATTTCAGCTGGAATAGCTGCTAAATTCACTACTAGCAGCTTTCATTGCTGAGAACAGCATCTTTAGCCTAGTTGATGCTTCTGAGAACTTGAGATAAAATTGTCATTAATTGCAAGGAACTTTTTTCTAACTGAGAATTTGGATCTGAGTTTTGCATCGTGAATCTCGACAACTGTCATTATCACCTACCTAAAATCCAGCCTTAAGGAAGCTAAAGCCTGGAGAAAACAACATGCATAGAAAGGGAACATCCATCTATTTTTCTATGCATCTTACCATGTATAGAAAGGGAATCTGTATTTTCATTGACTGCTTAATAAGATCATGCACAATTTGGTATCTGGCAACTAGAGATTCCCTCTCTCCCAACAATGGAGCAACAAAAAAAAAACCTTGTAGTAAAAATCCCATCAGATTGACAGAGTGAGAGCTCAGCCTCATGCTCGGCAGGCCAAGCCATGGAGCACTCTGAAGTTTTTCCATGTAGATGTGCCAAAGACTGTGTTTGCCTCATGTACTTTTTTGCTCAAGAGTGCAGTTCAAAAGGGTGAGTCTTGCTGTGATTAAAGCCATATTATCTTTTGATGAGACTTGTGGCAGGCTTTCTCAGTAAATTGATGGGGATTTGTGGTTGTTATAAGTACTCGGAGGGTTCCATGGATACATTTGATAAAATAAAAGGAAAAACATTCAACCCACACCTCGAGCTTTGGGGCGGGGAGCTGATTTGGGCAGAAGCACAACTTCTGGTTGGCAGAAGCAGTAACACAACATGAGTCATTAAAAAAGGCACCGCTGGGGTCATCAGACAAGGCAAAGGTGAGGGCAGCAAAGCAGCTTTGTGGCCAAATGGCCATGTGCTAGGATGTGGGTGAGCCACCTGCTATGGCTGAGAAATGATCAGCAGCTCTAAAACAGAGGAACGAGTCAGCAGAGAAAAAGATTGTTACACTAGGAATGGTGAATGGATGATAACACACACCAGTTATGGGCAGGTAAATGCAGGATAGTAGGTTTTATTTTCCCCTCAGCCTATCTTTTTGCTCTTTTGCACCTAGAACCAGTTATAACACAGATGTCTGCCTGTTTAGGGGATGGGAGGGTTTGCACAAACCCAATCTGGTAATTTTTCAAATAAGTCAATTACTGCTAGTTCAATGAGTAAAAAATAAAATACAAGACAAAAATAGTTCTGAAATCTTTTCAGTCATAAAAAAAGAAGAAGAAAAGGAAGGAAAAAAGACAACGGAATAATTTTGATGAATTTCAAAATAGATTTTTATTAGTGTTTATTACGTGAAATGTTTTATTCCAAAAACCTTTGCAGTTCATATTTTGATACTTCTCAAAGTTACATTCTTTGACTTTCTGTTTTGCAAAAATCACTTCACAAGCCTTACAATAGGATAAATAGCCTGAAAATTAAAGACAACACTACGTTCTCTGTCAAATGAAAACACTCCTGATTAATCGAAGTGAAAACTTGGGATGGGGTATTTTACTTCATTCCATTCAATAATTTCCACGAACCTCTTTCACTTAAACTTACTTCTCCCCCAGCTTTGCTTCAAATCCTTCATACCCTGTGTCTGTCAATCTGGGGCTCCTCTCCCACAGACTAAACTCTTGAAGAGGGAGAAGGGCAGAAGGACACTGGAGCTGTCTGGCAGCTAGGGAGACAGGCTGTTCCCATGGTGGGCAGGAACACAGCAGCCCAGGAGCCATCCTTGGCTGATGCCTGGAGGAGCTCTTTGTTCAGGAGAGGGACATGAGGCTTCAGCATGGTCTGGTCTGGTCTGAGTTAAACCAAAGTTGAAGCAGCCAAGATTTCCTGTGACATCCCTCATACAGGATGGGATGAGAAGGATGAAGATGGGGCTCACTGCAGTGGACTGCATACCCCAGGCCCTTCACCAGCTCTGTTGTCCTTCTTTGGACCCTCTCCAGCAGCTCAGTGTCTCTCTTGTAGTGAGGGGCCCAGACATGAACACACGATTTGACGTGCAGTCTTGCTAGTGCCAAGTACAGGGGGACAACCCGAACAATCCCTGCCCTGGCCCTGCTGCTCACACTACTTCTGATACAGACCAGGATGCCATTGGCTGTCTTGGCTGCCTTGGCTGCCTGGGCACAAGCCAAGATACCCATTGCTGTCTAAACATGACTTGTGTCTTTTCATGTACCTTTCTCAACCAGGTCAGCTGTATGGTGCCGTAAGTGCTAATTTCTGTAAGTGGACTGTGGCAGAGGATATAGGGTGACTAACTGTAGACACTAAACTGGGATGAACTCATTTTCTAACCCAAAAAGCCTAAGGAACCGTTAAACAGAGCCTGAATTGGAAACAGGCTTCAGTAAATCTGCCCTGTAAATGGGGCAAACAGTAGAATCATTAGACAACCTGTAGGGATAGGGGCATCAGACACGTTAGATGATAGTAGTATTTTTAGACTTAACGCATAGCATATGGAGATACTGACACTGGCTACAATCCCTGCTCTTAACCCGTGCTGTCTGGATAGGCCCTTGGCCACACAAAGGGAGAAAGGCAGAACTGATAGCCCAGTTTAAATGTTTGAAACCAGGCTGATTCAAACAACAGAGGAAAAAAAGGGGAGAACAGAGGCCAGGATTAAATGGAAGTAAAATATCATGGGGATAGGTATGGCTCAAATGCTTGGTAACTTTTATCTGCTGAAATGCGCAGCCAAGGAGCAAGACCTGAGAGGAAATGGATATGGTAGTCCAACTGGGACATACATTGTAGGAGGATTCCCTAATCTACAAGTTAAAATATTAGGCAAACTGCTAAAATAACCAAAATACAGGTTTGTGACCAAAAAAAAAAAAAACCAAAAAGAAAATCAAAACAGAAAAAAACCCACAAAGAAAAAAGAAAATAAAAACATGTAGGTTTTCATTAGTAGCAAGGCATCTGGCTCCTCTTCTCCTCTCTAAGAAATCCTAATTAGATGTATTTCTAGGGGAAGCAAAGAGCAAAGCAGAGCTCTGCAGACAGATGCCAGAATTGCCCTGCGGTTTCAGTCCCATCAGGTTACCTTTCATCCACGATATTTTCACCCAAACAGCACAGCACGGTGCTGCTTGTGATGGGGGTTATTGCATCAGCTGGAACTCTCCAGCCTGGTTACAAGTCCCCACGATGGGTGCTAGGGGGTTAGCACAGGAATTAGATTGCTGTGTCCATCTGTGTCTTCACGGAAAGCAGGTTAGGGGATTTCTACCGATGCAGTACCCATGACATCTCTAGTTAGGGGGTGATCATCAATAGCCAGAGACACTGAGGAAGAAGTTGGGAAAGTTGCAGGAAAGCTGGAGGATGCCTTGTCTCCAGAGCTTGGGGTCAGCTGAAAATGCCAGCTCCTTTGGGGTAACTTTACTACAGATGCTATGATTTAAAACATTCAGGAGCTTGCTGCATCCAATGCAAAGGTTTCTCTAAGAAGGCAAAACAAAGATTCTTATTACGGTCATTATTAAAATATGGGAGTCTTTAAATCTCTCTGAACACATTTATTATGAGAGAAATTCATAATGAACAAATTTTGTTGCAGCTAACGGAACCTTTTGTCGGATTTCACCACATGGTGGCAATAGTAGTAAAGGTTTGACACAGAAGATTTTTCTGGAAGCTCCCAAGCCATTAAAACTATAAACCGGGCTGCTGTTCAGTCTACCTTGTGCCATAATATAGCTCTGTTTTTCTGTGTGGAGAAATCAACTGTCACAGCTCCCTTATTGGAAATCGTGTATACTTCCCATTCTCATGCGTCTGGTGAGGACTACAAGCAATCCCAAGATTTCTTTTAATATCTTCTTCACTTCTTTTTTTCCTTCCCACCTTTTCCTCCCCCAAAACACATAATTGCAGCTTCTGTGAAATATTAATTCACAGAAGGTTGTATTCTCAGAATAGGGAAAATTGCAACATTCAAGTTTTCTTTAGCAAATGAGAGAGACTTCAAACACAAAAGTTGCCTAAATCTTCCAGTAAGGTCAGATATTTGTCTACCAGTTTAGTTGCCAGCAGAAGAAAAAAAAAACCAACACACCAAAACAACAAGAACAGCAGCAAAAAAAAGCAAACAAACCAAAACCCAACCACCAAGCAGTATGAAAAAACCCAGTACTTCACAGTTGAAGTATGACTTCATCATACAACTTCAGTTGCTAGTGGTGACTGACCAATATTGCAACATCATTTAGAATCATAGAATGGTTTGGATTAGAAGGGAGCTTAAAGATCATCTAGTTCCAACCCCCCTGCCATGGTAATAATAAACTATCATCTTTCATTCTGCAGAAATACAAATTCAGTGCTGACTTTCACCAACACGTAGGGTGGAGCAGGGCAACCAGTTTGCACCAGACACAGCGTGCACCTTTTCAAGGGAAGGGAAACCAGCCATAAGGAAAAGAAGGGTGCAGATCATATTTTAGGTACTCAAATAATTATGTATATTGTGGCTCATCTGAGAGACTTGTGCCCCTTAAAACAACCATGGGGAAGGACTTTAACAGTGCTCATGGTAGTCACACTGGTTTGTCAGCTGTATCATGAGAAGAAACCCAGAGCAGGAGTTTGCTCTCACGCAGGAATTACAACAGGACAGCAAACATGCAAGAGTTAACACCCCATTCCCATGAGAAGTGCCAGGGATTTATGGCTCTCCCAGGGGATTTGCAGCCGTGCTCCAGAAGCCCCATGTAGTGTTGTCTGCAGTGCTGGATCAGCAGTGGCATTTCCTGGAGCACCTGTGTTTTTCTTGGAGGTCTCTCATCTCCATGCTGACCAGACCTGATGTTGCTTATCTTCAGTGATTAGATCAGCTCATATCTCCAGGACTGGAAGGAATGATATAAAAACATACCATCCTACACCATCTCGAATGACCTGCCAGGAAGCATTTTATTGATACATCCCAGGCACTCAATCTACTGTGCAGATATGTGCAAGTAGACAGGTGCAGATTTAGCAGGAAAGTGCCCCAGTAAAGTTCTTTAACCCTGCTCACATCCATTTGCATTAGGTGGAAGAGCTGCACACTCCACTGCATCACTCAGGACCACCTGGGAGCTGCCCAGTCTTTTTTGCCACTGTTTCTGTGGTGCCATGTCCATCTTGGCTAGTGGAATATGATTGTCCTGCCTCTTGCTGCCACCAGTTTCTGGGGCTAACCAAGGTGCTTGGGAGAAATAAGATGTCACAGAAGTCAGGCTTTTAAAAATGGCCCTTGAATAGAAACCAGGACCAGTTATCAGATGGTGCAGAACTGTCTATCAGTGCTACCAAACACTGCTGCCTTTGCTTGGAGGCAAACACATGAACCACCAGCCCAGGCTGCACCACATGGGGCAGCTCCCAGCACATCACTCCACCATGACCACCCACCACTTCTCTCCCAGACTCCATGCTCTGCCCTTCCTTCCCCTGGCAGCCCCAGAGAAGCTAAACAGCCACTGAAAACTGCACTAACATTACTGATGTGAGTAGGACTATGCCAACTTACCCCAACTGAGCATTCAGTCCAGACATCTGCAGCCACATCATTCACAACAGAGAGCTTTCCCTGCAGTAGCTGTGCCTGTGTGTGCTGCTAGGGCTATCCAGTGGCTCTGTTTCAGAAACAAAGCTGTTTGCAGTTCAAATGTTTGAGGCAACATGATTCCAAGAAAGGAGCCATCAGTAAAATTGATCTGTATGTCTGAGGAGGAATCTTGGCTGAAATCTTTCCCTGCAAGTCCAACAACAACAGCACATCAGTTACTCCAGTGGATTTCATTTCTCAACCCTTTAACATGTAATTCCTGGACAGATGCCCTAAACTAAAAAAGTAAAATACTTTGCTCCTGGCCACTTGAATTGCATAAGAGTGAATGCCCACTGCTGAGCCATATACAACTAGTTATTTGTACTATACTTGAGACTGCCACAAAGCCTGCAGTCTCAGGGGACCAGTATTTTCATATTGGTTTTCCTGAACAATTAATATAAATCACTCAGGAAGGACCAGAAAGAAATAATGCTGGACGCTATTACTGAAACTGCCTCATTTAACCAGGTTAACAATTATCATACATGAACATTGTATGTAAGAGCTGAAACTCTGGGTATGCCTTTGGAAATTTTTGGTTGCTTTTTGAATAGGAGAGGCAAGATACTACTGGGGTTGGACATCCCTGAGACATCCTTTGCTTTGGAGCTTTGGAGTCTTTCATCCTTGCTCAGGACAGAGCAAATCCCTCAGGCACATCTTTTCTGTGTGCCATAGTCTAGTATTTGAGCTTTTAAATGAAGCCCTTTTTTCTCCAAGGGCTGTGAATATCCTGGGAATTCTACATGAAAAGTGTTCAAATAGCAGAAGAAATTGGTAAGCCAATTTAGTGGGCTGTTGCCTTATATCACATATTAACAGGTGTCTGATAGTTTTTTGTCATTTAGCTAACAGAACAATGTTCAAGGAAGATGTACCTTATCCTTATTTCTTCCTTAGACACCTTAATCATTGCTGTAGGAGCCCATATAAATCCATCAAGGAGAAAACTAGGGATGAGTTGCAACCGAAATCATATACAGAGTAGCTTACCAGGCAGACATAGTAGGAGTTGCCTCATCCTTTCCCACAGAGCGTTGGATAGCATTCAGCCCCCAAAACTGGGTAGCAAGGAGAAAGTGAGGGTTTGGCTGCTGTGCCTATTTTGTTTTAATGCATTGAGGTATATTATGGATTGAACAGATGCTTGTATGAGCAACAGTGCCTTTATATGCCTGGAATATTTGTCTTACAGTCCTCACAGCACCCACAAGTACTATGAGTCAGCAATATGCACCCAGTTTCTGCATCCTGACAGAAAGATGATGAGGGTCACACAGCCTCACACTACCCACATCTGGGGCTGTCCTAAGCAGCACCATTTAGTCATGTGTCATTTAAATCAGACCCATTGTATGATTTGTTGGTGTGTATATATATATATATATATATCATTAGCTGTGCTGTTAGTCTGCTTTACAAATGTTACTACTGGTCTTTCTACAGACAGAAATTACCTTTTTCCAAAAGATTTCCCTTTTCATATATCAAACAGTGTTAATCAACATCCAGCCTTCAGTGTTACATCTCTTCCCAGTATGCAAGACTTTAATGAACACCTCATCTGATTGGCCATCACATAGGGCATTAGAAATTCTCAATTTCTATGGAAATTTCTCTTACTTTCTCTTATCTTAGCTGTTTTTGACAGAAAATATTTCAGGCAGCAGGAAATGTTTAAATGTAGTAGAATTTCCTTACAGTAAATATGTTTAGTTAACAAAGTGATAAAAGAGTAAAGGAGGGTCAGGCTGACACCAGGAGTGCACGGTGCCCAGTTATTCCCATTGTTAGTAGCTGGTGTCTCAGCCAGTTCCTGCAGGGACAAGGGACAGAGCTGTGAAGTCTAAACAGGGACAGTGTGCAGATAAACCTGATTACCATGTTTCCCCTGAACAACATCCGCTTGTTAACGCAGTTGTAACTGAGTGCATGCCAGCGCATACTATTCTTTCTGATGCTCTGATTTCTTTTACCCCATGCCTTGCTCAGCTGCAGAGCTTGTATTCTCTAGCCATACCTCCTTGCTCTGAAGAAGGGAGGTAGAAGCTGCTGAACAGAGCCAAGTACAGCCTATAGTCCTGCTTTTTATCTTGCTTTTGAAGACTTGCTGCCTAATCTCTTTCTGAACAGGAGCCAGTTCCAAGAAAGCAAGACAGCAAGGTCCTTAGGACAAGATGATGGATAGCAACATGGAGTTCAGAGCACTTTGTTCAGCCACTTAAGTTTTCTTTAGATAATAATAAAGTTAACTGGATCAATTTTAGAGCTTTATAACCGAAGAATGACTATGGATTGAAGAGTCATGAAGTGCATAACCCACTTAGATGTCATCAGGCTAACAGAACACAGACTGTACCTGGAATATCCAGTTCTAGGATATTTTTAATGAACTAATTGTCCTGCAGATTACATGTCTCAAGTAATCCGAAAATCATGATTTACCTGTTCAATATTATCCTGGTTTATTTTTTTAATATCATCACCTACTACCTGGAATAATACTCAGGCTTTCCTAAGTCCATGCCAAAGCACCCATTAACTACTGTGTGCTGACACTTCTGAGAACAGGAGCAAATCCCCATGGAAGTGAATCAGTGTAACTCCATTAACTTGAATGGAGCTTTATTTTCTCACAGCAAGCAAGTAACTCTTTCTCTTTGTGTCTGAATTAGTCCCACAGGTAAAGCAGCACCTTTCAATGATTTAAATCAACTCATTTTGTTTTGATGCAAAATTGACCATAAGGTAATGGTAAAGCCATGTGAACTTACATGGGACTATGGACCGCGAAGACAGAGAAGTCAGAGTGGAAATCCTTGGTTTTGAATAAAAAGCACTGCAAATTGTGCTTAAACTGTGTTGTTGGTACAAGTTTGTACAACTTTTCATCTCTAAGTTGTCAGTTCACTGCTTCCGGAAGAAGAAGAAATGGAGTGAAACTTTGATATTGTTTAACAAAGCAACCTGTGTGTGTGAGTAAGGGTGAGGTCTTGGCTTTCAAGTTGGTTCCTGGCATGCAAGTAAATCCCAACAGCCTTTCCCAAATCAGGGGATTGCTGCTGAATTTCCAGCCCCAATTTTGGAAGAGACATGACTGCCCCAGGGTTATTCTATATACCTACCCTGATTATAGCAGTCATGTTATGATTTAAGCTGGTAAAAGTGAGATGAGACCAAGGCTTGCTGAAACACTGTAGCAACACAATTCTGCTTTTTGCTTATGCTGAAAAGAGATGACACAGCAGATTAGGTGCAACCTTCTCAAACTGAGAAGATATAAAATCAATATATTGAAATAGCACAGGAGAATTTGGATCCCTGGCACATATGGAGACTTCTGAAAGCCAAAGCAGCATTGTAAAAGCAGCATATTGCTTTAAACCAGAAGTTCTCATCTTCCCATCTCCCTTGCACGCTGAGTTTGCAGTGGTGTAAGTCAACACCTGAACTCAGTTCATTAATTTCTGCTCTTTCCAGCCTTGCATATAGAGCCCGATGAGATTGCTGTTTGTTTGCTTGTTATTATTTCTTGGTTTCTGCCTTTGACAATTTTGTAAAACAATATTGAAATGAATAGATCAGCCCAAAAGACAAAGATTTACGTATTTTAGCAAGCTGAAAAAGCAAATAAATTTTATAGTTCGCTGTGACACTCACAAAATGGCTCTTCTGGGACAAAATGTTATGTTTCCCTTCAAGTTTGAGAATTTTCATGAAAATTTGGGTTGTGTTCTTTTTTAATTGTCATTAAGGATGGTGGCAAGTGTGAAGATATTTGTTCTGGCTGGAAAATCAAAACATTCTGTTCTGAAGGATGCTTTTTCTGAATGTTTGTTTACCTCAGCAGGAACAATTCAGCAGAAATGGGGCAAATTCACAAAATGTTTTCATGTTGCTGAATTCACATTAATGCCAAAACAACAACAACAACGACAAAAAAAAAGCAGATAGACTTTTCCCAGAGCTACTTCCAAACTATTACAGAAATAAGAGTCAACTGGTACTGATTAAGATGAGGGGAGGGGGGGACATCACCCTTGCAATAACTCTATCCAAGGCAATGGATTTACATGAGAGCTGACTCTTGTCCCTTGGTCCTTATAAAGCCCATAGTCTTCAGTGGCTCATTTTCAGAACATTCTTCTTCAGTGACATGAGGGTAGAATATTGCAGATAATAGACCCCATGTTTATTAAAGAGAAAAGAAGCAAGATTTACTCAGACAACAACATGCATCCTGGGTGATACTGAGGCATGGGTGCAGGTGGGCAGCACGTTCACTGCACTCTGTAGCCAACTGTCAGGAGAGCAATGTCAACATACATCTGGTAGGAACATGTCTTTCTCTTCCTCTTCCTCCTCTCACTTCTTTTGTTATTTTTGTGTATCTGGTATGTCAAGTTCATCAATTATTATTTTCAATGTGCTGTTAACCCATGTCTTACGTGTTTCACCCTTCCATTTTGCCAACCTGTGGCAGCTCCACTTGCTGTGCAAGCCATTTAGGTTATCCAGGAGCCAAACTTCATACATGGGAGTGAGTGAGAGTACACCATTGTGAAAAGCCCATGAGTCTTTCAGATGGGGGGCATATGCCCTTCCAAAGAGTGCACATGGTTCCAAGGGGGATGCAGAGGAATTAGCATTAAAATAATGTGTTGGTTATGGGAGATAAAAACACACACATAGCTGGAAAACACTCTCCCCCATAAACTGGAAAAATATCAGCTATTGTGGGCTATTTGCCAAGGATTCAAATTCTCATGAACAAGCTCCTCTGAGCTCATTTGAAAATCCTCATGAACTCTGCTGCCATTCACCCATTAGATTCAGGATGAAAAGAAAGTCTGGAAGCTGCTGAGAAGCCAGAGGGCTGCCAGCCCTCCAGTTTCTGAGCGTGGGACTCAGCCGAGCTCTTCCCACCCCACGGAAAGTGGATGACATAACACTTGGGCTCATTCTGTCCACCCCTCCTGTGGTAAAAGCAGAGACAGGAATCAGTTTGCTTTTGTTTGCAAGCTTTCACAATATCAAAGAGTTTAAGAGAAAAATAGATGTCTGCATCCATATTTGCGTGTAAGCCCAGGCGCAAAGCTGCTCTCCAGTTCCAAGTTGACAGTTGTCCACATTGTGATCACAAAAACACACAGCCCATCTGGATGATCTGATCATAGAATCATAGACTCATAGAATAGTTAGGGTTGGAAAAGACCTTAAGATCATCTAGTTCCAAACCCCTGCCATGTGCAGGGACACCTCACACTAAACCGTATCACCCAAGACTCTGTCCAACCTGGCCTTGAACACTGCCAGGGATGGAGCATTCACAGCTTCCCTGGACAACCCATTCCAGTACCTCACCACCCTAACAGTAAAGGACTTCCTCCTTATATCCAATCTAAACTCCCCCTGTTTAAGTTTTAACCTCTTACCCCTTGTCCTATCACTACAGTCCCTAATGAAGAGTTCCTCCCCGGCACCCTTATAAGCCCCCTTCAGATATTATGTGGTGGGTTCAGTCCATTTCAAGGTCATTTGGCCCTTTTCTTCCTGTGTCTGGCTTTTGACAGAAGCTGGGATGGGTATTGTACTATAGAAACTCATGAGTCATGAGGATGAATGAAGTCAAACACTTTTCCCAGCCCTCACTGCACAGAGTTGTGAGAGCTGGACTTGCTATTCTGTAGAGATTGCTTTTGTCTGAATCACAAGGATGGGATCCTGCTTGTGTCCTGCAGTGTATCACACAGTGGTTATTAAAAGTATGCTTTTAGGTTTTATGTATTTCACTTTGCTTGGGTGTCTTTCCATGAGCTCAATGCACCCACAGCCATCCTTATCTGTACCTGGAGACTGGGAAGCCTTATAAGCCAATTAAGATGAATATTACCAACTGTATGCTCATGTGGGACTACCTTGGAGTATTGTGTGCAGTTCTGGTGTCCTCAACATAAAAAGGACATGGAACTGTTGGAACAAGTCCAGAGGAGGCCATGAGGATGATCAGGGCCTGGAGCACCTCCTGTATGAAGACAAGCTGAGAAAGTTGGGGCTGTTCAGCCTGGAGAAGAGAAGGCTGTGTGGAGACCTCATAGCAGCCTTCCAGTATCTGAAGGGGGCCTATAGGGATGCCGGAGAGGGCTGTAGTGACAGGACAAGGGGTAACGGGTTGAAACTTAAACAGGGGAGGTTTAGATTGGATATAAGGAAGAAATTCTTTACTGTGAGGATGCTGAGGCACTGGAATGGGTTGCCCAGGGAGGTTGTGAATGCTCCATCCCTGGCAGTGTTCAAGGCCAGGTTGGATGAATCCTTGGGTGATATGGTTTAGTGTGAGGTATCCTTGCCCATAGCAGAGAGCTTGGAACTGGATGATCTTAAGGTCCTTTCCAGCCCTAATTATTCTATGATTCTTATGATTCTATGATACGTACGCATGTCAACCCTGGTGAACTGATTCAAGCATGCAGCAGTGGAGCAAAGGCTACCCATTGCACAAGCTCCCTTAGGTGTAGGTGAGTGTAGGACCCCCTGCCACAAAGTGCTTATTTGATTTCATTTTAGATAAGGACATTCCAAAGTTAAAACCCAAACCTTGATAGTAGTGATGAAAAGATAGTGTTTAATGCTCACTGCCATTCCTTTTATTAATTACCTTTTTTTCCCACAATGACATGGGCAAGATGTTTCTAAATTATAAATAAAATACCTTATCTGGGAAAAAGAGAAAACTCGGAAGCAAGGCTCAGCCTTGTGACCTCCTTGCTGTGCAGCTGAGTAGCCAGCACCAGGACATGATTCAGAGACAGTCTGTGGGCATATTCATAGCTATGCACAGCTGACAAAATAAAAGACCCTCAGCTGTGGCAATAACCCAGATAAAGCATCACCTTCCCCTCCCAGCAGCCAGGGGTGTCACTGATTTCCCCAAAGCCATGGACTGGAGTCCAGTGTCAACCCCATTTGTGGCAGCGGGACATGCAGGTGGCAGTAGCACACGACTGGGATGTGTTCATGAAGTCAGTCACATCTGGTTTTCTCTTGTGCAGATTTTCACAACTCCAGCCACAAAAGTCAAATACACTGTGTGTTATCCCACAGTGCAGGATGAGAGTGGGGACCTGGGGGGCATGACTGAGGCTGTCTGGGTGACCCTGGCTGGGCCATCACTGTTGCTAAGAGAAAGCTGCTGAGGAAGGATCTGTAACATCTAGCACTCATTTTTTGTTTTGTTTAAAAGAAACATTCTTTTAAGTGATTGTTTTGAAAGGCTGCTGATAAACCCCAACACTGACATCCACGTTAATGGAGGTGGAGAGGTTTGCATGGGAGAGCCTGAGTTTTGGAAGAAACCCAGTAAAGATCAACCTGCTTTAGCCACAAATCTCACACAGGCTTAGAGAACTATTTCAGGCTGCTGTCTGCACAAAGGAGGTTTGATCTTTCAAAACTTGTTTTGTCAAACTCCTTTTGCAGTTTGCAAGGGAAAAAGCAGTGATTATTTCTGATGCAGATTGCTGGGGAGGCCACAAACATCTGCCACTGCTTTCCTTCCAGCATCCTAAAGCACTTGGAAAGGTAACTCAGGGAGAGGGATATTGGTGTTTTCTTTGCTGCTATTTCAGTGTATGGCTTACAAATCTTAATTCTAGTGATGACATGATGATATTCAGATGGTCCAGTGATGTACAACCAGAACTGTGTGATTGGCAGCAGGGGGAGAAGAGCCATTTGTGAGGCAGCTCTTGAGATGCCCCACATTAGAAATGCACCAAGTCATGGTGCCTTCCTGAACATGAGAAAGTTTAGAAAAGTGATTTAAAGCTAAGGGGCAGACACTGGCTCATTTAGGGAGAACCCTGAATCTGCCCCCTCCCTGAGCCTGCTTTTAATATCTAATTATCAAGACTAATGACTGATTACGTGTCTCCAGTCTTTTCGACCTTTAATAATTTCTGTACCAACATGCTTTACTGCTTTCCGGGGGAAATGTTATCTGAAGTGTGAAATTAACCATTCTTTTGTTATGAACTCACCACTTGGCCATAGCTGCTAAATAGTTTCAAACCTGAAACATATTTGAACTGTTTCCAAGTTCATCTAGAGCGTGACCTTGTGTGTTTTAATAATTATAATTTCCTCAGCAAAGTACAACTCTAGAACCAGAGAAAAAAACGTTCAGACAGCTGCAGGGGTGGGGATGGCTGACTGTAATGATGAGCTTTACAAATATAGCAGGGGGAAAGCAATAAATCTCCAAAACCAAAGTGCCTTCTCATTTTAACCCTTAGTATGCAGCAGTGCCCTGATGGTACAGATGAGCAGACCTTCCTGCAAGCTGCCCCATTACAGAGTAGATGGGAATGTGGAAGGATAATATGGAGGAAGAGGAGGAATAGGTATCAGGTTGATCTTTGTTTTCCCAGCAATCTTCTCCTGTTTCAGATTTTTATCTCCAGCATACTGGTGTAAATCAGCTGAAAGCAGCAGGATTTATCCCTGCTTTGCACTGAAGTGAGCTGCAATCAGGCACACAGTCGCGGTATGCGTGCACATGTGAGTAATCCCATTGGAATCAAGAACTTGAAAGAGAAGCGCGCACATGAGTAATGTTTTGTAGATACAAGGGCTGGAATCTGGGCCACATGGCTCAGGACAAAGAGACATGTCAGTTCTGCATAAATAACACAGGCATTCAGCTTCAAAACTTAGCAGGGGCAAAAGTCACTCTTTCCATCTCACATCTAGGAAAGCAGGGACCAAGGCAGCAGGGTGACCTTTGTTACTGCATGGTGAGAGCTGGGATGAGCCCAGGTGTTGGGTGCGCCTGGTGCCCAGGGAGAGGTGGGTGCACAGCAGCTCTTTTGCCCAACACCTGCATGCTCTTATGGGGCAGGGAATGGGATCCTTACTGTGCAAGCAAGTGCTGTGTTTTGTGCTGTGATCTTGCTTGAAAGAAAAGCCTGCTGTAAGTAACTGCCTTGCTGCAGGGAATTTGGACTACAGTGAGAGGAAATAGCCTGTTTCTTCTCCAAGCACTTTCATTCTGTATAGCAATCACCTCTTAAAGCCTCAATGAAATAGGGTTAAAAAACAATAAAAGGAGAGAGCCAATGCGACAGACCACCCAGGTCAGGGTGCACTTCAGGCTCACATCACTCCGTGCGATGTAAGGCTTCTTTTAGCCACTTCTGGGAGATTTTACCAGGAATATGACTAACACAACACTTGGCAAAGCAAAGAGTAATAGTGTGATTGTTCTGTCGGCTTCTCCCCTTCTTGACTAATATCGTGCTGAGCAGTGTTCAAGTTAGCGATCTGAAAGGCCTTTTCATTATTGTATCGAAAAGTCCTCTGACTGCAGATCTCTTAATCAAAGGACTTTTATGTAAAGTCACATTTTTTCCAAAACCAGAAAAGTTCAGGCTCAGAGCATAAACATTAGACTCATTATTTAGAAATAGCAAGGAAGTCCTTTGGGTTCTGGTATCAGATCAAAGCTAAAAAATTAAATTGCTTCAGAAAAAAAAAAAATAAGAAATTAGTTCGTTTTGGGAATCAGCATATTTCTTGTTTGCTTTTTTATTATGCAGCTAAAAAAAGGCATAGTGAGATTCTGTTGGTGGTTTTCAAGTGTTTTCCAAAACTGGATGGATGCTGCATGCTAAGTACTTCCACAGTCTGTGGAGGCAGAAAATATTTTGTTGACATGACAATAAAGACATTCTGCAGACTTATCAAATTATTTTCTCCATCACCATTCACAGCCACAAGAAAGCAGCATGATCACCACACTCATGTGGAATAGGAACCTGCACTCAGCTGACATTGCCTTTGAGCTGAAGTGCTGGAGCCTGACCCAACACGTGGAGGAAGAGATTTTCACCCAAGCTGTGGGTGAGACTTGGGGCGTGGCCTCAGTTCAGCAATGTCCCAGCCAAAACATGGCTTGACCACACTGCCCCAAAGGAATCACTCCTTTTGGAGCTCTCCAGTAGTAGTAACTGGTTTACTAATGGGCAAAGATAATTAGCTTACTACTGCTAAGGGGTTTATCCCCACTACTCTGGTCACCAGTACTATCCTATCTTCCACCAATCCTACTTATCCTCCTATCTTCTCCCAGCTTGTGGCCTGCACACACTCTTTTAGGCTATGCACACACAAGTGATGGAATTGGCTTTTGGTACAGGACTAGGATGGAGATGTGAGAAGGGGGAGAGCCATGTCACACAGATAAGCCACTACCAAGACAGGTGCTTTCTCCATCCAAGAAAAATCCCACCCTGAAAACCACTGCTCCTGACAGCGGTTCTCACCCTTATGATGGTGTCGAATCCATGGCCGTAAGGCATCTTAGAAGATGGGGAGAGAGGTGTAGAGAAAAGACTGATAAATTGAGATGCTTTTTTCTTGCCGTTTCCTTCCTGCGTATTTTTTTCCTCTAACATCAATTACCTGTGTGCTCACAAGGCAAACATGACCAACCTTAATTCCTGCTGATTTCTGTGGACTTTGCAAGTGCCTCAGAGAGAGGTGGGACTCTCAAGAAGTACCAAAGAGAGCAGGCTGCCAAGGGCTGAGGAATGGCAGAAATGCCCACATGTTTTCTGTTTGTGACACCGCCACTGATGGGAATCGTTTAATCGCACAGCGAGACTGGTTCATGATACCTTTACACCAGTCCTTAAGATGTTTCCCTTATCTCTGACTTTCTGTGGTCTGCTGGGTTTTCCCTGCCCAGTTCTTCTGTCATCTAGAAATGGCTTTGAATTCTTATTCCTTAGGAAATGTGAGTTGTCTCCGTGACTCAGCCACAGTTTTCCTGCTTGGCTGTCATATGGCATTTCATCTTTTCACTTCTCAGGTCCCCATCTGTACAAAGAGGTTAATAGCCAGAGGAAAACAAGCGTAGCAGGGCCAGCTACACACAGATCCCCAAGTGTTGAGGGGCCATATAATTTCTTAAATGAATCGGTCACATGATACTCTTTTCTTGTTTTTTCCACCCTCCTTTACTGGGTAATTGAAACTTCATAGACATCAGGAATCTGAAACATGCATAGCAGTTATTTATATACAAATAGCCTTTTCTCTGCAAACTGAGGTTCTTGTAGGGAAGAAAGTCCTTCTGTGAACACTGGAGTGAACAAGCACCTGTTTCCACAAGTGTTACAATTCCCACAACTGGCATGAACAGTTGATATTCAGGGTATAAAAGCAAATTTTCCATCTCTGCATTACACCATAAGCTGTGCTGTCCCCAATCAAACCTCAACCAGAAAATACATAGAGCTTTCCAAATGACCGTCCCCTGCTCCCTCTAATAAGGTTTGCTTTCACCTAGCCCAACTTCTGCCCAAGTTTTTGCAGTGAGCATTTCCTATGGGCTTGGCACTTGAAGACCTGCAACTAGTCCCCTAGACTGGAAGGTCTTCAACTAGTAGGAGATAGGAGGCCCAAGAAAGCAGGTGGATGAGCTTGGTCCTCCAGATCTTATTGAACATGCGACACATAGCTTCCAGACTCAGCACCATGCCAATAGAAAGGTGCCTGCTAAGGCAAGAGGATGTAATTTGACCTTGTAAGTTCAGTAACATGGGAACCAATTACATGGAAATTCAAGCTTCAGCAAGCAAGACTGCATTCTGGTGTTAGCTGTTCTCGGCTGCTCAACACTCAGCAAAGGTTAGGATTGAGCTGTTGCTGAATTGGCAGCAATACCGAATCCTTTGGAATTTGTGTTCTGTCTTCAGCAAGGAAGAGCAATATATATAAATGTCTTCTGGCAGACCACTTCCATGATCCCATTCAGCCCCTGACCCGTTATTTGAGAAACAGCTACTTGAGAAAGCAAAAGATAAATCAGTGTACAATAAAAAGATAACTCAAAGCTCTTTCTCAAGGCAGGGAATCAGAGGACAACAGGGTCCAAGCTTTTATGCTAGTTTAGTAAAATTGTGTGATTTTGTATATGAAGCACAGCAAAGGAGAAAGGCAAGCTCTCCTGAAGGCACTACTGGGCAAGGTTAAGGAAGAGGCTGGGGGAAAGAATGTTGCTCAAGGAGGTAGCAGTGGTTCTTTCTCAGATGTCTTTCCCTAACTACACACAACACAGTCTGAGGAAGCTCACTGCTCACACCATAAGATCACTTTCCTCCACAAGGGTATTATGTGTTAAAGATACTTGAACACAGAAAGCTGGTGTTGGAAGCCAAACAAGCAGACAGCAAAATAGGCACCGTCACCCTCCCACTTGGATCTGGCTGTGGAACCCCAATCTCCAGTGACCCCTGTACCCCACCCAAGCGATAACACAGCATCTCCCCCATGCTGCTGCCTTCATATCATCCCAGAAAAGCCATTTTCAAGGAAATGGGAATAACACCAACACAAATTGCTCCTGTCTGAGTTGCTCATGGACCTTCAGATACCATTAATGTTGGAAGAACAATTTGTTTGTGGCCAAAATCACTGACCACATTGTCACGCTGGGAAAGCGAAGGGTCAGCAGTAAAGGGAAATTATTCTGTGTTTAAAGGAAACATTCATCCAGAGACCTGTTTTTCTTTGTGTAATGGAGTAAATTGTCCATAGCTGCAAATTGAAATGCAGTGATTTGCTTCAGAGCAGAACACAGAACTAATTTTTCATTGTAATTAGAAATTTCAGAGTTCAAGGGGTAGAAATATTGTTTTAAAAAAATAAATACTGTAAAATTTTATAACCTTATACTTAACTGTTTCAGCCTGTAAAGATGGAAAAAAGGACATTATGAGCCTTTGAGGACCACATGGGAGGCTAAGACCCAGGGAGACATCTGGTTACCTGAAACTCTTAAGGGGTCACCTAAATATCTTTTAAACTCTTCCCTGCCACAGAGATGCTCCACTTGCTTTTCAAGCCCAGGCTTTACACTTCAGTCCTCCACTTGTTCCCTGCACACCTTGGGTCCTGGCTATCATTCTTTTCCTCTGTCTCGAGCCCCTTTGAGCAGTTTTCGTATGTCTCTGGGCTACAGTCTCTCTCTGTTTCATATCTGAACTTATCTTTTCCCTTCCATATCTACACTTCTAGAGTATCTCTTCTTTTCTGGTATTACTTACTCCTAATAACTTTATAATTATATAGTTGAGCCCTGTCAGGCTCCTAGGAACAAAGCTTGTATGAAGGATGCTATACAAAATGGACCTCTATCAGAGGGGAATTTGCTTTGTGGCAGAGACAAGGAAATTGTTTGCTCATTACTCTTATCTAGAACAAATTGCACATAATAACCTTTAATATTTTCTGTTAGATTTTGTTCCTCAGACAGACACAATTTTTCAGAAAATTAATCTGCATTTAACTGAATCATCTCAGTATATCTGAGTCCCCAAAACGAGATACTTAAATGTGCATTAAAAAATAAACAATCGACTACTTCACTGAATGTGGCCCTTGTTTCACTGCCCTTGACATAGGCTTAAAAACTCAAAACTGTTGTATTGACTTAAGATAAATGCTGCAAGACCATAAGCAAACCATTGTTCTTATGGTACCCAATAATCTAGTCTTTTTATTTAAATATGATAGTAAGTAATCCCAGAGCCAATGAAAGCATGGAACCAACTAGGTGCTACGTTCCACAAATACTATATTGCAAAGGAGAGTTTAACTCCTTATCTGAAAAACAGTTGGCCGTGACCGCATTAACAATTATATTATCAGTTTTACTTGGCAACATTTATGTGTCAAAATGTATCATGAGTTTCACAGCTTAGTTCCAGAAATAGGCTGTGATCTGGATGACATCATAGCTCTCCGTAATACCCTTTTTTGCTTTTCTTGCTTCCACAAACACTTGTACTCCCAGTCCTCTACTGAACCCACTCAGGCTGTTAAGACAAAATGAGCCCTTCCCACCTTCAGCTCTATGGCATGTCAGAGAAGAGGGTTGAAAAGTTTACCAAAACACCACGTTTTGCTCCTGGAGGACAGAACTCCTTGTGGCTCTTCCATGGTAGAGCAGAGACCGTATTAAAACCATAGGCATTGTGCAATGAAGAGACACCAAAGGCTGTCGATGACTGAATGAGGCTGTCAGTTAGCTGAATGATGTAAAAGCATAAGAATGTGTTATGATTGTGAGGTATAACTCCCTTACTCAAACAACATCCCTGGATGAGCTGTGCAGATAGATAGCTTAGCCTGGAGCATGGAGGAGAGGTAGTACAGTGAAAGATTATGAAAAGCCAGGAGTGGGTAGAACTGAAACTCTCCTCTCAGAAGCCTAACTGGGATTTTTAAATAGTAAGCAACTGGGTTCAAATGAAGCAGTAGAAAGCAGCATTGTGAAACTGCATTGCAAAATTCAATTAAGTGAAGTTGCAGATAGCTACGCAACTGTCTGTTGTGTTGAGGCAGGGAGTCTGGGTGCCATTTTGATGATTCATGACCAAGTATTACGGTCTTCTCAATTTTTTTCACAAATGCATATCAGGAAAAAATAAATAATTCTGTATTTTTTTTTAGCATTCAAAGAAGAGGATATAAGGCATTCTGCTTTCTGTATGTTAATCTTTTTCCTCAACAAAAAAAACCAATGAAGGATGGAGTATAATTAAAAATACGTGATAAATTGCCATGGCCAGCTCAGCATCTTCATCATCTAAGTCACAGACTATAACGTTTCCCTTTATTTTGAAGGTCGAGTTTCCTGGATCTCCACATAACCGAGCGTTAGTTCAAAATCTAGAAAAACATTCTGGAAGTTATAAACTGAGGCAAACAAGCAAATAAAAAATAATCCATCACTGAATTGAAAAGCTGTCTCAGGAACCATTCGGGAAAACTTAAACAACTAGACTACATTTTGAAACTGAGCGTTTGGACCACATTAAACTCTGGGGCAGTGTTAGCCGTTCCAGCTTTGATGTAATTTACTTTGGAAACGAATTAAGCAACAGTGAAGTTAAAGTAGTTCAGTCAGAAGCTGAAGGGAAGCTTTATAATGTACTTTAAGGTCTTCAGGGTTTTTTGGAAACTCCTGTGAGCTTCATGAAAACAGCTCTTCTGAATATTGGGGTGTTGTTATCAGTTCCTACAGAGGTTTGGAAGTGGCACAACGCCCAAAATAAAGGTGTAATTAAGACTTTCTTGTTGGTTTGGGGTTTTTTTTTTGTTGTTTGTTTGTTTTTAGTTTCCATTTCCTTTTTTTTCCCCCCCAAAAGCCAGAGGCAAAATAAAAAATAAATAAATAAAGGGGGAAAAAAAGAGAAAAAAAGGAAAAAAAAAGAAGAGGGAAATTGCAGAACAAACAAGATGGCAAAATAACAAAACTATTTTTCAATAAGCTGGGAATTTGCCTCAGTATGCAGCTCTTGGAGGAGAGGCAGTTTCTGTGAGCTGGCCAGATTCCCTGTTGCAGACATATGGACACCTGGAAGAAAAGACAAAAGAAAGTTTTATTCTTGCATAATCCTGACTTTTGTAATAAGCAGAAGTACTCCTTCTTGAGGAAAGATTGAAAGATTACAGAACCCATAAACTGAAGCTTTTACTGGTTAAATGATAAAGAGGTATAAACCTGGGATCTTTCCCTACAAATGCAGGATAACTCCATTAACACTGATGGAGCTACAGAGTTAGTAAGTTGTTTTTGAGAGGATAGTCCAGCTGGTGAAAATAGAATACAATGAAAATAAAGCAGTGGAGATATGGAGGGAAAAGAGGGGGAAATGATATAAAGAAAAACTTTATTTGAATTAAATTCTTCTTAATCTTTAATGAATTGTTTCCTGTGGGAAGAGAGGAGTAGAAACTGTTAATGTGGAGAAAAATACTTGTTGAAGATTTAGAAGATATTTTCCATGGTCCCAGACTTGAGGCTGAAGGGGAGCAGAGCTGGACGCACCCAAGGGAAAATACAAAATTTGTGAGGAACACTACAAAATCTAAAAGAGAAGAAAAATGCAAAGGTGTGTTTCACTGAGACAAAGCAAGGAATAGAGGAGGATTGGAAGCTAAATGTTGTTCATGTGTTCAATTTTTTTCAAACCTAAGCTGTGTAAAGCTTAGCCCTGTGACAATTTTGCTGGTCATTCTAAACCTCAATTAGTTAGTTATGTATTCTCTATCATGATTATTTACTTTAATCTAGTAAATGAAGGCTTGGACTAGCTGTGAAGGTGATGGGAGGGAGCTCTGGAACGTTGTAGCATCTTGTGAAGAGGTGATACAAAGCATGTTCAGTGGCATGATGTTGTGGGGGTCCAAGAGAGGCTGGGCAAGGGGAGGAGGCAGCCCTTGATGCAGTTTATCCTGAGCTCTTTTTTAGTATGAGATGACCTGAATTATGCCTAAATATTGGCAATTGTCCTCAGCTGCTTTACAGGGTTCTCTGGTAGCTCTGGGCACTCTTGCTGAGGACATCTGTGGTGAAAAAGCAAAAGCAGAATAGCCGGCCTGCTTTATCAAATGTTCTCTGAGCTATGTGTGCTATTAAATGCATTTATTTTGTTAGTAATCTTTTGTTGCTGGTATCCAATGGGGCACCGCACAGAAATCTCCCATTATACAGGGGGTCTGGAAACAGACATTCAGTTTTGCCTGTGACTTTTAACAGCAGTTGAATTTCTAGAAATAAGTGGGAGAGTGGGGAAATCTCAAGCCTTCTTAATACACCAAAAAGGAAGGAGGGTATTTCCTTCCCTTTCCTTGAAGATTTTCTTTAAAATGGGGTAGCTCTATTTTGGGCAAAGTATGTGCTAATGTGTATGGAAGTGCGTCACTCAACTAGATTTCATCCATCACTTGTGACATTCATTTTTTAAGGGAAATGTGTTTTGCCAACAGGACTTACAGCAGTAATATTACCAGTACTAATTTTTGTACTCCATAAGCTGGAACCACATCAACTTAAACAGCAAGGTAGCTATTACAAGGAGGTATGTGATTATCTAAAGGCAATATAAAACAGTCAGACATGTTGCAGGTGTTTTATTGGAGTACTTCAGAGGCACTTTCTCATTAAGGGTTGACACAGATGTGGTTATACATTTTAGAATTCATATTGGGTTACCAAACCTCTTAACATGTGCTTGCCAGGAAGCATTAAAAATACTACCATCCCTCTCATAAAACACTTGGATAGGCTGTGTGTATGTATCAGTGTCAATACAGTTCCTTTACTTACAGTACATTGTGCTCCTGCATCAGGATTTAGACTGCTTGTACCTTTTAAGAAAGATCTGTAAAGCATGTTTCATAATTCACCACCAGCCTGTGTCACAAGTTCATCAGAGTACTCCTTAGCCTCTGGGATGACCAAGTCTCTGGCACTAAGGATAGGGAATGTAACTACCTAAATGGCATCTTTGAGCACTGGGCCTTGTTTCCTATATATGGCCTAAGAAAAAATCAGAATCTGCTAGAAAAATGTATTTCTCTTTGCAGTTAGAAACAAGTATTTTTATCATATCTCCCACAAAGGAAGGTGGAGGCAAAAATACTGAATAGTCAACACCAAGTAATGGGACTTCTTTCCACTGGCACACTGGTAACAGGTATAGTGGGAACTGGTAGAACTTTAAGTCTAGAATTCATTTGGCCACAAGATAAAGATAAAGCTGAACCTATTCATAATCTGACTCTACTGAAAAAGAAGGAAGTGGAGCAAAGTGAGATGCATCCCCTCTCAGTAGGACCTCTCACACTCAGCTAAATTTGATGAAAGACCTGGTCTTACTAAATCACTATTTTGAATAGAAACATGGTGGACATTAATGCAGAAAAGAAAAAAGGATGTTTCTGGCCACCTAGTCACCAAGGTTTGCTTCACTCTATGTCACTAGTGTAGTAGGGCACCTCTGGCCCATAGATCCCTCCCATACTGGATGACGTCTTCATACCAGAAGCAGAGCTGCAGGGGACAAGTAGCAGCACTCATGATCTGTCATGAACATCGCATTTATGCAGTCACATACATCCTGTCCTTGGATGTCGCAAGTCAACATGTGTCAAGAAAATGCATTTGTCAAACATACCTGCTGACTTTTCTGAACAAGTCGCACGGATGCTCACCTCTCCTTTCTAAAAAAAGGATTGTGTTGCAGCCAGGATTGCTATAAGAGCTCAGGAACAAATAAATGTGTGGCTCACCTCCAAGGGGTTTTCCCACTTGTTTCCTCACAATTGACAAAGAAGCCAATGTTGTTTAAGAGTAAGGCAGGATGACAAATCCATGCATGTGCTCTACTTTGTAGCTGTCTGAGCCTGCTGCTGCAGAGTTTTCTTAAGAATGACAGCATTATTATATATTTCCTGGCAGAGACAATCTAAACTGATGCCCATTTTCTTCGTTCTGGCCTGGGAACTACAACCCAGGATGTATTAAAACAGGAAATACCATCTAAAATGTTGAAAAAGCTGGTTGACAAGAAAAAAAAATAGTTCAAATCTTACCAGTAGACAGATTTCTGTTGTAGTTTCATAAGTGGATGTAAAACTGAAATAATTTCAGCAGAGTAATTGTGTACTGTTACGCCATGTTGTATCCCAAATTATTTCATTCAGTGGCATTCCTTGGGATGTTTATCAGCATGAAATAGTTGAGTGCAGATTGATTTTACAGCAGTTTGAAATACATATCCAGCAGTGGAAACCTTAGCCAACTAGAAAAAACACAGACAGGTGCCCATCAAACATTCACAGCATGGTCTTGATCTTTGTCAGTATTTTCCTAATAACTAATGACAAATTAACCTAGTCCATCTCATTGGGAAACCTGCAGGGCTTTTATGCAAAGGAAACCAAGCTCCATCAGAGAGGGATCCCATGCAGTTTGTCACGGCCAGAAGAACTTCTCTGCTTCATTAGCTGCTCTTGTGTGTCTGAAATTTCCCATGTCTAGGGAGTCAGGCTTGAAAGTTAATCTGGAAAGGCTACAAGGATTTTGCTGTGGAAGCTGCTACTGTGAAGTTGTGATCTGACAAGAGGGAGAGACAAAACAGAGCTGGCTAACAGCTCTTTTACTCCTCCTGGTTCTGCCACTTACCTTTGGCTGCCCTTCTCCTAGACTGTGTGTTAGGACGGAGAATATGGATTTGCAATTACACAGAAACTCCTTGTAACCTCTGACATGATTAGCATCTTCTCATACCTTAGAAGCCTACTTCAATTACAATAAAACACTCCAAAAGTACCCCCTTCTTCCTCCTGTTTCCTGCCATTAGAACTGCACTCTCATAGCAACTGAAGGGTTATTAGCTACCTGCATGTCAAGCAATTCCTCCTGGAAAATCCATGGGTGAACAAGAAACAGAAGCGCTGAAAGAGCTAGAGAAGAGTTTGCACCTAGAAATGCAAACCTAGAAGGTGTGATTGCATCAACACTGAATTTTGATGGTGAAAAGCGGAGTATGCCCTTGGAAGTTTCTGTGGAACACAGCCATTGAGACATAGTCATGGGCAGCCTGCTTTAGGTGATCCTGCTTGAGCAAGTGGGTTGGGCATGATGACTTCCAGAGGTTCCTTTCAACCTTAAACATTCTGTGATGTTGTGAACCTACTGATAAACTTTGTTTCATCTAATCTATGCAATATCTCACTCCCTTAGATACCCATTTTATACGTTAGAAGTAAAAAACCTCATATGTCTTCTGCTGAGTCTTGCCTCACATACATCTTGTGCTGAGACGGACCAGTAAACCCGATGTCACTCCTCATTTGGCCCATATTGTTGGTTTGAGGGAGAGGGTTTGAGGGGAGATGAGGGACTGGGGACTGTAATACCTTTTCTATTTTGCTTCCTGGGGTTAAATATCTTAGATAGTTTTCTCTAATTTTAAACTGGAAATTTTTCCATCAACACACTGGGTGGTAACATGGCCCCACTGAATTCCAACTCCCTCTTGGGCTCAGTGGAGCCAGAATTTCAGCCAGTGACTTCTATCACATTGCCCTAAGTCAGCTCCAACATTTAGGTCCTTTAAAAATGACGTATTGGTCCCCTGAAGCTTCTCTTCCCACTGAAATAGCTAATTAGGAAGATCTAGTCTTTGGCTCTTGGAAAACTTCTATCTGTATTCAGAGGGATGTATATTCTAATGACTGAAGATTTTGTTAGATGATCTGAGTTATGACTCACTCAATGTCATTTCAACTACAGAGTTCTCTAACTCCTTGATTAAAAATGTCTTATCTGTAGGCATCTAGTCACCATCTGAAGACTTTAGGAGACAGACAGATAAAAAAACACTCCTTCATCCCTTTGCCGTGTTTTTTTTCTTAGACTCCATTCTGTTATGTCCTCTTTACAGCCTGTCAGTGTGTACAGTAATGGGAGAATATAAAATATATGGAGAGCTTATCAATCTAGAACCAAAATTAATTATATCCCTCAAAATTAGAGGCATATGAAATTTCTCAGTACAAATTTGAATGTTTTTAATTTGGGAAGTGAATGTCAGTTGAGTCTATTTGGAAAATAAACAAATGTGTTTGTTTTCACATTGCTGATATTTTGACTTTGTTTTGCAGTTATCGAAACATGTCAACGAGCTCAGAGCCTAATGAGGATTCCACCCACCAAAACCAAATTATGTTTATAATGAGTAGAAATGGCTGAAAATTCTGAATTTTGAGTGCTTGATTAAAGCATGTTGATTACTTACTTTTTCAAAAGGGAAAGAACTGATTCCGACGTAAATATTGTCAAAGGCTCTTTTCCATATCAATTTTCTGTGTAATTAACTAAATATTGGTTGGTATTATTCATTTTTTAAATAAAGAGGTCTTCACAAAACTTGCGGTTCATCCTAAGTTATAGTTTATACACATATAACACTGAGGGAATGAAAGCCATGAATCAGACAGTCTAGCTTATGACTATAAAAAAGAGTTTACCTTTGCATAATGCTTTGTCTTCATTAGAGGAAAAATTGTAACTAATTTATAAATCAAACTAATCATTGAAATAAGAAATCCGTGGAGACAACAAAAAACATTTACTTCAAGATGAGTTAGTTGCAACTAGTACACCTATTCAGTCTCCACTAGCAGTTGAATATTTTGGAGTAAAAACTTTTTTTCTCCTGTTAAATACATGCTAAGATCAAGCGGAAGATACCGAGGGAGGTCAGCAAGGATCAATCTTTAAGAGCTACAGCTTACTCGTTACTGAATGCAATAGACTTGTTACCACAGAAAGAATAAAATCTAGTGATTGTATCTAAGAAGTATGAATGTTTTCCTTGTCAAATGTCATTCTCTTTAGAATTTGGCAAAAGTAACTTAATGTAACATTTTTTCATGTGAAATTCAGCTGGGTTGTGACTTTATAATCTTTTTCTCATGACGGTAGTATAATTTGACATATCAACTGTATATTTATAATGGAAATAAACTTCATTATGACTCCCCAAAGGGATCTGATCTAAATCTCACCAAAAGAAAAATGGAAGGACTCCCACTGACTTCTCTGATCTTCGGTCAAACTATTGCAGCTATACAGTTCTCTTGCTTTCCCCCTTTATGCTTTGCACCCTGAAACCACATATATTATAAATCTGTTTGCTCAAGTCATCTCTTGTTTTGTTCCCATTGTTTTACAGCATGTTATAGGTGCACTTACAATGTAAAGCTGAACAATTACCATATTTTTGCAGTGTTGTTATCTTGGCAGCAGAGAATACAAGGATGACAGTGTTATAATCTCAAGCTTACGTTAGGTCGCATAGAGCAAATTTTGCAGGAAGGTAACTCGGCTGACTCCTATATCATTACAATCAGTTACAGGGGAGCAGAATTTGGCCTCATTTCTGCAAAATAACTGTGGCTTTCCTTAGCAGTCTGATCATGTCATAATTCACTTTAATGCTCATGTATACTAGCCCAAGGGCTTATATAATTATTAAACCTGTCTTTTCATGAAAGATGGATAAATCACACCTGAATACAAGAGTAGGAACTTGTTGTTTTGTTTAGATTTTAAACATTTTAAAATCATTATTAAATGAGCAAATTATGTATGCCCTGCAGTAGAGGATACTTCTTACTGCTACTGCAATGGATTTTGAATAGTACAATATTCATTAGGGACTGTAGTGATAGGACAAGGGGTAACGGATTGAAACTTAAAACAGCAGAGGTTTAGACTGGATATAAGGAAGAAATTCTTTACTGTAAGGGTGGTGAGGTACTGGAATGGGTTGTCCAGGGAGGTTGTGAATGCTCTATCCCTGGTGGTGTTCAAGGCTAGGTTGGATTAAGCCTTAGGTGATATGGTTTAGTGTGAGGTGTCCCTGCCCATGGCAGGGCGGTTGGAACTAGATGATCTTAAGGTCCTTTCTAACCCTAACTATTCTATGATTCTATGATTTTATTAGAAGGAAACATTGATTAACAGGGTTGTGATGAGTTTGTCTGAACATAAGACAAGGAGTAAAAAACGAAGACAAACTCGCTGGACCTAAAGTACCATCCAGTTGGATATTAGATTATTTCACAAACCAATTAATACTTTATCCTAAGCCACAAGATATCATATTCATGAGGGACTCTAATTATGCAAGCATCTGTCAGGAGTGTTATTTACAGAAAGGTTTCTGAATAACCCAGACAATCTTTTCTAGTTAAGATAAAGACCCAGAAGGTGGGTCTCCCCTGACTGGAGAAGCAGAGATTTCTACTTTACTTGGGTCTGCAATAGACAAGGAAGTAATAAAAAAATCAAATATCCTATGAAAGCAAATGTCAGGGAGACAAAGCTATCTAGAGTCTGATTTAAACCCTAAGGAAGTGAGCAGAAAGGATCACTTTAACTTCCATAGCCTTAAATCAAGGTCTTCTGAGGTATGCAAATGGAAGTATTAAAACCATGGAGTGTGGTAGAACAAAGAGAAGATCTTGCAGACATGGGATGATACAATCTGTCTTATTAAGATAGTATGCCATGCTGCAGAAAAAGCATTCAGAAGTATTGAGCAAGCATTTCCAATCACTCCACAGTTAGAGTTAATTGCACGGCTCCTTCCCTACATCAGTTACAGATACATTCAGATCCTTGCTGTTAGCAGTATATATTTAACTTTTTGATCCTTTTCCAATTCATTTAATACTTGTGCAGATAACTCTTATAAACACCATGAGTATTTTTTGTTGTAGGAACAGTAAGGAGTAGGAACATGGGACTGTAAAAGGTAATTTTTTCTTTTCTTTTCCTTATATTTTATTTTAATGATATTAGTTTTCTTTTTTCTACACCCAAATCAGCAGCATTTGTAATAAGATAGATACCAAATTCCTGCATTATTCAGGGCCAGTTCCACTTCTCTGGTCACTGTTACAGCCAACTAACTGTATAGTTACAGCATTCTCCCTCTTCATAATGAACACAAGATAATTAGATCAGTTTAACCTGCTGAGAGAAAAAGGACAAGATAAGGGCTGAATGTTAACATCCTGCCTTCTCTGTCTCAGGAAAAAAACAAGTTTTGAGCTGCCATGTCCACTCACGCAAATTCTGCTACTCACTTGCTTTGACACCAGCTGCCACTGGCACTGTTTCAGATAGAACTGAGATCTACAGCTTTTCCACTCACCATGATGGTAGATGCCATACGCAAAAGACTTTGGGATTTATGGCTATTGTAAAAGTCCTCCTCTGTTGTAAGACTTGTGCAAGCAAAAGTGCATAAAAGCTGAGCAGGCCACAAACTTTCCACTACTTACTGCGCTGATTCAGTTATTCATGTTAACCATGTTCTTGTATTTGTCTTTTCTGATTCTAGGTAAGACCTATCCTTGTGGACAATGGCAATATGAGGAACTGGTACCTCCATTCTGAGATCCCTACTACTCTAGTAACATTTATCTGGCATTTTCTCTGAATGCCACCCTGAATCATTCTCCAGGGGGAAGAAAATGAGGCTCAGTCCTGTTAAATCTTTCTGTCATTATAACCACTTGCCATGGTTGGCCAACCTTAATCCTTACCTTCTGTCAGAAGTTAGACCTTTTGGAGTGAAATCTTCAAGTGTACCTTCTGAGGTAAGCCCAAGATCATTAGGATTTGTAGGAAAGCAATGGGAAATTTCAGTCTGAAGAGCAGCAGAGATTCCGCCCATAAACTTGTGAGGATGACAGAGAGTTATTTGTCCCACTGAAGTATTTAAATCAAGTTTGCAAAATCATGATTGGCAGCTGTGGATCATGCAAGTATCAAAGGAAAGTATGGATTAAAGAGAGAAATCTAGTAAGATAATGTATCCTTTGACCAGCAAGGTTATATATTTAACAGATCTCTACTGAGTTACTTAATAACATACCAGATGCCAGAGACTTTACAGAAAAGCGGAATTACTTAGAACTTTAATGTCAAAATGTTAGCAGGCATTCCTCCTGGCTGACCATACATAGCTAGCATATGAGATGTTACTTCTGCCACAATAGTTCAAGTTTTGTGTTCTCTCTTTTCAGTGTTTTTACTGTGGATCTGTGTAATTGTTCCGTCTGTTTGCCATGCAATAAAGAGACATTCATGTTCTATGAAATCACAAGCAAAGGACAAAGCCATGCCATTTCACTCCAGCTATATAGATAGGAGAGCTTTTAGTGAACCTTCCCTTCTCGATCATCAAGTTTTGTGCTCTATAGGGATTGTGAGTGAAGCTGAGGAGGACAAAAATTGTTTCCCCAGCACTAATCACATTAAGAATTTGAAGCCTGGATGCCAGGAGGGTGATGAATAAGAGCTAAACCACCTTGATGGATCTTGAAGTTCACTGGAATTTCCCTTGCCTTGAAAATGGAGCCCAGCCATGATAAGAAGTGGCACAGTTTTCTTCACTGATGGACTTTCAAAGAGATTCCTCCTTCAAGGTATATCAGACATGAGACTCAAAGGAGTAGGGAGGTATCAGGGCTTTATTGAGGTAGAAATCAAAACTTTCTATTTTATCCATCATCATTAAGCCAACAAAGCTGTAAGAGCTGCACTGCTAACACAGCTCTGTCAGGCTATTTCAAAGAAAGACTGGGGCTGAAGCCACCCACTCCATCTCCTACAAGCCTCCCTCTGAAAGTCTCTGGATCAAAATGGCTTATGAAGCAGCTGCCGCAAAATCTCCATCAACACCTGGCCTTTTTTTTCCTTAGCCCAGCACTTTTAGGAGCCTATACAAATCTTAGTGCAGGGCTAAACATCTGCTATGACCTTATTGAGAAACTGAACTTCCAGGAAAGTTGTGATTTGTTTGCACTTTTTGAACATCTTTTGTAATTTTTTTTGTATTTCTTCATGAACCACAGAGCATTAAAAATGAATTAATTTGGTGTTGTTTTTGACGAGCTTAAGTGGCTCACAGAAATGGTTGGAGAAAAGAAGCAGACTTTTTGTCCTTCTGAAGTCCACTTTGTCAGTAATTTGGCTTTTCTTCAGTAACTGATGTTAATTTTCCAGCACATTTATAAGGCACTTCCAGCAGTCATTTCAGTGCTTGCAAATATTTTGCAAACAGACCAGCACCCCACGTGTGCAGTGACTGCTGGACTACAGGAGAGAAGAGGATGGCTTCATAGATGTATACACTGGAAGTTCAAAACATGCAAGGATTTGGTGCATGAGCCTGCATAAAATACTTAATCCCTTTTCACCTGAGGCTGTAACTATGCTGAAACCCCAACACACTAAAGCTTTTCTCTGACCAGTCTGTAAGATCCTCACAGATCTATAGGTTTCCAGTCAAGTCTGGGGACATGTACTGAATCCAACAGATAAATCAGGACTCACCATCACTCACCTCCCAGCCGCTGCTCTCCCTGGTGTGTGATCCCAATCCACAGGAACTGACCTTGATTTCTCCAAGTCCAGCAGTAGTTCTGTCCTCTTCTCTCAGTTAGAGCTCTTTTTACCCTCACTCAGGTCATTCCTCAGGACTTTGCTGAAATAAATTCCCCTTCAGTTATTGTTTGAGCTGCATGGGTTTTCACGCTTATTAAGCTTTCTGTTTTACAACTTGCAGGTGACTTTGTCTTTCTGATTTAAAATGTGATCTAGATGTATGGCCAGTCTCATTTTTGCATGGTTTTACCATGAGATTATGAAAATTACTAATGGAATAGAAATGATGTTAAACAAAATATGAAAACTTATCTAACCCCATGTCAGCACAACCTTTTAAAGAGGGCCTAAGAAAACACAGATACTTTTTATATGAAAGATTAGTACATTTACTACAAATAAAATCACACAAAATATGCTTGCACTTCAAAATAACTGACCTTTGAGCACCTCATCCAGTGGTTGCATACATGAAAGCAGGGAAAGGTGTATTATCTTCCTTGGCTTGACTGAGATGTTAATAGGCATCTGGTCAACAATCCGGCACACTAGCACTGGTACTCCAAGCTTGTCAGGGCTGGATGCTGCTTAGAAAACAGAGGCATGTGAAAGCAGAAAGATTCCCAAATTTGTCCAGCATTCATATTTCCATTCAAATTCTGGCATCCTCTTCTCAAAGTTTTCAGAAAGAAAATGGAAACAATATTTTGGAAATCCAAGGAAATCCAAACTAGACAGATCCCGTCTGCTCTCCATGCTTTAGCTATTTTCTTACCTGGCTGAGTAACAACTCTGTTGTAAGTAGATCCTTTGATTGTGTTTTATTTGTGTTGTAGGTGAACCCTCATTGCAAAGAAAGAGCATGACTTATGTGAATCATCACCTTAAGTACTTTAGTGGTTTAATATTTCCAAGTTGCTTTGGACCAAAGGTGTGAGGATCTAATTAGGTCTTAAATTTTAGCAACTGAGCCTACTGGCTGGAAGAGATACTTACTTCTTGTCTCCTAAGCAATGAAAAGGAGTGGAACAATAGGAGTGGTGATAAGCTCTTGCCAGGAATGCTGGCAAGGATAATATCTACCTAATAGGATTAGTATGACGAATACCTTTATAGTGTAAAGCTAAATAAAAAGATGCTGATACTATTAGATAGATGGATGGATAGATAGATAGATGGATGGATAGATAGATAGATGGATGGATAGATAGATAGGTTTTAAGACAGTCAATGTGGTTGGAACTGGAATCTTCCTGGCTGTCTGCACATTTAATCTTACATTGCCAAGTGGTTCATGGTCCTGTGTAAAAGGAGTTTTATCAGCTTTTGTATCCTGTATATTCATTCTACCTCCTTTCCAGTTCATCACCTCAGCTGACTAAATGACAAGCACCATCTACCTTACCTGAAATTAAAATAAACAATTCTTGAACCCTCATGGTACAAAACCAAGTTTAGCTCATGCTCCAAACCCTGAACTAGGAGAAATGGATAGATTTACAGTGTGAGGAGTCTCACAAGGAGTCTCTTACATTAGTAGGTTGTAGATTTAATTCTATTAAAAATAGTTTTCTCATCCCCCAAGCATAAATTAATGAATCAGTAATTTACTGAGTCAGTCAAATACTAAATCTTTCAACAGAAGGGGAGAGGTGAAAAAGAAGTATGCTTCAGAGGATCATTAACGTGTTATCCTCTTTATTTGGTGCCATAATCACACTAATTAGGGCAACTTTTAATTAAACTCTTTTCATCTAGATTGACTCACAAAATTTTAGTTATTAAGAATAGGAAAGCTAATGGCTCATGTATGCTGTTATGGATTTTAATAACAGCCATGCTAACTATGAGAACTTGCACCCCACAAGTTTTTCAGAATAAGCAAGTGGTGGGTTGCACCCACTGGACTGACAGAAATGTCACTATTGTCCGCATCGTTTTTATTCCTTCTCTTTCTCCACAATAGTCTAACTCACTGTATACTTGCTTTCTTTGTCTAGCTTGGCATTTGGTCCCACACAACTAAATAGAGTCTGGTCTGAGGTAACCAAGTAGGAGTTGGTTGTACTTTAGGGTTGCTTTTTCTCTTTCTTTTCTAAACAGGTCCACTTGATAACAACAGTGAGGCATTTCTGAAAGCCACAGGGGCACCCACTGTGGAAAAGAAGCCCCTACCTACATTTTTATGGTCTGTCCACACATGAAAAGGTGCCTTTACAAGATGTCCTTCTTCGTACTCTAAACATGAAACCTGTAATTAAATAGGAAGAACGAAGTTACCAAGCAGTAAGCACTAAAAAGGCTTGTGCTTCAATAGCGTTCTGTTTCCAGGAGCTCAGGTTAGCCTGAAAGGATAGAAATCGTGCAAAAAAGCAGGTCACAGCTATTTCTAGAAATTGTGGAAGGGACTGGAGCCTCTTGACGCCAGGAACTGGAATTTCCAGACACTAAAGTAGCATTAAGGTAGAATATATCTGATGCCAAGGAGCTCACAATTATCATTAATTCAACCACAAGTAAGTGCATTTCAGGTAGTATTAAAAGGTTGGATTAAGACTACAATAGCAAGGACATCTGTTTAAGTATAAAAGTCCAGACAGACAGCCCAAGTCCTGCCCATCAGAATGGCTTGTGGGAAAGAGGCACAATGACATAAGCAGAGATCAAAATATTTTAGCTTTTGAAGGTTTTGGTTTTCCTCCGTTTTGCAAATGAAGACACTTAAAAATGTAGAAGCTCTTGTGACTGGATTAGATTGGGTCTTTAGTTAATTCTGCAATCGTCCTTAAAAAGAGCCCTGAAAGAGAACAGTAACTGTTACTTACATGTAATAGATATTTTACAGTCTTTCTAATTACATATATTTCACCGATAGCTATTATGTACAGTCAATTAAATGTGCAGTTAAAACACCTTAAATTGCATACCATTTACCATAGTGAGTAAATAAAAAATTAGAGAGTTATTAAAATGCAAATTCCTAACACAAGGAGAGATTATGGAAGCAGAAAGTATTTAGTTCCTGACTTATGGACCATATCAGGTTTTCTAGTGGGTCCTGCATTAATGTTGCTGACACAATAGACACAGAAGCAAAATGGCTTGTTTCTGTCAGTGCCTAATTACTTACAGCTTTTAGATCCTGAAGTTTGACTTAATGGGTTGTAATGGCTTAGAAGGGAAAAGGAAACTCCCTGCTCACCCAAACACTACATAACATTCTGAAAAATAAGCGTTATCATTATGTATTTTCTCTGTCTTTGCCCATCATTCAAAATTGGTCAATATTTATTTTTTTTATTCTTTTTTTTTCCAAACTTAGCTACCATAAAAGGAACCATTCTGTTTCCCAGATTCATCCTAGTGAAAGCTGAGATTAAATGGAGCTAGGTTATGAAAAACTGGCATAGACCTGTCAGGGCTGCTAGAGTCCTAACAAATGAATGCTTTTGATTCATGGAGCTGCCTTTCACCCCAAGCTTCAGGTGTGTGTCCTGGCTTTTGGACACAAAGCTCAGCAGTTTGACCACCCCGCCCAAAAGCCTATCCAAAGCAACGTCAGGGCTTACCTCTTCTGGACACAGGCATTTTAATCTCTTCAAACATAAGTCATTGGATGTTCACAGTCGGAGGTGTCTCAAAAATACTGTCCAAGGAAGTAATTTTATTTCAGTGTTTTATTTCTGAGCCACTTGTGTCCTGTTTAAATCATGAAGAGACAAATTACAGCTCAGGGGCCGTTTCCCTTGGATCAGCAAAAAAATTTGGTATATACATAGCTTCTCTGTGATAATAATCAACTACAGAAACAAGTTCCCAGTGCCACACAAAGCAACAAAGGGCTGTAGATCCTAAAATAATTCAGTAAGCTAACAGAGGATCTGTCCACTGGTGGCTATTAAACACAAAGGTTTGCATGCTGCCTGCAGCTGAGTGGTCCCAAAGCTATAGCTCAGCCAAAACCTGAAGGAGAGCTGAGGAAGGACAATCACCTGCTTTACCCTTATTACGTGTGTGTGTGTAGGACACAACAGTGGGCAAGATGGTTCTTTTGGCCCATTACAGGTCTTCTACCATGTGGGTCATGGCTATCCAAGGCTGGACTTGGCTCCAGATAGGGCTGTTCCACCAGGACTTCTCACACGCTTTTTGCTATGTGAAGTTAGCAGCTGCTTTTCTATCATGATCTAAGAGATCTATGTTATTTCTGAAACACAGCACATTTTGTTTGGTTTCTTGTCCCTACAGGGACCAGACCAGTGAACTTGCTGCATAAATCAGAGAAACTGTTGCCCTTTAGAGTATGTGCAGTGGGGCTGTGTGTGTTACTACAATATATGTGCTTTGCCATCAAATTCTTTTGTCTCTTTCCAAATGAAAACTAACATGTAATGTATTAAGGATCATTTTCCTTTGCAGTAAGGCATGCTGTGTATGCTGAATGAATTTTATTCATATAAGGAACTGACTCAGATTTCTTCAACTGATAGTGTTTTAACTATCACCCAAAAAGTCTCTATAAAAATGTTTAAAATTAATTTTGAGTACTCCAGTTTCTTATGAATACATTTTTTTCAAGATTTAAGAGGAAATTCCTATGCATTTCTGTTCCTAACAGATTATATTGACATTATTTTATTGACACCGATTCTGGCTTTGTCGCAATAACTTTCATCTGATGTTGTGTTCTTTGCAATGACTTGGCTAGGCTTGCCTAGAAAATCAAAATTAGAGGAAGAGTTACAGTTCAGAAAATATTCATTGCTATACTAAATACATATAAAAGTAATTTTTACAAATCACATATTGCAAAATTCCTCCCAAACGCATAGTGGTTGGAATACAACAGCTGGTTACCTTTCAGTTTTATTGGCATGTACAATGTGATTGCATCAAGCCAGATCTTCAGCTAGTGAAAACTAGAAAAGCTGTTTTGCCTCCATTACTTTCTTTCTGGATAGAGAAAGAAATAAATCTTTTGCTGTTTTATTGTACGCACAAAGCAAATAAAATTAGGGGTATTTTTTAAAAGATCATTGTTTAGTGAGGAGGAAAAAGAGAAAAAATATTGGCTAAAAATATTCCCATTTAGGGAAGTAATGCACTCCAAGGCAGGCACCTCACTGAGTCCATTCAGCATATGCATAGTATGGTGGCTGAGTTATAAATGTGGGGACATGGGATGGAAACCATGCAAAGGATAGGAGATGACCACACACCTTGTGGACTGCAGAGTCTATGCAAAGCTTGAGAGCTACAGGTTGGGCAAAGAAGAAATTCAGAGCAGCCATGCGGAGAAGAACTTGGGGGTGTTGGTCAATGAGCAAATGAACATGAGCCAGCTTCAGTGTGCACTCACAGCCCAGAAAGCCAACTGTATCCTGGGCTGCATCAAAAGGAGTGTGACCAGCAGGTCAAAGGAGATGATCCTGCCCCTCTACTCTGCTCTTGTGAGACCTCACTTGGAGTATTGTGTGCAGTTCTGGTGTCCTCAACATAAAAAGGACATGGAACTGTTGGAACAAGTCCAGAGGAGGCCACGAGGATGATCAGGGGACTGGAGCACCTCCCGTATGAAGACAGGCTGAGAAAGTTGGGGCTGTTCAGCCTGGAGAAGAGAAGGCTGCGTGGAGACCTCATAGCAGCCTTCCAGTATCTGAAGGGGGCCTATAAGGATGCCGGAGAGGAACTATTCATTAGGGACTGCAGTGACAGGACAAGGGGTAACAGGTTGAAACTTAAACAGGGGAGGTTTAGATTGGATATATGGAAGAAATTCTTTACTGTGAGGGTGGTGAGGCACTGGAATGGGTTGCCCAGGGAAGCTGTGAATGCTCCATCCCTGGCAGTGTTCAAGGCCAGGTTGGATGAATCCTTGGGTGATACGGTTTAGTGTGAGGTGTCCCTGCCCATGGCAGGGGGGTTGGAACTAGATGATCTTGAGGTCCTTTCCAACCCTAACGTTTCTATGATTCCATGTTACCATAGGGTAGTGTTTATTTTAAGCTTTTCTAATTGATAATGGCTATACAAGACGTCCTATCTTTATTCAGCATAGCTTCCTATACATAAAACCACTGCTGCTGCTTAAAATCTCTGCAAGGTTGGAGACACAGGTTTAAGCAAGGCAGAAATAAGAAGAAAATTGGAAAAAAAACCCAACACATGACCTTGTATAGCTACTGTTATCTTCCCAGCAACTTCAACATAACGACTTTGCAGAGGAAATTCATCTAATCATTGTAATTTTTTCCTATTTAAAAAGAAAGAACTGCTCCTCACAAAACCGTGAAAATTAATTTGGCATGCAACGTAACTAGTTTCAGTAAATAAAGGAAATCATGTGTGGCATTCTTTGTGAAAAAAAAAGAAATAAAAATCCCTATTCACCAACCTGCTTTTCCCTAGCACTCCATTTGCAGCTCTAGACTTTGAAAAACCACATGGGTCCTATCTAATTAGATGTGGACTCCTCTGACAAAGCATCTTTGCCTTGTTTTAGCTAGCAGCAGCAGTAGGTAACTCTGATGTGATCAATTCTTCCAGAGCTACAATGGACATGTTCTGTAAGGCTATAGGAACTTGAATTAAGCTCCTAACTGAGCAACATGCACCCTGGATGGTTCTGTCAGCCCAGTTTGGCTTCTTCTCATCTATTAAATAGCTTCCCTATCTCAGGGTATTATTGGCTGGCTGAAATCTGTTACTGAATGAAAGGTGCTTAAACAAGTATGTGGACAGATAAGTGAGAGAAGGATTAAAACTCTTTCTTTCATTAGCGTTCCAGTCTTTAACTGCCACTCCTCACTAAGAAAATGTTGGAAATATGTAATGTGCTCACATCATGTTATCTTGCAAGCAAATGTTAAAGGAACCACAGTAACCAATTTAAAATATGCATGAATACATATAGTATGTTTACATTGGTAAACCCAGTCTGTTTGTACTAGGAAACATTTTTAGCAAATAATTTTATTTATAACTTCTGTGCAAGCATTCCAGACATAGGTGGTCTGTAAATTCCTGAAGACGCTGTTTAAAAGAGAATTTGTTAACTGAAAAATAAAAGTAATAATATCCTCTTGAGGTGCTAGATACTGCTCCAGCTGGTACCAAGTGTTAATCTTTGAAGAAGTGAACTCATTTTTGTTTTGACACTAAGATAATGCTCTATGATTTCACAGTGAAAACACTATCTATCCCTCCTCTTTCTACCTCCAATAAAGTTTTACAAGCAATAAAATCGCCTAAAGATCAGCTATCTTCCTGTTGGTTCCTTTGAATGTTTCCTTTTGATGCCTACCGCACAGAAACCTCCCCACTGAATTATAGCAAGGAACACTTCAATACCACTTCTCGATTTAGGTATTTAGTCTGAGCTACAGAGTCTGTGGGGTAGACAAGCACTGGCAATAGCACACTTGTTAAAAGCAAGAATATTTTCAGATAGGAGGAAATCTAGGTTAAATCTGGATTTAAAGCAACTTTTGCTTTCAGAGTTCTCAATGTTTTATCCTTGGCTGCTCCTTGCTTGTTCTCTTTGAAGGCTGATAACACACTTCACCCCCATGCCCAGACACTGGTGCCTTCCCCAGGTGGCAAAGAGGCTTTGCTCTGCAGTGGTTTCTAATAGGCTTCGCTCTAAACATATAATGACACTGGAGACAGGGGAACTCCCACTTCCTACCCTAAATAACTCTCTTTGGGGTGATCCAGTTTGTTCTTAGCCAAGCACCACGTCCTTTCTAACTGGAATAACTTTCCTACTAAAGTAGCAATTAAGAAAAGCATTGCCAATTAGCTAATTGCATTTCTCACAGCTGCCTCAGTACAAATTGCCTTATATGTCATAAACTTCTCTACTCTTTACAAATGACTTATCTCGGAAGTAATTTTTATAAGCAATGTGTTCATTTATATATTAATTCCAGGAAAGTTGCTGGCTTTCCTGTTCCAGCCCATGTAAAACAATGCACCCATCCAGATTTCCTCATGGGGTTTGCTAGCCCTGTGCTCACAGAGACCTGAGCAAGAGCCTCAGCACCCTTCAGCATAGGAAATCCCAATTGCTGCTGCAAACAGGAAAATACTCACAGGGATGCATCTTCATAAAGCCATGCTGCTCTACTTCCCCTTGAGCAACCACTTCTTCCCACCATCAGAAGCAGGATATGGCTCTATATGGCCTGTGAGCACTGGAAGTACCCAAAATGGCAATTCTTGGCTTACTTTGCTCTTAAGCTTTTAGCTGGAGTGCACCAGCCATGTTAGTCACTTCCTCACCTTCCTCCTGGACCCCATTACAGGAAAGGAGAAACAATGCACCCTTCTGCAATTCAACCCCTGCCCGGTAGGCAACATAGGGCAGTGGTGGCACGTGGCACTGAGACACTTGTCCAAGCATGGCTGCCTGGAGATGGAGCACAAACAACAGTGGAAGAGCCAAATCTGACGGGATGTTCAAGATCATGTCATTCAGACTTTTTAGGATTAACTTGAATTCATAGATACCCTTGTATCTTCTTGATCCAGTATAACAAAAGCTGTGGTTGCACTGCTGTGATGTATACAACCTGGAGCTGTAAGAAAGTGGTGCATTTTTAAACTGATTTCTGTCCTACTTGTCATGTTTATTTACGTGACTGTGCAGGAAGACTTTTCTCCAGAGGAATACTCCTATCCCATGGCTCCCTATGGGCATAAACCAAACCTCTGCAGCTCTGGTTGGCTTGAGCCAGTAACTGAAGCAGAAACTACCAAAAAAAAATAACATTTCCACTAGAATAAAAGGGCTAAAGATCTGTGCATGATAAGGTCCAGTCTGTGATGCAAAGGGGTTTTCCGGTGAGAGTCTACAAGTAGGGAAGTAGTAGGGTTTTGTCCAAACTGCACCAGTATTCACTCAAATGATTTGAACTTCCACCAAGCTGTAATGAAATCCAAACTTCTCAGGAATTTTTAGAGGATGGTTATGTATGGGCCACTGACACTGCTGCAGTGTTAGTGCAGGGAAATTAGATCTTCCTTTCAGTAGATAATGGAGAAGGTATACTCTGCTTTCACCAATTCTACTGTTGCCTCCAATGGAAAATATAGGTTCAGCCTGGAGAAGAGAAGGCTGTGTGGAGACCTCATAGCAGCCTTCTAGTATCTGAAGGGGGTCTACAGGGATGCTGGGGAGGGACTATTCTTTAGGGACTGTAGTGATAGGACAAGGGGTAACGGGTTGAAACTTAAACAGCAGAGGTTTAGACTTGATATAAGGAAGAAATTCTTTACTGTTAGGGTGGTGAGGTACTGGAATGGGTTGTCCAGGGAGGTTGTGAATGCTCCATCCCTGGCAGTGTTCAAGACCAGGTTGGATGAAGCTTTGGGTGATATGGTTTAGTGTGAGGTGTCCCTGCCCATGGCAGGGGGGTTGGAACTGGATGATCTTGAGGTCCTTTCCAATCCTAACTATTCTATGATTCTATGATTTCTTCTTTCTAGACTATATGAAATGAGTTACTATGAGGGCAGATCAAGAACCTGACATGAGGAATCATGGGACAAGAAATACATATAAACCAAGTGCCAGATATTGTTGCTTGTTGTTACAAACCATCACAAACCCATATTCTGTGAGAACTAGTGGAGTTAGACTTCTTTATTCCACTCAAGAATGAGCATAAATGGTCTTCTTTAAGTAAATTGTTCACAAATATATTCTTTAAATCCAGAAAAAATTCACGTGTATATTCTTTAAATCCAGAAAGATTTCCCATGTTTCCAGGAACTGTACTGCCTTGATTTTTTTACCTCCCTGCACTGTATCTTTTAAAATTGCTCTTTAGTGTTATTTTGTGTGAGTTCAGCTCCTGCCAATGTTTCAGTGCAATTGCTAAGTCCTGCACATACTTCAAATGATAGGCTTGTGCCGTCTTTCATCTGAAGCCAAATGGGTTTTAATATAGTTATCTCTTTAAAAGCAGTGCTCCCCCTCCTCCTTTGCTGCTTCACCAAAATGGGACAGTCAGGAAATTCTTCATCCAACTTTCATTCAAGAGCTGGTTTGTAGTAGCTATTACAGACAACCAGATCCAAAGGCTATTGAAAGCAATAGGAAAAAAAAACAACCCATTGGCTTAAATGGGTCTTGGATCAGGCCCAAATAGCTTTCTGGACCTTTATCTAAGGTTTGGGCTTTTCCAAAATATTTATAAAGTAATACTACTTCTCAGCTGACTAAAATGTAACCTTTCACATTTGTGGAGACTGTGTTCTTGACGTAGCTGGATGAAAAGTACCGGAGACCATAGAAAGGTTTCTGAAGGCAGAAGAGAGTACCATAATTTCAAACCTGCCCATTAACAGGTAGGGGTTGATGTGTGGCTACCCATCACTTGCTGCTGGAGTTCCTCACATTGAGTGAGCAGCCTGGGCCAAACAGTGCTGCTACCTCCCCAGACCAACTTGTTCACCTCTTGTGCAAATATTTACCCTGGGTCAAGATGATACACGAGGTCATGACTCAAACCATCCTTTCTGCAATAAGGCCAGGAAGGGGAAACAGGAGAACCAGTGCTCAATCCTGTGTTTTTCCACCCGTTGTTTTACTGCATTTGAACTGGAGAGATGGAAGAGAATGTGTGAGTGACAGTGATGGGGGCAGAGGAACAGTCCTGTTTACCAAAGGGAAATGCTGAGATAAATTATTAATTTCTCAAATAAGCCAGTTCATAAAGCAGAGTTGTTTGCAGAGCTGTGTTAGTGCAGTCTCAGTAGCATATGGCTACCACATCCCCAGAAGAAAGGTCCTAAAGCAATAAAAAAGAAGAAGACTGTCCTGTATTCAGGTTTTTTATTGAAGTGAGACATCTATTAAATGTTATTGTCAGCCAACAGAGGATACCAGCTTCTTCTTATAGAATAAAGAGGTAAGGATGACAAAGAAATGATTTGCAGAATGGGAGTGAAGGGAAATATCCTTAAAACCATGGTGTAAGCCCTGCTGCTTTCACTCCCTCACCCCATCAGAGGCCAGATCCACCTCCTTCCTCATCCAGGTCCTATTTTCCAGGCTTGCAAGTGCTAGAGTTACTCACATTTTGATTTTTGGTTCAGATGACAAATTCCACTTTGTTCCAGGGGTATATTACTAAATCACATTGTGCCACATTTAAAGTGAGTTGGCCTTTTCAGACACCCTGTGCTCCAAGGAGAAAGTCATTTGTACAAAAGTCTGTGCAGTGTATATAGGCATTTAGTAGGGAGATTAATATTAAAATACTCAGCTATCCAATGAACTTATTAGGATAATGTAATGACTTGTGTCTAGATGTTAGAGTTCAGTTAAAGTTCACTGACTATTATGGGACTGATGGTATATAGAATAGCTTAATCTTACCGTGGGAAAACTAAAGTAATGTAGGGGAAAATTAGGCAAGACATGGAGGATAAACTTCCATTCCTATGAGAGATACCACGAGACATGCCAAAAAAGGCAGAAAAGGAACCATTTACTTCCAAAGCAGTGGGAAAGGCTGCACTGTTACCAACACTTACAGTAGCCATTTGCAATCCTTATCTGTTTTGTAGGCATTTTGCAAAAGCAGGGAGGGGAAAAAGTGCTGCTTTATGTTTCCTTTTTTAGGTGCACAATGAAGAGGGGAAACCAGAGATTCAAAAGACAGCTCTGTTTTGCAGGCTAAAGATTCCTGCTTCGTTTACTGACAGGACCTTTCTGTGCATAAGAGGAGACCTCCCACACCTTAAATTACTGCACTGAATGGATTTACATTCTGCTTTATCCTCCGCATTCCAGCTCCTGCCCTTAGCCTTGTGACTGAGTGCATGCGTCTCCATCAGCTGCATGTCCTAGAGAGCTAAGGTCACCCCCACCATTAAAACTCAGAACCAAACCTGTAGGGAAAAAGGTTCCTCATTTATATATGTCTTTCCCAAGTGCCACTGCTTCCAAAAGTGAAATTAAACTTGCAGAAGAAAACATCTGAGAGAAAGTTAGGGCTAATGAAAGCTGCACAAGGTTCTTTGGCTTCACTCATCTAGAGGGGAAAAGTATAGCTCTAGGCAAGCAGGAGCTTGTTGAGCATTAAGAAATGTTACCTGCTTAAAGGCAGGTAAAATCTGGCATAAGCTGTTAATCCATCATTCAGGTTTTTACATGCCAAACTCCTGTAAATGTTTTTCTACCACATCCTGTCTCCTCCTTCCCCAGCTGAAAAATAATAATAATTTTGGAAGCGCATGAATTAGGTCTGCCATTCTTTTTCTCTTTTTCTCTTCTTTTTCCTTTTTTTTCCCATTATCCATAAACTACATCATACAAACCCCATGTCTCTCGAAGGGCTTGATCTTCCACTTCTAGACAGAGGACAAAATTCACCACAACTTCAATTTGAAGGGAGACTCAGGAATCTCCTTCAGTTTGAAGGGTACAAAAAGGATTTTTCATCCAAGAGAGTAAAACTAAGCCTTCCTCCTGCCCATTATATATTCATGGCCATTATCAGGATGCTGCTTTGGTCAGCTACCAGTGACCCAGACAGAGCTTTGCAGCAAGAGAATCTGAACGTGTTAACCCCAGGCGTAGGCAGAAGGGAAAGGGGAATGGAAAGAGAGGTTAATATTGATATGAAAAATGGGCAAGGCCAGATTTAAGTAACCTCAGCGTCAGCAAGGGGAAGTGTTGACAAAACAGTCATCCTGCTGCCAAGGCGTTACTCTGGATGAACAGTCCCTGACAGCAGGTTTCAGCACAGCTGGCAGCACGATGGATCTCTTGCTGTGCCGATGCTCATTTGGGCAGCATTGACGTTGTGTCCTTTGGACCTTCACTTCTCCTGTGTGTGTGCATACAAGCATATCCATTCGCCTCAGAGTAACAGGGAGGATGCCTTTTTCCTGTAACTAAGAGGGAATTTGTGAAGGGCTTAGCACACTGTGCTTGCACAGAGATTAGCAGAGATAGAATTCACTGCTCATGGCTCTAAATCTATGCATGATTTCAGGGCTAGACTCACTTTCTAATGGCAGGCTGAATCTCATGGCTTCCACATTGGTGGAAGCAACCTGGTGACTCTACAGAGATTCCTGTTTGATCTCTCTAGTGTTAGCTCTGCCATAGGCTCCATTTTCCTTTGCAGAAGTTGATTCTTAAAGCAGAGGTGCCAAACCAAGCCCATTGACAGCCCAATCCTTCCCACTTGCCAGTTACTGTGCTTTTGCAGGTCTGGGGTGCTGCAGACTCCCTGGTTCAAAGCTCATCTCTCCAGATGTAGGGAACAGCTGAAACACAGAACACCTGGACTTCATAACACAATTCTGCTGCAAGCCAGACACTAAAAGAATTATGCAGATCTAATAAAACATCCAAACTCCCTAGTGCACCTGCAAGCCCTGGGTTTCTTTATTGCTCCTTATCATTCCTTGGGCAGAGTCCTTAAGGTACTTGCATTCTGCACAGAGCTTTCCCATCACCTCATCCCTCCCTCAGTCTTGTTTCTTTTTGCTTCAGGTCTTCTCTCCTCAGTAAGATTATGTTCCTTTCTGCTCTCATCCTAAGCAAGGACATTAATTTTGCTCAATTTCCAGGGAAGTGATCTGATATTTAGTGCCAATTTTGCCAGGTGGGCTGGTTTCACTACAGGACTTCCCAACCAGCAGCACTTCCAAGTGCTCGCAACATCACCCGTATGTAAGGCTTTCTGCTACTACAAAGAGATATATACTACAGAGAAAGTAAAAAACTCCTTCATGGAAAACACAATTGGCAGAATTGTATAAAGTATGCGACCTCTATTTAGTCTTTGCCTTGTCATACTATGCTTCTTTTCCATGAATTTTATTTTCCCCAGAAGTAGAAAGTTATGTATAACACTTTTTACAAGGCATTTGGCATTTACCATATCGATGGAAATATGAGTTGCCTCCCTGATTTCCTGTTTACAGTGTCACCTCTCTGTAGAATTCACAATCTCGCAGAGGCATTGGTAGGTTGCAGAATATTTGCCTTTCAGGATTTGTATACACAGAAGAGAGCATTGACACATTCTAACTTTAGGTCTATCTGAAGGCCAAGCTCCCTACAGTGTCAATGCAACCTCTAGAGAGCAATTCAGGATATCTAAACTAAAAGTCCTAAATTAAGCCACATGAATACTCCCAAAGTGTCAAGGACTCCACATTTAGAGTAAGGAGAGATCCCAGTATGAATGAACCAAGAGGAGTCATTGAGCTTAAGAAGACCAGAATTTTCATTCACAAATTTAATGACCTTTTGTTAAAGTGAATTCTGGGAGTTTTTTAAGGCACTTATGAACTTCCTCCAGAGCTTTATGAAGCTGTATTGAATAATTAAACAAACAAATCTAGTCCCATGCTAAGTTAATTACATGCCTTGTGGTTTCATATATATTTTTCTCCCTTTCATAGTTACCTTTTAATATGTCCCCATATTTCTTTCTGACTTTTCTGTATTACTCTCTTCAGTCTTCAGGAAACCCATTATTACTCATGAGACCAAGTAATCAAATAAGTCTCACTGAGTGCAATTAATCTCTTCAGCTAGGAGGCTGGCTGTGAGATGGCTTTCACCTTTATATTTTTGAGTTGCTATGGATCAGCACAGCTTCCCCCTAAACTCACATGTCTATGTCCCTCTGGACCCTGCAGTACATAGGATGTCATGCCAGGGAGAGTTTCAAGCCCTCCTGGACAACAATGAATTGACCCCTTACATTTGACTGTATTTAGGAGGGAGGGAAGGAAGAGCTTATTTCAGTATTTCAATTATATCCTTAATGAAGCAAATTATATACCTTCAGGAAGGACAGATTAATGACAGTTCTGTTAAATGTGTAGATTTAAAATGTTAATATTGCAGCAGAATTATAACTAAGTGCATCTTTATGCAGCTTGGCAGAATCATCACCCTGAGGACAGGGCTTTTGGTCTGAGCTCAGAAGACCAATTCTGTAGCCAAGAATGATCAAGGATACTACAGAAACCTTGGAAATAAGAGATTTAAATCTTCCAGACTGTTTGGAGATGTACCTTGAGTTAATGAAATTTTGACAGTGCCTGGTGGTATTCTTATCAGCAAGTTTGAGAAACAGATTGAAAATAAACTTATGCAAGATGGGAACACAAAGTGTGAAAAAATGTTCTCAAGAAGACCTATATTCAGATTACTCTCAGAAGAGAAGTGTAAGGGTTAGCATATTCTAAAAGCCTGTTACTGGTCTGGTACTTTAAATAATAACTAGCACTATTGACTAGATAAAATGCTTATTAATTTGGAGATGGCATCCTGCTAGAAGACCTGCAACATGCTGGAAATTCATGAAGATCTTACAGACTGGGGAAATGACCAAGACAGGGTAAAAGTCAATAAGAACAAATAGAATTTTCTGTAATTAAATACAAATAATTGATTACACAAATACAGGATGTGATTGAACATTGACATACAAGTTCTGCATGCAAGGAGCTGGGGTTTATATGAGATCAGAAGTTAAGCATTGGTCAGGAATGTCCATGTTATTACAACAAATACAACAAGGCCCAGGAGTCTTGTCTCTAACATGCACACACACAAAATCATTTCCATCCACGTCATACTGGGAAGACCTCAGCTGTGAGATTTTGTCCTATTTTAGTACTACAGTTTAAGAAAGATGTGGGCCATTGGCAAAAGTCCAGAGGACAGCAGGGATGGCCAAAGGTCTTGAAAACAAGGACCACCAAAGCTCAAGGACTGTTTAGTCTAGAGAAGGAGGCAGAAAGTCTTCAAGTAGGTGAGACCTATAAGGAGTGAAGACACAAATTCTTGTCCTTTTCCATTACAGATGGGACAATAAGAAATGTTTATGAATTGCAGAAAGGGCATTAGGAAAACATTCAGTGGTAAGGATAACTGGCAGTGGAAGAGCTTGCCTAGGAAAGCTGTAAGGTTCCATTTATTGGAAGTTTTTAAAGTGCTAGCAGAGCACAGAGCACGAGTAATCCTCTCCTGGGGCAGAGGGATGAACTAGATGACCTCTTGAGGTCCCTTCCAGCCTGTTTTCTGTGCATCTATGTAAGTAAGACAAGAACCAAATAAGCATGGGAAAATATCCTGTAGCAAAATACTATAGATTCACATAGCTTTGAAGGGCAAGTCAGACATTAATTGATCTTCTAAAGGCATTACAGAGATTTTTTCATCGCAGTGTAGTACTTATAAATTATTCCACTATACTGTTGAAGCTAGTGGGAGGACAGTGGGAATAAGAGCTACTCTGTGGTGTGGCTATAGCCTGGGAATTTTAATTTAAAGAATCAAATTCCTCCCTATTTAATCCCACAGATCAAAACTGACCTGTGCATTTACAGAGGGTATACCTGGGTATGATGTACTTCCAGATTGCCCTGAATGAGCCCTAAATGCAGCAGATTTTCACAGAGGGGTGAAATAATCTGCCACATAAGTCATTTCCCTTTTATGATGGGAGGTATGTGAGACTTGCTCACCAGACAGGGAAAACCATTACCCTGTGCTGCCTTTCAGCCCTGTCGGAGGAGCTGCAGAAGTCTGGTCTACTGGTGCAGAGAATCAACTGCAATCTTCATTTGGAAGAATATCTCCTACTGCCTGTTTGTGTATGTACCATCAGTATTTGACCTAGTATTGAGTTTTTGAGTCCTTTGACGATTATTCAAAAGTAGTTAAGCAGGGAGAAACTTATAGACAGAACCAGCAGAAAAAGTGATCAGAATTGCAAATTTAGAGGTTTATAAGCTTCTATATCTGACCATGAATAGTCAAGTTCCAAAGATGTAACCTTTTCTACATTTCCCTTTGCAAACCATTTAGCTGCATAAAAATTGAATAAAACATGAGTATTTTTGGCTGTACAATCTGATGTTCATCTTACCCTATGGGAAAGATGGACTTGCAACCCTTTCTGAGTGGAGCTCATGCTAATTAACTTGTCATGAAGATAAATACAAAAATTAAAATTCAAAGGAAAAAAGTTAAGTCAGGCTGTTTATCGATGGCAGCACACTGACTAATCCTTAGTTATAATGTTCCCACCACTCCTATTGGACTAAATACCTCTGGAAAGCTCTTATTCAAACATACAGTTTACAGAGCTTTCTTGATTTAATGAGATATACATTCTGATAGGTATATAGGAAAGCATAACACAAAACAGAACAGAGAAGGAAACACAGAAGGAAAGAGAATACAATAGAATTACAGGGTTGTTTTGGAACTGGAAAAAGGGGAGTAAGAGGGAAAAAACACGCTTTAGAATTACCCACTGCAAAGAGGATGCTCATTATGTAATTGTAGAGCTTGCTGCATTTCAGGCATTTAATTTTTATTTTGGTTTCTTTCTGCAGCAAATATTTATAGCCCTCTCTTTCACTTGCAAGAACATCCAGTGGCATTTTAAAAGAATTTAAATAAGCAGCGTGTCCCTGTTAATATCCACTTTGCAATCAGTTCAACTCAGTTCTCTGGGAGTTATTTTTTCTCAGTGATGGCAAATGAAAACTTCTGCTAGGCTGAGATGGGATCTGTCAGATGGGGGTAAACAGAGCATCACGTTCACAAGCCAAATGCACTTCTCTGTAGTTTAATCAGTTTTTAGTTCAAGTCATATTGATTCTCAATTGGGGAGGGTATTGTTTTAGGTGCCTTTTGCATTTCTATTCTGCTGCTGAAGGCTATGTGCAGATAATAGGCATGCCCTTTTCTTCTTCATTCAGGGTGTTAGTTCCCTGGTTAGTCACCAGACATCACCAGAACATTAGAAAAACCAAGGGGTGACAAGAGGTGACCTCTGAAATCTGAACCTCATTTTTTGGTGCACCTGATGAGGACCCATCTGTCCATACTGGGGTTTTTTACATCTTATTATCAGGCCTCTGGAGACCATGCGTGGTGCTCCAGGTTCCTCCATGGTTTTGAGCACATAGGTCTAGGTGTCTGGCCAAAGTCATGGGCAAAATTGGAAGCAAAAACCAGACCTCTGTGGCTGTTGCCCTCATCAATCAATGCCTGATGGAAAGCACTACTGAGATAATGCAAATACTGTCTGAAGCTCCCTCACTCACATACACCCTTAGAGGACTGGATATGCTAACCCAGACCTTTCCACAACCCATTTACATCCCTGAGTCTGGCCAAGTGTCCATTTCAGATACATGCATGATAAATGGTCGTGCTATATCATGTTTCATTTCAATACCAGGTATTGCACAAAAGGCAAGCTAAATAGCATCAAGCTATTATAATTGTTATAGGAAGGTTGTTCTGTTTTGGAAATACGGTAAAACATTTGCAGCATTTTAGGGAGGGCTCATTCCTCTGAGTTTTACCACATGGAACTGGATAAATAATTTAAACAAACATTTTGAACAGTTTTGCAAAATGCACTTAATGAATTATTCAATGAGCTCTATTTGATCATCCTCAGACACAATACTGCTGTCAACAGCAATGCAGAACTTTCTAAGTAGGTCTTAAATATTCATTTTTCCCCATTTGAGAAATAATGTGTACTCTGTCCTATCACCCGTGTTAGCATGTCTTAGAGAGAAATAGTTTCACAAGTTGTCATCTCTCCCTGTATTTGTGTTAAACTTTAAATTTAAGATTAGATTATCTCTTACATATATTTTTTAAAGATAAGTGTAGGAAAATGTTTGCAGTGCCAGTTAAAACCATGTCTACAATGTAAAAGTGAGTGCATCTCTGGATTCGAATAGTTACATAAAAACACAAGAGAAACAATGGAGAAGGAATGGCATTCCTGGAATGCAGTCCAGATGTATATGGGCTGGGTAAGGCTAGATAAAGTTTTAGAATAAACTCTGCAGTAATAATCACTTAAGACAAAAGGTCTCTAAAGCTCTAATTGCTGATGTAAGCCTTGGATCTTAAGGCAAGATGTCTGAAATTTAGATCAGAAATGACTGCTATGTGATTTTGCTGACAGTTAGTGAAAAAAAATTGCGGTTATTGAAAGGAGGAAGCATGAAAATGAATACTCCCAAAATTTCACATTAGGGGTGAGAAGCTGTTGGAAAGGAAGAAAGTTCCCACTGGACTCTTTAGGGATCAGGTCTGCTCTGATTTGTATTCACTATCTGTCTGATGAAGGCAGTTCAATGCAGGATCCAGCAGCAAGAAGAGAAATGAGAATTGTTTGAAGTAAAACAATGGCACTAGACTTTACTATTCACTACAATCCTTTTTTTCTTTACCTGTATGATAAAGCTCACGACCAATGTATTTTCCCCTCCCAACCCATTGCTGGTAGGGGAAGGAAGAAAGAAAGGGAAAATACCCAATACACCAGCTCTCATTCTCTGGTTCTTGGGATGGTTTCATGTTGGATCTGGATTTTGGTGACTTTGCAATGGCCAACACCTTTACTGAGGTCATTGCCATTTGTAAGCCTGAAAAGCCTCTAGTTCTGTTGCAATAAAATAATGCTATTCTACAACACTGCAAATTAAAGTAAAATCAGACCTAAAGTATAAGCTCCTAACACCTCCAGAAACAACTGACACTCATTTGACACCATACCACTGGCCCCGACTGCATGATATCCCATTTTCAGTATTCCCTTCCCCTATAACATCCTATGAATATCAGATGGAGCAATCTGCTGGATATTTAGCTCCTACCTGCTGCTTAAAAGCCTGAAAGGAACTAGAGCAGGCAACAGAAATCTGACTCAGTCATATAAGGAGAATGCTGCCTACAGTTCTGAGGAACATTAATGGTCACTATGGCTTTGAAGAGATATTATAGTAATTGGAGATCTTTTGGAGAAAAAGGTTTATTGTATTTATTAATTTATATACTGAACAATGTGGGTGCTAGATACAACAGGAAGGACAAACTCATTCATGTGAAAGCTCATAGGCCCTTCCATCAACTTGTATTGTTCTAGCTTGAAGCTTTCTGACACATGTTAGCTTTTCTTCCTTAAGAAATATCTCTTCTTTTAAGTACAACAAAGTTATAAAAGAAGAAAAACATTGCAGCTTTTACCAAAATCTCTCAGGCCTGTATGCAATGTGTTTTTAAGATGAGGTGAAACTTTAAAGCTTCTGAGAGAAAGTTAGTTTAACCTCAGCATCAGAAAGCTTTATTTGCAAGTTAATGTACTAGTACTATTTGAAATGCAAGAGCACTACAGCTCCTACAGTCTAATGACTTAAAAGAGACTGAGGATGCCAGATTTCTGAGAGCCTCCGTTCTCAGTCTCAGCTCTTTTGTTTAGAAGTCATCTAAGTCTGTTGTAGAGCCAGGAAAGGACCCCAAACCTCCCACATCACCTTTGTCTCACTACCAGATGAAACATTATGCCTTGTGTCATAACACTTGCTGGATCTAATGAATGCATGAGTCTGCAGCAGGCAGAGAAACTGGAGATTTCCCCCCATGCAGCACCATCCATGTTTTTAACTAGCTGGCTACATGGCTGCTCATTTTTTATTCTTCCATCTTAACAGAATTTGGATTAATAGCACCCAGGTCATGTAAAGACCATCAGCTCCATAGATTATGGGTTTGGGGTTTTCAGACAGCAAGTGGACAAGTCACAGTGTTAATTTCCAGTGCATGTTTATCCTAGATTTAAACCCATGTGTCTACAAGGTAAAGGCTGGAATGCTGTTCCAGAGCCCCCACATTAACAACCTTGTGATAAAACTCATAGGGGCAATGGTTTATTAATTTTCAACCCAGTCCTTTAGCAGTGAATACAAAGTTGACTGGTGTAGATGTAGCTCTGTTTTGTTAGTGCTTCAGCAGTTCAATAGCTATCCAGTGAGGGTTTCTCTTTCCTTAGAAATAATGGCCTTCATTGCTACTTTTACACATTTCTCTTTATTGTACATGACTCTCAATTCTATATCCACACAAAAATGTGTCAGATGAGCCCTTGCTGTTGGGAGACACTGGCTGCATTGTGGAGGCGCTTTACTAGCTGAGTTTCTGTCCATGAATGAATGTATGTAGAAGCTACACATTATTAAGTGTGCCTTTAGTATTTTCCTTAAAATGCTTTGCAGCAGCTCGTTACCCTGTTCAAAGACAAAATGTATAACTTAACAATTTACTTCTAGAGGGTATGCTTGACATATCCCTCCACTTAACCCCAAATCACAGGAACCACAGTCTAAGGTAAGAGGGCAATTCAGTCCTGGTCCTCAACAAGCCTTAATAGTTCCTTTCTGCAGCAAGCGCTGCCAAATGTGGTCAGATGCATACCTGAGCGGCAGTTTAGAAGTGCAGTTGGCTGCCTGCAAAGCACAAAGTTGGGATCACTGAACTTTTCAAATGAATGTTTCAAATACTGCAGAAAGAACTCAGAGACGGCGAAAAAGAAGTAAGAAGCAGAGGGAGAAATTTAAAAGAAGTCTGTGGAATAAACTTCAGGGCCATGTGGGCAAATCCTATTGAATAAGGTTGGCAGTGAGATGTCGACACAATCTCACTCATATAACTTGATAATGGAAGAATGGAGGGATTTGGCCCTGTTAGCATTTAAGGCAACCTTCAAATTAGAAATGTCAGGAAATGTAACATCTGGTACAGGACTAGGGAGTATTTTAAAGAAATGGAATGTCAAAATAAATGTCTTTGTATCTTTATCTTCCTTAAGCATAAACTACTGAAAAGCTCTGTCTTACCAGCTCACACAGCACAAGTTACAGCTCAGTTAAATGTGTGATTCTGCTGCCTTTGCTGTCTTTATACACTACCAGTCCAACTCCAGCTGATTCTGGACTGAGATTAGATACAGCCCTGCTCCCCATCTGCGCTGATAAAATGAGAGAAAATGAAATTATTTCTGTAATCTTGTAAACCCTTTTCAATGCTGTTTATCTGGAGCTGGCAAGGGCAAGAGCAGAGGCAGAGTCCTCAAGGTCACCCCAGCACACACTGTGCCTCCTTCTCTTGAAGGACTTCTCTTTCTCTCTCCTGAATTAGTTCATGAGGAAAAGAGAGGAAAAAAATGAAACAAAGAGTACGGACATACCCAATGTTCCAAAAGAAAATAACAAGACCATGTCAAATTGCTTTATGTTCCCTTCTGTAAAAACATGCATGTTCAAACAGGCTCTGCAAAAGTATTTGCCTTGCTCACTCTGAACAATGGGGAAGAAGCTCCTGTGTGCAAGGGGAAACATCACTCAGGTTTGGATCACAGACTTCTGTTTTAAATCAGGAGGGATTCGGGGGGGGGAATAAGACCTGCAGGATTTTGTAGAGGATCATACTTAATGCTTACAAGCAACCTGTATCTCCTAATCAGATCTGCTACATGAGACCTGGATCCACTGGATTATATGCCTTGTTATATACCTATGTAAAAGTTATTGTAACCTTTCTGCAAAGCAGGTTTCTTTCCAGGTATCCTAACCTCTATGGAAATTGGATAATCCGGGATACTGGGATGCAATTATCCAGCCTCTACTGATACAGACTTCCAAAGGACTCCCATCTATTTAGAAGTCTGTTTCACATTACTTGAGATTTGTTTTCAGTTCCTGGTGACAACAAACTTTCTTGTAAATCTATCTGGGTCACGTTTTCAATCTGTTTTTATGAACAAAATATACTTGGGAATGTTGTGATGTGATGAATGTGAGCTTAAGTATCTGTCAATAAAAGCTGATTCATTCTTCATTATCAATATGGATTCCGTTTTCCCTGTAAGTTGTACCAAAAGCTGAATCATGCTGAATCCTCAAGCTATATGTACAGTGAAATAACAAGTTTGCAGAAACATGGCAGTTAAAGTGCTTAAATCTTCAGAGATTGTGAAGGCAAAGAGGCAAAGCTAGAGCACAAGCCAATCAATGCAAAAGATAAGCATAGAAGACATGCACAGATAAATGTGAAAAAGAAATAGAGGTACCCAGCTTATCAGCTTTGAAAACCAAAATGTAATATATGATGGATTTCAATTGCTTCCGTGGTCACATGCCTTTGTTAAAGCAGATGCCTGCAGGGTCAGGAATGTAGACAATAAATAGGTCAGAAAGTGTGAACATCTACCGTAACAGCCTGCAGGGTTTGCTGGCCCGTCAGCACCAATGCTGAGTAAGCAAAATGCTGCAGACAATACATTTTGTTGTCTTGAACACCAGAATGGTTGTGGCACCAGCAGCTTTCCTGGCTTGTCAGAGCTCTGCACTGTTTGCTGCACACGTATTTCCTAACTTGGCTCCTGACGCAAACTCATACCTGTGGCTTGGCCAGCAGAAGAGGACTGCGAGGGAGATACCCAGTATCTAGAGAAATCATCTCTGCTTGATGTTCTTTGCATGTTGACACAAAAGGTTTAAATAGGGTAAGGACAATAATAAGGACAACAGGCCAGCTCCCTTTATGTGTGCTTGAAGACTATCCTAGAGAAATGCAAAGTGATCCATGTGCAGGCAGATAAATAGCAGCTGCAAACTCTGCAGACACCACCACAGATGGAGGTTAGCAACCCACGGGTGTCTCTTTCAGCTTTGCAAGAAGAAGGGGAAAAAAAAAAGCCCAAACCTGTAAATTGGAGGAATCACAGTGAAAAAGGACAAAATAAACATCAAGAATGGAAAGATAATTATAAAAGTATGTTGCACACATTCACAGCAGTGAAACTTTCTCATCTGTTAAAGAACACAAAGTAAATGTTCACTTCAGAAAACCACATGGGAAATGCCAACAAAGGCTGGTATAACACCGTGTCCTTCCTTTATTTGCAGTAGCATAAAGACCTTTCTATCAGACATTCTAATCTTGCTTAGCATTTAATAGGACAGTGTGCTGGGATATCCACTCTGCTATTTACTATTTAATTAATTTGACAGAAGTCCAAAAATACTGAAGGCAAAACAGTGTATCAATATTTACTGTACTGATTCACTGGAATTAAAATACTGTAAAAACATAACTGTGCACAGACACCGTTTGTCTTGGCCAATAAAGTGTTTTGAAGGTTCATGTTCAAAACACAGGTTTGGAGTAAAATTATCACTGAAAGGTATTGATCAAGCTGTTACATTCCTAGCTTTGTCTGATAGCACAAAATATGCTGAACAACTTCATTAGGGATGATCACAACAAGGTTAGAAAAACAAAAGCTGACACTGATCACTAAATATATATTGCCATTAACACACTGGAATCTGGAATTCCTATATAGGCTAAAGCTGGACATCACTAGAAGTATGAAGGGAAAGGTGCAAATACAACACTGATTCTTAATATGGCAGTATCCTATCAAAACGTTTCTGTGCGATCCCTTCTCTTCTCTACCTGTGTATAAAATATTAGACCTGGTGAGTGAAAGACCACATCAGGACCTTGCAAAAGGCAAGTGATGCATCCAAATGATAAGGGGGTTGAACTGGACAATGCAGAGAATGTGAAAAAACTGTGTTAAGAATCTGCACGCTGAATGCTCTTGCTTAACAAGCCACTGAAAAACTCCTCCTTTAAACCCAGGTTTTCATCAAGAGCACTTCAGTCTGGGTTTTATTCTCAAGCAAGTATTACTCATTAACTGCATAACAGGAGGTCTGTATTGGCAGCCTTTCCCCAAATTGAAGTGCTTAAGTATGAAGAAAATAACAACTCAAATGCAGTACAATAATACAGTAGAGCATAGCTCCATTAAAAGCATGGAGGAGGGACAACATGTTTTAAGGAAACTGAAATCCATGGAAAAAAAGGTTGGGTTAGAAGCGACCCTTACAGAAAATATTCTTAGAAGAATCCAGCAAGAAAACCTGAGCTAAAGTTTTTATGTACATAGATGACCATGAACCTTCTCTAGAATTGTGTCCGGTTATTAAAGGTGTGATTACTCCATCTGCACCCCACAGCATTGCTCTCTTCTTTTTCCATGTCCTGACTAGCCTAAAGTGACATGTCCAGTCCCAGTGCTTGAGCAGAGGAGCCTCCAGCATAAGTGTGAAGGTGTCCCTAACCACAGATCATGGGGGCTTATAAGAAAAATCAGTTTAACTCAGAATGGAGGAGGGTTGCTGGTGAGAGCTAGAAGAAAAGTCCACAAGCTTGGAACAAAAATGTGTGAAGAAAGGAGTTGACCACCACATAGAATATATACTTATTAATCCACCTTTCTTAAGCAGGCAGGTTCCAGGACTACATCTCAGATATGTATTTGTGTTTTCTTGGGGGGGGGACAGAAGGGGGACGAAAGATAAGAAAGAGATATGGTATCTCTAAAAAAAAAGAGACACCAAGGTTTCTGACTGCAGGAGTGAGCCATTAGACATTGGTTCACACATCTGTGATGGCCTGATTTTGACTGCCAGTTTGTGCCTTTGTGGTGAGGGTACATCAATGTTTTGCTTGGTTCATATCTATACATTTGGGCAGTTAGGCAGGATCTAAATCAGGTCAAGGGAGCTACAGTTCCCCACTGCCCTGGATGGAAACCAGGATCTCCAGACAGGCAGCTGTGGAGAGCAGGGGAGAGCGCTTGTTTAGCACATTCCTGAAGGGCACTATCTACAGCCATTTTCAAGTGGTTCTCCTCAAGTCGACCCAGGAATGTGCTGATGGGCCATACAGGTATGGCCAACCTCACTGAGAGGATGCAGAACCCTCAGGACGCTGCGGGGAATGTAATGTGACCTTACAGTCCTTTGAAAAGCTGCAGGGAGAAGCATCTGCAATGGGAAGCATTGTGCTGCCCTGCAAATAATTTGTTATTAGCTCCTAAATTAAGCACATTTAATTGCTTGGCCCTCTTTTCCTTTGTGTCACAAACAAATCTTGTGCAATCATATGAAATAAAAGGAGGTGGCAGAAGAAGAGAGGGATGCTGGCATGCTGTTGAGAAGCCAGCATTCACACCAGCTGGGGAGGTTGTGCTTTCAGTCTTCCAGAGCGCCTGGCCTGAGCAGAAGCAAGCAGCATTTCACTCTTTTGCCGGCTCATTGAGTCTGAGGGAGGAAATAGGTTGGTTGAGAAACTGTTTTTCACAGAAGAGCCAACATCCTCCAGGATGGAGCACTTAGAAAAACTTTGCATGAATTAGCAAGCAAATGTGAGGCTGGAACAAGTAAAGAGGGACAAAACTTGTCAGTTTGTCATTCATGCAATAATCCTGTCAGATGTGAAATTTCCTGAATTGGTGAATTTTGGCTTTGTTTTCAGAAGGGAGGAAGGAAGAGGGATATTTCACATTGTTTGTGCTGCATTTATATTTTTACAAAGTGGAGAAGCAATGCTATTTATGATCATTTTTCATCTTTAGAATGTCACATGGCAGTTTCAGGATCCTCTGTGAGTGCCACACTGATGTGCAGCATCTGAACATCCAAATTGGTTATTTACTTCCCTAATGGGGAGAATACATACATGCAATTGCTTATTACATATTCAGAACAACCACCAATGCCAGTTTCAATTCTTCATAAATTTAAAGCCTGGCTTGAATACAAATCAAATCATAACTCTATCTTTTGTGAAACAGTCCACATTTTTTGCCATCAATCTCCAACCTGTTCCAGTCCTGGGTCTCTTACAAAAAAACTGCATTCCAAAAAGTCCATTAGAGACTCAAAATCTAGTGTTACAAAAGGATAAAGAATTGCTCAAATTACAAAAAAAAAAAACCCAAAAAACCTCTAAAAAACCTAGTCCAACTTTTGATTCCTTGAGAATGGAAAACTAAATTCACCCCAGTTACATATACATATGTCACTACAAGAAATACTGAAAAACTCATGACAGGTTGGTCTAAGTGCCAGTCATAACCCTTATATGATGACCATCTATGAGGAAAATACTTAGGACCGTAAGTTATTGCATTTATGGTGATGGAATGGGGACCCAAATCAAGAACTGGAGCTCTACAAAGTATAAGAAATGGCACCTTGATTGCCACCCAACAAAGCATCTTTGTCTGAGGGTTAGTGATCTCACTGGCAGGGCTCAGAAATGAGTCAAAGTTTTCGGATGTAAAACTGACACAGAAAAGTACATAGTTTCTGATCTGTGAAGTCAGACGGAGGAGCTGTTATCTGAAATAGTGCATAGCGTCTGAGTAATCTGCCAGACTTAACACATCCTGCCTCAGGAGTCCAGGTGGGAAACTTTACTATAAGAAACAAAATGAAATGCAGAAATACCTGCTAATAGTTCAACTGGTGTGTCATCAACACTCTACAAATAAAGCTGTTAAACTACATGTATCTCCACCACTGTAACTGCTATGTAAGCTGGAAAAAGTCAGTAAGGATAAGTTTAGGGAAACAGAACTTCCATCACCTGTCCTAATTAGGGCTAGGTCAAAAGATGGAATGATTTTTCTTCATTAAACAAAGCAGGGAGCTAGAGAGGGTCATTGGCTGTAGAGCATGGAAGAAATCCTGAGCCTCTGCTGGGTGCAATATACATACATGAAGACCATTTTAATGCTGGAGGAGCAGCTGACATACAGGCACTGATCCGGAATGGTAAGCAAGCAATTCAGGGAGAAAAACACATCCCATCTCCCTGGGAGGATGTCATTCCAAGATCAGAAGGATCCAAATTCTCTTCTCTTTAGACACTCTAAAGCTTTTCTGGCAGATTATCCCTCGTGTTGGCTGTGCCAGGTTCAACCACTTATCACAAACTGGAGGGGGATGTTTCCCCACATTTATATTTGGCACGAGAACTTTCAGCTTGAAATGATGGAGCTGTTACAGAGGTAGTGCTTATGAGAGCAACATCCTCCCAGATGGTCTCATGAAAGAAGGAGAGGATGAGCTTGTCTCACTGACTTGGAATTGCCAAGTTGGCAGAGCTAAAGATCAAGTTTTTAAAAGAACAGGTCATGTTGCATCATATTAGCACTGCCTTCCCTAGGACCATAGACAGTCTTAATCCAGAATCACTCAAATCAACAAGAGTTTCTCCAACAACTTGAACAGCAGCAAGATCAAACTTTAAGGACATGATCTAAAGCCAGGGAATATAATAGGAATCTTTCTAATTACTGGGATGGGCTTTACATCAGTCCCTAAATGATTAAGGCATGGATGTACACCTGGAGAGAATAAATCTTAAAAGAAACAAAAGCATGGTGTTGCCGGTAGATGATTTTACATTAGTTTGATTTTCACATTTCCTAGGTTTGAAAACAGTGTTGTTTTCTGCAAAGATTTTGGAAGCTATCAGGAGAGTCAGGTGAAGTTTTGCCTCTTTGCAAAGGTTTATAGATACCAAAGCTGCCATTAGCCAGCAGCAGAACCTGATACTAAACCGTACAGGGTTTCCTGGTAAAACTAGTCTTGATAGCCTGTCATGCACTAGGCAGGCAGAAGCTGAGCTCCCATCAGCGTTGACCGTGGGAAACTGGCACATATCTTCTTTTGGGGGCAGTTGACAAGAATGGATAATGTACAGTGTGAGTGCTGCCATTCAGACAAACATGGTACCTCTCACTGCTGCATCAGCTCTGTGAGATGCCAGTGCTGAGCAGCCCCTTGCACTGCACAACTGCATAAATCCTTACTGTTTAGTGACAAGGCTCTGGGAGTTTTTGTGAAAACTGAAAAAACCCCACCACATCCAGACAACACCTCCTCCCTCTCTCCTTGCTTCCCTTCCCCACTAAAAAGCATGATCCATGGTTTGTGAGAAGGGTTCAGCTTCCAGCCAGTTAGAAATTGCCAATTGGAAATCAAATTCAGACAATTCAAATGAAAAGGTAAGACTCTTCTTTTAACTGATTCTGATTAACCATTGGAATGTCTTCTCTTGGGCTCAGTATGGACCAATAGACTGGTAATACACATTCCTCTGGCAACCTGATAATGTCTGAGTTGGGAAGGGTCTAGGATAAAGTTTATTAAAATGAATGAAATAATTTATGATGGACACAGATTCACTGAAATGCATTTTCAGAAGTGGAGCTGCTTTTCCAGCCTGAGCTGGATTTCAACCTTCAGCTGTTTCACATTTTTGCCACTCTGTGGCAAAATGCTTGATCCATGAAATTTGTCCTAATTTTCTCTTGGGTAAAAATATCCTGAAATCACAGCCCATATCCTTGTGGCTGACATTTCATCTTGTAGTGGGGTATTTCAAACCACAAGGATAACAATTTCACATGTTACTAAATTTATATGTATTTCATTCTAACTGTCTCTGATGAAAGATTTATAACTTGATTTTGTAAGATTTATTCTAGTGAATGTATTAGGAGTATCTTAATAAACAGGGCATTCATTGAAATATCCTATATCAGCTATAAGCTGCTTCAAAACTGAAGATGCCTATTGTCAAATGAAAATTATTCTCAACTGTATTTTATACGCTGAAGTTACTTCTTGTACTTGCACAGGAACATCCCTACACTGAGGCAGATGCAACATGACTAATAGGCTCATCATGAGTAATAAGTTCACCCCAGTTACAGCACATCAGTCAAACCAAGAACTGCTTTTCACCAGACATGACACATCATGATGTGTAAGGCTGGGAATTTTGAAAGATAATGTTAGTGATAGACTGCACCCTGATGCAACATCTCAAAATGCAGTTTTAATTATCTGTGGGGTTACCATGCGGGCTTCTGCTGGGAAGCTTTGGGCCAGGATCTCCGCTGACTTCTTTGAGTAAGCATCAGGTGTTCATAAGGATATTGACCTGCAATGTCCATGTTATCTTGTTACACAGGGGATGTTTTTAGGTCAGCCAGACAGGTTGGTTTCCAAGATTATTGGGATTAAGGTTTGGGATGGAATCATGCCTTAGGTAAAATGCTTATGAAGATCAAACCTTTGAATAGCTTTTAACTAGGATTAAGAGGTGAATAAAACAGGAAAGAGCAAAAGTAAGCACTCCGGGAGAGGGTCAGTCAGTGTGGCTCTGAGTAGGGAGTTCTTCATTTGCTGTCCCTGAAATGCAGGACGGTGAGCACTGGGAACTGAGGGTACCTGTCTGATGTTATGAGAGATGTGTCTAACTCAACTTTACAGCAGTACTTCAACTACTGCCATAGAAAGGAGGTTTGGAAGAAACGAGTTTTCTCAAAAATCACAAGTCTGGTAACTTCCTGCTATATCAGTGACCCCATTCTCCCACTTCTTCACCCTGCCCAACCCTAAATCTGTCATACCAAGTAAAGAAATATCACTTTTCCTTTAGCCCTCACAGTAGAAGCAGTAAGAATTATGGTCTCACCCTTGAGTTTCACCACACAGAGCCCTGCAAAGGAGCTGCAGATTGAAGATCTGAAGCTTTATCGTAAGAGCATCAATGTGTTTTAGACAGCTTCAAGACACCAAAGTGTTAAAACCTCAGCTCTTTGGCATTTCTAGATACTAAATCCCAAACTGTGGCATTTTGACTGGCACTTGTAGGCGGTCACTGGTTTGCTGCTAATTACAACCTGGAGGTGTCTGTGAAGATCACTCTAACTTGTGGTATTCATGAAATGCGCAGCATGAGAAATATGTAGGCTGATGGGAACATTTTATTCTGACCTTTGCAAATTTCAATGGTGATTTGGTGGTCACACTGATGGTAATTTGGTTTGGAGATCCTTTCTTCATTATTTCTGCTGCTTGATGCCTTAAGGCCAACTGGTGTAGAAGTTAATGGCAAAAAACTCTCCTAAACTGCAGTTAAGCATGACATAATAGGGACATCAATTAACTTAGGGCAAGGGTTTATGATTAACTATGAAAATCAGTAGCATTCGGTGGTGCATAACAGCAGAAGAAAGACAGTCTTCCAGACCATTCTATCACTACACGGTCATAATGTCACAGCAATTTCTTAAGTGTCCTGACTGAGAAAACATGGATTTTCAGTAGGGGTTTTATTTTGGGTGTTGCTGCATACATAGTATCAGAAAAAGCCATTAATATAACTCTCTACAGATGTGGCTGCCTTCTCAACTTTTATTAAAGCAGGAGAAGAGATGTTACATACCATATACTATGACTATGTTAGCCAATATTGCTATGTAGTCTTGAGATAAATCTGTAATCTGTTCTGATAGTTACCAAGAGAACTAGAAAAATTATCTACTGATTTGTGTATTTATAAACCATCTCACGATCTTAGAAAGGAGGTCAGTGAAAAATCTTGATAGGAAGAAGAGATTTATGGATATCTGTGTTTCACCCTGGATAAGAATTTGCAAGATGATGAGGTAGCAGAAAAGGCGATTCTGCTGAGAGCTGTTTTCTTTCAGCAGAGACCTCGAAGGCATGAGGCAGAGAAAAACCAGGCTGTTTGTGTGTAGCTCTGATCTGGCCTCACCTGGCCAAAAGGCCAACCCACAACTGATAGAGGCTGGTAGACCTTCTGAGTGCATCCCAGTCTGTATTCTGGGTAACAAAAGATGCGAAAGATAGTGACAAACTGGAGGGTGTTCAACAAAGAGCAGCAAGACTATTACAGAGTGAGAGGAACTGAATTATAGGGAGAGATTATAATAAAACTGAAATATTGCTCTAGGCCAGGTTTGTGCTTAGAATAAAGCTTTACACATATAGAGTTGCACTGGTTTATATTAGTGAAGGTTTTAGCTTTTAATGTCCTTATTTGCTTTGCAGAGAGTATTTTGGTCCTTGGATTGTTATATGGAAGTCAAAGGGAATGTTTTGCCTCTTATCAGAATGAAATCTTAACAGATTATCAACAGGAGGAAGTCAGCTTTGTTTTCAAAGTACAAAATGCTGCAGCCAGTAGCAGAGATTTCTGCAGAAATTAAGAGGAAAAAAAAAATCATGCAGTGTTACTGAAGATCTCAAACACTGGTATTTAAGTCCCAAAATTAAGGAACATTTTATTGTCTACCAAAATTTTCATTGACCTGTGTGAGAGTTGATCATACTAAAGGCTGAGCTTAGACTTAATTTGTTTAATACAGGTGTCAACTCAGCAGCAGATACACAGCTAAACACATAGATAATGGCAAAAGCAAGAAAATCCACAGCTGAATAGAAGAAAATACCAAAGTGAGAGGGAAAATGAGGTCTGCAGCACTCACACATACAGATATTCTTAGTTACCCCTTCCAAACCTTAGCAGATTGTTTGTTATAAAGCTAACAGGTCACTAGACTGTGTGTAACAACAGTTTATCTCTATAGCCTCTGTAATCTGCTGCTGAACTTCTGATCAAATACTGCTCACACTCACAGTGCCTAATAACCATTTCAGAGCTCATTTCTAAAACTGCACAGAACATTTTATAAATGGAAGTGTACCAGCACATGCCATTGCAGAAAGTGTCTCAGTTGCTCTGAAAAAAAGGCTCACCACGAAGGAAACAAGTGTAGCTCAACATCTAAATAGCCCAGACAAGCAGTAACAGCCAGAAAAAATGCATAAAATTCCACTTGCAGCAGCTGCCAAAAAAATAAAATAAATAAAAGCAGGCTTACTTCACCCATTAAATCCATCAACCCCTAGGAGATCCATTAACAGACCTACTCTCAACACCCCAAGGGTCCCACTCCCCAGGATGTTATGTGGCCAGAATCGCCCTACCCAGTGAATGGTAACGTGCAGAGATGTCTCCCCTTGCTCATTCTGCAGGAACTGAGTCTCTCCACAGTGATTTTCCCCACACACCCCCCTGTACTCCGGCCAAACGTCCTGCACACTGTGTCTTTTCTGCACACCTCATCAGAGGGGGGGATGGCCGTGGCTGTGCCACTCCTCCCTCTGCGCTCACATACAGACCTCATGAGCTGGGAGCCTGAGCATAAGGTGTCAGACCTGGCTGGGAGTAGTGCTGGCAGCCTGCTCTGCTCCGCTTGGCTCACAGGAGAGAAAAGCTCCATCAGCCTGTAGCCCTTTTACAGGAATCCTCCAGGCTTCAGCCCCGTGGGAGACATGAACATTAGAAGTACCTGTGAAATGAGTCCCCTGCTGCCTGGTGGGACTGGTGTAGGACTTGCTGTGAACATAATTTTCCACAGCTTTGGGACATTTTGGGGTAGCATGATCTGTAATGAGCTGATGCTGATACACAAGGTGCCAGGCACTGCTGCACCCAGGCAAGGTCCCCATCCTTTGCTATTCCGAAGGACAGTGTCATGCGTGATCACTTGAGCCCGATGTAATACCACCACCTGCTGAACTTCCTCAAGCCTAAGCCATGCAGTAGTCTCCAGTTAATGGAGAATATATTGTCTTTATGCCCATGATCTTCTCTTGTCATCCAAAAAGGCACTGCAGAACATGGGCAAAATGGTTATGAGCCTGCTTCTTAATGCTTTTCATTATGTTCTAAATAAGAATGGTTGATTCCTGGTTGCTATCATATTTTCACTAGGTATCTAGAGATATATACATAAATCAAAGCAATGTTTCCCATGGTACAGGCAAATCAAACCAGCAATTATTTTCTCATTTCATTTTTAACCACTGAACTCATGTTTTATCTCCAGATAACGATGAATATGGTTCTGACACCAGAGGTCCACACGCTCCTGCTATACTCGTTTAGCACAGAGCACAAATAAGTTACTTGTTAATATATGAACTGTCATGTAAGAAGCCACAATTATGCATGATTCACCCCTACAAGCTATGTAAATCTGTGGTGTGTATATATGATAACAAATGAGTGTTACTTGATGGGAAAACACAGGTGCCAAGAACTAGGACTCTCTGTACTGCGGATGTCAGATACGGCATCAGTGTTAACACCCCCACTAACCCTTACCTGCAGGTAGACGCATTTCCAAAGGCTTATCAAGCATCCTCTATCATTCCAGTCTGTCAAAGCACTGGCAGCAAGCCAGACCAGATCCTAACCATGCACCATTGTTTAGTGGGAAGGTACAAGAGAGCAGAGAAAGCACATGCCTCCTTCCATCAACCAACAAATATGCCACATCCAGCCTCCATGCTTTCGGTTTTATATGGTCAAAATTTGGACCTATGCCTGTTCCTGCCATACCAGTTATTAAACAGTGGTGAAAAACCATAAAGAAGTTGCACCACTTACTCATGGAGCATCAGGATCATGATTTCTCACTGGAAACAACTATCAGCAGGGAAGGATGGAAATAGAGCACATAACAATACATCTCAACCAACATATTGTCTAAAGGAGTCATTTGTAAAGCTTTGGGTTGCTATTTCACCCATAGATGGCATCTGCAATGATGTCAGATAAAGGTACATGTTGGGAAATGATTACTTTTTCTTATCAGCTCTGTCCTCTAAGCAAACCTCAGGCCATCAACTAGCTCTGTCCATAATCCTGAAAAACTTCATTTTGGTGCATGTAAGTGTGCCTGCACACACTGTGTGACACAAGGAAAGCAGGCTTCATCACCTCCTAACCTTCATAAAGGCATATCCTTACAAACAGAAAGCAGAAGCACAACACAGAAAGGTTTTCAGTCACACACCATCACCTCCCATTTCAGCTCCCATCCTGACACACAATTCAGTCTGATTTGTATAAAACTAGGTAATTCATAAAATCTTCCAGCATACAAACAGGTCATTATAACTGTTAGCATTTTCTTCTCCTCTTCTTCATCTTCAGCAGAAATTATCATGGGACTAACCCTGGTCACTGATTCTGTTTTTGGCCAAGCGAATGGGGCAAGAGGGTGTCTCCCTTTTCCACTTCAATTTCAACCAGAAGCGTCAAGTCCACAAGCATATTTTCAGCATCAGCCCTGGCAGAAGTTAACAGGTTAATGCCTTGAGCAGCTTCCTTCCCAGTTATGCCCAGCTTGCTTTCCTGTCTCACTGTGCCAAGTGAAAGACTGCATAGGTGAGTCTGAATTATGGACAAAGCAGGAATGCAAAACTATACTTTTCATTCCAGAGAATAAATATACAAACCCACCAGTTTCAGGACACATCCTGACCACTTCAAAGTAAAATGAAAGGTTACAGTGGTGGAGAGCTTCATATCAGCACAATTTTTACCATTTAGATTGTTGATGAATCAGGTATGAAAAAGAGTGTTTTGTACTTTGTGGGTCTGATTTATTAATGTTATAAATTATAGCTTAGACTAGCCTGTAATCAAGTGCTTGTGAACTTTGTAACACCTTGAAAATGAGCAAGTTGGTAGGTAACAGAAGCAGTTTCCTTCTTCAGATAAAAATGTAGACACTTGAAACACAAACCAGGCTGTCCAAGGGTCAGGGTGAAAAAACCTGCTTTTGATCACAGGTTTTGAATTCTTCATGCCATTCTGTTAGTTATGGTATTGGATAGCATCTTTGGTGTTTTCTTAGCCCCCAGTGGACAGTCACACACAACCCAAGCTCCACACACAATTGGAATAATCTGTGCTTTGGGAAAACAAAAGGTTCCTTTGAGTACACATTAACATGTGTAAATAGGAATGGGCAGAATGCCTTTGGACAGGGGGTACATTTTGATATGTGTCCTTGATTCCCACCCACACAAAGAAAAAAGACCACCTCACTTTTCCTGCTCCTTGCTACAATGCTTCATGCCATAAAGGCTGTAAAAAAAAAACACCTAAAAAAAACCTCACTGATTTCTTTCATTTGAAAGGAATAAAATGCTTCCAATTTGTACTCCCAGTAGGGGAAGAAACTGGTGGGCAGCATGAGTGAAACACTGATTAGGCTGACAGTGCAAAGATACAGTATGAAACTGGATATAATTACACCAGACACATCGTATTCATTGTAAGATGCTATTCATGGGGTTTCTTATCTTCTGAAAACTTCAATTTGTCTAAAAGTGAATTAGAAGTCAGAGTGTATCCAGGTGATACCTTGACAGATCCAGCACCTCTGTCAGGTATTTCAGTATTGTCAATAACTGTAATATGCACACAGCATAGCATGCCACAAAGCAGTTTTGGGTTTTTTCTGTCTCCCTCCCACCCTGCATGACAAGGTGTGCAGGGTCGCTGAAGCAGTTTCACTCTGACTATTCTGGGTACACTTCCTTGGCACTTGATTTACAGATGAAAGAAATATGTGGCCACATTCACTCAAAGGAAGAGCAGATCCTTTGCTTGCTTTCTGCTGTACAAGTTTTGCAGGGCAATTACTTGTCAATCGCCCTCCATTCCTGTTCATGCCCCTGAGGTGCAGTTTTGATACAGGAAAACATAATGTACTTTGCTCTGTACCCTGGGGAATAGCATGTGCATCAAGAAACTGTCTTTTCATCTCTGTATTCATAGGGCCTCTACTTCCAGTTTCAGAGTTGCTCACAAATTCTTTAAGATGTTTCTCCCTGCAGTACATGCTTAGTTATTAACACCATCTTAGATTACAGATTTGCAGCTATGACTCAAAAAAGAATGGAGTTTCAAGGACCTCTAGTTTTCTATACTGCTTTGTCTAGCTTACTTCTGAAAACAATGAAGACACAGATCTTCATACCTGTTTTTACTCTCGAGCTTGGATCAGTGTTTTTGTTTGCAAGGCTTGCTAACAAGCTGAGGTTTTCATCTTAGTAGGTCTGCTAATACTAGAGGACATTGCCCTGGATTTGTGATTTCAATGCAGGGTTTTCTTTAGAGGGTGAGGAATTTTTTTTATTAGAACCAGCCAGCCTACAGAACTGAACTGCACCTAAAAATAGAAGGGATTGGGGTTTTTTTTAGATGTTAAAAATAGAGATGTATAGAAATGGTCATGTATAGGCTTCTACAAGAAGGCAGAGGTGCTCTGAATGGAAACATTTGCTATCTGCCATCTAGCCAAGAAATTGAGTATTTACCATGCCATGAGCTGCTGCTTGTGAAGTGCAAGATGAATATAGTAAGCCTGGATGGTCTGAAAATGGAACTGAACAACACACATTTCCAGGGGAAGAATGAGACATCAGGTCATGTGAATCATAAGCACCTATAGCTCTTCAAAGATGGGAAGGTGCAGTAAGATGAATGAAGCAGAATCATCCCATGTTGCTATTGAGCTCATCTAATTCTGCCAATGGAACCTGCCTCAGCCCTTGTTCTGTGGAAAGCTGGATTCCTTCCAGTTTTGCTGAAAAAAAAAATGACCAAACGCCTTTTTTTTCCCCCTGCAGAGCCTCTCAGCATCCACCCAATCCATTGAGCAGCTCCCAGAGATTCTCTCAAAAGCAGTCAAAGCTCGAACCCTTTTAGAAAGCTGCATCCTCTGCTAAACCCCATCTTTTTGGATTGTGGATTATGGAGGATTCATATAAAGACAGATGGATTTTGTTTGCTGTGCTCTTCTTATTCCATGTTCCTCACAGTTAATTCATGCTCATATTAATCTGTCGTATTATAGCTGAGATGTTCAAAGCTGTTAAAGTGATTTGGATACAAAAGTTACCAATAACTGGAATTGGAATTTGGCATCTACATCTGTTGAAAGGGGAAAAAAAGTATCAGCCTAGAGGTCTATATGCCATTTGAAAGCTGCTGCATTCATAGCTCTGTTAAGTATTAATAGGTTATTTCAAATGAAAAAACAGTCCTCCACCCTTATTTTAAAAGGATATTTGTGCTAACTAACTGTCCCATAAAGACTGAAGGAAGACTTCACACAGCATGGCTCAGACAGTAATAAATGCTATAATATCCTACCCTAACTCATCTAACTGCCTTTTATTTTTTTTCTCCCTGAGCATTATAAATGGTTCACTAAGTTTGTAAGACACATTAACCATCACCTCCCCAACCTCCCACCACCACATAAATCCCACCCTGGAGAACAAGCTGTGTCTCAAAAATCTCAGGTCAAGCGTTCATGACATTTTACGAGATGTCGGTACCATGTGTGTCAAATTCAGTCCTCGATTGCCTCCAGTTTAGAGACACTCATATTTCCATCAAAGGATCTGATACTCCTTGATTTAATGGCTAGGGCAGTTAAGTTTTTATTACTGTATAGATGTCCTTTCAGCTACAGTTATGTGAAGCAGCCACAGTTCAGTTCAACCCTCTCTAATACCAGGAAAATGAAGTGGCCAACAGCAGCTTAATGTCAGTGGTTTTGTGGAGCTCAGTGCGCTGCTTGACCTCCTGATCCATGAGGACCAATATGCAGAATAAGAGCTCCCTTCCAAGAGAAAGCAGAACAGGAGCTTACAAAAACACCATGGGGTTCAGAAGACAGGGAATGCTTCTCTCCAGTTTGATTCTCTTTCCCTTGTAAAACTACTCCCTGTAGAGTATAAAAGGAAGGAGGGATGCACAAACAAAAATCAAACCTGAATAAAAGACACACCCAACAAATACATCAGCTATGCAGAGGAAAGATTTTGAGCAGGATCTCTGAGATGTAAGTAAGCACAGGTCTCAGGAGCTGGACTGCTCAGCTGTGGATGGATTTGCTCAAGCAGGAGGTCCCGTCCTTTGGGTTCATACACCCTTGACTAATTGTTTTAGTAGCCATGCTAAAATGTAAACCTGAACAACTGCTGCCTGTGTCTGTACTATATGGAGCTAGGGTCTTCTTGCTATTTTGAAGTTAAATATAAAACTCTTTATGATTTCTAGGAAAAAATCATTTAATTACACTGTTTATGCATAGATGCACCATATATTTATAGCCTTATACATATTCCAAAAGCAAAGCTGAGGCAAGGTTTTGTTTTATGGATCTATAGACATATTTGGCAGTGAATCATTATATAAATGATTTTTCTTTTGACAGTGAATCATTATATAAATGATTTTTCTTTTGAAATGGCAGTACTGCTCTGAAACAGTAAATAATAAACAATACTACACAATATGTTTGTGAAGAAAAGTTTGTATTCTCATCATGAATACCTACCTTTCAGGTTTGAGACTATAAGCCCAGGTTTTTCCTGGACTTTATGGTCACTGAATTAGCAAAAGCTTCTAAGCAGATAGAAATGGGAACTCCATGGCTGAGTCCTCCACGATGAAGTGTTTGCCCCTGAAAACTTAGAAGCTGAAGGAGAACCTTTCCCCTGTCCCCTAAACAGTGCCTTTGTGTCTAACACCTGCATAATTGATTGCAAGCAAAGCATTCATGCCAAACTCAAAGCTGCTTCATACACACAACCACATTAGAAGAGTTGTAGGCCATGGAAAGACCAGAGCTGATTTAAGCATCAATTATGGATGAGAAACTTGCTCAGTATAAATAAACTTGCTGGTTCACCACTGTACACAGAAGCCTCTAAACAAAATAATTGATTATTCCGAGGCAGGATTCTTGCAGTTTGTCTCAGGGACATGTTTTCTGTTTGAGTACATGCACACATACACGCAACCATGAACACACACTTGGTGAAACTCCCAAACCTCAACAAAACAGAAACCACACCTTGAACTATTGATAGACTCCTCTTTCTTAATCAGCTCTAATCCAAGAAAGCAGTTTACCTGGGTTGCCTCTGAAGCCACCTGCCATATTTGCAACCCTAGATGTCCAACTAAATGCCACCATCTGGAAGTGGATTTCTCCTTTGAATGTAACTATTCCACTAATTTGTTCAACTTCAGGGCATATTCACACACACACATAGGCACACACAAGTGTATATAAATATATAGCTTTGAAGGTGACCTATTTTCCAGCTGCAAAATGCTGTCGTTATCGGAGGATTTTGCCAGCTAGGAAAGGATATGAACCGGAGAGGTGCAGAGCAAACTGCAGTGTCTGCATTATTCAGAGGCTCAGCATGCCAGGTTCACAGGTGTTCAAACTACCCAGGAAACATTTGGCCCACTCTTACGGAAAACATGATTTTAAAGATTGAAATCAGCCAGCAAGAAAAGGTGTTTAACCAACTAGCTACTGCAGGACAATGCAAAAAGTCAAGGTTTTCTTTACATTTCTTTTTATTGTTTGTGTTATTCCCCTCCCAGCACCTGCAATAATGCTTGCCTGACATCCTTGGGAACTGCTAGCAGTGGAAGACTTTATGAGCTAGAAAATTCACAAACTATCTGTAGGAAATATTATTCACAGTTGCAACATTTCAGGCAGAAAAGAACTTGCAGGAGGAAAAATACTAAAAACCATGTTCTAAGTCAGGACTGACTCTCTGAATAGAGACACCATGTATATAACACAATACAGCACATTTGGGCTGTGACTGCTTTGGCAAAGCTGCATGTACAAATATTGTTGGGGAAGGAGGGCATGAGAAAAAGGGGAAAGAGATCTTGCTGCTTTCCAATGTCCAGTCTGAAAATTGTGGATCAAATTGGTGGAGTAGCAGCATCTACCCAAAGCATGATCTGTACCATATTTCCATGCTGGTCTGGGATTAGGGGAAGAGCAGAATTATTCTTCAGCAGAAACTGAAGCCCACAGAATATCAGTCTTCAGCAGAATCACACCTGCACCTGGGTGGCCAGAGAACATGCAGGTACAAAGCAACACTACTTCCCTAAAGTACAGTCTGACCTCCCCTGGAGGTACCAGGACTAATTAAGCCCAGTGCATTTTGTCTTCGTTAGCATCTCCCAGGAGCTCAAAATAAAGCAAGTAGCTATCCTGTGATAGAAGTCGCAGCCACCATGCAAAACTGCACTGAGCTACCTTTTTCTGCCCTTACAAGTTTATTACTGCTTAGCAGAGAGCGAAATATTATTTCTAATATCTTCCTGAATATGCAGAGATACAATACCTAAATTTAATATCTAAAAATTAAAAAAACAAACTCTTTTTTCTGTCTGTTCCAGCTCACTGCTAAATATACACCCAGAAGTACAGGACAAAACTGTATAAAATTGCCTCACTGACTCTGAATTCAAAATCCAATTTCTAAAGGAACTGAGGACCTGACTGCCAAAGAAATTTAGGTACCTGGAGAGGAAGTTAAGAATATTCCCAAACATTCAGACATGGTCGAGTCTGTTAATCCGCTGATTTAGAAAGACTGCAGGCTCCTGAATCACATTTGAGTACTGCAAGTCTCTTTCTGCATTACTTAGGCATTGCAAAATATGGCCATATATTTTTGCCCACATTTCCTTCTTTGCAGAAACCAAATTGTTTTCTTTCCTCTAAATATATATTTATAAATACACATGCACACACTGTAGCTCTGCTCTAATTGGTATTTGCAATGTAAGCACTGGCCTTTTCCTTCCTTTTCGTCAATGAAAGTAAACATGATCAAAGCCTGCCAGTATTTAATGATGAAAATGTACCGTGTCTCTAAAGTCTTAATGTTGTTGGAATGAACTTGAGGATAGGTTTACAACAAAAATAATTTTAAAAGGATTTCATAATAAATTCAGAAAGGGGGGAGCCATACTTAGCTTCACTTTCCTTAGCATTTTTATTTTGTCTAAGGGAAAAAGTAATAAACAAAGATGTTTAAAAGTGACCTAGTAATGAGCAAATAAATGCATAGAGACTTTATCCAGCACTTCTAAGGATCTTGGAAGTGCTACCACCACACTGTAGTTTCTTTGTTACAGCTCTGTATACATTTATACAAAAGAAAGATGAAAGGGGGGAGAGAGCGGTTGATATGGGTTGTGAGAAGTTGGTGGAATTAGATGGCAAGGGGTCAGGTTACAGACAATGTAAGCTAAAATGCATCAAAGGATATGAAGCAAAGGACTAGATCAAAGTCTAAGAAGCCAAGTACAAGAATAAAAGAGTGATAATTGTAGGCAGCAAGAGAAAGCACTGGAATAGAAATGTGATAACAGTATGACCTCATGACTCAGTCTTTTTCCAAGTCAGTTTCCCCGCACAGGGCACGCAGGCTGGAGAGGGCAGGAGTGTGTGTAGCAGGAGGGAGCAGTGAGGGGAGAAGGCAAATGAATTCTGGGGCTGATAACCTTCCTGGGCTTTAGGGGAAAAAGTCACTTTGCTTTTTGCAATGTGTTTCATTCATAAGTTCTCCATATAATCACGGGGCTGTCCTCATAGGCACTGGTGTGAAAAAAGGAGCATAAAGCTTTCCTGCTTTTCTGCAGCCCAGCAGAACATAGCAGACACCAGCGGGAGTTGGTCTGTCTTAAAGTCACAACTGGGCTTTATATTAGAGAAATTATTGGGCACTGATGCCTCTCTCTTCTGTGGCTAAGACATCCTGGCTGGGAAAGCTGTCATCATTCAGAGAGCTCCTGAACTATACTCATCTTCAGCTGTAGGTTTGTTCAGAGGAAGACATTTGCATTAGATACTTGCTTTGATGGGAACTAAATGCATTTTACTGTCAAAAAGAAAATTACACTTAATATCTAATGAGGTCCCTCAGTCCCCACTGTCATACAGCATTGAGAGCAAGTCCCTGTACACCCAAAATAGTCTAGCAGACCAGGGGATCTGGCTTGCTGGACCTATGATACAGAGTCTACTCGGCTCTTATCAAGTCCCAGTAGGAATCAATGGCATCACTTCAGTTGGCTGCATCAAGGCTACAGTTTTTTCCATGACCTCTGAAATTATGTATTTCCCCACTCAAATAGGTTTTAGTTTGAGACACAGCAGTGGACATCATCACCCATCATGACCAACCCACACTGACATATTTCTTGGTGTCTTACCTGGCTGCACAGGGTAAAAGCTCCTCTTGTCAACTGGTTGCTGCACTTTGCTCCATGCTTGACCTGTGGGAATGGGTAACAAATGAGGACAGTCATTGCAGGCAAGTCTCCTTCCACTGACGACAGGGCTGAATTGGTGCTGAGACCTTACCCTGCTCCAACGGCTTTCCTATTGCCTCCTTCAGCAATGCTGACACTTCTGTCTGTTTTATCTGTAAGTCAAAAGAAGCACCACTCTCTTGCCACCCTCTTTCTGCATGCAGGCTGCTTTCCCTTCTCCAGTAAAGCCTCAAGACATCTGTCTTCTCTTAAGTAGATGAACAAATCACTCCCTCAGAGCTCCATTTTTTGCTCAAGATGTGGGCACCATTTATCTCTTCAGCTCCCTCCTTCCAATGCAGCCCACTCAGAGTCATTTGGCAATACACATGTTTAATTTTCCAACTTAGTGGTTGAGCTCAATCTCAGTGTTTCAGCTTCTCTGTCTCCTTACAAGCTTTGGTGTACCAGTTGATAGGTGATGCTCCTGAAGAGCAGGTGATACTTGGAGCCTGGTTCTGCCATCATCTGACCCCAGCACACCTGTGGAGGAGTAGCAGCAGGCAGAAGCAGAGAACTCCAGTGGGACAGAGCTGCTGACTAGTAATCATGGCTGAAAGCCAAGCTCCCTTGCAGATACACTGACATGGACCAGAGGTAGCCGTCAAGTGTGGTGTGCTATGCTATGTGTTGCTCTCTGCCCTCACTAAACCCTTCTGCCCTGTGCTGATAAAACAGTTCCAGAAACATTGCCAGGGCTGATCATGGTTCAGTCATGTCAGGCCTGATACAACTGATATGAGTCATGGGAGATAGAGAGTTAACATGGAGGGTCTTTTGCTTTCAAACTTGCTTAATCCCATCAACTGTTCAAAATTTTATATAAGGAAGCTGCAATTGCAAGGTCTAAAATGTCTTCCAAAGCTTGAAAGAGACACTGGCCACTGCTCTACACACTCTTTGGTAGCCACATTGGCATTACCAAGACCCAGATCCACCAAAGATTCATCCTGTTGTGCACTGAACCACCAGTGGTCCCCCTGTGAAGACTTGGGACCATGCAAGAGCCTAGAGGAAGCCACATGTAGGGCAGAAGGAATTGTGTCCTGCACAACAATATGGAAAATTGGCTTACATATCAGTAGAGAGCAAGCCAGCAGAAAGAAAAGTAAACCCCATTCATGTTATTTTTTGTTTAGGTGAATTTGTGCTGTGATTCTGACTTTTATAGATGTATTAGAAACAAAAATCTTCTCTCCCAACGGTCTTCATAAACCATTGTTTTCATAATGTGTACGTGCCAATTCCCAAATCCAAAGGGTATAGAAGGATTAAGGAATAGTGGTTCAAGGATATTTAAAGAAATCTGAAGGTATACACAAGAAGCTTGTCTGAAAGGTTTCATTTTATTAGGTAGTTATTTGTTTTTAGACACCTGTAGAGGCCCTGTACCCAAAATTGATGTCATGCAGTGTCTTGTGGTTGTCTACCCTGGAAATGTGGGTAAAAGAAACTTCCCTAAAACCAGTTCCTGTTTTTCTTTTCCATTTCCATTCTTTTTAGGGTTCTGTAAAACATGTGACTTGCAATGACTCACATCTTAATGAAACAGCAAATTCAGACAGGAATTTTCCAGAGTGCTGTTAATTTCAGTGTTGCTCAGCTTGGATTTGACCATATCAATTACATTCTGAAATATCAATACTCGTCGATCCCTGACCCTGGAAGACAATAAAGGAGCGTAGGATGACACAGTAGCTACTGTGCAACTGCCACGCTACATCTGGCCAGTGGACATAACACACAAAGACATTGACACTCCTCGTTACTCAAGAAGATAAAGCAAGCAAGGCTCACAGCTGTAAGAGCTGGGTCAAAAGGACAAGGAAACCTTATGGTCTTTCACACAAGAACCATGGGTTTTCCAAGGAAGCAGAAGGTGAAGATCCCTCTGACTTAAACCAGACTGGCCAGTTCCCTCAACCAGAAAGATCCTGTATCTTGTTGCATCCACAGTTTCGAAATTAATCTGGAAATTTTGTATTCCCAATCTGGGAATACAAATGAATCTGGAAATTTTGTTTTCCACTGACACGTTTGGCCTTGTATAAGAAACCGTAAGAGCCATCTTACTCAAGGGTGCAAAGGGAAGAAAGCAGTCAGTAATAGGTGTTGGGTGTGCACACAAGTGTGGAGCATTTGCAAGGTCTTCCAAAGACACCAAAAAGAAAAAATGCGTTATATATAAATCACATCAAATGTTGTCTCTTTAGAGGGTAATCTCAAAAAAAAGTTCTAATTTTGCTTTTTTTAGGTTTCCTAAGCAAGAGTGTCTAAAACCATGAGTTAGTTTGGCCAAAGTCTTCAAATCTCTGTTGAGAGAAAAACATGAGGTAGTTACAATCAGTCCAGGAAGTCAGGTAAGAAAGACAGTGAGGGAACAGGTTTCCTTGGCTGAAGTAGAGATGGAGGGATGAACATTTCCTTAGACTCCTTTTTGTCAAAGCTGATATATTTTTTAATGTATAATTTCAGTGATTTAAGTAATATTTGTTTTTATATTCTTTCAGTGTCTGTTTCATTTGGATTATTTGACACTGTAGTTAGAAAGCAGAACCATGTTTACCTGGCTTTGGGATTAATGTGGTCCTCTCAGCACCAAACCTCTTAAGGTCAGAGCTGCATACAGTGTCCTCCCAGGCATGTTGACAGTCCCACACAACTTTAGGCAGCTCAGCAATAAAATATTATCTTATCTGTCAAGGTCCCCATGCCTCAAAATATTCTAAACCCTTTTGAAAGAAGATATTTCATTCAAATGACAAAAAGCAACAAAAATGGTACTCCCCCCTGCAATGCCAGGGGGTTAGAGATAATTCAGGATCATGGAGAAAGCTGATCACAAAATCAGAGAAGACACAGACAGATGTTTTGTGCCTGATACCTTAACGCCATTTACCTCTCTGATAAAGGATGTTACTGCTCCCTTTAAAAATGGCAACATCTTTTTAATTCTTATAGTTATACAACTGTTTTAGTCCAGAAGATCTGCAATCTGCAGATAGTTTGGTTTTTCAATGACAAGAAGTAAGCATCGTTAGAAGACAAATCGGGATCTTCCTTGACCCCATAAGTTGTAAATTGGACCCATGGATATTTAACTTCTGCTCTTTCATGAAGAATTCAGTTATTAATAAAGCCTATGACTTTATAGGGGAGCTGCCACTTTCTGAGCAAAATATTCTAGAAACTGCATGCTCTGAAGTTTCTAAAACATGCTCTTTAAGCAGGTTAAAGATTTTTCCAATGCTTCCATTGCTTTAAAGGCCTTATTCAGCATGCCTTTCTGTGTGGCTGCTGGTTAAACAAAATGCACAGATGAAAACTGTGACAGCGCTCCTACATATGTCTATTTGGAAATAAAATGTCCCTTTCTCTTGTCTACACAAGTGTCTGCAGTCTGCTTTCCCAAGGATCAAAACTAATTTTGGGGCTGATCCATTTTGACTAACCAGCTGAATCCACAGTGACAGAAGGTGCCCAAACACATTCTAAACTCTGTGAAATTATTGGCTTGATTCAGATAGAAAGACATTATAGAGCAAATCCTTAATCTCTCTTCACCCATTCCCAGAAGCTCTCTTTAGAAACTGCTTAACTCTGATGTGTTTGGAGAAGACACTGATCAACAGAGAGCAGTGAGCTGCTCATAGGACCAAGCCACAGAGGGCACCTTCTGTGAGGACACTCCTTCAGATCCCCTGCAATGGGGCTGGCAGGATGTGAGTGGATGAGGGAAAAGTGCTTCCTGGAAGTCTTTGGAGGAGGGATATGAACAAACTCCTAGCAGCTCCAGACATCCACCAGCAACACCTTGGGGGCTGTGACCCGAAGATTTATAACCTTTCTTTTTACACATTCTTCTCTTCTGATTCATCTACTGCAGTGACATATACTTTGTGCTTGGAGATACTCTCCCTTCCCCACCAGCAGCTGTGTTTTCATCACACACCATAAAGATGATGTTCTTCTTTCAGGGTCTTCTCTCGCCCCAGTCACTCCACTTTGCACCTGAGCATCCCCTTCAGCTAGGAACCCCCTCACAACTAGGAAAACCTCACTGGGAAGCAGCAATCACAAAGTTTGCAGATTCAAGCTGTTCTTCACCTCTTTGTTCTTTTTCCCTTTACTTTTCAGTTCTGGGGAGATTCATTCCCTTGTAGGTTTGTTTACTTTCATACATCAAGAATGAATCTCCCACTCAGGCTGCATTAATGGCTCATCCCTGTAACACTGAATTTTAGACCAGAGTTTAGACCAAAAACACAATTTTTACCTTTTTGCAAGATGGTAGAAAGCACAAATTTCATAATGGGTTGTGACTATGAGTTAAGTTCAGTATAGCTGGCAGCTTCTCTTAGGCAGATCTGCAGCAGAACTGACCTCATTGACTGAATGAATCACTTGTCCCCCAGGGGCAGGAATGTTTCTTCCAGGACAGGATTGAAGCTGCTTTCTCACAAAAGCACTATCAGTCCCAAACAGGGAGTTGGAAGCTGCCTGAGCCACACACCTGTCTTGTAGATAGCTCCTAGGCCTGCCAGGCATTTACCATTCAAAAAATATACATTCTTCATCAACTTGAGCTGAACTTTGGCAAAGGGTGTAGAGGGGGGGGAAGGAGAGGAAAGAAGGAGGGGAGGGACTCAAAGGGTTTAAATGGAAGTTTTTGTTCAACTCTTGACAGAAATAAATATCCAAATCTGCCCATTTTGGCTCTAGTGTATTTGTTAAATGTGCCATGGCTACAATTATTACCCCATACCAGTTTTCCAGTTATTAGTTTCAAAAATAATAATTGGTTTCTTTTAACAAGATTATCCCAGCAGCTTCAAGTGGAAGAAGTAAAAAGTACCCTGGAGGGAGAAGAACGTGAAATGAATCAGTCTGGTCCCAAAAGCTAGTAGTCTTCATTCTGCCCCAAGTTGTCCTATAGGTGTCACAGAGAACATGGTTTGTGATGGGACATGTGCCATCATTGTCCCAGAAGCATTTGCCCACAACATCAGGTAAGGAGTAATAGCTCAGGGAATGAGCTGGACATTTAGACCTGATAACAAAGCAAATATGCATGAGTCCAATATTCAGACTTTTGGGGTTGTGACAAGCTCCCCAAATGGACAGTGGACACATCAGATCAGACACATGGTGGGGCCCTTGGTCTGTGCTGATCACCAGAGTATCACTGCAGCTAGGGGTAGTTGAGGAGCCTGGAAAGATGAGAGCTCAGGACAGCTTGATATATCCCAGTACTTCAGCATGTTTTCAGCTGCAGACACACAAAGGAACTCTTCACATGCTTCTAGCTAGAAATGGGCTTTATTTAGGTATTTATGGTTTGAGGCAATCCCAAGCTCAAATGCAAGCAGGGCAGAGAATGGATTGAGAGCAGCCCTGAGGAGAAGGACTTGGGGTGTTGGTTGATGAGAAGCTCAACATGAGCTGTCAATGTGTGCTTGCAGCCCAGAAACCAGCTGTGTCCTGGGCTACATCGAAACAAGTATGTCCAGCAGGTTGAGGGAGGGGATTGACCCCCTCTATTCTGCTCTTGTGAGCATCCCTTACAACTCCAACCATTCTGCAATTCTATGATTCTGTGATTTATGCCCTGATTATGCTGAATAAAGGCATAAATAAGAGTCACCTATTCCTGTGGCTACAGCTAAGAGATGCCGCATCCAAGACTTACATATTTTTGCATGCCTGATCCATACCTCCCATGTGCTAAGAAGCCTTTAAGCTCTTTTTAGCTGATGAGACATGAGCAGGTGGTCCAATTGTGAACAAAATGTCAGAATCCCTTCCCAGGTACAAAACCCCACTTAGAGAGACAGTCAAGCTATGCTGATAAACGTCAAATAGCCCCAGGCACCACCAACCCCCAAATCTCTGCTTTCAGTGCTAACATTAACTCTAATTATGTTCATCCTAAATCTGCTTCCAATCTGTTTTCATTACCTTCATTCACGTTACTTTACTATCACTTGTCCCTGCTTGCTGGCCTGATCTATGACCAGATCTATTAGCAAATCTGATGCATCATCAGCTTGCATGTGGCACTTCTGCCTTCCTTGACCTGCAATGCAGCTGGTACACTTCAGCTGCAAGATTTCTTCTACTGGAACCAGCTTCATGGCTGTTTTCAGATTATTACAAAAAGCCTGTTCCACTTTCACTGAGGTTAGCAATTGGAATAAACATAAACCGTGATGTGTCTTAAGTGGGAAGCTGTCCTTAACACTATGTAAACAAATAGCATGCATGCTAGACAAGGCTTGTAAATAGGTATTTCCATTGGATTTCAAGGATCTCTTGTGGCTTGAAGGTCTGCATAAAAGCAAGATTTTTACAAAGATGCTCTCTCTTCAGCAAACTGATTTTTCTAACACCTAGAGAGAACAGTGATGTAAACATACCTGGGAGATGGCAGCTCTGCTTTCTGCAGCATGGTCACATACAAAGTGATAGGCTAGCAAAGGTCTTTTCTGATTTACCTGTTTCAGTTGTTGTGTGCTGGATGGTAGTGCTGTCTGCAAGTTACATCAGGGAACGTGCACCCAAGGGCCCAGATTTTCAGATGTACTGAGCACCCAAGATCCCACTGTTCACAGTGGGATGTGTAGGTGCTCTGTATTTATGAAAACAGCATTTACAGTTTAGATCAATATTTTATGTCTAAATTAATAAACCTTCTGAAAATTATATTTCTGTAAGAGTTCTGGGTACTTACAGATTCCCTTGTGCCCACTGAGTACTACAGGCTCAGCTCTGAAAGTGTAAGAAAAGCCAATGTCATCCCAAGGAGACCTTAGGACAGCTTCCAGTGCATGAAGGGGCCAACAAGAAACCTGGAGAAGGACTTTTTACAAGGGCAGGTAGTGACAGGACAAGGGAAAATGGCTTTAAACTGAAAGAGGATAGATTTATACTAAACATAAGGAAGAAATTTTCTGCTGTGAGGCTGGTGAGGCACTGGCACAGGTTGCCTAGAGAGGCTGTGGCTGCCCCATCCCTGGTAGTGTTCAAGGCCAGGTTGGATGGAGCTTGGAGCGATCTGGTGTAGTGGAAGGTGTCCCTACCCATGGCACAGGAGTTGGAACTGGATGAGCTTTAGGGTCGATTCCAGCCCAAACCGTTCTGTGATTCTATAATTCTATGGTATCTGGGTGGATTTTATAGGCCTTTCACAAATTCGCAACTTTGATACTGTCACTTAAGTAAAATATTACCATTTCCTTTCAGCAGTAAGGCTACTGCCATATTGCTGTGCAATGAATCAGGCTTTCACCACATTCTTTGCTTTACAAAATGAGTAGAAGGATCACCAGCATCACTGGAAAAAGCATATTTCAACTGACAAAATGGAAAAAAGTTCCTGGAAAACTAAAGACTCAGTAACTCTCTTCTTTTTCATGAGAACCAAAATTAAATCAAGGATGTCCTTGATCTGTGCAACTGAAAGAAAAGGGAGAAGAGTTGCAATCCAGGTTCCTTGAAGAATAGAAATACCTAAAATTTCAAGTGAGGAGTAGAATAATTGCAAAGCCCCCTTTTGAACATGATGTAGTAAGATGTTCCTCATATGAAGTGTGCCTTTCCTGGAACAAACACAGGTGACCATCTCCTTTACAACCAAGGACTTGGGACACTGTCAATGTGAGGAGCAGTTATTTGGAGAGATGCATAATATAAACAGTAGCTATGATTCAAATGGCCTGTTAGCATGCCAAGGTTTCTTCTTCAGTGTTTGAACCCTCTACAGAGATTAATAACTTTTGGATGTTTGAGCAGCAGGTCAAATAACTACTCTGTTTTAACTCTATGAGTGGTTTATTATCTGTGGTATGTATTGCCTATCCATCTAAATTATTAGGACTAGGTTTCAGGGCTTTTTTTAACTTTTCTATAGAAATTAGAACATGTCCTTCATTAATGCTAAGTCAAGCCAGTGCTTGTTGGAATAAGGGAGGCAACCATCTAGGATAAAAAAGTATTTTGAATTCCTAGTGTCTTCAGTCACTTTCTGAGCTTCACACAAGCATCCTCCTCCTGCTGCTTTACTGTTTCACACTTGGGCAAGAAGGGAATGCAAGAAATATGCCTTGGACCTAACTCTGAATGGCTGCATACTGCCACTGCTGTGTGGAGTCCCCCATTCTGTAAAGCTTAGCAGTTTTCTGGGTTGGACACTCAGAAAGTCAGTGAAGAGGAGTGTCATTCGGGGTTACCTTTCTGAGAGGATTAATGCCTTAATCAAATGGCTTACTCAGAAGAAAAATTAGCAAATGCTGTGGCATTTCAAGTGTCCTTCAAAACCAGTAAAAATTCTTTATGCTCACTAAGAGCAGATATGTGTGTGATGGTGCCTATTCAACCTGTGTTTGCAGTTTGCATATTTCTGTGTAAATGTGTGTCTTACAATTGGCTTGAGGATGTGCTTACAGTTGCTTTTACAAGTCCTCATTCTTGACAGTTTTACGGATGTTTGCACTAAGTAGCTTTTAGTGGCATACTGGTGAAACTAGGCACCTTGTTTTCCTTTCTTAAAGGCCCTTGGTTCTAATACCTACAAAGACTAATCCATTTGCCTCAGCTAATCCAGTCTAAAAGTACTCCAGTGCACTTGAAAGGATGTCCTGTGAGCAAAACATCTCACCTTGAGAATGGGGAAAAACTTGTTTTGGAGGTTGCTTCCCTCTGAAGCAGCAACTCCAATTGGCTAATCTATTTAGCAAAATTAATGAGAGGTCCATGGATTGAGTTTCATGGCAGACTAAAGCCCAGCTTTCTCAAAGAAAGGAATTCATTGTTGAACCTTTGATGGTCTAAAGGAGGAGAGGTGCATTCATATGTTTTGGGTAACTCCCTCATCATTACTAAGATAAAATAAAAAGGCTTTAAGGTTTCTCTCACCAATCGCCCCACAAGTTGGCAATTATATAGGATTACTAGTATCCCATAGACCTGAGCTACCAACAGCTATTTTATTCACTTGTGTAATGCATTTTACGGTAATAACAAAAGAGCCCTTCAGGCTATTTTGTGGTCCATACAGATTTTGAAGGAGGGGGAGCTCTTATTTTTGTTTGTGTTTTGAGTGGGGGCGACAAGCAAAAGGGGGTTTGTTCTGCCAAGAGATTAGTGTGAAAGAATGAAATTAAATGTTTCGGTCTTGTTCAGTTCTAGTCTAATCAAGCCTACTCCCAAATTAATGAGCTCTTACCGCGGGGAACATCTCTCCATGCTGGAAGGCAGCAGTAAAGCTATGCAGTTCTATTTCGAAAAAATGTAAAGCAATATCCTTTTTGGCTTCAGATAAAACAGTGAAAGGAGCATTTTTCATCTTTTAAGGTTTGATTTAATGCTACACTGACTTGCAGGGTTTGTGTTTATTGGAGGCATTTTTCTAGAGAGCTGAACAAATTACCAATAATTTGAGGGTTAGAATTCTGGTCTATTTTGGCTCATGGTGAATGAATAGTGTAGGGCAAGGAAGTCTAGCAAGGGAAATTAAATTCCAGTTATTTTGTGAAAAGGACTTCCTAAACCCTCTTCAGATCATACCAATCCTCCTTAAGTCCCGTCTTCTAATAGCCCCTTCCTTGTTCTTTCCTGAAGTTGTTCTGCACTGCTCTGGCCGACTACAGAAGAGTCTTCAGATCTGGAGTGATAGTTCTTTCATGAACAGAGAAAACCTTCCTTAAAACGTATTGTGCATCAATAGCTCACAAGACCACAGCCTGAGGTGTTCCTCCCTGGCTGGGGTAAAGCACAGGCACAGGTTTGTAGTGCCTGAGGGCTGTAGATCCTGGTGTTGTGGAATGATACCACATGTGAGAGTCCTCAGTGTGCCAACAGATTCAGATCACCTTGACGTATTCCACACTGCTTGGAGCAAAATCCATACATTTTCAACAATAACACCCACACACAGTTTTATACTACCAAAAGCTAAGGCTGGCAGATCTTATACTTGCCCATTGAAGTCTCATGTGCAATTGCCATTTGTCCTTTTGTGTGTCCATTATAGAGCTTTTATGAATTATCTCAGTGCATGCTTTTTTTTAAGGTATTTAGCAGAAAGAGTGGCTGGGGCTCACTGAAACTATGTGTGCTTTGTATTCCCTTGTAATCTTGTAATTTCAATAGTGTTTTCAGGTCTTATCTACAGTTGTCTGTATCGAAGCATTGTACTGAATCAAGGTGTTTTCATATATTCTTTAAGTATCCAGTTGTATTGCTATTGTAGTTTGAGAATATTCCACAAGCATCATTTAATATTTACAACACCCCTGTGAGATAATACCTAGCCCAAACTTGTTGTATTTTCTAATCTGAGTCACATAGGTACAGACTGGCTAAATATACTGTACTTGACAGAACAAATGTAGAAATACACAAATCCAGTATAGGTCCAGGTGAGATCTTATTTTTTTGTTTGTATATTTGACAGGCTGAATCCTTCCGTGTATCAGGGCACTATAGGATAGGAAGAATTCACCATGGAGAAGTCATGGAAGTCACATAGAAGTCATATGGAGTTTCCTCCAAGTTATTTATCTAGCACCACATCCCTCACAGACTCTAAGAAAAAACTGATGATTCTGGTCAGGGATTCAGTCCTTCAAACTCACCATCATCTCTGTTCTTCACCAAGGTCCCTGCCTCATTTACTGTCTGCATTCCAGCTCCTGTGATGTGTGAGGCAATGGCCTGGCTAACAACAGATCCCTTCAGCACAAATCATGATTCATTTCCTCAATATCATTCTCAAGTAGTACTAGAGGCCAAATGCCAGACCTTCAACTCAGTTCTGCAAACATTTGCTAACAAAATACCCTTGGATTATTATTTTTAAGAAGAAAAATAAAAAATAAAAAAAAAAAGAAAACGCAACCAAAACCAACAGGCCTTCCCATTGGTAGAAACCTACTGAGTTTCATCTTCCCAACCAGCAAGACCTGACTTTCAGAGAAACAAGGTATACCTCTATATTTTGAGCTAAGGGAAGAACTGATATGTTTTGGGTAACTCCCATATGTACATATCAGTACATATGCAGCATTTTCCTCTGTGAACAAGGCCCTGTGGGGGATAGGGCAAATGGATTGTTGGCAGTCTGCAAGGTGGTAGACAGATGTGGAAAAACTGGCCTTCAAATTTGGAAAGGGATATAGTGACATCCCAGAGGCCTGTCAACCCATCCGATATTTATCCCTTGCTGTTGCATCCCAGCCTGCCTCTTGCTTCTCTCGAGTACCTGCCAGCATCTTCATGTTTTCTTCAGTGCTGTAGGTAAGTTAGAAGAGTGAGAGAAAAACTCCTTGTTGCTTATGCCATATTGAATGGTCTTTGTTAGCCTCAAAAAGCATTTGCAAATACATGGCCTGGTTGTTGAAGCCACTGTCTACAAGATCAGTATGTTGTTTTCAAGAGTTTTAGACCTTGGGAATGTGCAGGCAGCAATGTTCTGTGATTTCAAAAGTTCTCCTTTAAGAAGCCATTTCTTTGTCCCAAGGTGAGCTCCCCAGCTAATTTTCAAGCTCCTACTCCTGCTTCAGACTTCACAGAATCACAGAATGGTTTGGGTTGGAACAGACCCTAAAGCTCATCTAGTTCCAATGCCTTCGGACACTTTCCACTACACCAAGTTGCTCCAAGCCCCATTCAACCTGGCCTTGAACACTGCCAGGGATGACGCAGCACAGTTTCTCTGGGGAACCTGTGCCAGTGTCTCACCACCCTCATAGTGAAATTCTGGATGAAATATCTGAAAAAAAATGTTTTAAAGTTCAAATTATTTTTCACTGTGTTTCATCCCTTCAAAATAATGGAGATATTTTTGCTATAAAATTACCCAAACTATTCAGGCAGAGGAATACACCCAGCATGGAAAATTCTTGCTTTGACCATTACAAGGCCTTGTTACCAACTCCTTGTGATTTTGACAAACACTAACAGGAAGAGACAGGCAGCTGTAGTGATAGCTGCTGGTGTCAGCTCCATGTGGAATGACACCAAGAGCCGATACTGTTGAGTGGCTTTGCATGTTCCTTCTGCTTCTGCTCAGAAAACAGAATATTTTCTTAGTAAAAGCAACAGACCAGGCCACGGTTGTATTTTAATCAAGTGGTTTTAGACTTGTAATGAACTGTAAAGACAGAACTAAACAAACAAATCTGTATGACAAAGTCACAAATGTTTTTTATCCCCAGAAAGGATTGCGATGGTCCAACAGTCTGGCTTCCTGCAGATCAAGGTTGAAAAGCTACAGCCTGAAAGCTCAAGATATGCTGTCTTCATTGTGGGCTACAGAGCAGGGACTGATGACAGGCAAAGCATGTTGGTCTGAACCAGAATTTAAGTTTATAAAATGTAAATAGGAGTGCAGCAGACAGATCAAGTCTCAGAAAGGGCTGAGAGCAGGAATCAGTGCAGCCTGTCTGCAGACCAGTATGAAGGTGCAAACATTTGTGGGATGTGGCAAATCAAAATGTCTTTCAGCTAAATGCCTCGCCAAAATGCAGCAAGTGTTCTTTTCAAATAAAGCCTCCCCTTATTTATCTACCTCAGCCACATAAGCTTTTAATTAGACCATATGCATAGCTTCATGGAAAGCTCCCCGAAACTGGAAAACTCAAAGACAGCTTTTCCAAAGTGAAAGCCATATCAAGTTGTTCTTGTTCACAGCATGTCCTTCTCTAGAGAAAGAAGCAAAATTAAGAGTTCAAAGTAGATGACGAACACTAACACACCTGAAATGGCTTAAGGGATTATTATTATTACTATGTCTTATAGCAGTCACATGCATCTCAGCTCAGAGACTCCAAAGTCCAAAGAAGAAAACCCAGCTGGAAGTATTGTCACATCTTTCTGCTTATCTACCTTCAGATGCCATCTGACACATTTATGTGCTTGTTTTCAGGACAAACGTGAATCATTCATAAGTAGCAGTGTCACTCTGACTAACAAAACATCTCTGGCTCAGCTCACCCTGTAGCCTTTTATGAGGCTGTCTATCACTCCACATAGTTGGCAATGATGTGTGGACTACCACGGATCTGTTTCTGATCATATCTTCCAGTTAGACTGCAAATGAGAACTCCTAATATGGGGCTATCAGCAGACAAATTGCTTAAGCCTAACAATGCCACATGAAGAAGTGTAAACAACTGGAATATGCTCCATTTAAGCAATGCACAATGCTTGCATTGTGTGCCCAAAAACAACTGGAAGGATCATTTCTGGATTTTTAAGCCGGTCTGTTGCCAAAGCAGAATAGGAAAGCACACAAAAAAGGGAATGTTTTAATGCATCCACTGACACCACTTCAAACTGGAGCAGGATCACAGAAAACTCCAGCACTTGGAAAACTCAAATGCTTTGCCGTTGAAATTCCCTCTGTGAAGTAATTTTGGGAAAACTGGGGGGATTGAGAACAAACAGTAAACAGAAAAACATGTCACTCCTCAGAGCCTGGGTTTATAGGCACAACCAAGTGAAGGTGCAGCTGGAAACTGGTCATCCTATGAACATTACCTTTCCTCCAGCTAACACAGCTAAAAGGAATAGGGAAGGCTGCAGTGCAGATTGGCTGTCGTAGCTTCGGCATCTTTGTTCTTGGCTTCCTCCCCCTTAGCACTAACACTTCCCTGGCTGCAGTATTTTAGCTAGATTGAATGTGTAGACTTCTCTGTTCTGTTTATTTCTGTCCTTATTCATCTCAAAATAGGGACAAAGTATATTGGCTCACTCTCAGGTTACAAGCTGTGGAGTTTCATCCTCTTTCCATGCCAAATTATTTAGGAGAGCACTGGAGGTAGAAGGTGCATTCATTGAAGGAACCCCTTGTAAGACTGATACAATTCAGTAAGCAGAGGAATGATGTGTGGACACACATCATTGTCACAGGATGTACAGCCTGAAAGACCAGGCAAGAACATGAAAAAAAGCACCTTTCAGTGATAAAAATGTCTTTGGTTAATAAGGCTGTTTATTTGGGCCTTTCTTGTTTTGTTATTTGTTTGGTGGGGGTTTCTATAACAACAGGATTAAGTCTTGTCACCTCAACTTGGAAGCTAATCTGCATCTGCCAGTCATAAACCCTTCTTGCTATGATGTAGTTTGTACAATCTCAGCTATGAAATCAAGAACTGTAGCTTTCTCCAAAGTCTTTTGCCATTCCTGGATGAGTATGTCCCACTTTTGCTTCCTTTAAGAGATCACTTCCATAGAGAGAGAAAAAAATAAGCCTTGAAATCATATACTGTCTGATGTTTATTGCTTCTTCCTAGTGGAGGAACCCTTGGAGCTCTACACCAGTGTGACATCAATTTTCTGTATGTGCAAGAAAACTACTGGCTTGGAGCAAGATCTCAGAGGAATTGTCAGTTACTTATTCCCCACATTCACCCAAAACTTGTGTGCACAGGGAACTGTCACCAGTAGTTTCATGAAGATGGTGATCAATTTGGTGGCACCTGGTTTGCAGCCTTTGGGACTTTCTCCTGCTGCCACTGTTCATAAGTATGCTGCTTCTGAGAGGGTTCACTTGGGGACATTTTACTTGTGATCCACCATTCCTTACTTGGTATATAGAATAGAGAAAATTCTTGCAAAGAAATGTGAACAAATGCATTCTTAATTGCAGTTAGGAATAACAGGTTGTGTCCCTGGAAGGAAATGTCAATGATCATTTTTACTTCTGTAAATTTAGAAAGTCTTGTGGATGTATCTATCAATAGGACAATTCTTTGCTGATTGATTATGCACATAATTTCCATACAGCAACCTTAAAGAGAAAACATGCCGAAGTCAAGACAAAGATATGGACCAATGTATTCTCTGAAATTTCAGACACCTTTAATCTGGAAGAGAAAAGCTATCCATAAAATATGAACTTCAGCATTTGAAATAAAACAAAGCAAGAGAACTTAAAACCCAAAAGACTGCAGGACACTGGGAAATGATTTATTGATGAATCAGCACTTTGTTTTCTCTTTGGGATCATTTTCATGACTGATAATTTTGCTCCTGAACAAAATGAAGTAGGGAATTGAAATTTCATTGCACAGAGATCTGGGGATTCAATTATATAATTTACTCTCAGAGCAAACTGTAGCTTCACATAGAAAACCTCTGCTTTGATAGAAATTAAAAGTTATGATGGCTGTTTTCTCATTTAAAGGAATAGATAATGTAATATTGATTTTTAAAAACAAATGACAATTTCAAAAGAAAATAATATATATCTGTTTTTTTTTTCAAGCATGGAACTAATTTAGGATGTTTCAACATTATTGGAACATTTTCATCACTTTCTTTTTTAATGAAATTTCCCCAAAAGCAACATTAGCTCACAAACTGCTTTTTTATTATTATTATTTTAGTGCTACTGCATTTTACTGATGGGAGAAAAAGCTCTTCTCCAAGGTTTTTTTCCAATGAATACTAGTCCTCAGTCAAGTAGGAGCGTGTCTGAAAATCTTTGAGATGGAAGATTTATTATGTATCACTGGGAGAAGAAAGCTATTCAGGGCCAAATTCTGATACAAGCTGGTTTGTGCAAATATACTGAGCTCCAGACAGTGAAAATTGGGACTTTTCAATGTATTTTGTGCTCTAGAAGTACCTAGTAAAAAGGCAAAAAAAATGTTAAAAGGTAGCAGTAAAAAAAAGTGTAAAAAGTGTAAATAAGTGTGTGTATGTTCACACACACGTGTACAAACACAGCCGCTCTTCTACTGCTCCTGGCACTCAGGCTTTCTAGATAACTTCAGAAATCTTTATCTTCAATGGGATGGTCCATATCTACACGATTGTCAGGTGGTTTTATTGGCTTCCACTTCTTTAATGTTACTTTTTAAAACAGATTCCATCTCACAGATTTTTTTATCTTGTGAGATAGAATTTTGTAATCCTATGACCAGATATATCAACTAAATTTTGATACTAAAGAGAAAGATCACATTTGCCAAGAAAATCAGCACATAGCTTGCCTGTCACTAAGACTTTCCCCAAAGGACTGGAATTGGATGTTAAAAAAATACTCACTTTATGGAAGCATGATGATTTGTGGATTACAGAAGTGCCCAAACCAATAAAAGGGTTAAGGAGTTTGTGGTAGAAGTAAACCACCATGTTCCTTGAGCACAATTAATTATCCTCACTACAACAACTTGTATTTTTAGGAAGATGGTAAATAGAAAGATGCCTGTGTTACCAAGCATCAGAAACCCACTCAGGCCAAGGGTTGTCTGAGAATGTTAGTCTGACAGTATGGCTTTACAGACAAAAACATTGTGATGTGTATCAAAATACTGCAAAGGGATAACTGCTCTGCCAAAATGAAAGCCAGCCCTCACAGATGTGAAGCACAACAAGCGGGAGTGATTCAGTCCATTCCTATAAACAAGATGCAATGGAAAGAGGTTGCATAATTAACCCATTGCCCTAATAAACAGTATTTAATACACCATCTATTTAAAATTACACTGCTGTCAAAAACTGCATTTTTATTTCTCATTTAAATTTTGTTCAAAGCAAATAAAGTCCTGTCTGCGGTATTGCCCTAGGCAATAACATTAACAGTTCCAAATGTGGGGTTTTGGGGCTTGATTTACAATGTTATGGAATGACCAACATTATAGTGCTTTTTGAGTGACCTGGATACAACTGAGAAACACCCAGCACTCATCTGGAGCAGGGAGCAGCAACGACTTAACGCTCTCCATGGCCACCTGGATCCTGTTAAGTGCAGGCATAAATCAAAGCAACCTTCACATGACAGAGGCTTGTCCAGGCTGAGACTAGGTCAGATCCACTCCTTCAAGCAAACTAAAACTGAACTGTAAAAAGTTGTGGTATTATAATTTGCTTTGTAGCAGCTCCCAGAATCATTTCACTATGTAAGCAGAGGAAATCGCAGTCTGGAAGAGTCAAACTTGTCTTCTTTCCTGTGCTTTGGACTCATCTGCACCTGTATCCAAATTTCTCGGACAAGTTTGGCCATGAGCACAGGCTTGGTCTGCACTTCAGCTGTAATATTGACACTGCCACAGAGGACAAACAATTTGCCCATTTTCACACTACAAACTGGTGCAAAGCCAAGGACAGGACTTAGGTCTCAGAGGAGTCAGTTATTAGGCTCTTTCCTGGCCACCAATGCTTGCAGGGAGAACAGTGTTGCTGATTAGATAGATCTGAGCTTTTCAGATGATATTGAGTCTCAGACAAAGATTTCTGCAGATGATAGAACTTCAATATAACAGCTCTCTACATGGAGGAAAGCTAGTTAGGAACAACTGGCAATTACACTTTTTAGTCTTCCGTAACCTATCCTATATAGACTCTAATAAACACTCATTTGACATATATATACATATTTCTTTTAGAGTAGTAAATATTTATTCTTCTAGAGGTCCAGAGCTGAGCAGCACTGAATAATCGAAGTTATTCCTGTGTGTACTGGCAGTCTTCACCTACCCTAATAATACCACATGTTTACTTCAGTTCTGACATGCAAGACCACCCTTCCATATTTATCCTTCATTGTGGCCATGATGTGAGTGGAGAATGCCAATCACTCCAAACTGTGCAGAGCTTGTAGTAGGGCTTGTATTGAGGTTACAGCTGTCCTATGCAGTGAAGGAAAGGATTCTCTATAGGTGGTCTCTAAAAAAAGGTACATTTTGTGGTAGGTAGAAGTATGCTTGGCATTTTTCATATTCAGATGGACAAAACTGTGGTTAATTTGTGTACAAAAATGACAAATTGAAATGTAGGAGCAACAGGTAAAACTACTGAAAATAAAGATGTAATTCACCTTTAACACATTTTCTTTCTTCACTGGTGGTGGAAAAATGCTAAGAATTATCGGTAAAAATCCATTAAGAAATCCATCCCCTGATATGGAATTCTACTTTATTTTTTATTGGCTCCTATGTAGTCCTTATCATCAGATTATAAACCATTTCACTTCTGAAATATCATAAAATCACTGTCATTAAAACCCTGGTAATTAAAGCTTGTTTGAGATGGAACAGCCACAGAGTTTGTAATCCACATGAGAAAATTCCTAAAGCTGTCTTTTACAAAGAGTTCTGATCAGAAACTCTTTCCAGATACAGGCAGCTGAAATGTCATAGAGACAATCTCGAGGCAATCTTAATTCATGTAACACTGATTCACTCAGGAGCTCATAGCTCAAAATAGTCTTTGATGGCAATAGCTTATCTCCTCAAATCTGATAAAATCTGAGGACAGATGTATTGCTACAATTAACATAAAGTATATACTGCAGAAAGCATAAAGGAAAATAACTAGGCTAAGAAAACACTTTCACGCCACCTCTCTTACATTGTACATAGCCAGGATCCATGCTAACTGTGGGACTCACAGGTAAGCTCTGAGAAAACAAATGTATAATGGGAAGCTCCTCATTATGTCTGAGCTCTTTCCAGAGATGATTTTTGTTTTGCAGCTTAAGTAGCATCTGTCACCAGTCTCTTCCCTCATCTCCTCTCAGGGCAAAAAGCTCTTCTGTGGCCTTGTGTTGTATGAGGCCAGAGGCAAACTTGAATCTTTGGATTGGATTTCTAAATTGCTGGTTCAGTGTGATTTTGCTTTGTATTTTAAAAATCCAGGCATCTGGGGAAGAACCTGAGGACATCTGTGATGAGCCTGCAGTGCTGCAGACAGTCATCCCATCTTTGCAGACCCTGCTGAAGAAAGCTCTCTGTTGTCCTACACAGACAGGTCTGGTAGGGACAGTGTCCTGTGATGTGGGAATTATCACTCTTCATTTTTGTATGTTGAGTATCCCTGGCACAGGATATTGGTCTGGGGTTTGGACTTGGGGAGAGGGTGAAGGAAAAGCGAGTTCAGGAACTATATTAAGACTATAACAACAATCTTACCAACACAAAGAAGGAAAGCATGAAACATTATCCAAAAGCCAAATTATATTGTCTTCTCCAATGCCAAAATTCTTTAAAACCTCTTCAAAGAACAGTCAGCAATGGCCAGAAATCATTTCTTGGAGCTATCCCTTAAAACCACGTGAACACAATCAAACCAGAATCGAAGCAGCAGTTTATGCTCTGACTAGATAGCTTGACAAAAATAACATGAGGGTGAAAATGACCAGCAGAAGGTTCTTTGTGCCCGCCATGCCATGTGGAAGGATACAGCAGGTGAAGAGGTCCTGCTTCTCATGTGTTTTTCTCATCACCAGACAAAATGGGGGCTATTTGCAAGGAAGTGCCTATTCAAACAAAGGTGGGAGAGGGGAATATGAAATGACATGGTAATTCCATAAAATTTCTCAGGTACCTACCTTGGCACTGGCCCAGTGCCAGTCAACAGTTGAGGGCTGTTTAGCAAAGCTGGTTAAAACCTGGAATTCCTCTTTGAAGCCACGGATATTACAGTCTTCTGATTTTATTTTTTTTCTCATACCTTACCAGAAAAACAACATAAAATGTTGAGATTTCCTATGAAATGAAAATCCTGAATGATTTTGTTCTGATAGCATCAGAACATCCTATTGCAAAGATTTGTTACAACCTGCCTGCAATCTTCACACTGTCACAATGTTTCACTTCCATGGAATTGCTTGGAGTTTTATAAAAACACAAAATCAGCAGGAATTTTTGAGTGAAAATGTAGTCTTCAGTTTCCATCAGAATGGTGGCTTTCAGCAACTCCCCCCCCCCAAAAAACAACTCCTTTGGCCATGGCTTTCCTTCATTGAATAAGTATACTCTGTTGAAAGATTTCCACAATCTCAAGTCCATTTCCAGTTAAGCCTATGCAGAGAAGTTTTGCGAGTGCTTACAAGTTTGCCGGAGCCATGCCATGGACATATCATTACTGTTCCAAGCTGTTTAATCTTTTGTCTAAATATAAATAGATGAGTGAATATCAGTAATTTCCTCCGTCCCTCTAGCTGTTTATCTGCACAAGGGAAAGCTTTAGGATTAGGGCCAGTCGTTGGGGCTGTTTCCAGGCTATCTGTTCAGGAAGGCTCATGAGCTGTTCAAAGATAACACCCTGTTCCTATTTGGCCTGATCAGCCACACTCAAAAGGGCACCCCACATCAAACCAGAGCACTGATTTAAAGAAACAACAGCTCAGCTGCTCTGTGCCTTGCTGCTTCTGGTGCAAAATTGGAGTTTTCCCATGAGAATGAACTAACTAAAAGGGTCTCTTCCACTTGGCTGCTTGGGCCAACCTTCCATTTCTTTCATTCCCTGCTGATTTGGAACCTACTGGTGAGCAGAAATCATCTTTTCTCCATTGACCTGACTAGCACAGTAAAACCTGAAGCTATGGTTGTCTTTCTTCAAGACATATCTCCTGGAGTTTCATGCCAGTTTACAGGAGCTTTTGCTCGTATTGGCCATAGTCACTGCTTTTATCTTTCCCCATAAGTGTTATCAATACTTTTCATCAAATGCCTTCTTTTTCTCTTTCTTGATCTCTGGTGGGTCACTTGCCTACCAAATATGCAGCAAAAGCTCAAGCATTCGCCCTGATGAACTCAGATCCATATTTCTTCCCAGCCCCACCACTCTCCTCATATGACCCCAGTTTCTGCTTTCCCCATCCAAGTCCTATAGCTAAAAAAAACAACACCATCGCAGTGGCTAGCTGACACAACCAGATAAAAATGACACAGCTCATAAGGAAAACTTGGAAGGGAAGCCCTAAAGTTTGGATTGTACTACACACAGAGTTAAATATTATTAAAAAGAATGTACTCTCTCCAGTAAAAAAGATCGTATGGGTTCTTTTTACCCCAGTAAGGATTAAAACCTGTCCTTATACTGGGCAACTTTCCTGCTTGATCATGCCATAATTTAGAAGTTTGCTGAGCTACAGCTATTTGCAGTTGTTAGACTGAAACGTCCTTTCATCTCTGCAATCTCATTCAGTCCCTTGCATTGTGGGGATGCAGGCAAACCACTATAAATAACTGAGCCTTTTCATGTCAGCTGGTACAAATACCAGCCACTTCGAACAATCTGACCTTTCTTGGGGATCTGACTGATCTGCAGTGGAAGACGGCTAATATCTTTCAGGATCTTCCATGGTTAAGGTATATATAAGAATTGCTAGCTGTTTGTGTGCACTCCAAATGCTTTCTGGCTTGTTTAATCTGGCTTTGTTCTGTGGTTAAAAAATGAAAGTAATGTCCCAGTTAATGATTTTTGATGAAACCCATTATTCTCACAGCTATTTTTAAACACCATGGAAGGCAAATAGATCTAACACACCAATAAGACTAATATTTTAATAAACTAACACACAGTGGTCCAAAGCCATGGCATTTTTTTTTCTGAACTCATGGTTTTAAATGAAACTCTGTGAGGTTACCTTGGCATTCATCTGCATGAAGAAAGGAAAGCCTAGAAAATAAACTGCTCTTGGTGCCTCCTCGAGTTCATCTTCAACTTCATAATTAGCAAAAGCTGATGAAGGATGTTACTGTAGAAAGTATTAAATGATTATGAGATTTCCCTTTCTTCCACACACCTGTTAAATGGAATGTGATAATGCCTCTCTCTTATTAATATCTTATGAGAAAAGTCAGAGAGGATGTATCTTTGATCAGGAGCTATCCACTTTTTACTTACTGCTATACTTCATTCTGTAATATAGGATTAATCTTGCCTCTGTGAGAGACTGAAAGTATTGACCTTGTTCTTAGTCACTGTAACCAGAAAGCTGATGAAAAAAGCTTATAAAATATGGAAAATAGTCTAGACTGGTTTGCTTCCCAGCTTTGCTAGAAACTGTACTGAGATTTCAAGAGGGCTTTTCATATCTGACATCCCCATCTTCATTCACACTATAGCTGAGAGGTTCACCCCCAGCTGCCCCACTTATAGGAAGCACAGAAAAAAGGATCACAGTTTTCACCCACAGGGAGAAACAGCTCAGAGAGGTAAACCTTGGGGAAAAAAATGAGTGTTCAGAGTGTGGGACACTACCTGGCAGGAGCAAGAGTGGCTATATCTAGCTCACCAGATTTGTTACGTTTCTTAAGCCACTTTGCAATCCCTCAGGAGAATAGCACATCTCAACTATAGATGTTCATTTGTTTCAAGATAACAAATTTCCAAAACATAGAGAGAGAACAGAAATGTATATTGACCTAAAATACATGTTAGACTTTTACCATGTTGTTTCTTGGGGGTTGCTCTCTTTCATTTTGCCCTTTTGCAGCTTAAAGACAAGTTGCCTCTATTTATAGTTAGTTGAGAAGCTATGTGCTTGATGAAGATGTTCAAGAGCACAGGTCCTTATTCTGTAGGATCAATATATCTGATCTGGGACTGCAAGATGGATTCCCTATCATATCCTTATACCAGCTCTTAAGCTGCTTAAAAGCAAGCAAAGCAGTGCTATGGTGAAAGAGTATTTGCTTACTTGCTGTTGCAGTGTAAAGCTGGAGATAATTAAATTATTGACACATTATCAAAGTGCATGCAACATCATATTGTCTTCAAACAAGTAGATGGTGATATGAAATTTGAGAAGAAATTCAGTAGTTTAAAAATACAGTAGATTTGAGGGACATCAATGAGGAAAGATGAGAAAGGACCACAGGAAAGAGGATCAGCTAGAAAACTTCCCCACCTCCCTGCATTGCTTTCCCTCCTCCCTAGAATGAGCAGGGAGCAGGGAAAGTTCTCCCATGGATCTGGAAAAAACAGGGAGCCCCAGCTCTCCACTGTGCTGGGTAGTCCACTGCCAAAGCAACAACTTAATTCTTAGCTCAGCTCTTCCCATTGAATCTGAAGATGCTCACAGCTATGTATTGTGCTCTAGTGAGTGGCTGTTTTCAGTTTTGTCCCTTCACAGAGAATAGATGAAATTTCCAAGCAGATTTCTCACAGACTGTGCTGTTGCGGCAGCTCCAGCCAGCAGCTGTAGCAGGGAGCACAGAGCAACCCCATGACCAGCATTAGCAGTGCTGACTCTATTAAAGACAGCCCTCAGAAAAGGAGAGAGTTACTGAATGTCAATTAAAATGCTTCAGTGATTTAAGTGGGCAACTTCCATGCAACGCTTTGTAACACTACACCCCTCCGTCTTCAGTTAAGGGCACTGCTCTTACAGCAGCCCCTAGTAGGTGAATTTATGCAACAGCATTGACAGTGACCTTAAGGAGGGATCATTAAACTATTCTCCTTGCCTGAAATTCGTAACTCTATCTGCTTCCTCTGCAGGAGGGGATGAAAGAAGGAGAGGAGGGAAAGAACAGCTCAATGACCACCCAGAATGAAGGAACATCCTGAAATAATTTTGTTAGCCTTGAATTTTCTTGGAGCACACAATAGGAGAAAAGGAGATAAAAAGTTAAAAAAGCAGGAGCTGTGATACCTGCAGTGGATAAGAGTCTAATAGTGTCTAACAGCAGACAGAGGGATCTGACGGAGTGGGCAGCACTCTGTAGACTGATGTGGCTCTGCATGAAAGTGATGCTCGTTTGCTGCCACTGCTGTCCCAGCAGCCCACTGCCAGAGGCATCACCAGCACCCACCATGCTGAAACGCAGCAAAGGGCTGGGAAGTGACATCCCAGCAGCCAGCACCACCCCAGTGGACATTTCAGCAGCTGTGCCTGTTAACTTATGGGAAAGGGTGACTTTTGTCACTTGTCTCATCTCAGACACGCTGCAAAGTTCAGCTGAAAGCTTTTAATGGTCCCTTGATGCTGAGCAGGCAGATACTGAGAGATAGAGAGCATAATAAACTTTCAGTATATGATCTAACTGTGTAACACATCAAATGGGTATCTTAACTGTATCCAGTGGAGCTCAATGGAAACAAACACGCCATTTCAAACCAGACCACACACAGCAAGATAATGCACATGACTAATTTTGATGACTGATTTCATATAAATAATGCACCAAGACTCCTAGATAAACTATAATATCTCTTCATTCCACTCCTTTAATTAACTTTTCATTGAGACTCCAACTGGAAGTGGCTAATAAAGTGTTTGCTTTTTACTGCTTAGATTAAAAGTACATCTTGTCCTTACTGAAAGCAGTGAGAAACTGCATGAAACTTAGGGAATAACCTGCCTTAATGCCATTTAAAATACTGTCAGCATTATAGCTCTTAGCTGGGTGGCAAAGGAAGAAATAGCAGGTGTAGATAAGGAGTGGGAAGAGTACAGTATTATGGTCGCTACATGTTGTAAATTGCTATGGGAACCAAACAGTTTTGTTCTAGATCAGTTTTACCACCTACACAAAAGGGGAATAAGACATAGATAACCCTACAGCTGAGTTCTGTTCTTCTGATGTCTGGCAATGTTTAAATGAACTCATGAAGGAAGTGTTGAGTAGCGAAAGACAAATGACCTTTTCCATCTGGGAAAGGTCTTAAAATCTTAAAGCTGCAATGCCTGTGTTTATCAGGAGAGAAAGAAGGAAAAATGCAGGTGAGGAAGAGAGAAGCCAAATCCTCACTGTCTGAATTCAAAAAGAATGGCAGGATTTAAAAGAGCTAGTGACCTTCAGGAAATTGATCCTGGTGTTGATGGATCACTATATATAGGACACAAACTATTAGGTCAGCTGTTACCTCTTCACTGAAGAAAAGGTAAGGTTTCCTACCCCTCCAAAGGCAGAAACTTTAAATGGCTTTGAGTTAAGCTATTTTAACACTTATTACACTATTCCCAAATATTTTCAAACTATTGTGCAAGTAAGGCAGGCAAGTAGGGCAGATAAGTCCTCCCAACCTGTCATTACTGATGGAAAAACTGGTACACAAAGATGTGACATGACTTGTCCCAAAAAAACTCCCTAAAAGGGACTCTCATCACTTGCTTCTCAGGTATGCGATTAACCACCAACCACCTTTCCCTTTTAACAAGTTTCATCAGCTTTCACATTGGAACTGTGCAAAACCACAGATTTTAAGTATTTTTTATACTAAGCTATCAATTAGTCCAGGCTTACGCAAAACAGTGCCCAGGATCTCTTTATAGGTCTATAAACCCGAGAGGACCTATTTGTGATCTTGGGCTGAGATTCAAGTTTTAAAGAAACAGTGAAACTGGGGCCATTTTTTTTCATTACTTCGATGTTCATAGCTCTCATATTCTACATCTGAATGTGCCTGAAGGCCTTGCATGGAAGGCAACTTGCAGATTTCCAAGGCTTTTTTCTGTTTCAGCCTAGATGCCAAATTTCAACTGTACTCTATTGAGGCTGGCAGCCCCTCAGTGAAGCATTCATCATACTAACATCACAGATATCATTTGGATTGGACTTTCCAAGACACATTAGCAATCGAAGTCCCATTTGTGAAATCCATCTGTAGTGTGTATTGCCCCTCTATCACACCATGGTGTGATAGAGCAACATATTACAGAGAGCAACATATTACAACAGCAGTATCAAAGCTGGATAGGGGAAACTAATAACAGCGAACAGAACAAGAAATAATAAATAATAAAAGGATTACCCACTGTATGGAACATAGGTTCACTATGACTGTGGGAAAGAATTCATAATCCCAGGTTTCATTCAGGTCATTTCTGGGAACAAAGGCACCTGTATTAAAAACAGTTTTGTTGGTTTTGGCAAAGTTTGATCAAATAGAATACAAAAGAAAACAAAGGATGGTAGAAATCTGATTATCCCTGGGCTGTAAGTCTAGGTGCTTCATACATCCTCTCTACCCTTTCCACATGCAACTTGGCATGACCTGATATTCTTTGGTTTTGCCCTACATCTTTTTTGATTGAGCGAAAGCTTAGATCTGAAAATAGCCTTGAGGTGGTAATAGTATGAGCATGAGAGCACTCTGTAACTGGAGTGAGCAGGCTTCACAGGGGCAGCCCTCCTACCTGCCAAGTCTCACCACAGTCTCCTGTCCCCTGGATCCTTTTGGAACCCACTCTGAGAAAAATACAGGTCACATGTTCAGTTAATTTTAAACTAAAAACCAACCAGAAGACAACTAGAGTTAATAGTACTCATTTAAATTAGAAGTTCCCATATATGGGAAAAGTCCTTGGCTGGGTTTCTCAGCAGCTGGAAATGCACATAACTCCTCTCAGTCCATAAGCTGTTTTATAGTAGCCAAGCACCTTCCTCAGTGCTTCTTGCTAGAGGCATCAAGAAAAGCAAGATAGGAAAAAGGATAAATATTGGAATTATTCAATTAAATGTTAGCAAGACAAGAATAGCTGCAGATAATAGTGACTAGTAAGAAGAAATGGGAGACTGGCTCAGTATCCTTTCACAGCAAGGTATGGAGTGACTGGGGCCATCACTCTATGGGCACCTTTCCTGAAAATAAAAATGTAGCACCTTAACATGCCCCCAAAGCCCAAAGCATTTTACAAGCAGAAAGGAGTGCTGCCAGCTGAAAGTGTCATTCACTAGTGAACTGTAGCATGGAGTGAAAAACAGCATCTATTCAATAGCTGTTTGGGACAGAAAGTGAAAAACAGCATGAGCATTGAAACGGCAGGAGGAATTTCTGGTAGGCAGAGCGTAATTAGCCAAGTTGGCCTGTGGCCAGGACATGGAGGTTAGTCATCTCCTTTTGTGAAAAGTACCATCAGATCTTCAATGACTAAGAGCATTCAGGACCTTGGGTTTATGTCTAATCCAGAAGATGGATAACGATGCTAAAGAGGAAACATCAGAGGCGAGTATGATCATAAACAGGGAGGATATGTAAGATAGCTTCCAGATAGAGGGGGAAAAATGGAGTTCTAGGCACTGGCCAAAACAAACAGAAGTCACTATGAGTGGATGGGGGTTATTCCAGGCTACTCTGAATTGCATCAGGAACCGACATTGCCCTCCTCATGGCTTCACAAAGTTTGGCTTTAACACTTGAATGTTACTGGCGGAACGCGACAAAAATGCAGCACCCAGTGTCAAAGAAAGCCAAGAAGGAAACTCAAGGAGAAAGAAATTAGAAATCTGATTTCACTTGGGGGAAACAATTAAGAATAATTTATCAAGGATGAACTAACTTTATTTTTAGAGGAGAGTTTTGGAGAATTTTAAGAGTTTCCCACTCTCAGCTTTTATTTAAATAATAAATAAGTATCTAAGTTCTGGGGAAAGTTCAAGACAGCAATTCATATAGTTGCAACCAGGCTGCAAGAAATTGTTTTCAAAACTAAAACAATGAGAATAACCAGCATTCCTGGAGCCAATTCAGATATTCCACCATCTTTTCAGAAAACACACAGGTAAATAATTTCACCTAGTGTTATTATTGGGGTCTGTCCTGTCAAGACAAGGCAGTACCCCAAAACATACATTTCTGAAACTACAGAATTAATCAGTGACATGTCAACTCAGCAAGAGAGTCTGTAATTGTAAAGGATAAATCCTGCAAATGTAAACCTGATGGATTTTCAGCCATCAGCAGACTGAGCAAGCCTGGATACACATGCACTTGTATTGAAATTTGTCTATGGCTTGTGTTTGAGCTGAAAGAAAGGTTAAGAATCAAATCTGATGCTTTTCATCTGCTTCAGACTCTAACTAAAATGCAGAACCACAAATCTAGCCCTAATTATTTACTTGAAAACCATTATGCACTTTGAAGTACAGCCTTTAACTCAAGCTATTTATAGGGATTGTGTCTTCCTCTATCCATTTCACACACACTACAGCAAAAGGTCATTTGTAAATGTATATCAGAAGTGGAAGACAGTGAAGAGGCATGCTAATCAAACTTGCTCCTAACCACTCATTGTTCAAAGAGTAGAGTGGAGCTAGATACTAATGTATTTGACCCTTATAACGCTTAGTGGCCAATTAGCTTTCTAAAGGCTATGATGAACTGCGCTCATTTACTGTGCATCCACACATTCAACTGTCATGTTTAACAGGCAGCAGGACCACCTACAGCTGCCCAGCAAGTCCCTTTGCATACGTAAAACTGAGGCTGCGGTAGTCACTAGGAAAGAAAAAAGATGCAAAAAGCACAGCTTGAGCTGACTTCCACAAAGCAATGTCATTTGCAAAACTTTAAGATTCCAGTCAGTTCTGTAATTTTCCAGAGTTTTCCTTGAATTCTCAGGAATGGCTCCAGAACATCAGTTCTTTTTTTCTGCACCAAAGGCAGGTCTTACGTTTCTTTCCTTCCAGAGCACCACAGTCATAATCCATAGAAAACTTAAGGTGTTTCTTGACATCTTTATTGGAAAGATCGTTACTAAAATGCCAGACCCCATCTGGAGATGCTCACACGCTTGTTTGACATGTCTACCTCATATTTCCCTCTATTTCACCACAGCATGCTTGGCCAGCACTGGAGCCCATCATGTAAGAACACTTCATTCCCATCCATAACTCACAAACTGGCAGTGCAGATTTGCTGTTTTTCTTAGATATCAAAGCAAGCTAGCCACGGTTCACAAGTAAAGTCAAAGTAGATAAAAACAGAAGCAGATTATCAGAGAGTCCTTATATCCCTCAGTGTCCTTCAAACAATGAACACTTGGAGATCAGCAGGGCTAATAGCACAGTGACCAAATGGTGATGTTGTGAACACCCTTTATCTGAGAAATTACTGCACATACTTAGCTACTTGTGAAGGGCATTTATTGGTCTGGTACCAAATCACTGAAACACTTCACATATTCTTAAGTCACATATGTCCCACAAGTGAAGTATGTTTTTGGCAGGAAGCTGAATCCAAACAGACTTAAACACATGCTTAAATATAAGCACATACGTAAGTGTCTCACTGAACTGTGGCTGTGTTGACATTCGTATTACTAGCCAAGGTGTCAAGCAGAATCATAAATTAGTTTCTTCTCTCTTCCCATTTACATTTTTTTTGTACTGGAGCCTTCATAAAGAGAAGCTGCACTTCATACCAGGCGGGCACTACTAATCAGTCTTCTATAATAAAGAGAGAAATTAGGTGAGAAGCACAATGGTAACTGTGAAATTGGAGAGAGATGTTGATGTCTTATTTTTAAAGCCCCTATTTTTCTTAAAGTGCTGTATTTTAGCCCTTGGCACCAATGGTTATACATACGCACGTGCATTCAGCTACTCTGAGCAAAAATTGTCTTCAAAAATTTCCAGTAAGCCAAACTTAATGGAAACTCAGGGATGTTTGTTTCACAATTTAAAAGGAAAGTTTCCCCTTCTAAGCAGCAAAGCAAGAGATGGAGAATGTTGCTTTTTTCTCAATATATACCGGTTATACTGTTGTACTCTCAAAACTTCATACACTTTTTATGTTTCTCAGTTGAGCTGCCATGATCTGCCTAACGACATTTCAGTCCCGTGTTGATCTGAGGGCTACATCTAAGGCTCAGCCATAATTCATCAGGATCAGATGGCAGCCAGTCCTGACTGCACCTCCTGAGAGCTGGGACACTTCTTACCCGTCATGGAGCAAAAACAATTATCTGAAGCTATCCACCTGCTCCAGGGCCACTTTGTCAAATATGATACCTCAGGGGGTGATGCCTACCTGTCATACTGATTTTTTGGATGTTGACACAGTGGTTGGAGTGAACATCTGCTGCTGCTACTCCACTGTGATCTCATTTAGACTCTCCAGAAGCAAAGATGAAAACATGTTTCAGTGCCTCCCTCCTGCCTGCTCCACCTGAAAAACCCTCTGCGTCTCATCTAAGCAGCTGAACAGCTGTGACCAGACGACACCTTATCCCCTTCTTCTTTGAAACATCGGTTTAATTCCCAGCTACTCACTCACTGAATCCTCACCATTAGTGGCATTCCTCTGGGTACCTATCTGTGCATATGGACATTTTCCCATCCTCTCATACAAATGTCTCAGCACCCAAATCAAGGGGAAATTAGACCATTTGTCTGTAGCTAATGGAAACTGCAGAGAAACAAAAAAACCAACAACCCAGACCTAGGTGTAAACCACAGTGTGAAGCTCCAAGTTTGGTGTCCAACTGAATGAGAGCGTGCTGAGATACTAGGACAGGATAAGGGACCTAGTCAGTTAGAGAAATGCAATGAAAGTAGTGGGTTACAGCTTGCAGTCCTCCCTGCTATAGCTGCATGCCTCCAGTGTACTATATAGAGCAATGCATACTGTTTCTTATCCCTAGGATTAGCTCATTATTCAAGGCTTGTGGCTTTTAGGTGCTTTTTGTACTCTTCCTACCATGTTCAAGTTGTGCAAGCAAAAAATAGCTCCCTTACAAAGCAGCTTAGTGCACCTGGTTGAGTTGAAAAACGGCATGGAAGACAGGATCCACCACTGTGTGATGCTACTGTAAAAGAGACATAGGCTGGGTCAGGGAGGATAATTAGGCTGGGTAATATAGAGAGAACAGTCTATTTGGGTACCTGCTCACAATTAACCTGTGGGAAGCTGTCACGATTAGTTCTCACTCTGGATGTCAGTCTATATGACTCTTTTAGGCTGCAGGAATGAAAACTCAAATTAAAACAGCAGCCCTGTTGGGCTACAGGCTTAGATATGGCATCAACACTTCTTTTCCAATGCTGACAGCAATTAAAGGAGGATAGCAAATGCTTTCTCCCAGTAGCTTCTTGCTTTAATGAGCATCTTCTCTGCATCTAAGATGTAGCTGCCCCTCTAGACTTGGAGACCCTCTGTGTCATGCACAAAGCTTACATACAGTGTCACTCAGTAAATAATAAATACAGCAATATAATCATAGCTACCTATGGGGTAGACATTTTCTCAGTATGACAGCTTCCAGGAGTTCAAAGCCTTGCATGAGCAGAATACACAAAGACTGTGTGTGTTAACTAATCAGCACTTCCATCTCTATGTGATCATTTTCTAAATTGCCATTAAAGAGGCACCAAGAGCACAGAAGATGACACTCTTCTGTCTGGGTGCTGTAATCACACTGAATGCATCTGAGCAGACGGCATAGCAAATGGGCACTGGAGATTTTAAATATCTTGGTTTTCATCATCAAACATCGCAAGCTAGTTCCTGTTTCCTTCTCAGTCACCTCTCCTGACTCCATCAGGCTACTGATGCAATGTTGAGTGATATGTGGCGGCACGTTACTCTCAGTGGAGATTAATGATTTCTTTTTTAAGGCTCCTAAAACCCCCATTGCCTCTGGGTCTCTCAGTTGCTAAAGTAGCATGTCAAAAACTAATGGGAAAGTGTGAGACGTGACATGATTTTATGAGAAAAGAAAACTTGGGCCACGGGAGATGGAGTTTGGATTTTGACAGCAAACTTTGTTGTTCTGTTTGTTTCTTCCCCCTAAGAATATGCTTCTATTTTTAAAGCTGAATGCATTGCTGCGATTCACGCTGCAATTGCTACAGTAAATCAGGAGAGACTGCACTTGTGTTGGACCATGTGAAAGCAAAAAGTGATGCTGGTTCCTTCCCATACTGACTAACCCCATATGTCTGCTCTGCTAAACACCACTACCTGCCTGGAACCCCTTCAGCCCTCAGATTTCCATTTGCAGCTGTCTCCAGTGTGTCACAAGGAAAGATGATGGATGGGCAGAATTTTATTTCCATTAAAATGAAGCCAACTAAATATTTTTGTCTGCTTTATTAAAAAATACTATTTTTGCTTTGCTTAATCTTAAAAAATGCAGCATGATTCTGCAGCTGATTTTGCATTTTATCTAGAAAATGGGTGCCTGAGGTGGAATGATTTTCTCTGGGAACAGAGCAAGCTGCAGTTTTGTCTTCCTTACAATGGGCACCCAGTGTGGGAGAAGCTGATAGCCCCACAGCTACCATATGCCCAGAGGGGTCATACTTCATGGTTTGGGCAAGGTGACCCCTGAAGTCCAACGTTGAAGGCAGTCAGGGAGACTGGAGACCCTCCTGTCAACTAAGCCTTGCCATCAGGCTTGCTGCTCCTCTTCCTGGCCATGTCTAAGCCCTGCAGAGTATTGTTCTCCCTCCTTGAGGGGTTTCTGTATTTCCTGCTGTTGACATAATTCGTAGTTGGAATCAGTTCCAGAAGATTGCTGGAAGAGAGCACCAAAGTGTTTGGATTTGATGGGATTGGGTGGCAGGGAGGGCAACACATTAGAAACACAGGAGCTTGGCATCTAGCACAGGGGCCTGAGGGTGTCAGATTTGAGTGAACTCCTCAATCACAGTATCTGTATAACTAAATCTGTCCAAAACCTACAGTTTGCTCAAGGTTCTTTTTTACTTGCATTGTTTCTCCTACTTGCCTCTTGTTTTCCCAGAAATAGAGCATGACATTTATTTTTATGGACAGCATGATCTTATGGCTATTCCCCTGTGACGGGGTAATCTGAACACAATTATGTTCTGTTGACAAAAAGTGATAAAAGTGTATTGTGTCAACACTCTGAACTAACAGATTTGTCATCTGTTCTACTCTCAGATAATAGAAACAGAATTAGAAAACGCTCTGACAGACTCTATTCTCTTCTGTGGTTAGGTAAGCCGGAGCTCTGTGCTTGGTTACTGTACCCCAGTGTTCTCCATATCCCAGCAAAATCTGTCTGCCTGTGTTTTAAATTCAAGTATGAATTTTGCTTTGATGGACTCCTTTTGTCAGCTTATAGCTTATGTGCTTTGAAGTAATTTGACCTAAGTAAGCTCTCCATTTCACTACAGTTCTGTCACTCCTATTTGTTTCCATGGCTTTGGAAAATCCAACTTTTTTGTGTATCATTTTTTCTACCATGCAGATTTCCTTCTAGAAAATGTATTTGGCAGTAGTACCTGCATTACATTCTCCCTCCAGATGACTTCTTCATGAGTTCATGGATAGCAATCTACTTTTCCTGAGATAGGCACCCACATTTGCCCTATATGTAGAGCCAGCCCTAAGCTCACACAACTTTAGAGGGAAATATGTGCATATAGCATAACATACAACACCATCTTATGCTTGGTCTGAAGACAAGTCTGCACTTCCAGCTCTTGGTTAGTTGGATGGCAATTACTGCTTAAAAGCTAAAAGAATGATGATATCATTCAAGCAAAACAGAAAAGGCTTTTTCATGGCCAAAAAGGAAAGCAATTTCCAAAATTTCTGTAAAACATCTGGTTTTGTGGCTGTGACTCCTGCACTGTCAAATGCCATTAAACTGCATTTCCATTAAAAAGGGGCATGTACGTGTATGCATATTAAGGGTTTCTAAACCCAGGAATCAATAGCCACCAGGTACAAATGTGGAATGAGTCAAGCATGATAGCATTTGGTCACCTGGCTAATGCCTGTCTGAAAAGATCAAGGATATTGTCCCCCTCACCAGAACAGAGGAGATGATAGGTGCCATGAAGATGCTCTTAGCTTACCTATCTGGTCCTTCCCCAGCTCATTCCCCCAGATTCCAGGTTAAACACTATGTCAGAATGGGACTACTAAGAATCAGCTTTTTCAGGACCACAAACATTAGAGTAATCCCAAATCTACTCTAACATGAGGTGCAGGCTGAACTCCCTCTTTCCTCCAGTCAAGCCACTTTGCTCCTCAGCTTCTGCAGTGCCCCAGAGCATCCAGCCACAAGGAGTTTGTTCCAGCATAAGCAACATTTTGCACATACATTTCCCTTGGTTTGATACATTTGTTGTTTGAACAGAAAAATGAAATCAGTTTTGACAGCAGGGTGAAATGAACTGAGTATGTGCACATGAAGAGTTATTGTTTACTCCCCTCATCCAGCTCCTGCCAGTGGAATTTTTTAGTGTGGGGGTGGAATCAAGGCATTTACATCCTGAAATGAGAATAATGGTCTGAAATAGTGTTTTAAGGTGTTTTGGCACCATATTCTGATACCCATAGCAACCTTTAAAGAAAATTGAGCTGGACATTGCAACGGAAACTTAGCACCATCTACAATTTAATTCACAACCCAAATTTCCCAGTAGAAGCCACAGCTCATTACCACACCTACAGAACCACTCTTGAAAGAGAGCACAGATCTGACTCCTGTTCTCCTCCTCCTCTCTGACTGACAGCCAGACTTGGTGTTCAACAAAAGGATGCTGCTGTGAGAAAACAGCTAAGGAAAAAAAAAGGTGCTAAAGTTCTTTTCAGAATTGACTTAGAGCATGAATATATTGTGTAATGCACAACTTTAAATAAAATGAAGCAATATCAGTATGGATAAAAGTTTTGCTTACCCACCAGGTTGATCCTGTGTTATTGCATCTAAGCCTTATCAAGTAAATCTTGAATAAATGAATATTTATCTTGTGTTATCAGTGACTGCTTTTCTATCCTAATGTATTTGGCCATATCACAACAAGCTATTTATACTTAGTACGATTTATTTTACCAAAGCCACTTGGTCTTAGCTGTAATAATTGCGTATGGTTACAGTCAAGATTATTTTTTGGGTCATCATTTTAACAGTAGCTCACAGTATCTTAGAATCCAATATACTCAGCTTGTAGCACTTGAGTGTTCCACTGGAGTCAATGAGGCCATCATTCACATGCTTAAAATTAGGCATATGCTTAAGTGCTTTGCCTTTGGGATAAAGAGCCCATTTGGGACTCTTCGGTACTTAGCTCTGATAAAATCCATCAATCTTGCTTAGATGATTAAAACAAAAGCATCTTTCTCAGAACTTCCAACAGATGTTTTCATAAATTTTAACATACTTCTTTTCCCTGTCTCATTCATTTCCAGTACAAGTATTCCCTTAAAAGCTGAATGAGGAAATCTGTAAACTTAATGGAGGAAATTTATTTGGATAGAAAGACATCTAAAGAAATATAACAGCACTTGCAATGATCTCTGGCCAAATTCTGCACCCATTAACTTTCTTTATGCCTTTTCCCACTGCCAGATGTATCTGTGCAAATGAGATTTTCCAAAGTAACTATTGTCTTCTCTGAATCTCACAAAATCCTTTCTAATAGTCTCTGAGCGGAGGTTTTAACAAATCAAGTGAGTGTATAACTGCTCACTCCATATGTCTGAAGTGTAACTTCCTTCCACCCACCCCATTTCATTCTGTCGACAACATGCATTTTGTCAAACCTCTTACTGCAAATCATTCAGTCAATGGAACTGAAAGACATTTCAGCACATTTTTATCAACAGAATGCAATTTTGTGCAAATCATGCTGTCAACAGGAAAGAATGCCAAAAGAAAAGTGAAAGAACCCAAACTCATTTTGTCCACAAAAAAATAAATTACAGTTTGCTTTTACTTTGCACATGTAGACAAAATGGAAATAGCAAAACTTCCCCATCTGTGGACAAAATTAAGATTGATCTCTTAATTTAGGAGACCAAATGGTATTTGGTAGAAAATTACTAACACCGTGAAGGACAGCTGAGATGCTGAGTCAGAAGAATTTACCCAGCACTGTACACATTTCACTGGTTTTGTTGTATCAGTGAAATGGCACCTGAAATATTGAATCCATTGTAGAAAAATATTCAGTGATGGGCTCGATTACAGAAAAGCCAAAGAAAAACACAGGTGCTATTTCATTTTCCAGTTGATGAATGGCTTGGATTCCTCAGCAGGTGCATGTCCAATGGACAGTGGTCTGCAGCCATACAAAGCCTCACAGCTTTGAGCCATAGCTGAGGCCACCTTCTAAATCTGTTGTGATGTTTTCATCCTTTTGAGCTTTCAGTTTTGTTCTTATTATTACAAAGCTTGTTCTTTTGGCAATCATCTCTGTATCTCAGAGTCCAAGACAACCTGGCACACTAAGGGCTGGCATCACACAACACAGCCCTGTGGTCACTAAAGCTGGGGCAGGTCAAAGCAAAGACTGGTTTCAATAACTGCCTTGCAGTTGTTCTCCATCACAGGACTGAAAACAGTTTCTACTTCCCAACAAATTAAAGGGCCTTTTTGTTGGTCCACACCAGCAACAGGATTCCTCCCCGGCTCTCTGTTAATGCCCTAATATCTAGGCAAAAGATTTGGTTTCTCTAAAGATGGAGTGAAAATTGGCCCCTGGAAAAAGAAGGTTACAAGAGGGCATTAGACCATTTGTTTTCTTACACTTACTCTGGTTTGACTTCAAGGTATGCTCAGCTGATTTTAAGTTTATTTTTTATGAGGATTGCTGTTCATTTCTCTTCAATATTTTGGTACTGGTTTTCTATGGACTGAAGTTAATTCTTAATATGGAAAAAAATAAAAACAAATAACCTTCCTTTGGAGAATTTCACTGGGGTTTTAGATCACCTTATCCCTTCCAGTTCCTCAGTGCATTGTTCAAATAAGGCCTTGGAGAACTGACAGTCCCAAAGAGTTTGTTTGGAGCTGGAGGAGCAGAGACAGTGGCTGTTATCCTGCATTTTAGAAATCAGAATGAGACTTACCACATGCCATTTTGGTACACACTGTAGGGGATAAGAGATAATTTTCTCCATCAGTCCTCAGTCTTTACTGGGGAAAGCAGTGATCCAGCCAAATTCCCCAAGTCCTGCTCATCCACAAGAGAGGGATGCACAGGGAGAAGGTACGCATTGTGCAGCATTAAAAATGTAACTGCTTTGAGGCACAGGCCAACACTCTGACACCAAAAGCTGGCAGCAAATATGTCAGAGGGATCACGAAGTTGGCATGAGAGGGTTTCAGCTAATACAAGAGATTATTTTCAGGGCCTTATTGCTTGCCAAACACAACACAAAGCTGGCCTCAGAGAGCAGCACTTCTGCTGGAGCCATAGGGGGTGGCAGCGGAGCGGAGCAGACGCTCAGGGAAAAACCTGGCTTGGGTTTTTATCTGGGACAGCACTAGGGCTTTGCAGGGACCAGCTACTTTTTGGCTGTGTGTCACTGTTGAGTGTCCTAGCTAGTCTCTATTTGCAGAGGTCTGCCTAAAGTGCCTATGGGTTGAGTCATGTTTCTGTTTCTGATTTTTTGTGCTCACATTGGCACAGTATCAGAAGGGGGACTTGGTGCATCCCTTTGGCTCCACCAGGCTGCTCCAGTGAATCTCGGATTTGAGAGCTTTCATTTTTGTCAACATCAAGGACCATATCCTGTTTAATCCTTACCTGACTTTCTGTGTCCAGTGCAGCCCTAAAAGCAAGAAAGTATTCATTAAAAACATAGTGTCACTTTAAAAGTGGTAGGTAGATTCAGTGGGAAGAAATATCCTGAGGAATGAAAAAATAATTTCATAATATTTTGCTGTGTATTTCTTATGGTATATTCTTGCCATTTTGGTTGTGCTGACAGCGCTGCATATGAAAAGATGGATTCATATCTGTGAGGCACAGACAGCAAACACTGCAAAGAACTGACTTATTTTGGATCAACAGAAATTTCCTCCTTTTAAAAGCTATTGCGCCAAAACCTGTCTGAATAAGTGACTGAGGGCAGTGGCTGCACCTTCAGCCTGGCCATCCTTGTCCACTGACACAAAATACCTTTACCCTGACTAGTTCTGCTAGCATGTGGCACAGGGCTTTCTCATAAGCACAGTGGACAGACTGATACTCATGCATTCTTCTTTGCTGAACACTTTGTACCGTGGCCGTCAGAATCAAGGTCTTGCTAACTAACCTCTTCTTTCTTTATATGTTGACTTCAGCTTGGTCCTGTCCTGCCTGTGTCCACACAAACCCACCTTTTCAAAGGAATTCTGAACAAAAGAGCGGAAACGAAAACCTGGGAATTTCCATGCTTTTCATGGCTATTTCTTGAATGTTACACAATTAACACACAAGGAAATGTGGAAATCTTAAATCAATATGAAATTACAGTACTCAGCTGTAGGACACCTGGAAATCAAATCAGCAATTATTAACACAGAGGTGGATCGTACACTCCCTGCTGGAATTTACTCACATCCCCATTCATCAGAGACAATAAAATTATGGCAGTGGTGATCAGAAGCAAATATTTAGATTGCAACCTGTGTTGCTTGCCTATTAATCTGCCAAATAAACTTTAAACTTAGAGTGAAAAATCTTGCAGACAGTAGAAGAAAATGCGGAGAGGATTTCAGTGATTACTTCATGGCTCCACAGCAACTGCTGCAAAAGCCATGCCTTGGGCATGTTGCTGGGAGCCAATGCAGCATCTGCATCTGTTCCACATTCACCTCAAGAGAGTAGAGGCTTGAGATGGGTGGTTGAGAACAAGCTGCTTACAGAAACCCATGAACTTTCTGTCCAAGTAGCTTGCTGAAGTTCACCTTGGTCCACTTACTGTTCATCACGTCAAGTAGATGGTTGCAAGGTCTCCTGGACCACCTTGTGATAAACATGGGACTTAGATGCAAGCACAGCTGGGCTGTCCTAGCCTAATCTGTTGAGGGCAGGATGGAACTACATCACCCCTTTGTACAAGTTTGATAGTAGGGATTGAGCTTCCTGTTTGGAGATGTACTTACCTGTCATTGTAAACATGTCACTGGAAGAAAAAACCTTTTTGTTGTTATATGTAATATTAACAGTCTCCCATACCACTGTTGATATGCAGATCATGGCCAGGAAGGAGTAGTAAACACACTACTTTGCAGAGCTGTACAGAGGTATGTAGGAGTACAGAGAGCATCACCTGTTGAAGACTTTAGCTCACGAACCTTCTGCAAAAAATGGTTATTTGTATTGAAAAGCGGAACTCCTGGCAATAGAAACCTGGAAACCTGATCATTTGTGTTTAAATAGCAAAAGCCAGGTACTGACAATTTCTCACAGAAGCACAGAAGTGTTCAGTTTGGAAGGGACATCAGGAGATCTCTGGTCCAGCCTCTGGCTCAGAGCGGAAATAACACTGAATTCAGCCTAGTTTGCCCCAGGCTTTGTCCAGCCCAACCTTCCAAATGCAGCCTCTCTGGGAAACTCTCCTGATGTGGACAGGTCTCATGGCAATTTTTGTTTGTTTCTTTGTTTGTTTTAGCTCTTTTTCCAGTTGGAACCTACCCTTGTTCAGTTTATCACCATTCTCTCTTGTGTTCCTCCCATTAACCTACTCTCTCTTAGTTGGGAATGATTTTCTTGCGTTCATGTTACACGATAGAAACTTTCAGTAATGGGAATCAATCAACATGCCCCAGTAATTGCAAGTACACTATGGAGACACCAAAATACAACTTGCATGCAGAGGTGTCTGTTAAGCAGCTGATTAATATGTAGTAGCATTATGGGATAGTGGCCCCATGAATCCAAAGTAATTTACTGTGTTTTGCTGCACATCAGGAATCTGTAAACCCTTTAAATGTCTAATTTTTAAAAATATGTTTATCTTCCAAACATGCAGACCTAGAAAATGGTCACAGGCTTTGATGCTGGCACTTTTCATTGCTGTCTTTTTTGTCATAACAAAATCAGTTCTGCTAATCACCATTCATGATATTGAACTCGTTTCATTTGAACTACAGTTCAGATGAAAACAGTTCCTGGTTTTATTCCTGTCCCAAAATACCTGCAACTGAATTCAAAGATGCACTTCTAACCGCATCCTTTGCTAAAACCAGAGTTCAGTTCCCTGATGCTAGCAGTTGGATCGAAACCTGATGTAGCATCAGTCTTGGCAATCTACAAATAAACAGTAACTTTCAACCAAACCCACCTGTATGCTAAACTATTTCTTCAGAAAACAAATCTGGAGCAGGTATCTGAAAGGCTGGGCAAATCAGCAGAGCCTGGCCTCTGCTTTGCTCAAACAGCTGCCATTCCAGGAAAGATGCCAGTAAAGGACTATGGAGTGATTTTTGCCAAGTTGAGTTTTTAATTCGTGTAGTTACATGACTGAATGCAACATAGACCTTCAAGTTTCAAAAAATGAGAAAAGAAAATGGAAGTTCACCAAAATCCTGCAAGGTTTATCTGGGGTGCTTTGGTTCATTCTTCCCCTTGCTCTAAGACCTCTAAGCCAAGCTGGAGTGCTATGGAAATGAAACGGAAACCAAGGTATTTTGCCCTGAAGGGTATTAACAGGAGCTGATAATGTTCCCACATGATTTGTAGCTAAATTAAAATTCTGGGACTCTGTTCTGCCATGTGAAAAGATAAGCCCTGCAAAACTAAGGAGAGTGAAGGCAGTGGAAAGGGATGGAGCTTCCAGCTCAGTAGTCATGATGGGTTATCCATTAGAACAGAGCCAGTGAAAGATATTTTGACAGAGCTGAGCTGCCCGATTTTCTCATCACCTCCATTTCATGCTTTTCTCATAGTGCTTTTATTCAGTGATACAAATCACTGCCAGCGCACTTGTGCATATGATCCTTTCCGGGGGTGCCTCTGAGCGTTATACTTGCTTTCAAAGGACAGTGCACAACCTGTGTCCTGCAGAGAAGCATTGCCAGTATTCCTACAGAGCAGGTGTAGCCAGCAAGCTCCCAGGCACAGTATTTTAATGAGCAGGAGTATTTCCTCCCATGTCTCACCCAGAGTTTCTCAAAGGCTCTCACTTCACATCTGAATTGCACTCACTCCTAATGCATCCAGCAGATTTACACCTGCTTGTGGAGCAAGCCAAGAACATTTTGAAATCACCTGGCCTGTTATTTTGGCCACCCTTTACCTGCTGTGCATGTCCCTGATAGATAGAATGAACTCATTCAGACCAGCATTTGAATACACACCTCTCTTTTCCAAAACTGCTTGGTGTATTTTAGCATAACTTTCAAGACGTCTCTTAGTACAGAGAGTCATTGAAAAGTACAGCACCGTTAAAGCACTTGCAACCAGCTGCATTGCTCCAAAACTGATTTATTGAAAGGGATTTGTGGAAAAAGGTGTTTAACATGCCTACTGTTCCAATATAAATGACAGTGCAAAGCTGATCTGCTTTCTGGTTTGTTTGACTTACACATTTTATATGGCACATGTCCCTCGAGGAATCTATTAAAACTCTCTCGCAATTACAGTATGGGAAGAGATACTGTGGCCTGTTGCCTGCAACCACACATCGGTTGAATTCCAGGTCTGACAGTGCCACATACTTGCTGTGTGACCTCTGGAAGTCATTTGTCCTCCACGAATTGCGTTGCCCAGGTGAAAGGTGACCACAGGCCCCCCTTCCTCTCCCCGACAGCCCCATGCGTTAAAACACTCACCTAGGTCAGTTCAGCACTGCCTCCCTTGCTGCCTGCACTGCCAATTGCAAACAACTGACATCCAAACGCAAGAAGCACCACTTGTCTCAGAGGCATAGGATTTATTAATTTGCATGGACAATGGCATTTTGGAGATGCTGCACTCTGTCTAGTTGCCAGTGAGTGTAATAGGTCCCAAGTGCATCTTATTCTCTATAAAAGCAGTGCTGCACAGACAAAACTATCTACTGGCCCTAAGACTGCTGCATTATTACTGTGGCAAAAGCTTGTTTGATGACAAGAGCCTTTTGAATCAGCTGAATCAGCTTCCAGATATCAAAGGTTTGTTCTGGTTGCTGCAACGCGCAACAGATTTCTGCTGCAGTATCTCTGGGTTAACCTCTTCATTGTATTAAAGGTGGGAGCAGAAATGTGAACACCCTAATGGTGAAAGGGAATTTTTGTGAAACTCATCACTTTGTGTCCAGAAATACTTCAGACAAGATCCTGTCACTCAGGAAAAATCTGAGGATGAAGATGTGAGAGTGACTTTTTCTGGGGCTGTCCCTCAGGTTCAGCCTGTATTTTCATGTAAGAAATGTTATGAAAGAGACTGTGAGAGGCTGGAGAACAGACACCTCAGAACAAAACTAAAACTCAACCATGAGGTCAGAAAGGGGGAGGGAAATGTCAGGATTTCTCTGGGGATCACATAGGAAAGAGCAGGCACTACCTGCTGTGGCTGTTTCAAGGCGTCAGGTTGTCTTCACTCACCCTGTGTGACAGGAAGATTCAAACTGAGGCAAAGTGTCTTCTTCAAATCTGTGCGACCATTGCTTTTGCTTTTTAATGGTCCAGCCACCCAACCTGCACCATCTGCACATCTCTGTGCAAATGTCTGACTGTGCAAAACACAATAAAACTCCAAGCTGGCATCATGAAGGAAGCTGCAAGGAGCTTACTGAAGCCAGCAAGGAATTCACCTGTCAGAGAAAGGGAAAAAGGGAAAGATGGGGAAAAAGCAATTGCAGTATCACAGTGGGAGCTGTGAGAGTGTGGGGAAATGGGGCTTAGGAAACACTGATGAAGTAGCATGGCAGTAGAGGACCTGCAAAGGGAGGTGTTAAGGGACAGGCTGTTGGAGAAGCAAAGAGGAAGAGACTGCACTGAGAGTAAGAGACTGTAAGAGAATGCATTAAGAGTCATTCACTACAATGAGAAATGTCACTAGAAAAATTCCCTCAAATATAGATTTCAACAAGGTGGAAAGTTTATATAAAAAAAATTAACTACATGGAAAATTTCTCTTGTATGGACTTTTTTGAGCATTTAATTCTTTTAATAACTTAAAAAAAAACCCTTTTTTTTCTATGCTAATGTTTTTAATTGGTATTTGAAATATATCTACTTAATATTGTAAATATTTTGAGCAACCTGAACTATTCTTTCTGGAGGAAATATTTCCATGGGTTTGACTTTGTTTCTTTACTGAGAACATTTCACAAATGCATCATAGGAAGCTGAATATCAAGTTTCTACACTCTGAAGTAAATATATGACCTTCTGTATTATTTGCTCCCAAACATGATCTCTTATTGCAGTCAAACTGGAGATAAAAGGGGAATGACTAAGTAATTTTTACTAGCTTTCAGCTGAATAATAGCATGTTTCTCATTAAAAAAGAAAAAAATGATAAATCACAGCTTAGGTCGTGGGACTGTTCACTTTTAAAAATGAAATTAGACTTTTACATCCACTTCTCTGTGTGTTATCAGACTATTCTGGCTGTAGGAATCCACATTTCCCTGTGTGAAGGTTTCTAAGTTTCAAAGTATCAGTAATATTCTTAACTCTTTAGCCGCAGAAGGCACAGGATTAGATAGGATCCACACATTACATTTTTTATGAAAACCTTGATAAATTGAATTAAGCAAAAACTATTATGAAGCATAATTTAAAACCTTAGAACCAGAAGTCAAATAACTTCTGTTATTTTAAGTGATCTTTATAGTGAGAACTTTACTCATTGTTTTGAAAGTACGACCTTGCAATGCCAGTGCCATAATTTTAATAAAGTTATTCCTAATTTGCTGAAACATAACAAGGATCAAAAGTTAGCCCATGGTATTCTTTGCAGCTTCTTTAAGCTCTTGCCTTACCCAGTTCACACTTAAAGCACTTTCAAGTGGTTACGCATCTCAGAGCATCAGGCTTCAAGCATGTATGTTGCTCCTGAATGCACAAATCTGACTGTAGCATGAAGTCCTCCTTTTGCCAGCTGTGAAGATTGAGTCAAATAAGATTAAAGGATCAAGGGCAAGGAATTCCCACTGCTACCCCTCCAGAATATAGTTTGTAGAAATACTAATCAATCCAAGCATCCTTGTTATGTACTTCTCTTTTTCCATCTTATTGCATGCTTGTCATCGATATTTGTCAAACTGTTGACTGTGCTCTGGATAAGTACATCTTGGCTGGAGCTGGATGTAGGACATCTCCCATATTCTTGTAGGATCTCTGATATTTCTTGTCATCACCAGTTATCCCAGCGCAAAACCACAACTTCTGGCTCCAAAGGCAACACATAGAGCATGCCTGCCTGGGTCACACTATAGCCTGGACAGCTGCAGATACTGGGAGCCTGTAGTAAAATTATGCAGGAGATCCCAGTAAAAAATGAGGAGATCTGCTCCATATTCCTCTTTTTATTTCCTGTAGTAGTATGTTCTTAAAGACACATCTGCAGCCAAATGTGACATTGCCTTGTCTGTGCAGCACCACTTTGTGATCTTACCACTTGTGTTTCAGGCTTTGCAGCACTGCAAAGCTTTTTAAGGTAGTCGAAACAAAACTCCATTAAGTCAAAGAGCCTTATATCAGCTCTTAAAAGTTTCAGTGTCATGACTATTATTTAATTTTTATATTCTCATTCTCCCAGGACGCCAATAAAAAAACTTGTTCAGCGAAACCAGGATCTATATTTGCATATTTATCCAGTAACATTGTGCGTAACATTGGCTCATGTTATACAGTGTGTTTGTTTTCATTGTGCAGATTTCGTCTGCTCAGGGGGTTCAGTTATTTGACCTTTATTAATATTTAATGGTACAAATACTTAAAATAAAAATCCAGGCACAGCCAATGCTTTTGGCAACTGTGCTTTAAACAGCCCCCCTTTATTAAAATCTGGCTGGGTTTGAAAGGTTTTGATTTCATGCAGGGATTGAAACAAGGAGCAGTACTTTTGATGACTGTTTCATGACTGAATATTGTCTTGGCTAATATTGTTGTACATCAAGTCTAGATTGTAAGGACCTTTGTATAGTTCTTGATTTACTAAGCAGAAGAGATCTGCAAAAAACTAAAAGAGAAAAATTCAGCTGGAATAATAAAATCGATCATTGTATCAAGTCAATGTCTGTTTTTACTTTACAGTCAGCCTAGACCAGTACTTTAGCATGGGCAGTTACTGACAATGTAATAAAATGTTGTCTTCTTCTTCTTTGTTTCCCCAAACTAGTAACTTCAGTTTTTCACTGAAGACTGTAAAATAATAAGTTACTCGACTAACTCTGTCCTATTCCAACACAAAGTTAACCTGGGTTGTCTTGGTCTCCTGAATTTCAACCAAAGGGCAATCCTTCCTGGCATGCCTGTAAAAGAATATTTACCCTATGAAAAGGGTAGGCTTCTTGGCATTAGGGTAAATTACCCATATAGTACAGTTCAGTCCATATTTTTTTTTCCTATGAAGCAGCATAAAAGCAAGTGAATGTCTCGCTATGTATCAACCAGCCGCTTTTCAGTACCTCTTTCATTAATCCAGCATATTTCAGCTTGCCTTTCACTCCTTGCACAGTGAAGATTATCTATGTGTCTACCTTCCATGAACAAAATGCACACTTTTGCCTCGGGCTAGGGATGTGTAGGGAAGTGGAGAAAAAAACATAAACCAAGCCTCTAAGGAAAGAAAAACAATCTTTTTTGTTACACTCTCAGTGTAACTATGTAAGAATCCTGAAAGCTGATGACATAAAGAAAGAACTTAGAGCAAAATGTGCAATCAACTTGAATATGGTGCAGCTAAAAAGCACACAAAGGCTTTATAAAAACTAATGAATTGATTTAAGGCTCCACTGGGTGATATACAATGACATATTATTTATGTAACCTGTAGTTTACTGTTCACGTAGTAATTTTCACCTCCCACTCTGTCAAATAGAAGAAACTTTTTCACCTTAAATCTTAGATGATGATGAGACCAAATAGCAGGAGAGGATGTATAAATGAACGTAATTTAGTGAAGAGGGTTTGACTGACATGAAAAGACAATAAAAGTTATGATAATGTTAGGGATATCAAAGTGAAAGCCAGGTGGGCAGACGAGAATAGGCAAGTTCCCAAGTCAATCTGAAAGGCGTTCTTCAACACTGGGGAAAATCCAGCCATTTATTTTGCAGCTTATCACTCCATGGGTCAAAAACTATGTATTAAATTTGGAGCACAAAGACTCACCTTGTCTAACAATTGTACTTATTGTAGAGATGGGCAGGGAGGAGGGGGAAGGGACAACATTTCAAAAGCTCTACATATACTCTAGAGAAGATGATTTGGGATTTTCTGTCTAAAAACAGACTATTTGAATCTCACCTCTCCTACTGTTCAGGGAGGCTTATATTAAAATGCCCTTCTCCAGTGCTCATGATTGCTTTTTATTGGATCGTGTTTGCCGCTGTTTCTCAGTTTGCAGGATGATAATCACTGTCTCCATTGAGGAAACAGCATGGCTCCCTGAAAATATTCCCACATGGGATTGCAAGACCTGGATTTTCAAGATAACTTAAGAAACAAAGCTCTGAAAATTATCTCTCCATTTATTAACTGCCTACCCAATACTTCGAGAACACATGGCTTAGCCCAGCAACACAGTTGGTCTTCAGCTGGAGTGATGTAGTTTGGATAAGGCCCTTACAGATAGCAACTGGCTAAAAGCCAGTGGATCAGTTCCCAAAACCAGAGTGCTGCCAGCCTGTAGAGGAGCTGGGCTGCGTGGGTGATGGGTGCCAGCAACAGAAGAGTAGCATGTTGGGGTCCCATTGCTGACGTGGTTCCCTGAGGACTTCCTTGCAACCCAATAGGAGCTGAGTTGGTACGTGGACCACCAGCAGCTGCCAATCCACAGATATCAGCTGCTGGATTTGTATAATCCTGACACCTAGGTATACATAGAGGGGTCTTGCTTTTTCTGAGATGGGCTTGACAGATGTTTAGGCATTTTATAAGTATTAACAGAAAATAAGCAAACATTCCAAAACCCCATGGGCACTTGTTAAGGGATCCTCACTTCAATAAGATTTCTTTTCTTTCTTGGATTCATTGTCCCTGTTCTTATAACTGCCCAGAAAAAAAAATATGTTTAAAAACAGCTGGGAAGAGAGGTTTTTGCTTGAATCTCTTTCCATTTTAAGTTTCCAACTCCCAAACAAAAGAACAAAAGAAGAAGGAAAGCCCTGCAGAGTAAATAACAGTCCAGTGATTAACTCCTCTCATTTTAAAGCACAGTCAGGTGTTCTGAGCAGTGGACTGAGCCCCTCAGCCAAGCTGGAAACAAAAAGGGTTTTTTCCATACACAAGAGGGGAAAAAAAGTGTGAGACATTGTTCTTCAGGACAGAAAGGGCAAGAAGATTTCTATTCTGAACCTGCTATTTTTGGGACAAGTCCAGTGAGTCAGCGGAGAGCCCTTCCATGTGCTGACATGAAGGAAATCCCAGCTCTGGGTGTTGCTTCCGAACATGCTCTGAGCTCAGCTGAGAACAATATAAGTGTGGTGTTTCCAACAGGGATGGCTCAGCTCAGACTGCTGCGATGGAGGATGGATGTGTAGATGGATGGGTGAATGGATGGATGGATGAATGGACAGACCAACAACAGGGCAGAAGAGCTGATGCACATTGCAGGGCAAGGCACACGGCAGGGATGGAGAGAACAAGATCACATTGTCTAATTTAGCCTATTCGTCTACCAACCAGAGGTGCAACATACAGGACCAAGACCATTTACAGATCCCATAGAAACAGGGAATTGATGTAGCCACCTCTGTCAAGCCAAATCAGAGCATCATTCAGATGACCGCAGCCAGCTTAGTGGTTCCCAGTGGTACCAGTGCAGCTCCTTAGAATAAAGCACTGGAGAATTGCATCTCAAATCTCTTTTACTTAAAGGATATTGCCAAGGGAAACAAACAAACAAAAACACAAACAAACAAAACACAGAAAAGCAACTGGATGGCAAATTTTGTATTAGCTGCTGTTAGGGCATTTAAGACATGGCCTCACTGGCAGTGGACAAGGGATACACATGTTTGAACCCCTACCTTAAATTTCTTTTACACACTTACAAAGTAAGCAAAATTAGCATATATCCTTTACCTTTCTTTTATAATAAGAAATAGAATTGAAGCCTTAAATTTCACACATTACCAAAAGTTGGGTATACATATTGGAAAAAAAAATCCCTTCATGTAAGGTCACATACCAGACCAGCCTGTGCCTTCCATCAGTCAGGCAGTCGAGCTAGGATGAGCCTCCAGCAACACTCCCACGTGGAAAGACTGTGCTTTGGTCTTGGAGTTCAGCTTCCAGACAAACTGGGAAGCAGCAGCTGCTGGTGTCTAAGGAAATACAAAAGTCAGATGTTAATCTTGGATTAAATCTGGTTTGGTTTCCTTTTGTACCCCTTTTTTTTTTTATTAAGCCAGAACAACATGGGAGTTCTGAGCCAAGAGCTCTTATTCTATGCAAACACTTGAAACATTGGAAATTCAAAGCCTGTGAGTCATCCTGACAGTACAACCTAGGTGTTAATCCTTCGTTTCCTTCCAAGTACTAGTAAGAAGGGGAAATATCATAACAGGGATAATGGTTTCACTTTCCAGCTTCCACTTCCTCAAAAGGATACTGGGTAACTGAAGGTAAGGCTAAGTTTGCCAGCAGGTTAGCAATATTCAGGCTCTAGCTTTGGGCATCTAATCTTGTCATTCAGACTGAGCTCTTTAAGTAGCCACCTTTGAAGATGCTCATTTAGTTAGTCTGAATTGCCCCCACAACAACACAGAAAAGCACCAAACAATATTTTTACAACAGGGCAGACCTGTGGCTCTTTTCTCATTTATTTATATGAGTTTCTCCAGTTCTATTTTAAATATCTGTAATATTTTCTGGTTGTTTGGCTGTATTCTACATTGTGCTGTTGAATGGATCTATTTTCTCATGTGGTTTATTTTCAGCATCTCAGTCAGCTGATCTTCATCTTGACTAAAGAAAGACAAATTTGGGAACCAGACTCTCCTGTGAAACAGCAGTTTCTGAAACCACTAGCTTCTCACCTGCAGCCCTATTAGGCTGAGATCAGTAACCAATTCACAAGCTTCTTTAAGGGCAAGTGCTTAGACTGAGAAAAGAGCCCCACCATGTAAACATAAGCAATTCCTCAATCCCATGAAAGGAGTCACAGATACAAGTCCTTCTGCAAACACTTGTATCAATACAAAACTATTACACCAATGTTGGTGAAAAGCAAAGGCACAGGAAATGCAAAAACAGAAGTGATACACTTTCAGACACAAATAGGTATTTCTCAGGGGAGGGGGAAATGTTACATATAGCTTAACATGCATCCCTAAAATCAAAATAGTGTTAACCGGGAATGTTGTCCTGAAATAGGAAAAGGTAAACCAGAGATACCTGGTTGAGGATATTTAACTGATAAACAGATTCTACCTGTATCCTTATAGCTAAAATTAGTATATTCTTGCTTCTTCACCAACTGATGGAGCTCTTTACTGAGCGATACCTAGCAGTGATCAAGGTGATACTGTATCTCGCTGGAGAGGCAGCCCTCTCCAAAGATCTGTTAATGTCATGACTTGTCAATGATGTATTGCTCTAAAAATGGTGCCTTCTACAAAAGAACAGGTCCTGGAGCAGATTTAGCCCTAATTACAGGAAGGAAGGAATAGGAGAGGTATGCAGATACCAGGAGATTCATCTTGCCAAAATACAAAGTGTGTTGCTGCAAGCTGGAGAATTTAAATGGTGATGCTTTTGGGAAGAGATCTATCTAAACAAATACCTCCTCTGCAATAATCAAGAATTAGGCTAGAAAAATGCAGATATTTGAAACCTTGATATATGTGGTTTCTTAGATAAGAGAGGTACTTCTAGCCAGGGAGACTCAAAATCCCTTTTTACTTCATCTTCTAATATAGAACAGCATCTGACATTGAATCTATGACTCAGTACCATACAATCACATCCTGTTTTTCCTAGGTAATTTAGTCCTAAGTAGCAACTGAAGAAGTCCCATTCCCTTCTTGGTATTTCTCAGATTTCCTCTATTTGTCACCTGAAGATGATTATTTGATATCCCATGTTACTGCTAATTATCATTATATTTTTATACTAGATTTTGTATCAGATTACCATGTTAGTCCAATAAAAATTATAGTCCCATGCAATGATACACAAGGGTGCACATCTGAAAGTTTTTAAAGTATTTTTCTCCATTTCACAGTGCAAGACATATAAAATGGTTGAAATTATTCCATGACCTTAGAGAAGTCATTTAAATTAGTAGCAAGCCCAGGAATAAAAGCTAAGGAGTCTAAATCTCAGTTCCCACTCTAACCAGAGAACAAGACAAATGTACCTCTGTATTGGTTCATTATTCTGTATCATATAACCACCAGTACATTGTCTCTGAGAGCTGAGTATAGTACTGATTAAGTTACTAAATGCTCTTATCATAAAACAGATATTGCAGTCCTCAGGTTTCCTCTGTTAATCTGCTTGTTTTGCTGTATCTGGGGGATAAAAAATGTGGGAGTATGAAACATTTATCTGTTAATTAGCAATTATAAAACATTAATGGAGCTTGTGTGTTTTAGAATATGTGTGAGACAATGTTTGGTTTTATGCTTCATTTAGAAATATCTTAAGGATCTAGGCATATTCTACAAATAATTTAAACACTCTGCATGAGGGGATACATGGAATCAAATGCAAAAGAGACAAAGGCCATGCCGAAAATAATGACTTTTTAGCAAAGGTGTGTGTGTTTTTATTAATACAAATGTCTGGGTGCTAGCTCTAGCGTTAGTACTTCTCTGATTCTTTAAATGTACACAAATGAATACAAGCTATGCCAGTAAATTGCACAATGAGTTGAGCCTGTCAGCAAAACTTCCTTGCACTATCTTTCCTTTGCTCCACTGATAACAGTAACAGAACATTGAAATGTTTGGGGTTTCTAGGTGCTTACCTGGTGGGTGCAACCATCACCTTATCATCATGGGGGAAGAGAAGCTGGTCCACCGAGCTATTTTGATTGTCAGTTTGTGGGATCATGCATCTAGGGTTTAAAGTGGCAGAGTTTCTGCCCCTCCTGAGCCATAAACTCCTGTTAGCTTCATGCTGCAAAGCAACACCAGAAAGAAATCCCTGCACTGAAAAATGTGCACTGAGCCAGCAGGAAATAGAGCCATTTGTGAGTATGATCACCAGGGAGAAGCTAAAAAGAAAGGTCACATTCAGAAGAGGATTTCTGTGTCCTGATTTCATTGAGAGCAATATTGCACTCGTAGGGGAAAGGCAAGCCCTGCAAGGTCTGCTGGCTGTCGTCAAAGCAGAGACACTGAGCTTCTGAAGGGGCTTGGGCAGCAATGCAATAGTGTAAGACATCAAGAGAAACCCCATTTCTTGTTAAAGGGATATTGGTTGAACTTTATAACCAAGATGTATCCACTTCCTTTATTTACTACTATCAGGTGATAAGACCACATCCACAAAATAGCCTTTAAGACTTCTCTCCCAAAAATACAGAGGTGAGGAAATATATGATAGAAATATAAATGTTATTTTCTAAATCTGTGCCGGGCCTGAATCCTGAGCACAGAGGAAAGCCCAGGTGGAACTGGGCTTTTCAGCCTAGAAAAGAGAAAAAAAGGGGAGACAAAGAGGACTTGATAAAGCCACAGGAAGCCTGGCCCTCCAAACCAACCATGAACTGTTAACCCCACTAAAGCTGGTTCACCATGTACATACAGCAAGATGCACAAAGCATCCCTCACTGACACGGGCAGCTCTGCTGTGAGCTTGCTACTGTCTCCATGCTTATAATCTCATTTATTGTGAGACAGGACTTCTGCAATGCCTTCTTTGTCACTATCCCATATCTGGTGGCTTTTGTGAAGCACCAAGAGCTTTGAGGCTCAGAAGGGTTTCCTCACAATACAGTGAGGTGCTCTTTATCACAGAAAAACTGCCTTATGAAAGGGCAGGAATGATCTGAGTGATCTCTGTGATGACCAACTTACTCAAGAGCTTAAAATAAGGTCAAGATGTTGAGCTGGCACAAACAGTGACCGTGGGAGGGAGCAAAAGGACACTGAGGAAGTGAACCATCAATGTCCACTATTTCTGAAACTTCCTTCTCTGTCATTGCCTTAATTTCCAGATTCTATGTAGACTATGAGTGTACAAGGTAGCTTTGATGAGTTTTCCAAGCCCACAGCCAGATCCTCACCTACACATAAATGTCATGCTTTAATGGCAAGCCAGAAGGAGCTGCCTTTCTTGCCATTAATGCCACCTGAGGATTGAAAACCACAGGAATAAGTCTAGTAGGATGCCAGCCAAAGCATCCTTTTGTTTCAGAAACAATGTGCCTCCCATTAAAGCCTGGCAGGGCAGGGCTCTCATTAGCTCCTTCAGACATTTCTCTCTTCCCATCACCATTTCCTTCCCATCACCACCCTGCCAAATGCCTCCAGAACTAGATTTTCTTTATAACATCCACTGCTCACCAGCAGGCTTAGTGTTATTTGTATTAATCCCAAAATTAATTATCATTATTAATCCCATGGTAGCTGGGAGGGCAGTTATCAAGCTGTGTGCCAGAGCAATGCCAACGGCATCTCATTTCTGCAGGAAGTTTCATGTCGATCCATCAAAGGCAACACAAAAAGAGAGCCTTTAAGAGGTCATACATTGTAAAACCATAAAAAGCTTATTCTTCCCTGGAGTACTCTGAATCCTATTCCCCTCCTTACTCTGCACCTTCTCTCTTAACTGCCCTGTACCATGGCAACCAGCTATTGGGACTGTGCATTATTAAAAATAAGCTCTGCAACCAGAAATAACTGAATATTGCACATTTTCCCTCCTCTGTGACTTTCATAAGCCCTTGCTTTTTTTTTCCTCCCTCTTCCTGCTGCCTTTTTCCCGAGGGTCTCCCAGGGGTTCAGACCCAAGCAAGCTGGACACAGTTTTCAAATAAAAATAGCTAGTTTATTCATCAGAGTCAAACAGGTTTGGTGGTTTGGTTTTTTCTTTCTAAATTGGAGGTTTGGGAGAGTTCTGTGTATGTTGGACCTGAAGTTCAGAGATCCCATTTCACAAGCCATGTGTCATGATGACATCCAAAGTGTCCTGGCTCTTTTGTCTTGGAGGAGTTTCCAAGGGGAAGCAAGTCTGCTTGTTCTTTTGAGAGACTTACCAGGGCATATGGGATACCAGTTGTGCTTTACTTCAACACACAAGCCTCTGCTGTCAACAAAACTGTGCACTGCTAGAAACAAAACAAAAAGAGATGGGAAAAACCCTAAATTTAAGATTTGTGGAAGGAAGTTGCTAGTTAAGAGCATGTTTGTTGGAAACAGGTGTTAATCTTTACTGGCTGGGTCCCTGCAAGAGTCACACAGGCTTCCCAGCCTCCCAGATGTCCCTGTGCTTCTTGAAATGTCATCGCCAGCTGCACCAAGAGTGAAGTGACTTCTCCTCCCTTCCCTGCCCTGAGAGATGCAGAGGAAATACAGGGGAAATATATTTGGCATGAAAGTCCTGCTCCAGTAAGTGCTATCCTAGCTCTATCTACCATTGCTCATTACAAACAATAGCAGCAGTGATTGCAGCTCAGCTGCCAGGTCAACTCAACACCAAACTGCTAACATGAATTTTAACCTGTTCATGATTTTCTGAGCTCTGGCCATGTTACTTGTCTCAGAGAAGTTCCTTCTCCTTCTACTGCTTTAACACATCATATGAGTTCAGCTGCACTGCCCCACGATCCTGCAAACCTGCTGGAGATTTCTGCTGTGGTAGAGCAGCAGTGCAACTGAAATGCAGCTCTGGCTGGGTGCAGAGCTCCAGCCTCCAGACAGTCATGAAAGGTTTGTGAAGCAGCTATGGGATGGGAGAAAGGTTTCCAGAAACTTCTCTGCATAGTGCACTAGGGCTATTGCATTGTACTTGATAACAGAATAAACCTTTTGGCACCATGCTAGATTTACTCTCACCCTTTCTATGCAGGTAATACTAATGCCAAGAATTATATTCCCTTCCCACTTCACCCACCACACCAAGTGAGTCTGATTTTTCAGGCAATATAGTAGTGTTCACAGTTTCCTTATGAACAGATCCAGTTTGCAGCCATCAGCTGTAACACAGCAGCTTAAGTATGCAGCACACGCAGCTGTAGCATACATAGATAGACCAGCCATGTGTTATTCTGCTTCTGGTCTTGGGCAATTAAACATCTGCTTTCCACAGGGAAATAATCTTTTTTGTAGAACCCTAAGGGAAAAGAAGCTGTTTTATTTCATTTTTCACACTATGCATTTACTCTTCATTAAGACAGATTACAATTAAGACAGCCCAGCGTAACTCGAACCATTCCTTTCCACCAATGATAGGGAGCAATTTTTGATAGCTGGCCCCTTCAACTGCCAAACTATCAATCTTTTTGCAGTTACTGCCTGTTTGTTCAAAGAGCCTTTGGGGAGCTACCAGCTGATGTGCTAGCTCTAAAGTCTCCCATGACACGATGCACATCCCAGCCTCTTTGACCCACTTCTAACCACTACCTCCAAATCATTATTTTTAGATTACACATTTATGAAAAATAACCTCTACACAAGCCAGAAAAGCTAAACTGAAGACAACTTTCAACTTCAAACCGTCTCATGCTACAGCAATATGCAAGAACCTGATCAACCAGAGGATAGTTGAAGTTGGATGGTATCCCTGGGTATCATCCAGTCCAATGTGAATGCCTATGGTCACCTCTGCTAAGATATACCATAAATATAAATCTGCAAGAACAGAGCAGAGAGATGTCACTTAGAATCCCAGCATTGTAATGGGATTTTCAAACTGAAATGTTTCCTGTGATGTGCACTTAGCTACAGACTTTTAGAAAAGCCAAGGATATTATTGCTCCTGTAACAATTTGTCCATACAGTTTCTTTTGTTACATATCCACATATGAACCTATACGGCAGTCAAGACGTAGGAGCCAAGTGCACACACCTATTTATGCCCAGATACACATTCTCTGTTTACTGCTGCAATAAACTGTATGTAATTGCTCATGTGTTTACCAAACGTGAACACAAATCTGGCTTCTAAACTTGCCTGGTCATTCTGACAGTTCACTAAACTGCAGTGGCTCCCTCAGACAATTCTTCACTTTCCACATGTTTTCCAGGTTTTGCCTATTTAGCACATTTCCTTTTGCAATTTTGCACATTTTCCACTGCAGTCAAGCGTGTTTTCAAGCAGCTGGGGGTTCATAGATATACACGTGCATTTTACACACTTGGAGATTCCTAAGGCAAGTGAAGAAACAGTTTGGCTCCTAAGTCATCACAAGGATCTGGAGAGGACCCAAGAAAGGGGGTGTGCATGTGTGAAAGGAAGAGAGAGCACTAACAATCTCAGGTTGCATCCAAGACAAAACAGTTACTCATTGCCAGAAACCAGCGGCTTTGCCTACTTGAAGAATTCCCATCCCTAACCTTGGCAGATAAAAAAACCCATCACATTTAAGCAGCCCCTCATCATCCTCTCATTTATCAAACACAAACAACTATCTCTAACAAGTCAACTAAAGCATAGAGGCAAATGCAGCTTTCCCAGCTCTTAAACCTATCAGTTGCAAGCAAAGAGCCAGTGGCTAAACAAATAGAAGAGTAATCTTTCAGAGCCCAATTGGCTTCCTATCTATTCTGAAAGTGCCTGCAAATTCAACAGTGATTTATTAACCACTACTGAAGGACAGAGTTGTTAATAAAAGCTCACCTACAAATATCTCAGAAAATATCAATATGCTCTAATGACAAGCCCCTGAGATTCCCATTTAGCCCCAAATCAGCACAACACAGTGCGTAAGCAATTGCTTCTATTCAAATAATGTTCTTAAATCTCATTGGTTTCTTTTATTTGAAGTAAATATGTAGACCTGGAGAAAACAGCATTTTCCATGACCTAACTTCTTAAAAGGCACAATATATATAAGATCACATTCAGTGTTCCTGAAACAGGATCAAACTCAAACAGAAGAGGTCTACAAGTAGTGCCCAGAGGTTCACACTTGCAAAGATCACTCATGTATTAGGGCTTATTTGCATTTACATGAAAACTACAGGTTTGAGGTATTTATCATATACAGTGGCCTAAATGTGATGTAGTTTAAATGAGAGCAGAATTTGGCTTCACATCAGTGAAAGTGTTAAGTGTATGATCTCTTAGGGCTTAATATTTTGTTACTGTGCTTTTGTGGAGAGCAGGACATTATGCTAAGGACGCTCTTTGTTAGTTTACAGACTTAGTTCTTAATGCTTGAAACATTTTAATAGTGCCAAGGACCATAAAGCTGTTGTGGCAATTAAAAAAATAATTGATTACATTTGTAAGTAAGGTACCAAAACTCATGCTATTCATGACTGCCAAAAATAGCAGCTTTGGATTTCTCATAAGGATTTCAGTACTGAAAGGAGGGGAAAATGTCAGAGCAATAATTCCTCACTCTGAGAATCAGTGAAAAAGCTTAGTGGTCCAGACTGTGCAAGATCCACAGTCCAGACTCCCACCACCGGGTCCCTCCTGTGCTCATTTTGACACGCACAAAGTAGGCACAAATTTCTATTGCACCAGAGAAATATTCTGCCTTCCCAGTTTCCACAGGTATAAATGACAAAACATGGTCTAGGCCAGGGGAGAATCAGTCCCATAATAGCAGCTGTTTAACTAAAACTCCCTTGATTTTTCTTTTATTATTTTTTTTCCCTAGGAAGAAAAATTCCTTGTGATGAGTTTTTTCTTGTATTGTTTCTAATAAATTCTGGTACCAACCCAATGAAAATACGTTGAAAAAAGCTTTTGTCAAACTTTCCCACGAAAATTAAGAGAAAGGATTCAAGTAGGAAAATAAAATGGAATTTAAAGAACTTTAACATGAAAAAATTGTTTCATTCAAGTTTAAGCCTAAATTAGGGGTAAAGTCTTGGTAAAGATTCCCCTTTACCTTACCTTATCTTATAGAGTTATTTTTGCTTGCTCTGACTTACAGGTCTACAAGTATTTTCATTGCATTTGTCCCATTTTCAGTAAAACATGTGAGACCTTAACCGTGCATAGACTAATTAATGTCTATGCAATAACGATATGAACTCTATCCAATATATGTGCTGTTTGCAGCATATTAGCAAATATCAGGCAGAATATAAGTCATTTGTCGTTAAGGAGCCCATAATTTAAGACACCTAAGGAATTCCAGCACACTGCAAGGCAGTACATGAAGTAACATGTAACTTGCGCTGTCATTATGGCTTATTTGAGAGGTTTAGATAAAGAGGAAAAATGCCAAAAGCAAACTAACACTTCAGAGGCACAGTTAAAAAATGACATGCTTTTTGGTGGGGGATGAGGGGAGTTAATTTTTCCCTTGCTGATTTTTTCTTCCTTTTCAAATCTGAGTAATTATGACATTCCATTTCTTGCACAGCTTAATACCTCGATGTATTGCCCAGCCTGTGCTGCTCATACATTGTCAATACACAAGCTTTTCTTTCCTAGGGCACAGACGGAGTGATCTGATCCTCTGATGTCAAATTACCCCGTTTGTCTGGAGCAGGACCCAATGGGGAATACGCAGGAATCCTGCAGATCAGCCAGGAAGCACTCCAGCCCAAGAGAGACTTCCCTAATTCCCTTCTTAGGAGCCAGTGCCAACATAATGTTCTTGGCTTCAAGAAGTGTGAGTTTCTGATTCATTTTTATTTTTAAATGAACTATTGCATGGTGGAAACCCCATGTCTTTCCACTCCAAGAATTGCCATTACTACTAGTGATGAATAGTAAGGGAACATTGATGATCACGAAAGAAGGACAACTTTTATGGGAGGTCAATATACTACACCAGATCCAAGCTGACACTGCTGGTTTGCATGGGTAACCATTTGAAGAAGAGGTCCTTCTGCCCATGATGAGCAGGGTGAAGAGCATCTTTTCTACATATATATGATGCAACCATTGCCCATAGAAGAAGAAAGGCTCCTGTTTGGAGGACAGGTGCAGAAAGAAAATACGAAAAAACAGAGGCATGCAGAGAAAAGGGAAAGAGTGAAGGAAAGAGGAAGAGAGAAGGGAAAAAAAGTGGTGAACTCCCAATGACAGAGTGATTGAATATCCACTTCCCCTGGTTCCAGTGAGCTGAGGCTTGCAAATACAGCAAGACTAGGGGCTGCAGAGCAAAGAAACCCTTATACTCCTATTTCCACTGATATGAGGCTGGGCCTTAGCAACAGGGCATGCTTAGGAGATAAAGTACCATGCAGCTTCTCTGCACCTTGCAGGCATGTGCCCATTTAAGAAGGTTTTGTGTTTGATTTTGACACTTTGCAACACTCTGATTGCGTGGCTGTAGACTACTGATTAATAGTCCTATGCAAAAGTGAGCTGGTGAGCAGTCCTAGTTGAAGGAACTACCCTAAAGCTGTGACACAGCTTTGGAAGCTTAATGAGATATGGCACTCTTAAGAGATAAACTCAGCGGAAGAACAGGAATCTCTTCATAAATTTCCCTTTCTTTACACCAGGATTAGCCTCTTCTGCTCATGGTAAAGCAGACTGTGCTGGCAAAGTCAGGATTGTGTAGTCAGAGCTTGGGCTGCAGTAAGTCTCCCAAGACAATTGAGACCAGCTAAAATGAAAAAGTAGGGAGCTGCTCACTTTGTCTTGGTTTGGAGTATTGGTCATGTTTTTGTTTCCAATAAAGAAGCATATACCAATCAGCAGCTTCATGAGTACAGTGCATCACCCTATAGCTAAAGAGTGCAAATCTGATTACATCCCTTCCATCAGCTGTTCTAGACCCGCAGTCTAGGCTTCAAGGTGTATATCTTGGTCAATGCAAAACCATACTCTTTTACACAGGGATGTTTAAGTGAATAGCTGACAGCTCTCACTTGTATTTTACACTGTAAAGATGGCAACTCTGCAGGCATATCAGAATTTATAACACTGCTGAGTTACTGTATATGTAATGGCTCACATGTTTGTGCCACTGGCAGGTCTGGCAGAAACCCAATATCACTCCTGACTCTGTGGCAACCCTGAGTTTAATGATCAAAACTGAAACAAAAAGCTTAGATAACATTAAAGTCACGTTTCAGCTCAATCTCTGTAACTTTGAACCACTAGGTCATGGCTGAAAGTTTTCTGTGGAATTCTTCAGAAGGACAGCAATGTAACTCACTTCAAAGCACACAGCCTTCAAAATCTCATCTTTTCCAGGGGAAAACCTCACAGTGTTGTTGCAGAGCAGAATTCAGGCTTGAGAATTAAATAAACCATTAACTTTCCAACCTGCTGCAACTGGGTGCTGTTCTACTGAAGGGTGGGAACCAGAAATTCACTCCCCACAACCCCATCAACATTTTTTGATTCTCATCAAGTGCCTCATAGTCATACAAAGGGCCCCCAACGGAGATCAGTGCCTGACACCATAGACAGATACAAAGGGTGGGATTCCTCTCACCTAATTTTAGCTGTCTAAAGATTAGCTATCTAGTTTAAACTAGTCATCCAAACTCCCTTTATAGTCAATGGAGAGAGACAGGCACCTTTGTGGTAAAATTTGCCAAGTGTCCTAGCTGCTGAATTTAATGTGTGTGTTTAGGCCTGATTTCAGCAAAGTACTTAAGCAAATGCTTATCTTTAAGCACATGAATAATCTGATCTCTGTTAAGTGAGGCACTTCAGTATGTTCTGAATTTAAAGATCACCAAGAGCCTAAGTGCTTTGCTGAATCACTGAGCATGGAGTTGGCATTGACATGATGAAACATGGCAGAGCAGAAACTAAACACACAGCATTAAGCTCAGAAGAAAGAGGGATTCAGAGAAGGGTGAAGGGAGGGAATACAATGTTCAAGGGATAGCTGAAACTCACAGGTGAATAGAAGAGACTGGAAGGATTACAAAGAGCGTTGTGTGGGTACCTCTGTAAAATTCCCAGTGGTCAGGAGTAGGCTCTCTGCCCTTTGTGTTGCTGCCACAGAAGAACAAGGTGGCATTCAATGCAATGGAAAAGCAACAAATCCAAAACCAATAAAAGGGAACATAACCTAAATCCAGGTGCAATGAATTTATGGACATTATCACTACAGGAAATCACGCAGGGCTTAACAGTATCAAACCTGAGGCTGAATATTTCTGAGGATATCCAGAGAGTGTCAAAAATAATACCAAAAGGGGAAATTGTGGTGTGATTACTCAGCATCCTTCTTTAGAGCTTGAGCCAGTTTCTAATGGCTAGAAATCAAGATTCAACCCACAAGGAACCAGAAAGGGAGGGCAGGTAACCTGACAGCAGCCTACGCTCAGATCCCTCCCATCACTGAAGCTTTTGGTACCAACCACCATCAGGTTCCCACTGAACTGGTGTGTGGATCCCTCCCCATGGTGGTACTTTTGAGATCTGCTATGTACAAACTCTGACATATCAGCATTTAAATGAACCCCTTGACTTTAACTTTAAAACTCAAGCTTCTCCTGCAATTAATTAATTGTTGGTTGGAGCACAGCACTGCATTAGAAAAGGTTGGCTTCATATTGTAAAGGCAGTGAGACAACATTCATGTCTATAAAATACCCTGAATGATATTCCCATTCTAAATTCTAAATACCCTGTTCCTTCAAAGTCTCTTCACAATGATAAAAGCAAGATCTTAGTTAACCATTTCCTGAAGTGCAGGATGAAAACAACAGTTAGGGGAGGGGTGTGGAAGGATGTGTCTATGTGGATGCGTGTTTCAGGTCTGTGTGCATCTGTATCTGCAACCAAACCTGTCCTCATGTCTGTTAAGCTGAGATGTCTTTCCTTGCAGTTATTTTTCTGATTTTGGCATCATTTTGCCTGCAAATTGCAGACAGATAGATGTCATGAAGTTCGCAGGGAAGAGGCTGGAGAGAAAAGGGGTAGCAGACATCAAACTGTGTAGGGAGAAAAGTATCAGAAAAGAGGCAAGTGAGGAAAGCAGAAGGCCCAAAGTAAATGCAGAAATTCAAATACCATAGCAAAAACAACTCCCACTGCACTATGGAGCATTAGGATCTTTGTGCAAGAATGGGTGTTTTACCAATTTGGGTTTGGGACCTTATTTTATAACCATGCTCTTACAGAGCAGTGCTCAACAGACATATCATTCTCTCTTCCAGGACAGGCCAAGTGATGTAAACATCTGGCAGGCCACCTTGCCTACAGCCCAGATTACAAAAAGTCACAACAGAAGCACAAAAAATACTGCTGCACTTCAAATCAGGCGTCTCAGATACCGGTGGCTGGGACAGCACAAAGGCTGGAGGAATCTGAACTCTGAGGAATAAATTCCTCTATTTTCTTACAGAAAATCTTTGAATGACAGGGTAATTTGCCCATGAGGCTCCAAATGGGAAACAAGCCTGAAAAACATCAGCATCTGGAGATTTTAGCTGTCTTGGTCTAAGAGACAGAGCAGACAAGGAAACCAAGATGATTTACTTCTTGTGGAAAAAAAGAAAAGGACACTCAAGCAGAAAGTCAGAGGAATCTTTGTGGAGTCTGATAAAGAACCACCTTCACAATCACCTTCTCTGTCTGTTTATACTATATTCCTTTCCTTTTCTTATGCATGTGATAGTTACAGGAAGCTGATTGGAGATGTTTTATAGTGTATGTCGGGAAGTATTACTATCACCTTTTAATTACCATACAACACCCTGAGTGCTTTTACAGGATGTGGTGTGGGGGAGAGCTTTATAGATAACATGAGTAATAGAGTCCCTTTCTGTACCTAAAGTCTTTGGAGTGCTGAGAAGAAAATTAAATTAAAAAAAACAATCAGTTTTTGTCACACAAATACACAAATATATTGCTTCTAAGTCTTTTGAATTGTCCCTCATCTCTTGGTATTTTGTTTTTCTTAAATGGTCTCCCTGGAGACAAATGATTGCATGAGGATCAGAGCTTTTCCTTAAAATAGAAGAAACTGTAAGTTTTTAGCTCCTGCTGTCTATGAAGAAAAACCTGAACAATGTATCTAACAACCCAAAGGCTGGATGAAAGGAGTCCCATATTTCTCATTGTGTATTTATTGTCTCTGTTTTCCAGGTTTATCTCACTATATTTGGAGACCTGCCAGATGAGATATGAATATTGATTGTAAATTATCAAAATGCAAAGTAAAATAAATGGGGAGAATGAACAGTTTAGGCATCAGACTGGCAGACTTTGGATGAGTATTCCTGGGTTTTGCCAAGCACCAAAGCAGAAACATGCTGGAGCTGCACTGAACAACCACACATACACCAGCACACAGGTCAACCCATGGTCATTGATTTTAAAGGACTTTGCATAAGGTTCAGCTAGAAATCTCCTGGGGTTTGACTGTTCCTTTAAACTTTATTCCTTCTACGGAAGGTATTGCCATTGATTGATTGAAATGTTGGATCACTGGCCCAGGCTTACTCCACTCCCTCATTGCAATCACTATGATAAATACTGCTTATGTTCCCAAAAAAGAAATGTTTATTTGCCCATTTATAGTAAGAAAAAAAAAATAATAATTGTGTATTTCCCCAGCAATCAGAAATCTACATGGATTTCTAATAATCAAAGGGTTTCCTCTGGTTCAGCAGCATGTTGTGAAGTAACATTTATAATGTTGAAACAGCAATAAGTGCAGAGACCAATTTCACATTTTACTGTTACCTTCAATAAAAATTAGCATTTAGTTTGTTAAAAAGAGCTATCTCTCATGCCAAGCTGTGTCACAATGTTAAACACTCTGCGGTAGTATGTTCCTGTTAGAGTTTTTCCAGCAGCAGGCAGCTCCCCAGAATAAAAGAGCCAAGACACAATTCCTTGTACTTATTGACAAACAGTTCACAGAATGCATGTGCTTACAAAAAGGCAAGCACAGAAGTAAAGTCCAGGGCCAAGTTTAAGGATCTATCAGTGATAGTCTGTAACCAGTGGACACTTAAAAAATCTATATGCTGCCTGTAAAATGAACGAAAATAGCTTTTTTATTATGCATCAGCTGCTTAAGTTGTTTGCAGCAAGCCACTTAGAAGCTCTGTGTTGGAAAGATAAAGATGAGAGTCTTTGACCTGGGAGCTCTTGAGTTTGGTTGCAATTCTCTTACCACTTAAGCAAAGCCAAAGCCTTTTCTGGTGGTTACAGCTCACGGTTTTAGATGCTGCTGCCACTGTCACCTTCATATATGTAAGCTTTTTGCTCCTTCCCTCAGCCGTTTGCTGTCCCACTACACTGTGGTTGTGTGGAACAGTCTCTCTAAGTAAGACCCTGCAACTGGGCTAGCTACACAACTCACAGTGACATGGCTCATTGACTTTAAGGAAGGTCAGTCTGACATTCCCAGAAACTGCTCAGGTCAGGCCAACTCCCCAGATCTACACCCCACATCATGTTGCCCACCCTGCAGTGCCTCAGATGGTTATTTTAAATATATCTGCAAGATATTTCGCCACTGCAATTAGCAATGTGAGATCAACCTGGGTGGGATCCAGCTCATCCAATTTCAGCTGCCTAACACAGAATCATCTACCCATCTCCATCAACAGAGAGATGTAAGAACAGCCAGAGGGTGATTCATCACACCTCAGTTAAGGGTCAGATACGGTGAGTTGTCTTCTGGAGGCAGATGTTTCTCTCAAAGGGTTATAATGGGAGTCTAGACACCTATCTGCAACCAGACAGGCAATTCTGAGACAGAGAGGTGAGCAAGAACACACCCCATGTACCTGTCTACAGTGGTAGGCACTGATCTCAACTAAGGCCCTGCCCTTAAGTGTTGCTGGAATGCAATTAGTAAGATTCATAAACAGTGACAGGCTCAATGGTGTGTGGAAATGAATTTTTTGTGGCTCTCTGACTTCCTACTATTGCATCCCTTTGCATCACTTCCACTGCTGACTCCATAGCACTTAAATTAAATGGAACCAAGGGCAAAAAGGATTTGACTTGATAGAGAGCATGTTTCTGAACATTGCCTGAGCATGTCATAAGTTTGTCCTTTCTAAAGTATGGAATTTGGTAACATTGATGATGGATTGGTGGGTAAAGAGCTTCTTCCTTCATTTTCAACTATTTCCCTTTGGACAATCCTTAACATTAAACAGTACTGAAAATATGATTTCATTTGTCTTCAACAGGAAGATCAGGAATCGCTGATAGGCCACATCGTGGGGCCATTATTCTGGAAAAAGCTTTATTTGTCCTAATCAAATGCTAAGTTAAGGACTTCAAGACTTGGTCCTCGTGAATAAACCCAAACAGAAACAACTGCGGTTGAACTAATGAGATAAAGATCACCCCCTCAGAGAGCTTTTAATCAAAAAGATTGTCTTAGTGTCTCTACAAGAGGCTTCTTTATATAAGCCCATTGTTGGTTTCTGAAGGATTTTCTCATGCAAAGAAACCCAAACATCTGAGAGCAGACTACACTGAAGTTTAATCACTTTTCATCCCAAATGCTCACTAAGCCTGTATTTTAGGGAAAACCTAAAAAAAAAAGAATAAAAGAAATAAATAAACAGAGATAAATACTGCTTATTCTACATCAAGTGACACCTTGTGTAGACTTTTTTCTCTTAGTTGTTTGAAAAATTTGCCAAAACAATAAGGTTTTGAAAAGTGCTCAGATTTGGCTGAAATCCACACCACTGAAGGAAGAGTAAAACTCCAACTGACTTTAAGAGGAACAGGATTAGGCCAGAAAATGAGTACTTCTGAAAATCCCACACCATTATTTTTATCAGTAGTGTCTGAAGGGAATGTGGCAGATGCTCACAGTTCACATTCATTTCAAATGTAGATCCCAAACTTAACATAATGAACTTGATTAATTCCAAGAAAATATAATTAGAACATGTTTATAGGCATTAAGCCATTTTGATGAAAGAAATATTTTCCAGCCTTATGAAGAACAAGTCATAACAGACTAGTGCAGGTTTGAAAATCTCAATATGATTAATGAATCGGATTGTACTTCTATCCGTAAGCAGAACAGTAATTTAGTTCACTGATGAATAGTAAGAGGACAAAAATTAACCAAATGTCTAGTACCTTCAAGTGCAAAAACTTTAGTAGTCCTACAGCACTTGAAGCAGTTGTCCATTTAAACAGTGTTCTAGAAGGAATGTTCTTTGAATATACCTTAAAAATGGAAGACACCCCTTTAAGCTGAATTAATTACACTGAGAGAACCATATAGCCTTCAAACCTCAAGGATAAAAATAGTATTTCTATATTAGAGAAATGATCTGGGCTTTCCAAACGTTATTTTGCAAGTTGTAGGCTTCCCTCTGATAGTCTTAAGACACTGACAGGCTGCTTAAGGCATTCTTCCTTGAAATCAGAGACAGCACAGCAGTCCATCCAACACCACAAGTGAAAATCTCTGTGAAGTCATTCCTAGGTTTAAAGCAGTGCTTTGCATCTGGCCATTCAAAGGAAGCAATGGGACTTAGGGATTTTAAAGCTGGTGACTACAAAAACTGGTGAACGTAGCTTTCTGCAGTTGGCAGCAGGGAACAAAAGAAGAGCTACACTCCAACTGGTTTTAGGAATTCAGCCCAGACTTTGACAGACTTTCAGGACTTAAAAGGGAGGAATGGGAAGGGCAAGCAGTTGGACCTGAGCCATCCAAAGGACTTTCTGACCCGGAAGGATTTCTTCAAGCTAGAATAACCATTCTGCAGTAGGCTTTGACAAATGTGCTTAAATAAACAAGATGGCCCCAAAAAATTACACTTTATACTATTTTCTAGAGACAAAAGGACTACCCAGCTGGAAGAAAGACTATCTGTTTGTTTGTCATGGCTGATTCCCTTCAACTCACAAAGTATCCATTAATTGGGAGGGATTCACAGAAAATCAGTCTTGATTTTTATATAACAGTGACAATAATGTTTGTGATAAGCTTGGAAACTCTCACCACTTTATATGTTCAAAGCATTGTATAAACATCCCTTAATTAATGGTTACTAAACAGTGCTTCATTCAGGTGCTTCAGATATGACTTTGAAGGGTACATAAGTACTTAATTAAAATGAACAAATATATCGAATTGTTTCACAATATACAATCTAAGTTTTTCCATGTTTACATACATGGTACAAAGTTAACAAAACATGATTGTACAGGTGCTAGAAAGGAGAGGAATCACAGGAGCCCAAGGGGGTATAGAGAGGTAATAGGATGAAACTGGAAAGACAAATTAGGCAGATTATCAGACACTGTTTTCTACTGACTGAAAACTGGAGAACCTCTTAACTGTGCACCATGCTATATTTATGGCAGTAAGTGTATTTGCCAGAACAATGCATGAGAAAACTCAAGGAAAGCAAGTGAATTTCAGACACACGTCTCAGAAATGCCATGGAAATATAGGGTCTTGTCCAAAGGCCATCAAAGTCAATGGAAAGATTGCTACTGCATGCAGAGAGCTCTGAATCCCAGGTTACCCAAGGGAAATCATGAAGGCGTCATTTCTGGCTCACTTTAAAGCAACAAAAAGCTGTAGAAGAGAAGTCTGCAGTGAACAGGGGTCACAACCAGTGTCTGAATTCTGCTCTTGCTTAGCCTAGTAATCAAGTAGCTGATCCATCCCAGCCTTCCTCCTTCATTCTTTCATTTTCATTAACACCAAGTTAGTTGCACTGAAGTCCAACCAAAGCTGCTCACCTAGTAACAACCTAGTAACACATCTGTCACCAAAAAAAAACACCCCAGTTCTACTGCTGTCCTTTGTCTCCTGCATGTGGTTCCCTGAACAGCAGAAGGAAGTTTATATGACTGCTAGAAATGACTGGAAATGTCCAGGGACTGTGGTCTTTATTCTAGATCTTAATTCTTCCCATATTTTTCATAGCTGATCTGAGTTATGGAGGAGACATAGCTCCTCTCCAGTGTTTCCCCAGAGACTTTGACCTCTTCGGCTCCTGGATTCCACTGCTCTGACCATCACTAAATATGAAGACTATCTACGAAGTAAGAATGTGGCGTATTTAGCCACATTTATTTACAAAGCTTTTTTTCCACCCTGTTCCCAGCTTCCAGTATTCCCTCTGAATTTTTTCCTACACTGAAATGTCTTCCTGAGTTTTTTGTTTTTTTCTTTCGTCTGTCCAGCAAACCCCTGAAGTCTGCCCCTATGCACTTACCACAGGAGTTTCTGTAGGACACTCAACTTACTAAAATGTGTGGAATTCCTTAGTCCTACTAGTTAGAACATGATTTGGTCTTCATTCAAAGTGAAAGGCAAATATTTGTCTGGCAAGGTGACTCTAAGCATTTACTACGTGTTACTTATCCAGTTGAGTCTTGGCAGTTCTCCCTACCCTCATACATACTGACTCTCCTCTCCTTTAGTTTTTTATGCTCAGATACACTCAAGTAAAACTCTTCCTGACTTACTCTGCTGCTAATGCTAATATCCATTCTCTCAGTGCAGGGTGTAGTACTGCACTCCCATTCACGCCTTCACTGTCTGAACCACAAACATCAGCCCTTCCTATCCACAGAAATAAATGTATTTAAGACCTTGACTCGCTCAGGCAGGACAGTAATGTGGCCTATATAAGTACTCTGCTGGATAGACAAGACTGAGTCCTAAAATGGGATAAACTTTCATTTCAGTCTTCACGAGGATAGTACAGCCTTTTCTCTCTGTGGGATCTTACATGAAGAAATCCATTCTTATGAACGTTTCATTTCCTCCACCCTCATGAAGGACACTTGCTGGCATGTTTCCAACCATGCTAGAAGATTGCTGAAGCCTCCTGGAGGTGAGCCAAGCCATGTCACATCCAGGGGGCCCACTTCGCATTTTTGGCTTGTATGTGATTTTTGTTTTCAACTATGGTGGATAAAGTTTTCAAGTATATGATTCATTGGTGCTCTATGTCAAGCCTACAAATCTTTGCTTCTGAAAGGCTTCCCTTACTCCTAAATTATATGCCAGCCAAGGCCAGGAAAGCAGAATTGTCATTCAGAGGCTTGCATAGAGCTCAAGTGAGAATTACTTAGTAGGGGGTGATGTGACTTTATGATACCTATACTGTCAACTGAGGAGGGCTTTTTTTAGTTAAATGTGATGACAACTGCACCCTATTTATACCAATGAACTTCGGTGTATCAAAATAGTAACATCAAGAGGAATATCCTGGGCAAAAATTTCACACTGCTCAGTTTACACATTAAAATAAATATTTCTTCAGCTTACAATTGATCACTGGCTACAAACATGGAGAAGTGTTTTGTGGCTTTGGCTCCACCCTGAAAACAAGAGGTTTGGGGCTTGGTTCATTCAGGATTACAGGACTGACCAGGCAGACCCACATGGGTCCATGTTGCTATCCCTACAACCAAACATCCACAGTACCACTGGATATTTCACTGTCTCCAGGGCAATTTGAGCAGAAAACAACCAGCAAGGGAAGAAAACTTGTAATTTTGTGGTTTGCATCACTCTTAAGACAATTATTATTAATGGACTGCAGTCCTCTGTTCTTTGAAATTCTGGAGTGTCCTTTGCAAGCCAAAATCAGTGCAGTTTCACTGGTTGAGTACAGGGTGGAAGGAGTGTATCTGGAGGACGGGCATCCCTTTGTACCATGGAATTTTTGGGGGTGTCTTTAGGCCATGCTGAAATGAGAAGCAGCATTCCCAGCTCTCAGCTTTCACCCTCTCTCCCTAGAGGCTTCCTGAGCAGCTGAACACAGCCAAGCAGTGCAGTGATTTTAAATGCATTTCATTTAATGGAATAGGCAGAGGCTGTGTAGGCTGGTAGGACGAGCACACTGCTGCTTGTGGTCCCAGACAAGTTATCCACTCCTCAGCCGGCTTACTTGGTTTTATGCTGCAGAATTCACTTTCAGAGGGTAGACAAGACTTGCCTCCATTGCTGAAACAACATTCAACTTCTAATAGTCACATTTTCTCCCTTGTACCCTGTGGTATGATTACCAGAATTCAGTCTGCTCCCAAATCCCCTTTCCCACCAGCTCACACAACTTTGGAACAGTTTAGAGGTCACTCTGCATTTTGCTGTATAGCTCTAATTGCTACTCAGCTCTATAATTGATATGTTAAAGCCTATTAAAATATGGAGCTGAGCCACTGCTTTACAGTCACTGCACTTCTTATGCCAAAAATCACTTGCAGTTTGTTTCTGTGCTTCACTTCAGCTACTTTTAAATAAATGTCTCTCCCCAAGACCCGGGTGATACGAAAGGGATTTAGTCTCAGAGTGTGAAACTTGCAGCCTGCAGCACCAGAAAAATGAAGTGCTCTTACAAAGCCATTCAAATGGATTTCCCTCACTGTCTGTAGACAGACATTATCAAAGGAAATCGCTGTGGCACATTCCAGTTCATTTCACTGTACAGCAAGGGTTTGAATGCAGAGGTACAGGCCTTCACTCACATTTTCATATTTGCAAGGCAGACTCACACTAGAGCAAACATTATTTTTATCTGTACACTTTAACTATCACTTCTGTTATTTATTACGGCAGAGGATGCCTTCAGGACATTCTTGAGGGGATGAGCTGTCTGGCATGCGTATAAAAATGAAGCAGCAAAATCAAGTAAAATTAGACTTAGCAGAACTACTGAAAGACTCAGACACCCAGCAGTCAGATGAGGCTACTGCAGAACATTTCTAGAAGCTCATTAATACAAGACAAGAGGGGAAGGGGTTGCCAAATGCCACGGTGAAATGTGTTCTCTTGCATATTATTTCAAAGGAAACACTGGGAAATAGAGAGAAAACAAGAGAGCTGAAAGGGCTGATCCACTCAAAAGCATTTGTGTCAGGGCGAAAAATAACAAGGAGAAAATACAAATGATGAAATAAATACAGCAGAAGTTTGTTAGAGAAGAGCATTCTCGAAATCTAGGAAATATATTTCTCCAGGAGATGCAAAATTCCACAAATACAGTAAGACTAAGTGAACTCTACCTATTTTAAGAGAATTGAATGATCTGCAGCTAAGACCATTCTGGGAAAACTCCAAGTCAAACTGAATTCTTTATAAGGCCTTTTAAGAAATAGTTTGGTCCAAGTTTCCAAAGGCATCTCGAAAGTCACTGGGCATTTCTGTTCAGGCATATAAATGGGCATGCACAGGCTAAAAGGTTTTTTTCTGTTATTATGTTTGCTTCTTCCATCTGAGTCTTTCAAGGAGGGATTACACACATGGAAATAAATCTTCATCTGTGTGGCATTTACCCCACAACATGAGGGACTACCACCAGAGACAGTCAGATGCACCAGATAACATGTGGAGACATCTTCCCAGCCTCAAGACAAATCTCAACTGACACCCCACAAGATACACAGCTTCAGGGGAGCTTATAACAGCATCTTTATGTGTTTCTCTGGCGTCACATTCAAGAGAGACAGAGGGAGAGGGGACAGAGAAAAACTAATTTCCAAAATCAGTGCGGAACTATTGGCAATGATACCTGAGACAGTAAGAAGCTGGACTTTCCAGCACTGTTTCTCAGTTCCTATAGCCTTGCAGTTCTCACAGCAGATGTGGATATGTTTCTTTTTTCAGCTATGACCTGGATTTAGTCACCAGGGAGGAGAACCTGGGACATGCATTGAGATCAGTTTGCTTTTCAGGTTGCCAGGAAAAGCTCTACATCAGCTGCATCTTTACGGCACAGGGAACTGCCCCACTTGGAGCAAGCAGTGATACCAAAGTGATAGCCACCAAGCAAAGCTTTTAAAAAAGAGAAAGCCCCATGGTGAAGGCCATGTGAGGGATGTGTGGAGTCACCATCCTCATCTCCTGGCTGGTGGGCCACTTGAGCAACAACACCATGCTGCAGATGGATTACCACCCTACTCCTTGCTGACCCCTCAGCAGACTTCCTTCTCTTTACCATTTCAGTCCTTGGTGCCTGCAGATACAGCATGGCCTAAAGGTCTGGATTTAACCTGACAGGACATCCCCAGTGACAAAATGATGCCCAAGAACTTCAGCCTCTTTAGATCTTACTATATGTCAGATGTGATCCTCTACAGCTGTATTACATAGGCAAACTCTGCATATCGCACTCAAGCCTCTGATAAGGAAACAGCTGTTTCTGCAAATCTTACATTTGGCTTTAACCAGTACATTATGACAGTTTGGCTCCCACTAAATTCTCCCTACCCTTGGCACACTTGGGACGGTATCTGACCCCTCTCCCATCTCCTAAAAGGAGGAGGATTTTATTCTGGATCTATGAGAAGAAGAGATAGGTCTCTGCTTGTGTTTATGGGATTCAGCTCAGCTTTATGATGATTAACATTAGTAGTGTTTGAATACCTAACACTCATCATAGCTCTGGAGTGCATTGGACTGACAGCCTGCAATGTATGCCTTAAACATCACCCTGCTACACGGTAGCACTGACTCAGTCTAAGCCAAAGTCAACAAAGTGCCACTAAGGCTCAGGGTAAAATTTAACTGGAAAAGCAGTGTCTGTCACCCTCTGGAGATGCAGAGAAAGCAAAACCCTCTGATACTGTTTAAGCACCTTCATACTGTAGGGCAAATTGGCCATGGAAAATCCTTGAACTTAATTACATTGTCCCAAGGAGCTGCAGCAGAGCCAGTGGGCAGAAGCTGCACACTGCAGAGTGACAATTTGTCCCAATTTTGAGGTATGCTAAGAGACTTTTCCATGATTACTTTTAAACCAGACAAAGACAAGTCTTTTCCTGCCACCTGAAATGCATTCTATTGGTGTAATACTGGTTTAGGGAAGAAGCAAAAAAACAGTATTAAAAAAAATCCTGCAGTTAAACCATGCCCAGGAAACATTGTGGAAAACTAATTTTGTCATGTGAGCACTGGAGCAGAGATGGGTGCTTTTAACTAACAAGATGATTGTTGTGCTAAGCCAGCTCTCTTTGTGCTCATCAAACGGATTATGTATTTAAAAATTAGTAGTTAATAATAAAATGTCAAAGGGTGAAGGAAGTGCAGGTTCCTCCACAGAGCTAGGTCCCTGTTTGGCAGTTTCTGAGCAGTTTCCACATCCTATTGCTATTCAGCCATGCTGCCAAAACAGCCAATAAATGGAGCAGTCACAGTCGTGCTTTTTGTGCTATTCATCCCCGGTCACTCTACATCGAACAGACGCAACTCATTCATTTCATAAGGCCACCAAACAGAAGCCGGGTGGTGAAGGCATCCGGTCCCTGCTGACTTGGCTCAGGTCTTCTTCATGATGAGGGTCTCCATACACTACTATTGGCCCTTGGAACTGCTCAGGCACTGAAATTTGTGTTCCTTTCTTCCGATTAATGAAACAGAACCACATTGTCAAGGAAATACAGTGATCTAATAGGTCATTCCTATCTTTAACTTCTATCATTCAAAATAGAAGGAAATTATTTTCCAATCATTTGAAAGTTCTCATTGTGAGCAAAATAAAGCAAAGTTCACTAACCTTTCATTTGCTTTGTGAGTTTTTCCTCTTATGGGCATTTAAAGAAATCAGATGTGACAATCCTGGACAATTAAAGTCTTTAAGAAAGGTCAAAAATCTCCCCAAAATAGAGAAGATGTAATGGTTCCAAATGGCTGCTAAATCCTTTCCAGTAGATTTTGAAATAATAATGATTTTTTTTTACAAAAAAAGCCCTCTGTTTCTCTGCCAAGTGCCACCAAACAAATCTGTATTAAAGCCAGAGACCTCTTTTACACGCTAGTGCTGCACACGAGAAAGATAAGTTTCCTGATCTGAAAATTAATCTGAGTCATGTCTGCATTTTAGCATTTGTGAGGAGCACTTTTGTAATACTGCTAATTCCCTGATTAGTCTGACAGGACTTTTTTTCTCTTTATTTTTTTGTCCAGATAAAGAGATTCTGTAACACAGCAGACATTACCACATTGTCTTTGTGCTGTTGTAACTGCAGCAGGGAGGAATTGCAGGCTGGGATTTTCAAGGGCACGTTAGCCATTCAGTTCCAGCTGAAACTCCACAGAATTGGGCACCTACCCCGTCCTGTAAGCATCACGCTCCAGCTCTCCAACATGTACAGCGGGGATTTCAGCCTCTTCTGGCACAGATTCCTGAGCTAACCTCACCTCTTACGTTAATAACATCAAGTTTTTCCTTCTCCAGCAGAGAGAGGGACTGGGATGCAATTCAGCTCTGGCTTGCTAAAGTCCTATTTTGAGAGCTCACATGAGACTATCTTCCTAGAAAAAACAAGAAAATCTTTTCAGCCTCTGGCTATTGTGCACCTCACAGCAGGTGAAAGCTGTGTCTACAGTTCCTTGCTGGTTTTCCATGCAATCCATCACAGTGTTGTGTCTCTAGAGGCTTAAGGAATAGTGGGAGAAGGGAGGAGGACAAAAGAATGGCCTATCTACAGATGTTTTGGAAAGGTCATTTCAGTATTTGCTTTTGAAATTAATGGTCTTGTGTGCATGAGCACCTCCATGAGGAATAAACAAACCCGGCGTGAAGGACTTACTGGGGACATGACTTTGTTTTAATACTGATTTTTTACAGTGTCAATCCTGGATAAAATAAAATAAAAGGAGAAATACTTGGCCTGGGTCAGAAGCAGCTCTGTCCTTAGAGCTGCACTGTTACTCTGCGTTCTGGTAATCCGAATGTGGCTGACACTACTGGAGAAAAATGGAAATCTAGAACAAAAGGCACAAGCAAACCTATCCCCACACATGAGAAGAGGAAATCAGCACTCGGTCCAGCTGTGAGTCCAGGGCCCCAAGCCCTGACTATTGCTACAACTTTCTAAAAGTCGAGGATCATTAAGGACATTGAGCAACGTAGCATCCCCTTTGTAACACAGGATCTCTGATGCAAGGGATGTATTTTGGGCTGCAACCATTTTAAGTCTTCTTACTGCTCTCACTATTAACCACTCATGTTAGGGCAGCACACACAGACCAAGCACAAAAGCAGGGACCCACTATGCCTTGGAAATGACAGCTCTTCACCCAAAGAACAAGCCTGAGGGACAAGTGCCCAAGAAAGGGAATTTTTCATGGTCTCCTCATTAATTCCTCTGTAATGGAAAATGGAAACTTATTCCCCATCTGGAATACTCATACCCTATCTGCACATAGATTGCCTCTAATCCCACTCCAGTTATTAGGTGGCAAACCAGCTCACTTCACCTACAACCACACAGTCACTGAAGCCAAAATTTGTCTCTGAGTAACTTTTAACATTTATGGCAACCTGATTAATGGCAAACTGGTTTTGACCAAAACCTGCATAGCAGAGGTCAGCTCCTATTTGCCCTGATGAGGCCAAATGGAATGTATTTATACAGTGACTCAGCAATGATTTCATCATAGATGTTAGTTAACTGCATTTTTTTGAGTGACTGGTTATGTCAGAGGTCCTCGCTGTGATTGTCATTATCAATACTGCTGCTTGGCACAGCACAGCATCCCTGCTCTTTGGTTTCCTGCTTCTCCACCTAACTCTCCCAGGAGGTTTCTGTATCGTGTGATTTGCACTCTGTGGCCTAGATATTGCAGAACAATTAGATAGATTTCAGCATTTTTTATTTTTTTTAAATTATGCTAACTTTCCTACTGGATCATAAAAATATAGGCAAGCAATCATTTAGTAGGACACCAACGAATTCACTCCCTGCCTAAGTATTTTTGGAAATGTTATTGGTGCAGCAGGGAATTAGAAATGAATAAGGGAAACATACTGAAACATTCACAATACCTGCTGGATAAATAGGCCTTACAAACTGTCCTGGGTTCAGCAGTAGCAGCCATTTTTTCTTCTTCTTAGTAGCTGGTGCAGTGCTGTGGTTTTGACTTTCAGCCTGGGAACAGCGCTGATAACACCGATGTTTTTAGTTGCTGCTCAGTAGTGTTTACTCTGACCAAGGACTTTCTGAGTCTCATGCTCTGCCAGGGAGGAGGCAAAGCCAGGAGAAAGCAGAAACAGGACACCTGACCCAAACTAGCCAAAGAGGTATTCCATACCACAGCACATCATGCCCACTATATAAACTGGGGGCAGTTACCCAAAAGAGTTAGATCACTGCTTGGTCAGGCTGGGTATCGGTCGGTGGGTGGTGAGCGGTTGTATTCTCTTCCCTTGTTATTTCCCTTATCATTATTATTATTGGTGGTAGTAATAGGGATTTGTGTTATACCTTAGTTACTGGGGTGCTCTTATCTCACCCCGGGGGAGTTACATTCTTTCGATTCTCCTCCCCATCCCTCAAGGAGTGAGGGGTGGGAAAGAGGGGGGAGTGAGATAGCAGCTGCATGGTTCTGAGTTATGGCTGGGCTTAAACCACGACACAAACACAGTCCAATTGGTTAATTACCTATTTCCATTTTAGAAAAAGCTTGTGTTGTAATCCATTCTTTTCTTAACCTTGTAAACCATTTTTTTTTCTTCTTTAACAAACTTGTTCTTAGGGAGTCAACAGGAATTTAGCGATGGATTTTAAATAAAGAAAAAATAGAACTAAATACAATTAAGTCCGAGGAAATGTAGCAATAATTTGTTTCAAAAACGACAGTTTTATACAAAACAAAATAAAAAAGTTTATTTTCAATCAGATTATGTCAGTACAAAAATACAAAGAAGGAAAAAAAGAGAAGACCAAGGAAATATTTTAAGGAAGTAGACCCCTGGGAAGGTAAAAGTTCTGTATATTAGGAGAACGATAACAGGATTGGCACAAAATAGGAAAATATAAATATAGACCAGTAGTTCTCAGCCTCTTCTGTACAATGACCCTGTATTTCAAGAGAGAAAAATTTGGGATCTTATCCATGTAGCCATCAAGAAAAGAAGGGTGGTCGCCTTCTCCCTGGAGAGCTGGAGAATCACAGATCCCACACAGAGGATAGGGAAGCAGAACCCTTTAGAAATCCAGAAGTCACTTCAAACGATAGCCACAAACAAACCAACCTAGTCATCCAAGTTTTATCCATGGCTTCTTTATTTCCTTGTCTTGACTTCATCCTGGCCTCAATGGCAGAGGCAGCTGCTGACCTGCACCTTAGAACCCTTTCCTTCCATTTGGGAAGGTGGTTCTGAAAACAGCTCAAGCCGTTCCCCTGCTGTTATTTGCCTTCTGATAGAGGAGGAGCTTGACTTAGTCAGTAGCATAACTACAAATATGTTTGTAGGAACTTATATCCCCTGACCAAATGTTGAACTCATTGGGAATCTTGCCTGTTGCATTTTGTTTAAAATGTAAACCAAACACTCATTGCCAACATGTATCCTTCCTTGTCCATCACATCTCATGGTCTCTTGTCTGCACACAGCTACATGCCTATTGGCAGGACTGTAGTGTTGATGGCTTCTTGGTTTTCCCTTTCTGCCTTTGGCTTTGGTCCAGGGAAAGGAGCAGAGGTTTAGCTGGAGGCTGTCACTGACACTAACGTCCTTTTCTGACCACCTCAGTGGAGGCGAAGATGACCGTGAAACCACATGGTAGCTTAGCTCAAATATTAGTTCAGTTCTTCCCTCACATATGCTTCCCTTGTTTCTTTCAGCAGATATGGATGGTTTTCAGTTAGAAATCTGAAGATGCCATAGTTTGGTTAACGGATTTTGTAGCTTCATGTTGACCTAAAGTATAAGCCAGTTTGTCTTCACTGGTCTTACCCAACTCATTGAAGTGCCCAGTGAATATAGAAAACCCCTGGGAGGACACTCCACATTGAGAAAACGTAAATTTGCATTTTGATTTTCATGACCCAGAACTAATAACATTTATCAGTCAAACGTCACAGCTGTCCTTCTGTAGGATGGAAAGACCATGAATATGAAATGCATCTCCTTCCCCTATGAAGCTGTATGAGTGGGGGAAAAAAGGGATTGCTTTTAGCCAGATTGGGAACCCAATACCAAATCCTTTGAAAGACATCTTCTGCAAAGATGGTGCAGCCCTTCGCTTGTGCCTGGCCATGCTGCAGGAAAAGAATGGGACTGTCTCCATATGAGGCTTCTCAGAAGTGTCCCCAGCTTATCCATAGAGCATGGCACATAAATGAGAACTTCAGCAACAAAACAGAAAAGCTCATCGAAATGCCAGCAGGACCCCCCACCCCCACACACAAAACAAAAAGGACTTTCATGCACACAATGATTTTTTTCTTGTATCTGACTCAGACAGCCAAGCACAGAGCAAATTTTCACCGTCTGGCCAGATTTGGGTGGGCTTTGTCTCCTCCCAAAAAGGGAAATGTTTATTGAAGAACAGCCCTTAATGGTGTTGTCTAAGTGGTGTTTGAGTGAACATGAGTTGGGGACAGCTGGGCAGCAATTCAGTGACTTATCAGGGGGTGCTGGTGACAGCCAGGACTGTTCCTTTCCCAATAAGCTGTTTCAGGGAGATGTCTTAAAACCAGGTGTTTCTGTTACTTGGCTCATCTTTGCTCCAAGGAACATTCCTGGCATTTCTGCTTCCTCCTGTAGGCTGAGCATGCAGGGAGCACCAAGGCACCCTGTCCAAATACCCACCTGGGATTTGTCTTGCCTCCACCATTGCTTGTGAAAGTCTTCTCAGGCTGCTTGTGCTCTGCCAAGGGATGTTGAAGATCTGGCCCCTGACCTCTAGACATCAAGCACCCCAAGACCTGCCAAGTGAGGATCTTTCCCTCACCCTCTTTTCTCCCTCACTCCACTGCTCCACCATGTCTGAACTGTATCAGCATGACCAAGGTGATGAAGAAGGAGGCTACTGGAGTTTTGGGGACTACTTCACCAATGCAGGTGAAGTAGTCACCTTTTGCTACCAGTGGGGTGGTGATATCTTACATCACTTGGATGTGATTCACCAAAAGATGTCTATCACCCTCCTGAAGTCAGTGGGGATTGCCAAAGAGAAGACATTTCCATCATCAATTTTTAAGGTGCATTTCTACCTGGGATCATGACATGGCTGAACAGGTTCTCTAATTTATGTCTAGTCAGAATCAAAAGAGAAACCTAAGCAAGTATGAATGAATTACGGTCAGCACACTTAGCTGGCTGTAAACTGTTAATGATTTTTTGTTGTTCTATTATAGTCATTCATCCATGATGTGCTTTTGTGTTACAATAGAACCTCCCTATTCTGTGCTACTGCAGAGCAGCCTCTTCGGTGGATTTATATAATTCATATCAGTAAAATTTTCATGTGTGCTAATACACGAGACAGCCAGAAAGAAGAAAGAAAGTTTCCTGGGAGAGGGAAGGAATAAATGCCATCAGCATCAGACTTAAGACGTTTCACTTAATAGCTTTCCTGGAATATACCCATCTTGCCAATAGGAGATAGTAGCTTCAGTGAAGCCATCTCATTCACACAACATATGGGAGCTCAGAGTGTGGGGAAGATGAATCCTTAGAGGTACCTTTTGAAATGTAATAGGATCTCCTGGGTCTCTCAGCCGTGCTGCCTCTTACCAATTTAATAGTAGAAGAATGAAATGCATCTGTGTATCTTTTTCCACTGCAGTAAATACTTTCTCTGCAGCTACCAGTTTAATCAGACTATACACTGTACTCTGCTCCCCACAGGGAGCTCACTGAGTGCTCCCAGCCACCCTTTGCTGATCTGCCACAGGGGCAAAAGTGCCAGGATCTACACTGCTGTGTCAACAGGGATGGGGAGGATGAAACACAACACACAGCTATATTGTTCCTACCTCCCTTCCTAGGGAAACCTGTTTGGGACACAAAATTGGGTGACTCCACACACAGAAAAGCTGCAGCTATAGGAAGAGGCATGGCTCTGGGCTCCTGGCACCTCCTCAGCTATGAAACTCCAGGCTTTGCTCTCCTTGCTTGCTGTGACTCTGATTGTGGGGTCCCCTCTATCCAGCTCCTTCTGTTGAGGTTTTCCACCACTTACCATCATTCTCCTCACATGTGGGGTTTTGCTTTCTTCTGATCTCTCCCCTCTCTCTATCAGTTTTCTCCCCCTTCACATAATTCCTTCCCTCCTTTCCACATTCTTTTTCCACAATTTGTTCCTCCCTCACCCACATCAAGCTCTTCCAAACTTCACCCCAGGGCGTATATTCTCACTGAAGGTCTTGTGCAGGAAAGAACAACTGGGCTCATAAACTACAGCTAAAGGTCTGCTTATGCACATCTTTCCTCTTTCTCTTTCCTCTCCTTTTTATCTCTGCACACTGCAAGCTGTGGGGGCAGAGACATGATTTTCCTGCATATCTGTTGGCATGCATTGCACAGTATTGTTCTGCTGAGCTGTGAACCTACCCAGTGCTGTAGTAAAATCAAGTGGCTTAGACAAGGGATACAGTGGATATATTTGCCTTGTCTCTTGGAAACCTGAAAGACAAAAAACCTGTTTAGTAGAAAATGGTTGGACATTTTTTGCACTGGGAGCTGGAGGAGGGAAGAACTTTCAGCCAGAAAAATATCAGTTTTCTAACAGAAAGTGGAAATGTAACTAAAGCAGATACTAATAAAAATGTTCAACTAACCATCCAGTTTCCATCTTGATGGAAAAATTTACAGCAGCCTTGAGCGCAGTAATTTGTGTAACTGAAATTCAGTCTATAGTAATATGTTTATTGTCCGTGAGTTATTTATGCACAGAAAAGCAAATCTTTTGCGGGCTCACTCCTGTTATGAAAGATTTTCCCAAGCCTAGAAACTGTAGCCAGCCTTCCTGATTAAAAATATTTACTGGAAATCAATAAAAGATCAAAACATGAAGTGTGACGTCCTGATACTTCATTAGATTTCCAGTAATAATGCTTCCAGAACTGACGTTTTTCCTTGAGTAATAAAGCTTCCTATATTTGTTTTAAATTCATCAGGTCCCATCCCACCCTCAACCCCCCAAAATCTTGAGAAAATCTCATTTCACAGTTTCCCATAAAACCAGGTGCAAAACAGCTGCTTTGGGCATGGAAGGATTCCTGAAGCACTTCATTGGTATCAGTAGCCAGTGAAAAACCATGAAATTGAAGGGATTTTGATAGGTACATTCCCAGTCCTCCAAGAAGGTGCCATGGAGGATAGTATGGCTGAGCTAGTGTTTCCCACATATGGAGGGAGGACATTCACGCAGTCTAGTTTTCCAAACTCTGAAATTTCACAGTAATGGCTTCATTTGACTCTGTGTTACTGTTGAAAACACCCTCGGTTTGCTCTGTGAGGATGATATATGGGTGACTGCACTGATATTCCAAAGCTCACTGAGACCATCCACTGGAGAGAGGAACTTTCCAGTCTTTCTTTAACGACTGTCACTAAGATAAATGTTTTTGGCTGTTTTGTGTAGCATCCATGGGTTGTTTCTGCCTTCCTCATACACCTCCCACTGAATCACTTGTTCATATATACCAAGACTTTAGGTAAGAAGGGAATTTTACCTATAACTATATCCAAAGTTAATTAAAGACAAAGTATCTCCATAATTCATCTTCTCCAGCAGTACTTTAATTGATCCTTTCTCTGATTTCCTGTCTTATTATGAACCTTGATCTAAAATTGTTCTCTCCAGGCAGGTTCCATAGGGGCTGTAATTCAATTCAGCAGTAGTATCAAGAGCTAGGTGATTCAGTCTTAGAAACAGTTACCACTTATGCCCCATTCTTCCTCTAACCAACTGAGTTCTGTGGCTTCACAGGAAGATAATTTCAATGAACCTGTTTTCATCCAACTGGAGAATGGAGAGGGTGAGATCATGCAATGTAATAAAACCTGTAAAATTAATCCTAAATCATTAAGGAAGCAAAAGAAGCAGCTGAAGATTCCAAGTTGCAAGCTGTTGGGTGGGTTTTTTAATAGAACTCCATTGAACTACATAGTGCTCAGCACTGATTTAAAAATATGCAGTTCTTAACTACTGGTTAGGCATTTCATTCACTAGGTATGGTATTTGAGGAAGACATAATGATACATGCTTAAAAGAGTCAAAACAGTGGATCAAACATTGATACTCAAAGAATGACAGCTCTTTTTTTCCAACCTTGCTTTAAATGATCATTTTAAAGAAGAATGCTGAACAAATTTCAATGTCTTTAAGAATGCAGGTCACCTACTGGGGTAAATTCTGACTCCACTGTACCATAAAAGGATGTTTTCCAGAGCTGGCAGGGGGGCAGGGAGAGGAGATGGCCATTCTGGCTATAACACTGATACTGGTGGTATTCCTACTGTGAGGAAAGTATTAAATTTTCATCGTTTGCTAAAAAAAAGTAGTATTTTGTTTTAACAAATGGGGACATAAATGAAGGATATTTCTGTGTGCTCTGCTTATATGAATATTTCCCAGTGTTTTTATATCTCAGTTCTCTAAGGAATAATGTTTTCAATTTCCTTCTGAAATGTAAAATAAGACCTCTGGGCTTAAGGACTCCATAAACGATAGCTCTTACTCGCTTTCTATTTAATTAGCATGAAACAGTTCATGTAATCATTCATGGATAAATTCTGACCTCTCTGGAGAGGTGAGAAAAGAATAAAGGAATATTTTTCTCTTGTCAATAGCAAACAAACAAACACAGAAAATGTATGAGGGTGAGCTGGCATCTATGACTCCATCGAAAAGTTAACCTCTCATCAGAGTAATGGGCTGGCTGGTGAAAGTATCTTACCAGCAGTGGTTGGAAAAGACATGCTGCACATGCTTTCTGCCATTACAAATCTTACTCTGCGTAAACAAGAGTTTTCAGCTGCTAAACAAGAGGCATTTACCTTCTACCACTTACATTATCAGCATATTTGAAGTTGATTTTGGGTGAAGAAAAGGCCACAGATGATGAAGAACCATTATATAACTATGTCCATGGGCAAGATAAAACCATGGCCCGGTGCCCTCAAAGCTGTCATTATTAATGACACTTCTCAGAATTTTCCGTTGAGAAACCTACCTCTGGAAAAGCAAGCAGCAATGTTAACACAGCCCATAATTGGTTAGAGACACACAGCTGAGCTTGCAAGCTCACAGGCGCTAGAGACTAGAGCACAGGGACTAAACCCAGGACATTTTCCATGAGCGATTCTCACTTCAAAGCTACATCCTCTCCTTTTCCAAGCAGGTGACAAAATTGGTGATACAGGAGGCTTTCTCCACTGCTTGGGTTAGCCTTGAGCAGATGAGACTGGAAAGAAGCTTTGAAATACTGTTGTGTATTGAAGGGATTACATTAAATACTATTGGTAGACTGCTTAGATATAGTTTGCTTGAACACTGGCTAGCCAGCCATCTCCAGATACGAGACAGGTTTAGCTTTGGCCACAAAAAGGAGACTACTCCTCAAAGTCTCTACTTTTGCAAGAGCTCCATACTGATTTTGGTTCAGGGATTGTGGGATGCTATAAACCTGACCTGCTGTTCTCCTGAACTCCAAATAGCTGTTTGTGCCCATGAAGTGCAAAGCAGGTACAAAGCCAGCCAGCCTGGTGTTCTAGCAGCCTGCATTTATTTTTCCCTGGAGAGGCTACTATAGGCTATAGATGCAGCAATAAACATCTGAGGGTAAGGACATAAATGAGTGGAAGAAGCAGGTACTGGAGAAGCAAATTAGACACTTGGCTTCCTGAGGCTAATTTAAATGGGAAATGGGAGTTGTTCCAGGTATTCAGTAAACAGGCTTGCAAATTAGCTTCCCACAGTTTCCTTATGCTGCTGTACATGCATAAAGAACATGTACTGCGGTTCATTGCTTTAACTCACTTTGCTTCCAAAATCAGTGAATTTTTCCATTATTTTCAGTTTACTGCATGAATGTTTTCATACCTGGTTGTGAGCAAATAGGGTGGGAGATAACTGGAAGCGAGTGCTGGGCACATAATTACCAGGTAGCCGGATTCTTTATTCCTGAAATGTTTCTTGAGCCTAGTGTTACCAGGGGATACAAAACTGCTTTTCAGTAGCTGATAACACACTGTATGAGAGAGAGGGAGGCTCAGCACAGCTTCATATCTTCATCTCCTTCTTTAATTCCATATGAGTTAACTGGAGGCCAGTTCAGGGCTCAGAGGAGAAGCACAGAGGGAAGGGGACTGCTTGCCAGAACTGAGTCAGCTCCTGTTCATGGGGAAAAGGGTTCTGGAAGGATACCTGCTATTTAACAAGGGAAAAAATGGTGCAAACCAACCAGTTACTTCAGACTCCAATTTTAGCCCTAGATTAGCTTACCCCAAGATTTATCTATATGACAACATATCTAACTTCCTGTGCTTGCCCTCAAAATATCTGTTCTCTGGCTAAAGACAGCAAAGGAGATGGTGTTACTGAGCTCATGATTGATAGTCCTTGGCAAGTAGATACATGTCCCATAAGCTTTAACAAACGGTCCTTTCCTATGCGCTCCTTACCCTTACACGGGACATAACACAAAAGTAGAGAAGCCCTGTTTCCTTTGTTTTCAAATTGGTCAGAGGCTGATATGTTTTAGCACTATAACATCAAACTTACAGTTCTTGCCTGTTGCAGTACAAGAGCAAGACACAAGAACACCAGAACTGCACATAAACCATTTTTTTGCTGGGAATATTCAATTTGCTACATTGTCCATTAAATTTGAATGCTAAAGGCAAAAAAGAAATCAGCATTTCCAGTTCTGCTCATTCCTTATATGGTGAAATGTTAGATAACTTGCGTTATTTATAACCTGCACATTTGGTATTTTTCTTATAATGGGGGGAGGAGGAGCACACAGTGGGCAAGAAGGCTGGATCTTTTTCCAGTCTAACTGAAGAATTAAGAATTCAACTGTGCCACAAGAGCAGTCAACTTTATACCTATGCCTTGTAGAAGGGCAAATCTCAGCTGGGCAATTAAAACCAATGTAGTTCATGACTTTAAAAACTGAACTTACAGGCGTACCAGATACAGCATGATAAGAGGTAATGAACATTGATCCTAAAGCTTTGAGCTACAAGGCAGTCATTAAATATTTATATTTTAAGAACTCCAGACTTCCCAACTCAGTAATACTTGTAACAATAAGACACTGGAAATAGATTTTTGGACTTAGAGAGGTAGAAGATGCCTCATATAAACTCCCAGCCTTCTCCCTATCATGACTATACTGCATTTTCAGTCATGATGAGCTGCCTGACGCAGCTGTTCTACTGTTCATTCACAGGTAGGTCTCTCTCCATCACTCTTGTCTTTGCTGTCCATCAGTGTCATTGTTCCAATGCTAAATCCTTGCCAAAATACACTAAAATTACTATTTTTCTGCCTGGTGCTTGTCATGCGTAGTGTGGAGCAGACCTGTATCGCAGGCCCAGGTTTCACAGACATCTCTCGCCAGCCCCTCCTACACACCCTGAGATGCTTTTATTTCAGATGTGAAGTGAAGGTCACACCATTACCCCACTGCTTACCTAAGTCCCCTGATCAGCATGTAATGACTTTTTTTTGCCATATTCATGAACTAGACCTTAAAAAAAAAAGAAAAAAGGAGGTAAATGGGAAATTTATTTTATAGAAATCACTTTAGGACAAATCACCTTTACCTTAATGCACATGACACAAAGCTCTTTCAGGTATGGTGCAGGGGTATGTCCTAGAAAACTCAGAGGGCACATAGAGTTGCCGTATGTTATCTTCCCAAAATGTCAGCTATTTTCTGCCTAATGGCATGTCACTTGGGGTGAAACTCTTTCCATGCAACTGTCTTTGTCCTAACTCATCACTCAGTGATAGCAATGATATACAAAAGATCAACAGGTTATTTCTAAACTAATACTAAGCCTTAAGCAAAGGTAAGTAGGGCATGACATCTGCAAATTTAAAGGCAGTCTTTAGCTGTGGTTAAAGATTGCTTGCAGATGTTGACTACTGATTGGGGAGGGAGTTTTGCCTTGCTCTGCCTCTTAGAATATTGTTTTCAATGTCCTCATTGTCTTATTAGCTTTCCCTTCCCCCTGGATTCAGCGACATGCAAAAGGAATGATGGTAGATGTTACTTTTTTCTGCTCCATGGCAGAGAGGAGTGTAGGGTTTCAGAGACTGTAAACTATTTCTTCTGCACTGAGAGACTGACTGCATGGGTAGAGCCCATTAAATATAGCTATGCTGACAGTATCGCTTCGGAGAGTTCTGTGGGAAAAAATCTGTCTGCACTATGTTGGTACCTCCAGCCAGGCAGAGAGCTGTCTTGATAACTCATTCAGATAATGAATAAAATGTGGAATGAATTCCATGCAGGATCAGAGCTCTGTTGATGTGAGAACCGGTTGCAAAACGTACGACAGGATCCTCCTGTGGCTGTTGTTTTAAGCTTGGCAAATACCATGGATTGTATATGCTAAAGTCAGGATATTACTAAAATAAACCCCTCAAAACTCCAGAGAGTTCAGATATGATGCACCTTCCTTTGAGCTCAGGTCCCCTTATCACTGTGTTGCATGTGAATGCAATTTATATGAAGTTCTTTAAGACTAGAACAGTCTGTCATTTCTACCATGCCCATGATAATGAGGAAAGGTATGTAGCAGTAATAAATCAATTATTTCTTACAAATTAGACCAAGATAGCACTGCTTAACAGCAGTCTTCCAGACAGTCAAGATGAAAGGTGGACTGGGCTGAAGGGAAAGGGAGGACTTTCAGATAACCAGAATAAAGGGGATACAGCTTAGCAGTAGAGCTGAAACGATCCAGATGAATGACACCTGTGTGCAAGAAAACAGATACCTGAGAACTTAGGTTATGTCACTAGGTTAGCAGAGCAGGTTTAAACAAAGACATTTCCTAGACATCATCAAGGAGGCAAATTCTTCATGGTGTTGAATTAGGAGTAACCATGGGGATTGGAAATGACAGATTTCAATAAAAACAGGGTAATTTCTAACTATTAGGGGCAAAATATGCTTTTCCCTAAGAGAAAAGAAACATTCAGGGGAGGAATGGAAGGGCAGGAGCTCAGACAGGAGATGGGAAACCAAGGAAATAGGAGGGCAGCTCCAAAAGCAGCTGCTCCACTAGGCAGAAATCAGCTTTCATTTACTTCCAACACTATGTGCCCCTGTAGCCAGGAAAAGAAGTGAATGTTTTATCCATTCTCCTTAGGCTAATTACCTCTCTGCTGTTACACATGTGGTAGAAACCGTTCCCTTGACATGTACAGAAGCCTGAGATCTGGTGTGCTTGTACTCACTCAGTAACCCTCCCTCCAAAGACATGGGACACCTTCCAACTATGGCTAGATTGGTCCAGCACTTCCTGAGAAAAGGATGCTGAAAACAGTAATAGTAAAAACAACAACAACAAAAGTTTTGATCCTGCAAGTCTATTTCAAACATAACTCCCAGATGCAGTAGACTTGTCAACAAAGCAACGCTCATAACCAAAGAAATGTGATGATAATTAGCTAGAAATTAACATTAATTCATTAACATATGTATTTTAAAATATCAAAATATTAAATATATGAATACTAATATATTAGTATTAATTTAGTGCTTACATGTCCTTCTCATGGGAGTACACCCATTAGTGCTTCTGAAGAATAGATATCCATAGGTTCCCAAAAAGCAGCAATTTGTTGACCCATTTGTCAGCAAAACAGTCAATTACATGGGTCCCTCAAAGAGGTGGAAAGGCAGAACCCAGAAGAGTTCTGACTACCCACCACAGGTGGCCAAGTGGGAGTCCAAGCAGCTGAACCCAGCCTGTGAGGCTGTTTTATATGGCCCCCATGACAAGACAAGCAGATAAAAAGCATTTTTGCAGGTATTTGTCAGTGAGGACTCAGAGGGCCTGATGAAACACCACACAGATGCTGGACCCACCTCTGAAGATCTGCTGGGAGTGGGAGGAGCTCCGGAGCATAGGAAAATTGACTATGATAAACCAAGTAATCCCTGCTAACTCTGTGTAACAGACCAATGTGTCTCTCCTGGCTAACTCCAAGAGGGAATTAGTTGCACAGATGAACCTGAAGGGACAGCTTTTCATTCCATGAGAAGCAAGAAACACTCTATACCATATTGTTCCTACACCTACTGGTGAAGAAACACATGCTTTGCCAGAGGCACTTTTTCCAGTGTCTCTCAAATCTCTGCCACTTTCCCAGCACTCCTAAGACAATTCTTATCCCAATGACTGGGTTTGCTCAAGTCTAATTGCACTTGAACAGCTGTTGAGAGCACTCAGTTGCAGAGGCCATGTAGCTTATGGGGGACACGCTCCAAAGAAACAGGGCAAAGACAGACCTATGTCCCTGCTACGTAAAACAGATTTTGGCCTGAACTTGGTCTTGGGACAACATGGAGTAACCCTATATTCTGCTATAATTTAATTACAGCCTCTCCACTTTGCCTCCAGTACAATGTGAAGATCAAAACCAATGGAGGGCTCTCACTGGATACTCAGGTCTCAGTCTACACTTTGCATTTGCTCTGCCCTTATCAAAATGGCTGGTTTTCTGTTTTTAAAGACAGAAAACACCCACATCCGCTATATTTGGATGCTGGACATCTGAAAAAAGAATCAACTGTGAAAACAGCATGAATGAACCTGCTGAATAGCAAACCACTGCCAGCTAGACAGAATGGTTTTTCTTGCAGAGATGTTTTTGCTATTTTCCCCTCTGAAATCAATAGAAAAGGATGGGGGAAAGAGCTGGTTTCTTTTCTCATGCATGCACCCATCACCAACAGCTTTAAGTTGAAAGAACAGAATTTCTCTTCCCAGTAATGATGCAACAACAGTCAAAATCCTACATGCAATACCCAGAGCTGGCAGGGAGGAAAATGATTTCTGAGTTGTTTTCTTGTTCTTAAAACTCATAAATTCAACAAAAGTGTTTCAGATGTTATTGCAAGGCAATAAATATGGAACCTCCCTACCTCAGAGCCCACAAATTTCAGGGGCAGAAGTATTTAACGCCGACAGAATGAAACAGAGACATGAATCTCTTTGAGAATGATTCAAGGGAAAACCAGAGAGCGAGGCAAGAGGACAAGGGATTGTTCCGAGGTCTCCTTTGTAAGTGGAGAGGGTGGGTGGTACAAGATAAAATCAGGAATTTGACTTCTCAGGACAGATGGATTTAAAAAGGGGAGAAAAAAATCTACAGGCCAAACTAAAAATGGTTATCATGGTGAAGTTATGGGCTGTTTCAGCCTGCCAAAACAAACAGCTTGCATCCCAAAGCAGTAAAGGTTACATGCATGGAAAACGGAGCTATCCCTGAGGACTAACTAATATACTGTAATTATTATTATAATTCTTTTCAGAGTTTTGAGAAAGTCAGGGCATGCTGAGCTACCTACCCTGACTGTATCTACTGAAGTGTTAAGTAGAGATGTTCCAGCCTAGAATGTTTTTCATATTCCTATCTTGGCTAAAATAAACTAATGCTGTTTGAGAAGCGAAGGGAATATTACTTCAGCAATTAACAAGAACTGTTTGAGGTTACTGATATACTAAAAATGCTTTGAATTTCAGCATGTTTGAAGTTATTTCCTAAAACAGCTCATTCCATTTCTGCAGGAAATGTACACAAGTAAAATGCAATCAGTTCTGGAATTTCAGCTAAGTACAGGTTCTACAGGGGAAAAAACCCACAGTTCTGACAAGGTTGTATCTATCTCCACTTATCTGCTGTCGAGGTATTCTGAAATGTATGGTCTCCAGGCTTGCACTTACACTTAATGCAGCCTTTCTGCAGGGTTTCTTGCAGGAATAGTTATATTATGATGCAATTATTATAGGTTTATATTAGTTGTTATATAATAATATTGCTTCTTTTTGGACCAACCTGCATGGTTGTAAGGGAGGATAAATTCCCCCAGGCCCAATATTTCTTTGATGAGAAGAGTAGCCTAATGGTCAGAGGAAAGGATGGGACATTGGTATCTCCTGGGCTTCTTGCCCAGCTGTGCAAACTATTTTAGGATGGCTTCTCTTCCACAGAAATCAATGAAACTCTTTACTGAACTTTCCTGGGAACATGATAAAATCCTTAATCTCTCTTTGCCTTCCTGCCCTATCCTGCAAGATATCAAGCACGCTAGCTCAGCCAGTACAGCAAAGCCCTTAAGCATATGCATGTGAAGTGCAGAACTGCTGTAGCCAAAGCCAGTGCTTGCAGTAAGCATGTCTCTAAGTGTGCTGCCATTTCCAGAGCCAGGAATGAGTGGGGGGTGACTACATCTACCTCCAAAGGATGTTTCAAACATTAAGTAACAGGATTCTTAGAGACTGGGCACAGGATACAACAGAGTGAGGTTACAATTTCTATTCCTATTCCTAATACCTATTAATGGAAATAGATTATAGAGTATCTATATACACACAAAACCTCTCTGATCCTGTCAAGGCAGAGCATTGTCTGGTAAACAAGCAGTAGTTTCAGGTTTGAGGAGGGGGAATAAGGAAAAGGAAAAGCTGTTTATAACACATTCAGAAGATACTATTTGGAAGTTTGTACTATAATTCTCCACAGGGAAGCCAGAACCTACCTACAGGGTGTGTTGAGTTAGTTCCTCATTCCTTCCCTTTTTTTTTCCTAAAGTTCTTTTGAAATCACTGAGTGTGGAGCATACCTTGCCCCGGGGGTACATATTGCTGAGCTGTTACTCACAGTATAAAAGAGTGTCAATTCTCACTCCTCCCTTTCTTTGAGGCCCCATTTTGAGGTGAGGAAAGGCCTGACTGGCTAAATCAGCAAACCCTAGGGCTTATCAACCCTGGGGCACACAGCAGGATAGCTCTGGGTGGGGGCTCAGCCTTGGTGCCTGGCTCTGATTCTGGCTAGGAGTGCTCCAACCTGGAATCATGGTGGCTTTAAGACTGCAGTCTGGAGTTTGGTGTAACTCCTAAAGTTGTTCTAGCCTGGAAGCTGGAATTGGCTTGGGAAAGATCTTTCTTAGGAGGGAACAGCCTAAATAGTTTTTCTTTCCTGAATGACTGGCTTTAGACAAGTTAGGGATTAAGAGGAAGAAAAAAGAGGATTGCCTCTGAAGTTAAAAGCTAAAATCCCTCACTCTCTGTTTCAGTGGACTTTGCCCCTCTTCTCTTTTTCCCTCAGCATATGCCAGAGGTTGGCCCACAGCTGAGGCTGATGCAGGGTTACATTGATGCCCAAGTGTCAGCAATCTCCAGTGCTTTCCCATTCAGTGCAGCATGCAGCCAAAGCACCTCACAGGCCTCAGGGCTGCAAGAACAAGGAGAAACACTTTACAGTTTATAAACTTCATTAAGTTCATACATACCCATGAACCTGCAGCCTTCCAGCACCCTAATGCATTGCAACCCAAGCTATGTGAATGAGGAGAAAATCCTCAATGTAGTTAGCAACCCACCATGAAATTCACTGATTAAATTACTGGATAAATATTTGAACGGATCTAGCTGACAGGTGTGTCATGCATGCAGTCTTAAAATAGGAAGATAATGGGAAATGAGGAAGAAATGAGCCAGGGAACAGGAACAGGAATGTGATTTCTGGTAAAGCAGCTCATGTTCACCAGTGCCTTTTTAGCAATATAAAGGATGTGTGTGGTGAAACTGAGAGCAAGGCATCGTCATTAAAATAAACAGAGAATTTGCAGCTATGGAGAAACAGAGAATTCAGCAGCATTTATCCAGGAATAAGGCTGGTGAATGAATTTATGGGGATTTACATCGGCTGAACCTGGCAGGTAATTTTTAACATGCTTGCAAGAAGCAGACACAGCTATTTCCAGTAAAATCCTGGGAAGGTGGGTGTGAATTCACTGCAGAGTCACAATGCTCACACCAGCCTTGGATGGTGCTGGGTTTGTGGCTCTGCATTGGCTCCTCCACCTGCCATCTCTGCAGCCTAAGGATCAGAATCACAGACTGGTTTAGGCTAGAAGGGACATTAAAGTTCATCCAGTTCTAACCCCCTGCCACAGGCAGGGGCACTTTCCACTGGACCAGGTTGCTCCAAGCCCCATCCTACCTGGCCTTGAACACTACCAGTGATGGGGCAGCCACAGCTTCTCTGGGCACCCTGTGCAAGGGCCTCAGCACCCTCACAGGGCAGAATTGCTTCCTAATGTCTGATCTAAATCTTCCCTCTGTCAGGTTAAAGCCATTTCTCTTTGTTCTGTCACTACATGCCCTTGTAAAAAGTCCCTCTCCTGGTTTCTTGAAAGGAAGGGTTCATCCTATTGTACAAATGTATCAGGGCAGTACACAGCAGCCATCAAGACTCTGCTCATGAGCTGCTGAAATACACACACACACGTGACTCCAGAAAAGCACCAGCAAGGGCAGGATTAGGCATCACCATATCCATCAGGTCAAGCCTGTGAAGGTCTCTAAGGATGGGCCAATCATATTTGTGTCATTCAGAGTAAACAGTCTGGAAAGTAATTGCTTTAAAACACATCTAGCTCATTTTTGACTGATATTGCAAATGTTTCCCCTTTCCTCAATGCTGCATTGATTGGCCCTGCAAAACATTTGGCATTGGTCTGTGTGGTTTGTGCAGTCGCTTTGCTCCTTGATGTTACCTCATCAAAGAGCAGCTGAAAATGGTATTTCCAGACAGACAGTTTCCAAGAGTGGCCAGTGAACTCAATCTGCCCTGTGCCCTCCAACTCAAGATTAGGTAGGTTTCCTGTATGTCAGTTCAGCTACAGATGGATGATAAATTTAAGATTGCAACATGCTGACCGAAAAAGAAAATAATAAAATCAAGACAGGCTATTTTTGGTTTCAGAAGAAATTCTGTTAGGTCCTTTCAAGCCCTCACCTCCACGTACAGCTGCAGTGGATAAGGAAAACAGGATGCAAGGTTGCAGAGTTGGAGGAATCGAGTATAAATCAAAGAAGACAAGCTGGTCCCTGTGTGTTGCATGGGTTAGACCTCAACCTTTGAGCAAGGTGAGCCGTTGTCCCTTGCTGGGGACTCTCCCAGTAACAGCATTGCCCAGCTGCCTGAGCATTTATACTGGGCCACAGCCGCATCTCACTTTTTCCTTCCTCTGTGTCACCTCCTTCCCTTGTGCTGACAAGAGATTTAGACAGCTTGCCCTGCTGGCCCTGCATTTGAAATGTAAATCAAACACATGGGACATAAAGCTGGGTTTCAAAGTTGACTATTAACTAGGGTGGAAGGGGTGGCGTAGCAAAAACAAACAGTTCCAAGTTCAAGTCTGAAACCATAAGAGCAGGCTGAAAACCTTCCTCCTCTTCCATTGCCAGCCAGCATGAGGGTGAGCACTTTCCCTGGGTCAGAACACATTTGGTGGTTCCCTGATCTCCTAACCCAGGTTCTCAGACTCCAAATCAAGTCTGACAATCAACTTCAAAGGGAGGAGGATGCTGGGGTGCTGAAGCTGGCCTTACACAGTAGTATGCAGTGCTTTAGTCATAGAATCATGGAATCAGAATGGTTTGGATTGGAAGAAGCTTTTAAAGGTCATCTAGTCCAGGGCTTCTTGCAGTTCTTGATGTCCTGAAAGCTATTAATATTTTGTTCCCTAGAATGCTAACTTTATTAGTTGTTGGTATGGAAAATCTAGTGCTTAGAAGTAGCATTTACTCAGCTGCCCCCTGGGCAATTAGTGACCAGCTGTACCTCACAAGATGTGGGAGCCCCCTAAACCTGGAGGCCTCTCTGCTGCCTTAATGCTTTCAAAGCCAGGGGAAACTTTGTCCCCAAAAATATTGGAGGCCCAAAGCAAATCAGTATGAACATGTTTTTTATCAAGTAGGAACGCACCTCTATCATTATAGAATGTAGGCTAATATTTCTTTACCTGTCACCTCAAATTATTCTGGATTAAAAAAAAAACAACAGCAACTCCTGTTTTCTTTGAAATAATTTCTAGCATGACTTAAGTAATTTATCTCTGATAATTCTGTCGTGACACCCTCACTATTAAGGTCAGAGACATGAGTAACAATAATATAGAGAGGTTTGAGTCAATTCTGCTAAGCTCACCCATTTAGGTACACAGCAGTTTCCTGGGCTTGGCCAGGTCAGCATAAAATCCTGCCTAGATATGGAATTATATTCCATTGTTCTCAGGACAACACAATGGGAAAAAAATATTTACCTTTTTCTGAATTAGTATTAATAACATATTTGGTACTAGTGGTATTTTTGATGAAAATTCTCTGCCAGAGAGAAATGTTGAGATGAGTAGCTGTGAGAAGTGCTGTCTTCCAGTGAGGAGCAATGGTCCCAGTGGTGCTGGACACCAAGCCAGCTGAGCAGGGGACAGCTGGAACCTTCAAACACCTTACTCTGATAAATGGTTCATGGCCTCTCATAGGCAGGCTGGTGTCCTGGGACTCCAGAGAGCTCCTCTGACTGTCAGCTAAAGTAATTGTGGATACACCATTGCAGCTTTCTGCATCTCAGATTCCCTATTTGTGCAGCAACGACACTTAACCACTATTGAAGACTGATTTTTGTTGAGGGAAGCAATGCTGTGGCTAATGACTTGTCCCCGCAGACTCAGTTCTCTATTTCTATCTGCAACAATGGGAAGGACTTTCCATGTGATATAGCCCTAGAGGGCAAGGGGGCCCAAGACTGTTGATTGATATTCAAAGATCACCTGCTACAAGCTCAGGAGTGTTATGTCCCAACTAGAAGGAAGTGCAGCAGGAGGAGCAGGAGACCTCCTTGGATGGATAAGGAGCTGCTGAGGAAACTTTGAGGAGAAAAAAGAGGCTTATAAAAGGCGGAAGCAAGGACAGGAGACCTGGGAATAAAACAGGGATGTTGTGCGGGAAGCTAGGGACCAGGTTAGGAAAGCTAAGGCCCAGTTAGAATTAAACTTGGCAAGGGGTGTGAAAGATAACAGGAAGGGATTCTATAGGTACAATGCAAAGAAAAGACAGACTAGGGACAATGTGGGCCCTCTCTGGAAGCTATCAGGAGAACTGGCTACCCTGGATTTGGAGAAGGCTGAGGTTCTGAATTACTTCTTTGCCTCTGTGTTCACTGGCAAAGGCTCTGACTGCACCACGCAAGTCTTGGAAGGCGAACGCAGGGACTGCGAGAATGATGACCTTAGGCCCACTGTAGGAGAGGATCTGTTTCGAGACCATCTTAAGAACCTGAATGTACACAAGTCCATGGGACCTGATGAAATCCATCCGTGGGTCCTGAAGGAGCTGGTGAATGAAGTTGCAAAGCCACTAACCATCATATTTAAAAAATCATGGCAGTCAGGTGAAGTTCCTGATGACTGAAAAAAGGGAAATACAACCCCCATTTTCAAGAAGGGGAAAATGAAAGACCCAGGGAATTACAGACCAGTCAGTCTCACCTCTGTGCCTGGCAAAATCTTGGAGCAGATTCTTCTGGAAGGCATGTTAAGGCACATGAAAAACAACAAGCTGCTTGGTGACAGCCAGCAGGGCTTCATTAAGGGGAACCCTGCCTGACCAATTTAGTGGCCTTCTATGATGGGGCTATGGAACTGATGGACAGGGGTAGAGCTGTTGATGTCATCTACCTGGACTTGTGCAAAGCGTTCAACACTGTCCCACATGACATCCTTGTCTCTGAATTGTAGAGACATCAATTTGATAGGTGGACCACTGGGAGGATAAAGAACTGGCTGGATGGCTGCATGCAAAGAGTTGTGGTCAATGGCTCAATGTCCGCCTGAAGACCAGTAATGAGTGGTGTCCCTCAGGAATCAGTGTTGGGATCGGTCTTGTCCAACATCTTTGTTGGTGACATGGACAGTGGGATTCAGTGCATCCTCAGCAAGTTTGCCAATGACACCAAGCTGTGTGGTTCTGTTGATACGCTGGAGGGAAGGAATGCCATCCAGAGGGACCTTGACACGCTTGTGAGCTGGGCTGATGCCAACCAACCTCATGAAGTTTAATCATGCCAAGTGCAAGGTCCTACACCTGGGTGGGAGCAATCCCAGGCACAGCTACAGGTTGGGCAAAGAAGAGATTCAGAGCAGCCCTGCAGAGAAGGACTTGGGAGTGTTGACTGATGAGAAAATGAACATGAGCCAGCTTCAGTGTGCACTCACAGCCCAGAAAGCCAACTGTATCCTGGGCTGCATCAAAAGGAGCGAGACCAGCAGGTTGAAAGAGGTGATCCTGCCCCTCTACTCTGCTCTCGTGAGACCTCACTTGGAGTATTGTGTGCAGTTCTGGTGCCCTCCACATAAAAAGGACATGGAACTGTTGGAACAAGTCCAGAGGAGGCAACGAGGATGATCAGGGGTCTGGAGCACCTCCCATATGAAGACAGGCTGAGAAAGTTGGGGCTGTTCAGCCTGGAGAAGAGAAAGCTGCGTGGAGACCTCATAGCAGCCTTCCAGTATCTGAAGGGGGCCTATAGCGATGCTGGGGAGGGACTCTTCATTAGGGACTGTAGTGACAGGACAAGGGGTAATGGGTTAAAACTTAAACAGGGGAAGTTTAGATTGGATATAAAGAGGAAGTTCTTTCCTGTAAGGGTGGTGAGGTACTGGAATGGGTTGCCCAGGGAAGTTGTGAAGGCTCCATCCCTGGCGGTGTTCAAGACCAGGATGGACAGAGCCTTGGTGACATGGTTTAGTGTGAGGTGTCCCTGCCCACAGCAGGGTGATTGAAACTAGATGATCTTAAGGTCCTTTCTAACCCTAACTGTTCCATGATTCTATGATTCTATAACTGTTGGCATCCTTGTATGAACAGGCGGCTTTTCCGTCTCACAGATCAGCTCCACCCTGGTGCTCTCTGAAGGCAGAAAGCACTAAGTGCAATTTCACATGAGCTACCAACCCACGTATCTGTTAATAACATTCCTTTGTTGATAGCTTGGATCATTTTCAAACAGACTTTGTCATCTCCTCCAATATGGGAAAGCATTGTCTGCAACCATATAGGATTATAATTATGTAGTAGTCTTCCTGTAAATAATGTGTCATTCTAGGGAGGTAAACTGCTCTGTTCCTCATAAGGCTACATCACAGAGCAAGTTGAAGTCAGTTTACAGGAGTAGCAGTGAGCATATCATTGCACAACCTTCATTCCCATTAAACAACTGCATCTAACTTTTATTTTCAGGCTAGCCATGCTGAGCTTTATGATGATAATGTAGTTTTTAAATGATTTGTCATGACTGATCATTTTGCACATGAAAGTTGCTACTAGCTGGTTAGGGGGGAAAAAAATCCACCATTGCTTCTTCTATTGCTCAGGAAATTTCAATCCTCAATCTGCAGCTTGAAAAGGATGTTGCCATGGAAATGATGCTTATGCTGTCGTAAATAAAAGTATTCTAAGGTCACCAGGGTCTGCGGCATAAACAGGGGCACAAATACTGCCTGGAAAAGTGCCACAGTGGTTTAAACATATAGGAAGACAATTTCAATGGTATTTCACTTTCACCGTTATCGTCAGAAGGACTGATGAAGGTTAACATGTAGCTATAACCTCAGCACAAAAACAAAGCAGAAAAGGTCTTAGCTATTGGTATTAATAACAGAGTTGTTATGATCATATTGTAGCCCTTCTGACCATAATTTCTCTGCTTGACGGGATCAGTGTGCCTCTCCTGTTGTATTTCTCCCACATTCAACAGTGAAATCTAATTTTATATTCATTCAGGGCCAGTTCTATTGAATTCATAAACACAACACACAGGAGCTTAGGAAAACCAGTTGATGTTACAAAATGCTGCATCATGGACTACCTGATCATGCAGCAAATCTTCCCTGTTTCCTGGGCTACATCCCAGCCACTGACCAGGAGCAACCATGGCAAAACTGGCCTATTCCTCAGAGAGAAACCACTTCTGAACAGAAATGAGAGAAGGACCCCATGTGCCGTGTGCTGCTCCTGTGCATAGGTAACAGGTAACATCTTTATGCAGGACCAAGAGGCAGTACTGGCACTGTTTCAAAGGAGAAGTACAGAGATCAGCGACACAGAGGTTTTTGGGATGCACTGGTTCATGTGATTTTTAGGGGGAAAGCAGGCAGTTACTTTTTCTGGTGGGTTTTTAATTGTTCAGTGGACTGCTCAATGGCATTAAATGGGCCATACTGTGAAGCTCCCTTGGGCTGCATCAGATCAAGGATACATGCTTTTCTCTTTGTATTTTTAATACCCACAGAAGCATTTAGAGCACAGGCAGCCACTTTAAATAAAACTACAGAGATTGATTGCAAATGCCACATCTTGCTTATTTACTTACTGTCTCTTAGTCTGCTCAAAATGTGGAAATAATGTTTCCAGAGATGCTGGAATTCATGTGCCTGTTGAGGATCCTGGCTCCTGTCCTGGATGATATTGCATATTCAAGGGATGATTCATTCACTCCTGAGAGGGAGGAAGGACTGCTCCAGCTGTACCACCTCTCCTTTGCTGATTGACAGCATGGTGATGTTTCCACAAGGAAGCCTCGTGCCTCCAGGTTAAGCCAGCAATTATGGAACAAACAAAAGAGAAGTGAAATGGAGAGATGAATCACAGAGAGACAAAACAAAAGAGAATTGGAAAGGTGATGCCAAGCCAGACTGACAACAAAAATTTCATTTCTCTCAGCCCAAAATGTGCAGACAGGATTCTTCATTTCTTTTGTGCGTAAATTAACAATGTCCTTTGCCATCTGCACTGGAGGATCCTGGAGGGAACAGCTCAGTTTTCATGGCTTTGCCACCCCACTCCTGCAGTGCAAAACCCACAGCCAGAACTGTCAGTTATAGACAAGCAAGACCCAAACCGAATATCCTTTACTACTCCATAAAGTGACTTTAAAAGTTCAAAAACTGGGTTTCCCGTTTTGTACTCAGGTTTTTACAAAACTTTATCCCTGCTGGGACAGGAACTGTGTGGGATATGGGGCTGATACCATGCACATTACACACCTCACCATGGATTTATCACGGAAAGGCTGGATGAGGCTTTGAAGGCAGCTGACAGCTCCCAGCTGGCTGGGGGCTCGCTCATGTGGCCTCTGCAGCTTCTTATTGGGAACAGGGTGGAAAAACTGGGCTCAAAGGTTACCCAGAATGACTAAGAATGAAAAAATTCCTGCTGCCACTCCTGTGCTAATCAAAGGGGTGTGGAGAAGTTTCGATTCCTCGTATCCCGCACTTCCGAACAGAAGAACAGATATATATGTGTGTGTATAAGTTACACAGACAATTCCTATATTAAGGAAGAAGCCTTCATGCTATCAAAATTAGTGTCGAAATTAATCTTGCCTGTGGTATGTGGAAACTGATTCAGATTGTCCAAGGACCCTTAAAACATCTTTCAAACCCACCTAATCTGTTTACTGCTGGCAGTACCTGGGACTTCGCCTCCAAGATTTCCTACCGCTTGTGATCTTAGCAGGTCAAAGTTTCCAAAGGCAGGGAGAAGAGAGGCAGTCCCTGCCCTGCCTGTGTGAAAGGTGTGTGCCTCTGAGCTACTAATTTAGAACCAATAACCAGAAATAAGTAACATAACCATCTAACTTTTATGTTTACAGAGCACCTCCTCTAAGCAGACAAAAAGCATGTGTCAACAGGGCAACTACCATGTAGAGCTTGTGTGGCAAGCGGCTTGGCATATTTAAACAGCTTTTGCAAAGATGTTAACATGTTGCTAAGGAAGCAAGAGCCTGCACGGATATAGGTGCCCTCGTGCACTGAGATCTGCCGTCCCTACAATGGGAAAATGGAGCTGCCCTGGCACTCACACCTTTTCGTTTTCATCTTTGCAGCTTGAAAAAGGCAGTTCTTCCAGCAGCTGATTAATGGTCTTTCTGCAGAAACTGCATTTTGCACATATTTAAAAATCTTGGGCTAGATAACACTTTGACCTAAAATATAATAGGTTATTTTTTCTTTTTCTTTCTTTTTTTGGTGCTGATAAAGTCTGACATTTGTAAGTTTTAATACCTTAGTTTTGAAAAAAGTCTTTTCTAACTTGAAGACCAAAGGCAGGTGGGCTGTGACTCTGCATGTGTGTGCACCCCACACATCTGTAGCTCGTGGGTGCACTGAGCACTTTGCTACACCAGCTCTGGGACAGACTAACACACCTCAGACCCATCAGGACAGACAGCCCAGTCTGGCACCAAGAGAACCTCCTGACCATGGAAACATGCCTGGTGCAGCTCCCACTCCCATTGTGTATGGTCCCTGGGGTAATCAATGTCATCCCTTGCTTGTAAACCATCCCTCAAATTTTCTTTCCCCCTGAGCACTCTGGGTGTGTGATACAAGCCTGGGTTATATTAAGCCTATTGCTCAAAGGACCAGGAACACTGGCTCCCATGGGCACATAGCAGCTACACTGCAGAAAGAGAGAAAAATTCAGGGAACAAGTGGCACTGTAATGTATCTTACCTACCCAGAATATACCCGTGTACTGATCTCTGTAAACACACCCATTTCTCCATATGGGTGGGTATATATTTATATGTACCAGTCCCAAAATACCACTAAGTTTTTATTAGCCTCATTTGCAGAAGGGGTAATGATGACAGACAAAGTGCTGTGATCCCTCTAGGCTGGTCCTTCTCAGGAGGGGAGTTTGGTTCTTCCCTCTCTAAGAGAGGTAAAAGAGTTTTCTCCAAAGCCAAGCAGCTCCTTGGTGCAGCAGTCATGCCCAGCTCCTGCTTTGAATCCTGCTGGCAAATAAACATGAAAGTGAAAACGGTATTGTGAGATAGTTATGCAAGAGCGGGCGGATCCTGCAACTAAGCCATTGTTCCAACCGGTTAATTAACATTATGAAGGCTGATTAAAGGAAAATCTTTAACCTCCAGGGAGATCCCATTTTCCCTCACTTCCCATACTTCTGCAATTTTCACAATGTAAGAAGGAAAGTGTTATTTCAAGGCATGATTCATATCAGCTACAACCTGATCTTTGTCACAGCCATGTCCTGCAGCTTAGATAATCGCTAGCTGTGACACAAGACGGGGACACTTCTGAGGCAGCATTTTTTACCCGTTATACCATGACCTGAATTGCTATCATAATTTCTAGACTTTGTGTCATCCTGGCACGATGACAAGTGTTCACCCACGCTCAAGAACTAGAAGTTAGATCACAAGGACAGCGATACCTTCCCAGACACAGCATATCAGATACAAAGTGCAAATGACACGCCACGGTCCAGCTCTGTAACAGCAGGAGCTGTTTGCTTTGGTCACTGCAGCAAATTCCTTTGAAGGCAGGAGACTGAAGCACCATCTCCAGCGACTCCCCATCTAACCTTGAGCAAATCACTTACCCTTTCTCTTCTTCTGGAAGTGTTACCTCTCTCAGGGCACTGCAAACATTAATGAATGTAACCAGGCACTGGAGATGCTTAGGTGGAAAGTGCTATTGCGCAATTACGTTAGTGGAGAGATTTGCTTTCAGTTGCAGAGGCTGCATAGGCCCCCAGAATTCAGCTGTGTATGGGCTGCATATTGCCTTTCTGCTCTCCTAGGCCTATTTTAATTATATGGCACTGCCAGCCCATCAGAGACCTAATCCCAGGATCTAATCTTGGAGGCAACAGACAGCTGTCTTCACTGTTGACCTGAAGGAGCGCCCTTGGGACTGCACTGAGGGTGATGCAGCCCATGGGAAGGAAGGACATGCATCCATCCAGCACACAGAGCAAGTATCAGCCCAGGGGACACCCAGGACCCTTCTCACCCTGTCTGGCTATGACATCTCACAAGCAGTGATGGCACATGAGTGGCATTGGGTCAACAGCATGGCCCTGAGTCCTCCCCTGGTTAACAAGAGCCTGCGGGGAGAATGTGTGTACAGACCCACAGATCTAATTCTTGAGGACACACGCAGCTTCAGTCCTTTCTGAGCATCAGGCTTATATAAATACATACACATATAAATACATGATATAAATACAGCCTCTGGCAGCAAGAACAGTCTTGTATGCAGATCTTCAACACTTCTATCTGTAGATCTTGCAGGACTCTGACATTGCAGAACTTCAAGGACCATTCAGAAAAGGAGAAAGCTTATTTTTTCCCACAATTGTCTGCATCTGCCTAATGCAAAAATCATTTCAATTATAACAGGATCATTTTCCCTACTTCGATTATGAAGAACAGGAACCGTTTTGTGCACAAACAGACATTAATAAAGTAGAAGCTTTATTTACAGGATGAAATTTCTCCCTCAAAAAGCACTGGAGATAAAGCAAAGGAATATTAATGCAACATCATGAATACCAAATGCATGAAATTCTGACTCAATAAAAGGCAGACATCTGGGTATTCTGATAAAAATGGGCCTTTATTTTTTTTCATTCTTCCTTTACTACCTGGATTCTGTGTTTGTCAGAGCAACAAAATAGAGTTTCTTTGATAGGCAGCAAATCTGAAAACAATCCTGCAAGCAGCACAACACAAAAACTCCCACGAAAAGGGAAAGCTATAAAATTTGAGAGGCGACGAGGCTTTCAGAAGTGCCAGTTTCCTAGTGCAGTGACTGGAAGGGTGGCCTGGCCTGGCGGCAGTTCAATCATTTTGTAACGAAGGACAAATACTTTCAACATCCTGAGAAAGAGGGCGGGGGGGAAGGGGGCACGGCTCCCTTGCTTTCCCTCCTCTTGCTATTCTTCCTCCTCCCTTCCCCCACCCCTTGGATTTTCAATAGCTCTTTAGTGTTTCCATCAAAGGCTTTTACCATTCATCCTCCCTTCTGGTGCCTGCTTTCCACCTGTCTATCCATCACAGCCCTAACCCAGGTCCTTTCCCCCCTGCCTCTTTGGCTATTTTTCACGCGGTGGGATTTGTTTATAAGCTTCTGTATTACCTAAACTCGAGGGGAAGAGGTTGCTGGGAGGAAAGTGAGAAAGCAGGATTAAGGAGAAATAATTCAGCTCCATTGCATTTCCAACTGAACGGTCATAAAATGTGCAAATCCTGTTCCTGGGAATTTCATGTCAGAAGCCTTCCCTGCCACTGCCCTTCCCGTGCCCCCTCTCTCTCTTGCTCTCATGCAAAAATCAAGCATCAGGAGAGATGCTTATGACTCCATGGACACCAAAGGCCACAATGTGTGTGCTGGCAGGGAGAAGGCTCGGACCAGCACGTGTGCAGGGCAGATACTCCAGATGTGGCCACAAAATACAGACAAGGGAGGCTGCAGAGATGGAATCCAGCAGAATGACAGGAGTAAGTGGGGAAAGTCTGTTTAATGCCCCAGCTCCCAATGCCCCAGCTCCCAACACCCCAGCTATAATTAAGTATCCTGGTAAAAAATAAAAGTAAGGTAACTTTTCAGGCTTGTTTGCTCTGTAAGAAAATTATACAGAAATATATATGCTTCAGACCCCATCAGCTTGAAGAGTTTCTATTTTCTTTTTAGCTTATCTGCCATCACAAGGCACCAAAATAGACACGGGCCAACTTCCTAGGCCCCAGAGATCCCCCAACAATATATCTTTGATTAAACTGCAAGACAGAAAGACCACTGTCATACACAGGTCAATGAACCTTTCTCATTGATTCAAGCAGAGGTCAACGTGGCTGGATGTGGCCTCTGCACACCCTTGCTACCTGACCAAACACATTCAGAACAGCAAGCAGTGCTAAAAAGAAGGTGGCCTTTCACCTGTCCCCAATCCCACTGAGCCCACAAACCTTTTCTTGGTGGAACTTCAGGGCATGACTTCTGGACCTGACAACAACTGGCAGCTTTCATCCGTTTACATATACAACTGGGAGATACTGAGGATCACCCAACAGGTAGCACATGTCAAAATAAGTCCCTTTGATTGATAGTTATTTATTATTATTTTTAAATAAAATGAGAAGAGATTGAATGGGTTGCCCATCAGCAGCTCAGTTCTTTGTTTGGCAACTTCTTGGACAATTTGACCATACATACGACAACACAAAATAAATTTCATTTGCTTGCAGTAGCAGTTTGCTATAAACTCAGTCCATCAGGGATTTATAGTTCTAGCAGCAGTGAGATATATGAAATAAGAAGCCCTTTCATCCCTAAACTGCTCAGCAGTCTGGTCAAGATGATGAAAGTCATTGCTTCTAAGGCCAGAGGAGAGGAGGAGTTCATTCAGCGGGTTCGGCTGTGCTAGGAGGAGGCGTGCAAGTTAGATCCAAAGACGAGAGGAGGCCCAGAGAAACAGCAGCCCTTGGTTTTGCAGAACAGTCACAAAAGCAATCCTTAATGATGCTCGCCTTGCTTTGCAGGCTGGAGGGGAACAGCACTTCCATCAACCGAATGATCTCAATTCTTTGGCTTCCCTGAGGGCACTGCAACAGGACAGACAGAGATCGCTCTCCAGAGGCACTCTCGGATGTTTGTGTTCTTCCCACCCACCAGCAGCCTCGAACCTGAGCATGTCTTTGGCACAGCAGGTGGTATCCTTAATCCCACGGAGGGCCAGCCCGAAGCGAAGATTAGCAGAAGAATTTGTTTTCATTAAAATCCAACCTACCATTACCATCCTATCTGATGGTGTGGGTTTAAAATGCACATGTCCAGCTATTCTAGCAGCTCTGTTTCTGTGGGGAAAGGGCAGTACAGCAACCTGCCACTTCACTTTCTAATGTCTTTCTTTTAACCAACAAGTAACTAAGACAGATACAACAAGGAATGTTAAATGCACTTCCTCCTGTTGAATTTTGCCAGCAGGGTCAATGGGATTGGGATTTCGCCTTCATTATTATGTTTCTTTTGACCATGGAACTGGTCTGACTTGCCTCACAGAGAATTTTTTTTATGGGCCCATAAAAAAATAACAAAACAAAACACAACAAAACAGAAAGAGACATACAAATAAACACTAATACGTGCAGGAAAAATACAAACCTTAGCACCATGCACTCCCCTCATTATTAGACAAAGGTTGGGAAGGGTTCATAAGTGTAAAATGCTCATGTGAATTATGAGATTACTGCTCAGTTTTCTTTCAAGTCGTGGGCTGGAAACAGATGGTGGCTGTAGCATTTATGACGGCACAACATGTTACTGCAAGCCTAGCCATCTCTCTCTCTCTCCTCAAAAATGCAGCTGCAAGGAAAGTTGTGGAAAATCACATTAATAGTCTCTTCCACCACACAGTTTTCCAGCCCTTCATCCCTGGCCAGCACATGGACAGAGCCATCTTGTATCCCAGAAAGAATACTCTTCTAATCCCTGTCCTGAATAGTTACCACTGACTGGCTTATTTTACAGCTAGTTAAAATGTGGGGTTTGTTAGCATCATAAAAAAGCCTCCAAAAAGCAGGTCCTTAAGGTCAGAGCAGATGCCTTGTGACCCCAAGTGCTCCATAAGGGAAATACTCAGAAAGAAGCAATGAGACTGTCCTTCAGCTGTTTATTATTTAAACATTCAGTTCAGGCCAAGCAGGTTGATTTATAGAGAAGCAGAAAGACAGATACAACATTTGCAAAAGCATCTTTGTGACTTAGGAGTTCAAATCTCACTTTCAAGCATGAGTAGAAACTTTCACAAGGGCAAATGCCTCTTGATTTTCACTAGGACAGCCTTCCAGTGACCACAAGTTTAGAAGCATCTGGGCACCTAAAGATGCAAAGAGCAACCAACCTAATATTTAAATATCTTGCCTGTACATAAGAAAAAAATATTCAAGCTTCTCTACCCATGTGTTTCAGCCCTGATGGAAATGCCTTGATGCCTAAAAGACGTTCATACATACAGCAAAGCTATCCTTACAATCTGAGTGAAATACAAGAGCTGATTACTTGTTATCTGTAGGATCTCTGGGTGCTTTACAAGTACGAAACATTCCTGTCTCACAATACTGAGACCATCAACTCACTAACAGTAAACCCATGTTCCTGCTGTCCTCTTTGCAGCCAGATACATTCAGTGTGATATTTCTTCCTTCTAAGGTGTAGAACAGGGCAACTGAAACCAAGATAAGACTTTTACCATTCCCTTTATCACTTTTCATAGCTTGACCAGGAAGTTCCTACAGAAACAGTGTACACACTTGAAACTTTAAAAAGCCTTTTTCCACAGGGAGACTCTTTTCCAGGTGATATGACCATACACACCCACTGCATATCTATCACAAATGCAATCAGACCTTCCCTCTAAGATACAGAAGGTGCCATTTTTTTTAATTTTGGGAAACTCATCTGGCAGAATTCATCAGTAACCGACAGAACAATGCACTTCCTGTAGGTAATGAGCTATAAAGTGTATTAGAAGTTTCCACTTCTGCTTTTATCTTTTCCTGATCTAGCCTGAAAATTCTTTTGAAGTTGCTCAAAAGTGTTCTTCATATATGCTTGGTTTAGGAAATACCAGATCACTGTGGGCAAACTTCTAATTAAGTGAGATACAGGAGTCAAGATTATACAATCTGTTTAATTCCCTACCTTTTTAAGGTACTATTTTAAGAAAAGAAACATACTAAAGAAAATAAGGAAGGAAGAGACCCCAGATTGCCCAGAGAGGGCAAGCACTACTATGGGCTTTCTAGTGTAGTGCTGGTAGAAAGCCACTGAATAGTTCAAACTTTCCCTCATTCCTATGGAATAGTTTACAGAAAGACTGCAGACCGGTTCTGAGACTAACATTACTCCAGACAATGCATAAGAGGAAAAGGCTAAGCTTAGAGTGTGTTAGCACAGTAGGCTCTTCAGAGCCTCAGCTTAGCAAGCAAACTCAGATGATGCCTAACTTTAAGCAAGAGTAACTTCAAAGAAACATCTCACATGCCTCAAGTTCAGCTTTCCACTGTCCTGCTGAATCACAACTTAGGGGAATGTAGGGAGCTAATGGGAAACATTTGCACTCCCTAACCCCAGCTGCAAAGTCCCCTGTTAGATATGCAGACATAGCCTAACCATTTTGGATCCGCCAGCAGGCTCTTCACAACAAATGGATACAAGCTGTTAGGCAAGATCTTTTGAAGCGTATGTCAGAGAAACATATCCCTGAATAAATAGTGACAGTTTGATTTAAAAGCCGTATTTGTGGCAATCGGTAAAGTATGCAAGTAGAGCATTAACCTGCAGGACTCCTACGTGACCTGTTGAAGAAACCACTCTATAAATTGCTTCTGTCATTTCTGCTGTGGAAACCCATTGTAGCCAAGGAGAATTCAGATTCTGAACACATTTTTTAGTAGCTTTCTGGCTCTAAGGAGGACTTCTGAGCAGCTTATTGCACTGTGGACTAGTCTGGACCAAGAAATCTCTTCACTCCCAAGTGCATGAGCACAGACCCCTCAGTCTGCATGGGGATCTTGCTGTTGAGTAGGTACCATGTCTCCTCAACCACATAATGCAGCATGAGACAGTCCTCTGCAGGAGGGACATGTTGGCATCATGGAAACATCAGCCCTCAAGGAAAAGGGGAAAGGGGGAAACTGCAGTGCTTGGTGGCAGCCAGGGTGTCCAGGCAGAACCACTTGAGCACAAGGAGGCATATCTTGGCTTCCTTGAAGTGCTATAGAATCTCTCCCTCTTTCTCTGGCCCCACACAGCTGGCAGAGCTGGGCAACAGGCTACAGCAGAACAGGGCCCATAGCACAAAATCTGGCTTCTTGAAACTTCCTTGGTTGTCAGTTTAAACCAGCACCATTTTTATATAGAAAAGACATGTAAAGCCAAAGTGCTAAGGAAAAGGTGAAGCATGGCTAGCATAAGTAGGACTCCCCATTTCAAATGTTAGGCTGTCCCAGCAGTGAACAGAGCACTTGAAACATCACTGCTGAGAAACACCTACACCAAACAGTAGAAAGAAAACCTAAGGTATTAGTGCTGCTATGCAGAGAAAGAAGGAAGACAGCAGTCACGGTGACATCCCTGGGTCAAAATTAGCCTCTGCAGAACCAAGACAGAGATGTTCTGAAGCCAAATGATGTTTCTTGAAAGTCTTGTTAAAATAAATTAAAATGGGTTGCCCAAATTCCTTAGACTGATTAAAATAAATAAATTAAAAAAGAAATCAGAGCTAGGGATATCCAGGAATTCTGGAGGGATCTTGATACTTCACTGAGGTCTACAAGTTTGAGTCCATACCACAAAGGGAGCTGAGGCTGCTCAGCACTTCATCCACAGGCCCTCTGTGAACAGAGTCTTGTTTCTTGTGGTTAAACAGGGGATAACTTGAATTTATGTCTTGCTTCTCCCCTTGTGAACAAAACAATTTCTATGAGTAATTCTACCAGCTAATTGCCAAGGAAAAGTCTGGTAACAAATGCTCTGCAGGTCAGAGGCTTCCCTAAACAAAGTTGCTGGCTTTTTGTTTTCTAACAGCACATATTCACATCCGGGGACCTTGGCAAATTCCAGTGTGGACGAGTCTCTGTGAGAAATTGCTTTTTCAGATTTTCTTGATTTAACTGCTCCAGGAAATGAGTCTATTTTTACAACAACACTAAACAGCAAAATATGAAACCATTATCTGCTTCATGGCAAGAGTTTCGGGTCAATTCTCAGGTAACTGTCACCTTCAGTGAAGTCAACAGAGTTGTATCTATTTATGCAAGTTGGTAATCTGGCCAATTATGTAATTGGTTGATCAGTTACTGGAACACAGAGCTACCAGAGCCTAAGGAGTGTCCCACTTTCATACATCTCAAAGTTCATCCAAGCCCTGATGCATTGATAAGTGAAGTATTCAAGTATTATGGTCTGTAAAGATGATAATTAACTGTCGAAAAATTTAGGCATGAGCATTTTCTATGAACACCTACTTTGTCTGAATTATCATTACATGTACAGTCTTTCATAGATACTTTATTCACCTGCCAAATAAACCAGGGTGGGATTTTCAGAAGTGTTTAAAATGCTTTTCTTCTACTAATTTGTGATTGCCTTCATAGAATCAAGATGTTTTCAAAAGCCCCAGGGGATTTCAAGTGCTATGGGCTCAATTGCATTTCTGGGTACTTCTGGTTTTTGCATACTGAACTCAACAGCTACTCTCAGTTTCAAAGATGGACAGTAAAACTAGTCGCCTTCATTATGCAAGATCAAAGATAGCACACAGAGGCCAAAGCACCAGGTCTGATCTTGAGAAGATGGGTGTGCAACACTTGTTACAACCTTGGCTCCTCATTTCCCTGTTAGAGGGACTACTCCAGACTTCATATGTGGATATTTTTTCTGTTGAAGCACACAAGTCATCCTTTCTTTGTGTATTTTTGTCTAAGGTCCTGCAAGACCTTTGGCATGTGCAAGTATTAGTCCAAACAAATTTTTGGATGCTGAAAACTCCAACCAAGTCAGATTTGATGGTCTGCTAGAGTCAAATATCATAATGATTTAATTCCCTTCTAAGGGAATAAGTAACACTAGAAGAATGTGACACTGAAATCTTCAGTGACAGAAATTGTATCACGAGGATGTTGCCAGATTTTAACATATTGATCACTAACAAGGCAAAGAGTTGGCAAGTCTTTAGTTTCAGGTTGGGACCTATCTATTCTTGACTTTACACCTAACTGAAAAGCTCGCCAAACGTCACTCATGAGACTAGCATACAGAAAACAAACTTAGAGACAATATCTAAGGAAAACAGTACCTAACCTATGACTTGTTCTTTGATTTACAACTCTGATTGCAGGCCCCACCTCACAGTCATATGCCATGATAATAGGTAGCAGTTCAATGAGAGCCAACCATACCTTTTTACATGCTGTAGTGATTCTCAGCTACTTTAGCACATACTTTACCCTGATGCAGCAAATACTTAGAATGACTATAGGTGACATTCCACCATTATAAAAGGAATGATCAAGCTATTGAACCTGTTAATTTTTTCTCGTAATTCAACCCCTTTCTTTTTTCCTACACCAAAACTTGCCAAATTTCACATGAAATTTGCTCTCATTATTTTTTCACCATCTCAAATTTGTCTGTTATGGGCATGAGTTGCAGAGTTTCAAATTATATTCTTTGAGGTACCCAAACAGATAACCTTAAATGGGCTCATTGGCATTAGCAATTGCAGTCCTGAATCCACCCACACCAAAGAAGTACTTTCCCAAAAAGGAATAAACACATATTTCAAAATGGCAACCTCCACAGAAGTAGAAGAGAGTAGAATCCTCCCAGTTGTTTTTCTAGTTGTATATTCTAGTCTTGTTGCTTCATCTCTGGGGTTGCTTACAAAGTACTTCATCATTCTAAGAGCATGAAGACCCCCATCCCACAACTGGAATCCTGTGGCAGGAAGGCACGCCCTAATGCATCAACTCTGCTCCATTTGCCTGAGGTCAATGGGATGTTTGTCTGAAGTTACAAGCATGCTTAGGCACCAGTTTGAAGAAAGGCAAACACAGGCACCTCTTAAAGTGCTTTTCCACGTTAGGGCCTGGGAAAAAAAAAACAGGATTGGGCCCATGATAAAAACAGTTCCCTTAGGAAATGGTACCCATACCATAAAAGGAATGAATGACAACTAAAGGGAAGTGCAGTGAAAATTGCCTACTGAATTTTTGTAAATTCCCATAAAATCTGTGTCTCGATTTGTTCTAAGTGCATAATTTTCACTGTAAGTCACAAAAGGTTGACTCCTTAGAGATGCAGGAAATGACTAGTTTGTGATAGCATAAAAGGCTGCATAACTGCATGGGCAGAAAGCTGGATTTTCATCAGTCACTACATTCTCTGATGAAACAGCAGTGGTTTTTATCATGTATCCAATGCACAATAATTAGGCAAAATGACTTACCCTCAATCTTTTCAGTATTTAGCTCTAAGGGTGCAAGGATTCATTCTTGGAAAGGGAAGATGGTCGTGTGATTTAGGGCACTGGATGAGCACTCAGATCTGAGTCCTATCCCTGGTTCTGCCATAGCCTTGCTGTGTGACCTTGCACAGTCATTTCTCCATGCCTCGGTCTCTCCTAAAATGGGATAACAATAGTTCTTTATTTCAGAGGAGATATGAGTACAAACCAGTTCAAGACTGTGCCGCAGAGATGCTACAGCAAGAGCAGCACAGAAAAGCTCAGACACAGAATAATACCTTGCTATTAAAATGCGGGGAAACACACGGCAATTAAATGGAATCATAAATACAAAACATAAGGTGATTTCTGAGGAATGTAACACTGACAGGCTTTTCTCTGATACCTGAAATTAAAGCATACTTAAGTGGGATTCTTATGGGTTTAAATGGTTTTTACTTGACTCTTTTTTCTCAGCTAGTACTAGAAGCTGTGTATTAGAAACAACAAGAAAAATACTTCATTGAAAACCTCCACATCGTTTGTGTTTTTAAGCAATCGCAATCTCCAGCCCAATAGAGGGTCAGATAAATATTCAGAGTAAGGTTTTCAAAGCCATGGAAGGGGCCTACAAACACGATTTCCTTCAATTTACAGTAAAATACAAGCATGCAAATCCGAGGTAGCTTTGAAACTTCATCTTTGGTTTTGGATACACTTTCAAATGAAATTGCAAATGGGTCCACTGGTCTTAATTCCCCTGTCAGATGTCTGGAATAGCTTCAATGCTACTATTTCAGAGTTACACTCTACGTGGAATTGGACTGAGTTTTAGCAAGGAGCCTCCAGTAATAAGTCTTTTTCCAAATGTAAAGGTGAATCTTTTTGTCTCCACAAACATGTGTCTAAATAACAGCATTTGTCTTTCATGTGAGGGGCAGTTATGGGCCTGGAGGCCTGGGAGACAGGATCTCAGGGGACATGCCTAGATAAAGCAATTGATTTGGAGATAAACAGATCAAAGGCTGTTCTGTCAGGCAGGAGAGAAGAGATATATGATGAGACAGATCCTAGGAAGGGAAAATCATTTTTGAGCAACAGAAACAGAGGGACGGGGAAGTCAGGCAGAGAATTGCTAGAAAGCAGACCACAAAAAGGCAACATGGACCCGAGGAGGACAGCCAAGAGAACCTCATAGCTGTAATGCTGAAGCCCATTGGAGAGAGGAGACCCATGAGATGCTGTTCCGAGTAAAAAGCCTAAGCTCAGAGACACAGAAGTGCTGGAGCTGCCTAGGAACCTCTAGGGCTGGAGAAGAGCAACTGTCTGCAGTCACCACGCACTGTCTAATAAAGCAGATGCCAAGCAGGACGAAGGACAGAAGAAAAGGAAAGCAAATTGGCACGTAATCCTTGATTTCACTCAACAAAAGCAACTGAAGGGCTCTGGAAAGATGAAGCACAGCGTTAGATGTAATGAATCAACTAGAGAATCAGTGACCATGCACCATAACACCAAGATTGTTTTCGGGCAGTCCTCTACACATACACTTTCTGACCAGAAAATACTTCAAAAAGAGGAAATAAGACCAACAACTTCTGAATCTCTGGGCAGAGGAAGTGACTGCAGAATGTGAAACAGAAATGTTTTATTCCCAAATCTCTCCCTAGTATGTGCAAGGACAAAAGGGACAAGGTGGTAAAACGACTGCATGGAAATGTGACTTACAACAACTACCATCTTCAGCTCCTTCATTAAGCCCCCTGCTAGTCCCCCATCCCAGAATCACAGAGCAGTCAATCAGGTATCTATCTGGAAGCTCCAATTGTTCACCCCCTTCCCTCTAACACTCCAAATGCAGCACTTTAGAAGTCCATATGGAGTCCACCTCCAATACACAGCAGAAGAAGATATGACACAGCATCCACAAATGCACAGAGAACTGTTTAATTTACAGCCACAATGGTGAAACAAACCATTTCAAAGCTTGGACATTCAAAGTTAAGTCTGACACCCATTCTTATATTCACTTATTGTGCTTAAGTATTAGAGAACACAGGATTACACTAACCGTACATAACAATCTGAGATCCCTGCAGGACCAAGTAGCGAAAAGGGATGAGCAAGAATGAGGGACCAGCCCCTCAAGTGGTGTAAGCTGGTACAGCTCCATTGCAGGCAATGGAGTGATGGTGATTTACACCAGCTGAGGATATGGCCCTTGAAATGTCCAACTTAACTTTGAATTAATGTCTCCTGTGTCACAATCTCTAACATTACTCTTCCTTCTGGTTGTATCTGCCACTTTGAAGAAGAAGGACTGACACCATAGCCTGTAATGTTTGAAAGGCTGGCAGGTTATATCCCAGCTGGGCTATAGTAAGTGATGCTCACATCATGACACTACTCCTCATACTTTAAAAACCATGGACTGGATCCTCATCTGATGTAAATTAGCTTAGGGGCGGCTGAAGTCAAAAATATTTGCCAATTTATACTAGCTGAGAACATAGCCCTGAGATTTTTGGTTTCTGCTGCACACTGTATAAACACTGTGCTTGAGAACAAAGACTCATGTGCATTTCGTTCCTGGTAACAAAATTAACTTGAGACTACAAGTCTCAAACAAATGACTACTAGAAAAGACTCCATTCAGTCTTCACTCTCTCCTGGTTTTCTGAATTTGGCATAACACATTTATTTGTTGGCACCAACAAAATGCATGCCTCTCAGCTGGCTTTTATTCCAAGACTTTACTGTGGGGCCAGACTCACTCGTGATGTACATCAGGAGAGCTCCATTATACTCAATGGAGTTACTCCAGGGAAGCTGGCCCGCAGATCTAAACGTAACCTTCTTATGCCAGTGTAACCACAGGACTCTCAAGAAGTTGTTTTGCAAATTATTCCACTGAAGTGACTTTTGACATCCTTTCATACCTGCACAGTGTCTGAGTGGGTCACATAATGCCTTTCATCTACATGATTTTAATGGATATGTGGGTTTTTTTCGTTAGATATCTTTTAGACAAAAAAGGAACGGAGCAACATTATTGGCATCCCACTGAAACATAAATATATAAATTACATTTTATACACTTCTTTTTTTAAACGCAGACACATACATTCATGTGCATAACATTGTGAACAGTACACTTAGTGGAAAACAAGCACAGACAATCTTAGTTAAATGTACTTCCAGTTTTGGTGCTCAACAAATACACTGGGAAAATGATCACAAAATAGAATGGTGACTAAATCTATCTATCTCTGCATTAGCATCTGAAGCCGATGACTTGTTAGCCAACGCTGCTTTGTTTGGTTGAAATTGGACATAGCTACGGGAAGAGGAGGGGAATGTTTGAACTATATTTAAAGAAAATGAAAGGTTAAAAATCTCTCTTTTGTTGTTTTAAGGTTCTGCAGTTCATTCATCTTTGAAGATATTTTTCATTAGTGGAAACAGTCTTCGAGACAAACTTTTTTATCGTTCCAAACTAAGAAAACTCTTTCATCTCTTTGTAGATGTTTCACAAATAAGAATCCAGTAGTTCATTTTACATACCCAATGTGATAGTCCAAATAAAACAAAGGGTACATAATCCAAACTACTGGGGTGGGGCAGTGATTTTGGCCAAGTGTGTAGCCATGTCATACCTGGCACAGACATACATTTCCAAAGCAGTACAGAAGGATTCAGCCATGTGGCTCCCACTGCAATCCATGGGGAACTGAACATTTAATCCTTTGGCACTTTGAAAACATAGGAGCTGGTGCCAGAGTATTTTATCTGCCCTGCTATAGTTAAAATAGATTTTGATGTTATAATTTGGGCTATTCTACTACAAAAATATGACCACAAAATGCTTTTTTTTTTCTTTTTTTCTTTTTTTTTTTTGGTTCAAGAAAACATAGCAGGCTTTCTCAGGTATATAAAACTGTTAATTTTTAGATAAAAATACAAACTTCACCTTTACAAAAACACATATTTCTGTTGAATACACATAAAGCATAACATTATTACCAAAAATAAAGAATTTTAGGTTTTGTTCAAATATTTGCAGCAAGGTAGTTCCCATGCCACCATGACATTATACAATGCAGATACAAGAATTTGTACATTTCACACAGCTCCAACATGTGAAATAAAAGTATCTGTATACTGATAAGAATGACAATTGCTAACACAATATCACTAGTAGGCAACTGGCATAAGTCTTAAAGGAAAAAAAAAAAGGATTTTTGCATGGATATCCTATGATTTGTTTACGCACATCTCTCTTTTTTTCTCTTTTTTCTTTCCTTTATATGTAATGCTTTAAATTACGGGGGAGGTTGGGGAACATAAACCAAGAAACGTCTAGAAAATTATGCATAGGTATACCATTTTTATTTTAATACATCTCATTAGTTTGCATCCCACTAGGAGAAATACCATAACGTTTTGTGTTCTGCTTATTGTTATACCAGTCTTTTATACGTGTTATTGGCAAATGTAGTCCAAGAGATAATAAAAAGCTAGGCAAAGAGTAAAAAGAAAACTTAATAATCACTTTATGGTGTAAAAAAAAAAAAGAAAAAAAAAAAGAAAAATCCACTTAAGGCTCCCCAGAAGGTTTTTTTCTGTATAGACTTTTAAAACACCACCAAGCAAGGATGTATTGTTCTATAGTGTTTGCGTGGCATTTGATCATTTCATACATTCCTGCTTTTTTTGTGCCTGAAGTCCACCAGTGTCCATCCATCTTCATCAAGAACGCAGGCACATTTCTTGACGTAAAGCACCGTTGACTGCTCTGACAGAAATCCACTATTCACTTAGATTTTTGTCATGTTTTTGAGTACTTTTGGTATCCTCCATTCATTCAACTGTCTCTTTTTCTTTTCTGTTTTTCTTTCTTTTTTTTTTGTTTTCTTTTTTGGACAGGGAAGCTTCCTATTGTTTCACAGAGTGCTACAATACTTGCTTTGATGTCACATTAAACAAATGTACATTGTCTCTTTGTTCTCATTAAGTGTTCTTTTGAGCCAGTTTTTTCACACAGGAGAACAAATAAAGTATACAGTCAATAAGCACCATACATAGTAGGTTCAGGAATGTAACAAACCATGTACATCCATGTCCCAGAGAGAAGTTTTTTTCCTAGCTTATTTTCACCTTACATCTGCAGGAGAGAAAAAAGATACAATAACTCTATGATTAGAATCAAAGGTCCTATCCTCTAAGTAGATGACTTTAAAAAAACTGTTCTGCATGAAGAGTCACTAACCTGGGACAAGAAGTTCTAAATGCTGTTTTGATTGAGTTTACATGCTCACTTTTAAAGTTGAATTTTAGTAAATCTTTGCTTCTATCATACTACTCCAAATAAATACCTGTTAATCTGAAACAGGATATCAAGTTTAGCATTCTTTAGAAATGATACGTCAGTATAAACGAAAACTCGCCATTGGGAGTTTATGTGCAAAAATAGATGCTTGAAATTAAATTCACCATCATCCAGGCGTTAGGCACATACACCGCAAAATCCAAATCATTCCCACTCCAAATACGAGAATAAATTGCAAGTGCTGCAGTTTATGTAATTTCAAGTCATTAAGAAATGGAAATTACATATCTAATTTGGAATGTGTATTGCCATAATCATACATTGCTATATGTTGGCCAAAGGATTTCAGTCAATTTTGCATTGAGAGGGTTTTAGCTTTTCACTACGCTGAAAACCTCATGAATTTTGATGATTGACTGTCATCATCGTACTGAGGCTGAACAGACCCAAGAAAAAAGATCTTCATTTTCTGGTGTAAGTAACACAGGGTTCTACAACACACAAAAAAAATGGCATTTCTAAGCATCTTCCTTGTCAGATAGGCAGATCATCAGACCGTTTGAGGTACATGTACAATCAATCCCAGTTCATGCCAAAACATGGGTTTGATGGTCATGCATAAAATAGCGTTTGCTGTATGTACACACAATCTTTTACAGCCAATGACTGGAAACACAACAATTTGTAACCTGGAAATTCATTCATGCATTATTGTGTGATGCTTTGACCTCAGAAATCAATAATAATGAAACAAAAGCAGAGGCAATGGAACTTGTGATTTCAGAAGCTGAAGAATTAGCACCCTCTAAAAAAAAGAACAAAAAAGCAAGAAAAGGAAGTAGCTGAAGAATGTAAGATGCTGATGGTGATGTGGAGCTTAAAGGGAAAATACCAGCAGGTAGAATTATCAAAGCCAATCATATCTAATCTCTTTGCAGCCTTGAGGTAGCAAGTGTCAAGATTCTGAACAGTGATTAATTTGAAGTGATGATATTTGATTAAGTTTTCCAGTACTTGTGCTATTAGGATGTTCAGCATATAGGTCCTACCTGAATATCAAATAGTTCCAGTAGGTTTTATGTTGGATTTAACTTTTTTCGTTTCCGTTTTTTACCTGATTCCCTAGGCCTTCCTGTTAACATAAGGGCAGGGCTGGTAAAAAGCCCTAAGGTAATGCATTTCGTTGAACACTGAAGTAAAACTCAAACCGTTTACATTTCAAAGAAATCTCATTATTCTTTGCATTAAACTTTATAACGCCTGATTTGACATTCCATTTACAAAGTAATTATACAAAAGTAAAGAAATAATAAACGAAGCTGGCATTGCATACGTCATTTCCAAGATCCATCTATAATTACTGTTACCATGCAGTATTCAACATTTGCTTTCAGCTCTGTAGTTAAGCTATTTTCAGCTCACCATCCACTTGCTGGTGCAAGTTTTGTTCCTATCAGTAATTAAATCCTAGAAATATATATATTCCTCCATGGCAATTCTACCCCATTTTTCACACACATCAGAAAGAAAAGTTTTCATTTTATAATCTTAACTGCTTAGTTTTTGGCAATTAAAGACATTTTGGAAAACTGAAACTGATCCAATGAGACTTTTTTCCAAATAGAAGGCACAGAAAAAATATCAAACTGTATACACATAAAAACCATTTAAAATATGGGGTTTGTCTACTCATAACTCAACCTAGTTTCAGCTAAAACACTCAGATTATAAATTGATATCCAATGAAATCACAGCAGAGGCCTAACTTTGCTCTTCTACAAATTCTACTTCTTCTCTGTACACAGCAACTGAAGTTAACATTCACTTAGATCAGATTTATATCTCCATGCTGAATGGAGACAGACAGAAAACCCTTCTTTACCTAGCCACCTTTAGGTTTCCTCCTGTATTGACCTGCTTTTCACTGACTAATTTTGAGCTGGGTCTACTGAACCCCTACATTCCCAGCAGAGGTGGCAAAACGAACTTTTGAGGCTGCCTTCAACCAAAATCAGGAGAAAGGGAGCTGCCCTTTCTACTGCAGTGGGCTTCCTGCATGTGTGTCAAATTCTGCGCTGATTACACCTTCGTAGAAGGATCTGAGTTTTAAGTGGTTTTATGAAAGTCAGATTGAAAGTAAATCTTTGTCCCCATAAATCTTTCCCCATGGTAACTTAAATGTTGTCTTGGCACAGCAACCTTAGGTTTAACTTGACAAGTGGCAATAAATTCTTTACTATGTTAGGAAGAAAACAACAGGAATGGGCACTATTGTTTCAAAACTCCTTACTCTTGAATATTGAATGTATTCCTAAGTCCTTTACATTCATTTCGTTAATATTTTCCCCAATGTACAGTAAATCTCAGCCTTAGCCCTGTCTCCACAATGCCTAAAGAAATAAGGCAACAGAGTTCACCAGTAACTGCAACATGACAAACTTTAACTTAGTTATGCAAGACCTGAATACCATTGGGCATTTACATATATTTAAAAGCTAACCTAATGAGAATTTATATGCTTTACACTTCAAATCCAACCTCTTTATACAGCACAAACTGTCCCTAATTATTCATCTTCAGCACACTGAGCAGCAGCTGGGAGCCCCTCTACTGTGTTCTCTGGAAGCAAAGTTTGCTTTAAATTCTTAACTAATATAAAAATAAGCACCATATGAAATCAGCATTAATGCAAATATAAAAGGAAAACATACCAGTTTCTTCTTCTCTATAATCTGAATTAGTATTTGATGATGTACAGGTGCATTCCATATGCTCTTCTAATCTCACCAGAACTTCTTTTAATTTTGGCTTTTTTCTAACATATTCCACTTTTGCCACCTATAAAATACGATGAGGTATGTACTGAGACACATTAACATAGTTATACTTCAGAACTGAAGACAGATAACTATATAACTCTATTTTTAGTGCAGGCAAACTCATATAACATGTTAGCATACTAATCATCTTTTATCTTAATTGTGCATCGTGTAACTATTTATTGCACAGACTATTTGTTTATTCAAGTTCAGCAGTTTGAAACAATTTTCTTTTCCCCCAAGAGATAAACCAATTTCCCAGTCATTTTAGTTTGAAGTTTGAAGCAAGTCAGTTTTAACATGTATCACAATAAACTTCTATACAGATTCAAATCAGTGGTTGCTCTTGTAGATCATCCCTTTTGGCATGATCTTCGGTACACATTGACCACTCAAGGTTTACAGTGAAGGCATTAGGTTAGTTTGTAAAGCATTTTACAATTTACAAATTGATGTCTCCAGAGGCCCTTGAAAATAAAGTGCTCATCTCTGCAGAACCAGGATCTGAATCAGCTCAGAAAGCAGCAGTCTCAGTCTTCTTACTCCCTGCAATGACCTGGGACTTGGTTACAAGAGTTCATATGCACTAGTTTTTAGGTTCAAGGGAGCTACCACTTGCAAACTGTATCCAACCTTCAGTTTTATTGTGGGTAGCTGGTCAGTATGCTATTTCTCTCCAGTCCACCCAATTGCTTCCCACTACACTGCTCCACTTTGGGCCAAAACACTGGATTCTTAAGAAAAAATGGCCTGGAGGGCAAGGGGAGGTTGAATGAAAGAGCATGCTGGAGAAGTTCTGGCTACATGCAGGTCTCTCATCTGAAAAGAACCAGAGCAAAAGAGAAGGACATTGGGATGGGGAGATATGGAACATCCTGACCAACTTGGTGCCAGAAGACAGGAGAGGAAGAACAGCACAGGGGACAGGAACACTGCTGTGCTGGGGTGCTGAAATGGTTTGTGAGATGCTGGGCACTGACTTTTGCTAAGTATAACAGGTATGATGTTCATGGCCATACAAGGGAATAGGGTGTAAGATGGGCAGAGTGTGAAACAGTATGTAAGGGGTTCAATGTTTAGTTTACAATTGTGTTAAACACTGCATGAATGCTGCTTGAAATGGAAATCACCAAAATGAAATCATGACTTCTCAGTTCTAAAAAGGGGATGCACTGTAGCTGTCCCAGCGAACAGGACAACTGCATAGTACAGGTACACATTATGAATAAGATAAGACAGCAGAAGAGAAGGACAAGAAAGGATGGTTGTCTCTACAACAGCTACACGACAAAGCCATAAAATCTGATCCAACTGAAAGCTCCAGTTACTAACAAATAAAGTATCCACAATTACACTAGACTCTCCTGGTAATGGTGTTTCTGGTGGGGATTTCATGCTCCAAATCAGTCTTCACACTATGAAAATTATTCCCTGGCCCTCCCAAAACTGGAATAACAGAGTCACAAAATGAGAGCGGTGGCTGGAAAAAATATCACATTCCCAGTTCCCAGAACACTTCTGGCTCTGTGAATACAAACTACCAAGGGCCGCTGAATGACAGTAACAGAAGTTAGAGCAAAAAGCCTGGCCTTATTAAAGTCAATGGGAGATCTGCCATAGCTTTCACAGAGCAAGGAGCTCAGATCCACGTTTTAGTCACCACCTCTTGTGTCAATAGGATCTGGAGACGATTTTCATTTACCCAGCAAACAAAAGTTGCAGAGACAGACGCAATAACTGAAGTGTCCACAGTAAAAAGTATCTTCCAAAACTGTCAGATCTCCATATTAACAGATTAAAAGCTGGTCACAACATACTAGAATGCTTTTGCTGAAAGCCTAGCTATGGGTTTGAGCAGCATGTTTCAAAATCTCCGATCAGAACTCAATTCCATCAAGCCTTTGAACGTAAAGATTTGAAAACATATTTTACAACTGAGTCATCTGGCATCAAAGGATGACTAATCCTTAAAATTTACAAAAACAAACAGTAATTAAGACACCTCCATCATCAGAGACAAAGAAAGAGACCCAGCAGTCATGAAACAGCTTTCAGATCCGCTGCACTTATTACAGCTGTTAGAATAAACCAGTCTTATTGAAAATTATATGCAACAAAAATAAACTGTAATCAAGCTTTCTAAAGCCTGTCCTGGTTTTGCTTCGTTTTCCAAACTGTGGCAATCTGGTGTTAAACAACAGTTAAAAAAAACCCAACATATATACTTTGAAGAATATGATCATAATGTATTTAGGTACCAATTTAAAAACTGGGGTTTAGTGTAATATAGCTAAAAATTATGCATACTTTCCACTGCCCTACTTCATGCTACACAAGTTAAAGAAATGTCATTTTGCAAGATGCTGCAAATACTCAAACTGAAGCAGCACAAACCAGATAAATTGCTGTGCTTGGGTCATCTATTAACACCTGCTGCCACACAGGATGATAATCTGAAGTGATGAAGGTTGCAGGTCAGATTTTCAGTGGGTATAAACAGGAGTATCTATACCAGCAACACAGGATTTGGCCATATGCTAGCATCTTTTTTCTTCATTGTATATTTTATCCTGGTGTTTATTTCGTTCAGTTGCTCTCATGTGCATGGTCCATGGTCTGTGATGGTCAGTTCTCAGCAGACCAAGATCAGCTTCTTTCATTTGTCTCTAATGCAACAGAACTAAAAATCCTCAAATCCTCCCAACCCACAAAATACCACTGTATGAAAACTCTCAAAGAGAAAGACAATGAAATAACCAACTACTTCAGTTAAATGGTGTATAATCAGTGGCATCATACTTGCACTGCTGTAGACCTAAGTATTATTCTGTGGTATAGTGTGGTGGCTAAGTGAAAGTGAGAATAAAATCCAATAGCCTAAATGGGAAGCATTATGGGAACACCTCTTCTAGATCTTCTCCAGGAGAGATGAAATCAGGGAGTGACAGCAGGAAACAACACAAGACTGTAGGAAAAATGACCAAAACACCTCTAGCACAAAGCCAAAATTTATTATGGGCAGGAACTTGCAAGAGGAGTCTCAGCACAGAAGATTCCTCATAACGGCAAAACTCGTGGCTGAGAGCTTAATACAGAATAGGAAATCAAATCAAAAAGCAACTGAATAAAGGTACTTTTTGGAAGCCTCTATTTCTTCTGTATTAAAATAAAACCCACGCTGACACAATGGAGGGAAAAAACCTTTCACCTTGCAACTGTGATCTTTACAGCCCTCAGATCTGTGAGTAAGACATAAGCCAGCAGGGCTTAAAGACAGCAGAAGGACTAAGCAGGGATAAGGGATCCTGTGAGAGCTGGCAAGCCACCGGAGCCATGGCTGCAGGCAGAAGACACAGGACTGGTGCCGGGCCTTCCAGGACACTCCTCACCAGCTGTGCTTGCCTTCCAAGCAGGGGAGGCCAGCCGCCTCCTAGCCTGGCAGCCACCCATCCTAATATACCCATTACAAACATTTACAGGGCACTCCTTTGGCAAAATCCCTACCTTAGGAAAGCCTCATGCACAGATTCTTAGGGTGGGGTAGGGAGATTTTCCCCTGCAGGGAAGCAAGGACCAGGGTTGCTCTTTCCCATCAGTAGTTCACGCAGCCCAGCAACAAGTCATGGCTCTGACTGCAACCAGGGGAGGAAGAAACCCCATCACAGCTCCCCAATACCAGGAGCCACCTCATGGCTGATGTGGCAGTGCCTCAGCAAGGGCTCAGCCTGGGGAAGGGTCAGGGGCTCATCACTGCACCCCATAGTGGGGGAATGACTGATGTGGGGTCTCTATATTCTCTCCTTGACCGGGAGCAGATAGACTCACAATGACAGGGTACCTTGCACACTCTTAGGGCACCTCTCTACTTTTCTGTCTTTTCAGGGTTTCCCTTGTTTCTCCCATTCTTAAACTGACCTCTGATACCTGTCAGCAGGTCTCACCTGCAGGTCCCACCAACTGGCAGTAATGTCCTGTTAAGTGCTGTTTATCCTAATGGTAGAACCAGTCACTGAAGAAAAACCTCCTTACATACAGCCATTTTACCTACAGTTTGTTCTGCAAGGCCTTTTTAACCTCTTCAGAGGCTGGGCAGCTCTGCTGAACAACTCATCTCTAATTTCAGCGTTGTTTTCCATCTCTCCTTGGAACCTCTCTGAACAACTCCCAGGTGACAGCTGAGGAGCTGCTCCTGCATTCTCTCCTTTACAGCTCCTTCTCTCCGAGTCTTTCCCTCATATTGATTTACTGCAAGAATACCCTAAGTTAAATACCCCCAAAGAAGCTCAACACTGACTATACAGAAATGGCTAAAGCTGGTATGGCTGTGGCTTAAAGCCAAGCAAAAGGCAAAGCTGAGGTAGATGGAGTGACTTAGTTCTTGTTTCTTAGCTTGGAAATGAGGATTGCTGCAAACAACCACAATATTCAGCTTGGCTATTCAGAATCAGCAGTAAAGGCAGGAATTGCTCTATAATATTAACTGGTTTTTGCTGCTGTGACCAGAAACATCAAGAGCATCATGCTCAACATTACGAGAAACCTCTTGGGAAGACTCGGTTCAGACCCCCCCTCCCCCCCCAGTAAATTATGGTCTGGCATTTGGTAAACACTTGATCTCGCTGTGCATAAGAAACAGAAGCTGCAGAAGTTACTGAAATGCTTTTGCAGACAGGGGAAGAAGTATCTGTGTAACAGACAGCAACACCCCTAATTCACCAGTCCTTGTCACCACTACTCTATCAGAAGAGAAATGCAGTACTTTCCTTCCTATCAAAGAGCAACTCCCAACCAGCCTTTTCATTTCCTTCTGATTTCTGCAGTGTGGTACAGGTACAGCTTGATGAACAGAGATGGCTTTAGGACCAGGAGCCTGTGCTCTCATGGGCTCATTCTGTTACTGGGCAGAGCAAACCTACCTTTTACCAACCCACCCCATGAAAGGGAAACCTTAAAGGACTCATTCCAGGGATGCTGTTCCACCAACACCCCTGGCTTAGAGCCACCCTACAGATCCAATTCCACAAGCCCATTAACAGTACTACTTCACTGACTAAAGCTACCTGAAGGCAAAGTAAGGACAACCTTGAACCCTACAGACATTGAATCATGTCACAGGAAGAGAATGCCCCAATACAGGCACTTCTGCTACTCCTCCCACACTGCCAGAGCCATCTCTTAACCTTGACTACAGTGGCCCTCAGCAAGACAAAGAAAACACCCTCTGCTTTCGCCAGTTGGGTGATGCAAACCCACTTGCTGACCTTTCTGGATGAACATTTTTCTAGTGTGAATGGGCCAGCTATGATCTCACTACCTTGTCAATGAAGGGGAAGTGGGGAAAGCCTTTTCAATGTTCAATCAAAAGAGGGCTTTTATGCAGTCTGACATCAGGGGAAAACACAAGACAGCTTTCCAACTGCACTGCAGGCATGGCTGAGAAGGCTCTCCAAAACCGCTCCCCCCCTACCTTTCCAGTGACCCTCACTCTGGGCTAGCTACTTAATGGCATGAGCAGACATTCAGCTCTGAACACAGGATTGGCAAAAGGCTCATAAACCCATCAATTATATCAAAGCTACAAGACGATCTGACTCTGGAGGGCATAAATATGGATTCTGTTCAGAGATTTCTGGTGTGACAGTGGGGTCAGCCTACAACCTTTACAATGAACATCCTGTTCCTGCTTGACCTCTTGTCCTTTTTTTTCCCTTCTATTTAATGACTGTTAGGAGCAGTCTTGGAGCTTGGAAAAAACAAAAAGAGTCCTCCGAAGCTGGCTGACGTATATTGATATTGCTGGTGGCAATATATTTACACAGCCACAAAAAGCAGCTGCTCAGCTGCGCCTGCTCTGAGCTTGCACCCTACTAAAATGAATGCACATCTAAAAGCACTAAAACTATATCAGAGGATGGGATGAGAAACTAAGATTACCTTATTGTGGCCCTGTGCTAGGAAACAGCCCCAGCAATGACATCGTGCAAAGCTCCTGCAGCTGGGGTGTCTGCACCTTCTAGGGAACCCTCAGTGTCCCCAACAGCAGGGGATTTCAACAGCCAAACCTCTCAGCCTATAATCTTTCCCATCACTCCAGGGGTAGGAAACAAGCACACAGCTGCAGTGTCACACAGAGGTACCAACAGCAAGTTCACAGTACAGGGCTCAACTCTGCTGGGCATCTCCAGCTGCTTTGTATGTAGTGGTTGCTACACAAAATTATCTGGAAGCTGTACCAAACTCAGAAGCAACAGCACTGTATATTATAACCCAAAGCATTTTGCTGTTTAGCTCTTCTTCTGAATGGCTTACTATTGTGGTGCTTCAGCTTCCCAAGTTTGTTCTCAACTATTGCACAACTATTCATCCCAATTTTTAGCTGTTTCTGCAAAGCATATCCCACAAAGGGCAGCAGGTGTAAAAGGCTGAGGGAATCTGTTCAATGTTTCTCCAGCTTATTTAGGTGTGAAAACATTTTTCAGATGTTCAGAAACAGAAATGAGAAAAAACACCCTGCTCAGATGTGTGCCTGCATGTATGAAAAACAGTGAAACAGCTTAGATGCCTTTTCTGCTTAGGATGTACAGTAACAGCACCTTTCCCAATAAGAAACCCATTGCAATCACAATGCTCTGTGTTGTTGGGCAATTCTATGATCAAGAATGTGGGTTTTTTTTAATTCTGCTCTTAAAATACGCAGGGCAACAAGAACTCAAGACTCTTAACAATATAAATGCTTAGTGCAAGTCTAATCTCCTACATGCAGATGTAGATCAACATTACTTGTTTAAATACTGATAAAAATTAGAACACGTTGAAGCCGAATGAACATAAGAAATATTTCACGTAGTATTTACTGGAAAATTGCAACAGGGATTTTGTCTAATGAATAAATACAGCATGAAGCCGTTCAGTCTTCTATCCCTGGGGTAAGATAATTTGAAACACATTTTTTCAGATCAAAAGTGTTATGTTGTCAAATATAAAAGCCCAATTTAGGCTGCATAATATTTAATTAAGAAAACAGCATTCCATACTGTGATTTATTTATTTTTTTAAGTCCAATGCCCCTTGAGTCATTTTATCTTCTTAACTTTTAAGATTTGTACTGTGCAAGATCATGGGAAAGACACAATCAGCTTTATTTTCATTACAGGAGAAGCAAAATCTAAAGGGAATCGTGTGAAAATCAAATCCAAACCCAAGATATTCCAGTGACCATATAACTTGAAAAGCCATCTGTGCACTCAAAATGGAGCGGAGCATTGGATCTGATCCTGCAGCTATGAGGGTGGATAGTACAGATCCAGGTCATACAGAACAGCCACAAGGATACCTGGAGGCTTTAGACTTAAAGAGGACCCTCCTGGGGCTCTGCAGCCACGATTTGCTCACCTTGACACTTCTGTGATGTATCCGTGAGGGCTGGCATTTCACACTGCTGGTGTTGCAGCAACCAGTGCAACGTTTCACTTCCACGCAGGGTGGCCATATCAGGAAGTTGGCAGAGGTGGGATCAATCTGACTCCGAGGTATCTCATATATAACCGTCCGTGTTTTGCAGACAGCTGGGATAGCTTCCTCTGCGAACACAAGAAATTCACACTTCCAGGTGAGCATCTGCTTGCACCTCAGAGCACCCAGATACTTTACAAGTGGCACCGTTAGCTGGTGGGTTGAGATGGTGTTCTCAGTTCCCATTGCTTGCTGACAAATCCGTGCTGAGTACTAGCTGGCTACCACTAAACTGTGCGTGCTATCCTAGGGAGAAGCTTGACTCACTCCCAAAATCCCAGCCCTAAAATGAGGGTTTACAATGGCCTGGGTCCCAACATAGCTCAGAGTGCATACCATTAGATAAGACAATCCTGGCTCTTTAGAAGTGACAGCAAGCCAGGGGCTTGTCCCAATCAGATGATCCTTTAATACAGCCTCATAGCAACTGCGTAACAGCAGCTGTTATTTTATGACATTGGGGCCATCACTGCACACATATACCACATACAAACATGCAATACCTGGCAAATACCATCACGGAAATTGTGTTGAGAGTATTTACACCACACACAAATTGGCTGAGCTGGGAAACAACCCACAGAACCTTGGAACTTTCAAGTCTTAGGTTTCCATTTCCGAGACCTTAACATCCCCACCTTAGGGAGTCTGGTCCACCATGGCAGGGGGGTTAGAACTAGATAATCTTAAGGTCCTTTCCAACCCTAACTATTCTATTATTCTATGCCATTTTTTCTGAATTAAGTTATCAAAGCTTTGTACATGGTGGGCTTTATTTGATTTGTTATTTCTTGAGGCAAATAAGCAAGAGAAGCATGACCGAAAACCCAGCAGCCATACCAGTATTCTGCTGGGCTCAGGTATAGTAACCTCATAGGCAACAGTTGCTATAAGGATCATAAAGAGTAGCTCTGTACTGCTACATGATGCTGCAGCAAAAAATACAAATCGCATCTCTCAGCCCAGGGACTGCCTAAGAAATCAAGCTGGTAATTCCAAGCAATCCAGAAAATAATAGGTATTGCAGGGACAATTTGTTTGATGGTACATCCTCTGAAGACAGATTGGATTCTTTTCCTTGCCTTACAGTGGAAGCAGTGATAGCATTGGGTTAGATGTGTCAAGGAACTGGAATACTGCCTGCACTTCTTCAGTTACTGCTGAAGTACTAGAAGTTCAGGCCTGGCCTGTTCCTGTAATATGAAAAATTAGGCTTAGTTTTGAAAGAGATCCATTTCAGTCAGCTAAACAGAATGAAAATTCTTGTTCTCAATGCCATGAACTCAAGAAAATTAACGTATCCAATACTGCAAAATAGCTGGCAACTCCTCCGAGTTATTGAGCATATCCAGTTCCCACTGACTTTTATGGGGAGGCATTCAACACCTTGCAGAGCAGGGTGCCAAGTGTAGCAGACTGTTTCAGAACCGCTGTTCTCTAGAGGCATTCAATGTGACGAGCACGCTTGCCAATTCACACTGCAAATCCATGCTGACAGCATGCTGTGCTATCTCCTGCGTACCACCATAGCTTCAAGTACAAATACACTGACTCTAAATTACCTATAATAGATAAGATCATGTTTTCCATAGTCAAATGGAATGGTAAAACACTCAGAATTAATCAGATGAACAAGCACTGCATACAAATGCTATTCTAGCCATCTCTTTATATTTGAGCTTTGTTGGACCACCATCATTACTATTTAATAGGAACAAAATCCTTTGTAAGCATGCCTGGTGCCCTATGTAGTGATGGAAATCAGTGCCCCAGCATTTCCATCAATGGCTTTTAATTTTTTGGATAAACTGTTTTTTTTCTTGTGAATAAAGAGTCAAGCTGTTTCCTTTTGTGGAGCTTCTGTACAGAAAACTCTACCAACTGTTGATGTTTTTTAAAGCACACTGCTCTGGTTGTTCTCCACACTATGAATTATACATCGAATATCACAGCATTTTCTAACCAAGGTCTAGCTTTCTAACATGCTGCAACAAGAAAGTGAATGTAAAGAATTTGTGCTTGTCTGTCTCCTATGGACATCCTCCAGAAGACAGCTTCTCAGGCAGGGGCTCGTTGTGTGCAAAAAGAAAGGCAGAAATAAATGGCCTTTTTCCTTTGTGCATGACACATTTTTTCCAGTGAAGTGTCCTGCCTGGCTGACCAAAAGCACCCCCTCTGGTTTTACTCTCTAAGTACAAATAGTTTGTTTCTTACCAATGCTTCTTTTTCTGCGAATGGGCACAGGACGATTCTCTTGCACATGTTTAGCAGAATGAACACTGTAAGATCTCAAGTTTGTTTCTGAAACATCATCATATCCTAGAACAGGAAACAAAACATTAAACCTCAGCTATGCTATTCGCATCAGCATTGCTACAGTGCTGTTCCATACATATAAATCTGTGCTTTCATATGCACAAGACCAAATCCTGCTGTGATCAGTTTAATATAACTCCTTTCAATGCAATTGAAAGGGCATAAAGCAGGGGAGACACATACATCAAACGTCATGTATAAGCATACACAACTTAATTCTAACATCCATTTTACTGCAAGTCCCCAGAAACAGTGTGCACACTGCAAAACAAAACCATATCTGAAGTAAAACAATTGCATTTTTATGTGGAAGACATAAAACAGCTTTTTCTTTCTGGAAAGGTAGAAATAAAAAAAGAATAATACTTCATGTGAGATGTTTCTTAGAAGATTTTTGACATTTTGGTTTGAGGCTATGGTAGAAAACGTGGTATTACCCACCCAACTGCAACAATGCTGCCTCTGTCAATTTGCTCTTGCTTGCTTTTCAGGACAGTACTAGGACAGAATCAAAAGCAAAAAGTAACTAGCATGGGTTTCCTTTTAGCCTCTCTGTTGCAGAACAAATCCCCTGTGAAGTATCCTAACCTTTGGAGGGGCATCTGAAGCTACTGCAAACTCTGGGACTGCATCCAGGCTTGTCTTATTCCCTAAATAAGCCTACCACATGGGTTAAAGGGCCATGAGAAAAAGCAAAGATGGAAAACTTGGCATTGCATTTATCATGAAAAACCAACAAAATAGCTGCTCCAACTATTTGGTTTTGTTAAGTGAAGCAGTCCAGGTCGTGTCCCATACAGTGGGGTTCTGAAAACAAGCAGCACAATCTGCAAACAGGGGATCAGGCAGATGTAAGCAAACCAAGGACTACATACAGATTCCAGTACACCAAAACCAAGACTTTTAGCACTCTGCTTCTTGGAGTGCCCTCTGTAACGTCACTGGAGAGTTTCAAGGTTTCGCTGCTGGCTCCAAAGAAAACTGTGATGTGTACCAAAAAATGTAAACGACTATTACACAATACTCACTCTCTCTACAACACCCTACATTCCTGTCTTCTGCACTGTTGGCTTCCTGCTTCCAGTTCATTTTGAGTTGACTCTGGAGCTTGTTTTATTCTTAGCTTTATTAGTAATACACATCATAAGGGTCTGCTTCACAAACACAACAACTCTTGTCTCCTCCCTCCAACAAGTCCTGTCCTAAAGAGTATGCAGTCCGTGAAATCACCTGCAGAGCTTGATAAGACATAATGATAGTGCTTTCTTCAGCACCTGAGAAAGAGCTCTGTGCCTCAAGGGTTATCTTCACTTCTTGGAAAATACTATCACAGGTAACTAAGAGAAGATGAAATAGGAGGTTCAAGGAGTAATGCCAGGATCACCCACTGGTCCTATTTTCCTTATCAGCTGAACAGATTCCTGTCTGAAATAAGCCAGCATGAAATCCAAAATCTCACTTTACCCAAGTAAGCCGGCTCCTACTTCCTACATAGAGTGCTTGTTTCCCATTGGTTTCAATGGGAAGTTTCAGCACTAAACTGGTTAGCTGATAGTGGGCCTTATTTGCAGTCCCACTCCCGTAATGTAACACAGTGATGGCTAATGCATTTTATTTCTGCTTTTACTGTACCACATACTCCAGAAGACTCATCAGTGGGGTAAATAAAACAGCTTGCCTGAAACCCCACAGGAAGTTTATGACTGAGCTGGAGAGTGGAGCCAGGTCTCCTGTACCCCATTCCAATGGCACCAGGCCATCCACCTGTCTCCAAATGGTGTCATCCAAAATGAGGATCCGTTCTGATGTTCCTCCATCCCTCTTCTGCTTCCTAGCACTCAGCCACCCAATATCTTTGTACTGACCTGCTGTTTGGCAGCTTCAAGTTGTCACAATCTCTCCCTCAATTTGAGGCAATGAAGTGATACTCAAAAGAAAGCAGCATGACTTCTGCTCAGCATAAGATCTAAGCTAGGCTCAGAGCAAGAAGCATCTCTGTCCGCATATAAACAGTGTTTAAAAAAGATTAAACACAAAACTAATGCCTCTAATCCGAACTGCTTGGTGGGCTCAGACATCTTGCTGAAAAGAGAAACTGTTGATGATGCCAACTGTACGGCAGGCCTGAGCCACAGGTCCTAATCCCACATTCAACATGCTGGCACAGCTCCCTCCTAACATGACTGAATTCTTGCTGCCTTGTTTAAAGAAACTAGTAAGACTAAAGGAATAGGATGATCAGCTAACCAATATGTTAAGCCATGTGCTTATATATAACTGCTCAACTCCGCTGCAATTAGCCATATTCTATCATCATGTTTATAAAGCAAAATGACATGTCGAGGAGCATGTGTTGCTTATAAGATGATTTCTAAGGTGAGGAAGGCCTCTGGCTCATACTGTATCTCACTGTCTCACTACATATCTTAGACATGTATATCATTTCAAAAGTTCATGTCTCGCTGCGGGGGTTAAAGAAAGAGACCTACACAGCTAGCACAGCAGACTGCAAAATGAGTTCCAGTCAAACCTCAATGCATTATGCATCACAAATTGTATTCTTTCTATTGACACAGCATTGATGTGTTTGTGCTTCAGTTGCTTTTTTTCTTTAATAAACAGAATTACAGAGCACATGGCTGGAGCCAGAGGATGCTACAGTGCTAAAGGGGTTCCCTTGACCCCCACAGGCATTTGGAAGGAATTCCATTTCCCAGCGAAGCCAATGGAAAAATCACTACACTTCAAGCAATCTTTAAATCAACAGGAGTCTTGCCTGAGCAGGACTGAAAAATCAGAAAGTCAGCTTTGAAACCCACACTTGACTCTGGATGTGTGGCCAGAAGGCTTTCTTTTATTTCATTAAAACAACGATGATAAATAGCACTCCCTAGTTTGACTTTAAAGAAGCCTGATGCCTGATTTGCACCAGTTTTTCCCCTTAATGTACTGATCTAGGAGCATGCAGGATAAGGGTATGCTCTTAGCAAAGGAAATGGGAGTTTATGGGTGCTTAGCGCCTCACAAAATGAGGCTCAAAGCTGAAAGCTTAGAAACGGGTGGTTCCTAGTTTAGAAATTGAACACTGCTTGTCACTAAGTGAAGATGGAGGATGCTGCACGGAGCCAGATTAACGCAGCTCTCAACGTTTTAATATTAAAAAAAATGTTTTCATGGCAGCTGATCAAGAAATTTCTCTGTAATCTTTTCTGTACTGACAACATCTCAATGATGGGTATAAAACCTCTTGCAATTAGCCTTGGTCAATCCACTAGTGTAGCTGAAATTGTTCTTTTTTGTCAGACTGGCATTTTTCCATGGGGTCACGGAGGATAAATCACAGAGTTCCTGTGACATTCTGCCAATATGTGATTACTCTTCTCACTAAATAAGCATGTGGAAAGCATCCTAAGACTACTGCTATTTTCTATTTATCAATTTATCCTTTCACATTGCCATCTCCTTCCCAAGCAATTTTATGTGAGGTACAATTCCCAATGCATGCAGTCAACACAAACCCTCCTAGACATTGCTTTAATGTGCATCCAGAAAGTAGAGGTCCATGACTTCCAGTACCAACAGCAGCAGTTTAGGGAATTATTATCCATCTTTTTTAGTCTTTTTTTTTTATTTTTCCCAGGAATTCAATGTAAGGTACCATAAACTGAACTGGTCTGTCTTACGAATCGGTCCTAGAGCCAGAAAGCCCAAGGCAACGTCAATCTGTTTGTTTGATCTTCCTTCTGGCTGATGCAAAATATGCCCTTCTGACATCCAACTGCAGAGATAGATGTCATTAAGTTTTCAACTTTGATCTATTAAAGGAAATATAAGTAGCAGCCTGCAAGATCCTGTTTTGTTTAGGGCTTTTTTCCATTTACCTAGATGTGATCAACCAGCTGTAAAGGAGGAGGAGTATTCCCTCTATCTGTCTCAGGAAAAACACATGGCAGATGCCCGCCTCTCATGATGTTTAAGAGGTGCAAGGAACACAACCACATTGCACTGTAACATCCTTAATTCCAGTGCCATGCCACAAGCCACAGTCTGCAGCAGATTTTCCAATAGACTGAGCTCTGCAGCAATCTCACACTTCTCCCTGAAAGTATACTGTTAATTTAGAACATTTCTCCACTTAACAAAAGCTGCTCTGCTAGTTCTTAATCACAGGCCGTTAAATTCACATGGCCTAAGGCGACCCTGTGGTTGATGCCCTTAAACCATGCGAAGAAGCACACTCAGCCCTGCCTTTCCCCACGCAGGGAGATGACTGGGGGAAAAATCTGTTCCCAGCGGGAGGCAAACATAATAGGTGATGAAATGAACCCTACCTCCCACAGGACAGATGGGAGAGGTGAAGCGCGAGGAGAAAAACCACGCTGCTAAGCCAAAGCACTTCACAGGCGGAACATGGGAAATGCCCTCGTTTCAGTGATTTAGGCTGTTAGTAGTAAAACTGTACTCTGCACGCTACAGCTGCCTACTTCCTGGGATCCTGCACGCTTTCTGTTTTAAATAGGGTCAGACTCTGCTCTCCGTCACGCCAATGAAACTCCGCTGCCAACTATGGATCCCAATCGTAGCAAATTAATACAAGACCCTGTTTTCTGATATAAGCATTTTCCTATTGCCCTTCCAGGGGTTTCTCTTTGCATCGGACATGCAGCACCGGGCTCTGACAAACTGGCCTGGATTTTCTTTTTTGAATACAATGATAAGCTCCATGTTGGGTACTGTTTTTCTTTAAGTAATATGCCAGATGGTCTGGGGGTGTGGTTTCTAATTTTATGAAGGGGGTTATCAGTCATCTCTGTGCTACAATATAGAGACCAAATCTGTCAGAATAGAAGAAAAACCTGCCCACTCTGACTTGCAAAACTTACTTTTCCAATTAAAAATATATGCTTTGCATTGCAGGAGAGAAAATTACTGTTCTTCCTTCATTTTTCACAGATTCTGCCTTGTTACTCAGGAATATCAGACATTTTTTGCATGCATGCCTGATCCTGCAAACTCTTACCCTACGAGATCATTCTTAATTCTCAAGTCCACCCACTGAGTTTAAACAGGGCTACTCACATGCAGAAGGATTGGCAATACCATGCACTAAAATGAGTGAGAAAATAATCACTGGAGTGTTTGTATTCTGAGCCTCAGATTAAATCAGTAGATGCTATAAAACAGAAATGTATCTACTGGACAAGCCCTCACTGAACCAGCCCTTCCCTAAATGCAATTATAGCCCTAAGGAAATATGTTTCAGAAATACCACCTTACCAGTGACAACTAGAAAACATTTGATTTGTTAATCCAAGCTAATACTAAATATAGTAAACAGGCCTAATCCAGTTTCCTGAAGAAAACATGGTGATTTCAATGTTTGATAGTCACTCTGATAAACCCTTAATAAGAATTACTGATGACACTAAAGACTGAAGGACTGTACCCAGAAAACCTATTGTAGGGAGTAAAGACCAGTTACTCCCCATGAAGATCCAGTCCTGCCTATGTAGCCCAGCATAAGGCTTAGCACACGTGCAGAAAGAGCACTCACATACACAAGAAGAGGATGAAAGGCTGAGTATTTTGGGTTTATTTTTTAATCTTGAGTTCATGTCTTAAGGCATTACTGTTTCATGTTGAAATAGTAAAATATTTATGTGTCTTGTTTCTCTCATGGTTTCTAACCTGACAAGCTGCACGAAAACAGCAAAATGAAACAGTAAACTTGTGGCTGACCTCTTCAATTTTTGGTCGTGCATCCTCTGGTTAATATTTGCCACGAGGTAAATAATTATTTTCTGGAATAAATTTCTCTGCTGCATCCACTAATTTATTCAGCTTCACTTGTCTGCTTGACTCCCTTGCAACGGAGCCATGTGAACTTTTGCTCTCTTTCTAAGTGGTATTTAAAAATGAAGCGTGTGTTTGTTACACTGGGGTATTTGAAAAAATAATGTCTTCTGGTAGCTACAGGGTACTGCCTCACATGCAGAAGCAGCATGCAGTACTTTAAAACACTCAGATCCAGCCCTTCTGCAACGGCAGCCAAGCCTTCCACTGAGTTCACTGGGAAGAGATTTCAGCAGTAGTGCACTTGTCTGGTCCAAAACAGTCTTCAGTGGGGAAATACGTATTGCATACCCCCTCCCTGTTGTGAAAGCTGTTTTAATTGCAGTGATAAGTAATAATGATGAAGCACTGCTCTCCAAAAATATGAAACTGATGCCAACAAATCTGGTAATTAGTAATTAGCCTCTATGGTAAACTGTTGTGTAAGAGAAATATTCCCATTTTCAGTGTAATGGGAAACCGTTTGCTCCCTAAGCACGTGAAAATTGAAAGCTCTGTCTGTAAAGCACGTTCCTAGTGCATTCCTGCTCATTAATACAGCACTACACAAAAAGCAGTGAGTTAAACTCTAGAAGGATCCTGCAACACTGAATGAAGGTGACTGAACCTGGCACAGACTTTACAAATATACACAGCATATGGTTTAAAAGGAGATGGCCCAGTACCAGAGTAGCAAGAACTCATTCATTTTTCTCCATGTTTGCTCTTCAGAAAGATGCAGGTTTCCCTTGGGCACATCAAAGGTGCCGGGTTTATTCTCCCTCAACTAGGGGAAGAAATCACCATGAACAAAGTGCAGCAAGTGAAACCAAATGATAAGAAACCCTGTACTACAGTGCTTCTAGATCTGATTTACTGCTGCAACGATCTGCTTGAGCTGCACGTTCTCACTACACCCATTTGCATGCCTAATGATGCAGAAAATAACCCTGCGCTATTTTCTCTTTTTTTTGGGGGGGAAAAAAAAGTGTATTTTTAAGAGTAAGCTTCATATGCAGGTTCCTGTTTAAAATCACCGCGGATGGTTTATTTTCCTTTTAATAAAGCCCAGTGCTTGAAGAGACATTACTTCATTCATAAATATTGTTTCAAATATTTTAAATACCTCTAGGACAGTAGTTTAAAGATAACAGAGCAATGCAAGACCAACAACAAACCTTATGGAAATTCCTCTCCGCTGAGAGACGGAGAGGTCTGAAAACACAGAGGGTCACCAGGTCCCTCTCCACCCTGAGCCCCCCGAAGTTTTTAATTCCCGATCGGCCCCTTTGGCCGCCGCCTCCCTTTGAAATGAAGCTCCCCTGCCCAGGGCAGCCTGGCTCTCGAGGCTGGGTCCCGCACGCCTCTCGTCTCGGAGGGGATGCAGCCTGACGGAGCGGGGAGAGGCGTGCGGGGTGCTACGCCGCGGCCGCCCGCGGTGCCTCCCCCCCGGGGCGGCGGCGGCCGACGGCGCGGAAGGAAGGAGGACGGGACTAATTTACCTACGGAGTCAATCTCCAGGAGGCGCTGCAAGTCGCGGATGCTGTGGATCTCGCTGTGCGCCAGCCGCTCGATCAGCTCCTGCGGGATCTCGGCCTCCTTCAAAGACACACACACACCGCGGGTCACTGCGCAGCACCCCTGCAGCACCAGGGACCTGGCGCTTGGGGGCTGGGGGGGGCTTTACGGAGGGTGCAAGGTGTTTGCTGGACGTGTTGGATGAAACGGGGGTCAATTCCACACACACACGCTTCCCCCGGCTCCGCCGGGCGCTGGAGCGCTCCCACCCGCTGAACTGCGCCACGGCTCACGGGGCGGCAGCCGGGCTCGGGGGAGCCTGTACCTGTTAGAGCTGCGCCTGCGAGCCGCGCTCCACGGCTGGAAACCCGCCCCGGGCAGCCGCCGACTAAGTTCACCCCAACGGGCGTCAAGTCGGTGCTGCCCGGACCCGGGGAGAGCAGGAGGAGGAGAAGGGGGGACCGTGTCCCACGGGGCCGCCGCCATCCCACCAGCGCCCACACCGCGGCTCCCAGTGCCAGCACACCCTGTCCCGGGAAAAGTTACGGTGTCCGTGCACCGCGCCCGCCCCGACCGGGGCCACCTGTAGCCACCCCATGAGCGGCTCCTCTCCCCGAGCGGCCACAGGCAGGCCCTCGGCCCTCACCCGCCCTGCGCCCAGTGCTCTTCAGACACTCGGGAGGGGCGTCTGGGTGGGGGAAATGAAACCAACTTCTGCCCGCGGCACTGACGGTGCCCACGGCCGGGTGCGTGCAGCGCCGTGCGCCGCGGGGCGGCCGCTGCCCGGCGGCTCCAAGCACCCCTCTGCCCGCAAACCTCCGCAGCCCGACAGCGCCCTTGGGGCGTGAATATATATGTATATATATAATACAGAGTATGTATATAATATGCATACATTTCAAGGGCAGCCAGAAGCCCCGGAGCGGAATGCACGGTCATTATTCCTCTCCGCCGCTGACCCCCCCACCATGAAATGGCAACTCGGTCTCTGCCTCGGCCGCGCCGGGGCTGTGGCTGGGTCGGGGCGGGCGCTCCCGGAGGGGCCCGGGGATGCCGCGGAGCCCAGGTGGGCAGCACAACCCCCCCCGCCCTCCGCCGAGCCCGGCCGCGGTGTGCCCCAGGGACCGAGCTCGCAGGAAGCCGCTCTCACCTACCTCGGAGAAGGTAAAGGACAGGTAGCCAAAACCTATCAGCAAAACGCAAGCCCAGGTCCTCATCGCGGTCTAGTGCACTTTAGACACGGAGGGAAGGCAACGCTGATGGAGAGGAGCTGCAGGCCGGCTCCTGCCGCGCAGAGATTCAGTACCATCCCTCAGGGGAAAGGCGGCGGGGCGGCTCGGGGGTGCTCCGCATCCAGGGCGGGTCGGGGCTGCCTCGGGGCGGCGGTGCTTGAATCGCGGCGCGGCCGCTGTTTGTATGTTCCCCTCGCTACGGGAGCGCGGCCGCTCTCCTTCCCGCCGCTCTCGCTCGCTCCTCTTGGCTCTTAGGACTAGACCAGCCGGTACTTCTGCATATTTGCTTAGATCAGACCAAAGTGAAACCCAAGGAGTCGATCCGGAGCGCAGCCGAAACGCCCATCACCTGTCTGGGGCGGCTGGCCCCCCTCTCGGCGGGCGGCGCCGGGGCCCGCCTCCCCCCCGCCGCCGCGGCCTCCCGCTCCGACACCGGGACGAGGACCGGGGGCCGGAGCTGGCTGCCGGCTTCCCCCCACCCCGCTGCGCTCAACCTCCACCCGCTCCCCTCTCTCAAAGAGCGGGGGGGAGGGGGGTAAAAAAAAACCTTTATTGATGGGGATCGCAATGTTCGTGCTGCGGGAACGGTCCCGCGGCCCCCCCGGCTGCGGCGAGCTTAAAAATAATAATTAATTACGAATAATAGCAGTGATAAATAGGAGCAATATTGCGAGATCTCGCGGGCTGCCTTGGTGCAGTTCCTTCTCCACTTTGCACGGGAGAAAAAGGAGGAGGAGGAAAGGGGGTAAAATAAGATATAGATATATATATATATACGCAAGAAGGTTTAAATCCCAAGGGGATCGGAGACGAACTGCAACTCCAGGCGGAGGGAGAACTCGGGCTCGCTCCGGAGCGGTGGCCGGTCTGGAGCGTGGCTCCGGCGCGGAGCAGCATATACCGCTCCCCGCCATGCGCCTCCCCCGTCCCTCCCCCCGGTTTTCCTGGCACCAGCCCCACAAACAACAAGTAGTGGGGGCTGCCGCCCGCTGCACGGCTGCTGGCGGGGCACAGGGGCTCTGCCCACATGTCAGAAAGGGGGGGGAGAGAAGAGGAGCCGGGAATGGGGAATAGCGGGGGGGGCCGGGGCAGCCGCCCCCCGTCCCTCTGCGGCACGGCACGGCGCGGGGGAAGGGCCGGGCGCTCTGCGCAGCAGCCTCCGGGTAACCAACCTCCCGGGATCCACCTTGTGCCCCTGCCTTTATGTAAGGCGGAGGAGATGGCCATGGCCACGGAGGGGTTGGGTGGGTTGGGGAGGTTTTAATTGTTATTATTTATTTCCCCACCACCACCACACTTTTGCCGAAGGGGAGGGGCAGAGCGGCAGTGGGTTGTGTTGGGATTTCTCTTTTAACGTAGCTTCTTCGCTGCTGTGGCAGCGCAGCCTTCATCGCAAAGAGCACACACACACACATACACACATACACACACCTCCTTAAGAAATAGAAAAGCACCCCACAGAAATAAATGGAAGGCGGTTTGGGGGGGGGGGGGTAGCGGGCTCCCTCCGCCCTGCGGCACCCGGCTGCGGCATGCGCGGGAGCGGGGCTCCCCACCGCGGCCGCGGAGATGCTGCGCCCCGAGCCCCCCCTTCCCAGTGCCGGCCAGCGGAGCACCGGAGCCGGGCGGGAGCAGCAGCTCGCTTCCCTCTTGCCTCCTCCCTCCCCGGAGAGCTAATGTCCCCTGTCCCCCCGCGCAGACCGGGACAAGGTGCCCGCTGCACCCTGACATCGCCCTGAACTTATTGTGATTTAAATAACAGCCCTTTCTCATCTAAACAAAGCATCTTAATAGCAGATGCAAAGAATTCAGCTCATCTGAAAATCCAATAGCATTTAAGTGGATTAACTGCAATAACACAACTGAGGAGTGATACTATCCTTCATGGAAGACAATAGACTGTAAATGCACAGCCAGGGAGACTTATCCTTTCATCTCTGAATTTCCTTCAGCATTTCAAAAGCGAATGCTTTCTAGAAGCCCTGAAGGGGTTTGCACGCTACTGGCTTGGACATGCTTCTAGGAAACAACCTGTGCTTTAATGGGCACTTTGCAATTGCATAGAAGTTCCCACCAAAACAGAAGTGGCCTTTCAAGTACATTTCATTCTCTCTCATGATGTCATGTAGACTTACAGGGTGGTCTCCAGGACCACAAGAGGGGAAAAAAAAAGGTGGGGGTTGAAAAGAGAGAAAAGGAAAAGCGATGTAAAAGATTTGGAAGCACTTTAAAAGGAGAATGCTGCTGCTTTTTTTTAAGACACCAAGTGCTGAGCCAGTGTGGAGCCTTTCTCCAGTGCCTCCTGATATACAATAATGGTCCGAGTGCCACCCTGCAGCAGCCCCAGCTGCAGGCTGCACAGGCAAGCAGGAGGCAGGGCAGGGCAAGTCACCCTGATATTTGCCATCACTTTCTTCCATGGGGTTAGCATCGAAGGTGTAATAAGGGATGCCTTCAGTTAGCAAAAAAAAAGATCTCATCTGCACTTATCATTTGCTGGGGTTAAAGAAACAATTCTTATGGTCTCTGTTGTCATAGTAATAACAAAAAAATAATTACCAAACAGTGAAATAGATTCTGACAGTACCAGCACATGGAGCATCTACTCCTCTCCTCCCTTTGCTGCCTAACGTGTCCCAGAGCAGAAGGGCTGGTATGTGTAGCTTGTTCAAGCGGTATTCCACTGTGAAAGCCGACAGAGAGATAACTCCTACTTTATCTATTGGTTAAAAAAAGAAAAAAACTCTGCAGTTTTGGTTTTTCTTACATTTCCCTCATTTTCTGAGAGCCAAACTGCATCAGCATCTTTTTTACATCTGTCATTGTGGAGCTCAGATAAGCATCTTTCCTCTGGGTCAAGTTACACTTGGAGTAGCCTTTAACATGAGGCTGTTTATATGGATCATTGCAAATATTTGATAATAATGTAAAATATGTAAGGTCCCAGGAGAAACCAAAGACCAGGAAGCATAAAATTCACACACATTCTGCAAACAACTTTATACTTGGGTCGTCTCTCTGCTTACAAAACACATTTTCTCCTTGTCTGTTGTTTGATCTAAAGAAGCATTTGTGCCATGTGAGTCCTTACAGGCATGAAAAGATACATCAGTGTGAAAAACATCACGCAAAGTGCATCTTTACTTCAGCATGGCAACTTCCTACAGTCCACAAGCCTATTAAATGTATGGGAGTCAAATATGAAATAGCATCTTTTATGTAATACCTATAAGCCACACATGTGTAAGGAATGACAGGATGGTATTTATACATGTAAAAGAAAATCAGTACAAAGAACAGAGAACTAGAAGATTAGAGTCTGCACTTAATTTATCTGAGAGAAGTGAGCAAGATATTGCTTCTCTCATTTAAAGCACGTACTGTTAGAGGTCCCTCAAATGTCTAGAATTATACCATGCCAGAGTGTTGAGAGGGAGGATTCCCAGGGTTTGCACAGCACTTGGCATGGGGGAAGGGATGCAGAAGCTCCTTGACACAAAATGAAACTACTTCAGTGACACCAGCGATTTCTGCAGGCGGTGACGCATGAGGCCAGGGTGCCCCAGATCAGGCTTCCAGCACTGGCAACAGAGCTCATTTAAATCTCTGCTGGCTCAGTTGTTAGAAACAGGTCAAGCCGTGTAGCAGGACCAGGTTGAGTTTCACATTTGGAGAGGGATTTTTTACAAGGCTATGTAGGAATAGATCAAGGGGTAAGGGTTTTACACTGAAAGAAGGTAGATTTAGATTAGGTATTAGGCGAAAGTTCTTCCCTGTGAGGGTGGTGAGACACTGGCACAGATTACTCAGAGAAGCTGTGGCTGCCCCATCCCTGGCAGTGTCCAAGGCCAGGTTGGACACAGGGGCTTGGAGCAACCTGGTCTAGTGGAAGGTGTCCCTGCCCATGGCAGGGGGTTGGAACTGGATGAGCTTTAAGGTCCCTTCCAACCCTAATCATCATATGATTCTATGAATCAGAGAAGCATGCCAGGACTGTGGTGCATGAGAACAACCCAGCCATGGGAAGAGCACTGGGAGAAGCATGGTCCAGGGATGGGCAGCAAGGCAGTGTTGTAGTGCTTGGGAAGGAGCTGGCACCACCAAGGGCACAGGGCTGGTTTCAGATGGTACCTGCACCCATGCGACTACTTCGGAGGTCAGGCTGAAATGCTGACTCTTGCTTGGCCCTACTGACAAGCCTTAAAGTTGCAAGAGGAATTATTTTATTGCAATCACATTCCTGCTGGGGGAGTCTTGGGAAATCCATCTAAGTGTTTGTCAGGCTTCTTTTTAATGGGGGTTTTGCCTCATTGATGAATATGTTAAAATGAACAAAACAGAATTTGTGTAAGGGTTTCTCGGAGAAGGGTGGCCTGCTTTTATTGTAGTGGCCATTTGGACCTGGCTAGATTGGTTCCAGGTGTTCAGCGTGATGCATCCTGACACAGCAGCTGAAAAAGGACCTGGCTCCAGAAAGGGACCACAAGAAATACTGTTAGTGATTTGGACCCATACTGTTCAGCATCAGTGCCACACAATGTAATATGAAGGATAAAGGTTCAGAACATAAAACCCAAAAAGCTAGACAGAAAGCTCATCACTTTGGGTTGTTTCTCTCTGGTTTTGAACATTTCTTTGGCCTATAGATCCAGAAGGCCATGGTGGGGGAAGGTCATTCTCCCCCTCTGCAGCTCAACTGTTGCCTGCCTACAGAAACTAGCAGAGAGCTGCCAGAGCCACAGGTGAAGTACAGGCAATGGATTGCAAGTGCAGGAAGAACTGATGGCAGCAGGCAAAGTGACCCCTTTCCTAAAACCTCACCCATAAAGAGCAATGAGGAAAGCTGCAAGAAGGGCAAGTAAGACAGTTATTCCAGCTGGTACATCTACAAACGCTGTTTCCTCCTTTTCCTACTCTTCCTTTTGGATCCTTGCACTGGCTCCATCCTTCTGGCTGAGCTTGTTGTCTTTGAAACTTTTGTTGGTGTAGCTTTCCAGCTGCTTTCAGAGTTGATCATTTTCTTACATAGTCATAAGATGCAAATCTGCTGTGAAGTTTCAGCTAAGTGGAGTGATCAGAAGGGGCTCAGAAAAGCCTTAAGATGTCCCTGGCCCTGAACACAAAGGACAGCCAGGACCCATGTCACCTTTTTTGACACTTAAAGACACAGTATTTCTGGAGATGTTTTGCCCTCCTATGAAGGGGATAGAGTCCCACTTGAGCTGATCCTCCCCCAAAACTGCCCCTTTGACTTCAGTGGGGGTTAGACCCAGCTCTCCCTGGAGAAATGGTTCAGTTTAATAGAGTTAGTAGCAGTCATGTTAATGTGCTGTTCTCTTCCTGCAGCCCAGCTACTTGTCACCCAGGAGGTTAAGCAGCACAGCCGAAAGCAAGGGGCTGTTTGACCTTCCCTGCAGCAGGAGCCACTGCTGAGTGACACACAGTTCACCTTCAGGGCTGGAGTATGAACTGGCAGCCCTGCCAGCCTGGGTAGCAAGATACCATGTTTAGGCATTAAATGAGGGCACTTGCATACCAGCACAGGCCGCTATTTTAGTGGGTATATGAAGTTGCTCCCTGCTCTCCACCCCTATGGGACAACAGAGCTGGTGCGAGTGCAGGATATCCTCTGCCTGGTGGATAAAGCTATTACAAATGGACTGTGTTCTGTCAGTAATACTTAGTTCATCCAGATGAATAACTGTAAAAGTACCAGCCCAGCTTCAGATACACTGATACAGGTTGTAAATGCAAGCAGTGCGCTCAGGGCTCAGCCCCCGGGGTCCAGTGCAGGGTGTGCTCATGTCTCTTCAGCAGTGTGGGTGTAAAGCTCTTCTCCTCTGACTCAAATCAAAGCCAGTCACAGCAATTCTGTGGAGACCATCCAGGATATAGCTCAGCCGTGCTAAGTACCATAAAATTGTGATATTATTCTTCATTGTTCGTAGCTTGGAAGCCTGTAGAGGCCTAGCTTGGAGCAGTCCATTTTATTAAGCTCCATCCAAACACAGTGAGATAGTTGTTCTTCAGAAGAATTCATATTCTCAAAGTGCAAGCCACCCCGTTTGTGTTCTTGTATCCATGCAACCTCGTTGCTCCTACAACATTACACATTTGTCCTGTGAGATTCCCTCCCTTACAATAAAAACTCACGAGAATGATACACGCATATTCAGCTCTGCACTCACCAGAGGCTGCAGGATCCAGCAGTACCTAAAGGACACAGGAGATGTGAAGGCTGCTGTAGTGGAATTGCAAATATATATTGAAGTGCAGATGTTTGTAATGGCTATGAAGTTTCCTAATTGAATTTCTGATCTTTTTCATCACAGAAATCCAGTTAATATAGGCAAAGGAGAAGAGCAAAGAGAAGGACTGGTCTGCCTTTTTCTCCTTGCTTTTGTTTTATATTAACTCCAGTGTAGAGTGGTACATACTTTCTTTCTGTACATTTTTCTTTCCATTTGCTTACATCTAGGAATTCAGCAGCCTGATCTGCACATGGTCCTAGTGTTGCGCATCATTCAAAGGACAATGCATGAAGTCCCTAGATCAGTATAGTATCTATCCATAGGGCTTCATTGGAGCTCACGCTATTGAAGTCACAGAATCATAGAATCACAGAATGGTTTGAGATAGAATGCACCTTAAAACTCATCCATTTCCAACCCCCTGTCACGGGCAGGAACACCTCCCACTAGACCAGGTTGCTCCAAGCACCTGTGTCCAACCTGGCCTTGAACGCTGTCAGGGATGGGGCAGCTACAGCTTCTCTGGGCAATCTGTGTCAGGGTCTGACCACCCTGATAGTGAAGAATTTCTTCCTAATGTCTAATCTAAACCTATCCTCTACCAGTTTAAAAACATTCCCCAAAGTTAAGTTAAAGTCCCCCAAAGCTAATCCTCTCTGAATGCTTCCATCCTTTCAAGGCGTGCTGTTACATAGATGCACTGATGGTGGTGGCCAGACCAGAGCAGGCAATCCACGTTGTGGTGTCTGTCCCCTACCAGAAGTTCCCAGGGAATTCAGTGCTTTCCAGCTTCTTATTCTCAATACATTTGACTTATGCCTTTTCTTACTAAAAGCTGATAGAGATCCTCTATGACCACAAGGCACACCAGTAATCAGAAATGCAGAGAGAACATAATGAAGCTACCCAGTGAACCTGCCATATGACTGCGGCCAAGTTGAAGATGAGAAGCTGGGAGCAACCATTTCCAAAGCTCTCTTCTCTTGGCCACCCACCACCTACAGGCAATTTTTGCATTGTTCTATTATGTTCAAGGTCCAACAGACCTCCCAAACGCACACAATGGTCACATAATCTGTCTGCATCACATACAGATATCTTAGCTTGGTCTTTCACCTGCTTGCCACCATTGCATGCTCACTGGAGGCATGTTTTTGCCCGTGATATGCAGCTGGGCTGGAAATGGCACACATCCCTGCATTTACATCAGAAGTGAATTTCTTGGATCTCATAAAAGGTGCAGTGCAGAACCATCTTCTCTATCCTATTGAATGTAGCATTTTTTTTTGCCTTTAAGCAGTGATTTGTGGTGCTGTACCCATCAGTCTGGATACAGAACTCCTTCTTTCTTGGAAATCAGTGTGAAATACAACATTAAACCAGAGCACAGGCAATGGCCCTTTAAGCATTGTCTGTTTAACTGTAGCACGATCTCTCCTGCACTCGAGTGCTTTCCATAAACAGCAAGTCATCCTGGAAGGGGAGGCAGAGGATGATAAATAATCCTGTTATTCATGCGGCTGCGTTCTTTCATGAAACTGGGAAAAGGCAAAATAAAGTGGCGACTGCAAGACTGAGAATGAAATGCAAGGCAGTGGGTTGTGTTGCTGCAGTTATTTTGGGCTAGAAGAAAATCTGAGGTGAGCAGAAAAGGTTTAAAATGCCAAGAAGAAAGTCAAAAGGGCATAAAAGAGCAGCTTTCTCTTCATCCCTGCTTTGTGTCTCTGGTAACTTCTAGGGCTGGCTGCAGCTCTGGCTGCCCACTGCCTGCTCCTGTGTTGTAGCTCCCTGCACTGGAGGCTTCCTCCTGTGCGTATACCTTGTGGAGAGGTGGGAAGTGGGAGATGCCAGAGCTCCAGTAAGGACAGCTGGGCAAGGAGAGAGGCAAAAGCAGGCAAACCCTGGGAAAGAAATTCCACAGAGCAATGGGGAAGCAGAGAAGAAACCTGTTTGCTGAGCATCCTAGCAAATGAGCTCTAATTAGTCTCCCTGGAACATCTACGGTGTTCTCTCCATCAGGCTTTGTCCCTGTGCCAGAGGTGCCTCCCCAGCTTGTGGCAGAGGAATCGGTGCCCACATTGCAGCCACTCCAGCTCTCCATCTGCCCTCTCCATGCATCCCCCCAGGCCTGGAGCTGGGACAGCTGAGGCCCAGGCATCCATCCCATTCGGAATACTCTGCTTATGGGCAGCCTCCTGCAGAGAGCCCAGACAGACAGCTGTGGGTGACAGCTTAACCCACTGCAGCTGTCTGCTCTCTGCATGCGAGTCAAAGCCCTCCATCCCTGGGATGCTGCTGGAAGCAGCCAGGGCCTGGTACCAGCCCAGTCTTCAGTTTGTAAGAGAATCTTATGCTGGGAGAATGCATCAGCTCCTCTAAGACTTCAGTAAGGACACACATCCATTTCAGTGGTGTGGCATCAGGGATTAGGATAAGGCAGCTACTTTATTATAATCTTCCAAAAGTGCCTTTTCCCCATGTAACTTCATACAATTCCTTCAGGCTTATGAAAGCTTAAGCCATTGTAAACACGGTAGCCTTGGAGCCTAGGGTATTGTAGAGAGAAAATTCCTCTCCCTGTCCTAGATATTTCAGATGAAAAAAAAAACAACAAAAGGAAAGAACAAGAAGAACATTTAAGAAGTAAGCTTCTCTGCTGGTGTAAATGGGACCAGCTCCATCTAACTTCAGTCCAATGTCTCTGTTACACCGTTGTTGCATGACGCTCCCGTTAGGGCAAATGGGAATTACACATGTTGGGATGAGAAAGCAATAGATACCTTAGTAAATACAGCACAATCACATGAACCACATGTATCTTTCCTGAGACATGGTGCCAAACTAGCAGGTGGTTTTTACATCAGGCATTATATTAACACACTCCTGCATACGTCTGGCTGCATCTGCTGCCTTAATGATCCTTCGGTGCATAATGGCTGGGTTAGTTTGTGAAGTTAAATACTGTGGGCAACAGCCCAGCCACAGTGCATACAAACATTAAGCTGCTTCTGTTTGTATCACAGGGTTTATTGCTGCTGTTCCTTTGCTATGACTTTTTCCTTGATTCTTCTTCTCACTGCATTTTCCCCTTGTTCCTGCCCATCCTTTTCCCAGTTTGTGGTTTCCAGATCACCTCCATCTCTTTATTTTCTCCATCTTTTGCCATAGCTTTCCTGTCTCATTTCAGTTTTGTGGATACCAGAGAGGGTGAGAGCTGCAGCCAGCCAGCCCCAACTGCCCCGGAACAATGGGATGTTCCTCCAGCCGGTGCATGTCTGGAGTCTGGGGGTTGCTGACTGGGGATGCGACAACGCTGGATGTGTTTAGTGGCTGCTGTGAAAGTGAGAAAGGCCAGATCAGGGACTGAGTGCCTGCTCCACTTCCACTCTGAATGCAGACAACAAATGTAACTGGTGGATCTATGTCCAAGTCCAAAGCCATTGGGGAAAATACGTATCCTTAGCAACAACCAGTGTAAAACCCTGCTGCTTTCACAGAAGTCAGTGGTAAAAGTCTTTGAGGATTAGTGTTCTATTGTAATTACCAATGACTTTAAAAATACTCTGTGGCAAGGCATGAAAGCCTTTTGGAAGCAAGGAAAGGCTGAATCTGATGCCAGCTCTCATAGACTTCTACCAAAATAACCCACCTATTTTGTAGGGCTGATACCGAAGTTGGGTAGGAATTCCCAGGGGCATTAGAGGTGTGCATGTTCAGCTGCCACTGAAATGGGAATTGGGGCCATTACTTAATGAGAGGGATTTGAAAAATGCTCTTCTGTTCTCCCTTTGTTTAGAATTAAGATGCCAAATCTGGGCTAGCATGGTGTCCGTTTCCATTGCTCATGCTTTTAGTCTTGTAGTTGTTGTCATGGTCTTTCATGGAGGTCTCACCTTTGGTCCCAGGCTCTCTTGGCCTAAGATTTAGTTTTATGCAGTGCTTCCACGGCGTGTGCACATACACAAAGCACAACAGCTGTTGGATCTCTTATTCATGGCTTAATCACTTCCCTCCGGAGGTGTGCAGTGTGATGTGTGGTCTTACTCAGCTCTGGCTTTCTGAGGGATGGAGAGGCAGGGTCAAACACAGCCCAGATTCAACCAGCACTTACAAGCATGACTAAGCCAGAGCATGGAGCCTTCTCTTGACATCATTAGGATGGACCTGCTTCTTTTCCTGGCATTAAACAAGCACTTAGCCTTTTGGAGTCTGCCGTACCACACCCTTCCCATTTCATGCTCATCTCAGAATCACATTGCTCGCTGCCCACTGGGTTTCCACACATCTCTGCTGATTTTCCCCAGGCCATCTATCTGATCTCATAACCACATCTTCCTTGGTGGTTCACCATGTGCCCCTGGTCCCACCCTCTGCAGGGGTTTGCTGTATCACTTTCCCATCTATCTGGAATTTCCCCCTGAAGGCCCTGAGCCACCTACTCCCATAATGTCATCAGGAACCTTTTGTTGGGAGGGACTTTCTGCACTGTGGCTTGTGTTTCTTTGCTTTGTGGTTGTGTAATCCAAATTGGCTGTCGATTTCATTTGAAATGCCATTCCATCAGAGCAGGGCCTCAGCATTTGCAGCACTTGAGAAAGACAAAATAGCTATAGGGAGCCAGATGGCTCCAGAGACTGGGAATCAGGGATGGAGTCTGTAACTTCTACATCACTGCTTCAAAATGCAGCTCTTGATCCCCCAGTGAACTCCGTGGTCTCAGGCCAGTTTCTAGTGTATGTATGAACATGGCAAAAAAGCTTCCCCCACAAAGCACCACCTGCTTTGGCTGGGAGGTCAGCAGAGGTATGTGGTGGTACCCCCACACCAGAGTGCAATGTCACCCTATGCACAAGGGGACGTGGTCACCACAGCTCTAGCAGTCAGTACTCATGCATGGGCTGTAGCAAGGAGTATACTAATCTAGTGCTGCCCACCTGGCTGCCTTCCGCAGGAAAGACATTTCCTTCTCTCCCACATTACCTTCCGAGCCATTTTTAGAATAGCATCATTGCTAAGCCTCATGGAGACCATAGCCCTGCAGTCCCAGAAGTCTGGCTTTGATCCCACGTGTACCTAATGAAAGACTCTTCAGAGGTGTGGAACACTTTGCCAAAGTCTCAGTAAAAAGAGTAAGAAGTCTGTGTCTGGAGTGTCCCTAGGATAAAAACAATGTGAGAACAAAATCTGGTCATGTGTATAGGAGCCAAAAGCCATACTAAAGCTACAATTTCTTGTGGCTTAGTCTTCCTTCCTGATGATGGTTGTTTTCTAACCTAGCTGGGAATGGATTAGGAAGAAGCAGGTGCCAGAGAAGACATGACTATGAAATGGCACTAAGGTCATCATGGAGCAGGAGAAAAGCAATCCAGCCTCCAGGTTTCATTTGCTAAAGCTGTAATAACCTGATAGGGCATCAGACCCTTTACTGGTGAAGTCTTCAACTGTATGTGAAGGCAATGGAGCAAATGAGTGTTTTTCCTTGCGAAGCTTCTTGGCCTGGATGTTGTCCCTCCTCAGCCCGTGCTCGCTCAGCTGTTCTCTCCCAGGTTCCCCTTGCCCCTGCTGGAAACCTGCCCAGAAACTCCCTTCCCAACATAAGGGCCAGGACCAAACCAGCCAAGTGAGGCTGGTATTTAGGTCTCTGCCCTGCCTTGCCTCCCTGTGCAGCTCCATCTCATGCCTTCATCCTTGTTTTGCCTGCATACGCTCCCTTGGTGCCTCAGAGCTCTTGGCTGTTGGCTGCACTCATCCAGCCAGCGCCGCTGCTCCACATGCCCCCTGGCAGCCGGTGCCATGCTGCATGTCTGCAGCCCCATGCTGGATCTGGGGATCTGCTTCGTACCATCAGCAACTGTTTGGTTTATATCTGCGTATCAGGCTATGACCCTGAACTGCCTTCTCCCTTTAAATTCCTTCCACTTGGCTCTGCCCACACTGTCCACAAAGCCTCGCAAAGAAATGCAGCTTGGAAAGAAAAAGAAAGAGATCTCAGAAGAAGAAAAAACCCTTTCACAACAAAATGTCCTTCCCTCTCCCAGCAGCTTTGCTTGGGTGCGGTTTTCCCAACACTCCCCCACAATCGGGATGCAGAGTCTGTTTGGCACTGCTCTCCCTGGCACTGCAGGCAACAGGGTCACCCCATGGCTGGGCACAGAGCACCCACAAACTGTCCCTATCCATAGGGCTCATCCAAATGAGATGCTGCTGCCAAAATATGCTTTTATCACCCCAAGACCTGTGTCACCCTTCTGGCATCTGCTGTTATGCAGGGCTGCATCTTGTGCTGCACTCATGAGGGTAGGGTGGCCCAAGAGTCATCTTCTCTGCAGTGAAGAGCTCATGTAAGCCCCTTGCATCTCGTTCACTCCCTTGTACATATATATATGTATAGGACTGTCCCCATAAAGCAGCAGCTCCACACATGTGCTGGTGGGTGGATAGCTTTGCATTTGCCCTCATGATTTCATGCCAAAAACATTTGCAAGTTCAGCTCATCGCTTGAGTTCCCTCTCTCTCATTCTCCCTTTCACAGCTACTCACTGAAGTCTAACAAAGGCATCTACGTTCATCCCCCAGCAGGCCAGATGTTGCCATGCTTGGGTTTCTCCTTGCATCCCCACAGTTCCATCACTTCCTTGTCATGCCCCAGGATCTTAAAGACTTTCAGTAAGATCAAAATGAATTATGTGATACACATTGCTGTTATCAAGACTTTTGCCTCTATTTTCAACAGCTATTTTGGGATGATTAATGATTTACAGTGAGGCTTGGCACAGCAATAGTTAATGGGATGAAGCTGATTTGACGCAGGAGCCTTCTGGACAGAAGCAGTTTTATAAAGTCTTATAAGTGCTATTTTTTTTCTTTAGGAAAGGAGTGGATTTTTATTTTTTTAAGTGTTGTGAGAACAGGAATGTTTCTTTTTTAGCCAATTCCACATACTTTTTGTTATAGGAGAAGATGTGGTCTGAGGGTTTTAGCAGAGGCTAAAACAGGGGAGAACTGGATCTATTTTGGTGGTGTATCAAGTGAATAGGAAATAATCGAAACACTGCATTAAAAAACAAGCTTAGCAGCAGCTCCAAGCAAACCCTGTTCTGCAGACAGCCTTCCCCTTACCTGCACAGCACCCAACAGACCGTGCTGCTGGGTGCAGACATGCAGATTTGATCCATTTCCACCCTTTGGCCAAAATACATTCCTTCAATCATGCCCTCCCGGGAGCTGAGGTTTCGCATGTAATTGTTTTTCTGGTGGTAAAACGCAGCGTGTTGGCTCCCAGAGGCTGTTACAAGGCTGTTTTCAGGAGTGTGTGCTGGATGGTGGACAGACGGGTCTTGCCTCAGGCTCTGCTGGGATGCTCTCACACATGTTGGTTAATGGTTAATGGTGGCAGCAGCCTTCTGCCTTGTAGGGACTATTTGTCCTTTCCCACCTGCTGCTTATGATGAAACCAAGCTCCAATTCATCCAGTCCCACCCCAGAAAGCTGTTTCCATCACACCCTGGTCAGTTGAATGGTGATGGTGTTTCTTCAGGACCCCAGGTGACAGACACATACCCACCATGGTGTCCTATCACTTCAGCCACACACCCGGCTCTGGCAACAGTCTTGCCTATAGTGATGGGTGGGATGTGAAATGGATTGAAAACCAGACGCCAGATTTTTTTTGGGTTAATCTACTAATGCCAAAGGATTGTATTTGGCAGCAACAGGAGTTCTCATCGGCTTATATTTCTGCTTTTCTTCCCTTTAAACATCTAATTTTGTACATCACTGTGTGGAATCCAAATAGAGATAATCCTCCCCCAGTTGCCAGCCTAGTCGTGCCCTATGGAAATCTGTGTGCTGCCTGTGGGAGCTGGAGGGATGTGGGTGCTGTGCTTGTCCAGACACTATCTGAAGGGGTTTCAGAGGGTAATGGACAGCTTAAGGTCACAGAAAGGGCTGCTGAAGATGTGCAGAGATTTTAATGAGCACTCTTGAAAACAGTGACCTTTCATATTTACATCTCTGCACTCTGGTGCAGGGCACAGTTGGTAGCTATTGGAAAAGGAAACATTTTGATGGCTGCAGAGGAGAAACTCACAATTTTCCCTGAAAAACTTTCACACCAAATCAATAGTTTTCTGACAGCCTATGCAGCCAGAATGACCTTTTGTACTGCAGAACAATCTGCAATGAACATTTTTCCTATCAGGGTTTTCTTCTAACATTATGAATCCTGATGGGGGATTAGCTAACACAGCTCATTATCAGTATATATAGCACCACAGAGGAAGACCTGAAGCTATGCGAGATCTTGAAAACAACCATCCAATGCCAATGAGCAATTTGAGATGCTGCTAGAACCAAAAGCAAGAACTGGGGGCTAAAACCAGTGCTGATGTTACACCCTGCTATGGGTGAAGTTGCCCCAGGGCTGACTTTGCCTCGAGAGAGTCAAGTCGGGGAGTGAATTAATTTCTAAGAAGCTTGAAGTGAATGAATTATGGGAATTAATTGGTAGGGTCAGCAATGAAATCATGAGTCCTTGGCAGAGGAAACAGGATGCATTTCTAAAGGGCTAAGAATGGCCCCTTTGCTGCATTTATGATCGATTTATGGGGCTAAGGTGATGAGAGGGAGGTCAGATAATAACCTTTCAAATCGCCAAGGCAGACCAAATATGCTTTGCCATCGGCCGGGTGCTTTTCAATGCATGTGTGTCATGTTTGGAAAACAAGGCCCCATCTGTCCCCGCTGAAACAGCAGCAACAAAATAACACTGCTTGTGAGGGAAATGCCAAAACAGAGAAAGATAATTGAAACATTCAGGCTGGCAGCAAATGGGGATAAAGGCGATAAATCTTGAAAGCACGCTGCCTTATCTCGGGCAGGAGCTGCTGGCACTACTCTTTGGCCAGTGTTTCTCCAGCCTGGGGAGGCTTTCTTTGGTGCCCCGTTATCTGGAGTATTTGCCTTCAGCCAAGGCCACCAGCTTGGGATAGAAAAGGGATGCTGCCTTGGAAAAGATACCTCCCTCCTGCTGCAGATGTTTTCTCTCCTAAGCAGAGATGCTCTGCACAAGGAAATGGCTGCAGGTGAATGGGGTTTATGCACTAGCCCTGCAGGCACACAGTCAGCAAAACACTGCAAAACAGAGGCAGAGAGGGGTGGCTTCATTGGAGAAGGACACAGGACCCCTTACAGAGCTGCTCCAAGGCCAGCTAGCATAGTGCTGGTGCTCACACAAAGGGCTCAGGGGGTTGGAGGCTGCAGCTCCATACTAGCAGCTTCCTACACATTTCAAGAGCTTTTTTGATGCCTGCACAAGCCACTGATCCCTCGTGACTCTGAATTTATTTTAACATGAATCAACTCAGAGAAAGTGGTCAAGGAACCCCTATAGTTCAACTACATATTTAATATAAGACACAAACTTTCCTTCCAGATCTAAATATAATTGAAACATGAGCAATAGAGGGAGGGGAAACCTACAAACAGAAATAGTATCCTCAAGTCTTCTGTTTACTACATGCTAACAAAGGTACATGATGCTGCAAAGCTTGTGGCCTTGCCCTGCTCTCACACAAGTCCTGGGGAAGTTATGAAAGTCCAGTGGGAATCCATGAGTTCTGAACAAGAGTATTCCTGCTTCCCACCTTTCCTGCCCTCATGACAGGAGTCAGCACAGAGAGGTGCTGCAAGGCAACTGGATGATAGCGATCACTTCATTGTTGTGATTGCACAGCATTGCACCCTGTGGCTTTGGTCACCCAACTTTCTAGGCTCAGTGCCTGCTCTCCCATTGCAGTGTTAAGGTGTGTCTATGATGGGTTCTACATCTGGCAGCAGCAAGGCTGACTACAGGGAGAAAAATATAGAGGAGAATGCCATTTCTTCCCCTGCTTCCCCCATATCTGCTCAAGAGCTTGATCCTACAAGTGTTACTGAGGCAAAACTACAGCCAGTGGGGGAAAGATGTTTTCTAAGATAGCTCCAAGGTGGGCAGTAAGCACAGAGCAATCGGCTCCTCTCTGTGTTGTTTTATGCTCCTCAGGCGCACTCAGAGACTCTCCAGGGAGACCTGTTTTTAATAAGGGGCCAGCATAGCTCCTTACAGGGAGCACGTTGGTTTGAGGTCTCAAGGCATCACTGTAAGACCCCAGCTTGCTATGGAAATGTTGATCTGCTAAGGATTACCTCTCTTCTGCAAATCACAGCCCTTTCTTCTGCTGCTGTAGTAATTTTTCTGCCATTAGAGCCTAACACCAAAACAGCTTCACTGCAGGCACTAATACAGCACAGGCAGTAGCCTCCTCCCTCTACCTTCGGGTGGACAGCATGTATCAGATGGCACCCGGATTGTTTCAGCATGAATCACTCACTGCCTCTGTAACCAACATTCCCATAACCTAAATCTATCAAAAAGAACATAAACCACATCAGAAGCCGGTTCTCAGATGCTCATTTGCTAAGACTTTGGAAATCTCTTATATTAAACAGATTGTCTCTTTATAGGAGTTTGAAGCTGCCCTAATTATACAAAGGGTGGAAAGGGACAATCTTCCATCTGGGAAGGCTGTTTAACTTTTTCTGGCTTCCTAAAAAGCCATTGTCTTGTAAACTGAGCATTCCTTCACTAGCCTGGTAGACACAACATTCCCCATGTCCCAACCAAATGCTGTGCATGGCCGGCTTTGCTCTCTCAGAGCAGCAGTACCCAAGTGGGATGGCCTGGAGAGCCACAGGCACAGCCCTACAGGGACCAGAGGATATTATAGGGAAGATCTTACTTCCATGTTATGATAATCCCTGGCTTTTTTATTCTGAACCACTAGCTTTTATTCTTAGCTTCCTTCATCTGTCCACACTAACATACTCAGTTTCTGTTTGTGTACTTGCTCTGGAACATGCTACTGTAGAGTTGCTGGTTCTTATGCTCACACTTTGTTGAAGGTATATTTCTTCCAAAAGGGTTTACATTACTGAAAGTAGCAAGCCACAAAACCAAACCATTGTTGCGAATGTAATTTGAAGTTAATCTTCATATAATCCACAGTAAATATTTATGTGCAATACAAAAGTGGCTGGATTTGTTTACAGTTTGAAATAGTTGGAGAGAGGATTCCATACAGATTAGTCGGCTAATCTGCTGTAATCTGCTTAAAAAGCAGCTAACATGGGTTTTCCTTCACTGAATCATGTTAGCCCTGTGTGCACAGTGACTTCAGATACAGAATAAATTCAAGCACAAAAGGGCATTTACCTTGTGGGTGCTCAGGGCATTGCTCACATTGCAGGAGAGCCATAAATTTCCTCTTCTGCCTTAAAGAATGGGACAGCTGCAGCAACTGAGTTTAAGATGAGATGGGTGTCAGGCTCTTCTATCCCATTTCCTCGCTGCAGTGTTTGAACTGTGTTGCCTGGGGCTAAACTGATCTTTGATGAAGCACCTGCAAGGTGTTTGCACAGAAGTCATCCTTTCTGAGCTTACTCTGATTTATTTTGCTCCTTGCTAAGGAGGATCTACATGAGGTGCTTCTACACGAACATGCTCCTGAGTCAATAAGGAAAGCATCCTGCTAGTCTTGATGTTCCTAAGTTCTGTGACGAATGGTAAATTATCCTGTATTCTTTACTCCCAAATCAGCTTTGCTCACAAGGGAATTGCAGCTCAAGGTGGAAAAAAGACTTTAGATACTCAGACTTTAGATACCATGCTTCACAGTGGATTCTCACTGATCTGGGCTCTTACGGGACCTATGTGTCTCCTCTGCACAGGGGCTGCAAGATTCAGTCTTGAACCTCTAGTAACCCAAGGAATTTAGGGCAAATCACAGGCAGCAGACTCAGAGTGAAAGGGCTTGGCTGCCAGGCTCCTCTCACACATGGATAAGACAGTGTGAGTGGTGATGAAATCACATTTTGTTCATAATTCACCAACATCCAGAGGTAGCAGAGGGACCCCTCCAAGCCTGTATCCCCAGTGTAGGGACACTCACACAGAGGTGGGCTCATAACAGGAGGACACTTGCTGCAGGATGGGTGAGTCCCAAGCCCTCTGCACCCCATCTCTCCAGGATGTAGGTGCAAGGCAAGAGAGAAGCCCTACTAGAAGAGAAGCAGGCTAAAGCAATCCTTCTGTGGGTGTGAGCCCCATTTGTTTCCCATCCACTCACCACACCTGGGACCAACCAGGTGGCTATCAGCAGAGCCCACTGACATGGAGGATGGCATTGTCAATGTCTCCTGCTCCTCACAGGTTCCAAATCCTACCTCCTGCACACTCCATACGAGGCAGGCTGAGCAGCCTCTGCCTGTAACCTGCTCCTCTGCCTGGGTCAGAGCAGTAGCTGCAGCCCAGCTCTGCTCCTGTGAGCTGGGACCCAGAACCTCCCCAGGGAAACCCAGGGAAGGAAAAACACATCTTCCCTCAGTCGGTAAACAGCAGCACCCACAGGAGTGCAGGGGCCAGCCTGGGAGGGGATGTGGCCCATCACCTGTGCTCTGGTGAATGCATCAGCTTTCAGTGTCTGGGCATTCACCTTTTTTCCCCTACCCCATATCCCCAGTGCCGGTAGATTATTCCAGTGTGGGTCCCTGTGAATAATACATTCATCCGCAGTCCTTCCCCCACCCCGTCCTCAGCAAGGCCTTCATTAGTTGAATACAGTGGCTCGGCTCCAGCACACACAGCTGCCGTCACTGCTGCAATTCTTTTGCCTTGAGAAAAAGCATATACAATTTAATATGCTCCTGGCACAACAGCTTTTCTGTAGCAGAGGAGGCGGGTTTGTTTATGGCTATTTTGATAGGGCAGCTTTCATCCGGACACAGGTTCTGCCGCATCTCTCCGCTTGCACAAGGCTGCCTTTGTTGGGCTGGTTCTCTTGTTCCTCGGGAACCTCTGGTCATTTCAGTACCTTCTCCTGCCCCCTGCAAATCTAAGTTTTAAAAAGCCCTCCTGGGCCAATCCTGTATTTCTCTGAAAGGTGAATCCTAGGCTATGAGCCAGAAATGCAAGGCAATAGGAGAGGGTGTGATGCTTTACTGGATATGTATCAAGGATATGAACCATCCTGCCATTGCATGGGAATTCAGCCCATGGCAGCATGTGCTGGATGCATCTGAGGGTCCGTGTCAGTTGAAGCAAAGCTCATGATGATGCACCATTAGTGGTGACTTACACTTGCCAGGCTTGGGAGCAGCTCTATTGCTTTCCCAGGTACCTTCAACCTCGCCAGGAGCTGCATGAACTGTGTATGGGAGCACGATTCCCTCCTGACTGCAGGACCAAGACTGGGGCTCTTCCATCTCTGCAGGATCCAGTGCTAAGAGATGCAGATTCCTCTCTGGCAGCAGTTTCTGCAGTCATCATTACACAAGTTAAACTGTGATCAGTGACACATCTCCCCGCTTCCGCAGCACATCCAGCTCCACAGGCAGGGTGGGGTGCGGAGGAGATGCACCTCCGGGCTGGAAAGTCTCAATCAAATAACCCAGAGCCTGCAAATGCAGCCAACTGCTTCTATCTGGCAAATTGCTTGAGCTGCCCCTGGATGAGGAGGAGAAATAATCTCTTGTATTTTTCAGCTGCTAAGTCTGTTCCCTCTTGCTGCCGTAGTGGAAATAAATGGTGGGAGGGTTTAGCCAGCACTAATTCATGGCTGCGTTTGATCTGAAGTCGCTGCGACTTTGTGCTTGGCCCACAAATACAACAGAGAAAATGAAACCGGCTAGAAATACAGCTCATCATCCGATCATCGTAAACACATGGGAATGGAACAGAGTCGCTCTGTAGAGCACATAAATTCCACACATGTGGAGGAATGCAAAGCAGCTATTGTACCCCCTCTTTTGCAGATCCATTTCACTGTTTTCCCAGTTTATCTGGAAAATACATACTGCATGGTACTGTACGTCGTATTTCACTGCTATGCACCATGATGTCTTCTAATGGAACAATCGCCATGCTTGTAGTCTAACGGGAATACAAAAGTGCTTTCAAATAATAACAATACATTTTCTGTATAAAGAGGATAGGGAGTAGCCACTTCCCAGAAAGGCTTGATTTCCCTCGAGCCAGCAGTATGGACATCCAGAGCGCGAGTAACAGCAGCAGTGGTGAGAAAATCCCTACCTCATCATCAGTCTATACATCCTGTCTCCAACTGCCAGCTCCTGCAAAGAGCAGAGGCTGTTACAGCCACCAAGGGTAAGGTGAATATACCCAGTGGGTCCTGGCAGTGCAAGGCTCGATTTACCCCATCAGGGCATGAGTGAGGGGCACTTCTTTTGGCAAAGCAACACTTTCAGCCTTGAACCGAAGCTGTGAGTAGAGAGGAGCAGCATTCTCGCAGCCCAGCTACCAGGGATCTTGCAGCATCTGCCAATTCATTCAGCACTGCTGGCCCATGCAGGAAAATGGCATGCTGCTGTTCCATGTTTGGAGACAGTTTATACTGGAATAGGAGCAGTCTTCTTCGCTAAAATGATCATTTTTTTCCTCCGTGAGAGCTCGTGACTGTTTAAAGAGAACTCTGCACACTGAAAGTCGCCTCGGCACACGAGGATGGGACATGTGTTGCAGCCTGTCTGGGCAGTGGAGGCTCTCTGTGATACTTCTGCAGAGAATGACTTGAAAATCAGGATTAAGACACAGCTGGGAAAGGGCTGGAGCACTCGGACGGGAAAAGTTACCAGGGCACTTCTGAGATAGGAGACAGAATATGCACCCAAGGAGACATTTGTGCTTTGCTTTCCTTTCCCAGGCAAAGTGCAGCCTCTTTTCTAAAAGCCAAATCCAGAATTTTAGACATCAGAAGAATCACTCTGGTATTGGAGCCTGATCAAGCACAAAAAACATCTTCAGCCTTCACAAAAATACCAGATGGCTGCAGATGCCAGCTCCTTTGGCCAGGCTTTTCCAGAGAAAAGGCCAGCTTGTCGTGCAAGTGCTGCATCCCAGATAAAACTCCGCCAAGCAGCAAAGAGAAACCCTTGGAGAAGAAGGAGCACTGAAGCCAATTCATTCCCATAACATCGGATTTTCAAGGCTATGCATACGCTCACATCCAAGTATGTTCTCCAGAGGGAATTGGGACCTACAGAAGTGACTCTGGCTGCGGAAACATGATTTCTGAGCAGGCGTGTGCATTGGAAGAAGGCAAAAATGAGCTCCAGAGTTGCCAAATCATTTGAAACAAGTCAAAAAAAACATGTCTGGGAATGTCAGAATAGAAAATTCATTCTCTAAATGATGAGCTGGTCTTCAAAATATCAAATGTGAGCTTTTAAGCCAGTTAGTGCTCATTGGGTCATAGTATTATAGAATAGTTTGGATTGTAATGGACCTTCAAAGGTCATCTAGTCCAATCCCCCTGCAATGAGCGTGGACATCAATGGTGCAACATAGAATCATAGAATACTTAGGGCTGGGAAGGACCGTAAGATCATTAACATCAGCTACTTGGTCTTCCTACTCTGCTAACTCCCCTTACCTGCAATGGTTTATGGAACAGTCTACTGCAGTTGCTGTCAGTTTGTGTTCATGTGGCACCACCATGAACAGCAGGCAATGGGATCTCTGGCTCTCTTTAAGGAGATTGTCATGGTTTTGCCTCTGCACAAGAAAATATTCTCTCTCGGCAGCTACACAGAAATGTGTGCAAAGAACAAACATGATCTCTTTCATAAACAGGTCAGTGAAAGGATTTGTGTACTATTTAAGACTAGAAACTGAATGTGAAGTACACAATTTGTGCAACCTTTTCAACAGAGGAAATGTCACCCTTCGTGTGGTGACTCTGCTTCTGAAGACCACATACTGCAAGAAAAACCAACCAGCAGCCAAAGAACAAACTGTCACACACGGGGGTGACTTGGCTCTCTGCAACAGCTCCTGTTTTCCACTGACACCTGAACATGTAACATGGTGTCACACTGTGCTTGAGGATCAAGGATTCATATGACTAAACAGCTTTAGGCACCCACTGCCACAATGCAGTGGGAATGCTTTGAAGAGCTGACAGTAACTTGATAACACACTAGAGCCTGGTCAGCCACATGGGCCTTGTAAAAAGCCTGGAGGTACAATTAGTTTCTATTAAAAAGAAGTCTTTTCTTTTGTCCTGGGACTCCTGAAATGGCTGCAACACAAAACCTACCGAAAAAAGAATGACAATGAGGAGTGGTGAGATGCTCTTTTCTAGGGAGCGTGGGCTGGTAACGTCCTTCTGGAAGAGCCTCAGACAGAGTGGTCACTTGATTACTACATAATGTGAGTAATTCTCTGGGAAGACAAGTCCTTCCCTCCTGAATCATAGCAAAGGGGGGAAAAATAACACACTCCAAAAATGGAAAGCTGGACAGCCCTTGGATGCCGGGAGCCGCCCAGGATTCCTGTGTGGGGGCTACCACAGAGAATCATAGAATCACAGAATGGTGAGAGTTGGAAGGCACCTTAAAGCTCATCTAGTTCCAACCCCCTGCCATGGGTAGGGACATCTTCCACTAGAGCAGGTTGCTCCAAGCCCTGTCCAACCTGGCCTTGGACACTGCCAGGGATGGCACAGCCATAGCTTCTCTGGGCAACCTGTGCCAGGGCCTCACCACCCTCACAGGGAAGAATTGCTTCCTAGTAATTGAAATATTCTTTCTGTCAGCTTAAAGTCATTCCCCCTTGTCCTGTCACTACACCCCCTTGTAAAAAGCCCCTCTCCAGATTTGTTGTCAGCCCCTTTAGGCACTGGAAGCTGCTCTAAGGTCTCCCTGGAGCCTTCCCTTCTCTGGGCTGAACAAGCTGAAGAAGCTGCATGGAATCCAGCAGCCCTGCATATGGGCTTTGATTATGATACTGGGGGAAAAGGAGCAGTATTTGTATTTGTTCTTCCCCAAGTCTTCCTGCTAGCTGTACAACAGTCTTTGTGGGCTTTGAAGGGGTCCTACAACCAGCTCACATACTTCATGTTCTACATGTGCTTTAACACCTGCCTAAACTGGCATCCAAACAACAACATGAAGGTCCAGGAGACATCCTGAATCCCTGTTTCTTTATAAAGACATATATGATTACATTTAAACATAAGATTATTAATCCTGCAGAAAACCAGTTTGGTTTCCATTACTATGTATCACATAGGGATTCTTGGTCTATTTTTTGTCCCTTTGCATCTGATTATTTTCAGTAGAGTTCAAACTTTTTATGATATGCAGATTTTAACTAGAACATCTATTCATACAGACCTTATTATTCATAAACGCACAACGGCCACACATAATGTAGAAGAATTTTATTCATACCATAATCCTGTCCCATCATCCACTGCAAATATTACAATTATCTTTAAAATGTCATTGAATATCAGTTTGTTCCACTTACAGAATAGGAATCCTGGTTTTAAATGGTTACACTCCTCTTGAAATTGCTTATAACAGAACCATAATTCAAACGTATTTTCCATGAGCTGTAAAGGTTTAAAGCAAAGGATCTGGTGTGTGCGTGTGTGTGCTTGAGTAAATTCTGAACAGCGAGGCTAATACTTGGTGTTTAACAAGAAATGTATTTTGCATGTTATGCAAAACACTCACCATTTTTTACCAATACAACAGAAATGCAATAGGTAAAAGGACATCCATGAATGACTGGTAGACTTTAAAAAATATTTCTTTTAAAAACTGCACAAGAGAATACAAAAACAGTGAAGCAAATCAAAAGTTTCGCGAACACATTTATCTCTCTCTATATAGCATGGGGGTCTGCCTATAGAAATGTACGTGATAAAAATTGCAAGGTTGAAAAATGTGAATGGTCGTATCTGATAACAAGTGCAAGAAGCACAACAGAATCATAATAAATAGTAGCAACAAATATGCACTGACAGGCCCTCTGAAAATATGCTGAAATAAATTAAGCACCTTGAAGTGATGAGAGGCGTGTGAAGCCGAGAAGCAGTTTGGTCTGTAACGACCTCTGTGGTTGCAGCTACTGGAGTATTGGACCCTCTGAGTGGGAGTTGGTAGGAAAGTCCCGAGTTAGTTTTTGTTAATTCTAAAGAAGAAAGCACATTGCATGTCAGTAATTTTAGCCATGGTCTTCACTAACACCTCTAGTTCTAAAAGGGAGACTGCTGCCTTATTTGATTGCATAACCTTTGGCATGTACAAGATACAGAAAGTTTGTATGTACTCAATGTTACCCGAAAGAAGAAATAGAGTTTTGCCACAACTGAGATGCAGGCAGTGCTATTTCGAGTAGTTGAGATGCAGAGTTTTGCTGCTGTTACCAAAGACAACTTTTCCTTTAAGGGAATAGCTTCACAACGAATCATCTAGATGCTCCCACCTTTGAGGGCTGCGCAGCACAGGAAGGTCTGGATCTGCAAAAAGCTCCATCCAGGAGGAGACCCATGCCTAGGCACAGCAGCAGCAACCACTAGCAAGGCTGCCCATGCCTGCAGGGACCTGGGTTCTAGGAGCTTCTTGCAAGATCCTGGTGCTTTTGGTTTTGCAATGTCTTTTGGAGGAGAGGCAGCAATTTTGAAGCATGTACTTGGCTTTCAGAAAATCCTAGAAGGTCCTAAAATTTAGTCATATACTAAATGAAAGGCATATAAATATAATTAAGTGGACCTTATTAAAAACAAACTGTTGTTGTTGCCTCTGAGGCGCACCTGGCACCATCTCTTCAGCATTACATACAATATTCAGAGAAGTGGCTGAGGATACTGCTGCAGATAAGTACGTTTTGAAGCCCACTTAATTCAGCAAGGATGTTCCTGCTGGACTTTTAAGGGTTCTAATGCAAACCCTCATTTGAAAAGATCTGAGGGCAAATAACTGGGGTTCTAAAGGCTTCGTCTGAATTCTTAGAAACCATTGTCCCCTGACCTCTTCACCCAGAAGACTGGAGCAGGCTGTCTGGTTTAGCATATCCTACAAAGCAGACTTGAAAGGGCTTGTAACATGGAGGAATATGGCCCCTGTATCTAAGCCACAGACAAAATTTCTCAAAAGCTCTGTTTTTCCCTGGCTTGCTGGAATGATCAAAACCTTCCTCCAACTTTCCCTCTTAAACTATGTCACTGACACTCACCCTATGGGATTTCAGAAACCTCCAGTCCAGAACCAGTGAAAAGTCTTTTAAAAGTGACAGGCAGAGGGACATCTCTTGAGGAAAGAAGCTTGACAAAGGTGAATAAGACCAACTTTCAAGGTAATGAAGGAAATAGAAATTCATACGTATTTTAAATAGTTAAAAACACAGTTTTAAGCTACATGATACAACAACAGGTAAAAATCTTGCCTGCAAGCCAAGAGCCTAATCTTCCAAAGCTAGTCTTATCCAAACATTTGTCTTCCTACTTACATGATACATGAGATTTGAACTGACATCCACTGCGTGACATGAACAGAAAGAATACGTGTAAAATGCACACTTTTAATCTTTTTCCTCATAAAGCTATGGAGCTGTACAGAGCAAATTGAAGTGCACAAGGTCACACAGAGGCAGCTTTCCAGCAGGAATCATTTAGACGGTGAGAGAAATGAAACTGTTGTATCTCTGAATGTTTCTCTTGAGGATTTCGGAACAAGGACCAAGCACTCGTTCGAAGCGGGGCCGGTCCAGCTTTACACACTTCAGGGGTCCACGTGCCACCACCGTAGCAGCCCGGGGCCGATTGAGCAGTAACGCTATCTCACCTGGAAACAGGGATAAATACATTGTCACATGCTCTGTGACTCTTCTGGTGGGTGCATATTCAGTTGCTTTATTTGTAGAACATCTCCCTGTATGTATCTAATGATAGACACTCTACATAATTCTGTTGACAGTACAAGTGCATCACACATGCATAATGCATGCATGTAAAATGCCTTTGAAAACAAATGCTTTCAGACTACTTTGCTGGTTCTGGATCTGCCTCCTGCCAGCTGTACTGGTGTAAACCAAAGAACAGTTTCAGCTCCACTGATATCTCTCAGTATCGCTGAGAGCAGTGGCTGACCTACACATAACCCCTCTCGTCTGAAAGAGTAGAACATTAATTAGGACAATGACTACTTGACGTAACTCCACGTGCCTGTCTTTCTGAACCATACGTGAGTTGAATTTTCTTACCAAAATAATCTGATGGACCAAGTCTTCCCACTTCCACATACTCCTCGTTGTCAGACCTGCGCTGCAGAACAGAAGCTGTGCCCTGGGGAGAGAAGCGCAGGGTCAGTTGCTATGCTTTAAAAAGCATTGAGTTCTGAGTATTTCCTTTTGCATGTCATACTCATAGAATTATAGAATAGTTAGGGTAGGAAAGCACCTTAAAGTTCACCCAGCTCCAAACCCTCTGCCACAGGCACAGACTCGTCACCCTGGACCATGTCACCCAAGGCTCTGTCCAACCTGGCCTTGAACACCGCCAGGGATGGAGCATTCACAACTTCTCTGGGCAACCATTCCTGTGCCTCACCAACATCATAGTAAAGAACTTCTTCCTTATATATAACCTGAATTTCCCCTGTTTAAGTGTGAACCCGTTACTCTTTGTCTTATCACTACAATCCCTGATGAGGAGTCCCTCTCCAGCATCCCTGTAGGCACCCTTCAGATACTGGAAGGCTGCTATGATGTCTCCATGCAGCCTTCCCTTCTCCAGACTGAACTCCTTTAATTCTGCTATGAGAGATGACAATTTCAGTTAGTTCCTTGTAAATCAATGAAAGCAATTAAAGGATAAAAAAACACCAAAACAAAATCTATCAGTATTGCAAATGATTTCTCTCTTACAAACTATTTGGATGCAGACAGATTCAGCTCACTCAGAAGAGGAACAGGTCAGACCTCAGTAACTCCTGTTTAATTAATGCCCATCATGCTCTGCAAATGTATGCTTGAATACACTTTAAAAATATGTTCTGGGTGGATGCAGCACCTTACAAGAGGCACAGAAAAGATTTACATCAAAAGGAATAAAAAAGGCAATTTCCCCAGTCACAACCCTGGGACATGATTTTGTAAGACAGCAATTGGAGTTTATTCCTTACTGGATCATTCATGGATCTGTTGCTGAAATGATTGGTAAAGGGAGTTTTTAATGCTTGTTGCAACAAAGGGTGATTATTTTTTTAGTGGCTTTGCCCACTTGTGGCCTGTAGTGATCTGGACACCTGCAAGTCAGTCGCTGGAGAGATGGAATGTGTCTTGTCTCCACTACCCTTAATAACTGCTGTACTTGACACATGCTAATACATGTCAAAACCCAGTTACAGTCTATTTAAACCTTCAAAGAGGTTTTACATGCAGAAGTATTCTAACCTGGAGGAAATCTTAAATTATTGTGGCATAAAGCTTTTGTAGAGGAACAGAGAAAGTTATCTGCTTCTCTGAAAAAAAAAATTCATTTATCTTCTGAGTCCAAAAGCATAGGGAAAGGCAAAACATTAATATATTTTAATGAAATTAAAAATATTTTTAAAAGCCATGGTATTTAAATAGACTGGACAGCCATTTTTTGACAGTGCAGTTAGAGAGCATTGATGTTTTGGTGGCTTTTAAGATTTTCAGTTTGGAAAGTAATACTTGAGGGCTGATTGTGCCCCAACCAGGACAGGGAAGAAGAGAAGACACAGTAATGTGCTAGTAATGCTAGGAAGATTGACGCCACTTATTGGAAAACATCACAAACCTCCCTCGAGTGCAAAGTATCCAGTGCAGATTCACTGGCTGCAAACAACCTGCAGCTTCCTTCCACCAAAAGAAACCTGTGTGCCTCTGGGTATGGTGGGGAGCCTGAGGAGACACTGAGCAGCCTGAAACACCTGGGCTTCAATGCAGTTAAAAGGCACTCAACGCCCTGCACAACCAGCCCTTCACCTTTGCACTGTGTTTAAATACACCCTATAGTATCTCAAATATTGTCTCTGAATTGCAAATCTGAACAACCATGTAAGACTGCTTGAGGTCTGGCTTTTGCTCTTCTAGGACCTGGAGGCCCAGGAATAACCAAAAGCAGTAGAATATCCACTATTATGTAGCAAATGTTCATAATTTGCTTTCTTTTGAACAAGCACAACTAAACTACTGTAATACCATTGTATTGCATCATGTCCTATTTCATAACAGGGTTATTTTTAAGCCCATACACTTTACAAATAGCTGGGGCACTCTCTAGATTAATTTATGTACTATATAAATGAAAAGGCAAATCTTATTTCTCCTGTCAAGCTTCCAGCAACAATTCCTTATCCTTGATACAACTAAATTGTCCCGCCAAAGCTGCTGTTTTCCAAGATCTTCCAGTAAATCTGCAAAGGCATGAAGATGCAAAGACAGTGTAATGAGGTTTCTTATTCACATTTACTGCAAGTTTTCAGAACACACATTCATATGCCCCATAAAGGAAATAATGCGTGTATCGACCTCGCTCTTGCCAAACGTCTGATCAGGTGCAGCTCCCTACATTGCTGCTGTTCAATGGATTCAGCTTCAGAATCACTTCCAGCCCCTGTCCTCCTCTCTGTCCCATCTGGAGCCTGGCAAAAACCTAACCCCTTGACCCAAATAGCTGTCTGCAATCCGTATCTCCAGCCTCTTTCCCAAAACTAATTTTTTTAGCTTTTATTACAGATGTTTTATTATATAAAACGAAAAAAAAATATCCCCAAAGTAATCATATTGACTGCTCAGGTCAAACGAAGAAAGGGCTCAATTCTCCACCGCCCACCTTGATCACGTTGCCATGAAGTTAATCACAGTATCAAGCAATATTGCTTTCATCTCCCCAAGTGTCAGCTTTTATTGTGGCTAATATTTTTTTGACAGGGTCCATATGATATAGGGCTCCAATAAGTCAGTCTTCTGAAGCAATTTCTTCCACTGTTCTTCTACAGTTGGCCTTTTTAATCCAAGAAACACCATGATATCTGTTGGAGGAGGACAGATGTGTCTGGCCTCCACAATAAACACTGGGCTTGGCAGGATAAAGCAATGCGTATTCCAGATACATATTTTTCCACTCTTGTTTTAACAGTCACATAGGCTTCTCCCATTGCCCAGTAAGAACAGGTCTATCATGGAGCGAAAGAAGTTTCCTGAATGCCTGACAGTGAGCACCCAGATGTAAGATCTGATTACACTGCCTGGCCTCATGTTGCACCAGCCATCAGCTCCACAAGTGCATCCTGAGCATTGTCAGAGTGACCTTCACGGGAAGACTGTTCACACCATGAAACAAAGAAGATATATTTATAATTATCTATCTGTATCAGCTTCACTTTCTGTGTGTTATCTCTGGAATCGACACTATTCTAATTGTATTAGAGGAAGAGACCAACTTTAGACAACCAGTGTAACCAGGGAAAAAATAATACAGAATAAAATAATACAGAACAATCCTTTATTATCTATATACTTAATGGAGTTGTCATACTAAATCAACTCAATGCTGGCTTCTAGCCTGACTCCCATCACAGGTTTCATGGTTGTATTTCATTTTACTTTACTTGTCAAATCTTTTTGACACAGTTTTTGAGCTTTTTATCCTTCTTGTGCTTTAGCTAACCTTAACTCCTATAAATGATAGGACTGAACAAATCTCCTGAGCCCTGTCCCAGGAGGTACGGGCATTATCTAGCAAGGATTCAAGGGGTTTATCACTCTCAATCCCAAAAGCATTTGGTCTCTGTGGGAAAAATTTCCCCTTAGCGGCACACAAAACTTGGCAAGATCATTCTCTCTCAAATAAATTGCAAGATCCTATGTTTGCAGAATCAGGCTATTTAGTGCTGCTCGCTTTAATATGCTGTCTTGTACACTGACAGCCGTTACAGGCTCCTACACCAGCAAGCAAACCCTACAGAGCACAGGCTCAAAGACTGTTGAGAAGTTTGACACCACCGTTCCATAAATCAGCACTTTGTGATAATATTAAACTGAAAGCAGACAGGCATGTCTTCTGCTAGCAGACACTTGGGAGTGAAATTATGATCTTTGGTGGATCCAGGAATATTCCCTTTCAGTTACTGAGGAGTGCCTGTATTCCCAGGAACTGATATCATTAACCTTCTCTCCTCTTCTCCAAGTAAACACAGGCATCTTATTGCAAGAACAACAAGAGCAGCAGTTCCAAAAGCAATGTGCCATCAGCACCTCTCTGCCATCCTCACCCCACGCACCTGCTCCCTCCCTCTGTCACTGCTCTGTTGCCGTGCTGAGTATTTACTTGACTCTTTCAAATGCATTAGCAGCTTGTTTTGTAAAAATTTATGGCTCAGGTACAGCATGATAATTTAAGATATACAAAATAAATTAAAGTTTATAATCCATGAGCTCCCATCCTCTCCAAAGTAATGAGATTTTGATAGATGTTTCACTTTTAAGCTATCAGACCATACAGATGAGTGAGACATCCTACAACATAAGACAGTGACCCATCTGGATCAACACGGAAATTCCCATGCCCTATCCTGCATGTACTTGGAAGCACTAGCTGCTTCAGGAGCCCTCTTTCCATATTTAAGTATGAATTCTATAGCCAGCAGTTGGCTTAAGTAGCCTAGCTACAAAAGGCTAATGTTCTTGATGCTAAAAACTGGAATCCTCTATTTTTTCCTCTATTCCAGCTCAGTGGATCAGACAGGATCACACAGTGGACACCTCAGGGTGGGACAGACTGTGCAGTGTGGTCCTTCACCAAAGGCAGTGGGTAGGAATGGAAATTCAGCACTGTTTAAAAACCTTCTTGTTTAAAAGTCAGCCTTGTGGATGTTTTGGTTTTGCTGCTCTAAACTCCCATTTCAGCAATCAATAAAAAATACAGTAACGCTCCATCTGTAATAAAGTGAACATTTATCATTACTAGAATTGAAGACTATTTTTTCTACGATGAGTGTATGCAACGTCCATGTCTATGTCCTTTTGATACACTAAGTATACAGAATAAATTTCTACTTTTTAAAGAAAAGAATTTTCATTTTCCTAAACAGGAAATTATTATTTCTATTTCCATTTTTATTTCATATTTTTACTTACTGTTTTTTTTAAATAAAAGCACAAAAGACAGCGGGTTTTTTTTTCCCATGGCCTCAAAATATTACACTTTTATCCTAGTTTTCAGCTTAGAAAGTTTTCCTAACCTATTTTATTTTCCTCTTCTCCATCCAGTAGAAAAGAGCAGTGCAGTCTATAGAATTAGAGATGGAAAAGGTCAGGCCGATCCATCTGCTATTGCTATTAACTCTATCAATTGCTATTATGAACATACCTTTGCTCTTTCTCACTTTGTTAATCTGCACACTCTATAATTCACACATTCAAAAGATAAGTTTCCCCTCACTCCGAAGTCACACAAACCCTCATTATATGTCGCTATTAAATCTTTGCAAAGTTACTACAAAAGATGAACGAAGAGGCTGTGAAGTGGTATAAAAGTCTCTTGTTCATGCAGCGAAGCAGATGGGACTGGATAGAAACTACAGGAGATCTGAAATGAATTAAAGGATCTTTCACACAGTATGATTCTGGGAGTATTCTATTTAATTGCAGGCAAGATGAGGTATGTGGAAGTAATATCTTTTGTTAAACCAACAAGCATAGCTATAAAAGGGAGAAGAGCCTTTCGGCACACATGCCTTTCTTCAAGTTGCCTATTTCTCCAGATACAGCTAATAAAATGTGCCACTTACCTATCTACAAACACTGTCTGGGCAATGTTCTTACACTACTGAAGTTGCAACTATAATGTTACACCTTATTTAATCATATTTACCTGCTTATTGGTTCATACATGCAATTAAATTATTCATAGAGCACCTCCTAATCATTACCTTAAATTAAGGAGAGTCAAAACCTACAACTCCCAATGCTACGAAACTCTTAGAGATTGCCTGGTGAATGTGCGAGACCTGCTAAGATCTGTCAGCTGATGTTTCACCTTCCACCTTGAAAAATGATCATTTAAATCAGTTCGGTTGCCTGATATGAAACCTCAACTTTGGTCCGGCTTGGCAAACTTTACTTTTAGGACTATTACGTATAATGTACCTGTTGTAATGGCTGGTGAATGGGTAAGGGCTGCAATAACAGACCTCAGGTTTGCACCCAGCTGAAAAAGTGGTGATTGTTTGGTTTGCTTATCTCTAGCAAGTGAGTTCTTTTCTGCATCCATTAGGGCTCACTACAGGTTACAGTGTGAGACAATGCCCCAGCAAATGAGCTACTGAGAGGTTCTGGAAGCAAATATACAACATTTTACACATTCAGCTTTTTAAATTTGGGCATGACTCTAGAAATCTTGAGTGCCACTGACTGCATTGGATTTTCAGAAATCCAGGATGTTTGGAGTACCATTAGGATTAATAATACAAGGTCAAATGAGCTCAAAAGGCAACACTAGTCCCATACAATCTCCTTGGGAGAGAGCAGAGATGCAAAAAGTGCCTTTACAGTCCAGCAACCACTGTGTCAATACATACAATTATCATTACGTTGTCATTGTGATATTAATGCATCATAATCTTACTGGCTATAATTGTCAACAACACTGCAATCTAGCAAAGGTGTAAAGCAAATGTCACTAACCAGCTGGCACGGATCCTATACATTAGCTCTATACACTTGATATCAAACAATCTGCAGTTTGCTGTGTGTACCAGCTGTATCACACCTGCATAACACTACCGTATGTATGTCTAAACTTTCACCACTTCTGCTATTTAGGCACATATATATTAGTTTAGGAATAATATCCAGACTCAAGAGGAACAAAGCCGTCTAGAGCTGTCACCAAAATAGCCACAAACATAAAGGCACTTTTTAAATCACTATCAATCATAAACCAAATGTAGCTTAAAACAGCAGAAACAACTGAGCCACAGGGCATTTCCTAGGGATATATGGGAGGCCAGGGTTAAGGCCCAGACATGACTACACCCAGCCCATCATTAATCACCAGGAAACGCCTTTGTCTTGATCATTCAGTATTTAGAATCATAGATGTTTGACATGGGAAGACCTTTTCAACAGTTTTGTTCATCCTCCTACTGCAGTATCTGGACAATTTTCCCTTTCAGTGTTCCTTTGATCCAGACCGCATTAAACTTGTGCTGTAGCTATGTATTACCCTTGAAGTAAAAGAAATGTTGGTATCAGATGCAAGAAGACAAGACTCAGGCAGAGAGAGACCAATAAACATACTGAACAGCCAAAAGAAGCAGAATATACTGCACCAACTGCAATTTGCTTCATGCATGGAGACCCCCCCAAAACTTAGGCAAAATAAAGTGGGTTTTACCCAGAGGATTAAAAAAAAGAACTTCTTTGTTGTTTTTTTAGGTCTTTTCTGTTGAAAGGCTCTTCAGAATCAAAACATTAAGTTTTATAGTCTTTTGACTTCAGAATGTTGCCCTTAAGCCACAGCCACAGAGCTAACATCAGGCTAGATCACGCAGTTGTCCAATAAAGGTGTATAGGACCACAGAATCACAAAATGGTTTGGGTTGGAAAGGACCTTAAGGTTATCCAGTTCCAACCCCCCTGCCATGGGCAGGAACACCTCACATTAGACCACGTCACCCAGAGCTCTGTCCAACCTGGCCTTGAACACTTCCACGGATGGAGCATTCACAGCTTCCTTGGGCAACCTGTGCCAGTATCTCACTATTCTCACAGTAAAGAACTTCTTCCTTATATCTAACCTATATCTATGTTGAGGAGGGAACTCAGTACTTCATTGACCATCATCATCATCCCCCATCATCAGATGGAGGGACACCACCATGGCCTTTGTTCTTCCAAGCCTCAGTGGGACGATAGTCCCATTCTTGTCTTCCATTCCACTAGCTGCCAACTGGGACTGGGAAGACTGGGAACAAGGGGATAGTGACAGAGGGATAAGGATACCATCTCTGAGCCCTGGGAGGAGCCCCTTGCCTGGGGTGTGATCCTCCTTGGCTAATTGTCCTGGCTTCATGCCCAGAAAGCTGGGAAGCAGTTGCACCACAGCCCAGCCTTTGGGGTCCCTTTGCACTTTTATCTTTATTCTAGGATTTTAGTTGTCCCTTTTCTTGCACATTCAGTCCACCTGTCGCAGGGGTAATGAAAAGCAGAACCACTGAGTAAAGGTGGGCTCAGATGCTGGGTTTTAATGAATCATCTCAGTGATACTTGGCCTTAACTAATCAGTAGCTTCTGTGGGAAAACAACTGAATTAATATTCATCCCAGTGCCAGATTTTAAAGACCGTCTGTGCCAAGCGCTGTGGATTATTGGCAACAAGGCACTGCTTTCCTCCCTCAGACATGTCAGCCTACAAAGCAATAAAAGTCACAAAGGAAAAAAAATGTTGCATTTTAGAGATTCTTTCTTTCTACAAAGCTAGCCATTATCTCGACTCTCTCTGAAGCCAGGGAACATCCACTGAGTCAACATAAAAGTGATTCTGTAATGGGTTATTCATCAACTGTTCATATTTGTGACTGACCTGACAGGGCTCATCTCCTGGAAGCAGACACTGCAGAGCGCTAACACCTACAGCAGGGGCAAGGTTGAATGTATGGGAGAGAAAACAAGAAAACAGTGCTGAACCTCCCTCACCCTGCCCACAAAATCCTTTCTGGTGAAAATCGTTTTTAGCTGTTAATGTTGTTTTACGGCCCAATTACTCCTACCACCATCTGCTTCTTTGTGAAAACATTCTGTAGATGCTGAAGTAACCAGACCAAGCAAAAGGCTGAGACAGACATCGTCACTAAAGTCTCATAACTAATGCTGTGACCAGGGCTGGGTGAGCAGCTGTGGCCAGCCAGAGCAACAGCTTCTGAGTGAGACATAAAACTTGGAGCAAACTGGGGGAAGGAGAGAAGGGAGTTTTATCACAGAGATCAGGAAAATCCCTCATGGAAAACTCTAAGTCCTTTCAGTTTGGTGAATCTTGTGTATTTGAAGGACCAAATTCTGAAATTCAGAAGAAAAAAACTCATGCACTCAAAGACGCCTCTTCCTGAAGCACACTGTGGAAAGCCTTGCATGTTCCACAAAATCCACACTACACAGCTGATGAATGAGCCCTAAAAGGTATATACTCTCAGCAAGCCTGCAGTCATCTCAATGTTATCTTTGCAGAGGAAGGACAAAAGCCATCACAGTAAGCAACAACTTTAACATGATCCAGAGAAAGGGATGAACTCCACAGCAATGAGGAAATTCCCCATTCCTCTTCCACCATGTTAGACAGCACTGTATTTTCAGGACTTGTTTATACTGCTGTGTTTTTGCTTAAAGACAAAGAAGCACTTCTGAGGACAGAGCTCCTAGCTCCTAAGAGAGCAGATGCCTTTAATTTCAGTTTAGATTTAATGTGCCTTGGGCCATAAAATTCTTGGTTACATTGACTAAGTGCTTTGAATCAGGGCTTGTGAGCTTGGTCTTCAATGCCAAAAGAGCTTATGAGGATCCTGAGAACCTCCTGAAAACCTTGAGGGGTAAACAGCTTGTGCTGCTCTCCTTATTGACAGAGAGGTGTTTCATTACCTCTGCTGCTTTTGCAAATTTCCATTGTAGGAAGACACTACTGGATAAGACTAATGAGAGAAGAGTCAAAGCATCAACCACACCTTCAAGCAAGTACTAACCAAGTAAAAATCACAGGCTGTTCTGAACAAGGAGAAAATCTAGCACTCTGATTTTTATGAAAATTGAAATGAAGCATGTGTATATATTAAGAATGAAATTACCAATTACTAACTTCAGATTTTACTTCTCTGTACACCAAACGATCTTCCAGTTTTCCACGTATCCTATAGTGGTAAAAGGCCAGGGTGTGTCTACATTTCCAGCATAAACTTCAATTTTATGGGTTTACAAATCAGATGTTTTAAATTACAGCTGAATGAGACTGAAGACTCCTACACAAGTTGTCATGTTGAAAGAGAACTGGGGAAACATTCACACACATTTTTTTTTGTGCTGGGTATAGCATGTGCAAAGGAGAGGTTATGAAAAGTACTTTTAAGCTTTTGACAATAGTATGGCTACACTGCATCCTCCCAGTTTTGCTTCAAGACCTAAGTGTACCAACATCCTAGTGACATAGAGTAACACAGCATGTCTTGCATGTGCCTCATGATGCTGGCATAAGCAGTGTTCTCACCAACATCCTGGAAGACCCTAGCGTATCACTCCTCAGCTGCCATTTTAGCCCTTTGGGACTGCTGATAGCATCATTCCTGGGATGGCTTTTATGTTACAGCTAAGGATCAGCAGTTCTTGGGCTGCTTTCCAAGAGAAGACAAATCCTTTGGACTGTGTAGCCGAAGACTGCAAATATTCCTTTAGCCAGTAAATAATCTTGCATTATTATTATTTGCCAACCTCTAACTTATGAAAGACTTTAATACAAAACAAGGGAAGAAATAAGCAAATTTCAGTCAGCAATACAAAGTGCAAGTGACTTCTACATAAACTGCAGTAGAAAAAAACACACCATTCTGGAGTGGGTAAAGGATGTGTTAGCCTGGGATTCTGCCCATAGGGCTAACACAGCTCTTCTGCCTTAGACTTTCTGTGAGCAGACTCATGAGGGTCCAGACCTTCAAGGTGCCTAATTCTTGTTGATTGTTCTCAGAAAGAATGAAGAACTATCTTAATCCTTCTGCCTGTCCTTCAGACTGCACCTTGCAACACTAGCACTGCTTCATACACTTCATCAAACAGGTGTAGTGAGGACAAACCCCACAGAATTCATGAGATGCTCATGTAAGACAGATAAGTATCTAAGAAACAAGCTGATTAAAAGGTTTCCTGTTTACATATACCACAGTTATTACAGGTCTTAAAATTATATGGTCATATCTCATGGATGTGCCAGCCCAAGTAAGAATTTTTTCCATAACAACTGGCTGTGTACATTGGTTTACATTGTTTTCTTATCCATCAGACTTGTTTAAAAAAAACACCATAACTTTATTTTCATATACAAAAGCTATCTCATCTTAATGGTCTTGCAGAAGGATGATGCAACAGGACTTCATTTGAACTGTGGACTCAAGATTGACTCATGACTGGGTTTGACAGTATTTTTTTTAACTGTACATTTTTAAACTATTATACATTATCCTCCAGTCTCTGGGTTCATAGCAACTCACAGAATTTACATACAGTTGTCCTGGTTTCTGCCACAAATGAGGAACAAAATCTGCAAAGTTCTAAAAAAGCCTAGAAATATTGGCTAATCTGAAGTTTCACAAAATTGTTAAGAAAATGCTTCATTGTATATCACTTCTGAGGTTTCAGATTTTGCATAATTTACTGTAGGTGACTGCACTGTGGTGGTTATTAGTGGGGCTGAAAGAAAGAGCTGGAAGGAAGAGCCAAAAGCTGCAGTCACTGACTGACAGGTCCTTCATGGCTGGTGGGAAAAGGAAGGGGAGCAGCCAGTTGCTTCCTATGAAACACTACCCCTTTCTGATGGGAGAGATAAGGATGTGCTCAAGATACATGATATTGCATGATCCATTGCCCATATAAGTCAAAGTTATCCTGAGTTTAACAAGATCTCAACTAAGGAGATGTTTCAGTCCCTTTGACTCAGCAAAATACTTCACCTCCATCCCTAGCCAGGATGGGACCCAATCATCCACCTAACCTCCAATCTTTGATGTCAGCTGGCCATTAACAATGACATCCTGAACACAGATGAACTTTGTAGCAGAGTCAATGGAAAGACTATTGCTCCAGCCCAACTAGGTGGTATCAAAAATTGAATGTACCTTTCCTGTAAGAGCTCTACAGGAAACAATGTCTCTGCAGTTAAAAATAAGCAAAGTTCAGAGCCCTCAGTGACTGCTAGTTCTGTTTATTCGGTGTATGTTGTTTATTAGGTATATTAGGAGTCTGTAGACTGCCTTTGACAAACATTTTTGGTATCAACAAAATCACAGTAACACTAAGTAGTTCAGATTGTAGCCTTTGAAACTCCTTTTCTAGACAACATTCATCTTCCTAATTAATAATTAATCGCACTGTGTTTTTAAAGAGATTATCAGGTGTGATAGCAGAGTGTGCCTAAGGCAGTGACTTCATTAACCATACGGAAGAAGTTTACTTTGTAGTTCCCCTGCCTGTCGCAGGGGTAGGTGCCAAAGGGGTCTCTCTTAGGTTAGAAAGTCAAAGAGCAACAATTTAGAGCAGGAAACAATTGGGCTATTATTTTTCTTTTTTCTTTTCCTTCTTAAGGAGCTTTTAAATCATAAATCTTCAGATGCTTGTTGTGCAATTTAAGACTCTAGTCGACTTTTCCTACAAAAAGGCCCAATTCTGTGAAGAACAGAGTGCCCTTCCGAGTCAGACTAAGGACCTTCCTCTGTTGGTGCATGTTACCATGGTAGGAAGAGTTTACAAACACTGTTCCACCTAACAAGGCTTTGAACTGCATTTGTGCAGAGACACTCCACACTGTGCCAAGAGTGTCAGCGAGGCTGGAAACACTGATTTCACCTACAGGACAGTATCTCAAGTACGCTCTCAGCAAGAACTTGCAGCGGATCCTGCCCAGACCAGCGCCAGTTTGTGGCCCTGACTTGAAATGTCAACAGCAGCATAAAAGCTAGCAGCCCCCTGAGGACTGCAAGACTGTTTTCAACGTGATCTGCCAAGAGTAGTGCTGGACAAATACTCAATATCAATTAATTGGACTAATTTCTGTCAATGAGGCAGCTCTATGTATCAATTCTGGAAGGTTTTCTGTACTATCAATGATATTTTTTCTCTTATTTGTCAGTTTTGCTATACCCATTGCCTGATTTCCGTACTGATGGGTACTTTATGCCTTATCCCATTAAGATTTTGCTCACCTTGATGAAATGTCAGCAGGATTATTCCCACTGATGGGGAAACAAAGAGGGTAACATTTTGCCCACAGACTGGACTGATAATACAGATGAGACTGAAAATCAGATGCTCTGACTCTGCCTCCTTTCTAACCAGCAGGATAATAACAAAGAACACAAACCCCCAGCTATTCTAAAGAGCTTTTCACAAAGGAGTTGCAGTGAAGGATGCAACTACCCCCTGTAACTTAGCACTAATCTGCGATTAAATATACTAGTTTTTAAAGTTAAAAACAAAAATCTAATGTGAAACTACTTGATGCAATGAGTCCATTTCTCCTTGAATTTTCTCCTGTGGATTATCTTCTATTTTTAGGTGTTTTATTTTTAGGCTGCTGCATGCTATCACTGGGCAGCTCGACCAACTATTAATTGGAAATGTTTTACTGCTTGTGCAGTTTTATTTCTTTGCTTTCTGCACCACTTAAACCAACCTGTCCTCCCAGGAGATGACAGGCTAGGGAGAGAACATTTAAAGGACAGTTACAAGCTGTACTCTTCAGGTGCAGTGTGGCACTATTATAAACCTTTTGCTGTTTTCTTCTCCTACACCTGCGTACGTTTGTGTCTGTGCAGGCATTTTTCTTAAGCCATGTCAAACTTTATGGAGTATGAGGACCATATGGCAGCAGTTCAGCAAGCTCTCAGCATGCAGCTGAGATTAAAAGACTTCCTGAGCACAGTCAGCAGAGTCCCGTGACAATATCCGCGTGCTGTATACAGTGCTGGGTCATGACAAGTAGATCCAAACGGTCTGACATGGGGAGGGGTGGGAGCTGGAAAACCCAGCAGGGCACTTGATGGTGCAAGTCCCTGCATTTTTGGCAGCTGCATTATGGACTTCAAGGTACTGTGCCACCCAGCCAAGTTTGAAGCTGAACTTAAGAGAGCGGTACATGATCATAACCACTATTTTTAATACTATTATCATTACCTGTCTCAGTAACCTAGACAACAGCAAAACTCTCATTTCTTTCCAGTTTCAGAGCACTACTACATTAGCTTGAACTACTGTTCGAGCTGAAGTCAGTGGCAAAGCACGAGTTGGGAATAAAATCAGCCCCCGTTCAACTGGCATTTCATTTAAAAAGACTTACATTTGCTGGGATATTTAACTCCACAAAGCTCACATGCCTTTGCAAGCTACCACTTTAAAATGCTAGCTAAAAATATTTGCGTTATCTGAAGTCAGATGCATAAATCCTCCCTACTGCTGGGTACACAGTGTGGCAGTGTACAATACAACTGCAAATTTATTTGTTAGAAACTGTACATCTGTTATGATTTACACTTGCCAAAATGTAATTCTTTATGGCAACAATTGTTTCATGGTGCTTAGTTTTTCACCTCTGTGCCAGGAATCTCATATGGGATAATTCCATGACCTTGGAATCCAGCAGATACATTCCACATCTGTCTGGTCTGGGAAAGCCCAAGTTTGTTGTGTGAAAACCATAGTGGGAAAATAAGACCTGGAAATAGCTGAAAATACAGAAACTACAGGGCTGCTTCTTTTTTGTTTCCCCCCGCCCCTGTTTTAAGTACCAGTTTCAAGTGCAGTAAATCAATCTCACAGAAGTGGTTACTTTGCTTTTGTAAGCAGACATTCACTTCTGATCCTATCTTCAAATTAAGGAATATGGTATAAACATTAAAATAATTCTATCTCTGGAAAAAATCACAGCCTTTAAATTTTAAAACTAAATCTTGTTGAAGGCTGTTGAAGATCTGAATGGAAAAGCACCCGACCTACTGCAAGCAAGCATCTTACTGGTGCCTGTGATGCTTTAAAATGGCAGAAAAACTGTAGCTGTCTTGGAATCTCAGAACAATATTTTTCTCCCCAGACTTTTTAACAAAAAATGAACCATGACCAGCTTTGTGAGCAGTGAACTCAAAAACTCCTGGTTTCCTGTGACTCTTCCCTGTGCACATTTTCTGTTATTCTAATAATCTGCCTGAGCCCTGCTGCAGCCTTCCTCTCCACTGACCCCTGTGGCATTTTCACACACATAGCCCGCACCTCAGATAACCTGCACCCTGCTATGATCCGTGCAATTGGAGATAAGATGGTGGAGAGAAAGCCATGAGAATAGGTTACACTAGGAAAAATTGAGAAAATACGAACATGCTTGCTTGACAGAAGTGGGAGACTAAATATGCTTGTCCATACTAACCAGGATGACATTCCTGATTTAAAGCAGGAATTGTTGTTCTGACCATCACTGAGACTGAAGTCTCCCTTTCAAAAGGGTTTAATGGCTGCTCTTCGGACTGCAAATCCTGAAGGTGCTAACTTTTTTACAGGCTGTAAGTGCAGGTTCTGCAGAACCAATATACTTAAAAGATCACATCCCAAAGAGATATCATAGAGGAAGGCAGCACTGCAGGCTGCTAACTAGAAATGAACAATTACTTGATAAAGTGCATAAAAAGCTGTGCTAGAAATTTAAAATCCATGTGTGAGTCCTGGGCATCTTAGAGAAGCTTTTATGGTAGGAGTCATAAGATCCCACTTGGAACCAGTATCTGTGATGCTGGTGCATCAAAGCTTTGTAAACTGGTAACTGATTTGTCTAAGGCATGCCATGAATGACTGTGGTTTATAATAAATTAGTACCTTGTCCAAAAATAGTGTGGCAAAGTTTAGCTTTGTACTACTGAACATACTGTGCTCCTAAGGAGACTGCATTCTGGTGATATATGAAATGGTTTTTGCATATACAGCAGCCAAACAAATTGGCTGCATTTCTAGTTTTGGATAGTAAGGCCATCAACATCAAAAAATATATGAAGGAAGCTAATGACTTTTCAACATATTGTGGCAACAAACCAGCCAAAACTACTTTTAACCAGTTTGTAGAATAATGTGTTCCTGGCGGCTCACATCAACTCTCCTGCACAAAAGTTTAACATCAAAGCTATAAACTCCCATGAAATCAAGTTTAAAATACAAAGCCTAAATTAAGTGTGAAAAGGCAGAAATACTAGTGCACTGCAAGAAATAGTTGATATTGGGTGTTCATTCTTTAACGCAGAAAAATACAGGCAATTTCCAAAGTGAGAAGCTATGTTAGATTTATAGTGGAAGGGTGAGGTGAGCAGATACTTTATGATCATGCAGTATGCAGTGTTAATACTTTTGTACCCATTCAAGTCATACCAGCTGTTCCATGAAGGTGGGGAATATAAAGGCCCTTAGTTGTTCTTAAGCAAGCTGCCAATTTTCCACATGGGATTTGATCCCTAAGAAAATTAGGTTTTCCTAGTCTCATGCTGCTGCAAAGAGTAACAGTACACTCAATAACACTAGTAGAAATAAAAATCCATTATTTCTGGGGAAAAAACAAAAGAGTTTATGTCCTAAATTTTCTCATATACTAAGTATTGCTAATGAAACAAATTCCCTATCTAATATCTAGCCTCTTGTATTCTGACACTATTGTTTTGAAGTGACACTGCTCATGACATATTTGAAGTTCCTAAATTGTGTGGTATACAGGTGCAATTATTTGCACTGACAATTTTGTGAGCATCACAAGAGATTATTTGTTCATACATCAAACACATATTTCCAACACTCAAGGAAAAAAGGATGGAATTTTAAGTGTCAGATATTATAAACTCAGTTTTGGCTGTCTTGGATAGAGGCACCCGTCCAAAAAAACACAGATAAGAAGCAAGCAAAGAAAAACCTTCTGTCCTCTAAACCATCTGGAACTGGCACTGTACAAACCCTTTATCACCTGAGTGGGGCAGGGTCTTTTTCCTCCTAAATCACATCAAAATACAGTTGCCTGATGGAGCCAGAGATGTATTCTGCGTACATACAACTGGATTCCAAGGCAACACACCATATCAACTTCTTAAACCAACCTGACCCTCCTTCTCCCACAGTGAGGGATTCAGGTTACCTCTTACCTCCTGTGTGCACCTCCTTGCTGCTGGTCATGTAACATCTGGCCTGGCATGTGCACTTGAACTGTCACCACACAGCCATATGTTGGTCATTCCCAGGCTATATATTTGTGCATGAATACTCACAGCTGGAACTGAAAAGCTCCTACTTCAATACATATACAGTCATATCCTAATGCTGTCTTGTTATTCTTAGGCTGAGTCTCTCTAATACCTTTTTATAACTTGTTATATCGCAGCACCGAGGTATTTGCATGAGATACCAAGGATCCAAATATTTATGCAGAGAGCGAGGAAAAACCCCGTCAGCATCTGCTTGCAGAAGTGAGATGGTGGAAGTGAAGTGTCAGATAATCTCCCAAAAAGATGTCAGCATTTTCAGCTGCCTGACAGATCTGTCTGCCTGAGCGAGAGTAAACAAGAAAATGGCCCAGCCATTTGGACTAAGTTTAAGGCAAAACAAAGAACAAATTATCCATTTCAGATCAGGTCTCCTGCTCCAGTTTACAGATGTTCATTTGTGGTTTCTCCTGCAAGTCCCTTTGGAAACAAAGATCAGTGCACTGCATGGCTGGCCAGCCTGGTTGAAGTATTGGCAATTTGGAATGAGAAAAATCTCATGTAGAAACCAAAGCTTCAAACAGTAAAGACACTAAACACACCTTAAAACTTCTCTGCATCTTCAATTTATTGGAAATTAGGGATTGTTCCACTTAAGAAATTTCCATGGAACTGGTGTCTGAATTGATTTGAATTTTAAGTCATCCTCCTGCTTGTGTGCAGTTAGTTCAGATTTATGCTGAAGGAAGAGATTAAACCAAACCCAAATATTTTTTAATACAGTCTTGATCTTTATGAGGAAATGACAGAGCTTATCAGGATGCCAGTCTTACCTCTGTAATAATGAAGAAGTCATCACCAGGCTCTCCCTGAACAACAATTTTTTCCCCATCTTCAAACTGGACAGGTTCCAGAGCATCAGCCACTGTCAGCCGCTCCCATTTGTCCAGGGACTCTAAAACATTGAAGATCATAAAGCTTTATTATAAGAGACTCTAACTTTGGCTGAAGATATGTATCTAAACTGACAGCTCTGCTGTGCCTGGTTCTGTTATAAAAGAAACATTTCTTTCATCCAGGCACTCTGCACTAACCTCCAGTTGGGAAACATGAATGTATTTATTCACTGTGTCTTAGACTTTAGTAATCACCCAGATAACAATCTTGAAAGTTGGACACGAAAAGTTGGCTCCAGTTCCCTATGCCTGCAATCAGATCTGCACTGCCCTGATGCTGCAGTGGAGTAGCCTAGGAGCTGTTTGGAGATACCAGTGACACAGGAGTGCTGAGATTCTCTTGCCACATCCCACACTAGGTGTCAGAACAAGTCCTGCTGTCTCTTTGAGTTGCACGCAGCCTGTTACCGATGGCCTGCTAGATAAGCAATGTGAAAGTGTGAATCTAAAAGACGACTCTTCTCCACAGGTGTGACCATGCACCATTGAAGCCATGCACAAGACCCTGGTAGCAAGGGTGGCAGTAAGACCAAGGATCACATGGATGACTGAAGTGGCATTCCTGTTTCACTGGCCAGCAGGATGGTTTACAAAGTTTTTCTTTTCATTCCTCCACTTAGAGAGAGATGTTACAAAACTTCAAAGTAAACTTTAATATGAAAAAAATACTGGTCTGTTTTATGAGTAATGAAGCTAACACAGCCTGCTCCCCACCCACCCTGCTGGTGCCATACATCCCTGTGATACCTACACAGCAAAAGATAGCCTGTAAAAGACAACAAATGACAGCTACTTCAGGGCTGCTCACTCTCCCACTGCCTTCCTCCTCCAGGGTCTGCTAAGGGATGGATTTTACCTGGTCTGCCTTTGGGGAGAGGAGGGGGCCAACCGGCTCTCTCCTCTACTTATTTGCATGAGAATTCGAGGCAATGAATTATACTTGAACTTCTGTACTTTTATCAGATTTGACTGAAAGAAGTGACAGGTTTAAAAGTTATTAAAAGAAACAGGTGATACAATGATATAACCTTCACTGCCTCAAAAAGTGCGGCTAAAATTCATGTACTAGAGCTCTGCTGGTTCTTACTTATTATGAATTATTGAACTAATGTAAGTTAGGACATGGCTTCTGACACCAGGATTAGATTCTGGGCTGTTCTCTCAGAATCTCGTTTCCCCAGTTTGTCAAAAAAATTGCTTAGAAGTATTGTCTGAGGGTGAAAGAGTTGTTCTTTCTAAGTTAAAATGACTTTTTGTTGAGCTTAGAATTGCACACTGAGTCTGGTAGCAAAAGCAGATCAAAGTCTGCAATGCACCAAAGGTAAGTTTTGAGTTGCCTAACACACATACATCTCAGGGTTTTATGCTACTTTCTGTTGCTGTTAGGGAAATTATTATTCCTAGCATTTTCCCCACCTAACTAATGCACTTTCCTGGTGCATTTGTGACCTTTGGTGCAGAACCATTAATGTCAAAGACCAAGCCCATTTTGTCAATGCAACATTCAAAAAGTGCTCTGTTCAACTAAAAATAGGCATAAAACTCTTTCATGCAGACTAGAGTAGGCTTTTTCATTAAAAAAAACCCCAAACTCTATGTAATTAACAATGAAAAGAAAAAGTCTCTTGAAACTTCTTCTTCAGTTGCCTTTATGAAAAATTCAGAGCTAATTCTAGATCTAGTCACAAAGTGTCTCTCTTTTGCATAAGGGAATTGTACCACTACAAATACATCCGTTAATGAGCAACAGAGCATTATACATGATGAAACTACTAACATTTTAGCTGGAGAATTAAAATCAAGCATCAAATGAAGCAGACTCTATGCAACTTTTTGCAATTTCCAAGTTGTACCTATCAATTCTTGTCTTTACATTTAATTAAGCTCCAGAAGAAAGATTTTAAACCATTAGTTTTCTCATACCTTGTTTGATATACCAAGAGCAGCTACTGATAATCTAAAAAATCCTTAGATTATCAAAAAACAAGAAAAGACTCTTACAATTATATGGGTAGTTACAGACATTAGACAGGCCTTGAAAATGTATATATAAGAAACAGGCAGAGGTTTTTCCACCAAGAAATCACTGAGTTCTGTCCACATTAAGGCATGAACTGAAGTGGACTTCTCTGTGCTGTGTTAAGATTTCTGAAATACCTTTCTGTTTCCCAGGTGTTATCTACTTTTTAGACATGTGTAATAGATCCTTACACATTTCACCTAAATTCTCCATGTTCCTGAAATGAGGTGTCATTTTGTCCACTGCTTTTCCATCCTTAAAAAAGGTTCAAATCTTGAAGTCCTTCCTCTTTTTTTACTAAGATTCAAAAGCCATACTAGAAAGTAGGATATAATTACATTGCAAACCGCATGTTTAAGGAAGCACATCTCTGAATAACCTTTCTACTCTGAAATTGTTTTGAGATGTCTCATTGTTGTAATTGCTCCTCATTAGTGCAGGTGCAGAGATCCTTTTTTCTTTAAATACTCATTGTAATTTGGTATAATTTGTGCTCTTAATTTAGGCAGATTTAAATTGAGCATAAAAGAAGGCATTTAAATGATGAAAACTTCATTAATAAGTGCGCAACATACTTACTTTAAGCACACAAATATAACTGAAGATTTCATGGACCTCTCAGAAGTTCAAGTATATTTCCACAAAGACACTCTCATATTTCAGGTACCTCATCTTAAATGGTAAATGAATACCATAAACAAGAAAAGGAAATTGCTTAAGTAGAAATATAAATACTTCAGATAGCAAATGAATCCTGAATTGTTTTTTTCAAAATAGCCCCAGCAGAAACATGATGTTTCTCCTGCAGAATCAGCATTTCATTGTCCTGTCTAACACTGTCCTCCTTATGAGACGCTTTTGTTCTCCTAATGGTGATTGATTGGTCAGGCATTATGGGTTTGTTGTTTTTCCTACTGAAGGCCATCAAGAACATGTCCAAATTTCGTGGCTATCACATTAATCAAAGGGAAACAAAATCCAAGCCCAAGAAGCTAAACAGATGTTTTAAGAATGTAAGACAGGGGCTGTAAAATACGAACAAGGGAAAAAAAAACCCAGTCCATTTTGATTTGTAAGGTTACTTTGTTCAGTGCACATAAATACAATATTCTTGCAGGAAAAAAGCTTCTTACCTGTCACCTGGGAGGATGTAACTAGTCTTTATGACAAACTTATATCTCTGCACTGCTTTCTCCTCCATCCATATGATATTTACTGCAACAGCAGCTACCAAAAGGTTACCAGTGCATGCCTGCTCCCATATTTAAGGAAAGGTCTGTCCTTCAAACACATAGCATCACAGAAACAGACAGGCTGGAAAAGACCTTTAAGATCATCAAGCCCAACCGTTACTCCAGGACATGTTCAGTGTATATTAGAGAATAAGAAAAACAAGTTCTAAAAAAGGACCCTTTACACTTTTATTCCCTCTTTAACGACGCAACCACAAGACCTTCTGTTTGACCATCATTGCTTTCCTCGTGCAATCAAAGACCAAAATTCATTCTGCCAACATGTATAACACAGGAACTAACAGGCAAGTCCAAAGGGCAACTGACCCAAAATGGAGACCTTGCTTAGGAATTCTTCATACATCTTCCGCTTTCTCAGTGTGCTGCCCTGTTATTAAAAGAGAGAGAAAAAGGAGGTAGAACATTACACAAAGTATTTTTGTGATTTCTTCCTACAGCTGCTCTTTTTTTCCCCTCCCTTTCCAAATCTAAAGCATAGCCAGGATAAACAGCCTAAGGCAAATGTTTCCCCATAAAATGTCTGGGCAAGTTGAACTGCTGATAAGCAAAGACAGAAGGAATCAAATTCAATGCTGGTGTAATTTCACTGACTTCACTGGTGTTACTGGACACCATGGATTAACTGTATCCATTATTTACAGGCGCTCATTTTAAAGCCAGAGCTTCATCAATTAACTGTTTAGCTAATTCAATATGTATCCTGTTGCCAGTGAGGCCCTGCTAGAAGGGAATTTACAATGACAAAGTAGGATAAAACTTAAAATGTCCCCCTCATGGGTCCCATTCTTTTAGGTTAAAACCTCTTTAATGCTAAGGGCCTTTATCTGTAAGCCTGGTTTATACTCTGAATAGTGTTACATGCATTGTAACTGTTGAGCAACCTAGTCATAGTATTATTTTAACAAGATTTAAGCATTTTGGAGCAGACAATCCATCAGTGTATATGTAGCTACCGGTACAGTCGTTCCCATACTAAGATTTTATTGTGTGATAAATTACTGAGATACCTTCTGCTTACACAGTGTTTGAGCACCATAGCCAGAAACCATAAGTAGCCATTTCAGCATGCATTTTTGAAGGTTATTCAGGTATGAATAAATACTATGCAGTTTTACCAACATAAAAATAATTCATCCTTAGCTCCTTCTGCAGTGACACAAATGACTTGAAAACAAAACCTTCCCAGGTACCAAAGAGGAACTCCAGAGTTTTCCTTGGTACCATGCAGTTTATTCCACACTGTTACACGACAGCGTGCATAGCTTCTTCCTGGGTAGAGTCCCTGTGGACGCTGAAGGCTGCCTGGTGCCTGCTAGTCAGATGTACAAGGGAGGAGTACAGCACAAAGATAATACATTTATCTTCTGAAGAAAGGGGAATTAAAGATTTAATTTGCTCTTAGGCTGGGCAGAAAAGACAATGTTTGCCAGAAGCAAATGTCTATCATAGAAAGAGACACTTCACTGTTCCTCCTCCACGTGAGCACTGGTAAGTGCTGGAAAGCAGACACAGGAAGTGGGGATAGAGGAAGAAAAAGAAGAAATATTTCACCCTCCACTGTGAAAACATACAGAAATACTCCAAGTATGAAAATGGGAAAGGCTGGTGTATTCAAGTGCAATGCTGTAACTAAGAATTAGACAACATCCCTCTTCCTACACACACTGTGCAGGTGCAGCTTTATCCAACGACCACCAAAGCAAAGTGAATCCTTCCAACAATATCAACAGGCTTTGTCTCCAGCTTCTGACTGCAGCACCAACAGAAGCTGCTGGATGCTCTCCTCTGGAACAACACCTACTTGTATCCCTCTCCTGGGGCCACCCCTGCTCTGAAACAGCAGCAGCACCTTCAAGAGTTGCCACTCTTTCCAAGTATCTCTGCATCAGCAGCAGCAGCACTCACTACTGAGGTCTCCTCCTCCACACCCCATTCATAATTTCCGACTCTGGTGATGACAGTTCTCCCCTCAGTGATAGCATCGGTAACCCTTCTCTGACCTCTCTGTCTGACAAACCTGGTTCTCAACCTCAGGAGCCCCCGAAAGCATTTGAAGTGCCAGAAAGAAAAAAACACCCAAGTTCAAACGGAGGAGGCTGTGCAAACCACGCCAGATCCTGACAGCTTGCTGCAAGACAGAGAATGGAAAACCGGACACTGTGCAGTTGCTGCTTTCCTCCCTGCAGTCGAGTGGAAACGAGACCAGCAAAATTGACAGCTGTGGAAAACCAGACTGGTGGTTTAGTTTGATGGGCTGGGGCACCCAAGGACAGATGTGGAAAATGCTTTTAAAATGACTTGCGGATACAGATGAATTTTAAGAAGCAGTAATCAGTAGCCGTAAGTGACACCTGACCACAACTCTGAGTATTTAGAGATGCAGACAAGACCCAGGAAGGCAGGAATTGCAGGCATCCCGCCTGGCCCAGAGAGCAAGAGCCCATCACTCCTACAGGAAAATGGTTGTGTTACATCTTGGCTAAACTAAGCTAGGGCAAGGGTACAGAATCCACCATGAAGACAAGTGCAAGCAAAACTGAACTGGAAAGAATTAATTACATGTGCTGTTATCATTTCTTTTGTATTGTGATAGTAGAACCTCAGTGGGACTCCACTTAATGTATAGCTACACTGTCATGTCTCAGAATGATACCACAATGGTGAGGGAGAACAAGAGCCTAGGAAACAACTAATGGTTGAGGCTTAGGAGTCCCATTTCACATCACATGTACTGAAACCCAAAGTGACCCAACTGATGGCTCATGACTCAACCTGCAGGATGGCTCCATCCAACCCTCCATCTCTCCTGAAGGAGGGAGACAACAGCCTCCAGGGTGGCATGAGCCACCCGACAGAAGAGCTTACTCCTTGGTATTAATCATTTTTTCCTCCCCACAAAATAAAGGGAGAACATGCCTAATTCCCACCTTCCTTGGTCAGCCTAATATTCCCCTTTCATCCCTTCCCATAGGCATAACGTCACCTCTGACTCCTGACTTCTTTTTTATACTTGCTTTACTTGTTCTAGTTGCTTTACCCAACTTGTGAGGCCACAGGAAGGAAAATCATCATAATCTCTAATCCTACCTTTCAAGTCACTTCTGTAGAACTGTCAACCAACATGTGTCCTGGGACATGTGCTAAGTCTGTTTTCTTGCAATATTTTAATGGATCTTCTAGAAGCAACAACAAATCAGACAGTAACAATATCTGCAGAATAGGAGATAGCATGCAAGCTTGCCAGAACAGGAAAACACAAGAAAGGATTTGGAGACACTAAAAATGGGAGTAGAAAGTAATAGAATGAGCTTCCACTTGGAAAACACAGCTAAGAAATGCAAAGGAAAAATAAAATCCAAAGTACAGATGCTTGATGAAAGGAAGAAGACTGGAAAGTTGTAAACCTGAAGAAGATTTAAAAGCAGTATATGAGAGCTGGTTTGCAGCATTAGACTGCAACAAGAATACAGCCAAGGCTATTTTGGTCGTACACTCAGACATTATCTAGGAATGAAGTTCAGAGGCTTCATCTCCATGGCTCAGATGTGATGATGCCTGAAATGCTACACTCTGTTTTGGTACCTCTTCTCCAGAAAAGTATTCCTAAACCAAAGCCTGAAAAATGCTAAAACACTTGGCGAGGGCTGATAAGGAAGGAGCAAAACAAATTCAGGCTGTAGATGTTAGCTCAACAGTAGGATCATAGGTATGGCATCCACATAGCTGGCATGCATTGTGGCAAGGGTTTTAAGTAGACAGTGATAATCATCTACAGATAGATGACAGAAGGAGAAGGCAATTTGGTACAGCATAACTTGACATAACCCAAAGTAATAAGAGAAAATTAAGAAAATCTAACTTAAGTTCAATATGAAAGATATTTTCCCTATGTAGGAATTATTCTCTTGCAGAAAAGTTTCCCAAGGGAAGCGATAGAACTCTTACTGCTTGAGCCAGATAAAAACAATAGTAAATGTACATGAATAATTCTGCACTGGCAGTGTTCTTGATGGCATGTTTTTAAAAGTCTTTATTAATTCTGCTTTTTCTAACCTATTAATATCTTATTTCAATAGTCGCTGCTTCTCCCTCTCTCCCCATTCCTTTGTTCACTTTCTCGCTGGTTCTGAGCTGTCACGCACAAGCTTATCTTCTTAAAGACAGTGGTTCCCGCTAACTAGGAAAACTTGTTAATATTCTAAGTTGCAGTGCTCCTCCCTGACACAGTCCCAAGGAGAAACGGGATCACTTGCATTTGCCAAACCCACACAGAAAAGAGCTCAAACCCAGTTTTAGGGACACTTAAAAACGTAGCAGGCCCTAGCTTAGTTTAAGCAATAGGAATATTGCATTTCTTTTCCAACTGCCCCTTCTTCACTTTCCCTGATTTCCTCCAGTTTTTCTTCCCATTCCTCCAGTCCAGTCTCTGTCTTTATTCTCTTCTCCCTGCCTCTTTGCTTTGCCCCTCCAGCACTCTTTATGTCTTCTTTCTTGCTTCAATTTTACAGGTGGAATTGATCAGGTCCTTCCTAGAAACTGCCACCTTCTCTAAGAAGCCAAATGGCTACCAAAGACAAAACATGATTTAAGTTTCAAATAAAAAAGTTCTCCTGGCAGGAGGTGCCAGAATGGCCTCCTGAATTGCTCCAGTCCATTTAATCCCTGCATAAACCTGATACTGAATGATGGTTTGGATGTATATTCTTATAGGAGCATGAAAGAGTCACCATGCATACTGGCCATGAAAACAAAATTGCCAACAAGATCCTGGTGCTGTATCACACAGAAGCTGGATGGATTGCAGGCTTCGGATTGGCTTTATGCTTTGGCCACGATGCAACCTATGCTCTATGGCAACATGAAGTCCTTCTGACTTTACTTTATTTGAATAGAAAAAGACACTTGTTAAAGAAATTGTTCTCAGGTTCAAAGCTGTGAAAAGATGTTAAAACAAAGACAAAATAGCATAAAGAAAATGAGGCATGACATTAGGAACTAACTGACTTGATTTGTCATGACTTACATCCCAATATTATAACTAATTTCTGCAAAGAAATTTACCAAATAGGCAAAAAGTATTGTATCCCATACAGCTCTGCTCTAGGTATCCTGGACCATGGGAACTAGAGGATAGTTAGATCATTCTGAATCAAGACTTCTTAAAGAAGAAATTAAAAGAAATTAATACTTTGAATTTCCTCAGTCTGGGAACTGAATTGTCAGGGGGCTCAATCTGATGTTGGGATACAGACATTTACTACATTTACTGCTCTGGTATTTGTGGTATTTGCTATATTTAGAATACAAATATTGTAATACCCTGGGATGTTCCCCACTCTGTGATGCTCTTGAATCCCAACTGCAAAGAAGAGAGCAGCAACATTTCACCAACTGAATTACATGAGAATCCTATGGCAAAAATTCCTTTGCCTCTCTCCCAGAGGAATGTAAGTAAATAAATATAGAATATATATGTAAGTGTGTGTGTGTGTGTGTGCACAGAGAACATACACATACAAAAATCTGCAACAGAGTGAAAAGTATGCAGCTCAGAACAGATAATTGTATGAAACAAATGGAACACACAGATGGACAGATAATTTGTGAATGTGCTTGGGAAGGGAACATGTTCAAGTGGGTTTTTGTAATCCATTTAGTACAATGAATTTCATGGTATAATAATTTGTCAAGGACTCCAGTGAAAGCCAAGCAATTTCACTGCAAATCCTGACAAAAGAAACTATTCCAGCATTTACAATCATCACAGCTGCTAAAACAAACTTGAATGTGACCTTCAAGCCATCAGGGTACCTCAGCTGAGACAATGAAATATAAAGAAATATATCTGTTTTAACAAACTTCCTTTGAGACAGACCAAATAATAAATGGATGACAAGTGTAACTAAAAGCCAGCAGGAACTTTTTGCATCAGGCTTTGTCCATCCACAAAAAAAGGACAAACTCCCAACCTCCTGGGATGCATTTTATTCATACCATAAACCAGTCAGGATCAATGAGACACGTACATGGCGAAAATGGCACTAAGCAGAAATGAAACTAGAAATTACTAAATGCAAATTAAAGAACAAAAACAGAGGCTGCAAGGAGAAATGAGGTAGAGAGTCAAGTGGCTCACAACAGGATAAAATCTTTTTGGCAAGTGTGGATGTGAAGGTATGATCTGCAAATACATATTTACAATGTGAATAAAATGTCAACACTAGACTGACAAAAACATGGGGCTGGTCATGGCTGGGAAGGAATGCAGATGAAAGAAAAAAACAGCTTGGGTTATGGAGGGGCTTTATCTAACTACAGAAAGAAAACCCAACCCATATCTTTGGAAGGTCACTGATCCCTTGGACAAAAGTATTTGCAAACAGAAAGTGAAAAAGAAAAACCCACTCACTAATTTTAAAACCATTTAAAATGATGTATCTCAAAAGATACCTTAAACATTAATATCTCTTGTTTAAAGGCAGGAGCCTTTCTACATCCAGAATACCTAGCAGCTTTCTATAAGCATAAGCTTAGTGGCTATATGTCAGGAAACCATGTTTTTGTGACTTGAAAGGCAGATACTACTATATCTTGAAATTAAGTACAGCAAAACCAGCCATGTAATGGTGGAGTTAGCTTCAAGTATGAAATGCAGCCCCTGAAACATGATGTAATTAATTCTTAGGCTTGAGGAAATGTGCAGAGAGACACTGCGACCTGCCCTCACACGAATGCACCAAGACAGGTGTCTCATTTCACCTACAGCAAAGAAATTATCCATGCTGCACCTACAAATATATGAAAAGATGACACAATTCATGTAGTCTGGATAGGTAAATTGCATTTACTGTGGACAGCACTTAAAATTAGACATTTTCTATACCTGAAGCAATTAATTCACTATGCTACCTGAAATACTTCCTAAGTATGAAGAATGCTACAATTACACTGTCTGGGTATCTAATGTAATGCAATAGACCACCAATTTTTAATTACCTCAACTGTGAAAAAAAACACAAGAGGGAGAGTAAACACCTCTGTGTAAAGTCAAAGGTCTCATCAACTGCAGGAACTGAGCTTGGAGGTAAGATACAGCAGTCACTGGTTCAGAGAATACATAAATTAATTTGAAAAGCACTTAGCACCACACTAGAACAAAACAGAAGTATATCCATAATATTCAAGTTGTATGCATAGCTAAAGCTAGCAGTAAAACACAGTCTTTTCCCCTTGGGACTTCAAGTCCTTTTAGTAAAATACTGTCTCTGCATCAAATATTCATCTTCTGAAGGCTGCTATCAGATGGTAATGGACACATGACCAAACCTGAAAGCTCCCAGCATTGCATGATGTTAGGTGCCACTATTTCCATCAACGCTTGAAACTGAAATTACCTCTAGGCTATGATGACTGTGAATCTGTCCTTCAATTCTTTAGTAGCAAGGTTACAGGCAGCTGTAAAAAGCTATGCTTAAAAAAACAAGGAATATGTGGCTTGCCCCAACATTTATTGCTCCTACATTCCTTTTCTTTTATACCTTGGGTTTCTTCCTTGCAGCATGCAGGTTCATTCATCAGACTAGTTATTCCAGACACCCCTCCACTGCATCTGTGCAGGACATGGGACAAATAAGCTGAGTGTGTCTCTTAAGTCTGCTAGGAAATTCTCATACTCCCTGTTTAAGAAATACCTTACAGAAAGGTCTCAGTTACTACTGCCTGCTCCCTTGCACTGGGAAGCATTCAAAACTATCCATCCTGCTTATCCACAAGAGAGAAGACAGTACACTTTGCTATTATTTTGTCTTGGAGCGATCAACCTCAATATTTTGGGATGGAGTAAAATCAATCCAACTTGCTCTCCTATACATCAATGTGATGTTCATTTATGTGATACCGAACTCAACCTATGAAATAGTGAAAACCAGCAATGCTTCATACAGACATCCAGCAGTTATCACACAGCATAAAGATCACTCTTATACTCTATTGCTTAAGAACTAATCATTTAAGTGTAAAATCTACTCAATTCTCCTGCTATTTACGTTATCCATGATACGCACTAGAAATACAGATGATTTCAAAATGCACAATCCCTTATCTTTCTCAGAGCACGTAATTTCCTTCAGGTCAGGATGAAACAACGCAGCTTTTGGAGACAAGTCCTATTCATAAAGAAGTTATGTCTATTAACTACCAAAATGAAAGGAATATTTTATGGAGAAGGAAGATATGCACATGGACATTGGAAGCGAACTCATTAAAAAGGTTATGATGTTTCTGAAGTTAATTATCTGACAAAGTTTCCATTATAAACAACTCAAGAAAAAAACAATTACAAATCCATAACCTTGTGCACACCCCAGGTGCCCAGAAGGTCTGTTGAGCTTTGCTGCAGGTATGAGGGAGTTTGAAAGAAGCAGAGCAATGAATCATTAGCAGCTACCATCCTACGATTTGTGTGGTGTGTACTGGCTAATGGAGATGGGAGGGCACCATTCAACCAAGACTTTTTTCTATGGGAAATGGATCTACCTTGTATTGCCTGCCTTGAAGAATATAATACAAGTTTAGACAAAGACTTCAAAGGCAAGGGGTAGGTCTGAAAAACATTCTGAGGTTCATGATAAGGAGAAGATCTGCATAGCTTCAGTGGGTAACGGAGGCCACCTGACATTTTCATTCAGATACAGTAGTTACACATAATGTTATTCAATTGCATTTCTGACTCAGCATCTTTCTGCTGAATCTTGTCCCCTTTGCCTTCTGTTCACTTAATTTAGTTACCCAATGTTATTGTCATGTCCTCTCTTTTATGTAGGAACACACACTATACAACCTTCTATCGCCAAGGTACCCTGAATACAGAAGTGCTTGCGCTACAAAAGAAAGTAAAAAATATAAACTCCATAAACAAGACTTTCTCCATAAGCTTACCATTAAAATGCGTCTGTAGCTGTCTCTGTCGATGCCCCAGAGCTTGAGATCTGTCTTGGCTTTGACAGTGGCAGCCCGCGGTGTTCCATAGATCAATGCCAGTTCCCCAAAGCTGCCTCCTTCTCCGATGCTGGTGACCCACTCTCCGTTGACATAAACCTACCATGGCACAAGACAAGTTTGGGGACTTTCAGTTTTCCTCCTACTGCCAGTTACTAAAAAGCAATTAGTAATTTCCTTTCTAATCGTCAATGCTGGAGACACAGAAGGAAAACAAGAGTGTAATAGTTTCTGCAGTTAGTCCCCAAAGAGGGCAACAACCTGCTTTGTGGACAGAATTTCAAGTTGTCTTGCTTCAGTACAATGACTGTATTTACCCCCTCAGTTTTCAGCTCCCATGGTTAACTGGCATCATGTTTTCTCTCTTGTGTTCAAGGCTCAGACAGTCAGCATGCAGAACTGTCACAACTCTGGCTTTTTATTAACACTGTCAAACTTGAAAGGAAGGAGATTTGTTGATATATGTAATGAGGTTTGCTGAAAAGCACCATGGCCACAAAATGTAAGCCAGTCAAAACAGGGAAACATCTTTTGAAAAGGAACATTTTTGTCTTCCCTAAGCTCCCACTAATAATCTGAATATAATGACTGAGATCTCTTTCTACCTTAATGAAAACTATGAAGTGCTTTGGACTTGAGAAGCTATATATAGTATTACCCTCTGTCTTTAACATCAGCTCTACAAAACTTATGAAGCAGTATCTGACCCACAGCCTATATAGATAACATACCCTCTCAAAACACGCTCTGGATCGATACCACTATCACTATTTTCCCAGGATGATGTCTAACTTGAGAAGAATTCCTACACTTTAGCACTATGTAATACCTTCACTGGAGAAATGGGGACTCATGCAGGTGCCTGCCACTGAGCTGCATTTCCCTCACTATTCATGGACTGTACAGCTCATAAGCCATAGTAGTGTATTCAAAGACTGGTATGAATTGTGTATTCTGCAGTTTGCTTGTAGGCTTGCTGCTGTAAACCTACACAATAAACCCTCTTCGTTCTGTTAATGTGTCTGTAAGTCTAGAGGGTAGAAGAGCCGTGTGCATTTACCGAGCGCAGAATATATCCCCATCTGTTACAGACTGATAACAGCAGAAAGCAACCAGAATGATTTTCATTTGTCTGGAAGCTCTGAGAAGAAACTACTGTGAAGTAAATACACAAGTATTCTTATCCTAAGCAGAAACCTATTACCAATTACTGAGTAACAGACTAGCACGTCTTAATACATGAATTAGAGCTGTGTTCAAGCTGGGCACGAGAAAAGACAGTGACCAAACTAAATGAATTGGGGTCAAAATTCAACAAACTGTCAGTATTAATTTTACTTCGATCTTCATTTTATTATGAAAAGATGTTTTACAAACTACAGCTGGAATCAATCCCAATTTATCTTAGCAATTTTCAGTTAAGATCTGATCCAGCTTCTACTGAAGTCAATGAAATGCTGCCTCAGTAGGAGACGGATGAGGCCATGGAGCAGTTCAGCCAATCAAGAGACCTCTTGGGTACCAGCTTAAAAGAAGCAGTATTAGCATCAGTGCTGAACTCCAGGCAGTGTTGTGGCTCTTGGTGTTCCTGGAGCATCTGGGGATCAAAGGGCTAAATTAAGGGTAAAAATAATCCCAAACAGGCAGGTGGTAGCAGATTGCCAAGAAAGAGCTAAAGCCACAAAAGCTATAGCTTCATTTCTTCACCACAACAGAACAAATGCCACATTGGAGAATACCACACAGGAGAATAACAACAGCATTTCCTTTCAAACTTTCACACTCACCACAGAAAGAAAATCTCACAGAACACTCAATCTACTTTTGATTTTCCTCATGATGAAAAAGAATGAAAGCAGAAAAAGAACTTTTAAAATAGCCAGGCAAACCCAAGCACTTTCCTGGTGAAAAACGCAGGTAATACTGTGGCTCCTGGATCTATTTCTGTGAGACAAGCAGGAGAAATGGATGAATAAAACCTGGATTCTGAAAGGCTTGTAACATAGTGACACTGTATGAAACATTTAAAACTCAGTTAATCCATTGAAAAATTGTCCAGATGCCTATTTGAAAGTTGGGATCGCCCCTTTCTATACAGTAATTCCTGTCCTCAGGGGATGATGTGGAAAATCTTGTAATCCAGATGAGTTTTGGACCACAACCATGTCAAATGACATTGCATCCTTGACTATTTTTCAGCACACCACATGTTTCTATATGCTCTTTTCTTGAAAAGCACAGGTTTTCTTATTGCAGAAGGGTCTGAATTATAAGTGGGAAATAAACTTATTCCAACATGTATTTTTTAAGCAATATAGTGACATTTCTTTTAAAGCTGTATTCATGATAAGACTGAAGCCCAGAAAGGGTCATTATACTGGTGAAACTCAAGGTAGAGCAAGTGAAGGATGGACATTTACTGTTGCATCGTCATTACAGAGGGAGGCTCCTACTAAACTGCTCTAAGACTTCTCTAATTTTGCTGTCGTACTTGACTAGACTCTCCAAAACATGTTTGACATCTCTCCTGTAAACAGTTTATGTGAACGGCCATTCCTCCACCCTAAGGGTGTCAGGTTTAAAGGACTCAGAGGTGAAACCAAATCACTGATCTGACAGTCTCTGGGCCCAGCATTCACTCCCCCAATAAAAATGCCATTTCTAATATCAATCTCCAAAAGAGAAAACATCTTCAGAGCAAGTGTTGTTTTCTAGGGGCAAAACCATTGCACTTCATTCTCTGAAAGGGCCTAAGTCAACTTTTGTCTTTATTATGAAGTTAAAGTGTATTGATGGCACATTAAAAAGCCATTTTGCCCTTTAACAGAGTTCAGCTCCACTATGAATCCCTTTAAAATAGGTTTTAAAAAAAGAAGTAGAAAGGAAAGTAGCTCTGTTTGTAAGGTGTGGGAAGTAAAGCTATTTTAGGCTCAGAACAGCTTATGAAAGCCAATGTTATATGGCAGCAGCTCAGATGATCTCCTTCTTTATCCTAGAAAATGCTGGGCTGAGGTTTTGGCTCAGGCTGTTTTAGGCATTTGTGAACTCTCAGAAAGTGGCAAGTACATAAGTGAACTATTCCTAATTGTTACTTAACCTTCTGATCACAGGTCTGTAAGAGCTGGCACCTTCTTTTGTGCAGCTGAAGAGGAATGTAGAACTGCAGATGCCTAAATATGACCAAGCCATCAGGGCCACCTTCTTTCCACAGATCAAAAGTAGTTCAGATTTCTATTGTTTTCTAGCATGTAGTATGAGCCCTGCATTTTTTTGCAGGCTTGAAAATCACATAACTTGGTTCATTTCATTATTTTGAGGGGAGGCAAATGGGAAAAGTCTCCTGTGAACATCAACAGTTCCTTTCTTCATGGGCTGTGATATACATAGGTACTAACCAGGAGACAAAATGCAATGAATCACACAATGCTCAATGCAGCAAGAATGCCTCTTGGCCTCACTCATCTTGGTGTTGTCTAGAGAAGCAGAAAGTAACCTTACCAGGAGCAGTAATATATCCACTTTACTTTGAAGGTATGATATGAACACCTATCTCTGAGCTTGACTTGAGTGAATTTACCTTTAATCTTGTATTGCTGATTTCAAGCTAACTTTAAGCTTTTGGGCTTGTTTGTTTGGGTTTGGTTTTTTTTTGCTGCCACTTTATGATCTATGTGGACAATCTAATTTGTTCCAGGCATTGCAACTTTCAGATCTTAAATTCCCTCCCTTGGATCTGTTTGTAATAATTTGTGCTTTGTGTCTTGTCAAGCCTTAATATTTGTTATCCAAAAATGGCAATGAGGTTTATTTGTTCTTGGATATATAAGCAAGCCTGAGACATTAAGGGTATTTATATGTGGGTAGTTTTCTCAAATAAAGCCGGTGCTTTATTTGTAGGATGAATTTGCTTTTCTTAAATATAAATATATGAACCTGGAAACTGCCTTGAGAAAGCTTGAAAATTCAAGCTGAAAACCTCCAAATGTTAAAATGTTCTGTTTCAAATTTCAAAAAGCATCCTTCTGAGATTAGAAAGATCATTAATGCTGGGAGAATTTAAACCAAAAGTGATCTATGAAATCTAACCATACAGTATACCTACTTTTAAAATAGAAGAGTATTCTCACATAAACCACCATTTAATTTGCATCTTTGTATGAACAAATTAGATAGTTTATATATATGAATAAAGGCTTCAAGAAGATTTGACCTACACTCAAAAGATAATCTTATCAATCATTCACAATATTCAAGTACAGCTCCACATACAGATTTATACAGTAAATACAGAACCTACTTAGAGAAAACTGAAAAGCTTTCATATTGGTTTTCACCATACTATAGTTTGGCTGCTGTTGTTTTACAAGAAGAAAACCTGAGAATGACTGTAGAGAAAGTTGCTGTGACATTAAATGGAATGGGAAGTTGTTGAGTCTAAAAAAAACCTACATCTGTTTTAAAAGGGTAGTTGACGGTGCTTTTTAAAGTATAAAATGTGAGGTTGTAAGATTAAAATAATAAACAGGAAGTCATTTTTATATTTAGAAATATGGATTAGAGATTTTTGCAAGACGTACTTTAGCAGTTACTTTCAACATCTTTACTGGAAACTATAATTTAAGCTCTGCCAGCTACTTTTTGGCATACATTCGTATTTGAGCAGAAAAGCTTTCAGTAGACAATTGACCTCTAAGACTTCAAACTTCATGCCATCATCTACCTAGTGTAAGCTTCACCCATCTGAAGGTACAGGTCATAAGTTAACAATTCTCATCAACCCTGAAGTGCTAATGAGGAAGAGACTGACTGACAACACTATAATATTCCTTCCCATCCAACGCTAGCTTTGGCCAAAGTACACCTGGTTTGTAATATACAGCAAGAGAGGAAAAAGCCAGGTTCTCCAAGACCTATGTCTTACGGATTTCTGAATCTTTATTTTACGTATGAAAATCTGTGCCCTTCGTTGTCCACAGTCTTCTTGGCTGTTCATAGTAACACCAAGAAGAAAATTTACAGATACTTTATTCTATGCTAATGATGCTTATTTACACCCTAGGAAAGTGTTGAGGATAATGGAATGTATTTAAAAATATTTTATTGTACTCTATTTTGACTCAGATTATTTTTAAGGGAACACATTAGAATGCCCTTACTTACTCTTTGGGGTGCCTATGCCAAAACTCTAACAGCAAATTACTTCTAAATGTTGCATGTTTTTAAACTCAAAACACCAAACACTGATTTTATTATTCTGGCTTCACTGGTGGTTTCTGGTTGGTTTTGGTTACTTGATTGATTATGTTTAATTTTTTTCAGTTTTGCCACGATTTTACTCCAGTGGTTGGGAATTTTATGGTGACAACATCCTTTACGTGCATCTTTACAGGTATATGGGAAACCCAGGTGCTTATCAGTCATGGTGCGTTCAGAGTACACATTTGCCCCTTGAATCCACCAGTCCTGGAACACCTACCACTTCTGTGAAAATCAGGTAAATGATGAAGGCAGATAGCCTGGCCAGGGGTTAACAGTCTCCATGCATATGCCAACACCAGATGAAGTAGGCAGAAAATGGCTTGAGGCTTTAAGTCCCAGGGTCAATTGTCTACTTTCCAAGTCGCTTTTTTTCTTGAGGAAGGGTGGAAGCATGCCAAAACAGTATCTGGCAAGGCTTAAATGAACTGCAGCTCGCTTACTAGCGGTCTGGGTTTTCTTCAGACAATAAGGATTTTAGCCCTGCTGCCTAGAAAATGGAAGAACTCTTTTCTTGGGAGCACTAGATAAGTGTAGTGGTGCACACCCATGGGGTCTGAGAGCTCCTGCCTCACACAGGGGCAAGTTATCCTGCATTAACTGCCCTGGTGCAGAATATACTCTGTGGGGGAAAAATTGGCTCCCCTCACTGTAGCTTCCCATCAAAGGCAGTTAATGTAAGTAACTTCTGCAGCTACCTGGGTGTAGCTGCAACTTGGTCCTGGATGAGCAAACATTTCTTGTGCCTTCCATGATAACTTGCAAAGGAACTCAACACTTTTTTTTGGCTGAAGGTGTGGGAAAACTTCAGTAAGAAGAGAGCACCCAGCTGAGGAGATGGCCAGAAGAGTGGTAAGGTGCAGAGGATGAAGAAAGTGGGATGCTGAAGTGGGAAAGCATGAGAGCTGGTCACATAAGAGTTCTGCAGAACTTAGAGGGTCAGAAGCTTCGCTTGGCCCTGGAACAAGCTCAGTCCGAATGACATCTCTTAAGCCTTGTTAGGATGCATTTGTCCCACAGGTCATGTCAGAAAACTCTCCATATGTGTGTCTGAGAAGTGTCAGGATGCTGTTATTGTACATCTGTCCATTTTGACCTGCCCTAGAGCTATAAGCTGATTTTAGCTATTAGGAGAGCATGGATTGAGAATGCTTATGAAATCTACTCAAAGAAACACAGTTATTTCATTCACTCCTTAGGAAATCTGCTGCTGCAAGTCTTGAAGACAAGGCAGAAAAATTGTGTATCTTATATATAAATGACTGGAGGACTGCAAACTACTTGGAATACAAAAACCCAAAACCTTCTGTCTTCGACTCTAATAAACTAAAACAAAGCTGTGCAAAGCTGTTTTGCCTAGCAAAAAAGTGAGTCCCACTGAAATAATGAGAATTGCTCATGTGCTTAAAGGAGGACTGGTGCTTTGCTTGGTCTGGGATAATATTTTCAAAAACACCTATACAACTTAAGAGCCAACATGGAATTGCAATGCAGTGACTCTGAGGCCATTTAGTTGTTCAAATTTTACGCCAGATCCTATCCCAGAAGCCTCAAAGATCCTTGAATTTTCTGGGAAATAGACGAGTGTTCTGCAAAAGACTTTCATAAACTCAAAAAACCCACCAATAAAAAAGTATCAGTCTCTTCTTGGGCCATTTATGGTCAAGATTATTTATGAAAGGATTTCAACTTTCCATAAAACCATGAAGAACCTCTGATACACAACTAACATGGATGCAGTAAAAGTGTTTCTGAGTAGATGCCATGGTATACCTGGGAAGGGAACTATGATACCACATTACTGACAGAAAGCACAGTGACTAAAAAAGTCCTTTTCAACATCTGACAAGCCATGACCCCCTTGGCTGTTAGTGGCAACCACCAGTTACAGAAAATGCAGAGACCACCTTGCACAATGATTTTACAGCAGAACCAAGCTGAAGAGGCCACAGACATATATTTGCTGCATTTTGTCACTGCTTTGCAAGACCGATATGTGCATATGGAAGATTATATTTTTTGCAGTTAATTACAAGTGTTTTGCAGACTGCTTTCTGATGTCATCCAGTCCCCCACTATCCCAAAGCCAAATGCTGAAGAAAGCTTTCCTAAAGGTTTCGAGGCAGTACAAACTAATTTTAAAGAGGATTATTCTGTAACTTCAACATATGTTTGTGGGTCTGATTCAAAGACAGTGAACTCATTAAGCTCAGTGTCAGACCTTAACCAATTATTTAAAAGCTAAATTTTAGCACTGTTCTATAAATATTGCTCTTTTACTTTCTGGCCCTGTGGATGTGGCAACGTTTGCTATTGAGAGGTATGCCTGATAGGAACAGTGAGTCAGACGGATTTCCTGAGGAGCAACTTGTAGAGGCAGAGGCAGCATGTGAGGTTTTTCAATTCCCAACAATACCAATTAGATGGTCTCCTGACACAAACTGCTAAAATAAAACAACTTTCACTAAAATAACTGTATGCCTCCTGCCCAGATTTAAAATAAATCACTTTCTTCTTTAAATTTGCCAAACAAAACTCATCTGGGCATCTGAAGAGCAATGTGGCTAATGAGCAAGCCTGCCCTATCCAACAACTGTGGATACATCAAGATGTGTGCAGAAAATTCAGTCAAATTAGGAACTTGCAGCAGAAGTGCAAAATGCTGAGTTTCACATGGGATAAAAATGATAAGAGGTGAATAGATTTTTTGGAAGGCTGGTTCTGAAAGAAGCTTCTTTTCAAAGACATGCTGATTAAACCACTGCATACTCCTGTAAACATTTTGTGGTCTAACAGATCACTTTACACTTACAATAATCCTTGCTTTATTAATATGCTGCATTGTTCATATATTTGGACCTAATTTTAAAAGCAAATGGAGGTTTATAAGATGAAACTTGCTGCCTGAGGCTGTATCTCAATTTGGGAACAAAACAAACAACATATGAGCTAAGCGAACTGATTAAAGAAAATATTTTCCTTATGGTTGATCTGAACCCTCGGGTGCATTCCAGCCTGGTGGCCTTCTCTGCCAAAGACTGCACACCTCCAGGTGTGGTTAGGGTTCTGAAGATGTCATTTGCTTGGGTTTGATACCATATTTTCCTGCTTGGAATGGACAAATAAGCTAGGATGTAAAACATGCCAATTATAAAATTATGCACAAATGACTTAACAAAAGCAAAGTAATGAAATCAATCCTGTGAAATCTATTTCAAGAAGAAAGGAGACAGAACCACAGCACATAGCTAGACCAAGCTGTGTTCCAAAGCATACAATTTTACTACACTGTAAGAGTTCACTTACATCCACCTCGCCTTGGTCAATCACATAGAAGTTGTCTCCTTCATCACCTGGAAGCAGAATACAGAAGGTGATTGTTTCCTGAAGGCCTGCTAAACTATTCAATAATTTCCCATCTCCACATTTAATCCTGTACATATTTCACAGGTTTGTATACCAGATTACTTATAGAGAGAAACATCCTTTCCTATTTACCTTCATATATAAAAGCATCACTACAATTTCTTCTTATTAGTATCTTTCAATTGCATTAATTTATCTCTCTTGATTGATTCAACACTTCATTCAGTGTAAACACACAAGAGGCTTTAATATAGCCTGAGGGTAATGAAGTCCTCCACAACATGCTGCAAGCATGCAGGTAAGTTGCCAAGTGCGATAACTTCCATACAGCAAAATGAGGTGTTGAATATTCCCAACAACCCTAAAATGTTTTCTAACTCTAATTCCTGTCAGCTAGCCTGTGCCACCCTTATTCATTCTGAGCTGTGGTTTACTTCCCGACTACCTTTAGTTAAGGAATTAACATTTTAATTTGAAGTGCTATTTATCTACATTTAATTGTAGCAGAGACCCACCAGTGGGGTTTTGTAGGAGACCTCTGCACGTGTAGCAAAAGACCTGCATCCATGAACTAATGATATAGCTGCACACTTGGATGCTTTCAGAATATGGTTATGCTTCCCATTAAGCAAAGAGGGTGAAATGTCAAATGGAGAGATGTGAATTGTACAACCTTAGCAAACATATAAGGAAAAAAATGAGAGGATGGGTTACCCTGTTGTATGACTGTTTCTCCTGCGATGTGTGTGACGGGAAACATGGCATCAAATATGTCACTGGGAAGAAAAAAGAAACATTTATTAATAAATCAGACGTACTTCTTATCTAGCTAGTAGACCTTCATTGTTTCATTTAGTATTCATTAATAGATTTTGCAGAAATAGAAAAGGAAAATGTTAGTTGTAACTGGAAAATGAGCCCCTGCTTGGCAATAAATCAAAATAACAGTTAGGCACAAGCTGTGGTTTAAAACTAAGCGAGACCATGATTCAGTGCATTCTGTTTTCAAAGAACTCCTGAATTATATGCATATAGGCCACTTCTTATAGCACTACACAAACTAGCCAGCCTGAGTATTTTACTGTCCAAGCAGACAGATTTCAGGTTTGCAGCTGCAATCAGTATGTGTCACAGCAGTAATTGCTAGATGCCTAAACGGGAGCTCTCCTCTTCTGAACATCTGGCTTCGTATTTACAAGGAAAACCTGTTCCACAATACAGAGCACATTTGGAAAGGTAGATGGCTCTAAATTAATGTAGCATAAGAGCTGGCAAGAGACTGTACGCACAGTGAAGAGGCTAAACTCTGAAAATCTTAGTGAGTTACTTGTGAGAAGGGAATTTGACCAATGCTACAGAAACACTGAAGCTGCAGAAGAGCCTTGCACTCATTAATCATCGCTGAATTACACACCTTACTGTGGTCTCCAGCATACTGTCACATATCCTTAAAAGGCCAGAGCAGTAAGGACGGGAACACACCCTGCACCAACACTTTGGGCACACTGCCCAAATCCAGTCCTTTGTTTATTGAGGGAGACAGCAGGCTCCATGGAGCCCAGGCTTCCTTTCCCCACATCAGATTTGGGGGAACTTATTTTCAGAAGCATGAACAGCACTGAGACGGGCGCTCCCCACCTCTCTTCCCCTTCCTATGCATCACTCTCAAGGGCTAAAGGAAATAGCTCCCCAACACAAACAAAAGGCAGCAAGGAGGAATTGTTAACTAATCTCTTCCCTGGCCTGGTGTAGGAATGGTCCATCCAGGGACCACCAATGACAGCGACTAGGTGAAACACTTCAGCCTGCAATGAAGCAAAGTACTCATAATCACAATGAAGCCCAATTTATATCAAAATAGCCAGAAGATCAGCAAACAAACCCATGCTACATTTCAATGCCTTATATGGGAAATGCATATTGCAAAATCCCATTATTAGCTTATTTCCTGTTCAACTGTTCCAGAATGTATTCAGGCTCAGTTCTAGGAAATGTTTCACTCTGAAGTTCAAATTGGTCATGTCTTTCGTCTTCAGCAGCCAGAATGATTCTGCTCAGTCTTGCAGCTCTGCATCAGCACCACTCGTAGGAGAATGGGGAGATTTCAAACCAAGCACTTCCCACTTCTGCTCAGTACCTGCCAGGGATGCTTAGCCTGTGTCCTATAATAAAATGATATATTTAATTCATGTTGTTTCGTCAGGCCCACCTGTGCTATTCCTACTCACATTCAGGAAATACCTCCACCATGGACAGAAAGCCTGCTCAGAGCTTCTATCTTTCTAACAAGAAACCTCTTTCTCACCTCATTCTCAGCACCAATGCAAAGACCTATAATTATTCTGAAGAGTATACAAATTGTATTCTTACATCCACTAAACTCATTTTTGATGATCTTAAATGGGTTCAACATTTCTCCAGTTCAAGGGATTTCTCTGTTGGCAGGAAGCGTTTGTCCAGTGCAGGCTGTGGATCTGCTCTCTGTACCAACCCTCAGTGCCCTCTACCTAAAAGAAATGGGAGCTGAGCTTCAGGTGGGATGGGGAAGCTACCATGATGATAGGTGATGAACTATAACAAGACACCAAAGGACCTTATGTTGATGAGACAAGTCAAGCTGTTTGTTTTTCAGCAGCTCTTGGACCTGGAAATTCATTATGCAGAGGCTCATTTGCCTCCCTGTGGTTTCCCCTTGGCTGTTCCTTGGCAGCTCACTGAACTTCAAGAACAGTCCTGCAGCCTGCAGAAGATTTTCTTGGAGGAAAAGGCACTCTGCATGGCAGAGAAGGAAGTCTTCAATGCGATACATCCAAAAATAGACACAACACTGTGAATATCAATAACGAAACCAAAATGTCACTGAACAAACTTGGAAACCTTTTCTTTTTTTTTTTAATAGAAATACAGAGGAAATAACTACCCACAGTTTTACCCTTTCACCTTTGTTCTAAGGCTGTATTTTATTTATAACTCAACAATTGACTGTACAAACAGTGCCCAATAAATTATGTATAGCACTGCACCCTTCTCCAAAACATTCACGTTTCACTTCTACAACACCTTTTAGTTTTATCAAAAAAAACCTCTTTAAAACTCATGGACTACAACTTCCAGCTGACAGTGTATTGAAGCCGAAGTCTATCAGCTGCAACAGCACTTCTACCCTGATATTCTGCTGCGTAGCAGTGTAGCAGAATATTAGGGTAAATATTCTAGCACCCCATATATATTGTGCTTTAGCAGTCTTAATCTTATTAGACCAAGAGTTTAATGAGACCTTTGAAGGACATATCATCAAACATTAGTCTAAAATATGAACACACAGACACACAAGGTACCTGAAGTCATAGTGATGTTAATTTACATCTCCAAAGTGAAACAAGGGCATATCTGGTGATGGCCTCTGCTCCCAAGGAACAAGGGACATCACAAGAGGAAACGGCCTCAAGATGCACCAGGGGAGGTTTACATGGAGAAGAGGAACAATTCCTTCCCCAAAGGGTGCTCAGCCATTGGAACAGGCTGCCCAGGGCAGTGCTAGAGTCACTGTCCCTGAAGTGTTCACATACCGTGTAGATGAGGCCCTCAGTGCCATGGGTTAGTGGTGGCCTTGGCAGTGCTGGGGAACAGTTGGATGTGAGGATCTTAAAGGTCTTTTCCAACCTGGCTGATTCTATGATTCCATAATGTAAGTGACCAGTAATACCATGGCTGTCACTGGAAACACAATCTTCTTTTCTACTAGAGACCTTAACTGACATGGTTAGGCCAAGATCTCTCACAGTGATTGAATCAGAATGTTTCTGCTTTTGGATGCTCAGTTTGAGATTCACTAAATGGACTCAGATCTCAGATGATATGGATCAGCAGGCAGTTTCCCAACCTACAAGTCTGGCAGCCAAGAACTGGGACATTCAGAATACCACCAAAGAAAACCACTCTTCTAGAAATTATCATCTCCTAAAGTGCCAAATGCTTGATATCCCTATATGAAATCTGGCTTTTGACTTTATTCAGACTAAGTATAAAATCCAGAATTTTTTCTTACTGCATTTATCCTCAGCATCTGAAATAAGCACAAGAATGTCACAAAGATCAGTGTACCAAAATACTTTGAAAGTTAAGAAAATTTGTTCCTGACCCAAGCCAAAATCTGAAACCACAATAACCAGATGTATTTTCCACCTCCCCAGTAAATATCTGATGCTCCATATTCAGTTTCAGCCATGTCTCTTAGGTCTGTACTATGTAGAAAAAACAAGTTTTAAATACTGAACAAGCTAAGAAGTGGCACTTGCTAAAGGCAGAAACAATACGGCCAAGGTAAAAAATATGTCCTGTTGTCTTTTTCCTGCGCCGTGTGCCTGTTTGTAAGACATTCAAAATCATTCTCTGACCACTACAGTAAAAATATGCCCTTACAAATACACTGCTGCAACCATCTCACCACCAAGCAAAGACTGTAGCTATGTTCTCCTACAGCTCTGCAAAAGCAGGCAGTTGTATTTCTTGGGTTTGAAGGTTTTGCTAAATAATTAGGGCCAAACACACACATACACATTCCTAACAACCAAAATTTCTTTCAAACGTTTTTTTGGTTTTTTTGTTTTTCCCCCAAGGTTTTATTCCAGCATAAACAGAAAGCCAGAAAATCAGTAGTTAAGTCTTCATCAAATGTTGAACTACCATGACTTCATCTTCTGTCCGAGCTGCAGCACCAAGAACACAGCAGCCTCTGTTTCCTCTCCCTGTACCAGCTATTTCACTACTTACACTGACCATTCTAGCAATGCTGTGTGCTGGAACTGGTATGGGAATGGTTTGGGGTTTTGACAGGGGTTTTATGATTGTGCTGTAAATGGGAACTGCTCAGAGAGATTTCCTTATTTTGTTGAAAATGCATCCTTTGCCCTGTTTCCAGATGACTTCCTCAGGTAATGGAAAAATAAGAGAACAGCACACCAGTTCTGGTACTTCAGCTGTTGTTTCATGATACTGCAACCAAGACAGATGCACTGCACCTAGCATGTGGCAAGCACTGCAAGTACTTGGAGGGCTCTTTCTCACCCTCTCCAGAGCCAAAGCTTTAGAGGCTTTGCAATTTTTTCACAGCTTCCCTACCTTACCTGGCTACTCAAGGTACTTGGAGCCAAACACTCCAATCAGAAGGTATCAAGGGCAATTTTTGGCTTGGAAGTGTAGCTGTACTGTATGTACCTGAATATGGATCCAAAGGGAAACACTAGCAGGACATTACTAATGTTTTCCAGGGGGATTTCTGCATATTTAATTCTTTGTAACCTTTTGATAGGATCATTCAATACCAAATTAAAAGAAAAGATTAAGCAGCACAGAAGATACAGAGAGCAGTTACCTAGTCCAACAAAATGAAACTAAGAAATGTGTTTAGACATGAAATCTCTATCAATTCAATCAAAAAATACCATCTGTCTTCTTAGGGAATATCAAAATTTAAAAGAGGTTTTTTAAAAGGTCAAAGGTATCAAAGGCTTGAAGCAAGTTTTAACACATAAAGTGTCTTCCATGAGGGTTACAGCAGAACTGCAGACAACTGAAATCACAGGGGCTGATCTGAGGTTGCCTGTCAATCATCATGATTCTGACCACCTCTCTGCATCGAGCCAATTCCCTTCTCATGCAAAGAAAAAGCCACTGAAATAAATGAGACTGCAGCCATTTAGACCAGCAAAGAGTCAATCACAGTGATTGCAAAATAAACATGATGAAACACTTGATTTAATTCAGTAGCATTTTATAGACCCCTTTTGCCAAGATGCAAATGCCTGTGCTATGAGGAAGCCAGTAGAGAGGCCAGGGCCAAGGGGTTCTCTTTCTCACAAGGAGTGATAAAAATAAATCACCTCATCTGCTTTTACACCTGCTTACAGTCGACACAGAATACAAGATAGACAAGAAAAATAATGTGCACTGTAGGTAATACAGCACTGGCAATGGGCAACCGAGAATGAGCTTGTTAAAACAAAACAAGAGAAGGAGGATTCCAAGCACTTTCAGAACCAGACCATGGCAATGGCCAAAATAGGGAAACTATGTAAGACAATTTATCAGTTTCACAATCAGATTTCTTTCCAGCCCTCGCTCTGCTGAATGCATTGCAGGAAAGGAAAAATGGAAGAGACAAAATGTATACGTGTTAGGCAAAAATGGAAAATCCTCGTTATACCTGCAGGTTATAATTTGTCAAGAGTTCAATCAGAACAATGTCATTGCGCAGGCAGACTCAGAAAGCCTTCAGTGTGTGTGCTACACAGAGTTATTTCTTCCTTTGCTATCTCTCTAGCAAAACAAAGCAAAGCAAAGCCTGTATTGTTGAGGATAGCTTCAAAAGATATGTAGCTGCTCTGGTATAATTCAACAGAAGACACACATTTTCTCGGATTGAGGCTGTCCGAGCAGGAGGATTCCACCATTTTAAACCTTTCCCTATTTACATACCTTTAAAGTTTAGTAAACAGAGTTAATAGTAACTCCACCTTTCTTTAGCTGTAGCTTTTATTATCTGGGTATTAAGAATTCTAAAGTTGGGGGTTCTCTTCTTGTCTGTGTCTAAGAGTTTCTTATGATTCATTTCCTGAAAAGACAACAACTTTCTAGCAATCATTCTAACAACCGCATCTCCTGCCCTGTAGGGATTAACAGCACAAAATTTAAACCTTCTGCTTAATGAAGGAATAAATTCAATACTTGACCACTGAACAAAATGCAATGGTCGATGCCATGTGTAAGTATAAGGCTTCAATCCATACCGCCTGTTCCTAGGAACACTGCATGTCCTTGCTGATGTACAATACTGAAACCACACAGAAACTATACTTATTATTTACTGACTACTGAGAAAAAAAAATAATGCACCCAGGTAAAATAAGATTCCTTTATAGAGGTATTTAAAATGAACAGCCCCAAGCTTAAAATTGCTGTAATCGAGTATGTGGTGTCACAGGCATGTACCTAATAAGAGTCAGTAATGAAGCCTTAAAAACATTACCCATCTACTCCTGTTAATTTGTTTTCCTGTTAGGTCACCAACAAATGAATTATAGCAACATACAAAGCTATTAGCAATTGAGAATATTTAATTACTTCATTATAATGAGCAATGTTTTGTTATTATTACAATTAAAACATGCATTAATTTTATTATAATGACCATAAAAGTGTTTGAAATCAGACGTGAGAAGACATTGTAAAAGGCAGGTTAACATTAAAGCCCATGTCTAATTCCATAACATTTATTAAGTCACAAGTTCACATAACTAACAGACATGTGAAACAGAAAGAAATAAAATATTGTCATCTTCTATTTCTGTGAAGTATTTCCATTTTTACTGTTCTATAAAGTCCTTTTATATTATTAATTATTGTGTCAAATGAACTGAATGCAACTTTATGAAGCAGAGCATTAATTCATTTTACAAACTTTATGCATCTACACATCCATGAAAGAGTTTCTGCAGGGATCTTCATCTGGAAAACCATCTGTCATTACCTACTGCAGTTAAGAGATAAGAAAAGGGGCTAAGCCTTTTGCATCAAGAATGACAAGGTCTAATCCCACACTCTATCCCCCACTGCTTTTGTCTTGGCCTCCTTTTGCTTTGTTCACCCCACAGAAGCATCATGTCACTGAAGTCATGCTGCCAAGAGCTTGGTTGTACCATGCTTGTCCAAGTGTGGAAAGGCAACGTACTATCATCTCTACCTAACCTTTCACAAGGTTGAGGGAAGACCATGCTTCCTTCAGTCCCAGTTCCAGACCCACCAGTCTGTTTGCATAAGAAGCCCTGTGGCAAGTCATGTGATAGATGCTGGGAGATCAAGAACCTTATACAATGCGCACGTTAAGCCACATACCACATTGTGTCTAATGCCAGGCTGCAGCCACACAGCACCCCTTCTAGCAGACCCAGCTGAACACAGGGCAGCTTTCCAAAGCCTTTCACAGCAGACCAGTTTCATTGGTTTTCATAGTTTGCTGTACCAAAAGGAGTGTAGCCAACAGGTTGAAGGAATTATTTCCCTCTGTTAAGCCATTGTAAAACAGCTTAGAGTACCCTGTCCAGTTTGGGGCCCCGCCATACAAAAAAGACACCAATAAACTGGAGCAAGTCCACAGTGGCCACCAAAATGGTCCAGGGCCTGGAGCATACAACAGATGGAGAGAAGGTGGGAGAACTGATTATTCCCTTACAAAAAGACAATCCGGGAGATCTTATTGCTGACTACAAGTGCTTAATGGGAGGTTATAGGGAAGACAGAGCCAGGCTTTTCTTAGAGATGCACAGCAGAAGGACACAAGGCAACAGACACAAACGGGAACAGAGGAAATTACCACCTGATATAAAGAGAAAGAAAAAACTCACTATGAGGGTGGCCAAGCTCTGGAAGAGGGGCCCAGGGAAGGGGACTGTTTCCAAACTTAACTGGGCAAGGCTCTTGGTTAGAGCAGCCAACTCTAACCAGACTAGCTTTAAGCAGGAGGTAGCAATAGGGATGTCTGGAAGTCCCTTCCACCTGCTGGGATCACAGGGTTTGGGACCCAGCTTGTCCTAGTGGGAGAGATGAGGTGGTCAGTGTTGTGCTCAGCCGCAGACACAGGGGAGGCAGGGGAGTGTGAGTCAGGAGGCCAGCTGGAGAATATCCCATGCATAATGCATGGAAAATATGCACTCTGTGCACTGATGTTGGAGTATCTGTGGGCTTCTGCATGAAAAACTGCAAGGGGACTCTGTCCCAACTTCACATCACTAATAACCACTGCTCATAAGCATAGTCTGTGCATATCAGGAGGCCTTGATTAGAAATTGGGTAACATGTTTTCTGGGGGGGGAAACAGCAGTCTGTTGAAACTGAATATTCCTGTGGAAAATGGCTGATGTAATTTCCATTTAAAACGTTTTAAAAGTTTCAAAACATCTAAATGTCCTACTGTGATATCTTCAGAGGATCTACTTTTCACTATGAAATGACTTCAAAATTAAGTTTCTTAGTAAAAGGTTAAAATAAAAATAAGACACTGTTGAAAACGATATTCTAGTTGAACTTCATCATATTTGTTTGCTTATTTCCTGTGTGTGAGCATTCTCTAGATTTCCAGCCTGGAACTAAGATTCAAAAAGAGGGGAAAATTAAATGCCAAAAGGAAATCAAACAAGAAAAAGAAAACCCAAGCAAACAACAGCAACAACAACAGAAACCAAAAACCCAGAAACTTGGGTCAATAAAATACACTTACTGCTTAGTCATGATGTACAGATATGTATATACACACACACAGAGAAACACACATACTAGACCGCATAGCCTTCTTTCTGGTTTAGTAAGTATAGTGATTAGGAATATTTTCCTTAGCCAGAAGGTACTGGACTCTAATTCAGTATAGAGGCATTCACAGAGGTTATATACTGTAAGAATACAGCATTGCTGCAAGCATACTCTACTGAAGCTTTTACTTTGAGAAAGCTCCAAATATATTATTATTAGAAGCACAGAAGGTCACTGTAATGAAGTCAAAGTCATTATAGGTATGAATTGGCATTGTAGAAGTGACTCAGGGAAACACTTAGACAATGACAAACTATGTACTTCAGACAAAGTGAGCCAAATTCATCCCTGGCATCACTGAAATGAGGTCGGTGTATTTTATGCTGACTGAAGAGAACGATGGCCCAGTCACAGATGAATATATACTATTTAAATTTTCCACACAATTACTTCTCATTTTCTCAAACATTATGGAAAAGTCCATTATGGAAAAACGAAGGCTAATGCCATGCTGAAAAAAATAAGTATTGTAACTCTATAGCCAAAAGAAAATTGCTTCTGGTGGGACGGAAACAGAACGCCACAAGAATAATATGATCCCAAAACTCTGTTGTTAGTAATATGAAGCAAATTCCACCAGTGATAAAGGGTGACTATATTTGAACAATTTATCCCTTCTGGTACTTTTAAATCTCTTCACTCTTTAATTTCAAGCTCCCTCTTCTGGACTATCCCAATGAAGCTAGAGAGTCACTACGCACTACTCACACTACTTACTTTAGTAACCAGGTCCTTGGTACCTGGCACTAATACAGATCACTGGTCACCCTGTCCCACTGTCCTGATTCCTACAGTTGAAGTTCTTTGAAAATATAGTAATATATGCTGAGATTTAAAGAACTCCCAGGAGAGTGCAGTTATAAATGCACTGTTATGCAATCTCTCAGGGTATACGATGGAGGAGATGTCCCTCACCATATGGACATAGGATATATATCCCTAGGGATATTCCTATATAGAGATATAGGACATTATTAAGGTTCTTTCCAACCCTAACTATACTATGATTCTATGATTTTAACTAATGAAATATAATAGATTGTATTTCATATGTACCTAAGTAAATATGCACTAAACCATGCCATGTGCCTTGCCTTACTGTGCACACTGTGCAATGAAATAACTCCAGTAATACATTTTTTGTTCTGACATTCAGACAGAGGACATTGTTTCATAAAACGAAATTATATAAGTTTCTGGGTTTTTACATCCCTATGATCAGAAAGCTGTTGGCAGAGAAAGTTTTATTCTAATAATTCACCCAATTTTTCTATTCAGAGCACATTTACAAGCAAACTGTTGTGGTCATTGAACTTGGACATGAACACAATATTCATTCATTTTCATTATTTTCCTTCAAGTTTACTTTTTTTCCACCCTCTGTGCAAGAATCACTTCTAACAGTTTTCTATAAATAGGGGAAAATTAAGTGCATTTGATAGTTATGATTGCTCCTTCAAACCATATACTTACTGCTCCTACATGCTATTTTTATGACTACAGCTCCTGCACCTAGAAGAAAGGCTTGAGTGCCACAAGAGAGCACCTGTGCCTGGCAACTATATCAGCACAAAAATAGATAAGAATTATCAGGTATGAGGTTAAAATCTTTTCCCTTCTATCCCTGGTTGCCCTTGCCATTAGCAGAAAGACCAGGATACTGCAAGAACACTAAAGATTCCAGTGCTAAAGAATAAGACGATGCTAAAGACTGACAAGGTGCTCAATATAAACAAATTCGGAGGGTTTTTTTAATCATGTTGATGCAAAACAGTTTTGTACATCAGGAAACTCCTAAGGTAATTCTGTATAATTGATAATGTGTGTATTAATATGTAGTGCAACTGGGAAAGCTCGGAAGTCATTAAGACACTGAAGCCAAGGCCCTGCAGAACTGAGGTTCCCAAGTCACTCAGCAGCATGCTGGCTGCGAGGCAGAGGAACGCATGCTGCAACTAATCAAGCAGTGTTTGACATGCATCTCCTCTGGCTGACAAGCACATAACATACGGCTGCAACCATCTCCCACATCTTGCTTAATTAATTTCCATCCTTGTTGTGTGCTCCCACACCTGGAGATATCAAACAGCTGCGTATAATAAAAACACTTTAACCTGTGTTAATGGATAGGATTCAATTTCGTTTATAATTGGATCAGTAAATGAAATCATTATAAAACAGCTGATAAAGGTTCTCTAGAATGAGTCAGAATGGGTTTTTAAAAGTGTGTAAATCTAGTGTTAAAGAGCTGATGAATAAAATTCAAAGCTGACACAAAACCACATGTCCACAAGCACTTGCTTTTCTATTTGCATATCTATTATAGCTTACAGACATGTGCAAACTCATACACCCACACATTTTCCTTATGTTTTCCTTAAGTTCATCATTACTCCCCTTCATCTCTGATTCACAGCATTTCTGAGATAGAATCTTTTACAATAAAACAAGCTAGAGATAAAATTTCCCTAGACAATAAATATTTCTTTTGCAGGCACTTTTTAAGCTAACTTTCACAATTAAGCAACTTCATTTTTTTACAGCTCCACTAATTCAGAGAAGACAAAAACAGAGGTCAATTAGATCAGATGATACATGCACTTTTTCTTCATTGATCTGTATTTGCAGGGGGTTGAAGGAAAGGAAGCCTTTGTAAGCACGAAGAGCTGTTCAAATCTCTAGATGCACAAACACAGGCCTAAGGGCACGCTTTCTTCATATCTATGTAAATAAATTCAGATGTAGTTACATTACTTTGTTCCACCTTTCTTAATATTTTTCTTTCTCAGACCTCACAAACCAGCAAGATATACGTCAAAGCCACCTTGAAGACACCCAGCAATAGTGGCAACACCACCTGCTATTTCCAGCCTCACAACACTAATTCCCAGCAGTTTGCTGTGGCTTAAAAACCTGTCTAGCAAACATGGCCCTAATCTCATTTTTCTGTATTCAAGGAAAAAAAAACCCCAAGAGTGCTCAACGTTAAATTCTGCACTGTAACGTTCACGGGTCTACTTTTATCTTTCCACAGTGATAGCAAATCTGGAAATCTAAGCTATGTTGGGCTTTCATTAGCATTGCTGGGATGGGAGAGGGGAAAAAGCAGTGTTGTGTATGCCTTCCTGCATATCTGCAGTACATTTTTTAAATGCCTGGTTGAAAAGGAACATGAAGAATTCGTCGGGCAGGCTGGTGGATCAGTATTAACACAGACATTTGCATTCGCTCTTAGCCCAAACCTTCAAACACCTTTTGCTTGGCTCTGCTAACCCCGTGTTTGCTTTCACACCGGTATCACTTTTAAGCAGGAAGAATTACATTTTATGGCATTAAATAAACCAGGATAAACTCAGCCTCGAAACAAATTGCAAAAAAAACCTTGCAGAAGTACATTATCACACGACTCATGTTGCTTCCTCCCAACTAAATAACCCTCCCAGTTTACAGATTTCTGTTTAATTTGGCCTCTGGCATGACAGAAAGGAATTTTTTGCCCATTTACACAACTCTATGAATCAAATGTTGACAACAGTAAGCTGCTCTTCAGTCTGACTTTGAGGCATGCACCGAAAACCAGCCAAGTGCTGTACTTGCTCTATCAGGTCTTGTGCATAAACCAGCTATGATATGGCCTGTAGCATACAGATCCCTCTGAAAAAAAACAACCAAAACCCAAAAGAATGTTTCAGAGTTCCTTCTCTCGAAGGCTTGATGTATCAGCAAGTATAATTGTTCCAAATCTGGAATCCTGGCTGGCTACACTGCTGTGAACTGCTCCAACACCAGCACCTTAAAATACTCTGTATGTAAGCTGCAAACTGATTTAGGTTAAGTTTAAAAAACAGTTAAAAACCCCAGAATATTTTGCTGTTTAGGAAACATATCTCCACTGGTTTGAATATATTTTTAATGTAGGGCAAGCAGGCTTTATTCATATTGATATGAAATTCCATAATACAACAGAGAAATGAAGAAGAAATTTCTATACTAAAGCCCACTTAAAATAAATCCAATTAAAGGGAATAAAAAGGACAAGAGAACAACTAATTCCTTGCCTTTGCTTCTCTTCAAGGAATATTCATATAAATCCCTGCTCTGACATTTATGCCGTTTCATGTGACAGGGATCAGAATTCTCCATAGCATGTTTTTAAGCCATTTACCCCGACAGCACCTTTATAATGAATAATAGAAACCTCTCCACGTTCACGGAACATTTTCTATAGACTCACAAAGGGTTTAACCCTGCAAGCTTTTATCCATGTGAACAGTCAGCACTTGAAATAAAAGGAGTAATTTAACAAAAAGGGGGTGGCAGATGAGAGATTTGGAGTGAGAATGTTCTGGGATGAAGAACATCTCTCTTATCTGTGCTGGTGAAGTGGCTTGTAATCACGAGTATTATGTATGTGCTTTGTAGTGGAATAATAATAATAACAAGGAAAATTTCAAGCTTAGTGCATGAATTAAGTGCCCTGGATCCTTCACCCTGCTTTATTTTAAACAGAGAGCTTCACAACTTGTCGACCCACATCAGATGCTTCCTTTACATGTTCCTGTTGCCAGAGGTGGAAGAAGGTCATAGGTGTTTAAACCTCAATTTGCATCTCACTTCTTGGGTGGAGGGCATCAGGAGGGACCTCACCCATGGTTGAATGCCTTGAGATAACATTTAGACACAATGCTTATGTCTTAAGTATACAGACAGGAAAGGGCAATGTCTGTGCATGGGTAGGGGTGACAGCCTTCAGAAACTCACAAAGCAACACTCCAGACTTTAGGACACTTCACTTTGAATCTAGACTGAGATGGTATCATACTAAATCAAATGTAATTTAGTAGGCACATGGTAGAGAAATTTAGTCTTGGTAAGGGCCAAAAGAAAGGAGGAGGAAGGAGGCAAAAAGTGTTTCTTAAATAGAGGAGATAAAGATGGCAGGAGATAAGAAGGTCAGACTAGGTGGTCAAAAGGTTCCTGCTAAGCCTAAACTCAGTGACAGATACAGAAAAGCAAACATTTGATCTTGGAAAGATTTGCTCATACAATAAATGGCTTGAAAAAAGACCAGAAAAGAGCCAGTTATCAAAGCAACGCTTATACCCTGGTAGTAGGTAAATACATGATGAACCACACAAATAGACACCAGTACTATGGATCACCTCCCTCTCCATTTCAAACTGCAACTTGCATTCACATTCCTGAGATTCCCCTCAAAAAACGGACTGCACTTTCTGCAACACCTCCACAATAATATCAGGTTATTAAAAAAAAATCTTAAATGAATAAACAGATCTGAAAAATAAACTACCATAGGATTTGTAACATTAAGTTGACTTTAAAGAATAGACTAATACATACAAAGGTCACTAAAATATTTATATTAATGATGGAGCTGAACACTAAGCAGATATTGACTTCTGTTAAGGTGAACCTCAAGATTTATTGGCCTAAGAGGTAAACACTGACTGAGATAAATCCAAGGTCAATATTTACTACCAAGGACAATAAATCTTCGTGGCCTATGAAACATTAAATAAATAAATACATGTGTACATATACATTTACAGACACAAGTGTATCTACAGATTTTACACAAATTATTTGGAAGAATGATCATCAACATCATTTGTTACAGCATGTTTTCTTAATTTTGCTAGAAAGAACCAATGAACAATCATGAACCTCTGTAAATCAGATCTATTTGCATATGTCAGCACTGGTGATAAGGGTGACATTTCTGCTTCTCCAAGTGACTCTCTTTGCCCACCAAGCTGGATGAAAGGTTTCTAAGATACAAAGGGAAGTCAAGACCTTAAGTGTGAATTAGCTGCCCTATTTCCATCTTAGCTTGAGAACCCATGCTTGTAACTTAAGAAGCAGAGTTACATGCAGCAAAGTTGTCTGAATAATTGTTGTGTTCTGGACTTACCAGCCACAAAGATTTCTGATGGAGCACTTCTGATTCAATGGACCTTCATCTAAGGTCAAGTTTCTTCCCATGCAAGATGAGCACAGGAGGGGAATATGCGGGTATTCTGGAAGTGTTTTAATAAAGGCACTTTTACTGTAGCTGTGGTCAGTTTTGTATGAGCCCAGAACAAAGACATATCAATCAAACTGAGCAAAATAAATAAATAAAAGCATTAGATGACTTTCAGAGTCATAGGCTTTTTTCCTTGAACTAGAAAAGCAAATAAATTTAACAGGAGTGCTGACAAAAGTAGACCTTCTCTCCAAACAGTATACAAGATCTAAGCCAAAAGGAAACAGATGACTTTGTGTGTTTGTAGGAAGTGATTAGAGAAGGTAGAACTTAATTTATTAAGATGGGAGACGGTGATTCTTTTGTTGACTTTCCAGGTCAAGTGTTAAAACCTTCCGCAAATAAGGCAGTAGATACACTACAACTAAGCCCTAATGGTTCAGGAGACTGGGCTGTTTTCATACTTAAGGTTTTTCTTGTTCTTTGAACAATTGTTTTAGAAAGCCAAGTGAGAGAAATTTGCATGCCTCCTGGTGGCCTCCCCTTTGGAAACTGTATGGGCACTGGCAGCTAGAGGCTGGTTTGGACTAACGTATCTTACTGTCCCAATACAGAACACTGCCTACAGCCAACAGGGACAGCTTTGGAACTCTTTCCTGTGCATCCAAGGGACGACAGAACAGGCAAAAAAAAAAAAAAAAAAGGAAAAATGGAAGAAGAAAAGGAAAAAGAGGAAAAAATCCCCAACAAACCAAAGACAGAACAAAGTGCTCTAAAAAAAATATTTCATTTATCTACCAGCCTGACAAGTCCCAGAGAGGAATGTGGTGCTGCACAGGCGGTGCTGGCCACTGGATCTGCAGGAAGGAAGACCAATTAGAAGTGCTGGGCAGGAAAAGGCCTGTTAGCACTGCTACCTTTAACTTAATCTTTAATCTCCTCCTATGCCTCCAACTTGTCACCACAGGCATTAATCACCTTGCAGGTCTTACATCGATCTCAGGCTCATTTATATTATTTGTTTTAATGGCCTCTCTCATGCCACTGGTGTTCGGTGGTGTATAGCTCTGCCCTTATTTCCTGCTGACTGTTTTGGTCTATCAAAGCCTTGGGGTTTATTTTTACGCAGGTTTCCTAAGGCTACAGTATATCCACAGGTTTCAGTGATCATATCACAGCTGACCTCTACAGAGAGTACTCCAAAACAATCCATGAAATATTATTGCTCCAAATATTTTAAAAGCCTCTGAAGTCTCATTAAGATGAGCACTTTATATTTCACTGAATTTTATTAATGTTCTTAGCAATTCAAGGAATGGCAGAATGGCTGCACTCTTAAGCAGGATTTATTTCTTAGCTTGCAAAGAAAGGAAAAGTGATTTTCAGCTATACAAAAATTGGAACATGGAAGGAAGATAATAAACTGACAAGCAAAAGACAAAATGTCTTTGTACTCTGTCTTCTAAATCCAGAAGAGATCTAAGTGTTTTCTCAACAGACAGAATTGCTATATAAAACTTACAGCCAAGATTTTCAAAATTATAAGCCAAAAATCCATATTGATGGGTTTTCAGAACTGGTAATTTCAGGACAATGGTGTTCAGGAAAATGTAATGCCAAAATAGACTCGATTAACAGGCACAACTTTGAAACGCTTAGCAAAAGGACTGCTGTTTCCTTTGAGTAGAAGCTGGGTCCAGAACAGGCAGATTGTGTTTCTTGCAAACTGTTTACCCCTGTGAGGATGCTTGTAAAAGGGACTATCGATGAACAGCAAGCACAATGACAATATTCAGAATATTTATATTTAATGTCACTTTCACTTTGAAATAATGCCAAAAATTTTCCCTTAAAACTCAAGCTCTTTCAGCTACTGTGAAGAGCCCACTATGGATTCTTAATGCAATACAATGTTTATTTTATATGGTGACATATTTTATATGGTAATTGTTTCACAGCAGGCAAAATGATGAGGAAATATCATGGAAAGTTTTGGATGAGATCTTAAGAGAAGTAGTGACTCAGTGACCTGCTGGGAGAAAAAATGGAGAAGCATAAACCTCTTTCAGTCTGATATTTTTTTTTAATTACAAATGGAGATTTCTAAAAATACTGTCTACTTCACTAGCATTTTGAGGAGGAGATAGCCTAGCAGTTAGTTTTCATTCATTTCAAACCTAAATCTGTTAGCCATCCCACAGTCTGAAATCCTTATTCTGAAAAGTTCAGGAAGGTGTGTTTTCCCTTATGTGAACTCAGGATTGCAGTGTGAATCCCTGACCTTTTATTAATCAACTCAGAAAAGACTGAACTAAAAAGCACTTTGTTCATTGTCTTTGGTGGCTACAGATTGATGTCATCCCAAGGTAACCTGTGCAGCTATAGATTCACCATTAGTCCAACCAAGGCTTAAAGACAAACTTTGAAAGCAAGACTAATGAAAGTCATAGAGATAATTGGAAAATGAGGCTCACTGCAATATCTGCTTTCTCCCTTTATTTGATAACTGATATTCTAGACAAAATAAATCAATCAGTTCTTCAAGGAAGCATGTTCAGTGCTATGAGCTAAACTGCTGTTTCAAATGGGAAAATTGATGAGGAAGAAGAACCATAATGTTTCTAAGGCAATAATTTAAGGGGGATTAACAACAGCTCATATTGGAAGAAGAAGCCCAGAGGTAATTTTATGAAGAATATTTCATGGCACAGTCTTAAGAAGTGGCGACGCTGTGTTGAGAGGTATTGCACAGAGTATCACAGGACAGAAATGGATGCTTTCGATGACTGAAGTAATAAAGATGGAACACAATTCAATAATCTAACATGAAAGGCCATGCATGTAGAAGCTACAGCAATGACTTCTACTTTAGTATGGATTCATTAAATCAATGGATAACTGTAAGCTACCCTTTTTACCCTTGGACATGAAAACAAGCAAAACCACCTGTATCAGTATCAAATGGGTCACTTCCAAGTGAGCAAGGAAGTGTTAATGACATTGTAAAAAGAAGTTCTGTAAATGATCTCTCATTAATATTGTGTACAATTCTAATCAATCATGTGCAAAAGAAAGAAACAAGATGCATTTGATCCAGAAAGATATATAAAAAGGGTATTCTGGGGTGATAAGTGTACTGCCTATCTTTTAGAAAAGAAGAAACGAGTTTGAATCACAGCAATAAAATAAGAACAAATATCATTTTAATTAAGAAATACATAGAGATGAGAGGCAAGAGTAAGGGTCAGCATCAAAGTCAAAAAAGAGTTATTTTAAGTAATGGACAATGAAGGCATGAAAAACCAACACATATAAACATTTAGTCTGGAAATTAGATGCTCTCCTGCCATGGGAACAGTAGTGTAATGTAGCAGCTTTCCATCAACTGTAGGCCAATAAACTGGAGAAAATAAAAATATCTTCATTTAGGTTATCTGATGACTTGGGTTTCTAAGTATCAGATGGTGGAACTTAATGATTCAAGAGATTTAGACTGCATACCCAAGGACAAACAAATCAATGTTTCCTAGCAGGGAAACGAAGAGTAAAACAAGTGCAGGGCTGCTGTCAGAGAAGACACTGATTTCTGACAGCCCACTCTTGTAACTGAGATGAAATAGCTGGAAACCTCATCAGATTTGTTCCTCTCAACTTTTTAAAAGATGAGAGGCAGTGCCAAACACTCAAAACAATAATGTCTTGCCTTTATAAACAACCTTTAGTATCACTGGATATAAACCAGAGACTTGGACATCTGCTGAGCATGCCTATTGGATTGGCATCAGTGCTCTCCCCCTGGCTCGCACGGAAGGCAACAGGGTCAGGAATGAGACATCTTGTTCTTCAAAAACAATCTCCCATTTTGCCACTGGTAGCTTTCAGAATCCACCTCCTATATAGCTGAATCCTCTTTAATTTTGCCTGCTTTAGGAATTTTTCTGAACATAGTCTAGATTTCCATTAGAGGCAGAGAATCCATCTAACTGCATGTGTTGTGCTGAATTACTGACTATCGGGAGATGTGTGGAGTTTGGTCTCTTGGCACAGTCATGGGTAATGCTGTATGTCCTGGTACATCCTGGGAACAGATTGTCTGAGACTACAGCAAGAATTCTATTATTACAGATGTAGCCTGGGACTGCCTTTCTCACTGTTCCACCAAGCATCTTTCTCTAGCCTTTAATCTATCTGCTAATAAATGTTATTTTTAAACTGCACTAGCCCTCTCCATATTTTGCACATTCCCACTAGAGATGCAGACAGCCTTTATTCAGACAAACATGCCAGATGGACAGGGCATGAGAGTAACTGGAAAAGGTCAGTACCAGTGGGAGAGCAAGAAAGAAGGTGCAAGGCCAAAATAACGGTACCATTCCCATAATCCCCCTATTCTTCCACCCTTGCCAGGAGATCCTGCTTGGCATAGCCTGGCATCATGCTGGATGAGATGCAGAACAAACCAGTGCCGCATGCCATGAAGCATTTCTCCAACTTCCACTGATGGGATGATTAAATTAAAATGGAGTTGTGGATGAATCCAGTAACTAGTAAAGGCACTGTGTGATTCAACCAGGTCCAGAGGCATTTGGGTACAGGAATAAGCAGTGTGAGATCATTAATACCCAGCTGATGGACTAAAAGAAAAGCAAAGGAAATCTCTGAGATCTCTCTTTCTTCCTTTCACCGGTCTGAAGACCAGACAGAAATATGGGCATGTGTAGGGGAGTGCTAGCTATTTTAACCAAAACATTTCATCCATCCCTAAATATGGTCACAAGATTTTAGATACTTGGCTTACTCTTAAACATTAAGATTCTGAATTATCTCCAACTGTGTAGGCTGTAAAAGAAAATGCATAAACCAGCAATCCTGCAAACTCCCTAGAAACATATTCACTGCCAGTTTTTCTCTGTAGCTGTTATATTAATCAGTATCTTAAGAAATTAGAATGCCCTGTGATTATATCTCTTTCAAACCTAATAAGTAATGCTTTGCAATTAACTTCAACTCACCCTCCTAAATGGCATTACCTACCATCTAGATACACCAGAGGAAAATGCCAAGATTATAGCACCAAGTATATGGGTTGCGTTTTCCTTTCAGTGAGCAGCAAACAGCAACATTTCAGTGGCATCTTGGTTACTCTCTTAAGATTTCTAACCCAAATGGAAAAAATGTGAAAAGATCAGCTGTTCTCAAAAATATTGCCAAAAAAACACGTTCAAAGAATTTTGCCTGGATCGGAACTCAATTTTCCAGAATCTGGCCTTGAACCAAACTCGAGAGCCCAAATTTCAGGTTTCAGTTTTATATCTTATCAGATATTCATACACAAGTTCATCTTTCAAAGCAACCTATATGCACTTGTGTAGAAGTGTGAGTGTACACACAGTATGTGTGACACTGGGGTGTAGTCAATGCATTTTATTTCTGTACTTGTAAATGGATATAGTCTCACTGAAACATCTCATCTGCCATATGAAAGTGTTATATATATGGAATGAACAGTGTAAGGTATTATCAACATACGTTTGGAATAGTCAATTTATAAACAGGTTTGGCAATATCTGATTTTAACTGATGAATGTTGATTAAAAGGGAATTTATGTTGCCTTTCAAGACTCATGGGCTAGAATACTTATTTTTTCTTCCTGAAATTGAACAGATGCCAGAAATAAATCAGAAATTGCAAAGTGGAAGAGAGCAGCACACTGAGGGCCAGGAGGAGAAGCAAAGTGGAAAATTACCAGAGTGTAAAACTTACGGAGTTGAGAAAGGAAGGCAGAGTGGCATCACTGTGAATGGCAGGGGAACAGAGATAGAAGAGAATTCAAGTTGACCAGAAATTATTTCAGTAATATAAGCCAGGGACTAAAAGCATCCTGTGAGTTAAACCCTGAGTTTTCAATAAATGTAACTCCAATATCCTAGCAATCACCAAATCTCCAAGCGCAATGGATGGATTTTGCCACACAACACAGATAAGCAAACACAGAATCACAGAATCACTAGGGTTGGAAGGGACCCCTAGAGATCATCTAGTCCAATCCCTCTGCCAAGACAGGACCATCAGGGTGAGTTTGCTCTCATATCTCATTTGCATTTTAGAAAAGCAAACTTATAAATTTGCTTTATATGTGACTTTTAATTATGCTGATTTTTCATGCCTCTGTGACTGGAAACCTGGGTCACCCTATTTATTACAAGAGGCTGAATCCGGGAGCAAAGAACTAAAAATCACTAAAAAGGTGAAAGAAAAACCATAAACTTTAAAAAAAACTCAGGAAAACATACTGGGTTTAAAGTCATATACTTGAAATCTGCCAAATGTTGTGCTGATTCACTGTTACACTCTTGCATTAATTAAATCAACAAAAATAAAAGGAAAAAGCAGACTCCAGTAATAGGAAAACATTAATTCAATCACATTACAAATACACTCTTTTTATGTGAGACTTCTAGTAACTAGGAAAGGCAGCCAAGTTTCGACTGCTCTCAGAATCTGTAAAAACTAATGAGTGACTTTCTGATTGAGTTAGTTTTACAGAAGAGCTGAGAGCACAATTTAATTCTCTCCTACCAATATTTTCTGTTGTTTTGCTCCCAGTTCACAGCTCCTTTACTTTGTTCACAGCTCCTTTACTGCGACCATAAATTTAGTATCGATTAATCCTCCTGCTTAAAGTAGCTTCCACTGACATCCACTGAGCTCCTCCAGATTATAAGAGCTTATTTGCATAGATCCACTTTCAGGATCAGAAACTCACTTTGTAATTTTATTCATCAACCACAATAACAAAGGATATCCAAAAAGTGGTCAACACAGATAATGGTTACTTACCCTTCGTAATAAAAAGCCGAAAGCACAACAGGCAAAGAGCAGTTTTTAGGAGTCAACTATTACCAATACAAATACACTTCACAAAGCTTTCCATCATTTGCTTTTCACTTCCATTCATCCTTTCTCCTAGTGCCCTGCATAGACTTTCTATCAAGCTACAAATCAGATCCTACAGCTGGATTCTCCTTTCTCCTGAGACTTAACGCAGTTAGATGGCATTAATAAGTATTGATTTACATCCATGAGGATCTTCTGCCTTAATCTTCTATCTGATCCATTAGCAGCACTTAACTGAGGACTAGACAATATGCTTTCGAGGGACTGCTCAAGTTCAACAATGCTTAAAATGACCTAGGCCACAGAGAAGGAAAAAGTGCAGTTAGCAGCTCCAAATGGAGTTAGCAGTTGATACTGAACATAACCAACCAGTAACAAAACCCACCCCACTGCACACTAGTTCAGCCATGCTGTTTTGCTGTGTCAGGAGGACCAATCCTTCCAGTTCCTACGGCAACAAGAGGTACCACTAAGCCCTCCCTTTTGCCTGGCTCTCATGACAAGATGATGAGACTGGTGTCTCAGCACTGAACATCCTGTTTTCTCACCCAAAGGGCTGCAGTTCTCTCTCTCACTTCACATTCCACACATTTTCACATGTGTAATACTTTCGCATGTGCATATTTTTAGCTTAACTAGTTGAAAGGGAAAGCAGAGGAAGCTAAAATCGGAAGTATTATTTTGCACTATTGAGCATATTAATGATGCCTTTTCACCTCATCAACATTCGCATCAAAACTAACATGTTAATTTATATTCTTCATATAATACTAATTATGTGTACAGCAGCATGATACCCTGTATGAGGAGCTATCTCACTATAAGAGATGAAAACATGTTATGATTCTGACCTTGTGATGATACAAGTACTTAATCACTCCAAAGAATACTGATTGTAATAGGACTAAAATGTGGTCCCTAGAGATGCTTTAAAGATCATGTAATTATAAAAGATGCTAAATAATTTTATTTAGGAGTGGTGTTAGTGATGAAAATTTCCCTTGAAAAGGCATAGGAGTAAAGCAATTCTGACTATTGCCCTGGCTTCTGCTGGGACAGAGTTGATTTTTTTTCCCTTAGTAGCTGTACAGTGCTGTGTTTTGGATTTAGTATGAGAATAATGTTGATAACACACCAGTGTTTTAGTTGTTGCTAAGTAGTGCTTACTTTAAATCAAGGACTTTCCAGTTTCCCATGCTGTGCAAGTGAGCAGGTGCACAAGAAGCTGGGAGGGAGCAGAGCCAGGACAGCTAAAGGGATATTCCATACCACAGAACATCATGCTCAGCTCGGGTTAAACCATGACACTATATAACACTTCAGTATTGCAAAGAATGTCTTTGCAAAGAATTGCAAATTCTTTGAAAAAAAATTCTTTGCAAAGAGTTTTTGTTTGCAAAGGCCTAGAGAAGAAACATTACTGTATGCAATACTGTTTTTACCCCCTATTCTCCTTCAACTATAACTGTAACTGAAGTACTTATCTAATTGCGTGCACAGATGTGTCAACAAAAGCATTATGTAAATTATACAGTTTCTAATTAGTAATGACAAAAATGGGTCAAAATACTGATTTACCAATTTTTCATATTGAAGAACAGCCCAGATTCTGTGTAATGTTTTAGACAGCCCCATTATCTAGAAGTTTCAGCAATATTCAGCTGAGAAAAAATAAAAGCTGCACTCCACAGATGTACGGTATCTTCTTCAGCTCTAATGGAGGACACCCAGTGGCCAGGTACAGCAGTAGGAATACATTCTCTGGGCACCAGGTCTGTATAAAAGGATTTGTGAATAGAAGAGAGTGGGAAAACGGTTTTTGTGACCTACTGCTTTAGCTTTGACTTTCTCTTTCAGACTACCAGGCAGCAATTCTGCAGTGCTGTTAGAGACAGCTCTCAAAGAGTACAGGGGATATCCAGCTTCTGAGCAGCACACACACTGCTGATGCCACTCTGACAATAAATGGGGTTTGAAGTAGCATTTGTATGGTCTGAAGCTTCTCTTTTCCCAGCACACTACCAGCCTTTCTCTCTCATGATGCAGCACCTTCACAGAAAGATTCACATCCACATAGCATTTTGAGGAGTTTTAACATAAATGCCTATTTTGACAACTTTAAGCCTAGCCAGCCTGAAAACTCAGCTGAAGTGCTTTTTAGAAGTACTGCTGGTACATAATATGTCATGTGGGGTTAGCTGAGACAAAGGTTTAAAGCACACTTAAGAAATTCTGTAAGATGGGTGTAGATTCAAAATATGTATTAGACTCACCTATAATCTCACATGTGTAAATAATACAAAAAGCCACTGAAAGATGTGCAGCAATTCCAGTGCAAAATAAGATCAATGTCAAGATCACTAAAGATTTCCCAACCACAAAATTACATTGCTGCAAAGATCGTTGAAGTCAGTTGTAATACGTTATGTGAACCAATAGGCAGAAGAGCTAAGACAAAATGCAGTAAGTTCTAAAAGAGATGTTTTTCATGTGGTTCATTTCTTGCTTTACACTAATCTCTGACCTGTTAAAACAGATTTCTGTTTACACACTGAAATACAGCCTGTAAATAGAAATACAGGGCTTCAGTTTTTCACACACAATAGAAATTTCAAGTAATTTGTGTATTTATGGCAATCTCAATTTTAGCTTCCAGCGGTTAGGGTTTGGAAGTATGCTTTTGACTGCTCATATTTTCTTTGTTACTTTATACTTCTCCATTTTAATAACCTTGAACACAGTGACCCCAGGTGGCAGATACAACGATGGCTGCTTTCAGAAGCTGAGCCAGACCTTCATATTTCATCATGAGGCTGAGACGTCTCTGTGTCCTAACTCAAAGTCCCCAGTGGCAGTCCAGATCAGCTTGGTCTCTGCTATGGGACTGAGGAGGGTTTGTTCCAAGCAGATCAATAAAAGTCATAATGGAACAGAGGCCTTGTTAAGGTTTCTGTCTCAGAACCACCATTCCCCATTTATGCATGGAGGTTTCTCTAACAACACAACCTTCAAATTTGCTTGAGTGCTGGAAAGAGTCCAGCAGCACAAACCTCTGCATCTGGGCTAAATCAGAATGCTGAGAAGCCAGGTGAGGTACCCGGCACAGATCCTTGTGCTGCCACAGCCAGGCAGTTGCTTGCCCTAACTTGACCATGCAGGTACTACCAGTTTGCCCTGTAGACATGCACAGTGTTGCTTATCAAAATGAGACACAGATCTAGATCCAACAAAAATCATTATCTCCAACACTTTGATTTTAATAGGACTTAGGCATCTCAACACCTCCCTCTAAGCCTCAGCTGTCACACTTGTGACCCATAGGGTAAAACAGCACCAATAAAAGCATTATCAATTCAAAATACAAACTAACAGTAGGCAGACAACTCACAGTAGCTTCTCCATCTTTAAAACCATGTCATTTCACAGGTAAAACAGATCAGTGAGTCAGCTCTCCTCTGGTGTGAGTTGCACAGCAGACAGAGCATCTGTAAGGCTTTGCTTAGAGGCTGCAGTCCAGAAGAGAAAAGTGTGCTTTAGAGTTGATGTAAATACATTAATTGAAATATAAAAGGAGACTTTTTAAGCTGCTCACTAATGGAAAAGCTGCCCAACACTATTACTCAGTACTTTAATTCATATCAATTAGCCATCTTGTTCATGTACAACATTCATTAACTTCACATGTGTGATTTTTAGTCTTGAGCCAAACTAGCTGGAAGGAAGCACAGGGTACACCAATGCCTTTCCAGGGGATTGCTCACCAGCTGCTGAAGAGCTCCCTAACGGCAGTGAAACCCTCCTGCCATTGCCAGAGGGTGTCACTACGGCATTAGAACAAAGCAACAAAACAAATAAAAGGACTAAACAAGACATGTGGAGAAGTTCAGCAGAAATAAGCTGTATGTAACCTTCACATGAATTGTTCATCATGTCACCCGTGGGCTTTAAGAATATGGTTCTGGAGTCTAAAAACAATGTAACTGTATTTTCCTCTCTGCATTTCTTGTGCTCTAATCTGATTTCTAACACAAAGTATTGGAAGTAAGAAAGGAACTACCTATTAGAGCTGGTTGCAGAATCTCCATTGTTCACACACAATTTAACCTTGTTTTCCATGAAAGCATCCTTTGAAAATAAAACTGTTCTAAATGTACATCGTTCACATTCACAGTATTCGTCACACAATTGTTTTAATAGGAAGTTGCTGCAAAAGAAATCTAAACTTTCTCACATGACTTAAAGCCCAGGTAATTAAAAAAATCCTATCCTGAGCATATTGAAGATCAGCTCTCGAGTGCTGATTTTGGCTAACGTCCTAAACCAGAAGAGGAAGGAAGTCCCAAAGCCAAAGAGCACAGTAAATGAAAACACTGAGAAGCCAGTGAAAAAACCTGCAACATAAGGAATATTTGAAGGTGTACCAAATAAGTAGGTTTATTGTCTTTCTAGTCTAAATGCAACTTACTTATCCCCCAAAAATGCCAGGAATCAGATGACCATGAGCCTACATTAATACAGTATACAACGGCCCAGAAAACTTGATAGATGTTGGAATCTGTGAAGAGCTCAATCAGGACATATATGTAAGGGATCAGACATTAGAAATAACGTTTGCGGCTAACTCCTGCTCTGAGGATGACTGTCAGTATCACAGGGTGTGGTGATTGTGAAAAGGAGAGCACTGAGCCCCAGATGTTACAACACACCACCCAAGCAATTGAGCAGCCTTATTTCAGCTGTATTTTGGTAGCAGGGTAAGCTGACTAATGCTGCTGAGGACAGTTTTGATTAGGAAGGGCTGTTTCCACAAAGTGCCACAAAGCTCTTGTCAACCTGTCAAGGAATCAAACACTGTGCTCTAATAATAGAACAATAATTTCATATTCTTGGAAATAAGTTCTAGTCAAAGCACAGGATCTAAAAAATAAGAGAGGAGACAGAGCACACCACTAAAGAACAGCAAGTAAACTTGGATGAAGCACATCCTACCAGTATTTTAAAACCGAGTTTCTAAAATCAAGGGAAAATCTTCACGGATGTTGTAACTGCATTGCAGAAAGGAACATGGGTCAGCTGCAGTGATGAAACTGTCAGGATTTGAAATCAGGGCACCACTACAGTATTTTAACACAGCAAATAAATCCAGTCTATCTTGGTGAAGGTTCAGTAGGCTGTTCTTGGAATTATTAGGATGTCAAAAGGCCAATGTCTGTTTCTGGATACTGAAACGGAATTCCCATTTACCTCCTTAGTGATGTGCCTCTGCTAGGCAAAAGAAGAGCAAGCATTTCAAAGGTAGCAGCAAAGTCTTCTTACAAATCTTTTTAACAATAAAAAAGACAAAATTAAGTTCAGAAAATACATACATCTGTTGTTTTGTTTCTCGTTTCTCCCTGACTTTTCATGACAAACAGATCTCACAGATATCAGACAGATAAAAAATATAAAGATGTGGAAACCTGAGCTGGAATTCAGCTTAATGACAGCAAACTTGGTCTTTTATTGAAAATGGAGAGAGGGATGCCAGGTCTAGTCTTTACATGAACCTTGTAGTAACTGTAAATATAAAATAGACTATCAAGACAGTAAAGTGCTTTCCTATTACATGAGAATTCAAGCTCTAAATTGTGCAATTTATTCTGGTTACCTCAATTATCACATCTGGAAAATCATTCAATTTATGTCAGCCTTTACTCTAGGACACTCATTCAGTGGGCAAAGAACTCTGAAACCCTCTGGGGTCATGACATAAATCCACTTTTTCACACTGTCATTTGCACGACAAAAGAATAAATTTAACTTTATTCAGCAAACAGCAATGATAATTGCCAACCTTTTAGCTACCCAGATGAAACAGGATCATGACCTAAGAGTACAGGGCACAAGAAAGAAGGTTATATATGTTCAGTAAAAGGTTTTATGAGAAGCCATCACTATGCACTGCTTGGAAATACTGAAGTCAATCACCTAGGAGCAAGCCTGAGCCAGCATGGCTCTTCAGGCAAAAAAAACAGAGTTCAATGCTGAGACACCAGTCGCATCATCTAATCAGCAGAACTCTTCACCAATAAAAGTAGAGGGCTCAGGGCACCACGTGCTGGGTGCTTCACCTTCCCAACCAGCAGTAAGATCAGCCATGCTGTGCAGCACTGAGAAGTAAACCAATGAATAGATGCCAAGGCAACTGCAACTTTCCTGATACCATCTAACAGAGACTACAAAATCTCAAGAGTTTCTGCATAATATCCCATCGTTTGTAATTGAACTAGAACAATGGTTTAGCAAGAATTCCAATATGTGCCTATTTCAGGCATCCAAAAATCAGTCAGGCTCCAAGTTGTAACAGCTTGGCTTACAGGCGAACCAAAGTCATACAAATGTTTTGTTCATATGAGATGGTTGCTGACTCTTCATTAAGTGAAATAAATTTTCTTGTCATCACATTTTGCCATCTTTGAGAAAAAAAAAAACAAAACCCCACAATATTCTGGAGCATTTCAGAAAGTGCTGCAAGAACAAGCACAGCACAGAGCCAAGCCTGATCAGAAGGCTTCAAGTAATGGAAAATCTGCCACATCCCAAGCTAATTTAAATTATGGATCAGTTCCCTGATGACTCTAAAAAGAACAACCTAAACTTTTCCAGTCTGTATGTGCCCAACTTCAGCCACCAGCTTTAGCATCTCACATGCCTCTGTCTGTTAAAGAGACCGCTGCCATCATTTATTTTTCCCTTCTAGATATGTTAAAAGTCACTTTAATCCTGCTTTGTTAAACTAAATACACTGTTGACGTATAAAACTGGGAAGATGCTGAGTGCCTTAAAATAGTATCTGACACTGTTTTATGGATACACAATTTGGTATTTTCTATTCAATGCCTGTTATACTATTCTAATGCAAACTTCATCAGTCAACAAGCATGTGCTCATATTGCTTATAAATCAGATGTTGAATAAATAGAAAAAAGCAAAATACCTACAAAGGAAGTGATAGTTTGTTTTTTCTCTAAATTTCTGAAAGTAAAAGGCAAATTGAAAACCCAAATTATTTTTCTGGCTTTTTTTTTAAAGAAAAACAGAGAGAAAAGGAATCTGATGGTGCCAAAGGGTTAAAGTATCTCATTTCAGGCAGTTTGAATATCTGAATTTAGCAGCTGACAGTGCATGGTGTGTCAGCCTCTTACAGCTGTTCCAGTTGATTCAAAGACCATCTTTGTTTCTTGAAATCTTAGCAACTGTTACTTTTTTCCGAAGACAATGCTAGACCAGCTGTTACCTCACAAGATGCGATGTACTTCAGGTCAAAGTCTTTAGTAAGAGATTTGTAAAACAAGAACTAAATCATTGTTTGGGTTTGTCAGATTTTTTTTCATTAAAACAGAGTTAGCAGCCTAACAGTCAAATAACTTACACTTGGTATTTCCATTAAGTGCACTGGAATGACAGAAAATTTTCATCTGGTTGTTGAGCTGAATCCTCTCTTTCTATAAGGAAAAAAAAGCACCACTAAACCTCATAGTATTATAAATTATTTTTGTTTAAAAGGCAGTTTCCTTCTGTCTTTCCAAATGGGGAGTTACTAAGCAGATGTCATCTCATAATGGCAATGCACAGGTCTAACCATTCAGAACATAAGATGGAGATATTCAAGAGAACCTTACAGGAGTTAAATGTTCACTTCCCACTATATATCAATCATTGTGAGTATCTACTTCCTTTAAGCTCTTTGAACATCCTCTTCTAAATGAATAACTAAGCAACTTAATCATACAGTTGATCCTCCAGTACTGGTACCGGTAATATTCCCACTTGCAGACATGTAGGCTTTCAAAGCCGTGCAAGGTTGCAGAATCAGTCACCTAATGAAGACTTATTAGAGTAGGAGTAACTGTTGACAGGTTGCCTACAACCCTTCTTGGGTGGGGGGGGGGGGTAAAGAAGCATCATTTTAAAGAGCTTTAGTTGAAATAAACCCTTGTTTGTCCATGCACAAAGACAAATTACTGCTTCCAGCTGCTCTGGTGCAGAAGACAAAGACTTGCTGAGACGAGTGGATGTTCTTTTAGTCAACCTTTGTGTTTAATTCTGGAAAGCCTTAGTATTGAGTAATGCATTTTCAGAACCACTGCCAGCTAATTGTTGTGTAAAGAAGCACACGAAGGCACAGCCATATATATATACTGCACTGGTAGAAAAATTTTACAAGGCCTGTTAAATTCATCAGTAATCTTAATTTCTGTATTTCATATATAGAGAAGTTTAGACCCAAGATTTTTTTTCATGAGCATGGATGAATACTATTTGTCTTGGGCTATTTTTATTTATATCTAAATAGGATTTATGTAAATTACTTCTCCACTTTAACTCTGTCTTTCAGAACGGGTGACATACTGCCCATATGTAAACCAGCACTTTATGCAGAATTAAAAATAACTACCATTAGGCATGGCTCCACTAGTATTTGTGATGAAGAACATAAACTGTCTAACAAAACACTGAGGGTGAATCACAACCTCTAAAAAGCTATGAACTGACAGTATTTGTTTCTCAAGATAAAAATATCCAGAAATACCAAATGTGTGTGCTTTTAGTTATGTTTAAGAGAATAACCTATCTACCAGGCCAAATACTGACATCACAAAAAGTACATCCCTAGTACAAAATCTGTACACTGTCAGGCTGTTGTAAAAGGATAGATGCTAAAGCAGATACAATCTCCTGATGACTGCTGAGAGCAGAATTTTGCATAACGAATTTAAAAACTGCTGCCTGCATGCACCACAATGGTAATTAAAGACAATAATTCTTGGATAAATGAGATGGATGTACTGGAAAAAAAGGTCAGTGTTAAATTCAGAGCTAATCCTTGAATGGAGAATTGGATCATTTATTTTCCAAACGACTGGGCAATTCTACCTGGTTTCATTTCCATCTCTGCTGCCAGATGACTGCTGTCTCCAAAATCCATAACTTTTTGTAGTTTAAGTAGTATCCCTCATTGGCAAGCTCTGATTCAGCAGGACTGAATGTGCTTCCATTTAAACACATGAATAGTTAAACATCTATAGCAAGTCAATGGAACAACTCACAGTTGAACATGCACTTTTAAATACCATGCTCAATCAAGGCCACAAACAAGGCATAAAAGTCACAAAGTAAAGCTGGATTACCTGAAAATACCTTGGTGCTATCCAAGTAGGAAAGCTTTGTTTAGCATGCAGTGGTTGATTTAAGAGATTAGCTTGCTCTTCTTATTTGCTTACTAGAATTCAAATGACAGGGTAATCACCTAATGACCAGAAAAACTGATGATCAGAAAAAAAGAACTCCCACTCAGATGTGGCATCAATTTCTCCAGGACCAAATCTGTTACACGTATGTATATACATCTACTCTACCCCAAATTACCATGGTCTGCTGACCACCCCCTGGAGTTTCAGCACAAGTGGGACATTCATACCTCTACAAACCTTCACAGGATGCAGCCTGCCCTGTTGTGCACCCTGCATGAAGTGCCTTGGGATGATGTTCTCATGCTCCTCTCTTTGCTGATACTCCCAAAAAGGAGGTGAAATAAACCTGTCCAATTCTTTGGTCATAGAAAATCCTAATACAACCAAAGGAATCCATGTTACTGGCTCAACAAAGCCCTCTGCCCCCCACCCTGCAATGCTTCACTGTATAATTTCTCTCTCATCTCTCAGCCTTTCTTTTCATTTCTCATCTTCTGAGTGGCTTAGCTCTACATTTTGAGCATTCTTGACAAGGAACAATAACTCATTATAGAGGTATTCAAGCCATTCATTTCCATCTTCTGACTTTGTCCAATGACTAGTAAGAGAAATTAAGGTGCAGTTTTGACATCATTTAATCTTATTTCAGTCCCTGCTGCTGCCAAAAGGGAAGGTCCTGCCCTGCCCTCTACACTTTCTGCAGGCAGACAAAGGACCTGATCTGACCGGAAACTAACCCTCCGGGGGAGGATCACATTTCAGAGAGCTGATCTGGCTAACTGTGGCAGAAGAGCAATAGGAACGTGCAGCCAAGGTTTGGCACTCACTGTGTTACTTCCTGCTCCAGTACCAGCTCAGAATTTGGCTTAAATCAATGGTGAAACCATACCCTGAGGTTTCTAACTGAGATGTTTTGAGCACCAGCTAACTTAGACGCCGACAGCAGGCAAAGTATCCTCCCTTAGTATCTATGTGGTTCTAGCACAGTGTGGACTCCTGGAGATACAGAAATGCTAATGCATCATCATGGGAAGAGAATTTTTCTTGCACTGTTCTGTACACTGTAGATATATAGGAAGCACAGGCAGAAGCTAGATCTGTGTTTGTTTTTTAACAAAAGAGTTAAGTTACAAATGCAAGGAAAATACAGGATGTGTAATGAATATGTCATAGCTGTGGCATCCTGTTTCTAAAATATCTTGCTCCTGAATGGTGCAGTCTTAGGTTTCTTCCACATATATGAGGCTTTCCAGCTGGCCTTCAGTCAGTGCTTTAATAAAACATGGTATTACGTAGAGGTGAATAAAGCTTATAGCAATAACAATGTCCTTGAAATTCACTAATCACAGTAAGTTTCAAGAATATTTTAATATGAGATCAACAGTACAACAACTAAAATTCATCGATTAGCTATGGAAAACCACTTTTCTCATGTTAGATTATGCTTGTAGTGAAAAAAGTACCGAAGCCATTCCTGACCTGCATAGAGTGTGCTTTCTGAATCTGAAGACAATATCTAGCTGCAAAAGAGCTGCCAGCACTTAAAGACACATTAAATTGATTACAAAAACAATTAAGATTGATTAAAGAATGAAGAAAAGGTCTGAGAAAATAGGTATTCTTTCAATAGCGAAATTTAAGCATATTTGGGTAGAATAACCAACAGCATAAATACATGTGAAGATTCACTTCCAAAGTTGCATTTCTGCAAGAAAGGATCCAATGATCCAGTGATCACATGCTAAGCAGGAGTCAACAATATCTTGTTGCTGTGAAAAATAAGAAACAAGAAAGAGGTGGACCACCTGAAGAAATTGAAGAGAACAACAAAAATGATCAGTGAAGAACCTGGTCTGCAAAGGAAGACAGGGAGAATGAGGTTCACTTAGCTCAGAAAACAGAAGATGTGTGAAATAATAACTCTTTAAATATACTAAAAAAAAGATAAATGTATAGAGAAAGAACACACTGGTTTCCCACAACTGCAGATCCAAGAATTACAAAAACAGGGCTAGGAGACTTCTCCCATCCAAACGAGAACAAATCAAGTTACGTTCAAGGACATTTGCCTCACCTATTCTTAACAATTATAGATCCCACAATCTATTTAAGTCTCTTACCACTAGAAATTATTACCGCATGTCTAGTTTGCATCCATCTTGTACACTCCTAGCCTAATTCTGATGCTTTGCAGAGGACACAGGTACCTGATTATTCATTTCCCCTCTGCAGCAACCCTTAATACATTTTAAGAACATTATTTTGTCTCAATGCTGGGGAAGTCTTGATTTGGACACTAATGTTTTTCAAATAGAACCTGTTCATGTCCAGTAAGTCCCTAATAGACCCCACTTTGCCACCACTCATGGCTTAGAAAACCACCTGAACTGCAGAACCAGGGCTATTTAAAACACACTTGTAAGAAGGTAGTAGGACATATTCCTGACATGCTAACAGCAAGATGGTGGTATCTACAACAATTTGCCTCCAAGTTCATCTAGAGTATCACAGTAGCATGTGCACTCTATAGTGTTTGGGAGAATGCTGGGAAAAGGGCAGGAATTTTTGCTTGAAGAAACCTCTTGCTTGGCTTGCAGGCCTGGTACAAGTGTCAATTCTTATCTTTACATCTATGCCAAGACCAGCATAGAAAATAAAACTGCCCTTTATTCTCATAGCTTTGCCATGCAGGCAACACACAAGAGTAAATACAACGCTGAGTGTTGCTGTAATAAATACACAGCAGTTTTGTTTACTGTTCAGTTCATTTGTTGTTGCTTTTTTGCACCTTTATAAGAGCTCAATATTTTAGTGAAAGTATTAAATACAACTTCCTGACTCTTGTTTCCAAAGCAGTTTCACACCAGTATACTGTTCAAACAAACCCATTTGTTATTAATCATAGAATCATAGAATAGTTAGGGTTGGAAAGGACCTTAAGATCATATAGTTCCAACACCCCTGCCATGGGCAGGGACACCTCACACTAAACTATGCCACCCAAGCCTCTGTCCAACCTGGCCTTGAACACCACCATGGATGGAGCATTCACAACTTCCCTGGGCAACCCATTCCAAGTAATAAAATATATAAAAGTATTCTGAAAGCTGTTGCAGGCATTACAGCCGCCTGTACATTAGTAATAAATACTTGTAAAAATGATGGTATCAGCTAAAATGTCAAAAGTGGAGTCTGGAAATGCATGTTAAATATTTATCTACTCTCTTTATTCCTTAATGAACAAGTTTTACCTAGCATTTACATACACGTATTAGATAGCATTTACATACAGATATAGTTAATGTTTAATCATTCCATTTTATGTGGTCAGAAGGCCACTGAACTTCTGAACAGGGTCTGACAGAGATGGCTCGTGACTCACAGCAGACAAGACATGCATCGGTGACACCCTGGAAGTAGGACTGACTCTCCTGATGCTCTCAGTCCTGATCGCTCACCCGCTGCTATGCTTCAGTTACACTGCTTTCTCCTTCTTGACAATCGTCAGCTTTGTGTCCTACTTCCATTCCTGCAGCAGGTCACCTCTGAACCTTCTCACTGCCACCCCTCTCAGCGGCTGCCCTCATCCAGTAGACAGAGAACATCCTGTCAGTGAAGTACAAAAAAATAACTTTTATTTTTATCCACAGAAGGAAAACTAACAATTTCTTCCTTTCCCCCTCAGCTTCCCCTCCCACCCCCGAATTCAACATCATGCTAAATCCAAGTGGATATACTTGGATTCCAGCATTACATGCTGAACAGATAAAAATTCTTCCTAGCTACACTGCCAGGTTAGAACAGATTAGGATAAGCAGGCTAGCCCCTTGCCACCAATTTTTACTTTATACACCATTTCACAACTAGGAAGCCTTAGAGGATGTTAATCTGCTGGATATCCAAGAGTGGGAGAGGAAATAAAACACTGCCAAGTTATGGGTGTAATTCTGTCTTTGCATAGATAGAAATCATTCACTACCTGCTGACTGAACAAAACCAAAGCAGCAGAGGGGGCATCAGTACAATGCACCCTGCCTTGCTGATTTCTCCCATATGCAAAACTCTTAAGTATCACTGGCAAAAAAAAGGGGGAAAGTTTATGCAAACTTTTAACAGCCCTCAGAATGGACCTCAACCATGACATCACATTGGAACCAACAGAGAATAAGTCCAGCAAGGAACTTCTTGCCATTTTTCAGCCATTAGAATCCATAGCACAGGTCACCTAAGACAATGCTTTAATGTTTTTAAGTATAACTTCCCACCAGCATTGTGGAGGGACATAGCAAAGATAGAGACACTTTCTGCAATATAATTTTCTGCAAAGTCTGTAATTTCATTTTTGAATCATTTTATTAGGCATAAATGCCATAATTAAGGATTTTCATTTTTTTTTAACGGGAATTCCTCTTCGATCACAGGTGTAATGAAGAGCAGAGAAACAAGATGACTTCTGCTCTCAGTTGACATTAAAGACAAACTGTTGCAAGGAACACCATCTATAAAAAATAAATTCACGTTTATAATGCAAAATTCCCTCAAAACTAACGTTGCCATTTCACTTGTCCCCAGCATAATGAAAGAGAGTGTGAATGCCTCTTACCTGGCTGTAGGTCCAGCTCCACCAATGTTTCTTCTCAAAGCTGTTCGCCCTTGGACAGATTGCTGAGCAATTCCTTGTTCTTCTGGGTGCACAGCCTGCACAGTGCTGTCTTCTGTATCAAAGTTGTTCTATGCTGCAAGGAGCTCCTTCAGAGCTGTCACACAAGATGATGTTTTGCAGGACTGTGCATATATAAGGCTTTGGTGAGGACAACAGTCACTGACCTTGCAGTGATCATAACTAGCAGGTCTTTAGTGTGCTCTTTGGTTGGGGAAAATGTCCTCTTGGTGGCCATTTCCACAGCTTCTGTGTGGTGCTTCCACACCAGTATGAACTATGCTTTTCCAGAAAACCCTGGTGCATTCACATCTGAGCTTCCACCAACATGCTCCACTGCTCACCTAACAAAACCCTTTGAGCAGTTTCTTCCAAAAGTTTTTGAGTGGAGTCACGAAGGAAGTGGAATACAGAAGAAACACAAAAACAAAGGGCAAACTCTCAAGTGAACATAAGCCAGCCAATATGTCATCATATGGGGTGGGGGAAAAGAGAGGAGAGAATTTAGAGCACATGTGCCTAGGGACCTGCAGGGTGATATAACAGCACTATCAAAATCCAAGCTTAACTACTCAGGTATTAAATACATAATAACTGCAGAGTAAATACACCAAACAAAGTGAAAAGGAAGGGCTTTGCCACACATCCCACTCAGGGAAGCAAAACCCATCAAAGCATGCATGAAATAAGACTGCAACTGAGTTTGGGCTGTTAACAAGATGATGAGCCCAAAGTTAGGCACACTGATACACATACATGTACTCTCTGCAACGCATTAAGCTGTTCAGCTCATAATTAAGCCCATCACCCCCTTAACATTCGTCTTTTCCCCACAGCTCATAAATATTTACCCTACCCCTATTTCACAGAAATTTTTAATATACCCCAGTATGTTTGCTAGATGTGCAATATTTTAATAAACAATCAAAATCAAATTATACCTATTAAAAATGGGAAATTAATTTTGTGAAGCCCTAATCTTCATTTAACTTCTTACAGCCAGCTTCTCCTCAATTCACAAAGATTTTGGATAATGAGTATATGATACATCCATGTAAATTTAAGGTTTTGCTGTCTACGAGCATGTAACAGACCAGCTCCAGGCAAAAGAGGACACACATAAAATACCTCAGGTTCACATGTGCAGAAATACTATTAAAAAGCTCCACATTCCTGGTTTTGCAAATGAGAACAACAGCTCCTTTACAGTTAAAAGCACATTTCCACTTCAGATAATGAGCATTTTGCCAGTGGCTTTGAGAAAACCAGGACCCTACTCCAGAATTTAACCAAGATCTTATTGAAATCAGTGAAGTCTCAGGAGGAAACAGTGGACTGCCACAACCCTTTGCAGAGCTGCGCTTTTCTATTGGCAACTCTTTAAACAAACATGTTGGCAAAAGGTGCTCATAATTAGCTCTGCTGCTTTTAGTACTGATGCAGTTAGTTTCCCTTTAATTTCACTTTTCAGTATTATTTTACACCAGAGACTGTGCATAGTGTGTGCATGCACGTGTGAGTGCGTGCAAGAGATAAATGGCAACCCTATTTTAAGCATAGCACATGAAAAGATGCTATCTAAAATAAACAAAACTATTTCAGACACCAGTGCAAAAAGATACGTTTACTCTAACTTCAGCATGACTTCTCATGCAATTAACCATTCATATGGAATACCTGACACAAAGATAACATGCTATACACTACCTTTATAAATAAGGATTTACGTCAGATATATGGACCTTCAAGGCTGCCAAGAAGCAAGTGCAACACAAGCCACGTGGACTACACAGTCATAGAGCAGAGTAACATAAATATCTTTTCAGAGAAGGAAAAATATAAGAATCTTCCATTGTAAATGAGGAATTAAGCCCTGTTAGTCCATTCTTCCCCCATGTGAACACCTGCATCTCAGCAAATGGTCAACCACAAAATTAAATTAAACAACAATACTGTATTCAGTGTAGAAAGCACTGAGGAAAATAAACACCAACACTACCACTGCAGCACAGAAAACAAAATAACCTCACTTAGCATTAGACCATTCCAAGAGGACAAAACCCAAATAAAATTACATACCATTTACTTTACCGAACTACGTATCTGCATCAACAAGATGCAAACTGAAATGAGGGCAATGGTATGCTCCAATTTCATAAATGAAACCAGAAAATGCAACAGCATGATGTCAAGAATGAGTACAATGCAAAGACAGAACAATTTATTCATTCATTGCAATCCTGTCTGCAAAGCAGAATGCATGTATCCTTCTGTGAGCTCCTTTTTCTGCCCTTGGTGTCAGCAGTAGCTTGCTGTGTTCATCATGAGGCTTGAATGAGGCACCTAGACATATCCCTGAGCAAGGGAGATGGTATATAGCTGAATATGCTACAGTGCACAACCCAAAAACCAAGAAGCTTCTAAATCTTTCGACAGCAGAGGCAGTATACACCTGGTCAAAGCCATAGTTTGAGCACTGCAAAAGCAGACAGTCTTCAACCCAAATGCAGTATACACATGGGAATCTGTGCACATCACTCCTAACACATACCTATAACAGTACTGTCTGGCTGACAGAAGTAAATAGGACACAGGGAATGGATAGGAAAGACCATGACCATGATGTACAATCAGCAGTGTGCAAGAAAAAGCACTTTTCCTTCAGTTTTTCTCTCTCAGCCTAATTTGATAATGTATTACTGAAATGTCCTTTTTCCAGCCCTAAAACCTGTCCCTTCAGCGCCTATCACATCAGCATACCCACAGGATAATTGGGGTTTATAGAAGTTCTGTACAAGAATTCCCTGCTGTGGGTGAAAAAGCAAGAAGAAACGTGCAAAGTTAATCCTCTTCTAATTGCTCCAGAAATGTGCATGCTAATGTGGTATCATAATAATTAGGACTGCAAAGTAATTAAACTGTGTCAGTGCCTATAAGAGGGAGCAAAATTTGCACACTTGGAACGTGCTTTGACTGAAAGTATTTGAATAACCCCTCTGAAGGACTGTACTGCTGATGTTCTGCCAGTATTAAAAACATGAGTGTAGACAGTCTTTGTCCTTTCTAACCACCAAAGCACAGAAAAGCAGGGCTGGCAAGGACCTCATGACGTCACTTCGCCTAACTGCTGCAAGGCAGAACTGACACTACTTATATCATTCCTGGCAGACTCTAGTTTATAATCTGCTCTTAATGGCCTTAAGTGGTGGAGAGTCCACAACCTACCCAAGCAGTCAGAGACCTCTTCTTAGTATCTGAGCTGACTCTCCTACTGCACTCTAAATCTGTTACTCTTTCCCTTTGGCACACATGGCAGTTTATTTTGCATATACCATTATTCATACACAATTATAAGCTATTACTGCATCCCTCTGCCCCTGACTTTTCTTCTGCAGGCCAACCAATCCCATTCTTTCCTCAGAAGTAATGTTATCTAGATCTGTGATTGTTCCCACAGCTCTTCCCTGAACTTCCTCCAACTTTTTATCCTTGAAGTGCAGTGCCCAATCTGGATGCTGTGCTCCAGTTGAAACCTTTCCAACACTGGGACGTCTTGCACGTTCTCCCATTTAGTTACCCCAGTAAAACATTAGTATTTTCAAAACAGCTTGACATTGGTGACTAATGTTCAGATCATGATTCACAATGAGCTCCACTAAGTTTTTCAAGGAACTACCAGAACTGCAAAAAAAATCTTAATAGTTACAAAGGTGTTCTTCCTGCCTAAGTATACTTCTCTGCACTTGGCTCAATGACAATCCATGCTGCTTTTAGTAGAACACTTCTTCAACCTGTCAGCATAATTCTGGATTCTAGCCTTTCTCCCAGTGTTTTAGCAGTCCTTCCCATCTTCATGTCATCCAAAAATTCAACACTCATATTCTATCCCACCACTGAGGTCATTAACGACAACAATGATGAAAACCAGACCAACCCTTCCCACTCTTCAATATATCTTTTCATTAGAATGATGAACCACTGTTAACTGCTATTTGGTATGGAAATCCAAGCAGTTTTGTATAGATTCCATCCTGGTTTCAATGAAGACATGTTTCCCTTGATTGTTTATGAAACTGTCATACATTATGATGAGAACATCACTAGAAGTCAAGCTGTTTGGCCTCTGCTGTGCCCTCCCTAGCTACAAGCTTTGATACTCAATTGTCGAAAGACATTTTCAAGTTTTTAAGTCACGTTGGTTGTTACTGAACTCTGGTCTCCTTCAGGTGCTTACACATAATTTGTTTGTTCCAGATTTTCAAGGAACAAAATAATTTTCCTGAAATTCTCTTCTATCTCTTTATCTCATATTTTTAATTTCCCACTCCTCCAGCACATGACCTGTCTTCTCTGAGTTCTCAGAAGTAACCCCAAAGGCTTCTAAGATGACTTTAGCCAATTCCTTAGGTAACCTAGAATTAAGTTCATAAATCAGTTCATTCAACTGATTTGAAAACATTAAATATGTCTGAATACATTCTAACCTGTTCTTGCCTTTCTTCAGCTTGTGATTTTATTTTCAGTCATAATATTATAAGCGTGAGTGTGCATCTAGTATGACTCAAATGCATTAGTGAGAGCAGTTCTGATCCCTGAGTTAAAATGTAGTATAATTTCTTGTCCTTATATCAAGCTGTAGATTCCTTTAAATCATAAACCTCATCATACCTTCGTTCATTGTCATCAAGATGAGCAAAGAGCACGTTCTTGGAAATGGCCTTTGCCAGAGCAGTCATAGTTTTATAGTCCTTTGGAATAACCTGTAGAGAAAGGAACAAAGGGTAATTACACGCCTGGTTATATTTCTTTATAGATCTTGAAATCTATAGAAAATTCCACTATTAAAGATAATGGATGCAACTGGATTTCGAACACTGAGACAGGCTTAGACTATAATATAAAGCCACTAAGAAAGTAATAAATTACATTTTTGACAATGTGAGGATAAGAATTTATGTTCTCAATATGAGAGCCAAAACAGAAATGTAAGATCCGGGATGAGAAGGTAGAAGGATATCCATAAAATACTATAATTAGCAGGTACTGACAGCTGTGTAGTCTCCTTTCAAATCTTTTGGACTGAGGAAAACATATTTCATATTCTTCTTTCCCCACAAACAATATCAATTACTTTAAAAAGTAAGGAATGAGCAACATTTCTTTAGATGAAAGGTAAAAAACATCATACTTTTCAGTACTGGTTGTTGTATAAGGAACCATACTCCTGCTAGGCCCACCTGGGTCAAAATTCTGTGCCTGTGCTTCATGGCATATGGGAAGTACTTGCATTTGAGAATGCAAAGACACTTTTATATGTTAATTAGAGAGATGGCAAAAGTCCTGTTGAATTTGCTGAAAATATATGCTGAAATCCAGAAGTGTGTTTTCATATTGGATGAAGCATTTTATAAGACTTTTGCAAGTTAGGCTTTCCATTTTGGTACACATTTTGGTAAGACATTAGTAAAGACACTGTATCTCTGTATTTGCCAAGCATTTCCTTCTGCCAGTCACAGACTTCGTGACTATGAGAGACACAAGAAATCTGTAAAAAGGTTATGACCTGTAGAAGATGTCCTCTGAATTTAGTAATGTGATTTTTCTTAAGTTTCATTATGACGGGACAACATCAAGCCTAGCAAAAGTTTTAAGTGTTAAATAAACCTTACTTCAATCTGAAAATCAACATCTGTTTGCCTGTTTCAATTACTGTACAAAAAAGGTCTGAGAATGGGCATTCCTCTTTCATACTTTCTTATGACAGAAATACTGTATCTGTCTTCTTTAAGTTATTATGTATACTGATGTGGAAAAACAAGATAGTACCCATCCAATGAGAAGGATGTCTCAAATGGGAAAACTGATCTAGCATCAGTTCTTACAAAAAAATTGATCTAGGTTTATTTAAAAGGAAAATATTGCACTGCAAAGATCTAAAGTTAAACTCTGGATTCAGACATCCCTTATATTAACTGTGGTAGTCATTAGACTACTTAACTCTATAGAAACAGGTATGTATAAACATGTAAATATATTTGTATCAGAGTGAAATGTAATCTAATTTATCAAAAGTTTAAGTTCCTCAATGTTAAATAAAATGAGCATTTGGCCAGTATCTTACTCTTGGTTTTCACCCTATCAAACAAACCTGTGATTGAATTGCAGTCCTGAACCCTTGTTCCATTAAGAATACCCTAGCAGGTCAGCTTACTGCTGATGAGTCAAACGGGTAGATAATCAAATCACTAAGACATTCAGTCCCAACCCTTCTGGCTGATTATGGAATAGCATCCTCTAGCCTTTCTCAGACTAAATCTGCAGCAATTAAAGCCACAAGGCAGAGACACAGAAAACAAAGGAAAGCTTCTTTAGGTATCCCATTAACCAGGCATCTGACCAAAATCAAAGCCAGGCAGAAAGTTCACCATTTCTTACATCCCTCTTTCAAGTAATCCCTGAATGCTCTCTTCAAGCTGATAAACCTCTTGAGAGCAGGACTCCAATTCTGATAGTAGTTAACTTTATGTTATGTCAGATGTGTTGACAAATATTGCTTTCTCTAGTTTCAGGAATGAAGCAATGAAATAATCCTCCACAGAGATCTTCCTTTGGGCCTCTCAGAATGGAGCCATGTGCTTGCTCAAATCACAGAGCTAAGTCTCCTTTGCTTTTCTCCCCAGTGACGTAACTCATCGCACTGCCTTTAGCACTACTCATCCCATAGCTCACCCCTTCAAGGGATCCTTTAAATTGGCTTATGACCCAGATGTGTTTCTATCCAATACCTGAATTGAAGCCAGTGGTTCTTCCTGGCTACTATCTAAAATTCCATCTGTTTGCAATACTGTAGCACAACCCTTGCCTTGCTTTTTACACGTTTAAATTACTTTCATAATCTGTCCTTTCATTGTCTCCCTTTATTTCTGTATTCCAGAAATCTCTGCCACAAACATCCATGGGATTCATTTGCTGAGGGCAGAAGTCAAAGCACTGACAGAAACCTTTCCAGTGCTAGTTCTATATTCCTTGCAGCATCTGTAGCCTGACAAGAAATCATAACAGCCCAGTCACAGAACACACAGAATATGATCTGTATCCCTTCTGCCAGTTCTTTCCTACCCATGCTACTGTAAGGACTTATTGGCATCATTGTTGAAAAAGAAAGAAAACAAAATTTCTTTGTTTATAAAGAATTCTAAACCTAAAGGAATTATAAATCATTGTAAACCTAAAGGAATTACTCAGGGGTGTGGGAAGGAATATTTTCTTTGATTTTCAGAAGAGTCAGATGGAACCCATATTAAGCAGAGACAGATGTGGTCTCTTCATGAGAGTTTTTAAGGGGGATATTGCAAACTGCACAGAAAGAAAAGTGTTTGAAACTGGCCTTTAAAATATCACACAAGTATTTTAATGGTGCAATGCATTACTAGCATGACCACAGTTCTGTTAAAATTCACTGTATACCTGCAAGTATTATTCGACTTTCACAAGAATATTCCTTTATACTTGTTTTTAGGATGAAAGGCTCTCCTAATTCTTTGTTTCTTGGGACAGAAATCCCCAGAGCAGCCAGTGAATTTGTATCATAAATGGATAACAAAAGCACAGCTGATGGCAGAGGCAAAAAGTATTCTGCCAAAAAAAAAGTGATTGACAACATGCATTCCCATAAAGACAAAGATCTCTGGTTTAAAGCTACTCCAGGTTTGCACTAAAGCAAATTAGCAATATCTGTCAACCTTACGAAATGCATCTTTAGCCTAGCTCCCTAAGCAAACATGATATATATTATTGTAATGTTATTGAAAGCTTTGGCCAGTTTAAAATAAAAATCCAGGGTTATTAAGAGACATCAAGGATATAAAATAGCTAGACAATTTTTTGGGGAAAAAAAAAAGGAAGTTAAACCAGAAAAGGCCAAATCTGTGTTTCTACTGAAGAAATTACCTAATTTGGGATTGTAAGACAACAGTCACATAAAATCCCCCAAGTATAGCCAACAGAATTCCAAAACCCATGGGTTAGGTGCTACCCAATCAACATGTGAACTGTGTACCTGAATGGTCTAGGGAACCTAAATGACCTAAATGACTGAGGTGAGAAGAAAACTTGAGCTAGAAGTGACTTTTTTGGAAGAAAGGCAGGAAATGCAGCAATAGAAAAGGCTGTTTTCCAAAACTTTGAGGTTCTGACAACATTCAGAAGCTGCCAGAATCTGTGAATTTTGAGAAAATGGCTGAGGCTTCCTGGCCCTGTTACAGGGGAAACAGATGAGCAGCACATCTCAAAAAGGAAAGAACAGAAAATACTGAAGCCACATTGACGGAGAAAGTAATTAGTCAAGGAGACAACAAAAGAACTTGAGTGTGAAGAAGGTGGTCCAGCCATGCATATGCCAGCATGAGGATACCATTCTACAGGCTGACCCATGAGTCCAAACTGAGCAAAATATGATAGTCCTGTACCTCTCAGAACCAGACAGTAACACATTACCTTTCTGACGTAAGAAACAGCATCTTCCTCAGTGTACACTTCTGCACTGACTCCCCCTCTCCTGCGTCGGGCTTTTACCACTGGGTTTGGAGGAGGAGGAGAAATCTCATCATCATGAGAATCAGACTGGGAACTGGATTTCTGACGAGCCAGTATTTGTTTGCATTCTTCCTGCAAGACAAAAAGAGACAATGAAACATCTCTTACCCATGTAGCTAAGTTGCTGGATATACTCAATTCGCTCTTCTTTTATGACCACAGCAACCCCCTCACTCCTACATTTGGCTGGCTGTCAATTTACACACATGTGCTGCTGAAAGAAAATTAAAAATGTAATGTGAGCAGCTTGAGGGACTGACACTAACTACAATGTGTGTACAGGTATCATCACTCCAATATCTGACCTGCTCAAGTCTTTCTTACACCTAATAGAAACCAATATATTACAAACTTCAGACAACTTTGCAACTACTCCTGGCTGAGAAAGCAAAAGGAAAAGCCTCTTTTGCTTATTCTCCAACATCACAGCTGTTTTTTTCTAGTTGGCTTCTATGTATCTTTCTTTCTTGTACAGAGTACACATCAGAAGCCACACACCAATGTATTAGATAGGTTTCTTCATCTTGTTCTTGCCTTGCAGGCTTAGTATCACCAGAAAGAACAAAGATGCTCCCTACTCCAGAACTTCTGCCATATAGCAGATTTACAATCAATGGGACTACTTCCAAGCAAGTATGATCCAAGGTAGGCTCCAGAGGACTACGAAAAATGATGGCTGGCCTAGCACCAGCTGGCCAATAGGGAGGTTATTCTCCTAATTTCACACTCATGAAACAAAGAATTCAATACAAAGGGGAATCCCTGAAGAGGTAACAGGAAGTAGTATAGAAAACCTTCACGAAAGGATGTCAAAGTTGCAAGACTTCATCAATTCATAACACTGAACTGACTTTAAAGAATTAAGGCAAATAAGATCAGTCATAACATTTTCCTAGAGCCCCACCTCCTATTCTTCAGTTTCCTTGGATTCAAGGGAGTACAGGAGCACACAGGAGTAAAGTTCTCTTTGCATCATATACATATATCAGTCAAAGGAAAGGGGGCCTGTCTGCTTGTTCCCAACCCACCTCCTTGCCCCCTGGTAGCACTTCAGCCTGGCATCCTGTTCATAACACACCACACTGCCTTTCCTGCCTTTCCTACTTCTGTAGTGCCTTCTTCTAGTGATTCCTTCTAGTTTTCACCGACCTTGCCTAAGGCAGGAAGAACTGGCAATGGGATGGACCACATGTGCTGTCCTCAGCTTGTTGGATACAGGCAATTGAAGGGCACGTGCAAGAGAGACATGAGCACTGTAAGGAGGCAAGCTGTCTTGTGCAGCAGTAGTCCAGTAATTTTATTTGCTGCCATCTATTATGTTGCCTTAGGCATAACCCACACCCTGGCACTCTCAGGGTTATGCTGATTAACATATATGTAGTCAGCTATCACTCAATGACACTCTGAACAACTCTCACGCTACCCAAAAGAAAATACAGTAGTGATGAGATCCTTCATCATTGTGTACCCCATAAAACCAACACTCCTTGGACAGGGATGCTAGAACCTGGCCTCTGTCTTACCCTGCTAATTTCCAATAAGACTTTCCAATCAGAGCTAATACATGGAATCAGTGGAGATGCGAGGATCTAGGAGCACCAGCACTAGATACGTGGCAGGTTACCAACATAGCTGGCTGGTCCCATTGACAAAGGAAATGAGTTATAGGTAGCTCATTAGGTATGACACTAGAAAACTGGCACAAGTTCACCATTTTTAAGCTTTAAGAAAAACCTCCATTTTGCCACTGATGTTTACAAATATCTGACAAATCCAGTCATGCCACTTGTCTCTTTATGTTTTACTCGTTTATTTCCTCACCATCACTGACATTGCCCCTCTCATTAACCTAAAGAGCCTTTGACACCAATCTTTGATGTATTACTGCTACTTGAAATAAATAACTGAATAATATTTCCCAAGCTGCATAATTCAAAGTAACAAGTCACACATTCTTGTTCTGATTAAGAGACTACTAAAATACTTAGGAGACAAGCACAGAGATAAAGTGTAGAGGGCTGGCTAAAGATCTGACTTTTCAAGGTCCTGACTTGCCTCAGAAAGTGCCAAATTCTTTCCGAGATCAGCATGTTTTTTAATTGGGATTACAACATTGCAGCTCCTGCGCCATAACACATTTGAACAAGGTGCTGTTACCAAAAAACATTTTAAAAACCCCTGATTTCAGATGTATTTAATACTTACTGTAACTTCTTTATTTCCAATTCAAATTTCAAATAGCAGCACTGAGTATGTAGGAAATGACTCAGCCAGATTTTCCCTATCGTGTAAGAACTGCAAGTCTTATTAAGCATTTTCATCAACTTCTTCCCTGCTTCTCTCTCGCATCCTTAACTACAATGATGCCCTTGTAGAAACACAAACATTTTAAATACAAATATGTATGTTACATATTATCATTACTTAATATCTAGCCATCAAAATCAAGCCTATGGCTGAAGAATTTCAAATACTATTACTGGCTATTGCCATTTATGTATCCCTGATATTGTTAACATTCTCTGTTTATACTAAATGAACACAAGCAAATGCACCTTCTTCAGAAGCTTAACTGAAAGGTAATTAAGATTTTTTTGTACAGTTAGCAGCTGAAAGTATACTAAAAGGTAACTATAACAAGAAGGCTGTTAGGTAACCATTTAATGGTATGTAGCACTTACGTAGCTCTTTTTATACATAGCATATTTACACATAGAGAAGAGTAGTAGTTTGCCCCATCTGAATATCAAATACACACTTCTTTTTCAGTACACACTGCAGAAAATGCACTTTCAAGGAATTTTAAATAACATCTTCCCTGCCCCAGGACAGATTTATACATGAAAGAAAACTCAGTGAGATAAAATTAATATCATAAAGCATGCTCTTAAACCCAAATACTTTTTAAAGCCAAAAAGGTATTAAAGGATTATAAAAGTGAGTTACTATATGATTCACTTTAAAAGGAAGTCTCTTCAATACAACCTCATTTTATATAAACAGCAGACAGCTGACTGGCTGGCTTTTCCATATGTTGCTGTTTGTAGTCTAGGTAGGATTTCCACTACTGAACTAAAGAGTGCCTTTTGAACATAAAAGCATAGGCTCTGACCTGGGTTAAGCTTTCAAAAAGCCTCTTCCAAGTATATGGGGTTAAAACTACACAAGTACAGCAAATATTTTAAAGGAGGAATGAGCTCTCTGAAGAACAGTTCTTCAAACACTGATCTTCAGACACAGCTTGATGTGAACGCCTGTGCAGAACTCACTTTCAAGTAAACACCTCACCATCTTTTGTTGTCATGACAACAAGTGTTTTCACTCTCTATTCAGATAGCACAGATAATTCACAGTCATGGAGCCCAATTATGTACACCTTAAAATGAGAAAACACATGGAAGACACAACTGCAGAACATTGCAATTGCCTCTGAGCAAGCTCCAGTGATCATCTTGTTTCTCCCTTCACACTAGTATCTGCACTGGTTTGAGTGGAGATGCTCCTGACTTGTAGGACATGGAGGGTCTGATTCAGTTATCCCAAAAATGGCCCAGTGCCATTTTGGGTGACCCTGCTCAGCTTTCAGCTGCTAGCTGAGGACATGAGTCTCAAGCTGTCCTGGGTCACATCTAACACCTTAGTGGGCACTGCACATAATTTAGAAAGTCTTAAATGGCAGCATGGTACCACGTGTGAGCCACTGACTGAAGCCTCTGTTGTCCCTGTCACAGTCCAATATGTTTATGTATTAACACACCCCAAATCTACAAATCAACATTGCTGAATGACAGTAATACCCCATTTTCTATATAGACAATCCAAGTCTACTTCTATTTAAACTGTGTTGCAAGTGTCCAAAAACCTAGCTAAAGTTGTAAACAAAGGTGATTTCAGGGGGAGATGGACAGTGAAACTGGAATACCATTACTGACTTCAATGATAATAAACTGGAAAGGAAAGAAAATATACCTTGTTGCCCCAAATTAAAAGTACCACCAATAAATACAACTGCAGTGACCCGTTTATGTTTAGAATGTCCACCTTCAGCTAAGACATTTGTTCTACAAGGTGCTGAGGCATATAGGGCAGGAATTTAGCGTGCTGTCCTCAGCGTATGGGGTCGCTGCCTTTCCTGATTAATGTTTCCATGAGCTTCTAATGAGTTTAAACACTGCAAGTGAAGTGACCACAATGCCAAGGTTTTAGGTTTACCCTTCCTTTCAAACTGCTGCTGAAGAGCACACACACTTCCTGACCCAGAAGCTTTTTTCTCTATTGGCCAGAGCATTTCCAAACAGAAATTCACTTCCAGCAGTTCCGATCCTGGTCTCTCCTTTCAGCCTTTGTCACCACCCGGAAACTCGGAAGTTTCAGTTGAAGGAAGGACAGCACATAAGGAGGTTCCACGTCACTGTGCAGCTTTAGAATAACATCCCAAGGAGACTTTTAAAAGCAAGTCAGCCGTTTGGTATCACTGCTCACTGTCTCTACTCTGCCTCCTACAATTTATTTATTGCATTCAAAAGCAACAACACAAAATGCACTCTAAATGAAATATTTTTTCTTTTTTCCTCAAGTGCACTCATAAAGTTTTCTTACTGACAGAACTGGAATCTGCTTTCTGTTTATCCACAGAAAATATGCAGGATAGTTTAAGTGCATGTAACTAACCTCTCTTTGCACTGGAATTGACCCAGAGGAGGTGTTCTCAACACAGGAAGGTTTCTAACACCATCCCATCACTCCTGGAGGCTGACATGATGATTTATAGCAGCTAATAAAGGCCAAAAGCAGAACACTCTGCTCTGTTGGAAGCACAGAACTGATGCCATTACTGACAGTGGGAGAAAACTGGGAGGTCTCAATGATCTTACCAGTCTTGTCTTTGCCACAGTGGACAAGTACAGTATCTTTATGATCATTCAGCCTTTTAACCAGAGACTTTTCACACAATTCCAACTACTGTTCCATTGCTTTCCTGATGCTTATCTTCTAAAGCATCATCAAGAAATATCTGTAACATCCACCCATCCTACTAATTCACTCCATAGTTACCCACTGCTTTGATTGCTACTACCACAACCTCAGTGGCCTCTCTGCATTTCACTTCATTCCCATTTTCCAATCTAGGCAAAATTCTCCTGCCAAAAATCTACCTACTCTTCTGCTGCTCTGACTGCAATGCTCACCTTCTTGAGTCCCTTTACTGGCATCACTTTACCTCCTGCAACATGTTAACACTTCTTGTTTTCCCCTCCAGTGGCTTATTGTAGCTCAACCCATCACCACCTCTTCCCTACTTTCACAGAGAGCAAGGTTATGTTACAAAACACAGACCATGTTTTTGACACTTAAAAGATGATATAATCAAAGAGAATCGTTGCCAATACTTCTGATTTTTAAAATCCAGCCAAATAACAACATATGCATGCCTACCTTGAATAAAAAAGATGCCCACAGAACACATGCATTTGCTACTAGATAGCTTAAACAAAAATGCTAAATATTATACTGTATTTTTCAGCAACAACCAGAACACCTAAGTCACTGTGAAGTTTTTAATCAATGGATATTTAATGCCAAAGCTATTTATTTACTTTTCATTCCAGCCTTCTAACATAGCAGACCCTTAATCCAAAAGAAACACCATTAATCTCAGTGGTATTTATATGTAAATTGCAGAAATGGACAATCATAACATAGGAAGAGATAGCTGCTGAGGTTACCAACAAAGAATCATAGAATCATAGAATAGTTAGGGTTGGAAAGGACCTTAAGATCCTCTAGTTCCAACCCCCCTGCCATGGGCAGGGACACCTCACACTAAACCATGCCACACAAGGCTCTGTTCAACCTGGCCTTGAACACTGCCAGGGATGGAGCATTCACAGCTTCCCTGGGCAACCCATTCCAGTGCCTCACCACCCTAACAGTAAAGAATTTCTTCCTTAGACCCAATCTAAACTTCCCCTGTTTAAGTTTCAACCCGTTACCCCTTGTACTATCACTACAGTCCCTAATGAAGAGTCCATCCCCAGCATCCCTGTAGGCCCCCTTCAGATACTGGAAGGCTGCTATGAGGTCTCCATGCAGCCTTCTCTTCTCCAGGCTGAACAGCTCCAACTTTCTCAGCCTGTCTTCATTCGGGAGGTGCTCCAGTCCCTGATCATCCTCGTGGCCTCCTCTGGACTTGTTTTGATAGTTCCATGTCCTTTTTATGTTGAGGACACCAGAACTGTACACAATACTCCAAGTGAGGTCTCACAAGATCAGAGTAGACGGGCAGGATCACCTCCTTCAACCTGCTGGTCATGCTCCTTTTGATGCAGCCCAGGATACAGTTGGCTTTCTGGGCTGACAGTGTACACTGAAGCTGGCTCATGTTCATTTGCTCATCGACCAACACCCCCAAGTCCTTCTCTGCAGGGCTGCTCTGAATTTCCTTTTTTGCCCAACCTGTAGCTGTGCCTGGGATTGCTCTGACCCAGGTGTAGGACCTTGCACTTGTCATGGTTAAACTTCATGTGAGGTTGGCATCAGCCCACCTCACAAGTGTGTCAAGGTCCCTCTGGATGGCATTCCTTCCCTCCATCTACATTTCTGCATTTCCTACTCAATAAAATTCTAGTATAAAATTCTATAAATAATTTATTCTCTCTTCTAAGAAATTATCTGATGTTAATACAAATACGAAAATATGTGTGCTGGGCTACTCATCTTAAACATACACTCAGCCTTTTCCTCTCTCTTTCATCCTCTTCCCTTCCATATACGTTTCATTTTTAAAACCCAAAACAACTTTGGTGTGCTGAGTGCCTTCATTGGTACAGCAGGGGTACTAGAGCTAGACAGCAATCTGAATTGCATGCTTGGCAGGAATCCATGTGTCCCTTAACCCTTCAGCAGGATGCTTACAACTCAGGTAGTATTTTTGGTTTTCACAATTTGCCAGTTAATCCAAGATAAATAATCCTGGCCATGTTTTTATTTCAAGTTTCCCATAGCTCATTCTGTGAGTTCCCTAGTGTCTTGCCCAGAGGTGACAAAGCTGACAGGCTGAGCTCCTGGGAATTACAGAATGTCAGGAGCTTGAGGTTACAAAGCTGTACAGAGTACAGCTTCAACACAGGCTGCCAAGCAGGCAACCACAGAGGCACACACCTCAGCACAGCACACTGAAAAGCAATTAATTTCCCCCCCTTATAACATCTCAAAATCATAGAAGTAAAGAACAGCTAAGGCTAGAAAGGACCTTAAGATCACCTAGTTCAAACCCCTGCCATTGGCAGGGATGCCTCACCCTAGACCATGTCACCCAAGGTTCTGTCCAGCCTGGCCTTGAACACTGCCAGGGATGAAGCATTTCCACTTCTTTGGGCAACCTGTTCCAGTACTTCACCACCCTCATAGTAAACAACTTCTTTCTTATATCTAACCTGAACTTCACCTGTTTTAAGTTTAAACCCATTACCTCTTGTCCTATCACTGCAGTCCCTGATGAAGACTCCCTCTCCAGCTTCCAAATCTAAGGTCCTTTTCTTAACTGCAACAAAGTTAAATCACAAATAATCTTAAATCTGCTACAAAAACTGCAGTTCTACACCCAGACTGCTGTCCAGTCTGACAGTCTCAAGACTCATCCTATGTGTCCAATTAAAATGAATTCATGCAGAATTAAAAAGGTATTTCAAATAAAAAGTTATCTTTCTCATTAGGAGAATGTTATAGAGGAGCTATTTTATTTGGAAACTAAAGAAAAAAAAAGGCAAAACCAAAATTCATCCTCATATTGGAAATCTGGTTTGATTTGTACCATTTTTTACACAGACTTTCTCCTTGCAATCATTCCTATTTGGTTTGCCCCTCAGTTTAAAATAATTACTGTGGGAAGACAGAAAAGGCCTAACTACCTCTGCTTCTTAAGTCACCTCCTACAACTGAAAGAGAATAAAAGGAAGGAATTTTGAAGATCATTCGGTGCCTTCCAGAAAAGCTACTGACCTGCCTTGGCTCAGCAATCATTTGTAATGGAAAAGGTCAGTAGCTGTCAGAGCACCTTGCCTGAGCTGTATAAAACTCAAAGAATGAGGAGGAACTACAGGAATACAGCCTTAAAATGTTCACATCCCTGCACATCGAGTTCTACTTTATCCAAGCTAAATTGCTATGTAGTCTGACCAGACTCTCAAAAGATTAGTGAGGGATTTGCCGAGCTGCAGACAAGCCGGAGGTAGGTACTCAACCAATTCTGCAACCACACACTCCAACACACACAGGATTTAAACCCAGACAAATTAGTTTTCAAAAACTGATTGGTAAAATAAGGTTTGATGGATTCCACGTCTGTTTGGGAGCCTACAAAAGGCTGCAGTCTGTTGAAGGCAAATATGTCTATGTACCTGTTCCTAGCAGTAAAGGCCCACTAGTATCAAGAGCTTTCCCAAGTCTGTTGTGATCCAGTGAAATCTCCCATCAGACAGTGCCTGTCCCAGTGCCTTTTTTAACTTTACACCAATTTGCAAGGTATTTAATTTATGTGTTAAAGCTAATTATGAAGCTGTTTCTTTAAAGCCACCTAGATGCTTAAAGATTAACATGGATTAAGGATCCTGATGAATGTAAAACACGACAGCTTGAGACATGAAACAAAGACGTGTCCTGGGTTCAGCAGTATCAGTCGACTTTCCTCCTTCTTAGTAGCTGGTGCAGTGCTGTGTTTTTGACTTTCAGCCTGGGAACAGCGCTGATAACACCAATGTTTTTAGTTACTGCTCAGTAATGTTCACTCTGACCAAGGACTTTCTGAGTCTCATGGTCTGCCAGGGAGGAGGCAACGCCAGAGGGAAGCAGAGACAGGACATCTGATCCAAACTAACCAAAGAGGTATTCCATCCCACAGCACATCATGCCCACTATATAAAGTGGGGGCAGTTGCCCAGAAGGGTTAGATCACTTCTTGGTCGGTCTGGGTATCAGTCAGTGGGTGGTGAGTGGTTGTATTCTCTTCCCTTGCTATTTCCCTTATCATTATTATTATTGGTGGTGGTGGTAGCAGTAGTGATTTGTATTATACCTCAGTTACTGGACTGTTCTTATCTCAACCTGTAGGAGTTACATTCTTTCGAATTCTTCTCCAGGAGAGCGGGGAGGAAGCATGGGGAGTGAGCGAGCATGTGTGGCTGAATTGACAGGCTGGGCTTAAACCACGACAGACAACATCCAGGGAGCCTGCCCTTCTCATTTCCACTGAACTCCATTTTGTTAGTTTCTGACTTTGAGACTAGGAAAGCACTTCTAGACAAACAAAGCAAGCAGGGAGTTCAGTGGTGCCTTAATGTGTTATGCACAGGCTTGGAAAAGCACAGCTTTACCTATGACCAATTTTATTTCTTAGGAAAAACTTTTTTCTTCTTTCTTATCTCCTTCTTCCTCCACCCTTTTTTAAACTTCATGCATTTGTGAAATTTTGCCTGAGGGGTCTTAAAAATTCAACTAGTTTTTCCTTTTACCTGTTTCAAGAAAACTGCCACCTCTCATGACACTGCCTGTGGCTGACTACAGCAATCACAGAGGTCTCACCTGAGCTGATTTACAATCAGCTCTCCCTGGTTCTGATAACAGAGGAGGGTCAGGAGCAGAGGCTGCCCAAGCCTACCCAGAACCACAGTCACACAACATAGGCACCCAGCACTCCCCACCACTGTGCTGCTGTCAGCATCTCGGGTAGCTCAGGTATATTCCCACATACTTTAGCAACATTTCTGACCACCAAGCAGATACTTCCCTACTGCTTTACAAGCTTTGAGAGATACAAAAGTATCTTATTCGTCTTTATCAAACTGCTTAGTTAATGGGTTTTTTACAGTTTTTCCACTGTAGATTTCCCTTCCAATCCATAACCTTTCCCCAGCTTATCTTAAATGAATGAGTTTCATTATGCATAATCACCTGTGCTTTTAAGAACGAATTTCATTGTTTTGGAAAGGTTCTGGTGGAAATTACTTATTGAGCATTTTCTTGTTGTGACAAAATGTAAATCCTGGAGAGATGACTGCTGCAGAAGAAAATCCTTTGTTTCTGGAACTCTTTATGCTAAATAAATAAACTGTATTTTATTAACAGTGAATTAATTTGTAGTTTAGTAGACAGTTGCTTCTCAGTGCTAGTTTACAGTAAACCTGGCACACAAATGCTTTCATTTTTCTGAGCAGGTCTATGTGCAATACTGTCTAATATCACCAGGTGGAGCTACACAAATAATCCTATCTTGCTTTAGCTAATTACAGACAGTGGAATCCAGGTTTTTCTAAAAACTCGTATTCCTGGATGGCACCTTACAAAATGCAGCAGCAGTCTAGGTCCATAAGGCCACTCATAATCCACAGGAATCCAAGACAGTAAATTCAGTATGTGCAATACATTATTTCTTGTATGTGCACAGGGCAATGAAGGGACCAGGAGCCGAGAATGGAGGCCAGAAGGCATCAGCTAAAACCACCTGGCCCAGCCAGCAAAGCCACAGCTCTCAAATACACTGCATGCAAAATTACTTCAGCAAAGTATTTTGTAATGCTAAAACATACCCTGCAGGTTCCTGCTGATTCTCCTTCTTTTGTGTCATTTTCTTCATTAGTTCTACTCTTTGTTAGTATCTTTTTTTTTCTGCTGAAAACAGGCTAACTTAGCCTGGCAAGACAACTCCACCTTTGATCATATAATCACCACACTAAACAGCCTGACACTAATGAAACTTTTGCAGTCTCAGTATAGCTGAAAACATAAGGCTTTGCCTGTAATTTCTTAGTAATTAACTTCTTTACATAAGGTAAGAACTAGAGATAAAAGATGGGTTCCGTTTTTTTCTGCTACATCTTTCTTAGTCCTCATGTAAACAGAACATAATTACAGCTGTTAAAATAATGCCACAGTTTCTTAGCTAACATATATTCCCAAACTCTAAAATAACAATTAATACCCCTAAGAGAAAGGTTTTTCTCACCCCATCTACCAACAAGAAGTTCTTTAAGGTCACAGGGAATATAAAACAAATAATTCGAAAGTACACTCTGGAGCACCTCTCGTATGAAGACAGGCTGAGAAAGTTGGGACTGTTCAGCCTGGAGAAGACTGCATGGAGACCTCAGAGCAACCTTCCAGTATCTGAAGGGGGCCTACAGGGATGCTGAGGAGGGACTCTTCATTAGGGACTGTAGTGATAGGACAAGGGGTGACGGGTTGAAACTTAAACAGCAGAGGTTTAGACTGGATATAAGGAAGAAATACTTTACTGTTAGGGTGGTGAGGCACTGGAATGGGTTGCCCAGGGAGGTTGTGAAGGCTCCATCCCTGGCAGTGTTCAAGGCCAGGTTGGATGAAGCCTTGGGTGATACGTTTTAGTGTGAGGAGTCCTGCCCATGGCAGGGGGGTTGGAACTAGACGATCTTGAGGTCCTTTCCAACCCTAACTATTCTATGATTCTATGTAATTCTGGAAATCTAAGGTATCTAAACTGTTTTCAACTCTTTTTCTGTGCTCAGTGGAATGTTAAAGATTTTAACAAATTATCTGTTAATGTGATCAGAGTAGATCTTGAAGTTTGTAAGTCACAGCACATGAAAACTGACTTGCAAACTTCAGAATATAGAAACTTAGGCTGATTCCCAGCAATTACTGGCATCTTAAGACAAGCAGATCCTGCCAGTATTAAGTGAACAGAAAAATACTGATGTCCTCCAACTGTTTTCAGAGGGCTGTTTTCTAATATTGTACTTGATACAAATAAGCTGCAAACTTAAAAAGGCATCAGGCATTTCATTCTAACCAGGGCACTTCATCTGAAAACAATGACTGTGGAATCAAACATCAAATCTCAACCTCTTACACTTTATTCCTAAGTGTTTATTCATGTTCTCACTTTACAGCCCCTTCAGACCATGTCTATATTGTAAAATAAAAAATGGCCGAACCTTGGACCTGAATACTAGCCCAGGACAGCCCATATCCCTCATCCTTATCCTTATCCCTAAGCACATATCCTTAGCTCATTCCCTGGCTCTGTTCTGAGCTGCTCATACTGACTCCTGCCAAAACAAACCTGCTCCTAGATGTGTTAGACCTAAGAATGATATTTGGGCCAGTTGGTGTTGTGGGGTCAGGCGTTAGTCCCTGGCCCTTTTTCATTCAGCAGTACAGATGTAGGCTGAAGGCAGTGTACCTGATGCTGATGTCATCAGAAGTAAGACAAAGAGCATTTATGATGTGATCTTGCATATGATAATAAATCTTGCTTTTCTAAGTTGATTTTATGGGATGTAGTTAAGAATTAGCACAATGAAATAAACTTTTTTTCTGTATTCACCTCTGAGGCAGCTCCAACATACTGATGTGGATTGAGCTCTACACATGTTCCATGAGCTGCTTTTATAACTACTTGAAAAATATCCCACACTTCATATCCAAACTGCCCACATGATTTTTTGACAGATAAACTGTTATTCTACTGCTCTCTTCAGTGAAACATGTTGTCTATTTTAATGAGTTTAGAAAACAACCCCAAAATATCACACTTCGGTGGAAAAATATGTGACTTTGTTAGAAAATCGTGCTAAACCTAAAGATTTTCACACCTCCCCCTGCAAAGGAACAAAGTTAAAGGAGCTAATAGAGAACATGCAGTATCAGTGTATTGCTCTAATGCACAATTGCTAAATTCACAAGTCCATTAAGATTCTTAAAAATACCTATATTTGACAAATTTCTTCTAAAAACAAGATAAAACTCATTGAAATTATTTCTCTAGCTTTACAAACCTTCCTTCAACTGTTATTCTGTAACCAGCCAAGTCAAAATACTACCCTAGAGCAGAATATCCTCCACAGTGCAGTTCATCACAAGAAAGTCATCAGAGATGGTTCAGCAACAAAGTCAAACCACTGCAGGAATGAGAATTACAGTGCTGGAAACCTCCAGAAACATTCTAAGGCCTTTAGGCCTAGAAATCTTAGCTCCCAGGCTGCTCTGGAGGCTCTGTGTCAAGATTATTTCCTTCCATACTAAGCACAATAGTCACTGATCTAACTCCCTTGAGACTGGTTGTTTCTAAATTATCTCCTTTTATTTTGAGACAAGTGATACCCACCAGCTTCTGCATTTGCATTTTGATTGATACTCTCCTACAAGATTGTGGAATCTGCTATTGTTCGGGAAATAATAGCAAGTTACATGAAAGAATGGGCTCAAACTTAAAACAGAGGAAGTTTAGGTTAGATATGAGGAAGTAGTTCTTTACTGTTATGGTAGTGAGGCACTGGAATGGCTTGCCCAAGGAAGCTGTGAATGCTCCATCCCTGGAAGCGTTCAAGGCCAGGCTGGATGGAGTCTCTGGTGACATGGTTTAGTGTGCAGTTCCCCTGCCCATGGCACAGGGGTTGGAAGCAGATAATCTTAAGTTACTTTCCAACCCAAACCATTCTATGATTCTATGATTCTATGAGTATCTAACTTCTCAGCAGTAGAAACTGCCTTCGTATCTCAATTCTGTGTACTGTGTTTAAATCAATAAAGCCAAACTCCCTCAGTACAACAACTGAAGTAATCCCACTAGCTATGGAGAATATCCTAAAATACTATGGCATATTTTAACATTTTTTGCAAAACTTGTGTTTATCCGTCTTGCCAGGAGGTCCAGAATTGCACACACAAAGACAGATAACAACTTGTAACATGATAATAGAAATTCAACAGACTTCACTCTCTTGAAATGGGCTGTGGCTCTCAGAAGTTTAGAACATGCAAAACTATGAGATTTTGGGGTTTTTTTTCATAAGAAACATTATACTTAAAAAACCTCTTGTACTTCCTACCCCTCCCTGACATTACAGGCATTCTTACTGGGCTTCCACCAAAAGGCAATGTTTGCATTTTTTTAAAGCTACACAAATTTGGCATATACTCACCTATAAAAAAGAAAACATCTGAAAAGCAGACAGTGACATGTATAAAATGTATTTATCACTTGTAATGTGTCAGATCTACATACTATTCACTAGTTATTATTGTTCTTACTCTGCCCTTGCAAAATTCTGCCTCTGGAAGGAAAAAAATACCATAAGACTTGCATCTTAAGCCTATAAACCTGAAACATTTAATTCAAAAAAGCAAATAATCATCTTCATAAAATAAGTATATTAGTAAAGTCTCTGGCAGACTGAGAACTCGTATAACCAACAACTTGCAGCCCTGTGCTTCCATTTATTTCTGGAGGAATCACATCCCCAGAAAAGCTGTGCTCACACAACATACACCTACTGCAAAAGACAACAGTAGACTTGTCCAGTATGATTTGTCTGGGAATGTTTTAAAACATTTCCCCTTTTATGCTGCTTTTGAAGACATTTACAGTGTATTAAGTATCTCTCTGAATGCATCTCATGTTGGAGGATCCTGGAATAAGCAATGCAGACGGGTAAGAGCAGTGAAACAAACCAGCAAACTGCTCCATGGTTTTTAGAACTTGCTGGTTCCCTGATATAGTTCAGTTTTAGGAGAAGGGAAACCACATCACCTGACACTGGAATAAAGAGGGAACAGCAACTTTTGCTTTTGCAGGCAGGTTCTTCCCATAGATTAAAGTTCAGGACTCCATGCATCATAACACAAAGTATGCTGATAACTCTTCAGGTCATTTTTAACAAGTGTAGTTTGATGAAAAATTATAACCTTGATGTTATGCACAAAAAAGTCTAGATTACAGCAAATATTATAGCAAACATCAGCAAATAAAGAAAGGGTAAGGGGTTTTTCTTCTAAGAGTCCGTTTCTAACAGCAGTTTGATAATTTAAAATTTTAAAGGAAAAATGTACCAAAATGTTTTAAACTTTTAAATAAACTTTTTCAGTTTAAAAACAAAAAATTACAAATCACCTGAAAATCACTGACCTTTTCTAATTTTTCAAAGTGTTCTCTGAGGAACTTCATGGGTCGGTCTGGCTTTGCTATGCAAAGGTTTACAATACACTCTTTTAAAATCTGTTGGATGTTATGCTTCTGAACATAGAGTTCACATCCCTTCAGGCTCTCGTCTTCTTCAACACTGCAGGAAGAAGCAGCAGCCATCTTCAGGCTTGTAAACAGAAAACAGACCTAGGTAAGAAAATGGTGCAAGAAAGAGATTAGAGACAGTTCCCAAATCCTTTGTCGGGGAGATCTGAGGGAGCAAAGACATTTTAATACTGCCTGTTGCCTATTAAAGAGCTATCAGCTCTGAAGGTTTTAATGTTCTGGAGTTGTATGTGGAAATGCTGAACGGTGTCATCTTTGTACAATCAACACACCAGTAAGTGCAAAAAGAGGATTTTAACTCCTAGATGGTGGTCAACCTTTGGGAAAAAACGGTGCAATTAATCACACAAGGCCATGAGTTTCAAAGACAGCTCTTAAATGACAGTGTAAAGCCCAGGTTTTCTATTCCCTTGGGGACCCCCTCCCCACTCCCAGTTTTCTGGTAAATTTTCATTTCTCCCCATTCATAGCAAGCAACCGTTACAGGTCCCGGGGCAGACTGGAAGGAAGCGGCAGAGCCGTCCAAGGGGAGGTTCGGCAACTGGGGGAGAAAACAACCCCAAGCCCCTCTTTATTGCCCTCAGCGAGCATACGACCGCTCCTTTACAAACCAACATCCGCGACAGCAGCTTTTACACCGGCCTTCGCTGCCCGGCACGCTGGAGCTCCGGGGCTGAACGGGACGGCAGGGTGCGGGCACGGCGGGCAGCGGGGCAGGCCCAGGAGGGCGGGAGAGAGCCAAGGAGGCGGCCGCGGCCCCGGCCCCGGCCGGGCGACCCCGAGCAGCGCATCCCTCGGGCCTGGGGTGAGAGATCGGCCCGTTCCTGCCTCCCCGGCACCAGGTGCGCTCCCGGCCGCTGCCTGGGCAGCGCTGAGGGCAGCGCGGAACGGAGGGGCCGGTAAATACCTGATGAGTGGAGACGGCTCAGCGGTGGCGGCACCTCAATCCTTCCCCGGCAGTGGCGGCGGAGGAAGGGGCTCCCCTGTCGGTATCCGCCCTGCAGCCGCCGTCGCCTCTTCTCGGTGCACCCCCGGGGACCCGCACCCCGCTGCTCCCGCACCAAAGCTCCGACCCTGCCGCCGCTCGCCCGCCCGCCCGCAGGAAGTCCCGCCGCCGCCGTCACTCACCGGCGGGCGCGGCCTTACCGCCGCCTCCGCGGCAGAGGCGGCCCGAACGGGCCCGCACCTCAGCGGCTGCCCTGCCCGCCGCGCTGGGGACGGGCTGGGCTCGGAGGACAGGCCTGGTCGCCGAGTACGGACTGACACAAAGGACAACGAAGGATGGGCATGGCCATGAAAGATACACCTCACCACAAAGGATGGGCTGGACAGGAAAGGTGGCCTGGCCATGAAGGATGGGAATGGCCATGAAGGATGGGAATGGCCATGAAACGTGGGCTGTCCACAGAAGATGAGCTGGCCATGAAAGGTGGCCTGACTATCAAGCACAGGCTGGACATGAAGGACAACAGCTTGGCCACACAGGACAGCCTGGCCACAAAAGGTGGCCAAATCATGAAGGACAGGCTGTCCACAAAGGACAATAGCCTAGCTGTGAAATGTTGCCTTGCCAAGAAGAACAGGTTAGCCATGAAGGATGGGCTGGCCACAGATGACAGCCTGACCACAAAAGGTGGCCAAATCATGAAGGATAGGCTGTCCACAAAGGACAATAGCCTAGCTGTGAAATGTTGCCTTGCCAAGAACAGGTTGGCCATGAAGGATGGGCTGATGAGTCAAGGTAGGAGCACACAGCCCCAGTGCTCTCCATGGCCCAGGGGCCACCAGGCCTGTTGCACTCTGTAGCTCAGGAAGGGCATCTCACCAGACTGGTCACTTGGGTATTTAGAGCAAATCATCACACCCGGGAGCACATCCATGCAAGGTGCATAGGAGTGTGGTCACAGACAGGGCTCAGCCAAAGGCCAGCACCTTTGCTGGGCCAGGTGCCTGTGGGTGCTGTCAGGAATGCTCCAATACACATTAGTATTTCCTCTGCTCCTAGGGAGCTCACACTTGTGGTTCCCAGGGAATAAAGGGTGAAAAAAGACTCCAAAGGTTCGCAGTCAAGTGAAGAGCAGCATAGCAACAGAATAGACTGATATGAAGTGTTCAAGGCCAGGCTGGACAGCTTTGAGCACCTCAGACTAGTGAAAGGCTGTCCTTGCGTGTGGCAGGCGATTGGAAATAGATGAGCTTTAAGGTCCCTTCCAACCCAAACTATTCTGTGATTCTATGATTTTAAAAGAATAATTTGAATCAGTTCTGTAGTTTATTGCACTTCAAGTATGAATACGCAAGAAAAGAACCTTGGCGACCTTTTTGGTTTGAGGTACGCCGATCGCAGCCATCAGAACAGCACACAAAATGTCATGTTGTGTAAAGTGCACATAAGTACAGTATGAACACAATATATATATTAATACAAATGAACACTAAAAATTACATAAAGCTGTTACAGGAACTGGTAAAAATGGTAATACTGCTACCACTGCAGTATTGATCCCTCCAGAGGAAAAAAAAATAGGGGACAAGTGATGCAAGTAGCATGTTACCTGTGGAAGTTTCCACAGGGTAACATATCCCTGCGCAGGTGCCTCAGCCCTTCCACCATCTACGGGCACCCGTGGGTTTCCCTCAGGTTTGAGTCTCCTTTCTCCCCGCAACATACGAATAACGGGTTCCTATGCTGCTGGAAGCTCTCATACCTGCTGAAACTACTGCCCTGCCTCCTCGCTGCTTTGCTGCGGGGCCTGGGACGTCCCCTCAGCGCGGCGGAGACGCGGCGAGAGCAGAACCGTCCCGTCCTGTCACCCAAAGCCCACCCCACAGCCGTCGGTGTGTAAAGCTGTAAAGCGCTCGGCCGCCGTCGTAAAAGCCTCGCGCGTCCTTAGCAACGCCATTTCCGTAGCGACAGGCGAGCATGGCGGCGGTCGGGGCGGCCGAGGTGGCGCAGGCCGTGAGCCGGCAGCTGAGCTGCCTGCAGCAGCCCGACTGCGGCCGGGCGGCGCGGCTGCGGGCGCTGGAGGCCATCCGGGCCGAGGTGCTGGGCCGGCAGCTCTCGGAAGCCGTGGTGCAGGAGGTGTTCGGGGCGGAGCTGCTACGGCAGCTGGCCCGCTGTGTGGCGGGGGACGCGGCGGAGCGGTGCCGGGAGCTCGCCCTCCAGCTTCTCAGCCACGGGGTCAGTCACAGCGGCCAGCTCGGCGAGGCGCTGCCCGTGCTCTTGCCGTTGCTGGCCCAGCGCCTCTGCCAGCCGCAGGGCTTCGAGCCTAGCGAGGAGTTGCGCCTAGGCCTAGTCCAGCTCTTGAGCCTCCTGCTGCTGCGGTGCGGAGCCTCCGTGGCCCCCTACCTTAACGATGTTATCCGCATCCTCCAGACCACACTCCTCGACAGCTATGCCGAGGTCAGGCGTGAAAGCTGCAGGAGCGCTGTGGCTTGTGCCCAGGCGATGCCAGGTGGGGCCTAGGGATGGACAAAGAGGGGAGCAGGGGGCTAATGTGAGCCTCTAGTCTCCTAGGGTGACAGGGGCTGAGGTGGGGATCGGTAGGTGGTTGTATGGATGCAACCAGGAGAGGGAGAGAGATGAGAAGTTGCACACATCCTCACAGGTACTCTTCAGGCTTTGGAGGATATGTTGGGAAAAGCCTGTACCAGGCATAGAATCATAGAATAGGATTGGAAAGGACCTCAAGATCATCTAGTTAGCATGGATGCTAAGCTGTTACAATACGTGGATAATAGTGGGAGGAGGAGGTTAGGGGAGTGCATGAGGGCTAGCATTCAGGGCTAATATAGTATAAAGTTAAATTTGTGTGCTACGCAAACGCAGTGACAGTAATCAGGCTGCTGTTCATAGTGTTACAGAAATCGTGTTGCTCAAGATCTGTCACATGCATAGAGAAAGGCACACTTGAAGTTTCTGTCTCTCTTCCCTAACAGAGCACTTCCATATGCAGTCAGAATCTCTGATAAAACCCTTAATGCAAACAATATCGCACCAGCACTACAGAGTTCGTGTTGATGTAATTCAGGCTACTGGAGCAGTGATACAGTTTGGAAATGGGAAGTCTGTGGATGATGTTCTGTCTCATCTGGCCCAGAGATTTTTTGATGACATTCCCAAGGTGTGCTTACTTATTTTTTTTCCCTCCTGGATTTGTTTTACATCTCTTTCTGGGTGGTTTGTTTAGTGCTTTCCTCCCTCACCCTTCCCAGTTTTCAGCTTTTGTTTATTACACTAAGATACGTAAATATGTCACATACAGGCTTTGCCAGTTGTACACTGTCCAAACACAGGGTTGGCCACTTGTTCATCTGCTGTCCAATTCTTCAGGCTGTGGATGTTTGCAGACATCTTTTTGTTTCAATGGTTGCTTTCAATTCTGTCCTAAATTCTTATATTAAATCTCCCTGGGACTTGATTCTGTGGCCTTTTCAGGTGCTTAACAAACACTTCTGCTATTGGTCCCATATTTCCATTATTTAGCTTAAGCTTCCATTATAGTGAACAGAGAAAATTGTCTTCTGGAGATGTGATTGGAAAGCTTCAAATTTCAAATAAATGTACATTTCATATATTCTCAGAGAGATACCAACCATGAGAATATAAGAGTTTTCTGAGTTAGGTTTCTATCTTGTTTTCCTCTTGGAGATGTGCTTTCATGCATCAAATATTCTAAGATTAATAAAGCCAGAGTGAGAAAACAAGAGGGAGGATGATACCTTGCATATTACTTAAGTTGCTTGCTGCAATGTGGAAATCCTCTATTCTTGTAACTTCTTCTGAGATTACTGATGCACTTTACCAAGTCTTATATACCAAAAGTAAATATTATTTTTTAATTTTTCTGGTATTTTCTTGGTATATTTAAAGTAATCTTTTTGTATCCATGCAGGTTCGACATGCTGTAACAACTGTCATCGGAGAATGGTTGTTGAACCTACGAGACAGATACTCATATTTTCACAAGTTGATCCCTTTGTTACTTGGCAGCTTTACTGATGAAATTCCTGAAAATACGTAAGCAGAAATTTTCTGTCCCCCCTCACCCTTATGTAGTTGTCATATGTGGAAGTGTTTCTGTGCTCACAGATGTATTGCTTGGAGGAAAAAAACCCATCCAAGGGGTTTGTTTCTTTGTTTTTTCTTAAGCCCAAGGTGACAGCATTATCCTCAGTGACTTTGGTTATATTGTTCTATGCTACATTCAAGTAAGTATGAGAGAGACGAAGACAGAGAGGTGGACAGAGACAGAATTATCCTTTGGAAGAGGTGACCTCTGTCCACTGAGTACAAAAGAAGCATAAACTCTCAGTGTATCTGGGTTAAATGGCAGAAATGCTTCCCATCCTTCCAGCTGAATTTAAGAGGTCAGATTTTCCAGAAGTCCCATTTTAGAAGTTTTTAATTTGGGGGGCATGATAGTGTAAAGCTTTTATTTTATGCCTAGGAAACTGGCTTGGACTTACTGGGAAAAGATAGGCTTGCAGTGGGAGAAGGAAAATGAAGATGATCTGAAGGATAAGATGGATTTTACTGTTTTACCATCTCATTATCCCAGAGGAGGTAAGTGTTGCAGTGAAAGTGGTTTCGACTTCCTCAATAATCCTCAAGAGCTGCAGTGCAGTAATGACTGCAGAGCCTGATGCATAATATTTGTTACAAGATGTAATATTAGTTACTGTGTAGGGGTAGCGTATGTATGTATAAATATATGGCATATATGTATGTAAAATTATGTTAAATTTAAATTAAAAAAAACAACAACACATTTCTACAGTAACTACACTAATTTTATCCTATTCATCCCAAAATGGATTTTGGAGAAAGAGTAAATAAAAATGCATATGCTGAAAAAAGAGGTAAAGCAGTGGTGCAGAAGCGGCAGAAAATTCTACATTAGCCAGCAGCGAGGTGAGGAATGGCATAAAGAAGGAAGGGAAGGCAGGATGAAAGAAGCTGTGAGCTGAGTCCTTGAATAATGAGAACTAGACACAGCATTAATGATCCACAGAATTGTCATGGAAGAAAAATTTGCAGTGAAATGATTTCAGGCTTCTTTGTGAGATACTGCAATGCTGACTAAAATCTGTCATCATAAATGAAGAACGTGGGAACAGAAACAATAATTTCCTTTATTATACACAAAAAAACAAGATATGCAGCACAGATAGATTACTTTTTTAGTACTGTATGATTTATTGGTAGCTTTAAATGATATGTTTTCAGTAGCTTGAAGCTTGTTTCCTGTCTCAGGTTCCTAAAGTTAATGTTTAAGAATATGCAGATGGGTGTTGGTGAGAAAAAGGATTTAAATGGGTCATTTATTGATTTCTATACTCATTTTTAACAGAACAAAAACTCTCTTGGTGTGAAAGAACAGGTTCATGCTTGACTTGTGCCTATGTGACAATCACATCACAGAATACCCAGCAGCAAAATCCTTTCCATGACAGTGGGTTCCGGAGTTCTTTCTTCTTTGAAATTACACCTTTTTTTTTTTTTCCTTTAAAGTTGTTTTACTCAGTAATGCTTGAATGAAAGGAGAAGCACTTCATAATGGTGACTGGTTTGACAGAACTGTTTAGCTTTGCAGACAGGCAAGTTGATCTGTTATCCCTTCCAATTTTTTCTTTCTTCCTTAGTGTATGTCTACTATTACCTCAGGGGGTTGTAAATGGTAAAGAGTGCTTTCACATCCTCTAGTGATGGCACAAACCTATTTCTTTTTTTGGCAATCAGAGAATATTTTAACATACATAAACTAATGAATTTGAGTTTCTGACCTCCAAGGACCATCATAAAGTGATGATCATAAAAGACTTCATATGTCAGTCCTTGAAATAGTTACCATTTATGCTGCCAATACTGTTACCCAGTTCCATTTTCTCCAGATGTGTGTTGGGTTTTTTTGTGCGTGTAAGGTTTTGTCTGGTTTTTAGAAAGGGACAGCCATCATTTACTTCGTAAGTAAATTATTATACGTACTTTCTGAAATAATCTTCTTAGCACAATATATGTGTTTCATGCATTTGAGCAATATTCCATCCCTGCATTCAGTTGACTTTTCATGCATTATGCTTGGTAGAAGGATGCAGTTAAAGCTTGAATGTGATGTATGTACACACACATATATATATGTGTATATATGTACATAACTAAAGAATATTTTAAAGAAGTGGCCTGATAATTTTGGACTTGAGTCCCGAGTTAATGGTGACTTTAAGATCTAATTTGCTGCTGCTTATTTTTACTTGCAAATTGGATGTCTTATTAACAGTCAGGCTTTACGTGGTAAAGAGAATAAAAATTGAGAGGGAAGAATGGATGGCCACTCAATCTTACAGATACAAAACTTTATCAGACACACCAGTATACCTTAGTTTCAAGTAACAATTTGTGGTGTTCTACCATGGACTATGTATGGATGAGTTGTTATTTATCCGTTCCCTCTCTTTCCCCTCCACAAACACTTGTGTTTTGTTTTTTTTTTATTTTATAATGATGTATTTTAACACTTCATTTCCAGTTCCTCTGATTTATTTAATATACTGGACTATTTGTTTACAACTGTAAGTTTATAGTACATTTTACTTAGTGATCTTTGTCCATCTGTCAAACTAACAGACTTGACATATTGAGCCCCCCCGTTCTTTGATCTCACAGTGACAGATATTGCAGGTCAGAGGAAGAATAGAGTAAGATCTCATACCTGGTGTCATCCAACCAACTGAATAGCTTTCCAGTGAGCAATAGCACTCATTGCCTTAGGATACAGGTGCAGTTTATAGCAGGGAAGTCTTTGACAGGAGTAGCTACAGGGATAAATGCCTGCATTTGAACATCTGAAATGAAGGAACTGCTGATAAAGAATGGTCCGAATTCTTTAAACAAAGTTCTGCCTCAGGTTGAATAGGATGCCAGTCTGTATTTGCTGTCTCAAGTTGATTTCTTTGTTTGACCTTTTGCTATCATTGTCAGTTTTCATAATCCAAAATGTTACCCTCCATTGATAAAAGAAGCAGCAATTTGTGTCCTGATGCTTGAATATGTTTTGCCCCTATTTTAAGTATTGCATAGGCATTTCGTAAACCTTTTGTATTTTCCAGACCATTCACTTTAGTCTGTTTCCATTTTAGCATTTGTAGTTATAGGGGTCAATGTGGGAAATTATTGCATAATAGCTGCAATTTTTAGAGTACTATCAGCTTGGTTGGCCTGATCACACAGTACTTGTACAAGCCATAGTACCCTTTCTACTTTTAACTTGCTAAATACACTTTTAAGCTTCCCTTTAGAGGGCACAACTGGCATTCTTCATTTTATTGCAGCCTCTCCTGTACTATAGGTGGCTTCTACCTTTCCCCCTCCAAATTGTATTTAACTCAGTAACACCACAACATTTGCATGCAAACATCTTTCTTCTGTTTTATCTCTGTGTGTTTCAGTTTATTTTTTTAATGGGATTTGTGTTACTAAAATTTAAGGGAAATTATTAAGCTGTGGTTTCCAAAGTGGGTAATGTGCCCTATTCATATAATTTAACTTCTCTTTCTCTTCCCCTTCTGTAAACAATTTAAATCATAATACAGTAATAAATACAAAAATTTTCAGAGAGCTGTGTGGAGTTTAAATTCTGCACTATATAGTAAAGAAATGCAACTTTTGCAGGTAAATTCATCAGCAGCATTTGGAATTTTTTGTTTGCTTTCTTCTAGTGACTCGACCAGGACTAGGTTGTCGGGAGCTTGTGTCAAGAAACCTCTCTAAAATTCTTCCTGGTCTCTCCCATGATATGACAGACTGGGTTGAAAGCACAAGAATAAAAGCATCCCAGCTTCTGTATACATTACTGCTACATGCAGAGGATCACATAACACAGCACATGGAGCTACTGCTTAGAACTTTGTACCAAGCATGCTTGGATGAAGAAAGCAATGTGGTTAAAAATGTAAGTTTAATCTGCTCAAGTATCTATTGTACACTGAATAACGACCCTATTCTTTATTTCTGAGTCCATTTTCTGCGGGTTGACCTTACCTTAGGTCACTGAAAATTGCCCATGACTGAAAGATCAGAATCGGGATTTTAAGAATGTTAAAATTATGTGAAAATTTTACTTACTTACTATGCTAAGATAAATGTATTCTTGTGTCACTGGTATGGAGAGCAATAGTAAAGTTATTTAAATACAAATTAGTGTATATGACAGCCCCATGCAGAACTGACAGTGGTCTCTCTAAAAATGATAAGCAGTAGATTAAAGAATAAAAACCTTAGGGTAACAACTTAAATTTAAAAAAACACATGCAGGTCATGCCCTTTTATGTTAATTTCAGTTATCTCCCCCTGCTGCATAATCCAACGACCATCCCAACCAAATTTAAGCTGTATTTATTCCATGTGATACCCATAGTCAGTGTTTGAATATTTCACTTACTGCTTGTAAAATGCTCTGCTTTTTTTTTGGGGGGGGGGCTTTTTTATTATTTTTTTTTGGTGAAGAATAATTAGGATCAGTTTTTTCTAACAATTGATGCTTTCAACACTTTGATCAACAATAAATCAATAAAACTGATGTAGTTGAGGGCATTCGATTCAGCAAAGGACAGACAGGTGATACAAATGCTTTTAGAATTTTAAGATAAAATCTTCTGTTCATATTTCTACACAAGGAAAAGAACATAGGTATAACAAAAAAAATCTTATTTTAGGAAATTGAAAGATTGTATTCTGCTTTCTGGATACAAGTAGTATAATTAATGTCAGAAAAAGTTATTTCCTAAATCAAAGCTTTTCTTTAGGTTCCTGCTATCAGTTGAGCTATATAGACCATGAAACCTATTTCTGAAATAATCATTTTTCTTCCTTTTCCCTCTGCAATTTCTTGTTGTCTTTAGACTTAGTACTACTTGTTGTCTCTCTCCCTTAATTCTTCCTGAATTGTTTCTCTCTTTCACCCCACTTCTTACTCAGTTATCCCCTTCTAGCTGTTCCACCCCTTCCACCTCACTTCTCAGAATCAGTGTCTGGCCTCTGTCCATGTTGCCTTCCAGTGAAACTGAGCTTGTAAACTAAGTCAGTTACACACTGATCAATAGTAGAGAGAAGTAAACCTGGAGAACTGTCAGAAGTCATTTTGCTGTTTCAAAAAGGGGTATACGAGCCTTAGGAAATCAATGTCCCAAGACTGAAGTAAGAAATATGTCACTATGGGTATACAGTTTCTCAGGTTCTTTAGTGCTTGTATAAAATATATATTAAAATAATTAGAAGAACAAATCCACATAGCCTTGCTGTCCTGGTCAAATGTTGTATCTGGTGCTTGTTGCTATAAATTCAAAAGTATGTGTTCAAGCAGCACATAGTTTTTCCTTGCCCTTATTTGACCATACTTGTCTCTTTCTTAGAATTCTACCACTAATCTTGCAGGTGCTTCTAAGAGATTTATTCCCAATTAGCAGATGATTTCTGTATTTAATTTTACTGTCTTGTGCCAGAATTTAAGATTCAGCAACTTTTGTTTCTGAATTCCTTTTCTCTACTTAGTGATGCTCCTTCCCCAGGGTACTGTGACTATCTTCTATGTCATTTGTCACTGTAGAACCCATTTCAGAGCAGCTACCAACTTGGAAAATGCACCTGTTTTTCTCCAGCGTAATAATATGAAATGAGATGTGTAAAAGACTATATGGTCTCTTATCTTTTTTTTTTCCCTTTTTTTCCCCCCACTGTTAAAATAAGCAGATAAATTGATGACTACAAATGTATAAATTCATATTGTATCAGTTAAAGGTTTTGAACTGTTTAATTTTATTTTCCTCTTCTAGTTTTCAAAGCACTAAGAGTCTTTTTCATTCTCTGTGGAAAATAAAAAGGAAGATGAGTTCAAATCTACATAGACTATCTTATAACTGTTTCGAGTCTTCACCTCTGTGAAAATAAACAGCTATATATAGTGCAGATTTAAATTATAGAATTCATAGCTACATCCTTCTATCAAGACTGAAAAACCAGAATGATTCAAATGTTAATTAGATGCAATTAAAAATCCATTGCTAAATTGCTATACTAGAAATTATCTACAAAGGGAAGTAAGCTTTCATGTTCAGGGAAATGAGCTAACCATTGAATAAATGGGTTAGAAAGACATGTTCCTGTTGCACAGGTAGTGGCACAGTATTTGACTACATCTTTCTTTATTCGTGCACCTGACTGTAAATACTGGCCATCAGTCAGGCAGTAAGCTCTGGTGTGATGGTATTTCATGTAGAATACAACATACTGTTACATCTGCAAGGTAGAGATAGGCTCAAAGGGCATGAGTGTCATAGGGAATATGTAGTTATTTAAGCCTTTTCAGTTAAAGAAGTAAGAGACTGAAAGCAGTGGGCAGCTCCCCCATGGCAGCGACTTCACATTAAACCAAAACTGTGATATCAGTGTCAAAATATAGGGCACTAACAAAACAAATTACTCTGTCAGGGGTTTATTGTTGCTGCTTTTAGTAGATGAGTGGTAGAGGCATTATGAGCATGGTTCAGAACATTATTTGGAGGACAAAATGCTAAACCACTAAATATGCAACATCTGGTTATCCTAAGCTTGACACTTCATTATATTAAAAGTTGTACACTTCATTTCTGTGCATTACTTTCTCCTGGAAGTTTGTCTGATGCTGAGAAGAGTGCTTGCATATCTTATTTGCATACTGAACACATGTCAAGAAGATTTCTTCATGCATATAATCATAACTGAGCAAGTGGAAAAGGCCTACAAGACAACTGCTGGAGCATTTAAAATAACAGCTGGAATGTTAAAAAGCCACATTGAGTGGTTTTTGTGTTTTCAGGAAAATCTTCAAGTTATTCTTGTTCTTTCTTCAGTGTGTGAAAGCAGCAGAATTGATTGGAACGTTTGTCAGCCCTAAGGTGTCATTGAGATTAATCACATCAGCCTTTGAGAAGACACCTAAGCCATCCTGTATAATGGTTCTAACTGCAGTGATTCGAGGCAGTCCAAAAGAAATCTTACAGCCTCATTTGACTGATCTTGGGAACCTTTTGTCAAAAGATGGAGTTTGTCAGCGATCTGAAGAGGTAAGGATGACTGGGAAATGCACAACAGACTACAGTTTCAGACTGATGGTTTTCTAGCATGTTTTTCTCATTCTCCCTAAATGCTCCTATTCCATCCCTCCTTTGCACACCTACCCCACCCTATCCGAGAATATAGCGGTGGATGTATGTCTGAGACAAAATAGGAGCTTCCCTCCCTTCTCTGGGCCATGTTGGGATCTCTTGGTCAAATCTCCTGTTCCCAAAAACTCGCTAGCAGTCCATCCTCTCAGCAGATGTGGGTTCAAGACTTGAGAACTGTTGTCAAAGGCTTCATATGGTGGGAGGAAAATGAAAAGGCATGGTGGGGAGAGAAGAAACTGTTAAGTATGTACTGTACTAATAGGACTACCTTGGCTTGTCCAGAGGCAGACTTTAACCCATGTTTTGAAATGTCCTGTGTTCACAATCCAAACAAGACCATGTATTTCAATCCTCATCAGTAAAAATTACCAAAAACTTTTCACAGTCCATTGTAAGTAGTATGTCAGGTTTTCCAAGAGAGATTCCTAATGTCATCATGGTTTTTTTGTTTTGTATTGTTAGCCAGTTTAAAAGTATGTGTATTTAGGAGTACGCTCTGTAAACTGTTGCTTGGTTGCTTCTTCTTAAGTGAGAATCTATTTTTATAAATCAGAAATTTACTCCTAAGCCTACCCTTAACTAATGCCTGAGCCTTTTCATTTTAACATTTAAAGAAAATTGCTGTAAGGAGGTGAGAGATTCTCTTCAGTGTGGAATGGAGATTTTTAACTTCAATTGCTCAGATGTGGAAATAGATCAGTTAGAGATGCACAAGAAGAATCGCTGACATTTCCTCCACAAATGAAATCACAGCTTTCATTCCAGCAAAAGCTTGTTAGGCTTCTGCTTTTAAGATGACCAGAAAAGGTCTAGTGCTGGGCTTTCAGAAAACTCTTGACTTCACGTCAGATGCAGACTTCCTTTTAAAACAGTTAGTCATGTGTGTAGACTGAATCCAGCGTAATTGTCTTTTTGAGCCAATGTAAGATACATGTTTGAAGTTCTTCCCTCATTAGGTTTCTTCCCTAATGGATTATGTACTAGTGGTGCAGGAATTAACCTTAATCTCCATGAAGCCTGTGATGATTAGGAACTCGTATAACTGGAAGCACTATAACCTGATTGTTCAAATAACAACTCCCTGACGTATATCTGCAAAATTGCTATGGAGTGTTAAGCTTACCATTTCCATTTGGCATTAGATACAGTAGACACATTCATCTGCAGCTGAAGCATTTGGTGGAATTGTTCTGGCCTTTGGTCTTGGAAAAACAATCTTTCACTATTTTAGACAGCGAATGCTGCATAGACACTGTTTAGCTAAGGATTGACCATGTCTATGAGATTAATAACATTTATAGCTAACCTATTCCTAGACTTGATTTATTTTTAGAGGTAAATTCGTAACAATAGCCCCTTATGTTCATTGAATGCAATTTTGACAGTTTCATGGCATGTCTAATGTACTTTATCATAGAAGTTATTGCAAACTGACAACAATATTGACTCCACTGGTATCAGTTAGATCAAGATAACCTGAATTATATTGCATCAAATGAGATAGATTGCCTGAGATAAAAGCACATGCTCAGGTTTTCTTGGTTTATGTAGTTAACCATTATTGTTCCATTCAAATAGCCAAACATGGAAAAATATGTGAAAGAGTTGTAACAAATACCTTATTAATTAACAAATTGCACTTCAGAATGAGAAAGTACTGTCAGTAAATGTTCCAAAATGCTTTGATGTTTTTATTGACAATAGAATAATTGTGTGATTAAGAGCAGGGCCATTTATTTTGTTAACAGGACAAAGTAAGTATGAGCAAACAGTGTGGGACAAAGATTATATTTTATTCTAAAAAAAGTAGAATATAGGTAATCAAAAGAACATGAAATTATCAATATGTTACCAATTTAGGGGCTTATACAGTGCACAGATTTTATTATTGTCATTTCTCATATCTCTTCCTTAAAGATGCTATTATATTTTCTAACAAAACATAATGAATTAATGCTTTTATTAAAAAATAGGTCTTTTATATGGAGCAGTTACTTTGTTGTGTACAAGCATTGATTGAAGTATGCCAGGAAGACTGCAAACAAATTAGCTTGCAGCTAATGAAAGTTTTGGTGACGATAATGGCAATACCATCTTCTCAACACCTTAAAGAAAAGGTAAACTATGAGCTGGTTTAACATTTTACTGTGTTTCTGATTTTTCAATATTGATAAGACAGTTTATCTAAACAGAGCCATAATTATTTGTCTTGCTGTTAGGTTTAAACTGCAGAAATTCTTAACTAAGAGCTCATCCACAAAGATTGGTAGTTTGAAATTATTTGGTGTTGCATGACCCTGACTGTGCCCTCTGTCTGTCTCCTTATCTTTTTCCATAGCTGAAATTACTTTGGGTTTAGTCTATTAAAAACAGGCTAAGGCAACTCCAGAAGAATAAATCCTTAAAATCTTATTTGTAAGAGCTAAGAATCTGTACGCTACTACTAGTTTTGTTTGGGGATTGTTTGTTTTTGTCTGTACATGTATGTGTGTGTGTAGCAATCAGTTTCAAAAATTATATAGAAACATAATAGTTAAACATTTAGATATACATACAACTTCAAATTAATCAAATGTTATAATGGAAGAAGCATGAGGAGATACTTAGATTCTGTGTTTGGTCCTGAAACTGTCCTGCAAAGATCGATCCTTATGGCACTGTCTGGTGGTTAGTTACTATTTAGTAGTCACCGTGAAGGCTGAAGGACGTTATCATTTATCAGTCAAAATACTGCTGTTTCTGCTTTGTCAGCTCACAGTTCATAGTTACTAGGTGCTGCATGTATTTCCAGGCAACAATCTGAAGATCTCAGCTTAATGTTGGATCCCACAATCCACAGAGCTGTAATTGAGATTAGCTGCAACAGAGATGAGGGTCTTACAGGTTATTTCTGTCATGGGACTGGAAGAAAGGGTGATGCTAGGCTTAAGGTAGGACAAAAGTTGAGGTTAAAGTCTAGGGCAGCTGTAGCGCCAGAAGAGCTGAATGCACTGTTGCATCTTGCAAACAATATAAGACTAGAACATACACTGATGTTTCTAAGGCAGACTTTAACTCCTACATAAGGGTGGCTTGAAGTACATTACGGAGCATGGGAAGCTGACTGGGCTAGAAGAACACTTTAGGTGGGTGGATATTAATCACTGGGCCATGGTCTAGGTAAAGATGTTCAAGTGTTTATGCTTGTCCCTGGATTCTGCAGATCCGTGGGCGTGCTGTTGGTGCTGGTTGAACTTTTGTTGCTTACTTTTTAGGTGGCTGTAAATCACTGGATTATTGTTAAAGTTAGGTTATATACAGGAGCACACAAGTGGCTATAAAAATTTATCTTCTGACTTTTAAAGAACAATTCACCTATAGATCAAGAGCACTGCTAGTCCTAAAAAAGTGATAGTTTCATAATCTTTTTTTATCTTTAGACAAAGATCAGCCTGTTTTAACTGTAGTTGACCTTTTTACCTCACCACCAGAACCAAAAGTTTAAATGTTGCAGGAATGCTTTAAAATCAAGGACATCTGTAGATGCCCTGGTAATAGATGAGTTTTTTTGGCTAACCATTATCTCACCCCCTTATTTTCTCTCTTCCTCTTTCTTCCCCAAGCTAAATATGAAATAAATCAGCAAGCAATCCTCATGTAGTGTAATTGTGACCTATCCAAGTTGTCTTTTTTTCAAACATGTGCCTTAAATGCAATGGCTTTTCTACTTCCTTTTCTCTTGCTCCCAGGCATGGTATTCCAAAGGCCTGTGTAGCATCAGTATTTATGGCCCCATAGCTGACAGGCTGCCTCCATGAAGGCATAACACTTAGAAAACTATTCTGAAAGAAGTAAAATAGAACAAAGCTTAAAACAAGTATTGAAAAAGACTTTGGAGGTCAAAGAGGTACAATATGAAGATCTGTCTTGTGGAGAGCCAGTGCGAGGGTGGGATTTCTGGGGGGTTAGTTTTGTTTTGTTTTAAACAAACAATCTCTCCAAGCAAGCTTTAGACACATGAATCTGGTATGTTTTGCAGTATCTTGTCTGTTTAGCCCCACAGTGGTCTATAAAGTCAACAATGTCCATTTAAAACCTTAAAAATTCATACTCCTACAAAGAAAGCAGTTTCATGGAGATAAATCTTGATTTTCACATACAGAAAAGTTAATCTCCCAAGATTATTAAAGGTTTAAGATCTTCCTGCAGTTGCAGATGATTTTTAAAGTTGACAGTACTTTGGATGAGAATCCTTTTTCTCATTAGCTTTTCTTTCAGCTAGACAGATAGAAAACCTGGCAACGAGAATACATAATTGCAGTGTTTCAGATTTGTCACAAACATGGCTTGAATTTTTTATTTTCTTTTTTCCCCAGTTACTGACTATTCTAAAACTTCAAAGTGAGCTGTACAACTTGCAGTAAGCAAGAAGTCCTTGTTAAAATAGCTTAAGACCGTATTAGACAAATGTATTGTAGCTGGCTTTACAAGTATAAATGTGTTGTTCGGAAATGGAGTCTGTGTTCAGCACCAAAAGATTCTGAGTGTAAACATAAATTATTCAATAACTTGCATTATAGAGCTTCAATTCGGGCTATACTACAAGGGGACAGCAGATCACAAATAGCAGAGGCCACAACTATGACCTGATTGAGAACACTCAGTGGTCTTGCTTGATTTTCGTCCCTTTTGCTTTGTGTTCATCAGTGTTTCTGATTGCTTAGGGCTAAGGAAAAGGATGGAGACCACCAACTGAGCACTTCGGTATCATGATGAGTGTGGTTTACAGCCCCAAATAGACTGAAGACATATCAGTTGTTAAAGAGTCTGTTAAACATGTATTGGGCTTGTTAGTGCTTTAACTGGTGACCTAGAGATAAGATTTTGTTTCACTGCCAGTGGCCTGTGTTATCTTGGCTCTTCTTTCAGCCATTATTAGCATGAAAATAATGTGTCATTAAACTTGCTAACTTTCAAATATAGGAAAGAAAATCACCCTTGCTATTTTTTTAAAACTCTGAGACACTTCTTAATGAGAAGTTATACATGAGTCTATTGGCATATTTAATTTATTCTTTTTTTGGGTTTTAATGCATTCTTGAAAGTATTTAAAAAGTTTATTTTGAATCCCCTGTGAACAATGTATTATTTTGTTCCTCTTGTTCAGTGGAAAAAACCTCCTTGCAGATGGTGGTGGGATTAATAATGGGGAACAGTTTCTGTCTTGACACATTCTGTTAAATGTTCCAGTTAATTTACAGATAAACGAATGTTTTACATACAGGTTGTTTTGGCTGGCTGGCAGGATGCTTCCAAGAAAGGAGAAATCTTGTGCTTGAGGCAGGCAAGCCTGCTTTAGGAGTAATCTTTGTCCTTAGCAAAAACTGGTTTGTTCTCTTTTTTTCCTAGAAATCTCATTTATTTCCTCCACATCTGGTACTTCCATAATAACATCTTTGTCTGGCAAATGATTAATCTGTAAAATTCTAAAGGTCCCAGACATGTTTCAGCTAACTTACGTAGTTAATCTTAAAAATATTAAAAATATGACTACAAGTTGTAGTTCTACTGAACCACTTAAAGTCAAATGATGTCATTTATAGTGCTGTGCTGCATCTCTCCCTGCTAGAACTGGCCATGCTGACAACGTATATTATTTCTCAGTGGGGTTTCTAACAGTGTCTTGCTCCCCATTCTTGGTTCTCTCTCCACTGAAATTACTAAGACTATAGATGCTGCTTTCAGAATGCTTTTCATCTCTTCTCTAAAGAAGTTCTGTACCTCTGGGAGGAGTCTTCAGGAATTGTAAAAGCAAATTTTCCTTTGTGTTGAAATACATCTGCTACACTGACTATGAAAATCTATATGCTTCATTGCCAAGCATGACCACGTCTGGAATTCATTTCGTAGTTCTTTTTACATGTTTTGTTTGTGCGTGTTTTATTTGCCTGTCTCATGGGATAGTTTAAAATGTAAATATGAAGAAAGGATTTCAGATCTAACAGTATATTTTGGTACTCCTAAGAAGTTGAGAATTTCAAAATGAACCTGGTACTGTTGAGAAAGCATCCAGAATAATTATAATTGGGGGGTGGGAGAAGGGGTAGAGGGGAAATACCAGGTCTTCTCTGAGCTGCAGCAACAATAGGTTCTGGAAGTTGCCATGGCCTGTTAGATGGGATTGTGAGAAATTCCCTCTCAATGTTTTAAAGCATTCTTAAATTAAGGAGAAACATGTCTTTAAAACTACTAAGAGCTTTTTATGATGCGGTTAGTTTTTTGATAGGTTTTTACATGGATTGGAGATTCTTTCATTTTGCTGTTATGTTCCCGTGTTTCTTATGATTCCATTTTGAAATCAGGACAAATGTTTTACTTTTATTTAAAGTTAATGGATGTAGTATAGGCAGACATTAAATATCAGTCTTAATTGTCTGAGTCTAAACTATAGAACTATAGAAATCTTCTTGTGTCATTTCTCTTCTTACAGTATTATTACAAGTTTTAAAGATTTCTTTTAATCATTGTTTCAGTTAAGATCAAGTGTCCTATATCTGTTTTAACAGGTGGAAGAAACAATGTCTTCATTAGCTGAAGTGCAGCAATTGGATGGTTTTGTTTCTCTCTACCAACAGCATATAATTCAGCTTATGGAATGGGTTTCAGTATCATGTGATAGCTGGACATGCTATTCTCCAGAAATATTACAGTTAGATGTCATCGCAACTCATTCAGGTACAGCATTTTTAGTAGTTCTTAAAAAAATAAAGTAATAACCTCCATTACCTGCAGACACATTGCATTTTATAATGAATAGTGCAATATTCAGAAACTTCACAAGAATGCAGTGGAAAGCAAAACTAAAAATTATAGAATCACAGGCTGGTTTGGGTTCGATCATCCAGTTCCAACCCCCTGCCACAGGCAGGGACACCTTCCAATAGACCAGGTTGCTCCAAGCTCCGTCCAGCCTGGCCTTGGACACTGCCAGGGTTGGGGCAGCCACAGCTTCTCTGGGCAAAAAATTTCTTCCTTATATTGAATCTAAACCTACTCTCTGTCAGTTTAAAACCATTCTCCCATGTCCTATCACTACCTGTGCTTGTCAAATGCCCCTCTCCAGCTTTCTTGTCAACCCCTTTAGGCACTGGAAGCTGCTCTAATGTCTCCCCCAGAACCTTTTGTTCTCCAGGCTGAAAAAGCCCAGCTCTCTCTCCATAACAAGTCAACCTCTGGCTCTGTAACATAGGTGCTCCAGCCCTTGGAGCATCTTCATGGCATCCTCTGGAGTCACTCCAAAAAGGTCCATGTCCCTCTTACACTGGGGGCTGCAACTGCTGAACACAGTACTCGGAGGGAGTCTAACGAGGGTGGAGTAGACAGTGGAAATCTCATCCTGTTTGTCCCTAGAAAATTTTGAAGCAGCTCAAACTCCAAAAGGCTCTTTGACTGCAAGGAGCATACTAAAAGCACTTATGTAGAAGTACACTTTCAGGTAAATAATAGCTAAGGATTGTGGAGAGATGAACTGATGTAGCTTATGTGTGCAAAATGTACCTATTTTTCCCATCTATTCACTAGTCTTACAAAAGAAGCTATCTGTACATTTTGTCACTTATGTTCTTCAGCACATTGCTGTGTATAGATGAGTGAAACACTTTGACATGCATTTCACCTAGCTTCAGATCTGTACAGTGAACATTACTGTGACACAGCTCTCAGATCTACAGGCAAGGGATGCAGTGACAGGCAGCTCTTTTTCACCTAGACACTCATTTTAAGATGATTAAAATGACAAGTCCCGTTTATTTGGTTTTTTCCTTTCTGTTACCTAAAAAGGGGATGTAGGCAGCGACTTCGGTTACAGATGAAGTAGTATTTTTGCTACTGCAAGTAAACGTGGACAGGTATACTTTAAGGGACTGTACCTTCCGCATTTAATCCATAAAACTCAACAAAAGCCTCAACAAACCTATGTGAAGCACCCCCTTGCTGGTTTGTGCAGCAGCCAGCATAAGGAATTTTTCTTTTGTTCATCTGTGGAAAGAACAAAAAGTTTTCTTCAGTGCAAGATCTGAAGGCCAACTTTTCTGTACATTTGTGCTCCCATTTCCATGACTGAGGGACTTCTAGACAGTTGTCTCTGTTTTCCTTAATGCTGAATAAATCATCAAATGTCTGGGCAAACATTTTGGCTTGCACCCAACACTGGTAATATGCTATTGTCTGTTTTCTGTCTGACAGAGCAGCTCCTAGAGCTATTTTTTTTTGTTTCCTTTCTTTTCATTCCCACACATAATGTTGTTTTTAATCAATTTAATCAGTTTTACTCATTTCAATTTTTCTCAGTTTTTACTGCTGTTTAGAAACGTATGCTTAAGCTGAAATAAGCAATGTCGTTTGTTTTGTTTATTTTCCATCTGTTGAATTTGCTGTTATCAGTTTGGTATAATAGTAGTATCTTTCAAATGTCTCAGAACTCACATGAAGCAATGTATCTTGAATAAATGCTGTGAGAGTAAAGACCTATTTGTTGGCACAGAAATACAGCAAACTGCAGTTCAACACCCTGTATTGCTTCAGTCTAGACAGTGAAGGGTATTATTATTTTAAACATTAAATTTCCTGATATTATTAAATACTATTGAACTTGGTTTGGAATTTTAAATACTTCAATCTGTCTGTTCCGTGTGTGAAGAATATTCTTGTCATTAGAAATGCCAGTGTTGTGTCTCCTTCTGGCAGGATTTTCAGATTGACTAGAGTTGAATGGAATGTGCATCACAAAGATGCAAAGCTGAAGAAACTCCTAGAGGAAAGTAATATTTTGGAAACATAGAGCAGAAAGAGCATTCTGCAGCAAGAAGCTTGCAGAATAAAGCATGTGTGTAGTCTATATGTATTTTTCCTCTTTAAAACCGTGCAGATGTTAATCATTATCGAGGAGAAAGGCACAAACTTCCTTCTGTTTTGGGAAAATAATTTCTTCAAATGTTGGGATAACAGCTATGGGTTTTTTTTGTTGTTTTTTATTGTTTAGTGGTGAAAACAATTTGTCATAGGATGTGAAAAAGTTAACAAACTAGAGAATAAATTTGGAAAATATTTTTATTTCAAATAGCTACTAAAATTCACTGTATTTTAGATTTTTTTCCCTGTAAAATATAAGCATTATTTAAACATGGAGAAAGCATACTGCTGCAGTAATTCTATTATCCAAGTTTGGAGGCTAACCCTTTCCAACATGCCCTTTCCCATGTCTCTGGGAGTCATGAACATCTTTCCTTGAATGCTACATGTGGAAAAACTTGAAAGAATCAAAAAGCATAGATAATGCTGCTATTTGGAGTGGTAAACTTTGTGCATAGCCTCAAGGTTTCAGAGGTATAGTGTTAATCCCCCCCAACAAATTAGTCCACCCAAAATGTCATCTTGTACTGCGGGTCCCATCAACTAGCAGATGTCATTGGTATGCCCATGCTACATAACACAGCAATACCAAGCTGGCTAAATGAGATGGGGAGTAAACCTGTCTTCAGGGAGCACCATGCTGAGAGTGTGGGTACTTGTGCCCATGGAGCTTGGGCATTTGTACACTGCCTAATATGATGTTACAGATACATCAACAGCTGCCATGCAAAAGTTACGTATTATTTTTAATACCAGCCCTATTACAAATTTTAATGCACCCACATATTAAACATCTAAATAGAACTTGTTAGCACTCTGAAATAAGTGTTATGTGTTTATTTTCTAGGTCATGTCATAGGTGAGGCTCTAAATAACTTTATTCTCATTCTTAAGACATGTCTTCAACCAAACAAAGATCCCCAGATGCGATTGAAACTTTTCACTGTTTTATCACAGTTGCTCCAGAAAGCAAGTGAAACCGTCAATTCTCAGGGGTAAGCAGAGTTCTGATTTCACACAGCTATTTGAACGCTACAGTGGCTTTAAAAAGTAACAACCATGGTAGTAACTTAACCCCTATAACTGTGTCCATGTTAGCATGTCTGGAAGAGGAAAGTCTTTCCCACCATCTTCTACAGTATATTTTTCTTGCTGTATTTTTTAACAGTGTTTAGAAGGGCACAGTGCAGTAGTTAAAATATATTATATATTTGTATAAATAAATTAAAGTCTGGACTTCCTCCACCACTGTATTCCTACCTCTGCCACTGTGGAGAATTAAAATGGGTGTCATGCAGATCTGGATAGTTTTTTAAAAAGTAAACAGCTATACTTGATAAGAATGCATGTTTGAAAGCTATCATGAGGATTCTTAGGAAATATGGAGAGAGGGTTAGTTGGTTTTTTTCTTTTACTCCCTGCCAGCTCCAAAATCCTGAAAATCTTGTAGTCATTGTACGGAAACACCAAAAAAATATGGGAATATAAAAATGCCCATCATATAGCATGATGTTTAACAAGCATTGAACTAAATGTTTGGTAAGGAATTATTATTACTCTCAGTGACTGAAGATAGAGGTCTCCAGTTGCTTGGTACTATGTATGCTTTGTAAGTACAATCTAGCTGTAATTTACCGTGCTTATAAAACCCCTCCATTTATAACAATGCCAGCAGTGGGCCTCTTCTGTCATTATTAATTTAGCTTAGTAGTAGTGTAAACACTTCTGATTCCCTAACACAGAATATAATGAAGTTGTCCTTTTTTAACTGAAAGCTTTTGTGCCAATTGCATTGTTACCTGTTTCTGTATTTTCAGGATCCAGTGTTAAAATCCCCATTCATATGAAAAATCCCTTTGTAGTCAGTGGATTACTTGTTTAAATAATCATCTAAGTGGTAGTTACAAGACCAGTCTAGATATGCAAGAATCTTCCTGAAAGAACAGCCCTTTGAAAACTATTTTAAGTGTTCCAGGACCTATTTGTTGTAAGCTAATCTGTTGTGTCTTAGATTTGTATCACCTGAGACTGCAGGGACTGTGAAGCCAAGAAATGGCATCTCTGTATTCTGTGATGCCCTGAACACAACAGTAATGCTTATTAAGTCTGTAGTAACATATTTCAGTCTAAAAAATGGCATGTTACTCTCTCCTATCTATTTAATAATTTTCTTCTGTGGACTAATTTTACTGTCCTCTGTTTACTGCAGAATAAATTACTAGTTCCTGTTCATCTACCATAGATTCACATTTATTATTTCCTATATTTGTTTTTATAACACCAAATATGTTCATTCTGTCAAAGTATTTAATCAAATTCATACCTGGTCCACAAGTTAAGTCACACTGGCATTTCTTCTCTACATTTTCAGTTATCCGGTCTCCTGCTCTTCCCCCTCAGAAATAGCATTAGAGTAGAATAGAATTTGAATCACTGAGTTAAATTCTCTGTTCTGCCTCACTATGATCTGCAGAAAATCATTTAGGCTGCATCTAAGCAGAATGACTGGTACATTACATGGCATGCTGCAGAGTCCTGACCTTGTAGGCATTCCTGACTAGGGTGGCTAGGAGATTGGAAGGATTTCTCCATTAACAGATAGCTTTATTCATTCTTTGTTTCTGACATGTACGGTAGGATTGGTAGCACTTCTCTGTCAGAAAGTCTCCAAAGTACTTAGGTGAGTATAAGATAGGTCCTGCAGGTACTCCTGGTAGAGAGAGATGATCAGTGCAGGACCACATGGAGAGCATTATCAAAGAGTAAACTTTGACTACTGCCAAAACAAATAGGATGAACAACAAAATCTTCCATCTGCAACCCAGTAATTTGTATAAATAATGGAGCCAAAGAGGGAAAAAAAGAAAACCAAACCAGTGAGCTGCCAGCTTCACTAGGTTTCCCAGGAAAGGGAAAAAACATCAAAAACATAGTAGAAAAAAATAGAACATGTTTCAAAGTAATACTGTCGGTGCATGTAGCCACACCAGCTCTCTACAGACAGCAGTGATGGAACTTGTTTTGCTCAGGCCAGTATGAGTGAGTGGCCTTTTGTCAAGGCTGAGTACACCCAATGAGGTTAATAGACCTGTCTGTACAAAGGACTCCTGGCCAAGGATGGCCCAGTCAGACTCATAATGAGGCCCTCAGTCCTCTGAGAACAAGAGCAGTGCAATGAATTTTACCAATAGGTTCATTTTCAGAAACTAAAAAGTAGGAACTAAACAACTCTTTGAAGTCTTAATCCTGCTTAACATTGTCACAGCAAATGCTTTAATGTAGGAAGTAACAGGTAAAGTTTTTGAGTTTGAAAAGCTGTTTGCGAAATGTTTTTGGAGGTTTTGATTTGTAAAAGCAAATCTGATTTTGTTTTAGATTACCTGGATTTAGGGTGTTAAGTTTGGGAAAAAAAAACTATACACACACATAGCCCAAAACACAACAATCCACAGACATATAAAATCAAGTGCAGTAGTGCCGTAAAAGCAGAAAAGAAGCCAATCTAGAACAAAATGCATTAAAAAAATAATTAACATGGAGTGAAAGTTTAAGTCTATAAATCCATTAAATGGGGGTAGCAATTTTAACGTAAACCCAAGCTCTGCTTTTTATATCTGCATAAGAACTAGGTATTACTGTATGCACAGATTATGGTTCAGTTACTTCATACCCAATTGAGAATAAAGTCTCAGTTCTGTGAATACAAATAGCACAGACAGGGTATGTTCTTTCATAGAAATGACTCACTTTTAGCATTAGGTTACACAGATTTACCAGAGTAAGAGGGAGAATTTAATTGCATCAGCAACAGCAGAAAACATATCTTAATGGTAATGAGAGATAGTGTAGTGAAGCACTAATAAGTTCTGGTTACACAGTCACTTTCACTGCTGGCAGTAATTTGTTTAGCTCCTTAAAAACATTCTACCAGTTTAGATAAGAAGGTTTTCAGTTATTATGCTAAACACAGTTGTGTGGTCATGTAATTTCATTTGAGTCTGACATGATTGAGTCAGATAATTGCCAGATATGGCTTTACTGATTCTATTTCAAGGCACTAGAACAAATACTCTCACAAATAGCATAGCATTATGGTTAACATAATGCTGATGGAATTTACCTTTATGTTTTGACAGAATGGTTTTTCTTTGCAGTTTAACAGAAGGCTTTATTAAAAACAGAAGCAGCTACTGATCAGATAGCACAAGGCTGCTTTTAACTTTGGAGCTAAAAGGAAATTGGGAATGATGGTGATCAGTAGTTGTATTTTTTTCCCAGCAACTTTTTGAATAGAAAAATATTAATTCTCAAAAATGGGTTTAAAATAATTAATGTTAAAGGTTTTGACAAATTTAGATGTGTCTAATGAGAAATCAGGTTTCTTGTTATTGCTGAATCTTAAGTGCCACCTGCTGGACAGGAAACAGGAATGGATCTGTGACTTTCTCAGGCACTGAGTGTTCCCTTAGCCGAGGAACTAAGCAGCAGCCAGCTGTATGTTTCATCATGTTGAAAATAGAGGTTTTCAGGTTTCTGTGTGTGCAATAGACATTTAAGGCCTGGCAGGCTGGCTGGTCACACTTCAGTCAGGTTACAGCTGGATGACAAGGTCTAACTGCAGTGGGTGACGGATAGCCACAGGACAGCAGACACAATTACATTTCTTATTACATTGATAGAATACTCTTATGGATTTTTTTTTATTGCTGGGTGATTTTGTTTTGTCATGGAGGGGATTTTTGAAAAAGTTCTTAGTGATAATAGTTTGTTGTTGATGTTTACCTCTTATGTTCCTCCTGTGGCTTGGCACATCCTTACAGGTGTCACTTACTCATCCTGGAAATGTGGGACTCTTAGAAAATCCAGCAACAGCTTCTTCCCTTTCCGCCAGGCAGCAGGGTGGTGATGTGCTGGTTTGCACTCAGGTGGCTGTAGTCCAGGTTTGTGGGAAGTTTTACAGTTTGACACAAGTCAAGGTAGATTTTACCCTGTTATTTGTCAATCTGGTTTGCATGCTGCCAGCTGCTTTTCAAGGCAGAGAGGCACAGCGAATAACCCGAGCCTTAGTTATTTAGACACAGCCAGGCACAAATATCTCTTGGATGCAGCAAGGTTGGGTTTGGTTTTTCTTTAACTTGCGTGTAAGAGCTCTTCTATCTATTTTTCTCTCAATTTAATGGATTAAATGGATGTGAGGGAATACTGCCTACTGCATTTCAGCGTTATAGTAGCCCATTCAGTAGAGGAGGAAGAAGCATCACCAAAAATATCACAGATTTGTGTGCTTGTAATGAAAACAAACTAGTATTGGGAGTGGCACCATCAGAAAATCCTACAGACCTCTTATCCTGGAGGGAGACGAGTTTCTGAGCCCAGGGATGGTGGTGAGGGGCTATTCATTAGGGACTGTAGTGATAGGACAAGGGGTAACGGGTTGAAACTTAAACAGCAGAGGTTTAGACTGGATATAAGGAAGAAATTCTTTACTGTTAGGGTGGTGAGGTACTGGAATGGGTTGCCCAGGGAGGTTGTGAATGCTCCATCCCTGGCAGTGTTCAAGGCCAGGTTGGACAGAGCCTTGGGTGCCATGGTTTAGTGTGAGGTGTCCCTGCCAATGGCAGGGGGTTGGAACTGGATGATCTTAAGGTCCTTTCCAATCCTAACTATTCTATGATTCTATGATTCTATTCTGTGTAGGCTCCCTGCAGTATCAGCAGTTCAGGTCTCATCAATAGCATTCATACTTTTCACGTTATAAATACTTTTCACTGGACAGTCTCAAAGGGCCTTACAAATATTAATGAATCCTGACAGTGTTCATGTGGGGTATTATCTCCACTTCAGGGATGCAGAAAATGAGACAGAAAGAAGGTAAGTAGTTTACCAAGATAACACAGTGAGTCATGGGCATCGTCTGAAGTGGAAGAAAGTCTAGCCTCCCTTTTCCATGAATGTTAGGTATTTGTTTAAATATTATCTTGAAAAATTAAGCTATGAAAAGCTTATCACATGCATTCTAATCACATTGGCTTATAAGATTTTCCTTTTTTTTTTACAGTCTTTTTTTTCTGCCTATGTTTCTATAACAAAATTCTCTTTTACATCCTGTCAGTCTCTTTATCACTTTCTCATGAACCTTTATTTTGCTTTCTTATTTTTGGCTTCAGGCTGTTCCCTAGCTACCTTGAGATTGTGATAAAAGACATACTAGCTCCTAATTTGCAGTGGCATGCTGGAAGAACAGCAGCTGCCATCCGAACTACAGCTGTATCGTGCCTTTGGGCTCTTATTCACTGTGAAATGCTTTCACCAGAGGAGGTAAATTCTCTCTTTCTCATCAAATATACTTTGAAATCTTAGGCAGGAAGACAAATGCAAGGGGGGGAAAAAAGATTAAATCCTTATTGTAAGTAATATTTTCAGATGGGCATACAGTTTTCATAATAAAATTCATTAATTGCAATTGAGTATAAGTAATTGAACACATCAGTAGTGGAGGGATGATGTTACCTTCGTAAGTGACCTGAGACTAGCCAGTGAGCTGTAGAACTAGTCATCAAATGTTGTAAATCTTTGCTCTACCATAATGTCACTTCTGTAGCACAAAACCCTCACCACTATTAGCACAACTTGACATTACTGGACCCCTAAGCTGTGCCTGTGCAGCAGCACCAGAGCTAGCGAGGGTATGCTTTTGTGGAATGTGGAAAACACACTTATGTTGTTGCCTTGGAGCCCACAGGTCCAGTTAGGGAATATAAAAAAATATGATTCCTGGAAAGGGCAGAAGGACTTGAGATGGAACTTGGAGGTTATCCGTAGAAATGGAGGTAGAGAGTTAACAAGGATTATACTTAAAGAAGTGTTACACACTATAGTGATTATGGATTGAGTCTGAGGTGTTTTTTGAAGCTTCTTTGCTAACAAAGATAGCATTTGGAAATGATGCACAGGAAATGTGTTCAATATAAGGGAATTTTTTAAAAAATGGAATTAAAATGTTATTAAATGTTTATAGAGTTTACTGTCTTTATAACAGACCTTAATTGAACAAAGTGTTTAAACACATTTAACTGGTTGAGTTCACATATACAAAAACATCTCTATCAGAGACTATTGTTCTAGTTAAACAATTTTCTGCATCAGTGCCTTAATGCCTATTTTGCATTAATGAATATGAAATGTACATATTAAAGACAAATTATGAAGCTCACTAAAACATTGTCTTTCAACAGTCTTTACTTACCAGCTTCCTTCTAGAATAAGAGCACCATCTACTGGTACATACACAAAATCCTCATCTCCAAATTATTTAAAGTCTTGCCAACATTTTTTTTTCCTAAGTAAAAAAGCAAGGAAGTTTAAAGATTTTACAAGTTACATAAAACTCATCTGCATATACACTGAACATCATGAACTGGATGATTGACTGGTGGATTTTAATTTTCCAAGCTTGCTGAGAGGCAAAAATAGAGCTGTGTAACTTCCAGGATTTTTCAGGTTAACTTTTTAAATTAAGCAAGCCAATATCGGTCAGATCTAATAGTAACTGATGTAACCAGGAACCATATTGGTTTAGAGTTGGTTTATGCTTTTCCTGTTAATTGTAGGTCTTAAAAGTCAAAGATGGGCTAATGCCTCAAATTATTGCTGCCATGGATGAAGACTCTAAAATTACTCGACTGATGGCTTGTCGTATTGTTGATGTTCTTTTAAAAGTCTGTGGGAGGCAGTTTGAAGAAGATAAATTTACCAGTACTTACACAGGTAAGTGTGAAAGTTTGATTTTTCTGATTTTTTGGATTTTAATCAAGATCTCAGTGTTGAAATTACGGTTGCTTTGTTCATAGCTTAGTTTTGAAGGATGAAAAACACCATGCTGGAGCAGTAGGCAGACTGTGTACCACTTTACGATTCACTGTGCAGGCTATCCACCTTGCATGCAGATTCCCTGCAGCTGATATGGGTGAAGGCACTAATAGAAAGTAAGGAATGACAGAAACTGCTGTATGTCACTGTGGCATCTGACTTAAATCCCATGTAGACAGCAAAAAGCTTTTAAACTGTTTGACGTGCAAATAAGTGCAGATTTCATGCAAACTCAGTTTCTTGACCATTCTTACTTGACTCCCATACACATATTCTAATGCTCTTCCTGTGTTCTCTTACCTGGTATTTTAACTGTTTGGGTAGCTCTTCCCCAGAGACATTTTGTAGATATTAAGGAAATAGAGAAAGTAAAGTGCTGCACAAAATCATACCATTAGCCACATTTTTGTATATGGGAGGCAATTTAATGTCTTATTCCTGCAGAGACTAAGACATAATTTTAAAAAGATGAGACTGCTTCAGGTGCATAAAGTATACATACACATTTTAGGAAACTGGGGTGTTAAACACTTGAGTAGGTGGTGGTGTGTGTGACTCCACCAGCACTTGCTTTTTGCAAGTCTCTTCTGTAGTAGGGTTTTAACTGCAGTATGTTGTTTCATTGAGGTGGTGTTTTGCAGACAAATTCGTGTCCTTTGGAAGTTCCCTTGACCCCAATTATGCAGAACCGAGCATTATTCCAAGCATTATTATGCATTACACCAATAGATGGAACTTCACTCAATATTAATGGTCCTTGCCAGGCTTGCCAGTATTTTATCTGCATTGCTTCCTAGTTTAGACTACATGAAATAATGTTCTAACTATAGTGAAAGCAGAACAGTAATGCATTATATAAATGGTTGTCACATTGTTCTCCATGCTGTGTTTGAGGGCCAAGAGCAAACCATTTAATTGTACCATAAATAGACCTGAATAGGTAATGGGTTGGGGTTTGTAATTTAAAAGGAGGGGTTTGGGGGAAGAAAGAAGAAAACGCTCATCTAGAGTGCTGTAATTTCAAATAGAGCTGTTATCTGTAATACTTCTTAGGATGGTGTTTCAATGCTAAACAATGAATTAGGAGAAGTACAGTCTATGCTATCCTATGTAACAGGATTTACGTTCTCAGAGATATATGCAAATAAATCGGACCTTCCCAAATTCAGCATCTTAAAGACAGATATATTTTTTTACATGGCACAGTAGAAATCTAGCAACAAAAGTTTTTAATTCAGAGACACACAATCAGGCAATTGTCAAAGTGTATCTTTGCATCTTGCATATTCAAATAGTCTGTAATGCAGTTATTCACTGAACAGTAATATATGATAGAAATACTGTGCTTGATAGAGCACAGAAAGACTTAAACTGGGTACTTCTGCAGTGCATTAATAACCATAGCACCCTGTCAGAAAGAGTGGTAGAGAATGTTCAACTAATCTAAATAGTTCTGCTAATTTCTTTTAATGTTTTTGTCACCATAACAATTCAATAAAAATGTGCTGTGTGCTTTTAGGAACAACATACTACATTGTCACGGCTTAAGCGTGAGTTACCCGCTGGGCTTAACCATGATATACATGCACACACAGTGTTCAAAATACAGAAATAAGAAAGTAATTTCAGTGATGACAAAATACATTATTTTTTTCAAATGCAGAAGATGACTTTGTTGTTCACAGTGCTGTTTGGTTGTGCATATATTCCTTTTCAGAAGTTTTAAAGCGTCTGGATGATGCTTCATCTGATGTACGACTGGCAGCTGCTCACACCTTAACGAATTGGTTTAAATGCTTAAAGGACAGTGATGTGAAATCTGCAATGGAAGGTCATATTGAGTTTCTGTACCAAGAACTGTTGATACATCTTGATGATCCAGATCAAAATATCCAAAATGCTGTCCTAGGTAAGACTTTCAATCATACATATTTTCAACAGCACTTTTACATTATGCTTTCAAGTGTCATATGAAAGAGGCACAGACAGCTAGAGGCTAATCCTAAGAGGCTGGAAGCTTTCCTTTGGGTTTCAGTAAGTATGCGCTGAGACCTTTTACCTGGATGCAGAATGTTTTATCTAGCACTCACCAGAGGGGGAATATCAGTGCAGCTGATGTATCAGAAGACTTCATAGGTGGTAAACAGGACATGGAACACAGACACAAACCATGGCAGGAAGTGACCATATCCTCGCTTGCTTGATGAATTGTTTGGAATTTTTGAGTATATTGGTCTGTGTTCAGGTTCATAAATGTTAAAATACAGACCTCAGTGAATGAGGGGGGAATCGGGTTGTCATGACTTCACGAATTGTAGAACAATTTCCAGGTTAGGTTTCAGCTACTCTGAGAGAACTTAGATAAGAGAAACTGAGAGTGGCTAATGATTTATAAAACATAGAGTCATAAATGGTTAGAGTTGAAAAGGACCTTAAGATCATCTAGTTCCAACCCCCAACATATTTTTGTTTTACAGAAGTTTTAAAGGAAGGAAGCAGTTTATATCCAGAACTGCTCGTGAAAGAAATTGAAGCGGTTGCACATAAGCATCATACGCCTGCCTATTGTAATCAGCTGCTCCATCACATTCAGTCAGCCAAAGAATCGGCTTTATGAATCGATGCTGAAATGCTTTTTCATGAACTGTATGTGAAATCTGTATGATCTGAATTACTTTTGTATTTTTGTTTCCTTGAGAAAGGCCAAGCAATATATAAGTTGGGTTTTTTCTTTGTAATTTCACTATTAGCTCATTTAAAATTCAGATTCTGTGTTCTTCACTGTTTGAACAGTTCTTTCTATTTGCTGTCAATAAAACAGTGTTTAAATTTATTCGGCATTGGAAGCTTTTCAAATACAAGGTTTAAAGGAGAGTGTTTTTCAGAAACTTGACGCAATTTATAATTGAGATAATTTATTCAACAAAGTAATAGTTTAATGTCAGAGTTATTAATGTATTCCAGTGAGGAGTCAGTCTTTCAGAGAGCATTTCAAACTCCCGATAAAATCCAATTTTGCAGAGTTAGTTTGTAGTTTTATCAGCAAAAAAACAAGCCAAACTTCTCTTGCAAAATGCAGCAAAATTTGTACATGTTACACTCATACTTACTATGCTGGTATAACAGGGACATATTCTGAGTAGGTGTCACTAAAGGAATAGTTTTTGTTGGCATTTCATGGCTGAGAATAAAGCTAACCTTTTTTAAATTAAGGTTTTTACATGGGAGGAAATGTGCTGTTTTGTTGTTTAGATTAACAGTATTTGTATTTTTGTATTAAATATTGCATCTGCCGCTTCTGTGTTTATACCATTGTGCCTTGGAAAGCAAGAAACATTTGCATATTACTTTGAAACTAAATTCTGCAACATTGGGCTAAAGTTTGATATGTATCTCTAAGAGACATTTGTAGTGTCTTACATTCTGAGCTGTGTAATAAAGTGAGCTCTTAGATTTTTGTCTACATCATTGTGGGGTAGTTAGTGTGCTATTTATTGCACACACAAGTCATTGAAAATCAAGGTTCTGAGGGGTTTTTTTGGGGGGGGAGGGGAAGAGGAGGTTTAATTATCTTTATTACAGCCAAAAAGTGCCCTTTGGCTTCTAATTTCCAAGCACTCTGGCTCACTGGGGTTTGCCAATACTCCTTATCCTGTAGGAAGCCCTCACATTTGTTTATCCTTCAGAGCTAACCACATTTTCAGACTTGTGACAATTGTTAACCAAACCATGATCTGTTTACAGCAATATCTACCTGCGCTCTCAAAGAAACATCTGAGAGAGATTAGATAAACAAGACAATCTTACTCCTACCTTAAAAGCAAAGCCATGTAAACTCATGGCCACTTCTCCACAAAATACTATCTAAAAATGGTAATAATGCTGATACAGAATAACTGAGTAGTTTCTCATGGATCCAAAAGCTATTTTGCATTCCTGTAGAGTAAGATACTCATTTTAGATCAAATTTAGTCTTTGAAGTGGATTTTTCTTTTGGTGAAAAGCCAAAATATAAACATGCCTGTTTTGAGCAGCATTTTAGTTGGCTAAAAACTATTAAGTGTAGTGTGAGGGCCAGCTGAAATTCTTAGAAAGCACGATGTGAGTGAAATAAAAATCCCTAAAAGACCTTAAATGGAGTGAAAAGGTTGTGGAGTCTCCAGCCTTGGAGATACTCAAAACCTGACTTAACACACTCCTGGGAAACCTGTTCTACCAGACTCTGCTTGGGCAGGGATTTGGACTTCACAATCTCTAGAGGCTTCTTCCAGCCTCTGAAATCACATGGAATCATATTCAGTGTTATCACAGCCCATTCTGTGATTCAATGAAATTGTCTCCTTAGTCTAATCAATTATTAAAAAGCCAATTTAATGAGACTGGAAATGGGTTACATAACTATCCTAGCAGAACCCTCAGAGTTTTCATTCAACACTGTTCTCAACAAAAGAGTTTCAAAGCTCTGCAAAGAAGCAGATTATTCCAGTGCAACCTAAAGTTTCACTTCAGGAGCACAAGGTCAGTTCTCACTGTAAAGTTCCCTTGAAAGTCCACTTCTAGCTTCCTGTGTTGTCAGAATTCAGGTTTTTTACCACTGACTGCAGCCTCAAGATAGTTGCAGTGCAAATGTTGTGCAAATGCTTTGCATTACCCTTGTGATCTAAAGGAGAGACATTTAAAAACCCAGCTTCATATGTGGGATTAGAGAAGAGAACCTTCTTCAGTGAAGTGAAATGTAGTCAAAGTTGTTCAAGATGTTCTAAAGCTGGTACATCAGGATATGCACAAATAGTAAGAGCTGAAGTATTCTGCAAGCCTGGTATCTTCAGCAGGCTGGGAAATTTTCTTCTGCCTATGCTGAGCATTTTGTTATCTGTCAGAACAGTCTGTGTGGGATGCCTCCCAAAGAAAAATCTCCGCATCATCCAACAAACCAGCTCGTTTCTTCAGAGCCAGGAGAGCTTTTTGAATTGAATATTCTAATAGTCCTTTTGGAGGCACATTAAACAGCAACCTGCCTTTGTTTATGCATCTGTGACAAACAAGGTATCTGCCACTACATCCTTTTATCAGAAAGCGTTCTGGACATAAGACTTCAATTATATGCTGACCCTGCTTATAGTTTACTGTATTCAACCTCTATAACCCAAATTTCTCAAATCCCTTTATGAAGAAGTACTATTGTCGAGTCTCTGGTGAATGGGGGGAGCTTGAGTTTAGGTTACTTTTTTTCTCACCTTCAACCTTTTACAGCATCAATGGGAACACAATCGATTTTCTTTTCCTATTTTGCTAGATAAGCCATTTTATGTACTACATTTTATTTGCATTCATTGCATAATGGTACTAGGATCACACTCATTTTGTAACTTTTGAGCATGGACAATTTTGGGGAGGCAAAACTGTTATCGCAAACTTTCAGACTTTGAGATAAGCAGGCTTTAGCCCTGCCCTTCCTGTGACGAACAGATGTGCTGCTGTCTTCATCCTTGTAAGCTAGAAGACCTGTTGTGGAGGATCCTGGGACTTGGATTCTCAGTAACACAGTTTTTGGTAAGTGCGTGCATTTGTCTAACTGAATATAGAATCTTTAAATATTTGTTGGCTACCTTAAATACAACCAATTAACTAGACATTGAGAGAGTATTGTCAAATGAGGCACCTGGGCTTTCAGAGACACCAGAAAACATATTCAGGAGAGACGGGCAGGAGCTCCGATGAGTATGTTCCCTGATCCATCCACCCCTGATCCATGTGGGTCCCCACAGCCTCCCTTCAGGGAGGCTGCAGTCAGTTTGTCTGTAGGGCTCCAGGCAGTGCACTGGGTGACCTGAACTCCCAGTGAAGGTGCCACAAGGCACACACAGTGCCTTGCACTGTGCTTGCACACACAGTGTGCTCCCCAGAGACTGCCCTCCAGCTACACCTGGAAAGGTCTCAGAAAATATAATAACCCATCAGAACTCGAATCTAATCTGATTTCTACATATGGAACTTTATATGTATATTACAGTATATATTATAGTATCACAGCTATCCAATTACCACTGGAAATTATAGTAGAGTATATAGGATAATTTTAGTAAATCTTTACTAAACTGCAGTTTTAGTAAAGTGTTACCAAAGTTTTTAATTATATACTACATTATATACTATCTATAGCATAATATACGTTTACTAAAACTACAGTTTAACTAGTTTTATATATACTTTTTGCTTTACTTTTATAGTTTTTTTACTATACTATACTACAGTAAAATTAGTTTTACTATACTATATACCCTATACATAATATCTAGTTTTATTATGCTATATATACTATACTATATATAGTATATGTATTATATACTATTCTATACACTATCATATAGTTGTACTAAAGCTGCTGTTATAGTAGATTTTTACTTTATTATATACTATAATATACAATACTATATTGTACAATAGACTATACACTAGTATAAAGTTATACTAAAATACTGTTTTAGTGAAGTTTTACTATGCTATATATTATACACCATAATATAAAGTTTTACTAAAGCTGTACTATGTGCTATGCTATACACTAGACTACAATGTAGTAAAACTGTACTATTATAATATAACCAGAATAGTTACATGTTATTTATATTTTATTTACTATATTTAAGTTGTTACATTGTAATAGCTATTGTTATATATATATGTATATATAGGTCAGATTAGAGTTCTGTTGGGTTATTGCAAAGGCTTTATCCCAGTCAGAGGAAGTCCCCTGGCTAGAGCACTGCTCCAGATAGAATGGAACATCTGGACCTGTGGAAGTCAACACCTGATTCAAAAGAAGCCAAGTTTCTGTTTAATTTGCAGCATCTGTGTTAGATCACACATAGGCAGGTGAGCAGCTTTAGCTTAAAGAATGGGTCAGAGCTGGTGTTGGAGGATACGGAGGACTGCTCTGTGCCTCAGGCCTTCACATGAAGTTCTAACCATGTTTGGAAAAAAGAGAAACAAAAATAAAGTGAAAAAATCTTCATTATAAGGCAGCCAAAAGATCAACAAAAATTACAGTTAACAGGCTTGCAAACATTTACTGAGGTCAGTCCTTCAGGAAAGCTCCTGAGCAGCAGGGACTGAGATGAACAGCAGATGAGAGTGGGGAGGAGAGCGGCTGCTCTGTTGGGCTGCCTCATATGTAATCGGCTTTTCTCATTAATGTCTGAAATCCCCTGTAAGTCAGGACGGTGGCTGGATCTATAGTGGCAAAATTGAATTGAAGTGCTTCACAGCCCCCTTGTAACTGATCACCTAATTGCTCTGTATGCAGCACCTTTGGCTGATGGCAGTGAGGATGTAGAGAAAAGGGCCTGATGAGTTTAACTACAGTGTGAAGCAGGTGGCAAGAAACTCTAATGAGCAAGCAATCAGATTTCCAGGTATTTTAGGTGGTTTTCATACTAACACATGTATATGGTCACCTCCCCAGCCTTGGACATAAAGGTCACCACACTTCCTCACACTAAGAAACAGCTCTCCAGCATCTGCCTTGCTCAGCAAGGGGAGGAGATTGAAGCACTAATATGAGGATCACAGTGGGAAGGGAAGGGGATAGAGAAATGTGAATCTTGGATTGGTTTAGCCTTGTACTGCAGTTTCCCTATACCTAGTGCCAGCTAAAAAGGCTTTTTTCCCCCCTGAATTCCTAACTGCCCTTTACAGTTAAAACTGAAGCTTTTTTTAATATGATCACTTTTTATTCTTAATTAATAATTTTTCTACAAACTTCAGCTTACCCAACAAAACTAAGTGAGCCCACTCAATGTTCAGAACTTGTCACTGGATGCTGAAAAACTTCAGAGGAATTTTTGCCTCAGAGCCATTTCTTTCGAAACACGGAAAAGTTGGCTCACCACTTGTACCAGCTGCTTTTAACAAAACTGGGACATCCAACCAGGTTTCCCTTAAATCCTAGAAGCCAAAGGCTCTATTGCTCCTCATAGCTGAGAAGTGGAGGGAAAGCTGAGTGTAAGCCATCCTCCTCCAGCCTCTTAGACTGGTCTGGATGGAAAAACAACTGCTCAGGACAAGTCAGAGCAGCCCCACGAGTGGAGCAATGCCTGGGGTGAGCAACATGCCTTATCCTGCCCGAGTAGCAGCCTGCCCTCGTCGAGGAGAGCGCCTGGCCTCACACTACCAACGAATGTCAGGGAGATTTAAACTAAGAAGTGATTTTGCTCTGTCTTAAGCCCTTAAACAGCATCTAATATAAAGAAAACAGGTGAGGCGCAAGTGCAGAAAGGGAAGGGGTGGTCAGAAAAGTGAGGTGATTTGCTCTTCTGCAGAGCAGCCAGCCTGGTGAGGGGCTGCATGTCTCACCAAACCTTGTGCTGGTTACCAAGAGTTGCTGGGGTCAGTGCAACTTTGGCTGCAGCATCTTAAAGCTTTCCCATAGCTGCAGCAAAGATCTTGTAAAACAAACTAAAAATTTAACCTAAAATCAGACATCAGCTAACATCTCATTGCCAGTATTTTGCATCTTTTTCTGTTCCTTAAAGATTAGCAGCTTTTACCCTTTTGTACCCAAACAAGGACACAGAGCATATTTATTTGTTTGATAATTATGTATTTGTTACCCAGTTGTTCCCAACAAGCTGAGGCACTTGGATGAGATATAAGGAAGTTCTTCACTGTGAAGGTGGTGAGACACTAGCACAGGCTGCCCAGAGAAGCTGTGGCTGTCACATGTGGGGCAGTGTTCAAGGCCAGGTTGGACAGGGCTTAGAGGAACCTGGTCTAGTGGAAGGTGTCCCTGCCCGTGGCAGGGGGTTGGAACAAGATGAGCTTTAAGGTCCTTTCCAACCCAAACCATTCTGGGATTTCTCCTGCAAGCACAAAAATAACAATTTTGAGCCTTTCTGAAGTGACACGCTCCCTGTTCCTTTTACTGCCACTTGAGCCATTGTTGCCTGCTGCACACAGCATGGCGACGTGCACCAAAAAGCTGTGGGCCCAGTTTAACTGAGGGTACAAGGAAAGGTGACTGAGACAGAGATTTAAAATCTGATCTATTTGTGTGTGTTCCCCACACAGTTGTACAATGGGGCTTGTTTCACACCAAAGCCCCTCTGCTGAAAGCAGGCCAGTGGCATCTCTGTTCCCTGCAGTTGGCCAGCTGTCTTCATAGCCCAACATGGGTGAACCACACTGGAGCACAGCAGTAACTGTGTTGTGAGGTCTTAAAGAATGGCAAGAGAAAGTAAACCCCCAAAAGACAGAGTAGGAATAAAACAGCGAGGGGAGAAGCAGAAATACTGGGGGAGGAAAGTCACGAGGACCCAAGCAATAGCGAGCAAAGCAAGACTCAGCGGTAACGACCGTCTCCTCAGCCCTTCACACCTCAGGGGAGGGCCAGGCTCCATTACCTCAGGGGAGGGCCAGGCTCCATTTTATGCACGGACAGGGGGAAAGGCGCCGGGGTGGCCCTGCCCGCGGGGGGGATGAGGAGGTGTGTGTGTGTGTGTGTGTGTGTGACACAGGGGGATATGTATGTGGGTGGGTGGGTGTGTATGTGTGTGACAGTGACACAGGAGTGTGTGTGACACAGGGGGGTGTGTGTGTGTCACGGGGGGTATGCGGGGGGTGTGTGTGTGTGTGACACAGGGGTGTGTGTGACACAGGGGTGGGTGTGTGTGTGTGTGTGTGACACAGGGGGATATGTATGTGGGTGGGTGGGTGGGTGTGTGTGTGACAGTGACACAGGAGTGTGTGTGACACAGGGGGGTGTGTGTGTGTCACAGGGGGGTATATGGGGGGTGTGTGTGTGTGTGACACAGGGGTGGGTGGGTGTGGGCGTGTGTGGGTGTGTGGGTGTGTGGGTGTGCGCGTGTGCGCGTGTGTGCGTGTGTGTGTGTGTGTGTGTGTGTGTGTGACACAGGCGCCAACCCGGGCAGCGCGAGGGCCGGTTACCGGTGGGCGGGGCGTGCGCTCGCGCAGGGGGGGGTGGGGGGGGGGGGCGCTGCTGGCACGCGCCGTGCGGGCGGGGCAAGGCGGAGGCTTCAGGCGGCCTCAGTGGAGCGGGTGGGGCGAGGCGAGGCGAATCTCGGTTCTGTAGCTGCAGTCCGGGGCTGCTCTGCTTTTCGCTCGGTTCAGCGGCGACAGGTAACCACTAACCCGGGCACCGGCAGCGCCGGTCTCGCGTGCGTGCGGTCGGTCATCCTTTCTCTTCCCCTTCCCCACTGCCTCCTACCAAGGGGAAGCCTCTCGGTGGCCGCGCTGTGGCAGGCGGGGCTCTCCCCTTCCCCTTGGGGCTCAGGCCGCGTTTTCCCTGCCCTGCCTCAGGGCGGGGCGGGCGGGAAGCTCGGCGCCAGAGCCGTTCCGGCCGTTGCAGCGCGGCCAGCCGCCCCCTCGCACCCCGCTGCCGTTTAACCGCTGGTCGGTGGCAGCTGCCGCCCGCCTCGGCCGCCGTGGGTGTGAGGGCCGGTCCCTGCAGGCACTGCCTGCGGGCGCTGGGTCCCGGTCTGCATCCTGCTGGGGTAGCCGGGAAGGGGAGGCGTCGCGTTGGCGAGCGGGTTGGAATTGCTGGGTCAAGCGTCGACCTCGGGGCCCAAAGCTGTTTGGGTCGGCTGGAAGAGAAACAAACGTCTGCTGTCTGCCCGCTAGGATGCCTGTTGGCCTGGCTCTTTGGAGCGTTTTCTTGTCACAAGTCACTATAACCTGCAGCTCTCCGCTCTGATTTGAAAGACGCGATAAGCTGTGCCGCAGTGCCTGCGCTCGCTGCAGCTGCTGGGCCGGAGCGTGAAGGTAACGTCCCGCAAGTGGTAGTGCTGCTTGGTGCTGGGCAGTGCCAGCCGTGCCTGCGCTGTCCCCCTGTTGCCCCCTCGGGCCAGCTGCTGTCGGTGCACAGTTTCTGTGGGGAATGTGGTGTTGAAACAGGCGGGGTTTGGCATCACTCCCTGAGCAAGTGATTGCCCCCCTGGGTTTACTGCAAAATACAATTACTATTTTTCTTTAAGTGGTGTGTTCGTTTAGAGATGATGGGGCGGTGTTCCTGGCATGATTGTGTTTGGGCACCCTTTGATAACCACAGGGTTAGAAGTGTGAAACAGAACTGTTTGAGGGTAGCACCTATTTTCTGACAGCTGCCAGAAGTTTTCTGGAAAGAAGTCTTAGAATAAAGAGTATTTGGTTTGCCTTATCTTACTAGTTATTAAAAAGAGGTATTGCTTATAACACATTACGGGAAAGGAAGGTTATGCAGTACTTGCAATCCTTCTATCCCACCATTTACAGTTTAACATTGCACAAAAAGGAAGTGAAATCTTATTAAAAAGAAAATCTTAGTACTTTGCAGCTGTTGTATGTTCTTGCTTCTGTAGAATTTCCAAGTTAACAATAATGTTTAATTTCCCTATGTGGGTGTGTTACTGTTTGCTGATTTTCATAACAACGTTATGGAAGTGACTTGGTGTTGGGTGTAAGTGATCTGCATGAAGGGCTTTATGGACAGGCTTAGCAAGCTTTTTACGTTTGTACATTAGTAAATGCAGCATGTATGTATCTTTAAATCTGTGCTACTGCATAGGGCTGTGGGTTGGTGATTTTAAGAGTTGGGGACATTTTGGGCGTTCGGGTGTAGGAGTTAGTCATGAAGAGTGTGTCTTGGGTTTGATTTTATCAGTTGATTTCCAAACTGGTGGTTTTGGGGCAGGTGAAGGCGAGGCAACCGGTAGGTAAACCTTCCCTCCCGTGGCCACCGGCGTCCGGCCGCTGCAGCGCGCAGGTTCGCGGCCCGGCTTCCCCGCAGGGTAACCGGCTGCTTAAACCGCCCGTGAGCCCGGGCTTTGCGGCCGAGTGACGAGGAAGGCTCCGCGAGGCTGGGTCAGATCCTCTGGGCTTTGTTGGGGCCGGGAAGCCATTTTGGGATCCGGCGGTGTTGCATGGAACGGCGTGCCTTGTCCGCCGGGCCGCGCATGGAGCCCGGGCCGCCATCGCGGAACCACGGTAACCTCCGCCCTCCTTCCCCTCCCTCCCCGGTGCAGCCCCCGGCGCCCAGGCCCGGCCGCGCCTCCACCGCCAGCCGTCCCGCTGGGCCCGAGGCCTCGGCCGGGAGCTCCCCGGTCTGCGGAGCCTTGCGGGGAGGCCTCAGGCAGCGGTGCGGTGGGGCTGTGCGCGAAGCTCCTTGTATTGGCCGAGTCGTGGGGCGGGCGGGAAGCTCCCGGCTTTGAAGTGAGTCGGTGTTGTTGCCGTGCGGTGCCTCGGGTGCTGTGTGTGAGTGTGAACAATGAGCAGACGTATTTGCTCTTTCACCGCTGCTGGATATATATCTGGCTGCTGTCAACCTCCCTTCCGAAAAGCGTGTGAAGGGCTACTTACTGTGAATATGCACTGCTGCTGCTCTGTGAACAACCTCCTTTTGTTATTAGCATTGCCGTTGGGCACCTGCGTTTGACAGTGTTTGTCAGTGGTAACATCTAGCTTAAAAATGTGAATTTTATCACGTGTATTTCTTATGTTTATTTGCTCTTGTGTTTTTGTTTTAAATGAATACTGATGTTTTAAGAATGTGTTAATAAAACATTGATTTAGCTTGGAGCTCTTTGCTCTTCAGCCTGTTTAAACCAGTAGTTAGTTGGGTATGTGGAAACATTCTTTGTGGAGTATATTTACTTGGGAATTTGGCTTTGAAAAAAACAAAAATAATTTTATTGGTTGAGGCAATAGTAGAAGCCAAAACCGAAATTACATGTAAAAACTGTCTTGCTTTCAGGAACTGATAGGGTTGCATACACCAATTTCATTGTTATTAATAATTTGCCCAATGCGCTGCTTAGCTGTTGTGGCATTAGTATCTTAAATCATCATGACTTAAATTGCATCTACTTGCTTTAAAAGGTAAGGATAGAATAGATTCCACTTGAAGTAGTACTGCCAGCAGCTCTCAGACTGTTGTTGGGGGGGGGGGGAGGGTTGCCCTTTGTAATGTTAAAAAAGAAACAAACATGCTGTCTTTTAAACTTTATTCTTCTGTAACAGACTTCCTGGGGAATATTTCTACTCTGCCTGGGTACTCTTTGTGAAATGGCAATTTATTGTTTCCTTTGTCATAAAGGTTGTAAGGAAATGTGTAGATAATGTTTGTGGAAGTCTGTGTAACCCAAAAGATGTATTTGTAGGGTGCTTGTAGTGTATATACAGTGTGTTTGGTGCTGCAGCTCCTCCCCTGTGATGCTTCTGTGCCTAAAGGCCACTATTAGAGCGTCTCATCACCTTCCATGAAAGCCAGGAAGTTTGCTGCAGCTGTACTAGGGTTTAATTGAGGCTGTCTGATTCTGAAAGTGATTTTCAGATAAACTGGCCTAAGAGACAGTGGTGCAGTCTCATTTTCCCCCCAAAAAGCAAGTAAATGTGTCTCCTCCACAGGAACGTGGAAATTAGCGTTTGAGGCACATCTGGTTGAATTCTAGCTGAAATCTGTGCTTCTCTTTAATTGCTTTTAGAGTGTCATATATTCTTATTACTTGTTTTTTTTTTTAATGTAACTGCATGCTCTAGTTCTTTCACTGTACAATTCCTTAGTGCTTAGATGTTTATGGGCTTCTGAAGAAGGAAAAAAGGCTATGAGTTTCGGCCTAGGAATGCTTACAACAAAGCTGATACTAAAAGCTTACCTGAATCTGAGTCCAGACAGATGCCAAATGTGATGCCAAAACTGAAAATCTGCTGGGCACCCAGAAGTGTTTAAACTGGGACTAAATACTGTGTCTACCTCTCAGGCTCGCTCCTAAATTTTTGTGGTTTTAAATTTAAAAAATATTTTATTAGCATGTCTTTTTCTGTTCCAGTTGCAATTGAAAGTTTCATAAAATAGAAGAATATATGAAAGGTGGAGTGGTGTTAAACATGAAAAAACTAGAGGGAGTTACTGTCTTCCACCCACCCCTAGTCTGTCCTGTAGTTTAAAGTTCTGCTGTGATAAGTATGTAGAATATTTCTAAATAAATTGGGTTGGTCATTTGTTTTGCATATTTTATTTTGAAGAGATGGGTAACTAAAATCAAGCTGTTGAAATAGTGGCCAGGTTAAAAAAAAAAAAACAAACGCCCAATTCTGTAGTAAATTTGAGATGCTTCTTTTTTGAAAAGGGTAGTGGTTATCTCTGAAGATTATATTTGTTAAGCCTGTTTTGTTGCTTTGAAGAACAAGTAAACATCTTTTCCCTTTGAGTCTGAATTAACATTAGAGCATGAAACGAACAGTGAATCAAACCAAACCCCAAAATCTTGTAAGGGTGATCTCTAACTATACAGTATTTAGATGGCAAACCTGTTCTTTGTACAGGATAACTTGTTGTAAGAAACCAGGTATTAGTGAACCTACACATAAACACAGGGCTTTTCAGTTAGCAGTGCCATTGTCAAGTACATGTTTTATATAATAGTAACTTAATGGTGTGTTTCAAACCTCATTAGATCGGAAATTCGATGTAAATTCTAGCATTTCATTTCTTCAGAAATTAAGGGAAGAGAGAACTGCGAGGGGAAGGGGGAAAGGCACCAAAGAAACCAAACCAGTATGTTGTTGTTCAAAGGCTGCCCTGCCCATATGGGTAACAGAATTAGGGAGAGGAGTGGCTGCCGAAAGCTCAGTATCTTGGCCACATGGGAAACACTGCTGGGTGTCAAGCGTTCAGTCAGCTACTGAGATACCAGTTAAAAATTTAGTTTACTGATGGCATCTTGGGTGCTAAGCAGTTAAGATCAGCTCCATTGTAAACTGAACAGAGGTTTCCCTAGCTTGTGGTTTCAAAATCTTTCTGCTGGGATTAACCAATTCAAATAGATCAACCTTAACCATAGTTTTGAATTCCAGTAGGCATGTATCTGAGGAATCTGTTTTGCTGCTGTTTAAAAGTGCTGTGTGAGTTTCCAACATCCCTCATCTTGACATTCACCTCATTTCCACTTTTGTTGCCGGGGAATCATTACTTTGGAGTCCCTGTTTCCCATGTTCTCAAATGAGTTCTTATTTGTTAAAGTATGGCAGCAGCAATTGTGCATTCTAGCAATATTTACTAATTGTAGCAAGAGAGTTCAACTGCTTTGTTAATACTTCCACACACTGATTTAAGCTTCCTCTAAAGAAACAACAAGTGTTATAGACAAGCCAGTGAAGACATTGGGACTCTGGGACAGGTGAAGTGTAGAGAAAGATCATTTAATGAAGATGCTTTTTCTACTGCTAAATAAATTTCTGTAATGCTAAAATGAAAAAAAAAAGATATAACTAGCAGAAGTGAGACCTAATTTTTCACTAACCCCACAAATGCATGGGAGGTGCTTGATTCAGAAAACTACAATGGTTAGGCCTGTATGTTTCGATTTTTAAAAACGAGGAGACTGTGTCTTCATTAGTAATAGAAATAACATCCTGCCTTCCTGACGTTAGGTTTCAGAGGCTGCAGGTGGACTAAGAGCATTTCTGTGTTACATGGAGAGATGTCTTTTTGAGCTGCCTGTATCTGTACCTCTGATTCTGTTTCTTTTTGCTTTATTTCCAATGTGTATGTAGTTATAAAATGAAAGTTCTTTATTTCAGCATAGAATCATAGAATAGTTAGGGTTGGAAAGGACCTTAAGATCATCTCATTCTAACCCCTCTGCCATGGGCAGGACACCTCACACTAAACCATGTCACCCAAGGCTCTGTCCAACCTGGCCTTGAACACTGCCAGGGATGGAGCGTTCACAACTGCCCTGAGCAATCCATTCCAGTACCTCACCACCATCACAGTAAAGAATTTCTTCCTTATATCCAATCTAAACCTCCCCTGTTTAAGTTTTAACCCATTACCCCTTGTCCTGTAGAGTGCATCTCCAAAATGAGATGCTTGTTGATGTTTTTATTATAAAATTAAAGTGTAGCTGGGCATAGTATTACCTTAGTGTAGGTATATCATCACAGTTGTGTAAAATATTGTTTGCTGCTGCTTAAACAGGAGCCACAGATAACCTAAAAATAGCTGGGACTCCGTTTTGCTAAACATGCCAGTGCAGCATAGCTAAATCCCTACTTGTTAACCTACTATTGGAGAATCTTTTCTAGAAAAGCAACACTTTTCCTGTGGATAATAAATGCAGAAGGACTCCACTTTTTTTGGGAAGTATTTTAAACTTGAAAGTCGAATTGCATGTAATACCACAAGTAGTCACTCATGCAGATCTGCAGACTTCTTGGGCAGATGATGTTTCTGTGTTTTTTTTTTTTTCCTGAAGCCTATATATATAAAAATACCTTCCAAAAGCTCCAGGGAAAGTTTTACGAGTGATGGTTGTGCAGTTTTGTTGTGTTGTTCTTAGTAATTTTTTTCTTTTAGAATTGGATGGCACTCTGGAAAATGTGCCTAATTGTAACCATGGGAGTCACTTTGCAGTTGGCTCTTCTGCTGGGGTGTGTATTCAGTGTGGGCTTTGTGACAGGAATAAATTAACCCATAGAAAATATTACAGACTGATGTGAAATGAAGGGGAGCCCTTTACTGCTTAGCAGATGATGTTCGAAGGTAGTAGAGTAAAATGATTTGACTCTATATAAAACCTATCTCAGGTTTCTTCTGTGTTAGGCTTTGGTGCACAGAACAGCCCATGCTTTGTTTTCAAAGCAAAAGTCATTGCAAAGAGATCTCTGAAAGCCTGGCTACATGGGGCTTTTAGTTTTCAAGCTTAGTTTTTTTTGGGTGCTGCATGACTCAGTTCCTATGGAAGCAATGTAGGACAGTGGTGATATGAGCTCGGCTCATATTACAGTAATGTTCTCAAGAACTTGCAAGTTGCAGAAAACAGCATCATAAAGAAAGTTGTGCTCAGTAATACACTGAGCTTCATGCAGTACTGAGAAGGCATCTCCAGCCCCAGCAGCAATACTGCTGAAATGCTGAGCACTCCTTATTTCTGTTAACAATAGCTGCTTTACTTCAGTACTTGCAAACACAGGCTGAACAGTGCAAGGGCTCTTACATTGGCTTTGTGTACTTCTAAGTCGTTGTATTACTTTCTTTTTCCACCTTTTACAGTATGATTTGAAACAGTCAACATGGACTTTTCACGTCTACACACGTATACTCCTCCCCAGTGTCTGCCAGAGAACACTGGCTATACATATGCACTCAGGTGAGACTTCTTTCCTTCTTGTAGACAAACTGCATGTTCTCTCATTGTTAATTCTCAAGAGTTCAGCTTTTATGGTAAGTAGCTGACTTCTTTGGAGAATCGCGCTTCATCTAGTCTGTTTTGAAAATAATTACTGTGTCCTAACTGGAGGAAAGAATACATGTAGAACGGACAGGACAGTGACTAATATAGTGACTCAGTGTTTATTAGTTGCTATGAATAACTAGTCTCCGCCTAGTTACAATTGCTGGTTTATTTCTATAAATACATCATCAAAACTCTTAGATGCTTTGTGGTGTGTCTTGTAACTTCTGTGTGTGTTTTCTTCTACTTGGCACTGTTTTTGCTTTAAAATTGAGACAGACTCATTTCTGCTATTGTGAAACTTGGCTGGAAGTTGCATATTGATTACTTTTTTTTATTGTTTGTTTTGTTGGGTGGGTTTTGTGTCTTTTTTTTTGGTGTTTTTTTTTAAGAAAAATTGCTTGTGTGAATGTAAAATCTGTTTTAAAGATCTTGGTTGTTTATATATCTTTTCATTAAATAAACCATTTTAGACTTTTTATTAAATATTTTCAGTTTTCTAAAAACAGTAGTAGTGTGTTTGCATGTGTTGGTATTATGTATTCACAATGTTGTGATGCCCATTTGATTTTCTTTGCTATTAATAGATTATGGCATCTGGTTTAACCTACCTACCTTTTCCTGTTGAGTTACTAGATGTATTTTGAAGCAAGTATGTGTCAGTGAGCCTGAGATTTTATTTTCAGTTAAATAAATTGCTTGTTAGGATGTAATGTAAGTTTGCTTTTCTATTCTGTGCAGGTAAATAATTATTTACTTAATGACCATTAAAACAGAATATTTAGACTGAAGAATTCTTGGCTATTTGTCAGTAAAATAGAAGTAGGCAAAGCTGTAGAATTAAGAGGTTGCTAACTTATTCTTGCTGTTGTGGGCTCTTAAAATTGTGGCATCATTATTTTGGGGGGGACACCATGATGGGTTTTGTTTTGCTTTTTTAACTACAGCCTGATGTCAATAGTGTTGCAAAATGGGATGTGTTCTACATTGCATCAATCATATAGCAACTCTTCCTGAATTTATAGAACATTGGTTAAATGTTGGTTAAATACAAGTGGGTTTACAAATTCTGAGAGAAGATAACTTATGTGCTTTTTATCAGCCGGCAGATTCACTGTTATATTACTGTGTGCTTTTAGATAGCTCTGTGTTGAAGTTGTACCTTGGTGATTGGCTGAAATATATTCACTCTTCTGCAGAGGATAACTTTCCCTATTGTGGGCAATGAAGGCAAACTTTTGAATCTTCAGGTTGTTTAGACAGTGATTTTTATGTCTTGATGAGCATATCTTAAAACAAGCTGTTAAACTGGCATCTGATTTTCTCCTTCATTGTTGTATTTGTGAGTTTTTTTTGAAACAATGGACTTGTGCATGTAGTGCTGCAGAAAGAAGTACAGGGAATTTAGATACCACAAAGCTATTCCCAGACATGGTTATGGCCTATTAATACAATTTATATTAATATTTGCTTGGATTACTGTGTGTTCATAACTGTGTGTAGTGCCTTCTGCTTTGTGTTTTTTCTTCTCCAGCTCAAATCGCAAAGCATTAAACAGCCAAATAACCTTCATCCTCCTTAAAATGCCAGTCAGCCTTGTGAATTTCACCCACTTGTCAACATATAATTTACACCCCTCCTTTAGGGTGATCTTTCCTTTTAGTCACTGTCATCCGTGAATTGTGTGGGTTTTGTCAATTTGAGTACCTTAACACTTCTTTCTTCTTCACAACTACAGATTGAATTGGTAAGAATTTGGTTTGATTTTTGTCTGTGTCAGAGCATTCAGTGAGGATGTAACTTTCTGCAAAATGAATAAAATCTTTTGGGTTTTTGTTTTTTGTTTTGGTTTGATTTTTTTTTTGGGGGGGTGGTGTTTCTTAACGTGTTCAGTGATGATTGGTGTAGTAGCTCCGCAGCTCAAGGTTGTGTCCTTGATCGGTTAGTAAAAGTAATGCCATGATCAGAAATCATGTAAATGTTCATGTATTGATTGTGTGCCTCCATCTGTGTTGAAAGGTGTCTATTTAAATGCAGTTCCATAGGTATATTTCATTTATTATTCATTTATCTATTATTATCTTGGATAATGAAGTATATTACTGCCCTTTTCATATCTTTATAAATGACAAAGTCCTCCAGACAAAGCTATAGCTGTGCTAAAATTGGCCGGCCTTGTTCTCATGCAGCTTCTAGAACTTGAAAATTAACTCAACTGAAGTCTAGGACATTCTTATTCTGTAGAAGCTTGTGTGAAGGAGGTGTCAAGTTAATAGCTAAGAAGCTGGAAATGTAAGGCTTGATCCAGTCAGCACATCTGCTAGTAGCCATGGGAGCTGTGTGTGTGGGAAGGAACCGGAGTCTGCACTGTCTGTGTGGGTTATCTGGGAGTGTAGGCTGATGGCATCACATCTTTACAGTGCTTTTTTTTTTGGTTAGCCATACATATGGATAGGAGTACCCTTAATGTACAGGTTAATTTATGTCTTATGAAAGGAAAGGCAGGGTTTTGTTTTGGGTTTGTGTTTTTGGGGTTTTATTGTATCTTTCCTGTAGTAGAAAAAAGGCTGCTTTCCAAACTGTGGAAAGCGAGATGGCAGATTTGGAGACTTCTAGATAGTGTCCTGCCAACCTGGGACAGATAATTCACTTTCAATGTGTGGAGAATGATTATCCTGCATAGAGAAGGTCTCTTTTTGTGTTAAGAGGAGATGATCCATGATTTGTTTATTTTTTTTAAGACTAATAGAGGCCAACTCCGAAATATGTATTTGTCCCACATTGATGTAAATGCTCCCTGAGATACTGAACAACAGCACACCTTCACAAATAGAAACAAATAGAGGCTGGTCACAGCTGTTAGCTTGTCCTGTGGACTTTGTGTTCTTGTGAATCCAGTGTCTGTGAGAAACACTAGGTGGAGATAAGGAAAAGCAAATGCATAGTGGCAAGTGTAAATAGCAAACCTGAGCTCTGAACCAGCTGTTCAGGGAGAGACTCTGTAGTAAATTCTTAAGGAGGTTTCTGCCTTACTTCCTGTCTTCCTTCCACCCAAACATAAGCAAGGATTAATAAACATACTGTATATAGTAATGTATGTTGGGTTTGCCTTAGTGCCCTGCATGGGATTGCACTGCATGTGGCAGTGCTGGCAAAGCAGACCAGTACGGTCAAGCAGGTAGTGCCAAGGAGCTGCCATTTAAATCTGTGCACCTCTGGGTGATTGAAGAAATTATGTTGGACAAGCTCTGGTTTGGTCCTGGTCTGCCCATTTGCTGCTGGAGCAACTATATTTTCCTGCAGTGCATTGTACGGGTTAGGTTGGGTTTCTTAGCCAAAAGAAATGCAGTTCATGGGCTCTGGCACTGCCCCATTTTTTGTACTTTATGCAGCAATCAAGAAACTCACTTCAGAAGCACTTGCCTTGTCAGAATTCAATTGCTGCTGTTAGGGCAGCTGCTAGGCCTTCTGATGTTAACTTATTTGTATGCCAGAGTAATAACAATACACACCAATTCATTACTTGATAAGGTTCTGGGCACTTTAATGAAGAAAATTATTTTCAATAGATTGTCTTTCCACAAATACATGATATAGTAGCTGTTTACATGTATTTTTAAAGGGAAAGCTTCCATTTTAAATAGAGATTGCATAGTAGACTCATTCAGGTGTAATTTGTTGCTTGGTTTTGTTTGGATTTGGGGTGAAGGAGCTGCTGTTGTTATTAATACCTTGCTCAGCTCTTGAAAAAAAAATAACAACCCAGAAAAAAACAAATGAAGAAGAAATTAAACCCCCCAAGAATATTGAGGAGCAGCTGTTACAGCTCTGTATGTCCCTGTGGTCCAGGAAGGGACAGACTGCAAGAAAGCCAGCCTAGAACACTTGGAATTTGGTTACTGTGGGTCACAGGGGGTCTAGAACCTGGTGTCCTGCTGCCAACCACCTCACCTCTGTTTTCTAACTGAATATTTCCCTTGATTGTAAGTGTGAGTATTCTGCTTTAGGCTAAACTTCCATTTTCGTATATGTACTTCTTGCTGACTCCTTTGTTTAATCTGTTTGTGTTTGCCTTGTGTTTCTGCTTTGTTTTCATTGTAAGTGTTCATAGAGGTTCTGAAAGAATCCTGTAAAAGTGTGGAGTAATGTTCCTGGGGTAATAATTTGAATCTTCTCTACAAGTAAACTTGCTCTGTAAAGTAAAATTGATTAAATACTCAATTTATTTAAATTATTTGCTCAGAGTTAAATATTTTTAATTATTTGCATTAAGTTAATAAACCTTGTGAAACTACTTTTTCTAAAAGTAATGGTATATAATCTAGCATAGCTAAAGTAGGGAAGTCTTAAGTTTCTTAAAGAGGGGGAAGTTCCTGCTTGTTGGGAGATGGGAATTTTGAAGTAGTGTTGTGTGCATATCTTTGGTTCTCAAAACAGGGGATTGGCAAATGAAATAAAAAATAAACTTTGACTAAAAATGAGTATTTACTTTGCAACTTAGAGTGCATCATGATTTTTAATTTGCTGCTAGGTGTGTCGTGTATGGCTTCCTCTCTCAAATCGGTCCCCAAAGAACTAGGCTGTGTAACAAATGCTTGCTCTGGCTAAACTTCAAACATGGTTTTCATAATGGTTGTTTCTTTCTAACTGTGATTTCCTTTCAGCTGTAAAACGTGTAATGTGAATTGCTAAAGATCATCTTGAATATCTATGTACTTCTAAATTACTTGGATTATGTGGTATATCTTGTGAGATTTTTTTCGTAACTCCAAATAAACTGGTTTTAATGGAAATGTGGATTAACTTGAAGTCATGTTTGTTACCAAGGGAATTCTCTCATACTTTTCTTACTGTTCTTACTTGGCAGTTCAAGTTATTCTTCAGATGCTTTGGACTTTGAGACAGAAAACCAAATAGATCCAGTATTTGATTCTCCAAGAATGTCACGACGTAGTTTACGGTTAGCTTCTGCAACGCTTAATGAATTAGATGATGCACGAAACCGTAGCATCCACGACAGCTCTTACTCTGCTGGAAATATGTCTTTCAGAGAGAAGACTTCCAAGTAAGCATTTTTTCATCATGATGGGTTAATTTATTGGTTGAAGTCCTGGGACTTCCTGTTGGAACACAGCTGTACAGACACAGGTTACCTGTTCTGTTTTTCTCAGTGTTTACTGCCATTCTCTAGAAAATACTTAGTATATGGTCTGCAGTGAAGTCTTGGTAAAAGTACGGATGCTTGAAGGGAAAGATTTTTCTTCTAAACCTGATTTGTCACATCAGTGTTGAAATACCTTGACTGTTTTTGTATTTCTGTGAGACTCACAGAAAGTTCCGTCTTTACGGCCTCATCTTACTTGTCTTTGCTTTGTTTCCTAGGGTGGTGAAGGAACGCAGAAGTGTGAATAAACAGTCTGGCAACGAAAGAGTCACACCAAGGAAAAATCTCCCCAGCTCTTCTGCATTAAGCCAAAGCAGCTTCAATAGCCATGGCAGTGATACATTAATGGTATCTACTGTATTGGAAGAATCTTCAATTCAAGAGCAGACAAAAGTTCATCATTTCTGGGGTAGGCAATTGATTGCTATTGCTTGTATCCAACTGTGAAAAGTGGCTATGGTTTGGTATGTATGAGCATATGTTCACATTTTCCCTCTTTTCCACATCCATTTTTCCATCCTACCTTCAAATGTGTGGATGTGTTCAGACTTTTGCAGTAGGTGTCTGCTTGCTAAGATGCCTACTGGAAATTCACAGTAAGTGTAAACTGGATTTTTAGGCAAAATTGACATCAGGATACCTTGCCCAGGCAACTCCACACAGCAGGCCAACATAGGCAATTTTGTGATGCAGTACCATAGATTGTATAGGTGTAATTATCTCTTATCACTACCTTCTTCAAAATGTGCATGAAGTGCTGCCGTTAAAGAATGGTAACGTAACTTGTCTCGGAAAAGGAAAAGCATTTTCTCATTTGCTTTTAGGCAGAAGCATGTTTCAACTTAGTATATGTCAATCTGAAAGCTTCAATTTAGAGGCACTAGGGGATCTCCTAAGAGGGTTTTTGCGTGGCTGACTCATTTGGCTTTGTAAGTATATGCAAGTATACTTTTCTGGAACCTACTTTCTTAATTGAAGAGGAATATACGTGAGTTGGCTACAAAAAGAATTTTTTTATGTGAAGTGTCCTATAAAAACCAGCAACTTACTGTATCTCCCAGTTCAGACTGTTTGTTTCTAGTTGTCATGGTTTAAGGCCAGCCAGTAACTCAGCACCACAGAGCTGCGTGCTCACTCCTCTGTTGTCTCCTCTTCCAGGTGGAATGGGGAGGAGAATCGAAAGAATGTAGACCCCATAGGTTGAGATAAGAACAGATTAATAAGTAAAGTACAATATACTCCTACTAATAATAATGATAAAGGAAGTAACAAGGGGAGAGATTGTAAAACTGAAAGAGGAAAGGAAAAAAAACAAACACAGGTGATGTGCAATACAGTTATGCACTGCCCACTGACTGATACCCATTCTGACCTGAACAGTGAACTGGGCCTTCCGGGTGACTCCCCCCAGTTTATATACTAGGCATGATGTGCTGTGGTATGGAATACCCCTTTGCCTACTTTTGGTCAGGTGTCCTGTCTCTGCTTCCTCCCCGCTTCTTGTGCCCCCCCTCACTGGCAGAGCTTAAGGGATTGAAAAGTCCTTGATCAGGATTTAGCAACAACTAAAACATTGTTGTGTTATCAGTATTGTTCTCAAACAAAAGCTGAAACACAGCACTGCACCAGGTGCTAGGAAAGAGAAAAATAACTGTTAACAGCTGAACCCAGGACACTACTCAGTACACTTGTGACCTTCCCAGAGTCTGAAAGTTTCAATCTTAAAACACATTCTAAACTTTAGATTAGTTTGCTCTTAAAATAAGACCTTAAAATACAGTAGTATGAAAGTAGTTTACCAAGCAGCAGAAATGGCTTAAGCTAGTAATTAGCTTCTTTTTAGAGTCACATAACCTAAGAAAAGGTGTAGTTATCATTCATATTGTTTTGTCTGCCTTTTCCATCATCAGAATGCATTTCACTGTTCCCTCCTATGTTAATGTCTGAATATATGGATCTGGTCGTGTGGTGGACAGCAAAATGTATTAAATGCTAATTACAAAGTGGCTTTTCTTTGCAGTCTTAAAATTAGTGGCACTTTTAATTTGTCTTCATGGCAGTTATTGTAGTTGATGTTGGGATTTCTTTGTATTTGGGACCAATTTCTTTTTTCTTTTAAAGGTCTTGATGATGAAGGCGACCCTAAAGGTAATAACACTTTTCTTTCTACTTGAATTCTGTTTAATCAAAACCAGAGGCAACAGTACTGATGTTGAATGTTTTACTCTTGGTTTGTTAGGTAGTGGTACTACACTGCTTCAGGGACATGGCGATATAGCAACATCAGAAATGCAGACCACAGTGATTAATGGCTATACTTGCAATGAGTGCAGCATGCTTTCTGAACGGAAGGAAGTTCTTACAGCACACTCAGCTTCTCGTGTGCCATCTTCAAGAATTTACTCTAGGGATAGGAGCCAGAAACATATATCTAGTAAGTTACCTTCTCTTGTGTTTTGTCTGGATATGTTTTATCTACATCAGTTGAAACTTTATGTACTTGTCAGCTTCTTATACGTGATTATCAGATTTTTTTCAATGCTTCTGAAGGCATTAAATTTCAAAAGGAAAATGCTGTGGTATCTTAACGAGTTTTATTTCCACAATGATTTGGGACACAATGGGCAGTTCCAGCCAGCACTGATCACAAGAGTCTCCTCATCTGGAATCAGATCTCTACATATCTGTCTATGAAGTTTTTGGTCAGAGTTTTCAGATAAAAACTTCCCCTGTGTAGGCGCATTTCTCTTTTTTGTTATTTGTTGTATGATGTAAAATTTTCAAGACTGAGCAAAATTACTTCTTTGCAGTGCTTCTGCTCTCTAGGAAATCTCAGAGATACACCTTCCTGCCTTCTGCTTTTTTTAATATATATATTCTCATTTAACCTTGTAGCTTACTAGAGTGTTTCTAGAAGCTAAACCTCAACTGCTTGAAAAATACACTTCCTAGTGACTCCATTCCTACAGCTTGAAAACAAATGAATCTGCTGTACGTAAGGTTCTGCCTTTCCAAGACAATATCCATTCCATGGATGGTTGTCCTCAGTGTCTTTACTGTATCTGCCTGCCTCTTACATAGCAATTTGAATTTCTTGTTTGTTGTTTGGGGTAGTCCTCAGTTACCATAAAATCTTCTTGAATGGCCTTGAATTAAAAAAGAGCCAATTTTGGGATTCTTGAAGTATATTTTTAGTAGCAAGAAATTTGTTTGCTTGAACTATAAGGTGTTCTTTAAATGCTTTGAAGCAAGTATTTATTTTGGTTAATACATAATACAGGCAAGAATTCTTTTGGCTTGGCATAATAAACTGCTTAAAGTGATACTGTATGAAAAGTGTTTTCTGTGTTCCTGAGTTTGCATTGATGTAGGAGAATTTTACAAGGAGCTCTTACTTGTACATTCCTTTGAACTTTAACCCAGCAGTTTGGTTCATACTGGGATTGAGAAGGAAGGGGAAGCAGAAAAAGGGGCACATAGCCACATCGGATTTATTTGCAGCGGGCTGATTATGGGAAACCAGCTGAAGTACCAGCAGTACAAAGGTGGACTGCAGCTTTGTTCCTGTGGCTCTGAAGGAGATGTCTGTGTCTCTGGCATTTGAGGCAGACCACTGTACTAACTTCCTTCAGTGTAAGGGCTAAGGAAAAGGAAGAAAGTCCTCGCCCTTTAAAATCCAAAATAAGAATGTAGTTTGTCTCTTTGGAGCTTTGACCTATAAAATCAGGATCTGCAGCTCACAACATTGAAAAATCCCAAGTTCTGTAAGCAAGAAATTCATTGCTATTTAGAGTTCTTAATTCTCACTGAAGCCATGCATCCTGTCTTGAAAGGCTTTTCCTTTGGATGTGAAGCTCTTAAAAAAGCTTTGCATAGTATCTATTACCATCGAGTCTTCTCAAACCATGCTTCAAGTTTCATCTACCTGGCTAAACAGGCTTTCCATGTTTGATCCTCATTCTTCCACACGCTGATGGTCACCAGAAAATGGAAGTACATCATCTTAACAGAGGTGAATAACTTGTATTCACACTGGGTTTTTTTTTTTCAATAGGAGGAACCTATTTCTACATGAGTAAGATTCTCCGCTTGGTCAAACATGTTACAGCATCTTTTGCATCACTGTTGGTGCAGCTATTTCAAATGGTTTTGCTGAAGCTGGGTTATGAATTCAGAGGTACCTTTTCAGTTGTCTTTCTTGGTCTCTGCACACAGCCACAGTGTGTTTTGGCTTCTTTTCTTGCAGACTTCATCTCTGGCACTATGATATTCTTTTCCTATAGTCTTTTGGCTGGCTCCTGTCTTTTTCTCTTTTTAAATTACTATATAACTATCTCAGTTGTGCTACTCTTCTCATGCTTTCCTTCTGCTCTGGAAGTATCGGGATTCATATATGGGAGACCTGTTACAGTTAAGATGCACATGTTTATTTTTTACTTGGAAGCAGTAGAAGTGTTTAAATTGAGAAACTTAAGTTGATTTTAAACTGCTTGGTGTGATAGTGTCAAATCCAAACTTTTCAGTGTCTAGGTTTGGACTGTCTTGTTACCCTTAAGCCCACTGTGCACTCAAAGCTTGATTAGATCTGTCTTGCAGAACTAAAATTACCATCATCCCTCTGCTACTCTAAAGCACATCTTGTTTTCCCTACAAATATCCTTTGGTGCTTTCTCTTCTGTAATACACAATCTACAAGTGAACTTAAATTGCCATAGGCAGGAGGTAACCAATTTTTCTGTTTGATTAAAAATGTTCTCTTTGCCTCAGTGCTTATGCTCTCTTCTCGGTCTTTTAAGATCTCTGGTAAAACCAACACAAAGATGTGGTGGTTGGCCCATTTGAAAGAATGATGGGAATAGGGGCTCAAGATTTGATGAGTTTTTACTTGTCTTTTGGGTTTGGTTTTATTTTTTTTTTACTAACTCTGCTATCTGAAAAGAAGCAGAAAGATTTTTTTTTTTGACCAAAAGGACCCCTGATACTTACAGAAGAAAAATTAAGATTACACAGAGTAGTCTTCTTCCTTGATCATTTTTCAGGTTTCCTGTGAGTAACCTGGCTTTAACTGTGAACTAAGCCAGTTTAGCTAACATCCACATATATGAAACACTTCGAACTTGAGAATTACATTCTGCATATGCTTTTTGAATATGTTGCAGCTCACTCGGACTACTGTGGAAGCATGAATGTGAAGGGATCTTACAGAGAAGACAGACATCTTGGTGTAACTCAGGAATCAATATGTAAGCATTCTTGATGTTGTCTTTTAGCCCAAGGCTAAAAGGTTGTTGCTATAATAGTAATATCAGATGCCCCATTACTCTATGAAAACTACAAAGTAAATGTTTGTTTCGCAACTTCGATGTTGGGGGGAGAATGGTGATTACCTGGTGTATGGTAGTATTTCTCCAAGCAAGCTTTATGCCACTGAAGTTTACTTAGTGGCTTTCATTTGATAATGAATAATGTGAAATAGACTTGTTTTGACTTACATTGTAACAATCTTCATTTGATCCTGGCTTTGTCCCATTAACTGACTCTTACCCCAACCAACAGGTGATGACTGTAAGGGGAAGAAAAACCTTGAAACACACATCACAGACCACATGCAGTCCTCATGGGCTAAAAGGGTAGCAAGGACCATTTGGCACACCTTTTCTTATGCAGGTTGACTTGGACCTTTTTTATTTTGCTTTTATTTTGCAACACAATCTCACAATACTAATCATACGTATTGTTTGGGGTTGGGTTGGTTTGGTTTTTTTTCCCTATCTTTATCTATCAAAGTAGAAATATAAGCTGTCTAGAAAATTAACTTACTTAACACCTTTCCTGACTGACTTCTTGCTCTTATACTGGCTTTTATAGAAGCTTAGCAGGATACTTACCTATTAGTAAAAACAAGGTGGAAGGACTGCATGCAAAGAGAACAAATCAAATTAATTTAATGCTTTCTGGGGATGTCTCCACTGAATAGTTTGAAAAGATGCCTTAAAATGAAAGTAAGGTAGAGGTATTGGTATACAGATTATTTGAATAAAGGGGTTTTAACATCTTATTTTTGTTCTAGTGATAGTCAATTTTTACAGGAACCTTCTATAGGGATAGAATCTTCCCTGTGAGATGAGCGTTCCCTAGCTTGAATGACAGAGGCATCAAGGATCTATTTGAGTGCTCTTTGTTCAGCAAAGGAAAATGATATGAGACACTTCAGTCACCTAAATGCTTTGCAAAATATTGGGTTGGTATATCTATAATCCCTCAGATTAACCCAGACGTATCTGCTGATCTAAAAATGTAGGATTATTTTCTAAATGTGTCCTATGTAGTTTGTTCTGTAGAACAAACAGTGCTAATCCTGCATATAGTAGTTGTTGGCTTCAGTGGGCTAAAAGCATTCCCTTCTAGTTTTCTGAGTAGTTTTTTGTTGTCAGTTTTGCTCTGTAAGAGAATCAAAACTGACATGCTGAAGATACTTGGGAACATTCACTTGGAGTAGACTGCCCATAACTTCTAGTAGGGATTATTTTCTATTATTGATATTTCTTAGACATCACTGTTTAATTCACTAGGATTTAAATTTTGTGCTTATTCCCTCTTCTACATGTGAACCTAGATAATAAATTTGATGTATAATTCAGAAGAAATAAGATGCTTTCAAAGTAATGATGTGCTTCAAACTCCTTTTTATGGCAGTCTTCTTTTTTGCCTTCTCTGTCACACTTAGCATGGCATTGTTAAACATGCTGCAAAATGTAAACTTTGCTGGTTTTGGAAAAGTGGTATTTAACTGCACAGCTGCTGTTGATTGTTCATCTCTGTGCTTGAGAATTGTTTCTGAATTGTCTTGGTTTTACTTGGCTTCATATTTATTAGTGGCTGCTTTGCTTTTAAAGAGTGAAGAACCAAGATTGTAGATTACTGAAAGGTGTGGATTAGAATGATGCAGAACATGTAACGGGCAGGGGACTGGGTCTTTGTTACTGCATGTACTGCGAAAGAACCATAAACTCATTTCTGTATGTTACCACGTGGCATGAATTTCTTATAATCTAGGTTACCTTATGCTTCATGGGTTGCGGACGGTGGGAACAGCAGGATGGCTTGTGTCTCAGAAGGTGTTGTCTCTACTTTGGCTGGCCATTCTTTCTCCAGGTTACTGTCCTTATCCGTGTGTGTGCACGTCGCTTGTCCCTTTAGGCAAACTAGGCTTCTGCAGTGTCTAGTTTACACTAATTCCACTGTGCTTAGGCTGTAGCTTTTGTACTCGGCAATTAATGTGCTACTTCAACTTTCTTTTTTTAAAATTGACCAAATTATGCTTGATGAGAGGTCTGTTTCTGTTCACAGGCATAATAGGAGACTAACCAGGCTGTTTCATGAGGGAATGAGTGTGTGAGGAAACAAGTGTCAGGATAGCACAGAATATGGGGTGTCAAGAATAATGGGGTGTTTGGTTTGGTTGTGACTTCCTTTCTTGGTATTATCAACAAAAACTGGTGCTGCTGATCTGTATGTTTCTTGAAACACGCTGAAGGTCTTCAGCATGTGGTAACTTGGACTCAAATATAATACTGAATTTCTAGCAAGACTGCATTGTTAAAATAAACGAACATTTTGTCTTTTTGCATGGCTGTTGGTTTTGTTGAGCATTTGATGTTATAAAGCTATCAGACTTGTGATATGCAGATGTTAATAAGCTGCTTGTGTTGCCTGCAGTTGTGTGTTTCTCTGCTGTGCAAAGTGTTCTTGGCCACAGTCACATGTCCTTCTGCTTGGTTTCTCTAAACATGTGCCACAGTAATTAGAGTTCACACTGTCACTTTTTGTCTTCCAGGGATTGCAGCTTCTGGCATATTCAGGCTGCTTAGAACCGCATGGTATCAACTTGCTACCCTCATGTCTTTGCTCAAGGTGTTTCTTCTTGGAAGGTATGTATCCACTGAAAAAACCCTGTTTTGTCAGCAAATTATTTACCCAGTTCTAGTATAAAACAATTAAATGTGATAAATGTATTCTTTCTTTTAAACTTTCTTCCCCATTTCTCTAGATGCTCTCCAAAGGCCTACAAGCTGTTCCTGCTCCTTATCCCACTCTTGTTTCTCCTGGGTATGTGAATTGTTTAGTTATAATACTATGTGATCTAAGCTTACTATTCCAAAATAGCATTTTTAGTGGAACTTTTGGTTCACAAAGATACAGAAGCAAAGCAAAACTGTTTTATGAACAGGGCAGCACTTTGAGCTTTCCAAATTACTAACAAGTCAGTGAGCTTTCCCCTTGCCATGAAAGGAATACCTTTGGTTTAATTTCCTAGATCTCTTTAGAGAGAGGGAGGGTGGGCAAGCAAGTGAAGTCCTTTTTTTCTTGATCTCCCCAAGTACGACTAACGATGGAGTCATAAAGAGTAGGCTGCATACTGACTGCTTTGGTTCTTGCCCACCTATATGAAAGTGTGGTTAAGTTCTCTGATCAACTCATTCTAAGACTTCCCTTTGCTCTAGACCATGCTTGAGTTGCTTAAAATACTGCTCTTTAGGTTGGTTACATGTCAATATTTCAGGCAAGTTGTCTATTCTGTTTGAATTCAGGAAGCTCAAAATACTGACCAGAAGTGCTGGGATATTTCTGAAAAGCAGGTTCCTGTCTTTGCAAGCCCTAAATTAGGTGTAGCTGCTTTTGGCCCAAGAGAAAGTTTGTCAGAATCTTACAGTGGGCATTGAAACTCCTCTGTATTAGGGAGAGTAAGAAAGGAAGAAGTTACCCTCTGTAGAAAATGCTGCTGCTTCTCACTAAGGCGCTGCGAGAATAGGTGTAATCTTTGCAAAATGCTCAGTTGTTTCCATGGGAGCCTAAGTTTCTTCCAACTTATATTCAGTGTTATGCAATGGGGTATGTAGTAAGTAGGGTAGGAGGCAAGATATTTTCTATTGAGGTAAAAAGCAATATTTATATCTGCCTTTAGTAAGCATGGCCAGTCTTCATCAGTAGGGAAGCAGTAGCATGAGGTTAAAGTTCTATCATGACACAGAAATGCAAGCTGCCTGCCTTCCAAGTATGTGAGTGGTACTGGTGGATGTTCCCTAATATTCTTGAGTGCTTGACTTAACAATTTTAAAGCTGATTATTTAGACTGGAGTAGTGTCTGTTGTGCAACATCTATCATGTGAAGTTAAGGTAGCTTGTGTCCTTAAGTAAGAAAGCCATAAGCAGTCTTAAGGGAGAATTTTTTATAACATCATTTTTACTTTTGAATCTAGGTGTATGGTTCTGGGGGTTTAATGACTTCATTTCATTATTACCTTCATTGAACTGGACAAGACATGATATGCTGCAGGGAATACATGATCGTGTTCATGAACGGCAGGATGATTCTATTAGCTCTGTTCAACCTCCAAAGGTAGGGAAGAGCTTCAATATCTTTTAAGACTTCTTAACTCCCAAGCCTTCAATATTTTGCAATTACTACTCAATACACAAGTAATGTAAACAAATGTCATTATTTTTATGTGTTAAACAAAAATGAAAACTTCTTTATACCTTAGGATACCATAAGCGTCTTTGATTCTGCTTACCTAAGTGAGCTGGAAAAGCAAATGGCCTTTGTGTCTGACAAGTGCCATCAGAATGATGAAGAATACAGTAAATTGATGTTTCTGATTCATAATCTTCAAGATCAGGTTGCCCAGATGAGCGACAAAAGTGAAACATTGAAGTTAATAAAAAATGTGATTGGTCAACATCTTAAAGACATGGAAGCAGAGAAAACGGTAAGATAATCAGTTATTGATATTTTCTAATACCGATGAAAGTATTCTGATTTAATTACACAGATTTTTTGCAATTTGACTTGAGGATTCTTTTTACAGAGCTAACTGATTGGTAGTATGTGTCGGGGAGTAGTCACTGGCATTTGTTCCTCCTTTGTTATTGCTGAAAAAGAATTAATTCCAGATAGGTGCTCTAAAGCAGAATCTTGCATTGTTGAAGAGCAGGTGGATCCTCTTTTCAGACAGAGAAAGGACTGATAACAAAGAAGAGGTTTTCTGGTAAACCTCCCTTTGTATAACCTCTAGAGCTGCTAGATCAGGCCTTCATATTTATTACAAATTCTGTAATTTCTCACTGTCCTCGAGGATAAAGTGCTTAAAAGGTGAAATAAAAAATATTCTTTATAGAAAATCTCAATTACTCTATTTGTATTTGAGAGGAAAATACACCACCTTTCTTTTTCTCTGTTTTTTAAGACTGACTTCCTGGCTTTACATCAAGAACACGAGTTGCGCATTCTGAAGCTGGAAGACCTTCTTGAAAAACTCTCAGCTGAATCTAAGGTATTGAAATCAGTTGCAATTGTAAAGTGGATAAAATAGACTAAGATTGGGTTTTTTTCCTTGTTGGCTATCCCAAAGCCTAGTTTGCTTTACTTCAGCTATTGCAGTATTTAATTCTCAAAAATTGTGTTCTTCCTCCCCCTTCTCGGAGGGGGTTTCAGTCCAAAGAGTGAAATTATTCACTTGGCCACTGAGGCAGGTTCTCTTTGAAATAAAATCTTACTCTACAGACACTACACAAACATAAGTGTCATTTTCATTCAGCATTCTTTGTCCTCCTTCTGTCACTTGTGTTTCTTTGTATGTGTTAAAACTAACTTTGGTATTTCTTAGGGCATCCAGAAGAACCTGGAGGTAGCCAAAGCAAGGTACAAGCATTTTTCAGATGCATTTTTCTCTTTCAATCCTTATGCTCATTGATGGTGATATGCATGTTCTCCTTTGGAAGACAACAATCACTTTCTTTGTGTCAGTTAACTAGCCTTAAGAGTTTGTATTGTCGGCAGGAGTACTTCTCTCTTACAGTCAGCTTTAACTGATGCTGAACATTAGCACAAGGCTCACTTCCAGTGGGTGAGCAATTGTACAGGTACATTATTGACTAGAGAAAGCTGTTTAGATAGGAGAGGAGAATAAGTAACTTCTCATCCTCTTCTAAATCCATGAGATCTTTTCCTCAAGTATACAGTAGCTGCTTTTGTTAGGTTTTGTATTTAAATTTTTGAATTACATCAGTTCTAACCTTCATCTTTGTTTTTCATTTGCCAGCTGTCCTACTTTTCACTCAAGTAATACCAGGATAAAACCAGTAGCATTTCATTAAGCAGTTTTCCCATTGGGGAGAGGAAAAGAAACATATTTGCTTAATCTCTCTTTAAATTGGATCTAAATGTAAAATAGCTTAGGAATGATGGCTGATCCCTTCCTCCATTGCATGCACTGAACACTGATCTATATTGGTCCTATGTGACCTGCTACTTAAGGTCACCTTGACACCTGCCTCTAAAGTTATTCTGGTTGAAGTAAGTTTAAGTCATTGCTGCTGGATTTGTCTGCAACTTAAACATTCTTTTCTTTGAGTATATTAATCCTAAGTATGCCTTAAATAACATGCTCAAGGAACTGCAAGCTCACAGTGTTGATCATGGTGAATAACTGAACTTTGTATTAGACGAGTCTGTTTTCACACCTTTTGAATCTGATGGAATTATTCAAACTCATCTTTCCTAATCACTGACTCCTTGTTTTTGTCAGAGAGGATGATGCACAGAGTCAGATTTTGGCCAGAGTTAAAGAGATAGAACTAGAGTTGTCCCAGATAAAATCAGAAGTGTCAACTATGGAAAGTGTGAAGAGGAGTTGTGGGAAAATAGATGCCATTCACGAAAAAGTAAGTTCTGTAACTTCTGTAGCTCTCCCAGTAAAACTTGGTACTGCTTGATTTTGTTCACTCACTCTTGGAAGCTGCTGCAATCAGTAATATGGGGGTAAGATTCATTTTAAAGAACGTTAGCAGTGCTGTGTTTTTTGTTGGGTTTTTTTTTTCCATGACTGCATAACGTAGACAGGAGGTTATGGATTGTTTTCTACAATGGCAGGGTTTTTGCATTGAAGATTTGACACAGCAGCAGTTCTGTGTACAGTATTTTGCTGTTCTTACTGATGTGTTTCCTAACACATGGGAAGGTGGAAGAGAGACTTGCATAAAAGCAAGTTCAGTTTGTTATCTGACAGTTGTTTTAAAAGATCATGCTCAAGTTCTTCACGAACCAGTTACATAGTCTGAGTAGGATATAACCCAGTGAATACAACAGTAGGTATTGACACTGGATTAGCAATTTGGACTGAAATACTGTCTTGTGCTAACACTCAAATATGATCTAGCTGTTGTGTGTGGAATTGATACATCACATAAGGTAGTGATTAAGTGACTTTATGAACTAGTCCTTACAAGTGCACTGCTCCGTTTAAAGTGGCCACAGCGCTGCCTTTGAACTGTTACAGTCAACTTTCTCTAGTCGGAAGTGCTTCTCAGCTGCTGATGTAAACTGCAGGGTTTGCCTGGGCTTTGTTGGTTGTGCCTTGTTCTCCAAACGAATGAAGCATCCAGATCTCCCCTAGGTTCCTTTTCACACCTGACGGGTCTGTTATTCTGGTGTAAGTCAGTGTAGTTAAAATTCATGTGAAAGCTTGAATTATGTTCTGAATGTATATATTGATTTCATATGTGCCTGTTCTATACAGTATTACTTAGTGGCTTATAAAGACATAATTTCTATTACAATTGTTAATGTCTTCTGCTAGGTAGATGCACAGGTTAAAGACTCTATGAAGCTGATGCTTTTTGGTGATAGACAAGAAGACTTCCCTGAACCACTCCTCCAATGGCTTACATCCAATTTTGTGAGTAAAAGTGATCATCAGACTGAGCTGCGGGATCTGGAGTTGCGGATCCTCAAGGATATTAATCTCCAAATGGCTGCTACAAAACAAAAACTAACACCTGAAGTCATAACGAATGCTGTGACCAACGCAGGGATCTCTGGAATCACAGAAGAGGTAAGTTTAGTTCTGAAATGTTGGACTAAAACTGTAAAAAGCCCTTTTGTAGGCATTTTGTGGAGCATGACTATCACTAGGAATGTTATTTTTAAGATATGTCAGGAACATGAACTGAAATAGGGAGAAGTAGAGAAAATGCTTTATCAAGGGTATTCTTACAGCATTGCTTGATGCCTGCTGTGAATGTTTGTGTTTTCAATTTATGTTATCTTGAAAACTGAAGAGTCCCCAGAAGCAACTATACCAAAAAATGCAGGTCTAGGTCATGGGAAGTTGATGAAAAGAATGCAACTTTTGATGTTACTAAAATTTTTCCATTCTCTTTTTCTCTATGTGCACATTTAGCAAGTACAGGTTATTATAAACAATGCACTGAAACTCTACTCTCAAGACAGGACTGGCCTGGTGGATTTTGCCTTGGAATCTGGAGGTAAAGAGTAGAGGAAACACCATTTCTACTATTCATGTTATGTACACTGTTTACTGAAAAATCTTAAAATGTAGACTAAAGGTAGTAGAGCATCCTTGTGTGTAGCCTGATCATCAGTCTGCTGCAATTTATGCCTGTTCTTTACAGGTTTATATAGCTGACTAGGTATGCATGCTTAATTATATATATAAAAGTTATATATATATGTATATATACACTAGGTATTTTTTTCAGCATGTATGCAACTGGAGATAATCAAGAAGCACAGTCAGAAGGGGGGGATGGACACACCACTGAAGTCACTAGGGAAAAAGAGTGTTGTTTTCAGCTCTCCTAAATGAAAAGCCTTTTAACATGTTCATAAAATAACATTTAACTTCATATAATTTATTTGTATCCCCAGAAATTTTTTAGACTCTATGATTTAAAACTGAAAGAGGGTAGATTGCTGTTAGATATTAGGAAGAAATTCTTTATTATGAGGATGGTGAGACCCTGGCACAGGGTGCACAGAGAAGCTGTGGTGGCTCCATGCCTGGCAGTGTTCAAGGCCAGGTTGGAAGAGGCTTGGAGCAGCCTGGTCTGGTGGAAGGTGTCCCTGCCCATGGCAGGGAGTTGGAACTGGATCAGCTTTAAGGTCCTTCCAGCTCCCACCACTCTGTAATTTATTAATATCTTTGATATTTTTTTTTCTGAGGAAAATAACTGGTATATTCGTTAAGCTTGAGGAGCTCCTCTGCCTTGAGGAGAAATGCATAATTATTTCTGCTAACCTGATAAATCTCTTCTTAGGTGGCAGCATTCTGAGTACTCGCTGTTCTGAAACCTACGATGCCAGAGCAGCAGTGGTTAGCCTGTTTGGAATTCCTCTGTGGTATGTCACCCAGTCTCCCAGAGCGGTGATTCAGGTAATAAAAGGCTGAGTAAACAAATTCAGTGATGTTATTCTGTTGTGTTGTTTATAGATGCTGGGTGTTTCTGTTTGTAATATCCAGGGGGACATGGGTACTTTGAGCTATGTTCCCAAGAGTGGGGTTCTTTGGGTAGTTCCTGAGTACTGCTGAAGTCCTGTTCAAGCAAAACTAAGACCCTGACAGGAAGCTTGGGCAGTGCATTGGACTTGTGCAGAGTGTGAGCACTGGGAGGGTTCCTGTTGAGAAGTAATCTCAAGGTGGTCTTAAGCACTGCTGGCAGTTTCAGTGGATAGGCTGTCTTCCTGAAGAGTTCTACCAAATTCATTCTGTTCTGCCACTTACTAAGGCTGTCCCTAATAATTCCAAATTTACTACAACTCTTACTTCAAAAATACCAACACAAAAAGCTTGTGGTTATTTTGCTTTGTTGTTGTGTCCCACCTTGTTCTTTGCCTTCCTCCTGTCTAGCCGGATGTGTATCCAGGAAACTGCTGGGCTTTCAAAGGATCACAGGGGCATCTTGTCATCAGACTTTCAATGAAGATCTATCCAACTGCCTTTACACTGGAACACATACCAAAGACCCTTTCACCAACAGGAACTATCACCAGTGCTCCTAGGAAATTTTCAGTATATGTAAGTGTGCCTCTGAACTCCACATGATGCTTGTGTGCACAAAGAATATTTGTGTTGCTCATCTTGACGGAGGGCAGCTAAGGAGATAACCTGTTTCAGTCACTGCTCTTGAAATGGCCTCTAATCTTTAATGAGCCTGAAATCAGATACAAAAAATGTTACAACTAATTTTATTTTTCCCCGTACTTTCTCCAGTATTAAACACTTTTGGAGGGAGTAGATGGCTTTTAAAATCTTTTAATACCTCAAAGAATGTAGTTCTTTCATACAGTTGAATTGTTCCATCCTTCCCCCTCTCTTCTCTCCCACAGTTCTGGCTCTTCATCTTATCCATGATGTACCTTAAATAGCATATGCATGCATCTGAATCTTTACTTCAGTCCTGTTTATAAACTTGATGCATCTTTTCTCATTCTCGTTTGTCCTGAGCAGTTTCTCTTCTACACTGTGATAGTGGGTTTGCCATGGAGAGGAAGAGGTTTGACAGTGAAAACACAGAAACATAGCACAGCTGTCTGCAGTGCAGCTAATGTAAATGCAGAGCCATGCCTGAACAGGCTCTGAGTTACATGAGAAACATTCTGCTCCTGGTTTGATCGATTTCTGAGTGCTGTCTGTTGAAACTCAGTTATGTAGACATGCTTCTGGTTTTCGTTAGATAGCAAATTGGATGGAAGCAAAAATCTTTATCTTGTTGTTACAGGGTCTAGATGATGAATATCAAGAAAGTGGCACACTTCTAGGAGCTTACGAGTATGATCAGGAAGGGGAACCACTGCAGATGTTTCCAGTGATGGTAAGTCTGGATGACAGGATTCAAAGTGTTGGGAGAAAAAGGCTCCTATTTTCTATGGTAGTGCACAGTGAGTAGTGAAGGAAGGTGGCCTCGTGCTCCATTGGGCACTGTAGAAACTGAGGCAGGAAGTACTCACCTGCCTGCCACAAAACCTGTGGTCTAAATATGTGAGGAGAAGAGGAAAGGTTTGTGCTGTCTGGACACAAATGGTGTGAAGATGCTGAACACAGAAGGTGTTGGCTTCATGCTTGTCCTGACTCCCTTCACAAGTAACTGGTTGTAAGGCAGGGAAGATCCTCTCCAAAGTGGCAGGAAGTTGCCAAGGCATGACCTGGTTCATAATGACAGTGGTAGTTGCAGCAGTCTAGGGAAGCCTCTTGAGGAGTTGCAGTTGTCACCTGCCTGTACCAGGCACCTAACTCTGGTTTGTGTGTTTGCTGTTTCCTTTCCCAGGAGAACGGTCAAAATGCATTCCAAATAGTGGAGCTGAGAGTTCTTTCCAACTGGGGAAATGAAGAGTATACGTGCCTTTACAGATTCCGAGTGCACGGGAATGTTGCCCAGTGATCTACACTACAGCTGGGGTTGGGGCTCTTGTATGTTTTATTCTCTATTTTGTTTTTTTCACTTGAGCTAGAACCAGAACTCATGGTTAAGTTACCATTAAACCCAGGTGTTTTCATGTTATAGGTTATATAAGATTTGAATTCCCCTGTTTAAGTAGAGATTAGGTAGGCGATGTAGGAATATTTTGGATAACACTAACTTATTTTTAAAAAGAAAAATAAGATAGGATTTTGTGCAATGTATTTTTGTAAATGCTTTTCAACATGTCCGTTGTTCTTTGCTGCTTCTAAACTGTGACAAGATGCTATCAAAATGTTTAAATAAAGAGTTTTAATTTTTGCAAGCGCATGTACTCTTTGGACAAGAAATAAAGCTGTTTCCCTGTAGTTTTTGGTCACTGGCTGAACCGAGGCCATCAGCGGTTGTAACACCGAAGGAATGCCCCTGGCTCGTTTCCCAGTACAGTGCGGCCTCTTCCTTCTGCTGCCCCCCATCCCTTTGGAGCTTGTTGAGGCAAGGAGTGGGGTGTCCTCACGGCCTCGCAGCCCCGACTTCTGCCGTGTTTCCTTTGGTGCCCCTGGCGCTGCCCGGCACACACTGAACAGAGTCAAGGGGAGCCCGGCCTGGTCGATGCCGGCCGCTTTGCAGGTGCGGGCAGTTTCCAGCCGCTGGGGTTGCTCTGTCAGTGGCCAGCGCCATTGCCCGTGTCGGAAGCTCAGCGCGTACAGGGGAAGCTGCGCGGCACCCCCGGGCAGGGAGCGCGTTAACGAGGCGCACCGGATGTACCGGATGTGCTCGCTGGGGTAGGGCCCGGCCCGAGCCCTGCCCCTGTCCCTCCCGGCCTTGCGGAGCCTTCTCCCACACTCGGCCCTGCTGCTGCCCGCCATTGGCCGCCGCTTGTGCCCATCTGTGTGTGCTGCTCTCTCATTGGGTCGGGGGCCGGGCCCGTGCCGTGGGGGCTCGGGTGAGCGTGCAGGGCTTGGAGGTTTTGGGGTATGAGCGGTGCTCCTGTCAATGAGGTGATGTTCTGCATAGCTAGGACAGAGGGTGTTCTTGTAGGCAAAAAGATGGAATGGGGCAGTGAAACTTGGTTGGAAAGGCACTGAGGCCAAGGAGTAGTCCTGGACAGTCTTGTCTGTCCTCCATCAAATGTGTGTTAAATGTCAGTGCTGTCCCCAGACATGAAGGTGGTGAAGGAGATCTCATCTGTGGAACTGTAACTGGGACAGGCAGTGCTTACTCGCTTTAAACAACACCGGCCTGTAAAACATTGCTCTGCTCTCTCCTGAGCTGTGTGTTAATCCTGAAATCCTGACTCAGCTTCAGAAGTCGTGAATGCAGAGGTACTTGAGGATGGAGGAGGGGAACAAGTGGGGGAGGAAAGATTACCATAAGCCTGTTTCCTGTAGATCCTTTTTCCCTGCCTGTGATCCAGGGACTGGGTGGGAAACTGTGCTTCCTGCCTGACCAGCACCACTGAACAAGTCTCATTCCTGGACCCGTGCTGTTACTGTACAGGCTGCCGGGTTGAACTGTTCTCCAGAGCTGGATGCAGCATTGCAGGTGGGGGTCTCACAAGAGCAGAGTACAGGGAGAGAATCCTTCCCCTCTACCTGATGCTCACGCTGCTGGGGATGCAGTCCAGCACTCAGGGGCTTTGGGCTGCAAGTGTACACTTCCGGCTCGTGCTGCAGCAGGAGAAGGAATGCATCCAGGGGCTTTGCTGTTCTACAGCCATAACCAGGTAAGTCATAACGAGCTTTGTATGTGTGGTGTGGGGCAGACAGTGGTGTTATTCCAAGACTGTGAGGGGTGAGTGGTGAGTTCTCAGTGGTAGATGTTTGGGGTGATTGCTTTGTAAACTTTTAGTTTATCTCTTTGTTAGCTTTTCTTCACAAAGAAGGATTATGCCAAACTGGAACATAAAGCAGAAGTTTGTGAACATCCAAACATTAATCGTAACCACGTTTGGTTTCCTTTCCTGGAGGCTCAGCTTTTGGCTGTGAAGGAGTTGTGTCAGTATTGCTGGCAGATAGATGCAGGATTGATTGGACGTATGAGAAGTGGCTCAAGTTCTTAGTCTCTCTTATTAAGGTGGCTTTTGGAGGCTCTTAAGGGAGCTTAAAGACACAGTAGCACTGGAACTTAAATGTTGTGTCTTACAGATGCATTAGAGGCAGCAGCTCATCCTATTTCTATTAATAGTAAATATTTGTGAACATTATTGTTTCCAGAAAACCTGGCTAAATTGTTCAGCTTAATGGATCCAAATTCTCCCGAAAGGGTGGCTTTTGTGTCCAGAGCACTAAAATGGTCTAGTGGGGGATCAGGAAAACTTGGACACCCAAAACTGCACCAGTTACTAGCAATTACCCTGTGGAAAGGTAAGAAAAATCAACTGGCTGTTCTGTGTTTGGTTTTGAAAATACGGAAAGTGTGATATTCTAAGAGATTGACTTTGGAAATAACCAAAGGAAGCTGAGATGGGAATGACTGATTGAGTTCTGCTGTTACCTGATTTTAGCAATCACATCAGCACAATGTCAGAGGCATTCGATCGGCTACTGCATTGCCAGTTAAAAACTTGGTTTATTGATGGAATGTGGTGTTGAAGCAGTCAAGGTCAGCTCCAGGGGAAACCAAACAGAGGTTTCCCTAGCTGGTGATTTCAAGATCTTTCTGTTGGGATTAATCAATTGAAACAGATCAACCTTAACCGTAGTTTTGAATTTCTGTAGGCATCTATCCCACAAATCTGTTTTGCTGCTGTTTAAAGCAAGTGTTGTCTGATGTTACCAACATCCCTCATCTTGATATTCACCTCATTCCCACTTACATTACCAGGGAATCATTGCTTTCTGGTCCCTGTTTCTTATGTTCTCAAATGAGCTGTTACTTGTTAAAGTGTGGCAGCAGTTGTTAGGTATTCTCCTTAAAGCTCTAATACCTTTCAAAGGCTCCAGGGAAAGTTTTACCAGTGTTGGTTGGGTGGTTTTAGAATTGGATGGCACTCTGGAAAATGTGCCTAATTATAACCTTGGGAGTCACTTTGCAGTTGTCTCTTCTGCTGGGACATGTATTCAGTGTGGGGTTTGTGACAGGAATAAAGTAACCCATAGAAAGTATTACAGATTTATGTGAAATGAAGGGGAGTGAAGCACAGAATCAGACTCAACAACTCAAGGAGAGTTATGAGGCAGGTATGTTTATTACGGGCCTGGGTGCAAGGGGGATGGCTCCTCCTAACTTGCACACCCAGAGGTTAAGCAAGCAGATACTTATTACACACAAACATGCATATTCATTAGGTTCCCGAGAGAGAGCAGCAGGGCTATTACAATTAGTTTAGGAACTCATTATCATAAGTCTCCTTTTTGGCGCTTGCACATTGCCCTCTGATAGTCGTGGGCATGGGTCTTCAAGATGAAGTAAGCAGCCTTCCTCACAGTGTACTTTTCACCTTTGGCACAGTTGGATGCCCCAGTAATCACAAAACCAGCAGAAACCAGCCAGATCTGTAACTTCCCGATAGCTGACAAAGATTTAGAACCATATGGCCTTCGTACAAAATTTATTGCAAGGAACACAGGGTGGGCAGACAAGGAGTATCCTAAACTAGGAGATGTTTGGGATGTCTCCAAGCTAACTGATAATTAGAAGGATGGTAAGAAATAATTCACTCATGTTAGTAAGACTACTAAACTCTTTTATCACACCACAGATCTACAACACAAACATTGTTCTCTGTCTTAGACCTAAGCTAAATTAAAAGTATCTTAACCCTATGTTTTCCAGGCAGTTGCTTTTCTTATATCAGGAGTCCCTTGCTGCCTAGCGGATGGTGTTCAAAGGTAGTGGAGTAAAATTATTTAACTCTTAAAACCTATCTCAGGTTTCTTCTGTGTTAGGCTTTGGTGCACAGAACAGCCCATGCTTTGTTTTCAAAGCAAAAGTCATTGCAAAGAGATCTCTGAAAGCCTGGCTACATGGGGCTTTTAGTTTTCAAGCTTAGTTTTTGGGGTGCTGCATGATTCAGTTCCTATGGAAGCAATGTAGGACAGTGGTGATATGAGCTCGGCTCATATTACAGTAATGTTCTCAAGAACTTGGAAGTTGCAGAAAACAGCATCATAAAGTTGTGCTCAGTAATACACTGAGCTTCATGCAGTACTGAGAAGGCATCTCCAGCCCCAGCAGCAATACTGCTGAAATGCTGAGCACTCCTTATTTCTGGTAACAGTAGCTGCTTTACTTCAGTACTTGCAAACAAAGGCTGAACAGTGCAAGGGCTCTTACATTGGCTTTGTGTACTTCTAAGTCGTTGCATTACTTGATTTTCACCTTTTACAGTATGATTTGAAACAGTCAACATGGACTTTTCACATCTACACACGTATACTCCTCCCCAGTGTCTGCCAGAGAACACTGGCTATACATATGCACTCAGGTGAGACTTCTTTCCTTCTTGTAGACAAACTGCATGTTCATGAATTGAAATGGGGAGGAGTATAGAAAATGCTTTATCAAGGGTATTCTTATAGCATCGCTTGTTGCCTGCTCTGAATGTTTGTGTTTTCAATTTTTGTTACCTTGAAAATTGAGGAATTCCTCAGAAACTAGTGTACCAAAGACACACAGCTCAGGGTGTTGGGAAGGTGTGGGAAAGAATGCAACTTTTGATGTTATTAAAATCTTTTCTTTCTCCTGTCTGTACATCTGTAGCAAGTACAGACTATTGTAAATATGGCACTGAAGCTCTACTTTGAAGCCAGGACTGCCTGGTGGATTTTGCCTTGGAATCTGGAGGTGAAGAGTAGAGGAAACCACATTTCTAGAATTCATGTTATGTACAGTGTTTGCTGAAAAATCTTATGATGAAGGCTGAAGGTTAGTAGAGCATCCTTGTGGGTTGCTGATCATCAGTCTACTGCAGTCTATGCCTGTTGTTTACAGATTATATATCACCCTGGGTATGCATGTGTAGTTATTTCTGCTAAGCTGATAAATCTCTTTTTGGGTGGCAGCATTCTGAGCACACTGTTCTGATACCTATGATGCCCAAAAAGCAGTGGTTACCCTCTTTGGAATTCCTCTGTGGCACATCACTCGGTCTCCCAGAGCAGTGATTCAGGTAATAAAAGGCTGAGTAAACAAATACAGCAATGTTACTCTGTTGTGTTGTCTGGTTTACAGATGCTGGATGTTTCTGTTTGTAATATCCCAGGGGACATGGGTACTTGGAGCTGTGTTCCCAAGAGTGGGGTTCTTCGGGTAGTTCCTGAGCACTGCTGCAGTCCTATTCCAGCAAAACTAAGACCCTAACAGGAAGCTTGGGCAGTGCATTGGACTTGTGCAGAGTGTGAGCACTGAGAGGGTTCCTGTTGAGAAGTAAGCTCAAGGTGGTCTTAAGCACAACTGGTAGTTCCAGTGGATAGGCTGATTTCCTGAAGAGTTCTACCAAATTCATTCTGTTCTGCCACTTACTAAGGCTGTCCCTAATAATCCCATGTTCATTACAACTCTTACTACAAAAAAAAACTAAAAGAAAATACCATTACAAAACACTTGTGGTTATTTTGCTTTGTTGTTGTGTCCCACCTTGTTCTCTTTGCCTTCCTTCTGTGTAGCCGGATGTGTATCCAGGAAACTGCTGGGCTTTCAAAGGATCACAGGGGCATCTTGTCATCAGACTCTCAATGAAGATCTATCCAACTGCATTTACACTGGGACACATACCAAAGACCCTTTCACCAACAGGAACTATCACCGGTGCTCCTAGGAAATTTTCAGTATATGTAAGTGTGCCTCTGAACTCCACGTGATGTTTGTGTGCATAATGAATATTTGTGTTGCTTAATTTGGGAAATAACGACTTGAGGGTGCTCAGCTAAGGAGATAAAACTGTTTCAGTCACTACTCTTGAAATGGCTTCTAATTTTTAATGAGCTTTGAAATTAGGAATAAGAAATGGTACAGTTCTTGGATGAGTTCTTTCTTTTCTCTTGCTTTTTCCAGTAGTAAAGACTTTTGGAGGGAGATGATGGATCTTAATTTGGTGTAATTCTAGCACCTGGTGTTATTCTTCAGTTGCTTTGGATTTTGAGTCTGGAAACAGATCCTGGATCTGGTTTTTCAAGAATCCACAGTGCAGTTTGCACTCTAGCTGCTGCAGCACTGAAGAAATCTAATGCTGCAAGAAACCATGGCCTTCATGACAGCTCTTCTGGAAACATCCTTCAGAGAGCAGCCTTCTATGTAAGCAGTTTTTATCATGATGACTTAATTTATTTTTTGGAGTCCTGAAACTAACTTTTGGAACACATTCTTGCAGGTTACCTACTCTGTTGTTCTCAAGTGTTTACTGCTCTTCTCAAGAAATACGTTGGGTATGTGACTTGCACTGAAGTCTTGGTAAAAGTATAGATGCTTGAAGGGAAAGCTTTTCTTCCACACCTGATGAGACTTACTTAGCTGCCAAGCAGCTCTGCTCACCAAACTGAATGTTTCCCAGTGCTGAGGGGTTCTAGAACCTTGTATGCTGTAGCCAACCAACTCTGATCAATTACCTTACAATGTTGCCCAGTGCTGAAGGGTTTTAGAACCTGGCGTCCTGCTGCCAACCTGTGGAGACAGTGTTCTCACAGGAGAAAGAGTATTTGGTACATGAGCTCTGAATAACTCTGAAAGATATAGCAAGGCCGTGAGAGGCCCGAGGAAGCTTAAGCAAGCAAGATAAGAAGATGCTGGAATTCACTGAGTTATGAGAACTGTGGACTGTTGTCAAGCTTTCGAGGTCAAGTTCTCACACCTGTGCTTAACCAGTTATATGCTAGTCACTAAGGGTCTTCAAGACAAGTATCCAATCATGATATGCCAAATTGCTGTAGATGTGTGTAAGCAATAGTGTATAAGGAGTTAATGCTTTGCAATAAATGGCTTTTTGTCTGATCATACTGATCTCTGACTGAGTCCATTCCGCAGCACCAACCAGCTCTAATCAGTTACCTGAGTGATTGTTTCACAGTGCTGAAGGGTTCTGACTCCTCACATACTGCTGCCTACCAGCACTGCTCAATTTCCTAACTGAAAGATTCCCAGTGCTGAGCAGCTGTAGCACCTGGTGCTATTCTTCAGTTGCTTTGCATTTAGAAACTGGAAACAGATCCTGTATCTGATTCAGTGAGAACGCCACGGTGTAGTTTACACTTAGATGCTGCAGCACTTAAAAAACATAATAGGGTTAGGGTTATTGTAGAGCGTCCTGACAGACCGAGATAAAACTAGCAGCAATTCATTAAGCAGTTTCCCCATCGGGAAGAGGAAAAGAAACACGTATTTGCTAAATCACCCTGTAAATTAGCTCTAAAAGTAAAAAGGTTTTGAAAGGACAGCTGGTCCCTTCTTCCATAGCATGCACTGAACACTGATCTATATTGGTCCTATGTGACCTGCTACTTAAGGTCACCTTGACACCTGCCTCTGAAGTTATTCTGGTTGAGGTAAGTTTAAGTCATCACTGCTGGATTTGTCTGCAACTTAAACATTCTTTTGAGTATATTAATCCTAAGTATGCCTTAAATAACATGCTCAAGGAACTGCAAGCTCACAGTGTTGATCATGGTGAATAACTGAACTTTGTATTAGACGAGTCTGTTTTCACACCTTTTGAATTTGATGGAATGATTCAAACTCATCTTTCCTAATCACTGACTCCTTGTTTTTGTCAGAGAGGATGATGCGCAGTCAGATTTTGGCCAGAGTTAAAGAGATAGAACTAGAGTTGTCCCAGATAAAATCAGAAGTGTCAAGTATGGAAAGCGTAAAGAGGAATTGTGGGAAAATAGATGCCATTCATGAAAAAGTAAGTTCTGTAACTTCTGTAGCTGTCCCAGTAAGACTTGGTACTGCTTGATTTTGTTGACTGTTGGAAGGTGCTGCAGGCAGTAACATGGGGGTAAGATTCACTTTAACAATGGCAGCAATATTGTGAAGTTTTCCATGACTGCATAACATAGACAGGAGGTTATGGATTGTTTTCTACAATGGCAGGGTTTTTGCATTGAAGATTTGACACAGCAGCAGTTCTGTGTACAGTACTTTGCTGTTCTTACTGATGTGTTTTGCTAACACATGGGAAGGTGGAAGAGAGACTTGCATAAAAGCAAGTTCAGTTTGTTATCTGACAGTTGTTTTAAAAGATCATACTCAAGTTCTTTACGAACCTGTTACATGGTCTGAGTAGGATGTAGCCAACAAAATGCAGGAGTAGATACTGACATGGGATTAGCAATTTAGGTTAAAATACCATTTTGTGGTAATGATCAGCTGCTGATGTAAACTGCAGGGTTTGCCTGGGCTGTGTTAGTTGTGCCTTGTTCTCCAAATGGATGAAGCATCCAGATCTCCTCCCATAGGTTCCTCTGCACACCTGACGGGTCTGTTATTCTTGTGTCAGTGTAGTTAAAACTCATGTGAAATTTTCACTAATGTATAGTTCTGCATGTATGTATTGATTTCACATGTGTCTGTTCTATGCAATATTATTTAATGGCTTATTATGATTGTTAATGGCTCCTGCTAGACTGTACCTTAAAACTTTTTTTTTTTTCTTAAATGGATTTTAACTAGCATCACAGTTGCACAGGCATGATTTTAGAGCAAACACCACAGGCTACATCAGAGGATAGTTGTGGTATCTGAGAGCTTTTTGTCTAGCTCCTTCAAATGCTTAAACAGCATATGCATCTGAATCTTTACTTCAGTCCTGTTTATAAACTTGATGCATCTTTTCTCATTCTCGTTTGTCCTGAGCAGTTTCTCTTCTACACTGTGATAGTGGGTTTGCCATGGAGAGGAAGAGGTTTGACAGTGAAAACACAGAAACATAGCACAGCTATCTGCAGTGCAGCGAATGTAAATGCAGAGCCATGCCTGAACAGGCTCTGAGTTACATGAGAAACATTCTGATCCTGGTTTGATCGATTTCTGAGTGCTGTCTGTTGAAACTCAGTTATGTAGACATGCTTCTGGTTTTGGTTAGATATCAAATTGGATGGAAGCAAAAATCTTTATCTTGTTGTTACAGGGTCTGGATGATGAATATCAAGAAAGTGGCACACTTCTAGGAGCTTATGAGTATGATCAGGAAGGGGAACCACTGCAGATGTTTCCAGTGATGGTAAGTCTGGATGACAGGATTTAAAGTGTTGGGAGAAAAAGGCTCCTATTTTCTATGATAGTGCACAGTGAGTAGTGAAGGAAGGTGGCCTCGTGCTCTGTTGGGCACTGTAGAAACTGAGGCAGGAAGTACCCACCTGCCTGCCTCAAAACCTCTGGTCTAAATATGTGAGAGGAGAAGAGGCAAGGTTTGTGCTGTCTGGACACAAATGGTGTGAAGATGCTGAACACAGAAGGTGTCGGCTTCATGCTTGTCCTGACTCCCTTCACAAGTAACTGGTTGTAAGGCTGGGAAGGTCCTCTCCAAAGTGGCAGGAAGTTGCCAAGGCATGACCTGGTTTGTAATGACAGTGGTAGTTGCAGCAGTCTAAGCAAGCCACTTGAGGAGTTGCAGTTGTCACCTGCCTGTACCAGGCACCTAACTCTGGTTTGTGTGTTTGCTGTTTCCTTTCCCAGGAGAACGGTCAAAATGCATTCCAAATAGTGGAGCTGAGAGTTCTTTCCAACTGGGGAAATGAAGAGTATACGTGCCTTTACAGATTCCGAGTGCACGGGAATGTTGCCCAGTGATCTCCTGCACTACATCTCTTTTCATGTTAAAGGCTACACACTGAAGATCAGAATTCTCTTGTTTATTAGAAATTAGGTAGCGAACATAGCAATATTTAGAATAAAACAAAAAAGATTTTGTGCAATGTATTTTTTAAATGCTTTTCAACATGTCTGTTTGCTGCTTCTAAACTGTGACAAGATGCTCTCAAGATGTTTAAATAGTTTTAATTTTTGAAAGTTCATGTACTCTTTGGACAAGAAATAAAGTTGTTTCCCTGTAGTTTTCGGTCACTGCCTGAATTGAGGCCATGAGGTATTTTCTCACCTCTGTGCCTGGTAAAATCTTAGAGCAGATTCTCCTGGAAGGCATGCTAGGGCACATGAAAAACAACAAGGTGCTTGGTGACAGCCAACATGGCTTCACTAAGGGGAAATCCTGCCTGACCAATTTGGTGGCCTTCTGTGATGGGGCTGTGGAACTGATGGACAGGGGTAGAGCAGTTGATGTCATCTACCTGGGCTTGAGCAAAACATTCAACACTGTCCCACATGACATCCTTGTCTCTGAATTGTAGAGACATCAATTTGATAGGTGGACCACTCAGTGGATAAAGAACTGGCTGGCCGGCCGCACACAAAGAGTTGTGGCCAACGGTTCAATGTCCGGCTGGACACCAGTAACGAGTGGTGTCCCTCAGGGATCAGTGTAGGGATCGGTCTTGTTTAACATCTTTGTCGCTGACATGGACAGTGGGACTGAGTGTGCCCTCAGCAAGTTTGCTGATGACACCAAGCTGTGTAGTTCAGTTGATACACTGGAGGGAAGGAATGCCATCCAGAGGGACCTTGACACACTTGTAAGATGGGCTGATGCCAACCTTATAGAGTTTAACCATGACAAGTGCAAGAGATTCATGGTAGTCCTGCAGAGAAGGACTTGGGGGTGTTGGTCAATGAGAAACTCAACGTGAGCCAGCTTCAGTGTGCACTCACAGCCCAGAAAGCCAACCGTATCCTGGGCTGCATCAAAAGGAGTGTAACCAGCAGGTCGAAGGAGGTGATCCTGGCCCTCTACGGAAACAAGGGGGACACAAACTCACAAAATTGAATATATAAACCTTTAGAATTAGTTTTAGGCAATGTTAAGTTCAATGGCTTTGTAACAGTAGCAATGGAAAATTACTGAGGTACATGATACATAGAAAAAAAAATAGAGTACAGCTAGGGAGCATCCTGAGGATTCTTGTCCAAGACAAATCGTTATAGTTGACATAGTTTTAAGAAAAACAGTCTTGAAGAACAGGACACAGGGATAAGGAGCATCTGGGAATGGCACGTGTCCAGGATAGGCTACAGTTAAACTAACTGATAAGTAGGAGGATAGGAGGATTATTATGTCTCTGGTGCTAACGAACCAATTAAACGGCTATAAGCATCTACTGTGCATGCTTCAAAGGCTGCCAGGAGTGATGACGATTGTTGGAAGAAGTAAACGCCCCTCAGAGACCACCACCACAGTTCTGTACGCATGCAGGGAACTTTCTGGAAAATAACGTAATCCATACGTAGCCTCATGAATATGTATGTATGCCCAGGGATTATATAAGGATGGCTTGTGTAGCAATAGGGAGACACACGTTAGGAGGAGCTATCCCCTGTGTCTCCCGGCGCTGCAATGAAGAATACCTGCTTGTCAGCTTAAAACTTTGTTGGCAAGTTTGTTCCTGGAGTTTTCTCCGAGTCACTAACTCAGAACTTACCTGGAGTATTGTGTGCAGTTCTGGTGTCCTCAACATAAAAAGGACATGGAACTGTTAGAACAAGTCCAGAGGAGGCCACGAGGATGATCAGGGGCTGGAGCACCTCCCATATAGAGACAGGCTGAGAAAGTTGGGGCTGTTCAGCCTGGAGAAGGCTGCGTGGAGACCTCATAGCAGCCTTCCAGTATCTGAAGGGATGCTGGTGAGGGACTATTCATTAGGGACTGTAGTGATAGGATAAGGGTTGAAACTTAAACAGCAGAGGTTTAGATTGGATATAAGGAATAAATTCTTTACTGTAAGGGTGGTGAGGCACTGGAATCCGTTGCCCAGGGAAGCCGTGAATGCTCCATCCCTGGCAGTGTTCAAGGCCAGGTTGGACAGAGCCTTGGGTGATATGGTTTAGTGTGAGGTGTCCCTGCCCATGGCAGGGGGTTGGAACTGGATGATCTTAAGGTCCTTTCCAACCCAACCATTCTATAATTCTATGGAGCGTGTTGGGGCAACGAGTGGGGTGTCACCATGGACACCCCTGCTTTTCCTGCCGCGTTTCCTTCGGTGTCCCTGGCGCTGCCCGGCACACACTGCACAGAGTCAAGCCAAGCCCGGCCTGGTCGATGCCGGACGCTTTGGAGGTGCGGGCAGTTTCCAACCGCTGAGGGTTGCTCCGTTGTTGTGCCAGCGGCCTTGCCCATGTCCCTGCGCTCGGGTGCACTGATCGGGTTCCTCGCCCGCGATCTCCCCATCCTCCCGGGGTGGCTCCCGGCCCACGTTCCCTGGGCTGTGACACGGGGCTCATGCCCCGGCAGCCGCCGCAGCCTCACTGCCCTTCCGCGGCTTCCGCGCAGCCTCCGGAGCCTCGCGGGCCGCCGTCGGAGCGGGCGGAAGCCGGGCAGCGGGGCGCGTGCCGGCCCGGGGCTGCGCGCGACTGCGCACGCTCCCCACCCCCCCCCCCCCCCACCGGTGCTCCTCCTCCGCGGTGATGGCGGCGGCGATGATGGCGGCGGAGCAGGAAGCCGCTAAAGGCGGCGGCAGGAACCGCGGCGGCGTTCAGCGGGTGGAGGGGAAGCTGCGCGCCAGCGTCGAGAAGGGCGATTATTATGAGGCGCACCAGATGTACCGGACGCTCTTGTTCAGGTAGGGCCCGGCCCGAGCCCTGCCCCGCGCGGCCTTGCGGAGCCTTCCCACGCACTCGGCCCTGCTGCTGCCCGCCATTGGCCGCCGCTCCTGTCCATCTGCGTGTGCTTCTCTCTCATTGGCTCGGGGGGGTGGGCGGGGTGGGGTGGGCCCGTGCCGTGAGGAGTGGGGTGAACGGAGGCGGCTCGGGCTGGGCCTGGGGGAAGCGGTCGCGGGTCGCCCCCTTCCCACCTTACCCCCCGCAGCTGTGCCTCGGGCCCTGCCGCCGCTGTGTGGTCTCGGTGCCGCTGTGGGGCCTGCTGCTCCCCGGGGTTTGAAGGTGGACGCTGCTGGCGCTGCCGGGCCTACCCCGACCCGTTCCCAGGGGTTGATCCCGGCCGCTGTCTCCCAGAGCACAGCGTCCCGTTGGGGTGCAGAGGGTCCCGATGCGGTTCTTGGCTACCCCACAACCTGAGCCAGGTCCCCCCTCCCGGCTCGGCAGGACGTGCGCTGGGTGCCTCCCAGGCATCTCCTGTAGTCCGGTGAACGTAAGAGTCTCTGAGCTGCAACTCGTTCTGAATGTCAGCCCGGCAGGTTGTGCACGGGGTTGAGGTTTTGGGTTGGTTGTTGCCCAGCCAGGAAGCGGGGCTGCTTTGTTGCATTTCGGTGACCCTCTAGCACCACTGTGAGGGGCAGCTCTCAGAATGGCGAGAACCATCTGCACAGAGAGGGGTTTCTAGATCAAATTCTAGTTGATGTATTTGTGTACTTCTCAATGGGTAAGTATAGCAGGCCTGGGTATTTATTCAGAGCCCTTTCTCTGACCAAAATGTAAAATGCAGCTCCTTGATTCCAGGGTTAAGGTGTTTCTTCTAGGGGTTTCCTGGTTGGGCCCAGGTTCTGCTGGGGAGGTGAAGTGAGAAAGCTGCCTGCTGGGTCTTGTTAGCTCACCTGTGCGTCATCTTTCCCAATACCTCATCTGAGTTAGAATGGGAACAGGCTGGTGTTTCCCAGGAAAAGAGCAGCCAGTTGTGTGGGGAGGAGAGTCCTTGGTGCACAGTCTGGGTTTTGCTGGTGGTGTGCAGTAGAGAGCCTGCACTACCCTCTGTGACAAGCACCATTAAATTAAATTAAAGCGGTTGTGTTCTGCTGTAGCCATATGATTAGATCAGTGAGGGCACTATCTAGGCCTCAATTTGTATTTGTGAATATATCTAACTTGAAGACAGAGCCTGGCCTATTTTACAGTAAGGGTTATGTGATGTGATGGCAGCAAGGATTGCAGATTACACTTGGTGTGTTGCTTCTCATCCAGGCTTCTGAATGTATTCGCTTCCATACTTTGTTTAAGCCTCCATGAATTATTTTGGAATCCAAGATCCCACCTTTTCCATTTTTGATGGAAGCAAAAGGAGGTGCTCCTTTAAATGAAAAGGTGATGTTCTGCATAGCTAGGACAGAGGGTTTCCTTGTAGGCAAAAAGATGCAATGGGGCTGTGAAACTTGGTTGGAAAGGCACTTGAGGCCAAGGAGTAGTCCTGGACAGTCTTGTCTGTCCTCCATCAAATGTGTGTTAAGTGTCAGCAGTTTTCCCAAGCCACGTAAACGTGGTTGAGATGATCTCATCTGTGGAATTGTAACTGGGACAGGCAGTGCTTACGCGCTTTAAACAATGCTGGCCTGTAAAACATTGCTCTGTTCTCTCATGAGGTGTGTGTTAAACTTGAAATCCTGACTCAGAGCTTCTAGTCATGAATGGAGATGTACTTGAGGGTGGAGGAGGGGAGGACATGGAGGAAAGATTACCATAAGCCTGTCTCCTGTAGACCTCTTATCCCTGCCTGTCATCAGCAGAGCACGTGGAAAACTGCGCTTCCTGCCTGACCAGCACCAGTGAACGAGTTTTGTACCTGGGCTTGTGCTGTTACTGTACAGGCTGCTGGGTTAAACTGTTCTTGTGAGTTGGTGATTGAGTCAAACTTCCAAATTTATCATCCATGTTACATTGGTTTCTGTTTTCCTGATGGCTGGAGGTATATTTTGTGGTACAAATAATTTCTTGCAGTATTTCTCTTGTTCTAAATGCCATTTAGATCAATGTCATGGATATTTATTTCCATTAAAAACACCTTCAAAAATAAAAGTTCTTAAAAAAAAGCCTCCACAAAACAAAAAAACCCACAAAATACCAAACCTCCCAACTTTAAAAAATGGGGTTTGTATTCTTGTCAACATATTTTAGTATCTGGTGTGACAATTACCAAATTAGAGCTCCCAAGTAGCATTACAAAGCCACTGGAAGTGGAACTTATCAAGTGGATCAACACTGATATTTGGACTCAAACACCTGGAAGCAAACCCAGATGTGAAGCCAACTATAAACCTGTTGGATCTGCTGATCCATTTGACCAACATGCAGTGCATTTGCTGTGGTGATTGCAAATCTGAATTGTTGAGGATACTTTTTCCAAAAATCCACCACTGTGCCATCCATTATTGCAGTTCTGTTGAGTGTTCTGGATAAAAGGGGTGTGGGGTTTTGGAAGATGATGAGCAGGACTGGAGGACTGCCTCCTCTCTTGCTTGTTCATGGAATCACAGAATGGTTTGAGTTGGAAGGGACCTTAAAGCTCATTTAGTTCGACCCCCTGCCACAGGCAGGGACACCTTCCACTAGACCAGGTTGCTCCAACCCCGGTCCAACCTGGCTTTGCACACTGCCAGGGATGGGGCAGCCACAGCTTCTCTGGACAACCTGTGCCAGAGCCTCACCACCCTCACAGGGAAGAATTTTTTTCCAAACAATCAATTTAAAGCTACTCTTTTTCAATTTAAAGCCATTCTCCCTTTTCTGATCACTTTATGCCCATGTAGAAAGTCCCTTTCCAGGTTTCTTGTAGGCCCCCTTTAGGTACTGGAAACTGCTCTAAGGTTTTCCCCTGAGCAAGGTTTTCAGGCTGAACAAGCCCAGCTCTCAACCTGTCTTCAGAGCAGAGGTGCTTCAGCCCATGGAGCATCTTTGTGATCCTCTTCTGGACTTGCTCCAACAGCTCCATGTCCTTCTTATGTTGTTGCCCCCAGAGCTGGATGGAGGAGTGCAGGGCAGGTGGATTCTCATGAGAGCAGAGTAGAGAGGGAGAATCCCTTCCCTCGACCTGCTGGCCATGCTGCTTGGGGATGTAGCCCAGAACAGGGTTGGTTTCTGGGCTGCAAGAGCACATGGCCAGCTCATGTTGAGCTGCTCAACTACTGTCTGATCTGATTTTGACAGTAGGACCTGTTGTGTGATGGGAATCTCACATGCAGCATGTGAGTGTTTGGGGTCCACTGCTCATTTTCCTTGCACGGTCCCACTGCTCCCTGCTTCACTCCCAGAGGCACCAACCCCTTTCTCTTAGCCTTGGGAATGCTTTTATGTTGGATCTGCAGTACCAGGGACCTTGATGCTGTAGGAGTGCGAGGCTGCTCTGACTGCTGGGAGCAGAAATGGGTGGAACAGACACAGCACAACCAGGTGTCATAAAGGACAAAAGGATTATTGCAGATACTAAAGCAGTCTGGTAGAACTGATGTCTTTCCGTTTTTGCTATGAGCAAATTGGATGTTGTTATTAACTACTCATAAAACAGACTATTTGAGAAACAGTGAAGAGCAATGGAAATTGGAAACTAACTGCTGCCACACTTAAACTGCTTTTGGTAAAGGATCTTTTGGGGTGGTCTGAGTTCAGTGCATTGGCATTTTTTTTTCTCAGGTGAACTCCTGGGATCATTTCCCTTTCTCTGTTTCAGCCCAAATCAGGTTTGAAGCTCAGAGTTTTCATTTTTACACTGTTTGCTTGTGTTCTGTCAAGTCTGGAGGCGAAAAATTGTAGCTTCTACTTACAGTTACATCATTACTAAAACTAATCTGAGTCTTTATCACCTTTAATTTTTCACTACTTTGAATCCTTTAACTGCAAATACTACTTAAGCATACACAACTTCTTTACTGACAGTTTTTATCAGGGCTTTGGTATTGTTTTCAGGTATATGTCACAAGGAAAATATGCAGAAGCAAGAGAACTAATGTATTCAGGGGCTTTGCTGTTCTTCAGCCATAACCAGGTAAGTCATAATTGGTTTTGTGTGTGTGGTTTGTAGCAGGCGGGGGTGTTATTCCAAGATTGTGAGGGGTGAATTCTCAGTGGTAGATGTTTATGGTGATTGTTTTGTAATCTTCTAGTTTATCTTTGGTTGAGTCTTCCTGCACAAAGAAGAATTATGCTGAAGTGGAACATAAAGCATATGAAGTGTGTGTGCATCCAAACAATAATTGTAACCACATTTGTTTTGCTTTCCTGCAAGCTTCTCTTTTGATGACATCAAATCACTATAATTTTGTTACAGGGCAAGGTCGAGACTTGATACTGTGCCTTAGCTGTAGATGTTGATAAAAGTATTAAATCTGCTTGTGACAAAATTCTGGTTTTCTTATATGTACTGGTATGTTCATCACTACTCCTGTGTGTCTGTTTTGTAGCAAAACAGTGCTGCTGATCTGTCCATGCTGGTTTTAGAGTCTTTGGAGAAATCAGATGCAAAAGTAGAAGATGAGCTTTTAGGTGAGGTGACCTTTGTGTTCAGTTTGATGTTTAGATGTGCTTTCCCTTCACAGTAACTGTCGTTAACAGTCTTGAAACCCCAAATCCTTTTTGTATGCCCTGCCACATGGCTAAGGGTTACCCCCTTCAAGGGGGGAGAACTTCATTAGGGAATAATGGATTCCCAGTACCTTTGTGGATATGCTCAGAACAAACGTTACTGTCTTGTGGCATTGTTCTTTCATTAATGCAGCAGTACCACATTGTCTGCACAGTCACTCATGTCCCCAGGGCTTTGGTGGATGGTGATTTCCCACCCTAGCAGTGTAGTACTGTGCACATTATTTGTGACTCAGCTGCTCACAAGGGTGTTTTTCTTCTTTAATTGTGGGATTTGGTAAGTAGCAAATCAGGGAGGCCTTCTTAAGGGCTGTCTGGCCAGATGACTGCTACAGCATAGGCGAGCTGCTCCTATTGATGGAGACGGGCAGACAGAGGCCATTCTTTGTTTACTTAGATCAGCTCTGACATTTTGTATCCCATCTATGTCTTCTGGTGGTGCTTTTCCAAACTACAACTGTTGCAGCTTCCCTGAGAGTGGCAAGCAGTCCCATAACCTGGAGTGTTTCCTCCTCCTTGGAACTGCATGGTCCTCAGGGATATCCTGAAGGACCATGGTCCATGGTCCTGAAGGTCCCACATGAAGAGAAGCTGTCCCCAGCTGATGGCAAGGCTCAGCTTTTTGGTGACTTGTCAATTGACAGTCATGTCAGTATTACTGGCTGATAGATGCAAGATTGACTGGATGTAGAAGTGGCTCAAGTTCAAAGTCACTTTTTAAGGTGGCTTTTGGAAGCTCTTAAGGGAGCTTAAAGACACAGTAGCACTGGAATGTAAATGTCACGTCTTAAAGATGCATTAGAGGCAGCAGCTCATCCTATTTCTATTAATAGTAAATATTTGTGAACATTATTGTTTCCAGAAAACCTGGCTAAATTGTTCAGCTTAATGGATCCAAATTCTCCCGAAAGAGTGGCTTTTGTGTCCAGAGCACTAAAATGGTCTAGTGGGGGATCAGGAAAACTTGGACACCCAAAACTGCACCAGTTACTAGCAATTACCCTGTGGAAAGGTAAGAAAAATCAACTGGCTGTTCTGTGTTTGCTTTTGAAAATATGGAAAGTGTGATATTCTAAGAGATCTACTTTGGAAATAATCAAAGGAAGCTGAGATGGGAATGACTGATTGAGTTCTGCTGTTACCTGATTTTTGCAGTAAATTTAGCTTAATGTTGCTAACAGAAAAAATCTGGGACTGTAAATCTATATTAGTACAAAACCAAAACCAATACTGCTGTAATGCTCTCTGTAAAAAGAATGCTGATCCTTTAGACACTGAGGTAGTTGAGTTATTAGGAGGAAGATTGTTGGGGAGCAAAGTTGTTTTGTAGTGGGTTTTTTATATTTGTTTTGTTTTTAAATCCTGGGTAAACATTATAAGGATTGAAATCTATCACCTACCATCCAAACCAGGCTTTGGATCTGCAGTTAAGTACTTTCTGAGATGCTGAGCAGCAGGCTTATTCCATGTTGTCTTTGACTTATGTGGGATTTTATTACTTGGGTTGTAAGATAAACCAAAAATGCACTAAATAATTATTGTACTTGTGGATGGTAGCCAGTTTTTAAAGTCTTACATAACAAAGGTCAATGAGGACAATTGAATAAATGCCATCTTTTTCTGTGGTTTCTTGTGAATTAATAACTGTGCAGGTTGATTATTTATTTTATATTTTTTAGTAGCTATGAAGTAATTATAATGGCTTAATATAACAATCCTGATTCAGTGGTCAACATTCCAACTCATTGCCTTTTTGTGTGCCATAGGCAATTCCACAGCTGTTCTCATGGGACTTTTAGCTTGATGGCTGCTACCAGCCACAAGGGGAGGATTTTCGTCAGAGCCTTTAAGTTAGAGGCTGAGATATGATTAGGGTAAAAAATAGTTTTATTCTGAAAGCAAAACTCCCCATTTTCAGCCATATGCTCACTCTTCTTTTGAAGAGCAAAATGAAGATACGTGTATGTTTTTGTGTATGTTTTTCTTAGCCTGTAGGTTTTGAGAGTCCATCAGAAAAGGCTTAGATTTTAAAACAAAGCTTTTAAATCTCCCAGATTAGCAGCTATCCAGTTTTGTCATTGCAGTGATTTTTTTATGGTGCTTTGCTTCCAGTTAAGTTCTGACAACTCATTGCCATTTCTTACACCTTTTTTTCCTGTGTAATTGCTGTTCTATTCAGAATATGAAAGTAATTTTAGTTTTAATAGCAAGAGTAGGCTAAACTAGAAATAGGAAATGCCTTCATTCTGTGCACTTAGAAGGACACTGAAGATGCTGTTTGACTTCTTGGTGCACATAGTTTAATATGGAACTTCTTGATTCTTTTCCTCAGCACTGATGGTAGCACATGAAGTGTCAACATGCAGTGAGATAAAATATGACTGCCAGCTGATTGTCCCAGTGGTGGCTGTCTTTTGGGTTGGCATTGAATAAACTGTATTTAGTAACATTTGTTCAACTGTATTTAGAATAACATTTATTATCTCCCTTCGTAAATTGTCTGTTATAAAGTAAAAAGCCCACTCTTTTTTTTGCGAGTCTTATTTATATACCATGTGTGTAATTCTTGCCTTTTTACCAGCCATAGTGTACAAGCCTAACAAATTTGGTTTTTATGTCCAGGTATGATGAAATGATTTCTTAAAAGCATTTTTCTTTTTCCTTTTGTAGAGCAAAACTACAGTGAATCTCGATATCACTTCTTGCACTCTACAGATGGTGAAGGATGTGCAAATATGCTAGTAGAATACTCCTCATCCAGGGGATATCGCAGTGAGGTCGACATGTTTGTAGCACAGGCAGTACTACAGTAGGTGTTAAACTTCTTATTAACTGTTTTTCAGAGATGACACTGTGATTGAGGCCAGTCTCATTTACTCATAACTGTAGGCTAACCCTTTCAAAAGAACCTGTAAAACTGGCCAGAGCTGCTGAAACTCATTTTGTGTGATAACAACAGGAGAATCATCTCAAAACTGATGTGTTGAATTTGTTGGACTGGGGAGAGAAAAAAACCCGAAACAACTCTTAAGTCAAACCCAAACAAAAATGTATTACGGTCAAAACTTGAAATTATATTAATTACCTGAAGAATTAATGTAATCTGTTTGACCCTGAAAGCACAATTCTTAGTTTTGTTAACACCACTTTATATCTAATTAGGGCTTGCCTTGATGTTCTTACTAAAACTGGACCTAAGTAGGCTCTATATTTACCTTTTGTGTAGTACTTGTTCTATGTCTCATTGTCCTAAAAGGTAATTTGTCTTGGATCACTCTAGTCTATGGCTTGCATTTATTTTGTAGGAGGTGGGAATTCAAGTTATGATGTGCCTTTGCAGAGCTTATGTATAGTTAAGGTTAACAAAGCCAATCTTACTGTGTTGAATCAGCTGATGGCTTTCTCAGTCAGGAAAAGCAGCTCATGGAGGAGTCTGAGGAGGAGGTGAAGACAGGACTGTGCAGCAGGGAGTCAGGAGGAGAGTAGGTGTTGGGGGAGAGGGAGGAGGTGAGAGCACGTCTGTCTTTCTTGGCAGCACTGAGCTGTCATGTCAGATTTGTCCTGTTTTCCATAGCTGGCTGATAAAGATTGCAGCAATTTTGAGAGATAGAAAATCCTTTATGGAAATCCAGTATATACAGGACTCTTAGACAATTTTATGAATCTTTGTTCTGGAGTGGGGGAAATTGTGGGGAGAAGTTACAAGTAAAAAATTATTTTTTCAGTATTTATACAGCACTGTTACTGCATCCTTTACTGGCCTGTATCTCAACCACTGTACTAAATCCTCTTACATAGCAGTTTATACTCTAATGAAAATAATTGTAGTTCCCTGCTCAGCAGTAAGGCAGAAGAGCCCAATGCCCTTGCACGTGTGAGGATACAGAAAGCACAAATGAGACTGCTTGTGGGATCTTTCCCAGTGCTTGCAAAGACAGAGTGTGTCCCAGATAAAGTCTCTTGATAGGCCTATGGGACATGCAGAGATTTCCAGTTAAATGAACTGGACCTGAACAAAGATTTGGGAACAAAGTTTGGGAAATTGATCTATTCACTGGTGACAAATGGCTTGCCAGCTCAAAGTGTAGCTTTATTGTGAGACTTTGTGTGTCAAACTTACTAGCGGTCTTGATGCCATGGTATTTTGAGCTAGTGCTAATAGAACAGCAAGAGTAATTGGACACAGGCAGATACATACCGAAAGGAGATGTGTTCAGGAGGAGATGGGGCCAGGAGGGAGGTCTTTAATTGGGTTTTACCTCAGCACAGTAAACTCTGGACTAGTAAATGTGGTATCATATTTAATTTGAATTACACAGTCACCAGTTTTTCCACATTTTTATTTAATTGATGCCCTCTTAGTAACTGCCTTGTATGCAACCTGCTTAGATCTTGATTAAAATCATTCTATTAATCATTTCTGCCTCTGAACCTGTTTATTCCACCATGTATTCTAGTAGTGATTTTCCCCTTCCTCGGTTGATAGCCAAACCATTGCCAAAGATGTATATATCTACCAGTTAGTTTTACCATCAGTTTAAGCCTGAGATGGTTTCTATGCACAAATGAAATAGAGCTTGTTGAGCATTTGGCTTCCCTTTTAATTTCTTCATGTAAAACTACTTCTCTGCCTTTTAACTTGCTGTATTCTGTTTCCTTTTGCAGATTTCTCTGTTTGAAGAATAAGACCAGCGCATCAGTTGTTTTTACGACATACACGCAGAAACATCCTTCAATAGAAAAGGGTCCTCCCTTTGTTCAACCACTGCTAAACTTCATCTGGTTTCTCTTACTGGCAGTTGATGGGTACAGTCTGGTTTTTCTCATGTTGCTCTTGGTTTCCTTTCAAGTTGTTACTGAGATTACTTTTTTTGTTTCATTTCTAGAGGAAAACTAACAGTATTTACAGTATTATGTGAACAGTATCAACCTTCACTGAAGAGAGATCCCATGTATAATGAGGTGAGTTACTCGTAGTTGTAAAGAAGATCTCACCTCAGAATTAGTTAAGTAACAGGTGTCTGTGACTTGTAGGTAGGATTCAGTGATCTAGCTTGTGTGGTGTGATTGCTGCCCATAGTATTTTAACCTGTAAACAAAGTAGCTGACATTGTTCTTCATCTTGTATCGTTTCAGTACCTAGATAGAATAGGACAGCTTTTCTTTGGTGTTCCACCCAAGCAGACATCGTCCTATGGAGGGTTACTAGGTAAGGTTTACACTGACAGTTGTTTATAGATACCATCACTCTTTGTCTTTGAGAAGGGGAGAAGCATGTAAAAGACTCTTATGTTTAATTTTTGACATTATGGTACAAATTCCAAATGCAGAGAAAAATCTTATTTGTGTTAAAGCTTAATTTCCTCAGACTTAAGTGGCTGATTTTTCTTAAATTGAATCTGGGACTTTGGTAGAGATCTAACCAGTGCTGATATAAAAAGAATGTTCTTAGAGTAGAAGTTCTGAAATTTATACTGCCCCTTCTACAAGAAATGGAAGGGAACAGGAAAAGAGGGCTGAATTTCTCTTGGTCTTGAATAAAATATGAGCAAATTGAACCGGATTGCTTTTGTAAAATCAAATGTTTTTCCTTGAGAACTAAGCTTCTCTGTAAAGTGATTTGAGGCTTTACCTGTAAATGCCAATTCACTGATACCCAAAGTCTGATGAAAAACATCATCATCATAGATCCCATATGTAAATAGTGGCGTTTCAGCAATTCAAGCATTTTTTAATTGGATAGAACAGGGAGAACTCATAAATGCCTCTGACTTTCAAACAAGTTCCTTATAGCGTAATGCAGACCATTGCTGCTTTTTGAGAGTTTCACTGCTGAAGGTGTGACTTCCCTCATTTGGTTGTATTTCTTTTTCCTCCTGTTCGGAGTGTAGCTATAGTACGTAAGTATGATACTTCGGTGTTTCTTTCCAGTGTGCTCTTAGAGAAGGATCAGTATCAAAATACAGCTTCCCAAATCAATAAATTCTTAATGGAAACCAGTGTAGGAATACTAATGTCTTGCTGAGATGCCTTTATTTCAAAATCCCCCCTTCTTTTTTAATTTACTATTGAAATCTGCACCCTAGCAGGACAGAAGGAAAACAGTTAAAAGACTTTGAGATGAGAATGCAAAACTAGCAAATTTGACTGTCCTGTATTTTATCCTAGGAAATCTTTTAAACAGTCTGATGGGAACTGGAGAAGATGATGACACAGAAGATGGTCAGGAAGATAGCAGTCCGATCGAGCTTGACTGAATGATGCCGTGTCACTCTGATGATTCGATGACTCCAAAGACAGTTTTGGAATTTGAATCCTGCAGTTGTTTCTTGGCATCTAAAAGGGCTCCTTTGGTCTTTTAGAAAGGGTTGCTGAAATGTTTATAATGTTTGGTCTATATTATTTATGTAAAAAAAAAGAAAACAACAAAAAGTAGCCAAATGAACCAATTGGAGCAATTGTTGGCAGGTTTCTGATAACAGCAGCTGGTGACTGATTAAAATATAGTCTTTTACGGTTTCTGATGCAGTATTCCCTTTTGCACAGTAATTCAATAAAGCATAAATATGGGTCTTGTATTTCATGGCCTATCCACTACAGTCTTTGTTACGAGAAAGCCTCCTTGACCTCTGTCATCTCCAAGGATGATCTCAAAAGGCAGGGTGACCAACTGAATGATTTATGTGTGAGGCTGGTGCCAAAAGTACTGTGAGATGAGCCAAGGAGCATAATTTGAGATGCACAACCAAGAGACATTGATACCAAGAACTCACTTCCACTGCTGTGAGTAACATGCACACTCTGGCTGACCCCATGCGTGTATTTAACTGATACTTTCCTGAAAAGCACAAGATTGAATTGCCCTTTAGTAAAAGCTGATCAGCTGAATGTATGTAATTGGCTTCCATGAGAATCCCTCTTGCCTAGGTACAAAAATTTGGCATCTAGATGCCGCCTCTGGCTCATGGCTCTTTTGGAACAGATTCTTTTTCAGCCTAAATTCACAACCATATGTAAAGGCGACAGCATTGTAGTGAATGGATTTGTCACAAGCAAGGTGTGTGTTTGAACTGCAGCTGTATGTTAAGAAAAGGGATACTGCAGAGCCTTTGGTTCTTTATGATATATTTATTTTTCTTGGGTGATTCATTCATTTAACACTTTCTGTAAGAAAAGATCAATAAATAATGGAGTAATTTCAGCCCAAGTGGTAGGCATAGTCATTCTACATCTTTTCCTCTTTAATGCAGCACAGCAGATGGCAGTGGTACCATGAACAGATGAAATGGTGGGGAAACGCTTTATTTTTTCATGATGAAAATAAAAGCTTAGATTACTAAACAGTCATGCATGGGGGAGGGATTAATACAAATCTATTGACTGTATGAACAAAAAAAGGCATTGAAAGGAAGACTTTGTGTTAATTGTGAAGTCTCAAATAAACACACCAGGATGGGCAATATTGCTGCTTTCTAAGTGTTTCTGAGTAGAGATTACTTTTCTTGTTGTTTTTTTCCTCTACATGTAACTGTGGGTTGAGACCTTAGTGTTGCATCTTTACCTCTGTGCAGTAAAGGCATTGCTTTAGTTTCAGTTGGGTGGTTTAAGGTCTAGAGCTGATGTGGATTACTTTGATTTGCAGCAAGCGCAGGAAAGAACCCCTACCTGGGATGGTGCTATAGACATTTAATAGTGTCCGGCAACAACAGCCCCTTCCTTTGTCTTGCAGATTCAGCTTGAGGTGAGTTCAGTGTTCATCACCTTGGCTCTGCCAGCAACACCCTGATTTGAACGTTGTGTGCACCCAGCCCAAACCACAGCACCACAGCACGCTGTGCATCTGCTGCTTGGCACGGGCTGTGCCTGCAGTGTGCCCAGAGGCAGCTTCCTAGGGACAAAATACAGGTGCAGTAATTACAGTGGTGTGTAAAGAACATACATGTGTGTTGAAAATATATAATAAAATATATACACACACACATGTAGAATGTATATATACAAGCATATAAACAGTCTTTTGGGTATATAATAATTTATAATTAAATAATGGCATGGCATAGAACTTCTTAATTATACTATTATTAATTTTACACACACACAGTCTTTACAGCTAGCTAGAAACACAACTAGCCCAGCCTGTCCCTTCCCTGTTCCTGACAGGCCTGGGGTTTTAAGTAACTGTCAGACTGTGACTTTTAATATAAATAAATATCTATCTACAGTTACACATACACAAATGCAGGTGGATATATGTATGTTTATATGCAATATATTTCTCTTTATAATTAAATATGTTATATATTTTATACCTATAAGAAAAGCATACACATGGGTATTTATAATATATAATTAAACACTTAACGTTGCAATTATAAACATGTCTATACACATACCATGTATGTATAAAATACATTTAGCTCATACATTCGTATATCACATGTCTAATGATAGCTATGTATATACATGCACATGTGCACATGAACTATATTCAGCTCATATACATAAAAGTCTATTATACATTATGCTACCTCTACTATCCACAGTTTAGTTGTTGTGAATATTCAGGAACTAATTCTGTATTCCTAAGAATATGGAAATAAATTTATTTCTATATTCCTATTATCCTATTTATTTATTCTATTGCTATTTATTAACTATTCATTGCTATATTCCTAATATATATCTTTTGTGTATGTGTGTGCATAAATACTATATTATATATAAAACATATACAATATACACTATTACACACCCATACACAAATACATATAACACATTATATACATAAATTGTGTAATTTACATGAAATATATTTACCTTGTATAAACAGACACAGGTGTGATGCAGCAGCTCCTCCTGGGGGATGCGGCGGCTTTGTGGGTGTCCCATGGCCCCAGCGTGCTGCCAGCACCATCACCTACTTGTATTTAACCCCACCTCCCTCCCGCTGCCCCAGCACCACAAGGCTACAGCTCTGACATAATAATTTATTGGTTCAAATGACATTTAGTACCACAGGTGTCTTACCAGTGACAGAACGAATGCATACAGCCGATGAGATGCTCTCATTTACACACACCAACCTAAGGAACGCGTGGGACAGGTCTGTATCTGGGGCTGGTACTTTCATTTTGGGGTAAAAATCCAGCACATGGTGTACAGGTCCCAGCCCGCCCGCCCTGACCACAGGAATTACAGTGCTCAACACCGCGCTGAAACGTCACTTCAAAGCAGCTTTTTTTGTTTTGTTTTGCAGGGAAATTGACAAAAATTAACAAAAATTGACAACAACAACAAAAAAAATAATGTAAGTGTGGGAATTACTGAAAGAAAAAGTGCAATCACCAGCCTGGAGTAGCAGCGTGCTGTGGGCTGGAGGGACTGGCCCGTGGGACTGGGTTGGGACAGACTCTTTACGGCGCCTGTCAACAAAACTGCACCTAAAACTCAGCACCTCGCACTCCCCACTGGGCTCTTGGAATGGTGTGAACCCCCCCAACCATGGAATGGGGAGCAGAGCATGGGCCCTAATCCAAAAAGCTTTTCTTCCCTGGCATCATCTTGTGGCTTGGTGTCCCCCTTGCATGGCTGGGGACAGCACTGCTCTGTTCCACACTGGGCACCACTCCTCCTTCATTAAGCAGGTAACAAGGCCAATGATGCCAATTTCTTCTATTTCTAAATCCTGTTTGACCCTAAGCCTGGGTCCAGCATCACCACCACTCCCCAGGTGAGGTAATTTACTTATCATTTACCCTCATGCCATCAGGAGGCTCAGCCATGTTGCACATTGCCACACACTGGGTGTTTCCAGGTTGCTGCTTCACATCCCATGAGGATGCCCCTGCTCCTCCCCTACAAAGGAGGCTGGTGAGAGCTGGGGCTGTGGAGATGCTCAGCTCCAGCCCCCAGGAACCAGCTCAAAGGGAAAAGACCCATATGCCCCCAGGTGTGCCACCAACAGTCTTTGCTGTCCCACTGAAGCTGGTGGGACACCCCTTTCAGCAGGTGGAGGATGCTGGGGTCACAGCACTTCTTGTCCCAGCAGCACATCCCGTGGAGCGGCCACCGAGATGAATTTTGGGTTGGATCAGCATCCGACATTTCACTGCCACCCTTCTTGGTTTCCAACATGATCAAGTGAATGATGAGGGGAAAGGGAAGTAGTATTATTATTATTACTGTTATTATTATTCATTATTTTTAACATTTCAAATAAAACCACGTTGTGTTGTAAACAGAAGCTCACTCCTCAGGTCTGCCTAGCCAGTCCCAGCTAAGGTTTATGTTTGAAATGGGCTTCCACTGAAAGAAAAAATACAGAGAAAATAAAGTTAAAAGCAGGACAAATGCTGGCAGGTGGCCATAGTGCAATTGCAAGCCCTCCCTGTGGATGGTCCTTGTCTTGCTGATCCTCCTTGGCTTCAATTATCCTTATAATTGGGTGACTGATCAGCCATATAGCACCATGGCCATCATGCCTGAAGTGATGAAGGAGGATAGGATACCATCCTCCCAGAGCTCCTGTGCTTGGACAGACTGCATCCTCCCCTGGTGAGGAAGGGCTGTATCCCTGATCCCCCCTCCATTCCTCCCATCCTCTAACGCATGGGAAATAAAGGGATCAAGGCTGATTTCAGCCCTGCAAGCAAACACACCTGCATATTCCTGAGGCAGCATCGGCCGGCTTATAACTTTCTGGAAAGTCGTAATCCACTCCAGCTGGTCATCCTCTGTCTCGCAGGCAAAGAGGAACTTCCGATCCGGGGTGACAATGGTTATCCCGTGCTGCCAGTGGTTTCCCTGCGTGGATGGTGGGAGCCCTTCCAGGACCTTGTAGCTGTTTTCCTTGCTCCCAATAAAAACTTCCCCTCTAGCAAAGGCATCCTAGGATACAGCAGAGCAGTCAGGCAGGCTTAATGGTGGAGGGGAGCTCTGCTTCCCGGACACCATGCACCATCTAGAAGCTCCATCAGCGAAGTGCAGCAGCCAAACACTGAAAGCACCAGCCACCCCACAAAGCTCTGCTCCAGCTCCTCCCAGGGCACTCACAATGCAGGACCAACACCCGGGATCCAAAATCCAGAAAGATCTGCAGCTGGTGCACAGGATTTCCAAAGTGGTTTTGGTGAATATCTGTGCACAGAGCTACTGCATGTTGACACCAGGCAGATCCATGTAGCAATGATGGCTCAGTGCCTGAGCTTCACTGCAGGTTGTTATTATTTATTATTATTGCCAATTCCCAACAGACAGCCCAGGAACCTTCATCTTACCAGGGGATCTTTGAAATACATGAGCCGTCGGTCATCCATGGTGAACCATCGCTTCTTGAATCCCTCTGTTTGCTGAAGAGTCAAAAAATGCCACATTACAGACCAAAGCAGCACAGCTCCTCTCTTACCAGACGTGATCCAGGAGTATCAATGTACTTGGAGCCCAATGGGCTGGGAAAGTTGAGAACAGGCAGCTTCTGGGCTACCATGAGCCACCACAAGCCACTTGGCCAGCTGTAGCACGTGGGGCTGCAGGAACAGGCAGTGAAAGGGAAAACGGGGATGGTGTGGTTGGTTTGTGAAGTGGTTTTGGATTTTTTCAACGTTTGCTCCCAAGTGTATTAACACATTCATGGCATGAGGGCTTCGCCTCTCCAACAAGGGTGAATTGTCCTTCTCAGCCCCATAAAGAGCAGGATTCATGCTTAGAGGGGCTGCAGAAATGTTTTATACCCTACCTTTGGCCCCGTTTTCTCCATGTATCCTTCCTTCAGGTAGTTTCTAGAAAGCTTTGGCACCAGCTGGAGGCAGATGAAGAGAGAAAAGAGAGCAGCATCAGATGGAGGAAGCTGAGGGTCCCTGGGTGGACAGGGGGTCACTGAAAGGAAAGCCCCCACCAAGCTCACCCATCAGCTCTGGCTGAACACTTCAGTCCCACACCTCCAAAGTGCTCAGAAGAGATGGGTGCAGAAACATGATGCATCTTTGAGCACTTGTCCAGCAAAGCCAGCAGCCTCCAGAAGAAGTCCCCAGGCCAAATCCCACTTCATGGGTCAGCTCTGGTGATCCATCTCCTCCCCCAGATGCAGTGGTTGCTCCTCACACAAGCTCTGAACTATAATCTCCTTGTAAAACCCCATTAACACACACTGCCTGTGCACGCCCCATTCCCGCAGATACTGCTGACAACAGCTACCAGCACCAGGGATATTTTTAACGCTGCTTAGTGAAGACAAGGCAGTAGCTGCGAGATCTCAGCAGATGCCTCTAAAAGCCTCTTGAAAGATGATGAGTCTCACCAAAAACAGGGCCGATGAACCTGGCCAAGTGCCTCCCCACCCTTGCTCCTGCCTCTTACTTAAACAGGTTGAGCAGGTGTGTGCTTGTAAGGCAAAGACACCCCAAAATACACCCATCCAAAGAACACAAAGCTGTTCTGCAGCAGCTGGGAGCATCTTCGTACTGGACACTTCATTACAGGCAGGGAAGGGCTCTGCAGCGTTCATAGCCCTGATGTGTGGCTTCTGGGACAGGGATGAGGACATTTTGCTAAGCATGGCGCTCATCATCCCCAGGTCAGAGAGGTTTCCCACCCTGCAGATGGGTCCCCAAAGCATCCATCAGAGACCCTCACCCCCTAGGAGCTGCAGAGGCAGCCTGGGCATCCTTGCAGTGGTGCGAGGAACTTATATCTCTCTACTGCATTTAACCAGGCTCCTGTTTACATTTAATGCCTTTTCATCTCTCTGACAGGGTAAAGGACTCATAAATCAAATGCTAACGATGGCAACACCCCAGCTGGAGCTACCTCACGTACATAACCCAGTCTCCACAGAGGTAACCCCAAGCTGAATGCTGTGAAGGGCTGTTCAGTATTCCACAGTCACAAATTTAACACTGCTAAACATTACAGTCCTCTGTTTACTCCAAAGAGTAACTGATGAGAAGGGGATAATAAGTAAAAACATCAATAACTTATCTCCCACTGAAACTGCCAGGGGGGTGAGCATATGAACACTCACCAACTCTATTCAGGTCTGAGGGATTTTGGGGGGTGATTTGATTCAGATGTGCCAACCAACTTTAGGAGAAGGAGAGAATATGGAGAGGGGTAGAAATTATTAAGGAAAGTATATGCTGCACAGCAACTACTACTGGTTAGTTATAGAGTAATCAGCAACAACCGGTGACATTACACACCAATTGAAGTGCAACTGCAACACAAAACACTTACTCACAGCTTGCATTAATAATGCCTCTAGTATTAGATTAGCAAAAGGTAATGCAATTAGCAGTTCCGGCTCCCGGAAAATACAAGACAGAGATATAAGACAGGCTGCACTGACCTGCACACAGCAACTCATCCCAGAGACCTGGGTACAGCACTGGCATTCTTTTGCCTTCATCTTTTCTACCTTACAGCTTTTGTTTCAGCTTTTAATATTACAACAACAACTTTTGAGAAAGATGCTCATGGCTTCTGCACATGTGACAGGGCTGGAGTTACTCATAAGCACGACTCACATCTTGAGGGTTGAGCACGTGTGCATGCACATGGTTTCCAGGGCTAGATGGATGTTCTAACAGGTGCTGCACGTGGGCTCAACATCCCACTGCAAGGATTTCAACCCAGTAATTGTAAAACCCTCCGAAGGATATAGCATGCCCCAAGCTTTCCAGCTGGCTTACAAAATGCTAAAAATGAGCAAGGGAAGAGAGAACCCAAAACCCACCAAACTGCAGGAAAACTCACATCAACGTCACTGGCTCCAGGGAATGCCACTTGTAAGTAATGGAACCGTGCTGCGCGGATGGCATTGAACCAGTCCACTATTTCCTAATAATGAAAGAAAAGCACAGTGAGTAACATACTTTGCACACAAAATAACAAGATCCTGCTGGGTTTCATCTCTTCCATCACTTTGTCCCAGGTGACAGAGTGCAGTTTGGCAGCAGTCCTAAAAAAAGTAGAATACAGACATAAAAGGGAGCAGCAAATGGGTGAAGGATGGGGAACATCCAGCTGCTGCCCCAGGCTGCAGAACAGGACATGCACGGAGCTCTGCAGCGAGCACCGAGGGGCTTTCTGCAGAGGGAAGGATTTGAGCACATCTCTGAACTGTTAAAACCAGCAACAAATCAGCATTTGAGATATGAAGCTTGATCCTATAAACACTTCTCAGCTGGTGCTGGCAGTGCAAAGGCAGCCTGACACCTCTGCAGCCTGCCACCAACCGGCCAGCAGCCACGAGCACAGAATGTCTGAATCCACTTCAGTTTTTACAACATACTTCCATCTTTTGCTAAGAGTGGTTAAATCTCTCCTCATCTTTGTACTCCAGTCTATCAGTCATATCTGTGATTCCTCTAGGGACAAACACAGCAATAACGAAGTCCCAGCTCAGTTCCCAATTCTTCCTTCCCTTGGCAACAATCTCTCAATCTTTTGCTTTCTGTTGTTGGTTTGTTGTTTTTCCCCTACAAAACAGTTGTTTTATAACTTCTTTGTTTTAAAACTCGATGATTCCTTTGTTTCCGGTGAGACCCCCATAGCTGGTGCCGCACCGGGTGCCTTTTTGAAGGTTTCACTGAGAAATGCCACATTAATTTGAAGTGATCCGCACAGGGAGCTGTCAGACACTGCCTTGCAGTATAAAGGTATGGGCAGAAGAAAGGCACATTGAAAGGAAGATGTACCAGCTGCCCGCACTGGGATGCTGAGCTGCAGGGAAGAGGTGATGCTGAACCTCTGGTTGTCACAGCACACATCAAGGACAGGTTCAGGCTTCATCCTCAAATAAACAGTCAACCCTTTCAGCTGAGGATGCTGTAGCATAGGAAAGACCATATCAAATGATAAATCAGCCTTCAGTATCTTTAAAGAGATTTAAACTTTTTTATGCTTTAAAAATTATTTGGGGTGGGCAAGGGGAAGGCTCTTCTGTGCAATTCTGGAATTGGGGGTATCTCAGAAATGGTCTAACATGGCAAATAGCAACCCCCTGGAAGTTCAGAAGCTTTGGTTTGTTACCCTACTTCAAGTGGAAGGAAGAAAACATAATAGGATATACAGAAACAATGTTTCTGAAAACTCTAACCTACTTGTCTAAGGTTTTACCTACTTATCACTTGCTTTCCTACCCTAAGCAGCTAAGCAGACCTCAGAGAGCTGCACAAAGAGAGTCAGCAAGAGCCAGGCTCCTGAAGTAAATGATGATCAAACCAGGCTGGAGGTAATGAGCAATATTAAGATGTTGATATTTCATACAGTAACCAACGGGATGGATATGGATGTATTTTTATAACTATGAAAATGATATATGTATATAGTTTATATATATTAATATATATATGTGTTGGTCTCCTTGTGAGATAGGGTTTCATCCTGCAAAAAAGCAGGAGCTGAAACCCTCACTGGCTTCCAGTAGATGACTGTTTCTCAGAATATTGACCATCCATTGCTGGAGGAAGCGACACCACCACCTTTCTTTACACAAACCTATACCTGGGTATACAAAACCAGAAGGCTCAGTTGCTTAACTTCTTCTGCCTGTATACTTAGGAACAATGCCACAGATGGAGTGAGGAGATCATATCTGATGTATTAAACCGATGTCGAACTGGTCAGTGCTTTCAGATGGGAAGCTGGTGTCTCATCAGCTCATTAGTGGAGATTCCTTTCTCTAAATTATGTCCCACAGCAAGCAGTGAAAATGAACTCCTGCCCTGCACCTTTTCCAGGCTCTCAGCTTCCTTCTGCTCTGCTTGCAGTGCCACCACAGACACCCCCCTCCACATGCCACCTTGGTGTCTTTCCAGTCTCCATCCTGTACCAGAGCCACCCACATTGCCATGGTAGTCTCAGACTGACAACCCCAGATATAAATGCAACTACTTCTCACTGTACCTCCAGCTCATCCAACCCTGGAGCTCAAGCAATGAGCTTGTCTGCTGCTGCTCCTCAGTCTGTCATGCCCCTTCCTCCCATCCTGAAAGCTGCTGGTGTGGCTCAGGAAACGAAGAGCACTGGGGAAAAGCATTTTGCTATTTATCCAGAGAACATCCAAAGATCTTGGTTTGCACCCTAAAGGTTGGCCTTTCCTGGAGACAGCCCATCTTTGAGCATCCCATTGGTGATGGTGACCCCAGGGCTGGCAGCAGCTCACTGCAGCTATCTGAGCTGCTCCAGCCATGACTGCTACAGGTCCTGCAGAGGGAGCTTCAGCCCTGGATAGGAGCTCAGAGCGAGGAAACCACTTCTGCAGCTTTCCTGCCTCCCACATCCAGACGCAGACCTGGGTGCTGTTAAAGGGTGGCTTCATCCTCGTGCCCACAGGAGGGACAGCCCCAGCAAGAAGCACCAGTTCAGCTGCCTCCAGGACAAGGGCAGTCTGCACAGAGGAGTCATACCACACAGAGGATCGGTCTCCAGCTCCAGAGGGTGCCTCAGCTTCACCCTGCCTGGCTCTGGTGGTGGGTAAGTGCTAACAAGGAACCACAACAACATCCTTTACAATGGTCAGAGCCCAAGACACAGTTTGCTCTCCAGGACCTGCAAACAGATGGAGCAAGACCCTGCGGTGCTGCAGGGTGTGAGAGGCCAGCCAGGCTGACCATCTATGCACATCTATACACATGCATGTTACATGCACATTTATCTACATGTACAAAACCACGTCATGCCACTGATTAACACATCCTGATGCACTAACTGCTTCCTGCCAGGAGCACCTGCACTACACAGGAGCCACATTCAGCCTGTGAGCACGACAGGCATCACCTGGCTCCACAGCAACCGGAGCCTCAGCAGCAACCCAGGTGAGATCAGCTTTGCCCATCCACAAGTGAGGAGTGTTTTGGTGGCATCACTGACCTGTACAGTCTGAAGAGCAGTGACTGCTTTGAACACATACTGCTTATCCCCAGCAGGGCTGCCTGGCTCACTGTGCCTGGGTGAGCAGCTGGGAACAGGCTGTGCACTGAGACAATCCCACAAATCCCTGCCCTGCAGTCCATGAGGGATTGTCCCCAGAAAGCCTCTTTGACAGGCAGGGTTCTGAAGGGGATGTAACAAAAAGGCTGGAGGCACCATGACAGCCAGAGGAAAGTAGGGGTGATGTGAACATGGCAGCTTTAGGCGCTGATTTTGTGGATGCTCTAGGGCTGATGGTATCTTATGAGGACTCCCAAATATTTGGCAGAGGGAAGAAAGTGCTGAAAATTAAGGCTGTGAGATGGCATCTACTGCAAACTGCTGCAGGAGGGCTGGGACCTCAGCATCAACCCCCAGGACCACAACCCAACCCTCCTTGTTACCTCCCTGCTCTCACCTTGCCGTCTTCATGATAGACAAAGATGTTCCTTGTGCTATTGTCCTTCAAGTAAGTGATCTGCAGTCCGTGTGGGTTCCCGATTTTTGCAGGCTGGAAAGTTGCATTTAGATGTTCAATCTTCATAATTGCTTTGGGTTCCTTCGCCTGGAAAACACAGCTGAGTGAGCAAACACCTGAGAATTGGCTTTCAAACCAGAAAGCAGCTCTCTTGGTCAGGAAAATCCTGATTGAGGCCATTAGCTAAAAAAAAATGAATTATTCCCAGCCCACAAAACTGCCCATTGATGAGATATCAAAGCGTTTGTTTGTGTGTCAGTGAGTGCTTTCTACCAGCTTGGAAAATAGCTCTGTTCTTCTGCAAAATCCAGCAGAGTTCAAGGGGAGGAAGGTTTCAGCCCAGCAGCAAGATGGGCAGAGCAGTTCTCATGATTAGATGTTGTGCTATGAAGACAAGCATCTTCACCATGCCTCTGTTCAACTGTCTCCTGACTCATAATCTCTCCAGACCCTTTACCTAATGATAAGGGACCAGCATTTACTCTGGGATGAGCACTACCAAAGAAGAAAGGAAACCATTCAGCCAGACAGAAGAAAAATGCACACTGCTAATCAATAGCCCAGGCTGCCCTCTGCATCTCAAGCACCCACACCCAGTTCATCTTTCCCAAGAAGATGGAGGATTATTCCCATTGCCAACTTCAGACCTGGGTGCTAGGCTGGCAGGGGGCATCATGCTCACACCCCCCTAGTCCCATCCTCTCACAGGAGGCATTGGCTTCTGACTCTGCTCGTCCTTTTGCCCTCCAAACTGTGAACTTTCTTTTCAGAGGGACAAATATAAACCTTACAGGCCACCTCTTGGGTGGGTTAGCCCAACAGTGAGCCTAGACCAGGCCCTCCCAGACACCAAAACCACCTGCACCATCTGTGGCAGTTCACTTGAACTTTGTAGTGCCCTTGGTCTTCCTACAAAACATCTCTAGTTTAACATCCTCGCAGGACTGCACTGAGAAGTGAACTAGCAAGCAAGAATAAAACATCCCAAAATATGAAGATTAAGCTCTCTGTAACACCAGATTTAGGGCACAGCCAGGAGACAAGAGAAGACAGTGCAGTCTTGCTTGTGGTCCCCAGCACCACACAAGTCTCTGAGCTGGCAGAGATGCTAGTGCTGTTTCGGAAACTTGGGGACTTGCCGTGGACAAACAGCCATTGTGGGTGACTCTGGGGAAGTCCCAGCAAAGAGGATGGGTCTAGACATTGTCATTTCCACCATGGTTATGGTCAACAACAAAGCAAAGCAGCTTTAAACTATTGGAGCCATCAACAGCCACTAAATGGGACTTTCACTTCTCTCTCCATAATGATTGGCTGTCTCCTGTCCTCAAGATGCCATTGCACCATACCACACCATACTGAAGGAGAAGAAGGTGCTATTGAAGCTGGCTGCCAAGCGTGCATAAGAGTGGCTGGATGTTCCTCTTCTGCACAGGGTGGCTCATCACCACACTATGACTGCATCAACTGCTTAAGAAAACTGGCTGGCGGCTCAGTCTGGTCTGCTCCCAGCTGTGATATTCACAGGAGACCCAAAGGTCAGGGAAAACACCTTGCCTTCCTCCATTATGTGGTGCAGAATAGTGGAGTGTCTATCCATTCATCACAGATGCAATTTTCATGGTAATAGCTCCATTTCTCACTTACAATAAATGAAATGTGCTCTGTGGAAGAAGACAAATGCTTTCACACTGCTTGATGCTGGAAGAGAAAACCAGGGACCTTTTCCTCTGGACTGCTTGCCACGCCATGCAAAGGAGGCTTCAGACCTCAGCTACCATTGCGAGGTGGTGATACTTTCATCACAAGCTAACCATAAACATGAAACCCATGTCAGCTGGAGGATGCAGAGACAGAGCTGAGGAAACTCCTTTGCTGGTGGCTTCAGAAAAGCCTTATCAACTTTAAAGGGCAACAGAGCAGGAACATGTAAAATTGCCTGTTCGGGCGTCTCAACATGACTGTGGTAAGCCAAGTGCAAACCCTACTATAGTGAGCAGTGAGCTGTGCCCTCGTCCTGGAGCAAATGGGGACTCAGTTATTACGAGAACTGCACAAATAAAATGGTGGCCTAAGAATTACTTGTTCAAAGATGCTCTTACAGTTGTGATCCCGTCTGCACACAGCAACCCCAGGTACTCACGTCATTTTTGTTGAAGTACTTCAGTGCACCTTCCCTCTCCGATAACACGAATTTTCGGCTTAAGAATTGCCCATTGTCACGTCCTCTCTTCCACAGAAACCCTTCTCGGTAGCCTGCAGCAGAAAGCAACTGCTGTGAGCCAGGGATAAAGCACTGTACTTAAAAAGATAGGGTGAAGAAAAGACGAACTTCAACTTCAAAACCAAGCAGACCAAATGTGTGCCTGGACTGCTCAAGACATGAACAAAAGAGGCCTTTTCCTTCAGATTTTCCCTTCTCACTCCACTCTTGCTCTTTTCCAAGAGCCTGTGCTTCAGGTGTCCCTCCTCTGACACTGCAATGTAGTAGGCAAAGGATTTTTGCTTTGCATCCCGTGCTGCAATACAGGCAAAGATTTGAGGAGCAAAGCTGTGTCCCTGCACAGGCTCCCAAACAACAGCCCCTGCCACAGCTCCTGGCACCAGGGATGCTGCTCAATCTACGTAAGTAGCAGTTTTGGAGCAAGGTAAAGGCAGGTGAGACCTCCCCTCCTCTGCTGATGCTGCTGAAAAATGGACACCAGAATGCGTGCATGCAGGGAAAGTGGTCCAGGGCAGATGGCTGCATCAGCATAAGCCGCAAATACATTTCTCACATAGGAAAAAGGGAAACGTTTGAAGTTCTTCCCATTGACTTCAGGGCACTTTGGTTCAGAAAGAGCACTCCCTCCCCTCCAGCCTGGCTGGCCATCCCACGCCTCTTCACCCTCCCTGGATATCAGCCCCACGGGCAGATTTGCTGCTGAGGAAGAACGCTATTCAAAATACACTCAAACCAGCCAGGGACAGAGAAAAAAGAATGCTCAGATCAGAAAACCGCTTACAGCTGATCCCTGCCAGCACATCCTGCAGCAGCCACTGTGCCCAACTTACCTCACAAGTTTAATTGATGCCTAAATGCTTCAAAGCCAAGAAAAGCCAAGAACTGTCCAGTACAAGTTTTGTGAATACTAACAGGGCAGTTTGATGGTCATCCTCCATTTATTTAAGATACAATTATACAAAAGTCGCATTGAAAAAATATGTTCCCTTTCTCTCTTAGTTTCATCCCTTTTTGAGCCAGGTTTTTAAAATTAAAACTTACATGTTTTATAACAACTTTCAAATAAGCAGCTAAACTCTTTTTTTTTTCTTACTATGCATATGTGGCATATTCAAACCTTTCCTTCACCTGCCTGCTACAAACCAGTGGTGTGCAGAAATTCCTCATTCAACCCACTTTTCACTTGTCCATCCTGATATAGGATTGATTTAAACTACAGATGAAAAGATGCAGAATCCCTCAACCAGCTCCTCAGCACTGACAATACAGATGTAAGTGGTATAAAATATTTCCATGACACAAAAACCTAAAGCAAGAAAAAACGCACATGCACACACACCTCCATCTAGACTTACGAAGTCCTACAGCAAACACTTCCTTAAGGTCCTCAAAGACATTTTAGTGAACATGAGGCACTGGTGTCTGCTGTAAGTGCAATGGCAAAGCCAGTGCTACTGCTGAATGCTCACCACAGAGAGCATCATGAACCCACCCAGCACAGCACCTGGCACACAGGACTGCTGGTAACTTGATGCAGATAGAAGCCATGGAAACATTTAAAGCCGCCAGCAGCCTTTCCTTTGTTCCCTTATTCTATGCAGGTCATCTATTGCAGCAGGGCTTGATTTAAAACATTGGGCCTCACCCAGGCACTGCATGCCCCCCAGGAACTGGCATGGTGTTTTCATTTTGGAGCCTAAGGGATCCCCCTTCCTATTTACAGCTCACATGCATGAATGAGCCAGCACAAGCAGTGTGCACCTCTCCCCTCCATGAGATCCAGCAGACTATGGCCAGACAGACCCAGCAGTAGCTGAACCCATGTCACTGCCCAGAGATGCTGACAGGACAGCCCAAACCTTAGCTACCCTATGGCCACACTCAGGTGGTGATGCCACACCACTGTCTGCACCATCCTTCCACCTGCAAGCCCTCCCATCCCTCCAGTGCAAAACAAGTGCTCCATCCCACATAGACAATCGTCACCCATGTGCACTAGCAGCTGTGTCCAGACACGTCAGTCCAGTAATGCAGAGGACCAATACTGGATACATCAGGGGAATGACAAGTCTGAAGCTTTGTCTCTCATCCACCTCAAAAGAGATTTCCCCAAAGCCATGAGCAGAACAAGCAAATTCAGTCCACCAGTTCAATACTATCCGAGCTGTAGGCTTGCTATGTACTTTTCCTAGTGAAAACACGACTAACCCATTGGAGCGCACCTGCAGCATCAGAAAGAGAAGAAATCATAAGAAGCAGGATTATCCAAAGTCTGAGAAGGGAAGCAGACAAAAAAGCCACTAAAGCCCAGCCAAGGGCAGACTCATCTGGAAACAGCACAGGAAAGGCCTGGGCTGATGCACTCCTATCACCACTGTGGCAGGAATTCAATCGCCGGGGAACTAAAGCTCTGACTGCTTCAGAGTCGGATGCTGCTACCTGCCAGGCTCTATCAGCAAACCCTCTATGTACCCTGCAGCAGGCTGTACACGATGGAGCTGAATAGGAATAATGTCTCTGACAAGAGACAGACAGGCAGTAGGTGATGCCTGGCTGATACGTTTGTAAAATGCAAGGTATGCTTAATGTGAAGCAGAGATGCTGCTGGAGCTCTGATGGCTGGTGAGTGCCCACTGCTCTCCTGAATATAAAAATGTTAAGCAGCTTGCACTTGAAGTGTGAGGTTTCAAAACCACAGGACAGGAGAGTTTCTGTTCCTGAATAGTGCCGATTTTTAATGCCAAGCCAGTTGGAGCAATGAGAGAATATTTCACCAGCCATTTCTATTTACTTCACTAAATGTCAGAGACCATTTCAGGGCCTCTCCGCTGCCTCTCTGTGCCTAACATTTGGGGAACACTAACATCTCGTAGGGGGCTGGAGAGAGCTGGCTTTAGAAGAGAGGACATCAGTGTCAAACAAGAGAGAGGAGAGATAATGCGAAGAGGACAGTGACATCTCCAAATGCAAACGCAGGGTGATGGAGAAGGAAAGACCATCTTTTCCTTAAGAAATCCCCACCTGGGGTTCGCTCAGCTCAGCAGAGCACACTGGGCACACAATGCTCAGCAGCTCCATCTCAGAGCAACTCAGCTTCACAAGTCTTGGCTGTGGTCTCATTCCATTCATTCGAGTGTTGCATTACAAACATTCGAATGGCGAAGGATGCTGCAGACATTCTTTATTAAACTTGCTCCCCGCCACAACACATTTCTTGGCACTTTTCTTAGCACTGAAGGGACAAAAAATAAAATTACTCTGCATTTCCTCAAAGAAGTTCTCAAATAATTGCAAATCTGTACAGTCTACCTAATGCTTACCCCTGGAAGATGGGCATTGTAATGGTCATAGAGAAGGAAGCCAAGAGAGTCTTGATGAGCTGCTCAGGACAAAACTGTGAGCCAGTGTTGAAGTCAGGCTGGAAAAACAGCTTTCCCTGCGCTTTTATATCGGGACATTTCATCATTTTGATCTTCTCTTTCCAACCTTTTGTAGCAAAACATAGTATCCAAAAATTCCACTCCAAGGAAGAACAGAAAAAACCCAAACCCAACAACACAACACTGTTATCTCCTTCCATAGTTTACATGCTGGCTCTTCCCAGACAGATCACTCTGACAAAGCCAGCTGCTAATTTCATTGTACTTCAAGCACAGACTTTCATAAATCCTTTGCTTGCTTCTTTTGTTTTTTTTATCTCTCTTCCTTCCTGCAGGGCTGCATCCTCAGGAGCTGATCCTCTGCTCTTCCCAAACCTGCTGCCTGCACCCCTGTCAACACTGATCAGTGCAAACCACCATGAACTGGACTTGAACCCAACATGAACCCATCCGGGATCTCCAGGCAAACAGTATGTCAGCAAGATGTGTCCTCAATGTCCTTATCTAAAGGACTATGAAAACAGTTAGAGAAGGCATTGAGAAACAAAACTGCAGGAGTCTGAACAGGGAACAGATCCCACACTGGAGGGCATCACAGATGGAGAACTAAACCATCTCTTCCTTGTCTCCGTGGCCTGCACTACCTTAGCGACAGCTTTGTATTTAGAAGTATCTGGCCAAATTCAGATCTTAATGAGAGCTGTTCTGCTCATGCTGAAGCTAAATGGCTACTAGTCCTATTATACTTGCTGATTGCTGGTGTTGGACCATGCAGAACTGGATTGTCAACATGTTCTCTTCCTCTCTCAGGGTACAGAATGAAGGATGCGGCTGCCTGTCATCATCCCACTTGATAACCACTACCCAATTGTGACTGTGGAAAAAACTACCTGGTGAAGACTGGCTGGAAAGCACCTATGGGCACCCTTTAGAAATACCACTCTTGTGTTGCTAACACTGCTGCTGTTTGGTTGTCAGGTTTTTCTGTACCACTTCAACCACTTCCCAAGAATAAAAACCCAACTAATTGCTTTTGCAGGCAGTTCTGCCACAAACCTATGACAACTGCAAAAAACCTACCAAGCAGTTGTGAGAAGGTTAGCCAACAAAAGACCCATACTACAACCTGAAATCATATAGCCCAAATGGGTATTTTTGACCTGTTATGTAGTTTTGAAGGTAAAATGAGGAACTCTCACTTCTACACTCTCTTCATCTCAACTGCTAAAACTCTGTGGGGCAAAGAAAACAGGCTTACCATGTTGGTTGACTGAAAACCAGATACTGCATGGCCTTGTGTCAGCTCCATTGAGCTGGTGGCTGGAGCTCCTCCAAGCCAGGCATCAAAAACTGGCAAGCACCATTGGGTGCTTTAGCCTAGCCCAGCTTTCTTGCTGGGTGAGAGGCTGCAGAGGAATCAAGGGAGAGGATTTTCTAGCAAGACAATCTAGCAGAGACACGGTATTTCCATCCAGCTTCCGCAAGCAATTTGTTCAAGTTCCCCATTTTTTAAGAGGAGGGATATTGCTACTTCCCCACCTCAGAAAGCTGTTACGGTCCTTAGTTAATGATGGGGTTTTTGGTGTCTGAGAATGTGTATTATAGGAAGTACCCAAAATGACTCTTTCAGTTTCAACCTTTGTTCTCAAAGAATAAAACCCTCCTGCAAGGAGAGCAATCAGACCAACTGGCTTGGGAAAAGAAATAAATACATGCATGGACTTTGCTTTCTGTGATCCTTAGGAAAATAGTATAAACATGGAATTAAACCACACCTGCTCTTCAGTTGCTTGGGTGATTTATTTTGCAATTTCACCTGGAAAGAGGCATCAGAACTGCTCATTTCCATGACATTTCTAGAGCTGTAGTAATACCAGGTCTGGTCCAAGGCTTTTAGGAGAAAACTTGTTAGTGCATCCAAAACAAAGCACAGCAACAGAGCCAGTACCATCCCTGAACCCAAATGCATCACTGTGTTGATTCTTGCCTTCTTGTCTCACTGCAAGACAAAGGACTGGGAGGCTGGGAGGCTCACACAGGAGGAAAACAAATTACTAATTACGTAATCCAAGAGCAATCACATTTGCCTAGAGTTCATGCAGGACATCCTCACCTACAGAAGCAGATTTTCTTTCCTCTAAGTAGTTTAAGTGTCTTGACCCCAATTCAGAGTTTTGGAGATTTAAATACAACATCACTTTCCTACTGAAATTGCAAGGTATATATTGCCATTTCTCTATATATCAGAAGCCAAGTAGTCTGCTACATTAACGTTGTACGATGTTAGACTGGAACAGTACATAGGTACTTACTGGTGAGCATGCGCCTGCTTTTTCTTGGAGGTTAAGAAACTGCATAATTATTTAGAGCAGTTGAGTGGTGAATCCCTGACATCCCGCATTACCACTGACACCAATGTCACAACCTCCTTTTCAACCAGAGTCAGAAGGATATTCCTTCTGAAATGAACCACACTGCCCATAGTCAGAGGGCTGGATGGAGAAGGTGGCATATTCTAAGGTTTCCATATGGACTGGACTTTGAATATTGCTGTAAAAAGAACTGTACCCCTCTTGTTTGTCTGTGTCAGTGTAAACCATTTGGTTTGATTGCTCTAAGTCATAATATTTCTTTCTGTAGCATTCAGCCACAAAGCAAGACACTTCAAAAGCTTCAATTTGAAGTTTTTAAGCATTTGCATACCAATAAAAAAGGAATACTAAGTTTTCTCATGGAGGAAAAACCCAGTCCAGAAACAAACTCATATATAAAGTAGTCCCCCTGTAAGAGGCGCAAAGATTGTTCTAACAACACTGAGCTTGCACTCAAGGCTGCGATCACTCCCCTGCTCTGCTGCACAGCACCAGCAGCTTGCTTTCCACCCTTCCTGTCTGCAGCTGTGCTGAGGAGCTTACAACCTCCCTGAAAATCATTCTGCAGTCATCTCCGGATAAATACACTTCCTGCTGGTTACACGTTCAGCAGTGCAGATACCAGCATATTGGAGATGACAGCATCCACACGTGCAGGAGGCAGAGGGGACCTTGGAGGCTTGCTGATGAGATGAGCATTCCTTTTCCTAGGTGTTCTGCATCTCTCCAGGTGAGGAGCCACCAAGAGCTGCTGCTGCTCAAGCACAGTACCTTGGAAATGAAAGCCTCAGCAAGGAGAGAATGAGAAGATCCTGCAAACCAGTCTCTTTGCTCCTAGAAGGATATCTGGGAGGTAAGCTCTTGGTCCACCTTACATAAGGATGGGTGCCTGGCATGTCTCACTTGACACTATCTTGCAGGCAGAAGAGAGTGATCTTCCTTCATCCCCCTTAAGAAAACTCTTTATGTCCTCTAAGACAACACATCTCACCCAAGCAAAGACCTCACATGTGCCCCACCCTGACACCAACACACATTCCAACCATCTTCTCATTTTAGAGGTAAGAATTTCCCTGCTCTTAATCAATCAGTCCTCTCTGAATGAGCACTCAGCATCCAAATTACCTTTCCTAAAGGCCATTTTGCAGAGAAGGGTTTCCTGTTGCCATCCAGTCTGCCTCTGCTGCCTTCCAGGAGCTCATAAAACAATTATGGTCCTGCTGCATTGTAGGGCCTCAGCTATGGATGCAAGCAGCTGATTAGATTGATTGCTTCCACAATATGCAATTAACCCACTCCCCCTGAATATGATTGACTTAATCAGAGGCAATTAGCACTTGAATGGCTACATCAGACAGAAAGCCAGGATTTAGTAGATGATTGAAACAACACCTTACAGACACCTCCTTGGCCTTCTAAGGGAAAGCATCATTAATGCTCAGATTGGAGCTGGAAGTAGCTGAAATGTTAGGTCGGTGGTTTTAGGTGGCAGAAAAAACACAAGGCAGCAGGAACACATAACGTTTCAATTTACTGATAAAGGGAACAATGCCACATGCTGCTCCTAAGAGGAACTTGAGAAGCATAGATGTTCCCCTTTCCCCCCTCTTCCTGTTCATGCAAGACTGGGACCACCAAACCAGCTGAACAGACCTCAACGACTGACTGTCTTGAGATGGTAACTTCTGTCTCTGAAAACTCTAGATAGTCAATCCCAGAGTGCTGTATGTAGAAGGTTGTTTCCCATTACCATTTCTCCAGCCAAAGTCAACTGTGGTTTACAAAACCATCTTCTATACTGATACCTTGCAAGGCATCTTCCCCCACAAAAACGCCTCAATTTGGAGGGAGTACCATGGCTCTACAGAAATATGGATGTCCATGTCCTCAGTGACTACTTATCCTCTGGACAAACCACCCCAAACTGGCACAGCCAAGATAAAAGACTCACCGTGGGAAGGTCAAGGAGACCAATGCCCACTAGAACAAGGACAGAGATGATTTTAGATCATGTGTAGGACATCCAAGCCAAGCACGGAAAACAAACTCTCCAGATCACTGCAAAAACACATTGTCATCTTGCTTCATCTTGAGCAACAAAGCCTTTGAAATGGAAAAAGTCATTTGTTCAGCTACCCAGCTGCTGGGATCAATACATGAAATGGAGCCAAATACATCATTTCTATGGAAAAAACATGGGGCTGAGCTTAACAACACATCAGGATCCTGAGGCTGATAAAAAGAAGACAAGGTCTGTCCCCATACACGGACATGTGGTATTTAAACGCAAGGTCAGTCCCTGTGTTCCCAGTCCCTTTTAATGTCATCATGAATACACTTGGATTGCTGGCTCACAGCTGAAAATCCAAATTGCTTCTAAGCAAAGCCCCAATAATAAAGCTGAAATCCATTAAGCCTGCGATGTTTGCCACTATTTAAATCTGATTAAAATTGTACATGACACCACTAAGCCTAAGAGTCAGAAAACACTCTTGTCAGGTCTGATGTTTCCCCATGTAATCCAGACCCCCCTTCTTTCACCAGGTTGTCAGCTAAAAGGAGCCATAATAGGAGATCATGTACCTAATCCAGTTTCCTAAGCTGTTTTTAACTGGCTCCTTTAATCACATGCTATGATTCCTTCCAGAGTAGCTCTCAGGTGACAAAGACATTAATACAGTCATTCATTCTCCCAGAAGGTATCTTGGATGGGATCATGTCTGCCCCTTGCGATGACTGGGTGCAGCAGAAATGAGACACACAGGGTGTCTCCACAGAGCATGGGGAAGCCATCAGTGGGATGAAAGGTGGGAAACTGAGGCAGGAGGAGATGACAACCTCTGGGCAAGCAGCAGCAAAGTAAGGTGATGCTAAGGACGCTCAGCAGAGAAAACACCCCTTTTAGTAGAATGATTCTTGAGCTCATAGGGAGCACTCACTTCCCCTGTAAATGCTGTGTGGGAGCAAATACCAGGAAAAAATGCCAAAACATAGAATTCCAAGCCTTCACTTTGAACATATCAAGTTTGGTGTCTGCTACAGAGAACACAACCACATCCTCCCTTTTATCAGTTTATCTTATAACTGACCATAGATACAGTACAAGATTCCATGGTAACTTAATAATTGAGCAAGCTTTTATGTATTAAAGGTAAGGCAATAGCTGGCTGCTGCAGTGTCTGCTAGGACATGTTAAAGCCCCTTGCTACAGAAAATGTCTTTACTGGAAGTCTTGCACTTGTGTTACTGAGAATTGAATATGGAATCTAATAGTGCTTGGAAATCAAATGCTTCCTCTTCGAGTGGCATTCCCACATCATGCCCAACTGGGAGCTGCTGGCTGCTCAGAGAAAAAATCCAGCTACAGGTAAATAATCTTCAGAGATCTTTTCCAGCCAGTTTTTTATTACAAAAGGCAGATGAAAGCTGAGAGGTTGCCAGTTCAATACTCATCCCATTCACTAGCACGGAACGCACTCAAAGCCTGATTTATCTGGGTGAGAAAACATTTAAGGACAGGCCCGCAGTATTATTATGACTAAGTCATAATAATATCCTTACAGCAGTACACTTCAGAAGCTGTATTTTGAGAGCTAAACCATTCCCATGCTGGAAACCAGGACCCTCCTTGGGTCAGACACAAAGGCTCCAAAAACTCCTTGCTGCAGGTGTTGTGAGTTACTTGCACAAAAGTTGCATGGGAAGATGCATTGCACCCTTCTTGGCACCTGAAGGGACTGCTGCCACCATCCCACATCAGGCAGCTGCCCACACACTGCCTGGGCCTCTGCAAGGTGAGGGAGAACCCACCTACAGCTTCACATGCAAACACATTGACTTCTATACAGAAAGCAAAGAGGCAAGACACTGAAAGAGCTCAACATGCACCACAGATGGGCTACACCAACCTGTATGTTGCTGAGTCTTTAGCTTGACCCACCGGAAGGTCTGGATTTCATACAGGCATCCTGCAGAACCTCACACCACAGCCATGGGATCAGGCTAAAATATCCTTCAAGAACTGAATAGTTTTGGACGGGTCTCTCACCCACACCAATAAATAAAATCCCAACCTGGGCAGCTGCTCACATGGATCAATCCAAGCAAGGATAAGATTAATTTAATCCCCCAGCAGAGCTTTACAGAAGTCAACAGAGAAGTTCACCATTGACTTCAGATGGCTTTAGCAACTTCTGTCCAGGGCATCCCAGAATAAAGTACCCCCCCCACATAGGCAGAACTGCCATGCAGCCATAAATCATGGAATCCCATTCTCGCATGCAGATAACATTCCTCTTTGTTTGCTTTGAAGAGAAATCCAAACGGCTTCAAGCACATCTGCTGCGGTGCTAACGGCTCCTGATTGTCTATTATGGAGTGCTCAACACATTTAGAGTCGAAGCTATTGCTTTATGCAGGGAAAGGAGGAATTTTTAATTTAGGACTCGTTCCTTTCCTAGCTGCTGGGTTTACAGCTGTCCCAGAAATCAGCTCCTATAGGATGCTCCAGCAGCTGTGCTATGGAGGGAGGAACATTCAGCAGCACAGCCACAGCCTCTGGGTAACACAAGGACATTTGCACACCTTGGTTTTCTAAAACTATCACCCCCACATCTCCTGGATGAGCACAATCCCACTTCATGAGCTCCTGTAATCACATAAATCAAGGCTAAATCCTCTCCCAGTAAATCATTGACCAAAACTCCCATTGGCTTCACTACACCAAATTTTGTTCTTCTAGCCTCTGCAATACAAGTTTGAAATTCACTCCCCACTGAGCAGCCTCCTCATCTTTTAGGCATTTTGGGGCTATGCTGTTTGTTACTGATGTGCCACGTAACTGCTTCCCCCAAGGGTATGAAAATGGATGTGGTTCATCAAGGCAGCTGCTGGGTCTTTTAAAAACCAGTCCTACTTAGCCAGCTGGGGATGCACTTCCCACTCTTATTTCACTGTAAGCATGCATAAGGTGGAATGTGGACAACTCCATTCCTGCAGACTTCTCTGCTGCACTGGAGATTTCAAGGTGAAAACTATAGGGGAGAAAAGGCAGATGGAGATGGGTTCATGCTTCTCAGTAGAGGTTGCTCTAAGGCTCAACAACATTTCTGGCAGCCTCCAGAAAAAGACATGACCTAACTCTTACAAAATGTTCATTGTCTGGTGTGAGAAACTGCCTGGCCCTGTGCAGGACTCCTACATAAAATGGATCTTTCTTTAATAGACATTTAATTAAACTAGGATGAGTTGCCATGAAATCAGCCTTTTCTAGGTACTTTGTTTTCATATTGCTTTCTAGTCACTCCCTTCTCATTAGCAGAAGAAAGATGCATCAGCCTTTTGGTCCTGTGTCACTAAACAGGGAACGTGAACGTGCACAGTATAAAACCACCATGAAACACCAGGAGATCAGGAACAGCAAGCACTACCTTCATAAACTATCACAAATAAAAAGGGATGGCTACTTTATTATTTCCCTAAATGTTTGTTATCAAAATCATGGAGAAATAGCCAAATACTTCTCTTTAGCTCTCCCCAATCAATACAGATCCATTTATTGACTGTAAAAATCCAAGGTTACAGGAACAGGCAGCCTGAGCAGTATCAAACAGAATCATAGAATCTTTTAGGCTGGAATAGACCTTTAAGCTCATCGAGTCCAACTATTAACCCAGCAATGCCAAGTGCACCACTAAACCGAGTTTCCTAAGTGTCACACAGAATCCTATGCAGTATTTTGAGTTGGTTGATCTCAAATAGAGAAAGCTCAAGGACAGGAGTGGCTCATGCTAATTATAATTAGGCTGTTTCACATACTCACTGATCCTATAGCCTATACTCATGGGGCGGGCTAACTCTCCCAGGGAGCACCAACAGCTCAGGGCATCTTCAGGGAGCATCCAGAGCACATCCCAAAACACAGGCAATGCATTCAGCGACCAACAGAATCTAGGGGCAGAAGGGTCTAGGACCATCTCGCTCATGAGAAACTGTACTAATTCAGCAAATACAACTGACCTCAAACTGACCACAAATGGAACGCTTCTGATTTCAGTTGACAAATGTAAACTTTTCTGTTAAGGATGATGCAGAATGAAACAACATTTCTTAGGTGTGCTTTTCTCAGGGTAAAAACCCTAACCAAACATTTTGCACAAAGTGCTTAGATGGAGGGGAAAAAAAAAAGACCAAACCCCAACTGTTTAAAAGTTCATAGTCCAGCCCTCACCCTTTTGGTCAGGCTCACTCCCCCACCACTCTGCTTCCTCTACAATGAGCATCGTTGCCACACGATAGCTGCTGCTATTTGGCTAATTATAAAAGCTTGGATCAGAGCTACACTGAAGGCAGCTTGACAGAACCAGCTGTTAAAATTACAGCTGGATCCGAAAGTAGCTGTGAGCATCCAGCTTTAGCTCACGGTGGTGCTATCCCCTCCCCAGAGCCAGCTGCCAACGCCTTGCTTGGCCAACTGCTCCTTCTCCACCGCTCCACCTCAGACCCACACGTCCTGCCTCTATTTTTGGCTGTGTAAATGCTTTTCTGCTTAGAGGAGCTGAAGACATCAGTGTATTTCTCCTTGCTAGATGTTCTCCTTCCTACAGCAGCTATCTGTAAGATCCATCACCACCCCATCACTTTGTCACCACAATGTTCATGAATTTCCTGGAGAGTGCTAACAGCAGTAGTTGGCCTCTTGCCACAGCCCAGAGATGTACAAAAAAAATCCTAAAAATGCACTAAAGTTACCTCTAAAAGGAAAGCTTTTGCATTTGGAGCCTTTCGTTTTGCCTTCTGGTGGTGACTTAGTGCAGTGTCTCCTTGGCAAGGCTGGGAAATGGTGCAGCATCATCCTTTGGTTTTAACAGAGAGGCACTAATCCTGAATCAGCACTTCCAAACGCTGCTGGAAGGCACTGAAAGGCTGCCCCAGTTCCTGGTTGTATCATGCCCATCCTGATGAAACATCAGCGCATCCTGGCACCGGAACGATGCCATGTGTGGGTCCCTGTCACAGGCCTGCTGCCCTTGCAGGAGAAAAAACAATGGTAAGACAAAGACGCTGTGATCTCCCCTTGCATCCTTCTCCCTAGTTTAGTTTGTTAAACAGCTCTTTGATTCACCTTGTCTTTACTGCAACAACGTCTGTGTTTGATGTTTAAATCATTTGTATTGCAAAATTGCTGTACTGAGTGAGAGCTGAATAGGAACACAGACAGCTCTCCAGGAGGACCTGTTTCTTCACTGCCTTGCCTGGCCTCACCACTGATGCTCAGCACATGCCGTTAGTCCGGCTGAGGATTATATCTGCTGCTGGTTTCTTTAGTGGATTTTTTCAGACAGATCCCTTTTCCTCCAAGGCAATTCACCTCAATATTTATTCACCCTGGAGACAAGCTGTTGTGTGAGTTTTTGCTCTGCTCTGAATGAGACTGCAGAGAGCAGGAGTGGTGACCTGCAGAGCATCACCCACCCGTCTGCATCCCGCAGGAGCAGTGTCAGGGCATGCCAAGGAGGAAGAATAAGAAGCAGTTGTTTGTTATAAAGCAATGACTACATTTCCCTCAAATCTCTGAGGATGGAGAAAATTTTGTTGGAGCAAGTCCTGACAGGGAGTTGTGTAATGTTAAAAGTAGGATTATACTGGAAAGACATGAAAAGGAGGCTGAACATCAGCGAATGCTGTTGTCTGCTCCAGCTGAATGTACTTTTCTGTAGTTTCCTCCTTCTTCCATTTATTTTTATTCTTTTTTCCCCAGAGGCTTTCAGCTTAAACTATTCCTCTCCACTAGACAAAACTTTGGGGTGAAAAAAGAACCCCAGCCATTAGTGCTCCTTTTCTGTACCCAAAATTCACAGCATGAGTGCAGACCCCAAAACCTGCACCCACCTGCTAGAACATCATGCCCTCCCCTGCTCTTGTGGCTGCAAACACTGAACCCGGTGCATGGCAAAGACAGAGCTGTGGGGGCTTAGACCCACCAAGTGAGGCACACTGAGCAGCACTTAACCCAGGAGCACATGTGCTCTGAAGAAGCACCATCCCCATGGTAAGTAAGATGTGTAACAGGGATGTGGAGCGGCAGCACCCGGGAACCAGTGCCCAGCGAGCCTGGCTCCCAGCATGACTCATGGCCTGGCAGTGGCTGATGTCAGTGCCCAGAGAACAGAAGCCCTCTCTGTGGCTTCAGCAGCATGAGAAGGAGGTTTCTGTGCCAGGCAAGGTTGCTCAATGGAGGGACACTCATGCTTTAACCCCCTCCTGACAACAGCACATCAGCCTCCAGTATCCCTGATAAAGAGGTGGAGAACTGCAGGTTTTGCTGATTCCATCTGGACACTTATATACCCAGCGCTCTGCTAAATGCTCTTTGATTCACCCAAGACCAGGGCTGCTTTTTCAGTGCATCTGTCCAGCATCCAGAGGACTGCATGCAACCTGCACACAATGCTCTTAGACATACTTGAAATGCAAAAACCCTCTCATGCTTCTTAAACAGCAATAAGGTTTGCATCCTTTTCAGAGAGCCCCACTGCCACCTAGCCTTCCACATCCCTGCCTACCATGCTCCCTACTGCTCCAGCCACTATGAGAGATGCACTGGCAAAGTTTGTGCAATACCAAGCTCACAGCAGGCTGCAAAACTCAGCCAAGAAGATGAATTCCCTGGTACAGTCTCCCTGCGTGCTGCAGGCTGTGGTGTCAGATCATCTTATACTCCAGGACATTGAGACAGAGCAGAGGTCCATGTCAAAGAGATGCAGCATCCCTGTGCCTTACATTCCTCTTTCAGACATAAACCCAGCTGCCTTCTAAGATCAGCTCTCACCTCCAGCTCCACCAGGCTGCAAACACAAACTGCAAGGGGGTAACAGTGCCAAACAGAGGAATTGCTCCTGATTTCAGCTGGGGAAGAGGGAAAATGCAGCCAGACTTTGGGACCAAGCAGCCAAGATCTTATGGACAAGGTCAGGGTCAATTAAAGGGAGATTTGTAACACAATTTTGCTGAAATCCAGGAAGAGCCAAACCTGGTGCTTTGGTTCAGCCAAATACTGGAAGCAGCTGCTGGGAATTTATTGGAAACTGTGATTTAATAGAGGGCACCAGTGATGCAATCCTAGCTCACATAACCAAGCACCAGCACATGCTGCAGGGAAATAATGTAATGACTTCCTACCACAAAACATCTTCTCTTCCATGTCCACATCTCTCCTTCACAAAAGTCTACATGAATTTTCAACAAAACACTGAGCTATCCTGATTTTTTGCTGCTTTTTAGCCCCACTACTGTTATTTTTTTATTTCCATCTCTAGGTCTGTGAGAGATCTGCTTACAGGGATGGGAGATGAGGGATAAGACAGCGGTATCAAAAAGCACCTCAGAATGAATGATGCTCCATAGATCACGCGACAGCAACATCTTCCTAATGCAGACTGCAGCCCTGCATCAGGAAAACAACCACTTCCTATCAATGAAGGACAGTAGCAGAAAATGCCAGAGCTCCTCTCCAAGCCCAGCTCTAATACTTGAGCCTTTGAAGCAACAGAAGAGGATTTAATCCATTTTACAGCTAGCATCAGATAACAGTGACATCAAACAGCACTGGAAGCAAAGCAGCAACTCCTCTTGTGAAGCCCATAAGTAGAAATAAATTAACTGATTTCTTTATATTCAAAACTCCTCTCTACAGACTAAAATCAAGGCCTGCTAAAGCTTTTGACAGCACTGTTTACCCACCAGCCATGTGTGCATTGAGGTTAAACAGAGACTTACACTCCCAGAAACTCCTGAAAAACGGAGACCTTTGGATCAAGATTACAGACGCAGGCAATATTTTCAGAAGTTCAAGTCAAAAAACGTCAGAAGAGCCAGTTATAATTAGGATTCTTCTGAATTTCTACATATGGTGTAAATCAAGAGGCACTGGCATTATGGGAAACGTGCCAGCAAAAAACAGAATGAGGGGAAAATAAACTCTACTTGTATGGTACTATTCACTTTACAGACACATGATGCAGGCTGGGCTTTAAAGGAAACTTAACATTTTTAAGCATTATGTGGCTCTTAAACTTCTATTCTGGTATTCAGAGTCTAACATAACTTAATGTTGACAATTCACACCTTGCTGGTCTCACCACAAATGCCTCCATGGCCATCACTAGGTTTTGGGGGAAGAATTTAATACAAACCATTGCAACTGCTCTGCACAGATTGCTCCACTGTTTTAAACACCAAACAGGCAGCAGAGATTATAAACTGATTTTCCTTAAGAAAACACCTATGTTCCAACCACAAACTGCTCCAAGCTGCTATTGCAAAGCCAGCTGCAGATGTGCTCTGGTACTGAGCACTCCTCGTAGCTGCCCCCAAGTTCGTGCTGTAGCTCCTGAAACAAAAGGCAGGCAGAGCAGCAGCAGCAGCTTCACTCAGCCCCACGTGGACACCAAAAGCTATTTTTATCACGAGGAGATGCTGTAAGCTCCTAAGGGACTGTGGGAAGAGAGAGAAGATGGAAGGGGAAAAAATAAAAGCGCTAAAGTATTTCTATACCTTGTCAGATCATGTAAGGGAGGCAGCACATAGCCCACACTGTGACCAGGTACACCTGCCTTTGCACTGGCAGCCACATCTGTGTATGGGCACAGCATGGAAATTGATGGTAGATTATCCCAGAAAGACACCAAGCCAGCCAAACACCCCCTTTACACACCAGTGCACCCCATGCCTCACAAGGCACTGCTGCTGAGGGGCAAACTGGGCAGGTGACCTTGTTCTGCACCACCATGCTCTCCTGCTGCACACACCGGTGCCTGGTCTGAGCCTGGTAAGCTCTTGATGGTTGAGCCTAGAAATGGTTGCTTTTATCAAGTGGTTTCTCTCATTGCTCTCATGAGCTTGGTTTCCTAAGGAACCAAAGCTTATATGAGCACCATCCATCACCCCTATTGGCTCCTCAGCATCTTGGACTATTTCAGCCAGGTGTAGCTCCCCATACTTGCTAAACATTCTGCTCTTTCTTGCTTATACAGCAATGGGATAATTTACATGCTTAAAAAATCAGCTTCATCCTTGCTTTTGCAGAACCACTCTTACAGTAGGGTGCTGCTTCCTATTCTCTGAGGGACCAGCATCTGCCTGCTCTTACCTCACACTCAACTGTACTGCCATCCTGCTCTGCATCTGTACAGTGCTTAGCACAGCATCACCTTGGCCACCCGCAGATCTTCACCTGGAAAAAGTCAGAAGAGCATCCCTGGAGCTGGTGGAAATACAATCAGGAACACCAGCCAAGGATGTGGGCTGCATTTGGGAAAAAACAACAATGAAATAATCTTCATGCATGAGAGAAGCTGAAATGGCAGTTGGCTACAGTCCTGACCACACACATTAGCTGGCTCAAATCTTCCTCAGTGCTAAAAGTGGCTCTTGATTTAGCTGATAACACTTTTGCAAGAATAGAGCTTTGATTCGACTATTTTACTCCACGTGGTTGTCTTGTCAGCAGTTAAAGGATGCTACAGGAAGCACCTATGGCACTTCTCCCCACTTGCAAGGAGACGGTTTCACACAATAGCTTTGTATTGCCCATGTCACGTTGCTCCCACAGTACTATCTCATCAAACATCACCAGGGCTTGCACAAGGAAGAGCATCTAACTACCCATGGTGTGATGCTCTGACCATGGAGCAGGTGCAAAAGGAGGAAGCAGTCTCCCCCATCACGACTTTCAGATAGCATAACCGAACCCTGATGTTGATGGAGCAATTCAGATCCGTGCCAGCCAAGGCAGAAGTAAGGCAAGGAAAAAAAAACCCCAAACAAACCACCCTTGCCCCTCTTGCACTAATCCTGTAAGCCCGAATCCAGGAACAACCTGCTGCCATGACCTTTGATACTGCTACAATGCCCTGACATGAGACTTTGCAGATGGCTCTTTCTTTAAGCCTTTTCACCAGCATCAATTTCTCTTTCACTTCAAACATCCTTCCCTGCAAGGCAGCTGCAGCCAAGCCTGAGAAGGCTGTATTGCAGGGCAGTGATTTATTGGCAGGGGTAAGTACGCATATGTGAAAGGATGCTGGAGAGAACGCCTCTCCTTTGAGCAGCATGCTCTCTTTCACTCTTTATCCCCAGTGGTTTGCAGCATAAAAATCTTGCTGACTGCACAGAAGATGCCCTGTTCCCTGTGCCTGCAGGCCCAGCAACGACCCCTCTCACCTCCAGGGCCAGGGAATGAGATCCCACACCAGACCCACAGCAGGCTCTACTAGCCCCAAAGCCCAGCATTTAACTGATGATTGCTCCACAGACTCTTAACAGCTGTAATGCGAAATACATCATGTGAAAGCCCTACTTTTCCTGAGGCAGAGAGCCACTGTGGCCAAGAACAGCAATGGAAGATGTGCTTCCAGTCTTTCCCAACATGGACCCCTCCCAACATCATTACATTTTTGTAGGGCTTGGATGGGCTCTCATCTCCTCTGGTCCTGGCCGATGGACAACATTCCATCCTCAGGACCACATCCCATCAAAGCAGGTTGTAGCACAGACCAACTGAACTATATCCATGCTCATCCCCCTTGGATGCAGCCCTCCTCCCCTGCAAAGCCCTTATGCCTCTTCCCAGCTCCCCTTCCCAGACCCCCAAGCTTTGCTTTCCTAATAACTGGGAGAAGGGAGTGCTAATGGCCAGAGAAGAGAGGGTGTTTTTTTCTGAGGGATTAAAGAACGTAACATAAATAAGTCAACCTCTCAGAAACTCTCAACATACCAGGATTCAAAAACCCCAAGCCATTAAACTGGACACTTTTCATGTAAGCAATCTGACCTTCCAAAAATTTTTATGCATTTTTTTTCCTTGCCCACAAATGAGAAGTGGGCAAATAATTTGTTACTTCTCAAATTGCATTTTGAAGTTGTGAATACACTGAAGTTGGCCATTTCCTGCAAGAATTTCTGATGAAAAAGGACAAAAAGCATTCTATGGGTAAATTCCCGATCACCTTCCTCTGCTGCAGTCCCGACCAGCTGCAGTCTCCCATCTCCTTCCTTCCCTCTCTACTCTCATCCTCTTATTTTGCAAACAACCACAGCCCAGCAGACACCACCTGGCCCCAGCCACGCATCATCCCACCAACACACCTACACCTCCTCACCCTGTGCCACATTCACCATTGGGTTTTACTGCATGTGCTTGCAAAGCAAAGGAAGAGGTTCACATATGGTTCCACACTCCTGTCTGCATGAGCATCTTCTTAAAGACCATATACATTAAGGGCTTAGCAAATGACACCAGAAGCCCTCAAGATGATGCCTCATTTCTTTGCTTCGCTTGCCTGGCAGATGTGCTACAGCAGCAGCTGTAGTTCAGCAGGAGAGGATTTTTACTTCTGAGTCTGTGAAAAAACACACAGCAGAACCAGTCCCACTCTTGACACTCATAGCTCCCCATTAGTGAGCTGAAATAGGGTAAGAGACAGGAGAGGATGAGGTCTGTCAGTTAAAATAATTGGGTTTTAACTGCAACACTGCTCACTGCTTTGTCTCATCAGGCCCAAAATAAACTGCATTACATCACTGCAGGTCACACTGAACTAATAAGGGCATCTTTCTCACACTGAGAAAGAGTGTATTTATGTTCCATGCATTTTCTCTAGTGCTCTGCAGTCAGAGCTCCTTCCAACTGTGCAAGTGCAGGAGAAAATTAATTCAAGACTGTTGCCCAAATTATGCAACAGCCACATGGAATGGAGAGTGCATATTAACAGATTTTACTATTTTAGGGTATTCTTTCATGTCCAAATTTATTTTGCCATCATATTTGCAGACAAATACAAAATAACATAGAAGCCAAGTAATCTTTAGGGTATTGACGAAAGATGGTACAGGCAAATAGGCACCTTCAGACAAATGCTACCCTTTGTAGCTACCTGGGTAAACCTAGAGCTCACCTCAATAATGACAATAAGATCTAGTCCATAGTTCTATAAATACAAGAATACAAACCAGAGGTGGAAGGCCACATTTTCTTTGACTTTGCTAATGTTACCCAACCTTGTCTGTATCTTCCAGCTTTCTCATTGTCCCAGGGGAAGCTCTAAGGCCATCTAAGATTGTACTAATACTATACTAATCTTACTCTGCAGTCCAACAGGCCATCCCACACAGCTGTAGGACCACCAACCTGATAATCAAAGACTCCAGCTTCCACCCAGAAGGATAGGGTTTAAATCTTAAGCTCCAGCCTCCCTTGACTAAAGAATTAAAGCAGTGATGCTTGTTGGCATTGATTATCCTATCAAGACAGGCTGAGAGAGCTGTAGTTGTTCAGACTGGTGAAAAGGCTCTGGGGTGACCTTACAGCAGCTTCCAGTGCCTAAAGGGGCTGACAAGAAATCTGGAGAGGGACATTCTGAAAGGGCAGGTAGGGATAGGACAAGGGGGAATGGCTTTAAACTGGAAGAAGGGAGATTTAGATTAGATAAAAGGATGAAATCCTTTACTGTGAGGGTGGTGAGGCACTGGCAGATGTGGCCCAGAGACGCTGCGGCTGCCCCATCCCTGGCTGTGTTGAGGAGGTTAGAGCTGGTTGAGCTTTAAGGCCCCTTCCAACCCAGAACATTCTATGACAATTCTCCCATCCTGAATGCATTTGGGAACCAAATGTCTAAACACGAAAGACATCTGCTGTGAGCAAGGGAAAACTGCTGTTCCCCAGTCCTATTGCAAGAGAATTGTATTGGCCTGCAGAGCTGGTAGCAGACTTTTTTATCAGCTGTATTCTACTGTGACTCTTCTCCTGTTCCTAGCTGTTCTTCCACCATCTGATAAATCTAACAGCAATAGGACTTACTGGTCTATATATAGGAAACACAAGGCAGCATTGGCAGCGAAGTTGCAGAAAGCTGCATTTTATGATGCTGTTTGCACCCAGCTTACCCTGTGCTTTTTGGAAAGCACATTGTGCTGGAAAGCACCTACACCCTAGTGTAAGAGCATATAAATCATTGCTGAACTATCTATCTCACCAATGCTTCCAAGGAAAGGGTGGCAACTGCTTTGCACAGCCCAGCATCTCTGTTGCTAGAGATACTCATGAGGCCTCTTCGATGGTACCAGCCACCTCCATCTTTGGATAGGTGCTTCCAGGTCTTAATGGTGAAATTAAGACATTTTTCCTGACAAGCATTAGGAGATTAAACACCATGTGCTAAGAGTTCTCCCACCTGATTTGCAAATGTTACAGCAAAGACAAGATGTGCTATCCTGCCCACAACAGTCCCAGGCTGGACTTCAGCTCATCCCAGGGTACTAATTCCTCCTGGCACCCCAGCAGTAACAGGATGGGTCCATCAGAAGCCAAAGCCAAGTTCAAGGAGCTAACGACTCCCTTTTGCTCTCTCCTGGCCACATGCACATCCCATTCTCTTCTCATCTGTGGCCTGAGATGCATTAGGGCAGCTGCACCTTGACCAGTTTATAGTATTGTAGTGCTTCAGCCCTGGAAACACTGCTCCTTTTTGCTTCCTCCATGCCTCCCATGGTTAAAATAAATCCATTTGATCAAGAGGAATTAAAAGCACCTGAATGAATTAACTTTCAGCAGGACTTTAGGGAAGCATTGCTGTAACTGCTGCCTATTAACAGCAGGGAAAAATGCCCTTTAAAAAGCTCTTTAAAACTGATCAAAATCTTTTTAAAAACTATCAAGCCTTTAGACTGCCTTGAGACTCAGATCCAGACTTTGACAGCAGGTACCACCAGCCTCTCCCTCAGAGAATTCAGCACCTGTGCCCCATTAAACTCTGTTCAAAGGGATAATTAGCTGGTGACTGACAGTAGTTTAGCCAGTCCATTTATCAGAAGGGACAAAGCCAATCTGAAACATGTTCTTACGAGGGTCTTAAAACTGGTATTATTCTGTGCTGTGGTGCAACACATGTATTGCTAGTGGAAGGGACATGGACCATAGTGTTATTTGGGGTTGCTGGGGTGTAAATAATGTTTTGCTTCATAAAGTCTGGCTAGGGCAAACAAATTATTTAGTGCTTGTACTACAGCAGAATTAAGAGCTCAGATGTATAAAAGGGTGTACCTAAGAATCAATAGTGGATCACTGAAACATTTAATCACTGTTTATCTAATCGCCTTGCACTATCTGAACTCAAACCGACTACTCACAATAAAATCAATGGTTCTAATATACCCATTAACAATGCCTCTCTTGGAGGAATGAAACCATCAGAGTCTGAAAAACTAACCAGGGGCAGAGGAGCTGAAAGCTGTGAACAGGGCACACAGGCCTGTGCTCCAAGGCTTCCTGGGGGAGCAAGAAACTCTCTAAAAATTCCCTTACAGGAATTTCCACTGCAATCTTCTACTGAGGGTAAGTGGCTGTGACTAGATGTGTGTGCTGGGTTCAGCAGCAGCAGTCATTTTTCTCCTTCTTAGTAGCTGGTGCAGTGCTGTGGTTTTGACTTTCAGCCTGGGAACAGAGCTGATAACACCGCTGTTTTTAGTTGCTGCTCAGTAATGTTTACTGTGACCAAAGACTTCCTGAGTCTCATGCTCTGCCAGGGAAGAGGAGAAGCCAGGAGGAAGCAGAGACAGGACACCTGACCCAAACTAACCAAAGAGGTATTCCATACCACAGCACATCATGCCCACTATATAAACTGAGGGCAGTTACCCAGAAGAGTTAGATCACTGCTCAGTCAGGCTGGGTATCAGTCAGTGGGTGGTGAGCGGTGGTATTCTCTTCCCTTGTTATTTCCCTTATCATTATTATTACTGGTGGTAGCAGCAGTGATTTGTGTTATACCTGAGTTACTGGACTGCTCTTATCTCAACCCATGGGAGTTACATTCTTTCAATTCTCCTCCCCATCCCTACGGGAGCAAGGGGGAAGAAGTGGGGCAGTGAGAGAGAGACTGGGTGGCTGACTGAGTTTAAACCACAACAATATGTAACAGCACATCCTTGAGAGAGAACATCTGATGCAGGGATGGAACCAAGACCCATGGATCTACAGTCATGGCTCCTCTCTAGGGTGAGGCTCAAGAGTTGGCTTCAGCGCTCATCGCTGCCCACATAGGGGATTTCTGCATGTGCAAAACTGTCTTTGTTTGCCAGTTCTGGTTCTGCTACCTTGCATTGCTCTGTATCTCACAAGGCAGATATTTCCTATCTGTTTGAGGGCTATGCAAGACCTTGTGCTGTTGCCTTTGCATCCCACACTGCCTCTTATTTATACTCCACCAGCAGCTGAAGTCTGCCACATCCTCCTACTAAATTTCCCTCTATGATTATCTCAGCTCTGACCTGCACATCTGACACTCCTGTCCCGAGACTCATTTCTCCTAAGTCTGTCAGTTTGGCTGTGATAGCTTCTGCCTGGCACCTAGAGGCTCCAGACAGTCTCTTCCCAAAGGATTTTCTGAAAGACACTGAATTTCTGGCCAGGGTTTCATCAGGCTGCCTAGAAAAGGACACTGCTCAAAACTACTCAAGGATAGCAATTTTTTTTATATGCAATTATGGAACAAATATCAAAATGCAAAATTGCCCCTGGGACTGGAAAATGGAATTAAATCTTCCAACAAACATGAGAAAATGGATACTGACATCTCTATCAGCAACAAAATGCTTCATGCTTGGAAACTGGTAATCTAACACCCCTCCAGGGAAGTCAGAACGGCAAGAAAAAATGGTCTAAGACATCGCTAGAAAGAGAGAGATACATTGAGACACAAATATACATTGAGACACAAACTGGATGTGGCGTGGGCAGGAGGACGTCCCTGTGTCCATCCCACCTTGTGTTCACAAGCAGTTTAGGAGGTCATTAGTGGAAAGCAATGGCCCTGATCCACTGTGGTTCCCAGCCATGCTGAGACTGGTATGATCAGGCACATGAGGTCCACCCCATGCAGGATGCATCCTCCAAGCCATTGGTGTGGCCTCTAAGCTGTACTGACCCCTGCAAGCAGCAAGAAAGGCAGAGGATGTGTGATGTGGCTGAGCTTCTGCAAGCAGCAAGCACCAGCCTGGCTTGGGAGGGCTCATAGACAGTGTGGTTCAGACCAGCTTCAGTGGCACTGGTTTACACCAGCTGGGCAAACTGGTGGTCCAACAATGTGTACGACACCATGATGAAAAACCCCCATTTCACCCGAGCGATTCAAGAACTGCCCCAACGCACACAGAAACATCTCACTGAAGCACAGACTTCTCTTTAACCAGGTCCACACTCTTCTTAAAGTCAAAAGGACTTATTGTGCTTAAAATCATGCATTTGCCTGAAGTACCTAGTTGATTCTAAGCTTCTATATCCAGAAGTAGAAAGTGGAAACATTATTCCTGGGTGAGCATCAGACACCCATTGGCAGATACATTTCAAAATTATCTAAGCAATCAAACTATTGTTAACAGAATATGTCCAACTCTAACAGACCCCTCTGAAAATCTACAGTAAAAACGTACTATGTATGAATATGGATACCCACACACACACACTATGTGCATGCCTCGTGTATACAAAACAGCAGAGCAGAAATACTCCAAACATAGATTAAGAATACATGTGGGAAGATTCTAACTGTGGTTTTAATAAGCAGCAAACTGCTGGAGCTACCTGCTTATTAGCCAGCACTGGACCAGGCTGCCCAGGGAGGTGGTGGAGTCATCACCCTTGCAGGGATTAGAAAGACATGTAGATGTGGTGCTTATGGACATGGTTTAGTGCTGGGCTAACAGTTGGACTTAATAATCTTAAAGGTCCTTTCCAACCTAGACAATTCTATGATTATTACCCTTGAAAAGTAGCATGAAAATAATATTTTAACCTTTAATCTGTAACATGGTCTTTGCTAATAAAATTATCCCAGAGTCATTCAAGCGTATAGCTGGTGTCAACTACTTGATATGCAGAGTAATTTAAATGCCACTAACATATAGTAAAGAAATACCCAGCTAATGTCGGTTAGTTTCAATGCCAGTTCTTATGCTGGTGCAGCCACACAATGAACACAGTCGAGCCCTATGATTCCTCTTCAAAACCTGCCCTTCTACAAGAAAATCATCCAATCCACTGCTCTACTAACCACCCCTTTGCAAGGCCACTGTCATTCTACTCCCTGTGTTGGGAGTGCTGAAACAAGTTCTGTCACACGTGCTGAACCTTTGCAATTGCAAAACACTGTGCATTTGTTGTACTACAAGCAGAACAGGTCCCACTGACAACACTTGGAAGTATCATGGAAAGATGGTAACAGAGACTTGGGAATTGTGGAGGACTTGGCACACTTCTCCAGCATTAACCAAACCATGCTAATAATCCTACTACATCTTCCTAAAGCAAAAGTCACCTTGATGAGACAAACACTTCTATTTCTATTTCAATCCAGCTTCATGCCTCCTGCTACCAGAACTGAACTCACTGATAGTTTATCTGACTTGCTGTTGGTGAACAGCTCATGGAAGTCAACAGAAAGACTCATTTCCATTGGGTTTTAAATTTCCCAATATTCCCAATCAAACAGCGAATGCCAGGAGAGATCTCTCTCAAAAGAACACATTTTCTCCTCCTAATTAGTGACATACAAGCAATAATCAATATAAAGAACATATAAACAGAGACCAAAAAATGGAAGGTACTGGAGATCAAAAAACTCATTTGCCAAAAGTGTCTTTCACTACCTGCAGAATAAGGCTCCTGCTTCTCACTGTGAATGAACTCTTTCCTTTCGTATTTGGCTCTGATCCATTGTTCCCGCAGCAGTCTGGAAAGAAAAGAAATACAGAGAAAAGGAAACATGGTCCAAAATACACCCAAGAAGAAACCAGAATCATTAATTCTTCAATCAGAACACGAGTATGATTTAAAAGGCTTCAAAACATTGCACTGTACAGTCTGGAGTCAAGGGTTTCTCTTGTTTCCTGTTGGACAACAACAAATCCATTCCTTGTACATCTGATTTTATTGGAATGTAATTTAACAAAATTTACAGGTTTAGCAGAATAGCCCATTTCCACCCATCCGACCAGTCTCTGTGCAAAATTCCCTCAGTATATGAACTGTTTTAAACCTATTTTCCTCAAACTACTTTCTTCAGCAAATGGGATCAGTTAATGAAAAACCCAACAAACTGCACACAAAATTAAAACCTTTGCCCTGAAGCTATAAATATGGAAGAGAACCTGGCTATGCCTTGTGTGATGCACATACCTAATTGTCTTTTGGCAGTCAAAGCTGCAGAGATATTGTCTCCTTGTCATGCAGGGACAGCTATTAAAAAACACTGTGATGTGTCAGGTTAAAATTGTATAATGATGAGGGGAAGCCCATCCCAAGGATAGGTGACACTTGTGACACAGTGAACACGGAGCTCACTGCAGGTTGAACACCTCCCAAGCTAGGAACAACCGGAATTCAAGTGAGAGGTGACCTCTTCAAAATGAAATGGACATGGAACAGTCATCCCAGGCCCTAGCCAACCTTTTGAAAGGAAGTGGGGTGTGAAAAGTGAAAAAGCCTCAAAAAGACCAGGAGTAAGGGTGGGTAAGGATGCAACAGCTGAGCCCTATGGAACACAGGACCCAAACACCAGAGAGTGAAGAGAACTCCCTTTGGCAGAGCTCTTCCAAACTCATAGCCGGTACTGCTAGGTCTAAGAAAGAAATCCATGAAACATGCCTATTACAAAGTCCTTTACTTTTCAGGTTGAAAATTATATGAATGATTGATATACCAAGACCTTAACTTCCAAAAAAGGCAAAAATACCCCAAAGATGCCAAACACTTTTTTGCTATTTTATTTTAGCATGCAACTAATGCTTTTAGTGCTGGAACTAATAAAGAGGTTTAGATCTAGGATATGCTAGAAATTGCTTCAGACCATTTTTAACTGCACTTAGTTCTTAATTGCCCTAGAACCTTAAATAGCCCAAGCAGGCAGTAATCACATGCAGAAATAAAGGCATGTGTCATCCCAGCTTCACAGCCAACGGTTTGAAGTGGCCTACACTGATGACAGTAAAAGATCCCCCAAGCATTGGGTGTATTCTGTAAAAGCCATCACACTTCAACACATCTACTTCTCTGCCAATGAAAAACGTTGATATGCCTAATTACATTTTTTTTCTGAGTATGCAAATTTAATGCTATCTTTTCAGCAGACACGTTCCAGAAATGCTCGAAGAAGACATCCATACCAACATTCCTCATGAAAATTTATCTACAGGTACAGCAAACACATTCATTAAATCTGCAAGACGCTACTGAACAAGAACCATGGCTGTAATCAGTTTCCTGGCAGTACAGAAGGAAATAATTACATCCCTTTTGTCCTACCCCTAATTTCATCTCATTGGTTGGGGCACCAGCCTTCTCCCACAAGGCTCAGGGTGCACCATAGCTCCCCTGCACGCAAAACTCAACTGTGAGCTTCTGCTGTTACAGAAATAATACACCAACTCTGCCTTTCCCCCTTCTGTTCCTGTTTTCATGACTGATCTTTAGTTGTCACACACACATCTGCAAGTTTGACTGCGAACTTTGAAGACGAACACCCATCTCCCTTCTGCTGTTACCCTGTGCTATGCTCTGGCTTGGGTACCACCAACATTCAGTTCACTGTAGGAGGTTCAGATGTGTTTTGTACACATATCAGCTCCTTCTGGATCTGATATCCACAACACAGTAGCCTTCAAATGTGGAAGACTGATGACCCAAAAGGTAGCACATAATTACCTGTTTCTAGACTTCTGCAACTCATCAACAAAGCTACCAAAAATTAACCATAAAGTGAGCATAAATACTTAGATTTGTTGCCTTATCTTGCAAGTTTTCCAGCCTGGCTGCTGCAGACACCTTGTTATTATTGCAGCTGAACATGGACTTCAACAAGATGATTAGGGATTTAACTAGAAGGCAGAAAATTCACACCACCCTCGACTCCAGCTGACTTTGGTGGATTCAGCCGGAGCTGCAGCTGTTCTGAGGCTCTGAGAGCCAGCCTTCCAGTAAAACGCTTAAATATAGCATAAATTAAGGTGCATGTGCAGCAGTGGGAAAACATTCTTGCTCTATAACACAGACAGTACAACAGACACATTCTGCTGGTCTCACGCCTTACAGAACACCACTCGGCACTGACTGATTTCCTGCGATGCTCTCAACAGTGTTAGTTTGGCAGCTCCACAACTTTTGTGCAAGTGAGGGCAAACTGGGCAGCCCTGAGGCACCTTGCCCAAAGGGGTACCCTGGGAAGCTGCTCTCAATAACCTCTCCCAGCAACGAGTGGCTCTGAAGGCAACTTCCATGGCAGACAGGAGTCCAGCTGTGCCAGTTTCCCAGCTCACATGTTCTTCCTTTTCCCTTATCACAGAATCACAGAATCCCAAGGGTTGGAAGGGACCTCAGAAGATCATCTAGTCCAACCCCACTGCAAGAGCAGGGTAACCTAGAGTACATCACACAGGAACTTGTCCAGGCAGGCCTCGAATATCTCCAACGTAGGAGACTCCACAACCCCCCTGGGTAACCTGTTCCAATGTTCTGTCACTCTTACAGTAAAGAAGTTCTTCCTGATGTTAACGTGGAACCTCCTGTGCTCCAGTTTACACCCATTGCCCCTTGTCCTAACACTGGATATCACTGAAAAAAGCCTAGCTCCATCATCCTGACACCCACCCTTTACATATTTGTAAACACTGATGAGGTCACCCCTCAGTCTCCTCCAAGCTAAAGAGACCCAGCTCCCTCAGCCTCTCCTCATCAGGGAGGTGTTCCACTCCCTTCATCATCTTTGTGGCTCTGCACTGGACTCTTTCAAGCAATTCCCTGTCCTTCTTGAACTGAGGGGAAGACCAAAGCTCTTTAAGCAGTAATTTCCCCAAAACCAATACAGACCAAGAGCAGCCCACAGTTAGGACAACGCGGTTGTAAGGCCAGTAGCTGCAGCTTTGGCTCCAGTGGTTATTTATAGAAAGCAGAACAACTCCCGCAATAGAAACTGAAACAAAAGCCCAATGAGGATGGTGAGAAGTCCACAATCTCTCTACAATGCAACAGAGAAGTTCAACAGGGACTTGACCACTCTCACTCTCATGGACTGGAGGCAATCTGGCCATAAATGCTGCTTTAGAACCTGGCATTAAATCCTGGTTTCACTGACACAGCTTGGATGAATTTAAACACGAGCAGGAATTCACCCTGGTGTCATGGGATCTGAGAGCAACTGAAGGGCAGGGACCATCCAGAAGTCCCTGAAGCCATAGAGGCCTCTCCACTGTTTTCAGTGGACTTCAGACCTGATCTCCATTTCAATTTAAGTCTGCCTTCAGGGGCCTTTTAAACATTGGTTGCTGTGTTTTAGTTGAAATGTATTTTTACTGAGGTGAATACGTAGGTAAATAATGCGGAGTGGACATCACATGCCTAATACAGCACAATCCATCCAATTTCCCCCTTTGATTTCAACAGAAGTTCTGTGAACAAAAAGGACTGTAGCAACAGCCTCATGGTACTTTATTGCCTATCTGGTGATGGGATAATGTAGCAAATAGACCATCATTCCTTTTTGTTAGAAAAATGTAAGTGCATCATTCCTAAACTGCAGAAACGCACAGCTTTTGGGATCAATTCCAAAAGCTTTAACAGCCCACCTAAAGTCTGGCAGGCTGTTGGTTACAGGGAATGTGCCTTTTTTTGGCAATTAGAAAGGAAAGGTCTTCTGGAATTATCAAGATAAAAACCTGTGAACGAAAGAAATAAAATAAAGAAGAAAATAAAACCCAAAGCCAAGCCACAAACACCACCAAAACACAAAACCCTAAGGAAAAAAAGACACATTTCAAATAGAATACAGGAAAATATGCGTCCTGAATAGAATAGGACTGGGCTGCACTGAGGAAGCGGCAGGTCCAGAGGCAGACGAACACCTCCAACACTAATAGCACTTGTTTGCTTGCCTGGCCACCTGCATGAAAACAAATGCTCTTTGTCAAAGGGCCAGTGAGGAAGGTTTCACAAGCAGCCAGCAGAGTGGTTTTATCTCAGTCCCACATACTCAAAGCCTTTCACTTACAGCAAACAGCACCACGGGAAAAGCTGCTGAAGCAGTTTAATATCAGACTGTGGCTGCATGGTCCCATTGTGCTCTGTGGAGGAGTCCTGGCCAGCCAAATTTATAGTCTCCAATTTATTGCTACAAAGACCCTCGGCTGGGCTGGCTTTTCTAGGACACACTACGGTGCACACATCACATACATTACATGGCTGCTAAGGCTTTTTGGAGACATATGACAGACAAGAAGCCCCAGCCGGAGGTGAAAGTGGCTCAAAAGACATCAACCACCATCTGCTACACCCTCTGACTGCATCTCTGTGAGCCACCATCAAGTACAACAAAGACAAAAGAAACAAATATCATCCAGGAACACCATTTCCAAAACACAGATTTGTAGCTTCTGGAATTTGTCAGAGGTTTTTCCAGCAAAAAAAAAACCCAAAACAACAATCTGCTTTCCACAGGCAGCTCCGTGGATGCAGCTGTGCCAAGTTTCTGTCAAATAACCCTTTTAATGAAATTTTAAGTCCGAGTCCAAATTTTTGCTCACCCTGCAAGGAGAGCCACTGCGGTGTCAACTAAAAGCCTGACTAGCTTCACACTCTGCCTCTGCATCTTTTCCTATCTGGCAAGTCCTCCCTGTGAGGACTTGCTTTTAAATGGCATTGAGGAGGCATGAGGCAGCTGGGAGGCTTCTTCCAGGCACTCTGTGCATCACCCCAGCTTGCAGAGCCCCAGCAGGGATGTGCCATCCGCTCCCCAAGACCAGTGGCCAACAGCAAGCTTCTGGAGGAGAGGAAAAGACAAGGGGTTTGGCTATCAAGGCATAAAAGTCTTGCATTATGGATTTGAAGAAGTTGGAGCTGAATTTGAGTATGCAAAATCGTAACATGCTCAATTGAAATGCTAACTGGTTCCTTTTCGTGTCTGGTTGTTTTACCTGCACGGTCCAGTTCACCACAACGCTGCTTTTCAAAATGATTAAACACCGATTAAAAGTGTGTAGGAAACATCCTGTGTCGGTACTATTTAAGCTTGTAACAATTTCCTTTGGAAATTAAAGGAATCAATATGAGTTAACAGGCTTATGAGCTAACAACAAAGAGAAAATGAACGACAGGCAGAGAAGACTCCAGGGGTTGCGAGTGCAGGAGCATCTCAGGCACTCTGCTGACACAGGGTGATGCTCAGGCAGAGGCTGCCCCGAGGCCAAGTGCTCAGTTTGAGCCACCTCCACTTCAGAACTGATAAGTGGTCACTCTGAGAGGCCACCCTGCAGCACCGCGAGCTTTACATCCAAGCCATCAGGCACTGTTGAAAGCCATGGACATAAATTTTGAACACCCTTCTTAATAAGCAGGAGCCTGAGCAAAACACCTTTATCCCCTTAGACACTAAGCATTAATGACGTTTACCTATAAAGTACCAGTAAAATGAGATGACTGAGGAAGAGGAGGCAACAAGTTTGTGTCCTTGACCATATTATGCCCTGTGCACGGGAGGGGTGGGAGCCAAACTGACCTTCAGACACCAGACTTAGGTGGTGGGCTTGGTAGCTCCTCTACCAAGTGAGCCGAAGTTTAAATGATAAAGAGAGAAAAAAGCCAAGAATTTATCAAGTAATTTTCTCTCCACACATTTTAATCATACACTAATACAATGAACCACTTCTGATAATAACTGTTCTTCAGATGACTATACAGATGACTCCTCAAGTTGTGAGCCACACTGGGATACATCATCTCTCTGATATCTCATTCCAAATAAGACAACCACCCGGTACAACTCATACCATTTCATTCTGCCCCATTTTTCCTACTAAGGTTCTCAGATGTACTGGCAGTCAGTATATGTAAGTGTTCTGCATAAGGAGCAGATGTAGCTCCCACTTATCCAAGCACAGAGAGAGGAACTGAGCAATGCACTGTAGCTCTCAGGCAGCTCTGCAGGATGATGCTCTGTGCTCCCAAATCAAGCAAAAAGGCAACAGAAAATGATGTTAAGCATTGGGCAGGGACATGGATGTACTCCCAGCACTAGAAAAGCTCAGTAAGAGCTTGTCTCCATCTTCTTCTGTCAGCTTTCAGCCAAGCATACAGCTGAACAAAGCCTTTTTCCTTTCCTTTTACTCAAAGGCAATGCTACCCCTGTTGCTCACTGGTGACTCAAAACTCAACCATGTGCCTGCAGTGTACCTATCTCAGAAAAGGCTGTTTCACAGCTCTCAGCCTGCTGTTGTGGCATACAAAGCTGGGCTGTGACCACTCGTGACCATCCAGAAAGGGTCTGTGTGGTTTAAATTCCTCACCCAAAGCTCTTGTGGCCAACCCTGCAGGAACATCCCAGATTCTGGGATTCATTTCAGCCTCAGGGACTCCCCAGTGGTACAGAAGTTGGCTGCTCTGCTCACTGCTCCTGATGCATGGACCCAATTGCTGGCAGGCAGAAGATGAGAGAAGAGGACAGAAGGGGATTTTTCTTTTTGGTTGGGTGGTTTATTTGAGTGTGCACAGCTGGTAAATTTTCCCTGGGCAATTTCTGAGCACCCCTCCAACTTCTCTAACCTTTGCCAAGTGTCTGACAGAGCCAGGAAGCCGCAATGGGGTTTCTGGAGGATGCAGAAGCCAGATGCAGCAGGCAAACACCATGTATTTCCCAAGGAGTCAAACACAACATCGTAGGCAAGAAGAGAAAAGGACAAGCTGGCACCACAGCACTTCTCTCTTGCTCTGAACTTTACAACTCTTCAAGCAACCACAGAAGAGCAATTCCAGAAGTAGCATTATAAAATTAAGATTTAAATGAACAAGCAGCCTGTCCTTATTCCAGCTTGTATGTTAGCATCCTGCCACACCAAGTCTGAGGGCAGCTGGCACAAAGCCTGCCCAGCCATTGCAGCCAGCCAGCATGGGTTTTGTAATGAGAAGCATCAAAACCTCTTGATGCTGCAGAATGTGGATCGGCACACATAGGCACGGTGCCAGCACGGGATGGAGGTGTCATCCATGGCGATGCTACCCAGGGCTGTGAGCTTGGAACATCTCATGCTATTGCAATGACTGGACTACAGCAAGGCAGGGAGAAAGCTAAATATATACCACTTTAAAAAGCAGCACTCCCCTGCTCTTGTTTAGCATGCATCTGTTGAAAGGCACAGAGAGGCTCTAACTACAGAAAGAAAAATACAACCTAGCACACCATCCTTGAAACATTTCCAACATGCAAATACCCACAGCTGCTTATACTGCGGCACTGTCAGAAGGAGATCTGCTACTGCAAGGGGGTCACACCTATCCCTGCTGCTACTGCAGAGACCCAGCAGTGCTGGGCTGGAGAACACCTACATGAGCAGAGCTCCAGGCTCAGTTCAGGAATCAGGGCACCTGTATTGTAAATTGGCCCTGTGCAAAATAGAATCATAGAACGGTTTGGGTTGGAAAGGATCTTCAGATCACCTAGTCCCAACTCCCCTTCCATGGGCAGCGACACCTCCCACTATACCATAGGCACAAACTGGGAGCACAAAAGGGCCAGAAACTGGTCTTCCAGCCACTTGGAGGAAGACTAGCCTTGCCTCATCCTCCCAATCAATCAGTCTTACAATAAATCACAAAAAAGAAGCAACAAAACAGAACAACAAAACCCCTTAACCCTCCTGTTCCCGTTTCTCATAGGTTATAAGCCCAGCCATGTGCCTCTCCTTTGGGTGTCAGGAAAGACTGTGAATAGAGCGGCTGCCCCAGCACAGCCCCTGTGTGCTTGCAGACAGCTCTTACAGGGCTGCAGCTGGAGCTCAGCCACCACCTGGCAAAGCTCCCCAGAGTGCAACTGCACCGCAGGATGGAGGGAGGAAATATCCTAGCAGCAAAGCCTGAGCTGCAGTATCAAAAGCTTGCAGAAGCCAAACCAGCCAAGCACAGAACCAGCCACAGACATTCCTGCCAGCCTGAGAACAGAAGGAATGAAACGCTTGTGGTCGCTAAGCTGCCTGAGCCATAAGGAGAGTTTTCAGTATCCTTCAGCCTGACCAACACAAGAAGAGTTGGGTGCAATCTGCACCCAGATCGCAAGACACCCAAGCTGCAGAGGGACCTGCCCCACTTCCAGCTGGACTCCAACAGCACAGGGGATGGACCATGGAAAAGAACTTCAGAGCAGACAAATTCAAGTCTGCTAGAATTGTGTTTCTCCTACCAATGACAACTAGGTGAACAATCCTGCTTCTGCATCCTGAACATCACAAGTACATGTAAGCCTCAGAACAGTACAGCCAACTGTTGGGATTTTGGAGTTCAGAGATACAAATGTGGTACTGGATCCTCTCAGGATCATGACAGTTCACAAGAGCTGCCTGTTCAACACAGATGGCATCTGCCTCCCACCTGCTGGCAGAGCCACAACTTTTCCTCCTGTCTGGATAGCATGGAGAGCTCGGTGTGCCCATCTTCATTGTGTCAAAGAGACACTAAGGAGACGGCAAAGGAAGCAAGCATGAAAAATGCTCTACCAAAAGACTTTTTGTTTCAGCCTAACTCCGTGGAGAAGCAAGAGAGAAATCAGTGATTTTCCTTTTGTCAATCCATTTTAGGAAGTACAATCTATTTCCACAGCAAGATGCAAGAAGCAGTTGATGCACAGGGATGAAGTCACTAGATCCATCTGCAAGGGGCACCGCAGACATCATAGAACTCTGGCCACCAAATCCTGCAGTAATAGGATACATCTGTCCTTGGGCTGGTCTGCTGGTCAGGGGAGAAAGAGGCAGGATATTGTGCATGGAGATGGATGGGTCAACATCGTGCCCAGAGTACGAAGAAAAGTAGGAAGCCTGGCCTGTGTGAGGTGGAAGAACAGCAATCCTGTTGGAGTGTGGACAGGCAAGGGCAGGCAGATTTTGTTCTTGACTGTCACAAAGGGAGTCCCTTCAACTCCTCCAGCATTTGAGGCATTATTATTCCATAATAACTCCTTATTAAACCACAGCCCTGACCTTTCAGATCCTCACCCACACAAGCACTTCCGAGTCCTGAGGAAATCCCACATGAAGCATCTTCCTCACATTCCCTAAACCAGGACCAGGGGTGATGGCTGAAGACCAGTTCAAGGTGGGAGTAGAACCTGAAAGGCCCCAACCATTCAAGATGGTCAAACATATGCAAGCCTTGGAGAGACAGGGTTAAAAACAAACAACGAAGTCTTTGCTGAAGCTGTTTTTCTGCAATTAATGAAAAAACCCCAAACCAACAAAACAATGGCTCTGCCACCTTCAGTTACATTCGCACCATCTCCTCCCCTAGACCTGCAGGATCACTCTGTCTGGAAGCACCTTCCGGATGGCTTCTCCTTGGGATATCTCCCACAACAGCCGAGGTGTTCCAGCAATAGGAAAGGTAAGAGGCTGGGGATTTTATCCTGGAAAGAAATAATCCTAGCAAGAGGATCACAACACAATCAAGAGTGTGCCCATCCACAACACACGGTGGCTTTGCCAATCCCCAAATCATTTCTGTACTTGTTGGAATTGTGAAAGCTGCTGTCAGAAGCCATTTTAGATCAAAACCAAGATTTGGGAACACTGCACAAATGGATATGCTTTCTTATTGTCAGGCAAGGCAGTGCCTCTCACTCCTGGGCCTTCCCAGATTTAGCATTTGAGCATCATCAAATGAGGGGTAACAGATGCAGCACTAAGATACTTCACAGACACAAGAGGTCTCCTCTTTCACCTTTACTATAAAAGGCTTTTTGTGTGATGTAGGAAGACAATAACTCTTCTTAATGGATATTACAAGAAGATTAAAAAACAAAGTCACTTTGAGTATGAGCATATGTACTTGTGAACACTTTGTCCCACATATGGTATGATTTCAGGTTTGGGGAACACCGCAGAGCCTTCCTACCCAAACATTGACATCTCATGCATGGAGCCCCATGAACCCTCCCCGTACTTCTGTTCTGGGCACCCCTTACAACGCTTGAATACATCATCCAGCTGCTCAGAGCCTTGCACACCATTTTCACACACCACCATGCAACCAAATCACACTTCCCTCATCAACAAGAGACACGCAGCTAAAGCACCAATATTGGGAGGATCTGAACAACCAGCACTCACCAGTTTGCTAATATTGAAACTATACCCTCCAGACCCTCTGTAAAGAATGGTTTCACAAAGACAGAAAACCCCCTTGGTACTCTGCAGGACTGGATCCTAAAAACCAGCTTCAGTTCACCCTGTATGGTACAGCATGTTATAGCCACCTAACCCTCTCGGTCTACAAAGTCGACACCAGCTTACTAGTGGTTTACTCTATGTTGTATGGGAGACAATATCTTTTCACTTGTTTTCATGGAGAGATTATTTGACATTTAGGCAAAAACAGAAAATCCACCACCTTGTAAATAAACCCCAGCGTTTTTGCATTACAAGTAACCCAGCATCTCAAATAGCTGATAAGCAAGCTCTGTTTTGATGCAGAAGGGCTATTTGAAAAGGTAGAGGAAATCAATGGGTAGAAACTGGTGTGTTTTTTGTAGCCTTAGAAACTTGGAAGAGTCTGGGGAACAGACAAACTATTGACTTCCCAGCATCGTCTCAACCGTACTTATTAAATAAGGTCCCACACGTCGTATAAACTCTACCACATGCGTGCAGAAGAAAAAAAGATTTTCAGGCCTTTTATAAATGAAACCTCCTCTGCGGCTTAAAAAAAAACATATGATGCTAAAACTAAAATATTACAGAGGCTGCAGCTGCACAAACAAATAAATGCTGTTTACCAGCAGAGGTATTTACTTACTGACAGTCAAGAAACGTTGGTTTATAATAAAACGGTGGCATTTTAGATTCATATTTTGCCTTTGCTACATTGTTCCCATTCGCAGCCATAAACTGTAAAAAGAAAAAAGCAGAAAGAATTAAAAAATGTTAACAGTATTTTCCTTTGTCCTCTTTTGCTGCTACACAGTAATAAAATTGTTGGGATGGAGCCTCTGTTCCCTTACTAAGAGGTTTCCCCAGGACTGTACACAGAAGGGATGCTGTAAAGACTGTGCCTGCAAATCAGGGCTCAGAAATGAATGTTGATTATTATTGCCAGGTCTCACAGCTTAATATGATGCTGAGGACAGCTCCATGTCCCAGTCACACGTGCACAATGCCCCCTGGTCTCCACAGGAGCAGAAGGCAGCACACGGTGGCATTTCCCACTTGCAGGCATAGGAATGAGATTACTCCCAGGGAATCCAGCACAGAAATTAGGTAACCAGAAGGCAAAACCTGACACTGACTTCAAGTCCCTGTATGTTACGGTTCCAGAGAGGTAACAGCCTCTGACAATACACCTTTTGTTTTGGATCACATCACTTGTTCCAAGAGGATAACTTTATTTTCCCAAAGCCGTGCCAGCAAGCTCAGGGGTTTGAAGCATCTAATACATAAACAAACAAACAAACACACATCCTATCTGCCCTGACAGCCCTCCTTCCTTTCTGATCTCGGATATGAAAGTCTAGTTGAGAACTCTGCAAACAAACCCACATATTCCCCTATTCATAAATTTTATGTAATGAAAGTCACTTTGTAAGTGTAAAAAAAAAGCCCATTATTTTCCAGGCAGACATTCTAAATACGCTTTGTCTTGTATTAAATGCCAAGCATACAAGCATAACAAGCAGCAAAGTGCTTTTTTTCCCCTCTCCTAAACATTTTTCCCCATTATTTTAATGGTTTTGAGCTTCTCAAGTTTACATATTCAATCTGTTCTAAAAAGGAAATCAGGGAAGGGAAAACCCATGCAACACAAAGACCTATTTTTCTCATAAAACACATGACAGCCTGAGCTGTGGCTTTCATAAAAACCTCAAATCTATAACATACAAGAACAAGATAAAGATCAAAGACTGGTAGTGTTCTTCATGCCTTTAAAAGGCACCAGTAGTCAAAGTAGATGGGTTTACTGGGTAGGCTTGTCCTTAGCAACACCACCCAAATCTAGGCAGGTGTGTGGCTTAAAGAGAATTTATACTGTAAGGGTTCAGTTCTTTGAGATGTGAGTTTAAGGGTCTTCAACACTAAGTGGAACAAAGCCAGAAACTGGTGATCTGGGCAGGGGTGGTAGACTCAAGGGCTAGTCTCCTGCCTGGTCTAAGCTACAGGTAATGTAAGGAACAGAAGACAATTCATTTAAAATTAGTTACTTCTACACACCCTATTTCATTGATATTTCTATAGGGGTGGGAGAAACCCTCACAGTTCTTCATGAAATGGCTATTCTATTCCATTTTTCAATCAGCACCATCAACCTCACTCCCACATTCAGGAATTACCTAGACATGTTTCCTAAAATCAGTTTTGTTGGGGCATCTTTAGAAAGGATTCTGGTTTACAGCTTTGCTGGTTAAACACAGCAACCCAAGCTCACTGGTACTTCACACCTCAGATGCACGTACCTCCACTTGAGCATCATCCCAGTCATCCAGGCGGACCGACTTCACTTTGCTGACTTGGGGAATATTGCGATGGATTCCTGAACAATTTAAGCAGATGAAGATCCCTAAGCTGTAGGATGCCCAGTCCGGGTCTGAAAGCAAGAAGGAAAGAGAGAATTGCACTTGACTGCTCTATGGGATTCAGTGCTGAAGGAAGGAGAGATGGGGCAGGACAGGTCATGGAAAGTAAATTCAGGAGGCACCAGGTCCAAATTCCTTGACTGTAAAGGCATCAAATAAATAAACAAGCAAAAGAGATATATGTGCCATTTATATTGATAGTAACACAAATTAAACAGATCTGCAATCTCAAGTGTAGCTGTTATTCACAGAAACCTAATATACAGACAACTTGTATGCCCAAAACCTCCTAAACAACAGGCTCACATGAAGAGGTGAATGTCCATCTTTCATCAGCAAATCCCACCCAAGTGCTGCATGGAACAGAAACTGCACAGTTAAAACAAACAGCTCAGGGATGCTGCTCTCTTGATTTGCTGTTTTTTGTTTCATTCTTTTTTCTTAATTTTCATTTATTTGTTATTTTCGTTATTTTTGACCATGGGAGTGTTCCACAGAGAGACTTCCCTCCCACAGCTACAGCACAGCTCTCCATGCCAGGAGGTTTCCAGCCTTTGCCTTAATGGAAAAATGCCACCAGTGGCAGCTCTGTACTTTCTCTGAGCAGAACCACGCGCTGTTTACAGCCCCGAGCTGACGTCTCACACAAAGCACTTTAAACACACGTCCCTCGCCTCCAAATTCCTCCTCGGGAGAGGCACTGCCTGAAGCGCAGGGCAATGGAGAGGAACTGGAGGAGGGCAGGGGCCAGGGCAGGACACATCCACCAGTGTCCCCAGTGCTGCCTCGCTAATAAAGCCAATACAGGGATCTTTGTTTGAACTCTGACTAGCAAATGTCAGCGCCTGCTATTCCAGCTGCATCCCAGCAGAAAGAGCTTCCTTGCAAGTCACCAACTCAGCCTCTAAATCCTTCCCCTCTACCCATCCTCACCCAAACCCACCCATCGTATGGGGCTGTTGACGGGTAAGGGCAGGTCTTCTCTTCTCACAAACCCTCATCATTTGTTTATTCCCCTGCAGTAATTACACTAAACACTCCTCACAGCACAGCTATTATTTATAAAAGCAAGGGAACGTGATTTCTCCTCCTTCTACATATTTAATGGTCTGGCTATGTCAGTGCAGCAGGAGCAGGCTGGTGTGGGGCAACGCAGCTCCTCTGTACAAGGTACTGAGGTCTGCTACCAGCCCCTGCCTGCAGGTATGGCCACCAGCCCCCCCTGCACGCACTAGGGAAGACAAATTTGGTTCCCCAGAGGTGGCTGTGTTCAGATATAAATGAGGAGCCTCAATGGATGTGGTTGGGTGTCCACACAGGAGAGGGGAGTAAATTCCCAAGCTTTTATAAGTCCTATGTGCTGCAGCTTGATTGGCACAGGGCTGGGACCAGCAGCCGCAAGTAAAGGTGTTTTCTGTTTACATGGTCTCCCATCCACACACAGGACCCTGATGACTCCTGCTGAGGCCTGGCAAATACAGAACCAGTCGAGTCAATCTAAGTGCATTGCAGCCTTAACCAAGTATGGGCTCTATGCCCACATACAACCACACCAGTGAGGACACAGAGTGAGGACCTGATCCCGGCTTCACACAACACTGGAGGTCAGGCACCTCAGTTATTCCGATTGCAGACTGCTGCCAGTTATTGAACTATGAGTTGGCCACAAGAATCAAGAGTTTTGCATGCCACACTCATGCACATTTCTGTGCTTTAACTCCTCATATTGTCCTGTCCCATCTCCAACCACCTGGCTATAAGCAAAGTCTGGGACCTGCCAAACTCCCTACTACAAAACCAGCCCAAGGTGCAGCACTGCTGCCTCGTGGTAGGCCAGGACCATGGGACCAAATGGTGAGAGTCATGCATGGTGAAAGCATCCTGGACTTTTGTTGAAAATCCCATCTCTTGACTTCCATGCAAAGGATGAGGCAAGAGGAAGGGAAAAAGGGTCTGGAGGACGGGGCAGCCACAGAGCAGCAGCAGTGAGGAAGCAGAAGCTGTAGCAGTGAAGTCTGGAGCTGGGAGCTAACGTGGCCACCAACTCCCTGTGCTCAGCACAGCCACTTCACAGTAACTGCTCCAAGCCTTCCCAGTGCAATGAGATGTGATCAAAGCAGTGCCTGACACAGGGAAATGGATATCAAAGTATGCATTTGCCTCCGCAGGTTTTACCAGGAGCCCCAACACTTGTTTTGTGTTGACAGATTTCTCTTAGCACACAGGTGGATTTCTCCATGTTGCCTGCAACTGCCTGCACTGCTGTGTGCGACAGGAGCAGGAGACATCACACCTTCCTCTAGCCAGGAATGAGGATACATTTGGGTGAACATTCTGGAAGGATATCCTCAGGATCCAATGGAGGAGACTGCAGCTCCAGGGGACATTAAGCCAACTCATAACCAAGCATCTCTTCTTGACATGGGTAAACAACACCTCCAGCAACAGGTTTTAATCACAACTGGGGCTTTAAAGCCTTCTCCTCACACCAACAGTATTTTCTTTAGACAAGACTGTTAAACATGCTTCCCCCCTGCTCCACACCATGTCAAACCATGTCTAATTAGGGAAGCAAAAGCTGGACTTTATCACAGAATCACATATTCATGGTCACATGCACATGGATGTTCATCAGAAGATGACAGTATTTTAGAGGAACAGAGACAAGAGGGTCAGTGATGATCCAGCCCTCGGAAGGGATGCTGTCAGCTTGTTCAATACCTATACCTGCTGCTGTCTTCTTCTGGTGTCTTTCCTTTCACTGTTTCCTCTCTTGCCTAGACCCAACCTCCATGTCCATGCAACACCAATAGCATCCCACATAGCAAACTTGGAGGAGGCACCATGACAGAGCTTCACATTTCACTTTACTCACCAGACCAGACACCAGCAGTTTGCGTTGCTCTTATACATTAATAACAACTTCCTCTTCATTGCTCTTCTGGTTTTAAAAGCATGTACCTTTTAAATCCAAAATCGTGCAGCAAGGGTGGATGGAGACATTGTAGGTGCTCGGCTTTCCCGTGACATTCACAGGCCAGAACCACACAGATTTGGCAATTGTTTTAACACCAAAGGGAACACCAGGCAGGAGGAGAGTTCAGAGGCCTCAGGCACTGAGTTAGCCTCATCCAAAAACCCGCCAAGTAGCAAAATCCCCCAGAACCAACAGATCTATCTGGGGAAGTGCCTCTGAAACATCAATGTTACAATCATGTATTAGAGATCTCAATGAACTTGCTCTCCTGGCTGAAGATGTCACTGAGAAAGCAAGCCAGCCCAAGCCTTTCCCAGAGTTTACTTGAAAGCCAAAAGGAATTCCTAAGCATCAGCTAAACAAGCCTGAGGGTTAGAGACCCACACAAGGCACTGGTGTGACCCACCGTGCCACACACTGCCTGCAGGCAGGAAGGATGAGGGTGGAGGATTCCCTGAATCCATCTTCTGGAGGGTTCTGCCCACACTGCTTCCCCTTCTCACCCCCGCCCTGAACTTGTGACACTGTTTTCGAAGAACCCCATAGCTATGAGACTGCTGCATCAGACATAGGATCATAGAACATCTGCAGGAACTGGTGACAGACACCCAGGCAGCCAGCTGCAGGATGCGGTGAGCACCCACTTCTGCAGGGATGCTTGTCCAAAGCCCTTATATAAGATCTAGGGCTGCCAGTGGCTACTCAAGCACATCACAGCCCCCCTCTCTTCATTCCTGCTGCCCACCACAAACAACAGGAAAATCCTGAGCTCGGGAACATGGTAGATAACACCAGTGATCTCTGACCTTGGCATAATCACAGACTCCAACCCTTCAAATGGCTATGCCATCGCTTTGAAATAAGACATCAAGCACATGAATAAATTCACATAAGTGTCTTCATATGAGACAAGTGAGTTTTGGGGCAGCACATTTAGTGAATCCTCAGCTGTATGGGTGGCAAGCCATGGTCTCCATAGCTCGGTGATGTCCACCTTGCTGCTAGACACTTCAACAGCTAGAACATGTTCTGGACATTGCTGGGGAGGTCAGTAATTTTATTTAAGCCATTTTACCTGGGCAGGGCTCAAAAAAAGTGCATCAAAATGGCAATATATCATAACCTGGATCTTTCGGGCACCACCCAAAAGAGATGATTTTCTACTAAGCCCCCAGAGTTTCCAGCAAATAGCAGTGAAGCAGAGTGAAAACTCTCCAGCATGCCTAAGTTCCACACAAATTACTTTATTCCATCATTTCAAGCCAAAAGGAATACAGACTAACAAGGAGCAAGGGGAATATTAAACCAAATACACTGCTGTAAGTGCAAAAAGCCTCTTATCCTGCAGCATTGTTGCTCCAGAATCATCCATGCCAGCCCTAGAAGGCTTTAACTGCCCAATGTACCAGAGATTTCTGGTCACTTATAAACAGATTATAATGACTTTTAAAGCAAAAACTGACTGCAGCTTCATTTTTAAAATTAATACATAAACAAAGCCAGACTAAGCTCAGGAGAAGGGCATGGGCTGGTATCTTCCCATCTCATACATCTGACAGGGAAGGCACAGCCAGGGATCAGAGAAGCATCTAAAACAAAACTAAAACACATGGGCAACACAGCTAAATTCAGAAACTAACTTCCACACACAATCCCTTTTGCCACCACAAGCTCTAGGAAAACCAGGGGCAGCAAGCAATGAACTCTGCAGCTTGAACCCAACGTTACCGAGTGCAAGAACTGCCCATAGGGGGAAAAACAAAGGCTGGACCCAGAAAAATACTGACAAGAACCAATGTAAGAGAACATAAACATAGGGTTCCAGTTTGAAATACCTAGATGCCATCAACCCAAGTAAAATCACACGAAGCAGAGCAGTAGCAGGCTCATAGTAGCCATAAGACAAGAGCAAGAACTCAAGAGTCTCAAAACTTACTTGGATGCCCCTACTCCACCTTCTGCTTTAAACCACAGTTACCACTCTATGTATATAGTGGTATATATACTATACTAGCGGTATAGATAATATATACTATATATATAGTATATTACTGACCAAGAGAATGTCAGCGAGAACATGGGCAATGCACAGCAATACACTGTTAACACACCCTCCAGCACACAAATGAAGGCCTGACCCTTAATTAGCTGCCTGGCTGCATCCCTACTACACCAGCTGGGTGAGAGCCGGTGTTTTGTTGGGATGGAGATCCAACAGATTTTTCTGACCTCTGTCTGTTTGAGGTGTTAAAGAGTAATTAGAAGGGAGAGGATAACCTCTCAAGGTAGGCAAAACCTTTTTTACCCTACAGGTAAGGTAACTCATACCCTATGATACAGGATATAACCACAGGGATTTAAGTGCCATCAACACAAGCAAAAAGCCTTTTCTGTTTGCTGCTCACTGCCTGCTGATTTTCTAAATGCCCCAGTCAGGAGAATCTCATGTCCAGCACTGAAGTTCTGTTGCTATTTACTTTGGACAAAGACTAGGAGGTTAATAAACAGACCCTGGTCATGCATGTTTAAAAATAACAATAAAAGACATTAAGACTGCAGCCAAACAGCCTCCCACCAACACTCCTCCCTAAGTAGGAAAAATCTTCAGTGAAGGCACTAAACTTGCCAAGGTCTTTTTATTCAGCTGGCAGATCCCAGCAGCCCACTCTGATGCTGTCTGCAGCCCCCGACTGTGCTGCGACCCAGGCATCAGGAGCAGACAGAGAACACCATTGCATTAAACCTCCTTTGTTTCAGAAAGTCCCCTTCCCTGCAGAAAGCAGCATCCTGCTAAACACAACTGCTGTGGGATTTTCTTTTTTACCTTTAAAAGGGCAGGCAAATTCCCAGAAAAAGATAAAATAAATCACTATTTAAGTGAGAGGACAATGGAGGTGCGGGAACAAGTTTCCACTTTCAGCTTGAAAACGAAAAGCCTGTTTCACGCCATTAGAGCAGCGAAGCTCTGGAACAGCTTTCCAGTGGGAGGTAGTGGGGGCAAGAGAGAGAACTAGCTGTGAGGCAGAGCCCTGTCGCTCCATAGGGAGGGGATGGGGAGATGTCGCTGTGGATGACAGCACAAGGCAGTACCCGATGACTCACTCAGTTGTCTTCCTGATACGTGTTTTTAGGACCAGTGGTTGGATAGGGTGAAGGAGAGGGTTGACATCAAATCCTTTCAGTGCCCTCCTTAATCCTAAGCAAATCAAGCAATCTCCAGCACTCATGTGTTTCCCTCATTCACCACCCTCACTTCATGACATCAAGGGAATGGAAAAGCTTCACCTGCTTTAGAATGAGAAGAGGCTGGGCCTGCAGGAAAGATGTTTACAATGACCTCAGCCACACACCACCCACCCTCAAGCTTTTACATATACTGTTAGACCAGAATACCAGGTCTGCTCAGCTTTGCAGCATAAAGCTCTGATACCAGGCCCCCTCCATCATCTGCATCTGCTCTTCCTCTATCCTTCATCTGCTCTGAGCCTCAGGCACAGAGGCCGATGTTACCCAGGGTCCCAGTAATCTATCCCAAATAGGAGAGATGAAAACGATAAAACCAGGCCATGTAAACTGCTGCTGGAGGGCTTAAACTGCAGAATCGCTTTGATGGGATTTCCATTTCTGTTTTTGGAGCCTTCCTGTCCTCCTACAATGTAAAATGATTCTCCCCTGGTGGAAACACAAACCTAAGTCATAGAAAAATGGAGTAAAGGGAGAAATAGTCAAGGTCTTGTTATGCCCTGAGATAACCATCCGTCTCATGATGTGAGGAAAGATTGCCAGAGACAAAGAACCATTTAGGGAAAAGAAGGCTGAACTGCCACATTAGTCTTGAAGGAAAAAAAAGATTATTCTAATACATGGAGAACCATCACACACCAGCAGTTCAGGAGATTGCTCAGTTTGCACTGAAGACTGCATTTCCCATACTGTCTGCACTGGGAAAGCACATCTTTAAACCCACCAAAACAAACACACTGCAAACCAACACCCAGGACCCAGACTCCCACACAGAAGTACGCAACAACAAAGAACCTGCTGCCCTAGGTAACAACTTTATTACAGCAGCTCCTACCCCAGAATTCAGCCTGAAAATGCAGCTAAAGCGATCTCATTATTCAATACAGATGGATGACATTTTTGCAACTGAGACATTTTTTATTCAAAACAACTTTTCTTTGCAAATTCAGATTTTGTAAAGACACAATTAATAAAAATCTAACTAAAATCTTACAAACATAAAAACCTTGCCAGTTAAAATGTAACCTCTCACTTTCTTCCCACTCTGATTTTCAATTTCTACTTCAGCATCCTTTCTGCATTCCCAGCTGTCATGGCCAGGTTCACTGTAAGCCTGTTCTCCCTACCTGAAACATGGCCTCAAAATCCGGGAGGAGTTTTTGGAAGCTCTGCTTTTACACAAGAGATTTTCCTGCCAGACACACATGCTGGTCATGGGGAAGACAAAGATCTGACCTTCCTGAGCATCACATTCAATACCATGTTTCACCCAGATGCAAAACGCACAAACCAGAACACGCATCTTGAACACAGCAGCCTGGCTTGCAGGACTTGGCCACTTAAATATCCCTCAATCACCATTAAGTGGCAAATTCTGGCCCAGACCCAAGCAATCAGCAGGTGCTGACTAGATCTCCCCAAGGAGATGCGATGACCCTGTGTAGGATGAGTTACTTACACCTCCTAGGAGGAAAAGCACTGCCTCCCCCAATGCTTCCCATCCATCCCAAGCTTTGGTTTTCTGCATGGTCACAGCTTAGCCACAATAATACCAAGCTGTGGGCTCTTTTGCATCAGGAACCCAGATTTTTGTTACCTGAGTATACAATACCCCGGACAAGCAGTTACTTTAGGGCTATGGCTACTGACCCTCACCTGAATGTCAAAGCAGTAACAAAAGGAAACAACCTTTTTTGACAGCAGGGAAGGGAAAAGCAACTTTCCCTGGCTGATTTCTGAAACAAATATTTCCAACAGCAAAAGCAAACCCAGTTGGCTTCCAAACACACAAATTAAAGTCACTAACAAAGAATTTTCCCCTGCTACATTTCTGACCCATCCCAGTCTTTGTTAGCATCCCTGAGCTAAATGGCTACCTCTTCTGGATCCCACCTTAACTAAGGGTTTCAGGGAAAGGAACACACCCACCTGAGCAGCAGCAATAATAAATCAAGGATCTTGACCTTTTGCTCTCCCCTCCTCAGCTGCACCAGATCAGCGCTCTGATGATGCACACACATGTGGGACAGCACAAGCACGCCCTTGCTTTCCTCATCTGCTCATTCCCCACCCTCTCTCTTCTTTCATTCTCACTTTATTTCTCTGCTCTGGTAGTTTTCCAGTGCCCAGCCGTCCACCCGGTTCCAGCTCTCCCCTTTATCTTTCTGTGCATCCCACTTCTCAGCACTCCATTCCAGAGGCTCTTTGGACACCCACGTTATCTCATACCCAGAAACACCTGGTGTGCCACACCTGCCCAGGAAATACTAGAATTGAGCCTCAATATTGTACATACTACCTAAAGACACAAGTTATATATCTTATGTGAAGTAGCCCTGGGCATCTCCAATTTATTGTCACTCCCAGCAGATGTGCACATCACAGCACCACCAGTAGCTCTTGTTTGTCAAAGAAACTGAGGCAAAGTGATCATTACAGAAACTGGGTTGATGAACAGGGATTCAGTCCCAGGGAAGTAATGCTGTGACAGTTCAGAAGAGAGGCTGAATGGTATTAATATAGCACATCCTGTGTTACAAAAGACACTGGCCCAAATTCTCCTCTCAGAGTTTCAGATCCATTAGGGCATCTCTCCATGCAAATGTCACCAAGAGCAAAATATGGTTTTGTTGTTTTACAAGCCCATTTGAAGCCTTTAACAACGACTCTCTTTCCCTGATGTGAGCTATTTTACTGACCTATAGCTTAATCTCCATCCTGCTGATGGCTGAGAAACTTCCCCTTTTGCAAAGGGGCTTTCTATTACACACAGGGCTAGGGAGAGTTACCCCATTGATCTGAATGGCCCAGGATTGCGAAGTCTTCCCAAGGAAGGAATAATTTAGGTAGCTACCTAATTGGTGAACCCAAGCTGTGCTCAGCAAGATACCTCAAAGGTGGGTTGGTAGAGTCAGACAGCAGACGGGTGGGAGCAGGCAGAGCAGCACAGCGCTGCAAAGCAGTTCACACTATGCAAAAGTTCTTTGTCCTTTCCAGCTGGATACTGGGAGACACAATGCATCTGAAGGTGAACTGCAGTGTCTGAGATGTAGATAAGGGACATAAACCCAGCGGTAACAGCATGAGCTGGGTGGTGGTATCCAATAGGTCTTGGAATCCTAAATAAATCAATAGCCAGAAAAATGAGGTTCAGCTGAAGTGTTGGGTTTTCTTTAACCTACAGAATGACAGAGGTTGGAAATGGCATCCTTTCTCTATGACTGTTCAGAGCCATCCTGCTCGAGCTAATACTAATTTAGGTGTTTCTATATAGGAAATTTTTAATCTTTTTTTAAAGGGAAGTTACTTGCTATGCAATTTTCTAAGGTTCTCCTCAAAGGCAGGTCCCAGCACACCACACAGACCCCGCTCAGCAAGAGCAGAGGCTTCCCCACGCTCACAGCCAGACCCCAGCAATTCACCATCCAAAGAGTGAGGAGGATGCTCCTAGCCCAGGTTTTCTCCCCTCTGTACACGAAGAGGGCCATGGACATTTCAGCCCGGTCCTGTGCCGGGCGTTAAGCAGCGCGCAGGGCAGGCTCCCACCGGTGGCAGCCTGGTCAAAGGTTTGTGGGCAGGATGCCCACGGCAGTGCCCCTGGTCCCTCCCGTCTGTCTGCTCGCCAACAAGGGCAGGAGCGGCGACAGAAGCCGCTGGTGGTGAAGGGACACAGGGAACGACCCCCCAGCAACAGAGCCTCTCCCGGGCAGAGCCCCACGCCACCGCCCGCTGCCGGGTGAGCGGCACCGGGGCTGCACTGCAGACAGCGGGACCCGCCGGGGATGACATCAGCGCTGCCACTACCGGGCGAGGAGCGGGGCTGGACGGGGGGGGGGGGGGAGGATGGAACCTCGGCTGGGGCTGGTCCACGGATACAGCGACAGCGCAACCCCTTCCTCCACCCGCCCCGAGCATCCCGCTGCATCCCCCGGGGGACACAGGGGGTTCGGTACCCTCTCGGCGGGCACATCCCCATCCTTCCCGGAGCAGGCAGAGCCCCCCTGCCCCGTCGCTGTCTCCGTGCCGAGCGGTACCATGCGGGCAGGTGCAGGTGCAGCCGCCGCCCGCACCCCCCCCCAGCCGTGCCCTTACCCGGGGCGGCGCAGTCGGCACACACGGTGTTTCCCGGCCGCTGGAGCAGCTCCACCAGCGCCTTCCTGCTCCTCTCCTTCGCCATGGGGCCGGCGGCGCGGTGCGGGCTCCGCCGCGGGGCGAGCTTCAGGCTGCGGGGCTGGGGGCGCTGGCGAGGCGGGCGGCGCGCCCGGGGTGCTCCATGCGGCCCCGCACAAGGTGAAGGGGCCGCTCCGCTGCCGGTGGGGGACGCGCCGGGGCGGGTCCTGCCCTGCCGCCTCCGAGCCTCGCCGCCGCTGCTGCTGCTGCCGCCGCCGGAGCCGCCCGCCCGGGCACGGTGCCGGTTCCGCCTTCCGCCGGGCCCGGGGGGCTGGCGGCTCCCTCAGCCGCTCGCCCGCGACCTCCAGCGGCCGCTCGGCGCCGGGGAGCCCCGTTCCCGTGGGGGTTCCCCACCATCAGGGCATCCCAGCCCCCACGGGTGTCTCCAGCCACCCTGCGGTCCCTTCCCAGGTTGAGTTTGGGGTGCCCGGAGAAGGGATGCTCTCTGCCATGGGCTGGGAGCTGGCGTGGCAGTGGGGAATATGGGGGCAAGGAGGTTGCAGCTTGCAGCCCCCCAGCCCTTGCTGGATGGGGTCTCACTGCTCCAGCACATTGGTGGGTCCAAGAGCAGTGCTTTTGGGGCACTTCTTAAATTAGCATCGTTAGGGGATACTCATAAGTGCTTAACTGGTACCCACCCACACTCCAGAACGTTCCTCCTTCACCACCACCTTCCATGTCTGCATCTCAGCAGGACTATCCCCCAGGCATCTTCTCACACTTTTCACACCCCTCCATGATGTCAAGGGAGTATTGGTGGAGAAAACACCCCAAGGGCAGGGGCAGAATTCCCCGTACTGTTGTGACTGTGTTTCCTGTCACGTACAGGACAAGGCTCCTGTCCTTGCTTTACCAGCTAAGAACAAGAGGCTGACCTAGGGTGGTGATGAGGGAAGCCTTTGGCTGAGGAGGGGTTCAGAGCTGTGCCTCATGGGCTGCTGCCCTAACCCCTGCTGAAACCTTCCTGTCAGGAATGGGTCACAGGCATCTGCAATGGTGCTATGAGCTACCTATGGTTCATAAGCTCTGCTTACAGAAAGGGTTTTGGTTTAGCAAAGAAAGTCTCCCATTCAAATGGTCCATCTCTGCTTCCTCCAACAAAGCAGAGCACCTTCCCGCAGGCTCAGCTCATACCATTTGTGCTCCTTCCTGGGGTGTGCACCTGTGTCTGCAGGAGGAGTGTGCTCCCGGAAAACATCCACAACCAAATCACCATCTTGGTCCTACAGCCGTACATGGATGTGAGCAGAATTCAGTGGCACACACCCTTAAACACGAGCAGAATCACTGTCTGGCACATTTACAATGCCCCTCTTGCCTGGCAGACGTTTTCCTAAATGACCTTTGTGCTGTCAGACAAGGGACTGTAACCGAGTTGATTTCTGACTGGTTTAAACTAACGTCAGTGTTCCTTGCTGACCCCACGCAGCGTTACGCGTCATGCTGGGGTTTGCTCCTTTTACACGTGCAGGCTGATGAGGTCTGGAACCTCGTTCCTGTGCTAACCAAAGGCATAATCCCACACATGGGCTTTCTGTGGAGAAGCTGAGCTGCTGCATCCGGATCCTCACCTTCTTCAACCTCTGAGTCACTAATCCTAACCCAGAACAGAGCACTGACTTCTACCATCCACTGAGTAACACCAGCTCAGCACAGTATCTTAGCCCTAATCCTCCACACCCGTACTATATTCAAGCTTGTCAATGTAAATGCTTACAGGATCAGAGCTTCACCTAAATCCAGGTTAAGTTATGTTTGCATTTGCACTCTGGCTTTTCCAGAACATGCACTTGCTGAAGTCTTCGTGCAATAGCCAGGATGCTGCACGTCATCATGAGCTTACCGAGGGCAGAGGCTGGGAGGAGGGAAGGGCACTGGTTTTTAAGTCTCTGTTTAGCTTTCCATTAAGACTTATTGATTCTCTTTAATTTCTTGTTCTGCCGGTTGCTAGGCAATCTCTCTCTCTCCTCCATGTGCTGCAAGCCAGGGCTGCAGACAGAAATTTATATCTTGTAATAAAATCAAATATAACAGAGCCTGTTGTCAATGATGAGGGCAGCGTTTCATAAAGGACAGACAGAGCAGGAGAGCAGGGCCAGCAAGGGTTGATCAACAGCGGTTCTCAGAACTGAAGTCCCATCACAATTACTTTAGACCTCACATTGGGAAACAAGCAGCCCAGTGGTGGAGGGGATGTGGAGAGAGACGGAGAAAAGTTGGAACTAAATGAGCCAAAATCAAAGATAAACTTCTGTTCAGTGCAATATTAAGGGCTTGGTTCAATCTCACGTGTACAGGGGTAACTCCACAGATTCACTCCTGGTTTATCCAACGTTAAGAGGTCAGTGTCGTTCCAGAGTCAACCAGCAGAGTTGATCCAGGGCAGGCAGTGAGGACACTGGCTCCTAAAGACTGTGATTCCTGGTGTAGAGCAGGGACAGCATCAGAGTTTTCCATCCCACACAGGGTAAAGGAGGAAGGTTGCCCTGGCAGGGCTGGTGGAGACTCCTGGGAAGCTGATGGTCATCACTGCTAAGGCTTGTCCATGTCGACTGTTCCTGCCTGTGTCCACAGGAGCCAACACCTCATCTGAGCTTTTCCCCCTAGTTTTCCTGTGGGTATGATCTGTCGGGGAATGCTTCATGAATTTGCCCCTACTTCTTGCAAAGTCTGTGGCCAAACTCTCTGGAGACGGGTTGTCACTGTCAATACATCACCCTCATTCAGACGCTTTCTGTCTCCCCACTGCTAAGTGACTTGTTAAGCCTGATATGAATTTATATACATATGTATATAAATACTTACATATTTATGTGTGAAATGTGCTTGTTTGCAAACATGCACACTTTCAACTCAGTCTTTTCTAGATCACAAGGTTGTTGCCTTAGAAACGGATGTTATTAATGCGCTCTCCCGAGGTGCTAAGTACGGTGGCAGCAAGGGCAGGCTCTGGAAATGCCAGACTGAGGTCAGGGCAAAGGATGCTCAGAAATTCCTGGAAATCTTTTCATCATCTTTGTGGTGATGCTCTGAAAATGCATAGACACAACCATACATTCTCCTTGCCCTTCCGTATTAGCTCCTTTCGCCTGACACTGGCTTGTTTTGTTAGGAAAGAGCTGTTTACACTGGTTTTTAGTTAATTTTGCAGCCCCAGCCCTGAAATGGCTAAATCAGTGTCACAACCATGCAAGTAAAAGGGTGTTAAACTCAACCCTTTATGTGACCTGGGAGTGCACAGTGTAACATAGGGAAGCATCACAAATTCCTGTGTGAACAGCAGACCTCAACAGAAATATCAATAATTCACACCACTGCAACTGCATTCAAGCAAAACTCTCTGCAGCAGTGGCTACACCAGGCTGGATCCTTTAGGCTTCCTCAGCACCACAGGGGAGGCAGGTCTTGCAGCTGGAGATCTGGGTGAACAAGCCATAGCACTGACCACCCACACCCATGCTAAAGCAGCCACGTTTTGTTGCAGTGTGGTTTTCTGTCCTGTTCAAAACAAGAGAAAATAAGAAGAAAAGAAAAAGAAACCAACATCCTAGAAATATATATCCAATATATATATATATGTGTGTGTATATCTTATTTTCTGTGTTATCCAGTTAAATTAAGAGTGGCTACAGCTCAGAGGGAGGAATGCCACAGAGCAGAGCTCAGAGCAGGGTGTTTAAAACCTCTTAAACGGAGAACCTGACACAGATGCCAGCTTTCTCTGACTGTGAGCAAATTGCTTTGTTTTGGACCCTGTGAGATTTTTCTCCCTTAGAACAGGGAAAAGCACACTCACTGCCTCTGCATGGTTAGGATGTGCTAGTCAAGTTGAAGAGGATGATGCAAGAGAAAATGCTGTGAGGGTGCAGCAATAGCAGTCTGGGTCTGCAGAGCTGCTCTGCACCTGCACCAGCCCTCAAAGAAGAAAATGTGTCGTGCAGCTCTAAAAGTGCAGAGTTCTTTGCAGATCAGGGTTTCTTCACATTTGCATAGTGGTTAATCCTGTTGCAGTGTTACCAGGGAAGTCCTTTACTCCCATGATTTGACAGCTGTGCAGGCAACACACACACATCAGATCACACAGATCCTCTGTGAGCGAGACAAAATGGGGAGAATGGGGGACAAGAAGAGGGTGCAGAGCAAAATCTCTCTGCTGATTGACTTAAACACCAGTTTTTGTAGGCTTCTGCAACCTCCTAGAGCTGAGAACTGCTCTCTCACAGCAGCATCACAGCAAAAAGGAAAGCAGCTCCAACCACTTACCTGACCCTGTGCACCATGTGCTCAGGATGTCCTTTCAGTTTCTTTTCTGGCCATGCTCGCTGCAGCAGTGGGCTGGTTTCGGCACTGGTTTGTGGTCACAAGGACTGCTTAGTCACTGGTGGAGTGGCTGGGAGCCAAGAGACATCCTAGAGAGTGAGGGGATAATTGATAGCTTGAGGATGTTGGATATTTGTACATCTGCTCCACGTACACAGGGAAAGCTCAATGCAAGAAAAAACATGCTGCAACAGTCCTGTTGTAACAAACCCATTTCATATGATGTAAAATCTGATGTGGAGGGGGCAGCTTGGGGGAACTGGCTCCACAGGAGCCACCAGGCACCTGACTGGAGCTATGCTGATTTCTACAGCCTAATGGCAGGCTCCCTTCTGCTCTCTGAGAGGATGAAATTAGACCAATGAAGTCAGTAACTCACCTGCATCAGTGAGAGACCACTGCTTTTAGCACTGTCCTTGGTTTATACTAATCAAAAGACTTAGGCCTGGGGAAGCTCTGTATGGAGGAAGCCAACGTGTGAAGAGTTTCATACATCAGGTATCAGCTCCTCCAAGAAACGTCAAAGTAATTATTCGGAGCAAGCCATCATCAATTCAGTCTGAGTCAGAGGCAGCAGCACGACAGGTTCGACGTGCACACCACAGGGCAAGCACTTATCATGGGAATTGCTTTGTTCAGTTCCAATAATTTAATCTCTTCCTGGCTCAAATGGCTTATCCTTCCAGGAACAGCTTGGAGACATTCAAGCAGGAGACTGGACTGCATGATGTCTTGTTGCAGGGTGGAGATGGAAGCAGCTAACCGCTGCCTGCTTTGGGGGTCCTGGGAAGTGGTGGCTGCTCCTGCCAGGGGTCTAGTGCTGAGCAGGCAGGACCATAGGACAGAGGGGCTGAAGCCTAGCACATTGATTCTGATCTGGAATCTCTGCAGCAAAGCCTGAGTCCCCCATAAAGAAGACAAACCATTTCCAAAGGGCACAGAATTAAAACCAGTGCAAATATAGGTTCCCACAGTCAGTCTTGTGTCATGGGCTGCTGCCTTCAGCTGCCAGTCAGACATCTGAGACCACATCACTTTCTGTAACATTGTTCAGCTGTGATTTGAATAATGGAAACAAAGCTGTGGTTTTTCTCTAGAAAGAGATTAGAAATGCTGGCATGAAGGAAGCTACTGAACAGCTGGAGATGGTAATTGATTCTCCCCCAGTTAACTCTGTCCGTAGAAAGCTGAGAACCATGTCCTACCCTTCCTCTGGCTGCTGGTGGGACTGTTTGGATGTCGCTGCCTGCCTCCTAAAAGCTCCCATAACACCAAGATGTAGATCATGCTGCTCACTTACTTGTTTATTTCAACATGCTTTGCCAAAGAAAAATCAGCAAAGAATTAATTAACAGCAATTATTTCTAGCAACAACAGAGCAGCTCTGCTCCAGAAGCCATGAAAACAACATCATGAGACCCCTGTGGCCAAAGAGCCTTTATAAACAGGTGCAAAAATAAACAGTTTTATAGTAAGCTATAAAAAGAGCCCAAGCCAGGTTGGGGAATGGCAGAGGAACAGCCATTTCGATGGCTGGGTTGGAGCATCCACACAGGTGACTTTCATGAAGGAGATTTAATAAACACACCAAAGCAGAAGCACCAACATGAGTCAAAGTCCCAGCAGGACCAGGTTATTGCTGCAATAGAAGGTTTACTATACCCGTCACTCTGTGTTATTAGCGCTGCTAAAGTGATTTACTGTCTAAGTCAGTCCGACCTATTAGAGCTGTGATCTAAAGTACTAGCCAGCTCCAGTTTCAGTGATAAACATCATCCCCCCTGCCTATTACTTGCTAAAATAGGCTGAAATAAAGCCATCAATCCAGCTATCTCTCTGCTCAAATGAGTCCTTCTAGCTGGCACCATCACACCTGCAAGTCTCCTGCCATGCACACAAAAAGGATGGAGGCAGATGTTCCAGACATGCTCTCAGTTTTCACCCATGTTCCTTTTCCAGCAGCCAGTGGACTCAGCATTTCTGTTCCTTCGACCTGAACTTGCACATCTCCTATAGCCAAAGCCCTGCAGTGACCCGGTTCCTGTTACATCTCTGTGCTGCACATGTATACTCTGAGCATCTCCCCACGGAAGGAGGCCAGGATGCAATCTCCTGCCAGAGATGTTCACCTCTGTGCTGCACCCTAGGAGGTGGCAGTGGCCAGTCCCATTTCTCTGCCAGGCTCTGCACCACACTTTAGGGAGGGGGGGGAACTAAACCAAAACCCACACTCCATTCACCTGTACCATTCACACAGATTGTTAACACCTAAATCATGGTTTTGCCTGTGCTCTCCCATACAGATACAGGCCTGCATGGACCCAGTACATGTATTCCTTTAGAGCAGACAGAAATCTGAATGCACAGAGAGAGGGACACACACTTATGCTACCTTAGCAACCACTCTGAGCATGCACACGCATGCCAGAGATGTGCCAGACAACAGGCAAAGCTTGGAGCATGTGTTCTATAAGGGCTGGGTTGCAGCCATGGGTGGTGAGGACTGGGGTAAAGACAGCTTGCTAAATCCATGGGTTAAAGTCAGCACAAGGTAACTCCCACATCCACACTAAAGACCAAAACCTGAGGGAGGGAGCCCCAGCAATGAAAGCAACCAGCATCATTACACCCCTGGGATTTCCTGTTTGGTGCTTGTTCATGGGGCTGTGAAGGTTCAGTTACCATTGGGGGGTTTTGCTCCTGCTTGGTTCAGCATACTGAGTTACTGGCAGTTTTCTCAGCACTGATCTGATCCGCAGCTTCTGTGCAGTTCCTGAGTGGCAGCAAGAAAATGTTTTCCCATTTGGGTCTGCCTGTCCAAAAACATCAGTTTCCTCAGTGTGGTGAAATCCTTCTGGCCATCCAGCAAGTCATGCTACCATGGGGCTGTCAGAGCAACCCAGAGGGAAAAGCCCTCTCCAGATTGGCAGCTCCTCTAAGCAGGCTGCAGCACACAGCATTGCATCAATCCTCAGAGCAGTCCTGAGTGTCCCAGATTCTGTACTGCAATTGTTCTCCTACCTTGCCCAGTAAGGAGAGATTCAGTGCTTCCAAACCCTGCTGAAGCCCAGAACATGGGCTGATAACAGAGAAAAATAAACTAAGCAAACACCAGGCCTGACTCCCTTGCAGAGCACCTTCTCCTATGCCAGTGCCTTCCCTCCCTGCTATCCTTGATTATCAGCTCTGCAAGCAAGACCAGAACCAGGTGTGTGAGGGGTTTCTTGCTGGGCAGGGCTTGCTGGCAGGGAGGAAACTAGAAATCCTTCAGAAACCAGAGCTGTCAGCTCCTAGAAGGTTACTAAAAAGGACTCAGTTGTTCAAAGGGGCTGCAGAAGCATCCCTCACTGTCTGCCTCTTAAAGGCATGAAGGTGAAGTTAAAAGCCTGGGCCATTCTGGGAAGTCTCCTTGATTTCTTCACCCCTGCTCTCTTTTTGCAAGGCTGCTTTCCACTACTCTGCTATCAGAGTTTGCCATAATTCATAAGGACCTGAACAGAAAAGCATCTACAGTACTGAGTGGTTTAAGGTATGACTCGTTACCAGGCAGCAGGACACACAGCCAGGCAGGCCACAACATCCCTCCCACATCAGCAGGATCCTACCTTGCTTTGTGTGGGAGCTGGGAAAGACACAGCTTCACCTCCCACCAGAGGTTGGGAAGCATCAGACAGTAAGGGCTGGATTCAGCCCACCAGATTCAATGCACCTGAACTGCTTTACACTCAGAGAAATAACTGTAGCCTTTGTTGGGCTATATAGTGAATGCCAGGCTTGCCTGGGGTGTTTTTCATTCAGCCAAGCCCAGCAGGAGTCAGCAAGCATAAGATCGATGCACCTGTTAACACAAGTCCCAAGATCCCCTGGAGTAGTGGGAATAAACAATCCAATGGTGAAACAGTCTGTCCAGTGCTAGAGAGCACAAATGTCGGAATCTCTAGGAAGAGCCATAAAAACCTGTTCCTGTATCACCACCAGTCCTAGGAAACAAAAAATGTGTCAAGGTTTATCATCTTCCTCTGCACACATGCATTAGACTTCTAGATGACTTTCTATGAAGCTCCTATTTTGAGCAGTGATCAATTATGCATTTCAAGCCATATGGCACCTTCCTTCCAGAAGGAAGGCATTTTGTCTTGAAATCTGTAAGCTAGAAAATCTACTGCATCCTGATGGAAATGCAACATTGTCAGCTAGTCACAGGATCATTTAGAGAAAAAAAGAGAACTAGAATAAGATTAATCAGATATCCAATTTCCATTGAAATATCCTGGATGGGGAAATGGGCTCTTGCATGTGCCCTTCCAAATGTCCTTTTTAATTAATCTGAGTTAAAGCTTTAATTTTTGAGGGAAATCTGATACAATACACAACATCCTGAATTTAGCAGAAGGATCTCTTCCACAAGTGATCTCCTCCAGGCCAAAAAAGTACATAAAGTCCTCTGGGGTCACTGGGTACATTACTAGAAATGACTGCACTCTTGCATACTAGCAGAAGCATCATTCCCTTCCCAGGAATCACGGGTAAGAAATGTAGAAACATACTGCTCTCCAGTGGAACGAGAACACTTTAGTGTTCTCTTTTCAGATCCTACAGCAACAAGTGATGCTATAGATGCTTTCTGTACAGGGAGCAGGCTGCTCATTCTCTCCCAGCCTTGTATGTCCCAGGTTTAGCTCCAGCAGCTTGGTGGAAGTGGCACTGCCTCCTGCTGCTCTCCAAGCCTGCTTGGAGCAGGACAACAGCAGGGTGAAATTCAGGAGGTGCTCTAACTGACCCTAGTTCCTTCCCACAGAGCTGGTTAAGCCTAACCTACAAAAGCAACAGTAAGTAGAAGCTGTTTTGATTGCTACCACAAAGGGCAGTTACTCACCAGAGGCCAGCAAATCTGTGGTCTGCAAAGCAAACAAAGTGGGTGACTACTCACCCAACATCATGCCCAGCTGCAAGGGCTTCCATGGCCTCGAAGCAAGCAGAACAAACTGGGAAGAATGCTCTGGAAGGGAACCAAGCATGGAGGTCAGCTGGGCCTACCTGTAACTGTGCACAACCTTAAACATTCGCTTCATGGGTGCAGAGAGATGCAACCTTTCTGCTGCACCAGGTATCCCACTTCCTGGTGGCAGATGCAGCAACAATCCTTCCTTTGCATGGAGGCACAAGCCCATTGTGCTTCTACAAAGGACTTTGGACCATAGCCCACTTCCAGCAAGCACAAGAGGCTCTCTTTGTATAAGCTTTTCTATAAAAGAACACCCAGAGCTTTGGAAATGTTTATTAAACCCTCTCTTCCTTGTTCTGCAGGTCATTGCAGTTGCTGGGAGAGACACCCATAGCTCAAGGTCTCCCAGGAAGACATAATGACGGTTAGCTCACAGCAATATTCTCTCTGTAAATAACTGCAGCGATCAAAGTTAAGCTCTTTGTGGTTGAACGGATTCTAATCTGAGCAAAGGGCTAATGTGTGGGCAAGGCACTCCTAAATGCCAAACATACAAAGCTCTGCTGACCTGGAACCCTCTGGGGACACCCTGGGACAGGATGCCAAGCAGCAGGATACCTACAGTTGGTGTGAACAAGGTTTTGCTAGAGAAAAGCTGCAGGAAAATTGTAGCCCCTTCACTTACAGATTTCTACTACTGTGTTAGCAGCTTACATAGACCTTTACTACAACGGTCAACACTTCCTCCTGCTTTGGGCTATCCCTTCCACACCTGCACAATTACATCCAGGCTGGCACTTCATACATCACTCCCATCTGAACCTTATTTTTCAACTCTTTGCACATCTTCAATTCCCAGAGTCTGTCAGCAGGTGGTGCTTGGTGGCAGCAGTGGTGCAGGCAGCACACAGGCAGGCTTCTCACACAAAGACTGATGGAGGTCTGTGGGACTTACCTTGCTCCTGGTGTCACACAGAGCAGAAAGGCTTATCAGCACCAAATAGCTCCATTACGAAATCTATGTCACTGACAAAAGGCCTCCCCTGTAGTGCAGATGCCTCGGCTCAGCCTTTTCAGAATACAGATTTTCTCAAATTGGTGGCAGGCTGCTGGAGGGGTTCCTCCTTGATACAGGAACAGGAAAAATAACTATGCACTTACAGCTTTCCTTTGGCTTATACACTGCTGCCATTTTAAAGGGGCACAAACCTGGATACCACAAGCAAATCCAAAATAAATAGGGTTTAAATGGAAAGGCTTTTATTAGTGATATGTATGTTGGCAGGAATAAACTGAAGCACATTCTGAGACTTTCCTTCTCCCACATGACTCTGGTGTGGCACAGACTTGTCCCATATAGCAAGCTGGGAAAATTGTTTGACCCCAGATTCTTCACTGATTAAAGACTTGTTTTTTCATGACTTCTGTTGCATTAGATCTCAACCAAGATCAGCTGATGGCCATCACCAGCTCTGAGCTCACCTTACAGCTCCACTAAACACATTCTGTTCTCAAGCTAATTCCCTACAGCCAGGAAATGTGTGCCTCTGCCAGTTCCCTGAGCTTTCAACTACCCCTTGTCCTGGCATAAAGGTGACAGCTGTGAGCCTGACTGACAGTGCTGGGAGGCAGGACACAATATGCCTATGGATCTGTATGGGATGAAGATGTTCTCTTTGGTTTGGTGAAAGGTACAAAACTATCACCTCAGTATTCCCAGTTCCTAATTCTGCTGTTGTTTGTGAGGACAAAGCATGCTCTGGCCACTTTGGTGGCTCAGCAGCGCAGTCAGTCTGGGCTACACAGGGTCCTGCTGGCTATGTCACTGTAACACTACACGGGGACTCCAAGCCTACAAGCAGGACAAAGCACTTTTCACTTGAGCACGCCATGAAGTTTTATTGAAACTGTTTTTCACCCATCACCCCTCCTGCAGCAGGTCCAAAATCTGGGCCTTGGTCACTGCAGAGTCCCCAGTGGTCCCTCCTTCAGTGTGTGGTCCGAGACATTTCATATAATGGCAGCTATCACTGCAGCTTAACAGTCAAAATTCAATCACTCAAGACAAACTTCAACCCTTTTACTTTATGATAACCTGGAGATCAGAGTTAGTATCAATTGTCTCAGGAAAAACATACACTTAATTCATGCAGTAGCTGTTTGGCCAAATGACGGTGCAGAGCAGTATCCAAAAGATGAAACTACCACTGACAACAGTCCAGACTACTCCACCACCACTGGCAGTGGTTCTTTCATGCCTATCAGGATGCACTTCACCCTGTAATATTCAGGGAGCACAGAAGCATGAAATTTGATTTCTTTCTTCTGAGATGCTGGAGATTATTTTAATTCTTACTCGGTATCATTGAAAGAAAACTCTTGTTCAGTGGTTTAATATAATGTCTTTTAATATCTGTTTCGGCAATAAAATCTCTGCTTTCTTTTCTATAAGTGTACTAATCTTACCAAAGGATATAATTTAAACAGTAGAATGAAGCAGAATAAAAATAGGCAGCTGCACACGAACAATCTTTTCAAACAGGAACCTGCTCCGAACTATGTGCAGAGTGTTCAATTAGATTAGACCCCAACAACAATTTCAATTCCAGCTCCGACCATCAATATGAAGAGCAGAAAATGTTCTTTTACCCCTTCCTGGATCTCTGTGTGAACAGATGCACAGTGGAAAGAAGCAAAAACAGTAATAGCAGACAGCAGGAAAGGTGAGATATATCAAAAAGGGGACACCAAATAAAGGAGAAAATGTGGGAGAACTGCCTTGGCAAACAGTGTGTGTATTGCTGTCTGCAGGCCCTGACCCTAAAGTTGTTGCTTGAGAGCCAGATACAGAGAGAGAAATGAGACACTGGGTTAAAAAAGAGAGAGAAAAAAAACCTGCAAGCAAGAGGAACAGGGCAGGGAATAGTGGAAAATACATCCAGAGAATTTACAAATTTATTGTCCACTTGAAATACATTCCTAAGGGGCTAAAAGGCCACATTGTTTTGGCTTGAACTCAGTATTAATATTAGAGATCTTAAAGACATTCTCTGATCTGATTGCTCACCTGCTGATGGCCTGCTGCATTACCTGCTCTATGTATGGGTGGAGCTACCTGTTCTGGAAAGAAATACTGTATTTGTTAGATAGCTAAGTCTTGATCTACCCTGGGTTTTGACATAAAACATTTGTTTTTAAAAAAATAAAATTATCCAAACCCATTTACATGGGAGAGAGACACAAATAAATACCAGTTACTGAGATAAATAAATACAATTCCTGTCTCCACACTGTCACTATAAAGATATTAAACCCTCCCCCCCACATATGGCAGCTCTACTCAAAGAAACAAATACATTCATCATGAAAGATTTCAGCTAAATGAAATCAGGTGAAGTTACTGTTAGCTTGGCAAATAAAAGCAGAATCACTTCCTGAGTGGTGTGTGGACCTAGAAATAGTCTCCCAACAACAATGAAAGTTGAAAGACTGAATGAAAACCCCTCACCCCTGGTTCCCAAGAACACTATAACATGGTGAGATGGGAATTATCCCAAAGATGGGGATAAATACCAGTATATAATAAAAAACAATTCACAAGTACAAGTTTTATTTACACCTGAAAACAGCTGTAAGCACATTAGTAATGTCCATGTAAGATTAATCTGTAGTCCAACATCTACACCACAGAGATGTTTGTTTTGTCTTTTTAAAATAAGAGTTCACCATTCTTGGAGACATGGAGAACACTTCAGGCAATAATTGTTTTCTCCAGGTTCTTATGGATCTTTAAAAGCAGGCAAGAGAAATTAAAAGGGAGAAAAAATACCTGAAGAAATCACACAAAGGCAGTACTTTTGCTCATATTTTTAAAAAATAAACTTATTTTAGGAAAATTAGACCTTGAAAAAGGTTCCTTCAGGAAACACTTCCTATTGCAATATGAACAGGACGTACAATATGTACTACATTAAGAGCTATGCCTTCCATACATGAGGAGTAAAGCTGTCCATCTTCATCAGAACTTTTCATGTTTTTCTTCTGATTTCTCATCAATCAGGTCTTTAAATCCCAGTTTTTCCAGTGGTTCATTAGCCATAAGTTGCCTATGTTAAAAAAACAAGAAAACAACATTTTGCATAACAGTCTATAGCCCAGAGAAGAGCATCATTTTCTATTTAATTCAGTATTATTCATTTTCTATTTCATTTAGCATTATTTACTTTAAGAAATCCAAGATATCATACAGAGTGACTGCTGCTTGGCAAAGCCTTAGAAACTTCAGTTTTTGGGTCAGCAACATTCATTTTTCCATAACATTCATTACGTTAAATTAAATGTGTTGTTTCCTGATTTTCAATACTGAATACAAGTTTCCTCAGAAACAGACCTGGCTCTTGGTTATCTCTAATTAAGAGACTTAAAGATAATTAGAGACTTAATTAAGACATTCCTAAAGCTACCTGAATTTGTGGCATTTACTAGATGCTAAAGTGGATGTGGCTTAGAACAGCATACGTGATACTGCTCTACTTTGCTGCAGTGATTTTCAAAGAGGTTTTGATTTGCAGCCCTCCTCATCACCAACCCATCCAGTGTGTGCAAGTCATTTTATTTAAGTGCATTTAATAACGCCCTCTGTGCATTTCCCAATGAGCTCCCTGACTCAGCACTGTGCCGGAAAGCAATGCAAGGACAGAAGCATCCCTTGAAAAGCAATACTTTTTCCACTTCAACTGAGGCACAAGTTAAACTTTTCACTTACAAATATAGCTAGGAAAGTAATAATAATTAAAAACTTCACATTGAGAAAGCTGACTGTACAGTTGTCTTGCAGGTGTTCCATTACCCATCGGACAGCTACAACACATCAAAACCAAGCCAAGCAAACCGCTGAAGCCACCAAGGGCACCTGTTTCCTACAAGGACGCAAAACTCTCCCGCATGAGTGGGTTTCCGTCCCCTCCCCGTTTGTACCTGTCCATCCGGCACTCCAGGTAGGCCATGGCGCGCTGTCGGCAGGCACCGCTCTCGTAGCCGCTGTTGCGGAGGCACTCCATGAACCGCTCCTTGAAGGCGCTGCACTCCCCTGGAACAGACAGCGAGGGCCGCGTTACCGCCGGGCCCGGGCGGCGGAACCGGCACCACGGCCCCCTCACCCGCGGCGCTGAGGGGAAGCGGCCGGGCGCTAGGCCGCAAGGAGGCCAGGCCGCCGTTACCGCACCGAAATGATCCAAGGGGAAGGCGCCCTTGTCCGGCGGCCGCGGCTTGAAGCTCTTGCTGCTGAAGTTCATAGCGGTGGACATGTCGCCGGTGAAGGGGAACGGGGCCGGCACCTCGTCCCTCCCGTCACTCGCTCGCCACCGGGGACAACCGAACACCGAGCGGCGCCAGAGCGCCGAGCTCATCGAGCGGAGCACGTGACCACCACCACTCCACAGAGGGGCAGGGCAGTGTCGCTATGGAAACGGCGTGGGTATTGCTATGGCAACCGGACAGCCTCGCTCTGAGGAAGGGGGTGTCGCCACGGCAACGCGATGGTAGTGACGCCGGTCACCATGGAGACGCCGCCGCTGCCGGTCAGGATGGGCTCGGCCGCTGGGGTCGGTCCCTGCGCGATGAGGGCTCGGGTCGGTGGCGTTCCCGCTGGGCTGCCGCAGCTCCCGCATACAGGGCTCGATCAGCTCCTGCTGATAATAAATAAACCGGTTTCTCCTCATAAAAACCTTGTTACGTTCCTCATTCACCTCAAAACTCTCTGAACGGGAAAGGTGAGAGCCATGGTTGTGGCTGAGGGGCAGGGAGCATGGCTTGTGTTTGTTCATTTGGAGGTGAAGGGAGAAAGCGATACCGGGGTCAGCAGCTCAGTTTATACAGGATCCAACCCTGACAAAGCTGCTCCTGCTTCCACCCAGAAGTGTGTGGTCAGGGTCCCTCCACCACAGGTTCATCACCCACAGCTGCTGAGCACTGGGTCTAGACTTAAAAACACTTGTTTGAGGACCCAGCTGTGGCTGCCGGTGTGATGTGAGAGCCCTGGGGATCAGCACAGGGCTGAGGCACCCCCAGGAGGCATAGCAACTTCCCTTAGAACTCCATCAGGATTTTGGAAGAGCCATCCCCATCCCGCTGCACGGACTTGAACTCAAGCATACGTGTCTGCTCATCCCTCATTAATCTGCACGGGTTAACATCTTTGCACAGACCTGATGGACAGCACCGAGTTATTTTATGCCCCCTACAAGCAGCGGGCGAGCAGACAGCTTCCCATCACGCAGCAAGACAAGAGGTCATTGACAGATGCTGGGGAAACAGTGAACTTCCAAACCTCAGGACAGAGAACCAAGAAAAACACCCCTTTTGCCTGAGGTTTGCAGCGCGCTCTCTGCAGAGCCTCAGATCTCATCCTGAAAGGAGGATGAGAAATAGCATTAATTTAACACACCTGAGTGCTAACTGTGGATGACGCTGCTGGAGTCTTTTCTTTGCCCATGTCTGCAATTGGTGTTTTAAGTTGATTTTCTTTTAATTAAATTATTGAGATAAGTAGAATTTGAGGCTGGGGGGTGGGGGTGGGAGAGGGAGAAACAGCTGCAATTATTAAGGACAGCCATTATGGAAATATTACCTGCAGGCCCATTTAAAGTGCATTTTGTTTATGCTTTGATTGCTTTCTTATTACAGTATTGAAATTGTAAATGGAAAATTACACCAGGTTCTGTTACACAAGCAACTGGTTTACACAGCCTGAAATATAAGGTTTTATTTATAATGATGTTTTCAGGGCTGTGAACAATAGATGTTTTTTATTATACGGTAAATAGCACTTTTCCACTTGACTTCATTATAACACTTAACAGTAAAAGGGAGATACTCCTCTTTCAGAAACACACGCAGCAAACTGTCTCCCGGATCTTAGAAGAGTGATCAGCAGAGATGCAGCTTTGTTCTGTCTGGACAAGTTTAACTGAAGTGTTAAGGCACTTGATTTTAGCAAACTGGCCAAATTATGTTCCTTAACTCCCTGTGTGATGAAGGAAGAAATCAAAGGCAAAAGATATTCAGGGATCGCACAATGGAATTATTCCCAAACAGACTACAACAATCCTTTCCACTTCTATTGAATATCTTAACCAATGATCTGGGCAAAGGGATCAAGTGCATGCTCAGTGAACTCACAGATGACACCAAGTTGGGCAGAAGTGTTGATCTGCTGGAGGCTAGAAAGGCTCTGCAGAGGGATCTGGGCAGGCTGGATATGGGTGGAGGCCAACTGTATGAGGTTCACCAAGGCTCAGCGCTGGGTCTTCCACTTGGGTCACAACAACCCCATGTAATGCTATAGGCTTGGACAAGCATGACTGAAAGCTGCTCAGTGGAAAAGGTCCTGGGGATGTTGGTCAACAGCAGCTGAACACAAGCCAGCAGTGTGCTGGTGGGCAAGTGGACAAGTGCCCAGGTGGACAAGAAGACCATTGACATCCTGACATGTATCAGAAACAGTGTGGCCAGCAGGACCGGGGCAGTGATTGTCGCCCTGTACTGGGCACTGGTGAGGCTGCACCTCAACTCGTGTTCAGTTTTGGGCCCCTCACTAGAAGAGAGAAACTGAAATACTGGAACATGTCCAGAGAAGGACAGTGAAGCTGGTGAAGGGCCTGGAGCACAAGTCTGACGAGGGATGGCCGAGGGAACTGGTGTTGTTTAGCCTGGAGGAAAGGAGGCTGAGGGGAGACCTTATCACTTTCTACAACTACATGAAAGTATAGAACAAGATGAAATGGCTTCAAGTTGCGCAAGCAGAAGTTTAGGTTGGATATTAGGAAAACTTTCATCAGAGGGTTTGTCAAGCACTGGAACAGGCTGCCCAGAGATGTGGTGGAGTCACCATCTCTGGAGGGATTTAAAAGATGTGTAGATGTGGCACTCATGGACATGGTTTAGTGGTGGACCTGGCAGGGCTGGGTTAATGGTTGGTCTCGATCTTAAGGTTTTTTTCCATCCTATAGCACTCTATGATTCTATGCAAAGGCTACATCAACTTTCTGTATTATATTATATTATATTATATTATATTCAAATGCTTTGATTACTTATCATAAACTCCATGTCTTTCTTTGGAGTCTTAAACTTTGTAGTTACCTAAATTCAGGTCAGGTATAGTAGCAGGTGTTTGGTTATGCTTACTTAATGTTTTTACTGCAAATGTCAGTTGTATCTTCTAGAGTTTCCTGTAAAGGTACAGTTTGTCTTAGGCTCTAATACATGTGCTTTAGCAGTTTAGTATGTATTTTTCCCAAGGAGATCAAATGAACCCCCCTTAGATAATCAGTGCAAAGAAAAAAACCTCATTTGAGGCTTAAGCCAACCAGTTCCAAAAGAATTCAGTAAAAACAGTGCCACAAAGAGCAGTGCCACAAACAGACTTAAATGCTCTTCACATATTATCTTTCAAAGAAGTGAGAGACTTTCACAGCCCCAGAGAAATCTGAAATAGCTGCTTCAGTAAAAAGGTGCCCATTGTACAAGAGAGATCAGATAACCTGTAAAGCATGCAGTGTTTTACACTATTCACAGTCTGGAGTCCTGAGCCCTTTCCAAACATTAGAAGGCTCCCCAAACTAGGGAAAACCTGGGATCTTCCCCTTTCAAGTTACACAGCTGGATAGTTAAAACAAAAAAGAACAAAAATCCTTTCCTTGAATCAGAACTGTTAGTCATTAATTATGGAGTAAGGAGTCATTCATTATAGATTACAGTAACATTTAAAAAATGTTTGCCCTTTTGCAATGTTGTCAGATCACACAAAAACTTACCGTGTTTATCCATCAGTTAAACAAATGTACCTTCAGAAGGAGTCTTTACGCACTTAGCATTACTTTTGGAAGTGCCAAACTGAATAATACATCAGGGCAGAACCTTTATTCTTTTCTATAGGCAGGGTGAACTCCGGGACTTTCATTATTTTCTCTCTCTCATGGCACATCCTTAAGAGCCTACAATTCAAATTATCAGGTAGTTAATTTGAAAATAATTAATAGACAAGCCATGAAAGGCTTTGAGTAAAGTACATGGGGATTCTGTAGCTTGACTTGGGATAGCTGTAAGAAATTAATCAGTTGAACAAGACCAAGCACATTCAGACACTGGAATTTGTGCCCTTGAGACTGCTGTTCCCAGCCCAGGCACAGAACACACCTCAGAGAAACATCCTTCCAGGATCACTCATTCCTACGCCTCACCCTTGCACAGCAAGCATGCCGCCAGCTCTTACATAAGGCCTCTTGCTACATCACTGCCACGGGCTGTTGTAAACCATTTTTCTCCCTTTCAGTTCAGGTTCCTAGACAAGCAAAAATGCAGAATATTGCCAGAATAGTCTGGGGAATGGGGATTTCTGCTGTGGATGATTAATGAAAAATTAATGTTTTGCACTTACAGGGAAATCATAGTTTCATGCCAGTAAGGTCAGGGCCTTAATACGTTATGTGCTCTACAAAGATGTACAGAATGATAGCTCATTTTCTGTTAAGATTGAGCCAAAACCTCATCAGGTTAGAGGGGAATGTGGTAGAAATAGTAACACTGCGCTGAAAGCCAAAGCAAACTTCGTTCTTACTTTGTGGGTTGCAATTCTGGTATATCTAAATCCACATCTCTATCTATCTGCATCAAGACAGGGAGTCCAAAAGTAAGATGCGGGAACCCTGATTCTACTGATACATACCAACTAACCCTCCTTCATGGTATGTCTCAAATCGCCCTTGAATTAATATGATTTCGGCAATACTGTGTTGAGACAGACTGAACCTAGAGACCCAAGAAAATCCTTGGAGCTATGTCAAAGCATTTGATTTGTTCAGCTATAGTTTGAACATAAACCCTTTATAACCTTACCTTCTCAGTATGAACTTCCCAGGTCAGGCTGCCTCGGATTGTTGGCTGAAGTGTGGGGCCTGGAAGAGTATTTTTATAGATACGCATATTATAAAGTACAATACCAGCATCGAATCCCAGGATCTTCATGTATCACTGAGTGAGACTCATGAAGGAATGACATCTATTCAGTCAAAACCAAGGCTTTTAAAAGCAACAAAGTTCTTGAGAACGGTTTGTGTCTAAATCATAGAACCATAGAATAGTTAGGGTTGGAAAGGACCTTAAAATCATCCAGTTCCAACCCCCCTGCCATGGGCAGGGACACCTCACACTAAACCATATCACCCAAAAGGGGCAAATACTTAACAGGAGAGGGAAATACTGTCACCCTATGCTCTGCACAGAGACAATGCACTAGTCCTGTGCACAGATATTCTATTTTCTTCTCGCAGTGACCAGAGCCCATCATATACAATCTTTCAGCTCAGAATATGGAAAAAGACCCAAAGAATCTTTCATTGGAATTTTGCAGTGAAATGATGATTTTTTAAGGTATATTTTCAGTCTTTCTTCTCACAGTAGTTGTGCATCACACACTGATTTGACAGATAAATGAAAGGCAATCCAGTACAAGTTATTTGTATCGAAATCAGCATAGCAAACACTTGAGACAGTGATCACTGTAGTGCTCCTGCAGAAATAGCAGTCTCCAGGATGGGAAGAAGCAGGTGTAATCCAATAAAACAATGCCATAGTTATGAAAAAGCAAAAGAGGTCAAAGTCAGAAAGCTTTTGATTCCTTTTTGCATTGGCATTTTTCAAGGTGAGCAAAATTCATTAGCAAGGAGCAGCTTGAGGTTTAATGCATCTGAGTCTTTAAAAATGTTAATGTTTAATAGGGTGTGCTCATGCTTTATATATCCCTGATAACAATGCATGGGCTGATAGGCATCTCCTGAGGTTGTAAATCAGTAGCAGAGCCTTGCAAGGCACACAAGCACTTGGTGTTCACTCTCCTGGTTTATTATGTTATCAGAACTCATTGACTGAATTATGGCCTTATAACAGCTCTTTCTCAGCATTATCCTACTGTTACTGTAGCATTATTAACCTGTGTCCCAGTAGAAGATTATATATCCTTCTCCAGATGAGCACACAGAAGTTAGATGACTTTGTGGCTGTTTAATATACAGGCTCATTTTCTAGGAGGAACTGAATTATTTCCCTGAGCTATGCCCACAAAGTCGCTTACCTGAAGATGATATCAGTTCTGGTTTGGGCTGGTAAAGAGACAAAGACTTTTGTCTTTGGGAGTGGGGAGCAACATTTTCTCCATTAGTATTTAGCTGGGCCCATGACGTGTGTTTCATCACTCTTACTGTATCTTATAAAGTCTCAAGAGTCTCAGTGGACACACCACTTGCTCAGACAAGAGTCTGGCACAACAGGATATTCTTAGAAATGTCTGGGACAAAGAGGGTGCAGACCAGGACTCCCTGGCTGTGCAGCAACTCATGATATGGACATGACCATCCATTGCCCCCCTTTCTCTGTCCACCCTGCCTAGTTCTTTTCTGCACAGGACAATTCCCCTGGTAAAAGCTCCGCTCCTGATAACAAGCCTTGGAGACCAGGCAGATGTGCAGGCACCTTTTTCATGTCAATCTAGTTAGAGATTATTAATTCCCCTTGCCTTCGGCTAATGTACTTTTATTAATAAATAATCATCATTTTCCCATCAGTGGAGCCTGTGCCTGGGAGCCTTGCAGGGTTCTAGGAAAAGTATTTATTAAAACTAAAGATTTCTAAAGGGTAGAACAGCAGCACGGCCCAGTAATCAGACAGAACCTGCAACTGGGGGGGCAAAATATCCTCACTTGAGAATATGTGATAGAGCATCAGATTGGCTTCTTACCCCCAGAGCCACCGTTTAAAATTGTGGCCTCCTGTTCATGATCATTTCTGTTATGTTGTCATATCCCAAGGATGCAAATGGCTCTTGGGGAGCTGTTGCCTGGGCACGCAGGCTCTTGCAGGACCATGCTCTGGCATGGTGCATGACTCAGTTCACCTGCAGTGCCAGGGCTGTTGCTGTGTGCTCCTCCTGGCAACAGCTCTGCAATTGCTGCCCAGGCAGTCACTGCCCTCCATCCTCTACCTGGGCACCTTCAAAGCCTGACCCTGGCTCCTCACAGGTTACAAAGATTCAGGATCTCTTTCCCAATCTAGGCAGAGAGATTGCCTGGACAGGACAGGGCTTCTCCTGCAGGATTGCATGCCTCTGCTTGTAAACAGGCAGGACAGACAGGAGTCATCACCAGACTTGGAGAAAATGATGGACATCCAGGCACACAGTCCTCTGGACAGTAAACTATGAAATAGAGGCTGAAGTGTTTTCAGGGTCATTTTGAGATTGTTGTTAGAGGATTTTGGGGACAAAAAGCAATACAGCATTAGCAGTGAAAACACTGTGTTGTTCAAAGAGGTGATTTTACTGGAGTGGCAGGAAAACAAAGAGAATCAGAGCTGTCACCTGTAAGTAGACCTACTGCCATCTGCAATCTGAACTAGCTCATATTCATGTCACCATCATTCCAACTTCTCCTTGGCCAGCCTTGTCTCCTCTGAGGTCTTCCTTGCCAGCTGTCACTTGGGCCATGCATTACTGGGGGCTTTTCCTCCCATGTCCTGCTTCCTTCCCAAAGAAGGAAGGAAGTCAATACTAAACAAAGATGTTATAACAGGATCCATATATAAACAAGAGTCAACATAGATTTCAGTATCACAAGGTACAGCATACAGCAACAGCAAGTACAGTCATAAATAAGCTTTTTGAAAGTAGTAAACCAATTGTCCACCAGGTGCATCAGTCCATCAGATACAGACAACTCAGTAACAGAAAGAGAATGCAAAGGAAGATGACAAAAAGCCTGAGACACATCCAAAGGAATCCTGAGCATGTCCAAGGGCAATAGCCTACATAATGCACGGAGGTTTGGTGCCCAGTATTTTGGAAAGGACAAGGCATTCTTGGGAGGGAATCACTAAAGGAAGCTTACATCACCAGTGGTCCAGCTGAGTCCTGTGACCTGGCACCCTGTCAGCAATCCAGCATGGTCCCTTAATTCTGTGCCTGAAATCGCATATACCACAACATGTCCACAACACAGATTTTCACTGGAAAACAAACACCTTGTCCCAGTGTTGTAAATGAAATAAGAGCTCCAGATTAAGATAATCCATGTTTCAGAATAAAATAGGGTGCTTTCTTTGGCAGAAAAATAAAATACATCTGGTCTAAATGGACGTAAACAAGACCTTAGGCTCCTTTTCTCCATGTAAAGCCACTTCCCCAGAAGGTGTGTTCAGATGGTGCTATAAAGGGACCCCAAGATGTTCAGGCCCACATTTTGGTTTAGAAATGGCCATACAGAGTTTGCTGCAGTACATGGGCTCTAGCTTGTTGCTCTTTCTGGCAGCAGGTCTGGTTGCTCTCCTTTACTTTGTTACCAGCTTGAAGAAGTCTGTTCGCAGTTTGCCTCCTGGACCACGTCCTCTTCCTCTGATTGGAAACTTGAATGTGGTGGACCTGAAGAAGCCGTTCCAGTCGCTGACAGAGGTAGGGTCTGAGTGAGCAGGCAGAAGGAAAACGTGCAATTCCTGGAATGAGAAATACAACTGTGGAAATGGAGATGTGATTGTGTTTGTATTGTGTGGAGGGCAGAAATTATATATTGGGTGTATAGCCAGGTGGCCAGAGTGACTGCCTTTAGAGGTATATATGCACACACATGTATTTATTTATATATTTATAATACACATATTCCTTCCTTTATACACATGTGAGTGTAGACTCCAACCCTTGCAATCAGATCCATATTGTTGGTATTTTGAGCCCCTCAGAATCTGCAGGTAGAAGACTCAGGTTGGACCAGTCTGCTGACAGATATGGGTTATTTGGCCTGAAGAGATGTCTTGCTGCAGATAAACCTTTCCCACTGAAGGTAGGTAGGAAGAAAGGAAGGAAGGGTACTATCCCCACAGCAGAGGAAATCATAGAATCACGAAATGGTTTGGGTTGGAAGGAACCTTAAAGACCATCTAGTTCCAACTCACTGCCACGGGCAGGGACACATTTTAGTCAACCAGACTGCTCAAGGCCCCATCTAATCTGGCCTTGAACACTTCCAGAGAAATGGGATCATATGCACATTTATTTCCAAAGCTAATTATATCCCTTCAAGGCAAAGCTCAAGTCTGCCTCCCCAACCCTTCCTCTGCACACACACACTGCCCAGCATTAGTTAAGACTTGATGCACGGCTCTTATATGTCTAGGTAACAAATAGCTTTTTCTTATGCAGCTCCATGGATACTTCTATTTCTAAAAGAGGAAAAAAAAAGACTTAAATATTATAAATCCAAGTGCAATATGTGTTTCAGAAAGTGTCTGCTGTGCTCCGTTAGGGTGGTGGGGACAAGTCAATGTGAATTCAGATTTCTTCCTGCTGCTGTAGAAACAGCTGAGGTGCCATGAGTGACCTGTCACATACCCTACATGTGTGCTTACCAGACACTGTGATGGGGGAAACCCAGTCCCCAGTAAATTCTCTCAGCCACCCGAAGAGCCACAATGAGGGGGGAGCGCAGACACTGAAATCTTCCAGGCTGTCATAGAAGAAAGGGTGCAAATGTACAGAATTCCTATAGCAGTCATGCGGTGTTCACCTGCCTTGATTTACAGTGCAGAGGATTGTGAAGAGCCCAATGACAGGCTTCTGGTCCTGGGCTCTCACTTGATCATGGGTATATTTGAGGGTGCTGGTATGGGAGAACAACTATTTTTTGGTGGTACTGGGGTATTTAATCATATAAATGTCATACGAAGGCAACAAACTTATTTCCTATAATCTACCAAGCATCTTTTTCAGGCTTTCAGACCTGCCACATCCAATACTTGGTGTTGCTAAAAATAAACAAGGTTGATGCCAAGAGTACAGTATTATTGCAAAGAAATGACCACAGGAAGGCGAGGAGTCGGCTGCAGTTCTCTGCCCCTGGCTCTGCCACACACTCTGTGAGCTGCTGGGGATGAAAGAACCAGTGTTAATGTTATCTCCCAAGCCGTCAAACCACCATTTGATGAAAACAAATTCAATTTGTCTGGTGTAATAACAGGAGCTGCTTCTAATCTGAAATTCAATTTTCAGAATGTATCTAATACATAGCAAATGGTAACTCAGGCGCATCGGAAACAAGAAGACATTTGGAGTGGATGGCTTGCAGTGTGTTTAAACCAAGTCTAAAATACAGAATGAATGATTAGGTTGTCAAAGCCACCCTTCTGTGTAACAGATGATTCAGATTTAATTTGCTATAAAAGCCTAGAGCTCCTCTGATATTATCTACAAGAATCTGCTTCCTAGTTGGATTCAAGTTTCTGGTGGCCAGCAAATAATTTTGCCATGAGAGCAACACTACCCACCTTGCCATAATTAGAGACAAGTGCTGTCCTGAAAGAAAGACTTATTGTCTAGCTTTGTTTTTGTAGTGTTTGTGGCTTCGGCCTCAAAGATGTATGCACACCCGCTTGCCTCAGGTCACCAGCATTAAAGTAAACAGGCCTGCCTCAGCTGCCTGCTACAGCAGTTTCCAACCAGCCTCCAAATGGTAGTATCACTATGCTGGCCTGTTACTGCAGAACACCACAGGAATGCAATGGCATTTTATTGCCTTCTCTGATAGAAGCAGTGATAGCAGACACCTTGTTGTGCAAACAAGGTGCAAGCAGAGATGCTGGCAATTGATAGTTGTTGCTCATTAGTTGCATTGTAGCAGCACCTGGAGACTTCAGGCAGGGCCAGGAGGCTCCTTTAGGGCTAGAAAGCATCTAGGGTGGCTATTGCTAGCTTTTGAGTCCAGATTTGGTTTAGAATTAACATATTTATTTACCTTGACAGCTCTCCAAGATATATGGCAATGTCTTCACTGTGCATTTTGGACCCAGGAAAGCTGTGGTACTGGCTGGCTATGAAACCATCAAGGATGCCCTTTTAAATCACGCTGAAGAATTTGGAGAGAGGGCAGAAATACCCATATTTAGGAAAATGACACAAGGAAATGGTAAGTGACCTTTTGGTTGGTTGGGTCTATGTTCATTATATTCTCGTAGGCAGGGATTATCAAGCTCTTACAGATTGCTTTTTGTCTATATAATAGTGTGTCAAGCAGCTTTGGTACCACTGTGTAAGAAGACCTTAACAACGTTTATTAACCACAGGTAACATAAGGATGTCACACCTTTATTTTAGGCATAGCATTCAGCCATGGAGAGCTATGGAAAACTATGAGAAGATTCACCTTGTCCACACTGCGAGATTTCGGAATGGGAAAGAGAACCATTGAGATACGAATCCTGGAGGAAGTAAATTCCCTTATCAAATATTTTGAATCCTATCATGGTGAGTGTCAAGACTTGCATCCAGAGACAGAAGAAATGTCTAGCAGAACAATAAAGATTAATGAAAGTTTAACTCTAAGTAAATGCTATCTCATGGTTAAAGTTCAGCATATGCTGAAGTTAGGTTATTAAACTGAAGCCTTAAAACCTTGAAACTGAGTTCTCTGCTATGCATTGTGGGTGGTGAATGAGGGTATTTTTTGGACTACATTTCCATAGGAAACCAGACTAAATAAGCAGAATCAGATTGTCATTTGTTTTCATTACTTCAAATACAGGGAAACCATTTGATACAAAAATGATACTCAACAGTGCTGTGTCCAATGTCATCTGCTCTATACTGTTTGGAGAGAGGTTTGAATATGATGATCCTGTATTTCTAACTTTGCTGAAGCTGATGAATGAAAATACTAAGCTGTTGGGCTCCCCTATGGTGCTGGTAAGAGCTTGATTTTATGTTTTAGCCTTTAGTTTTTGGGGGATATCTGTCTGCCTGTGTTTGTCCTTCTGGCCTCCCACAGCTTGCTTCTTCAGAACAAGAACATTATCAGCCAGCCAGCCTGTACAGAACACACCTGTGGTTCTATTTCCACAACACACAGATTCCCAGGCCCCTGTGTGAATCTTATTAGTAAAAGAAAAAGTACTAAAGTCTTCACAGAGGAACTATTTTAACCTCTTTGAAGAGCAGAAGCACAATATGTCTCTCATATTGGACAGATCGTGAAATGCCATCTCAAATCTGTCTCCTTGTATTACACACACCTTTGGTAACTGTCTCTGCCTCTCCTAGAATCAGGTTTGACAAACTTCTTTTTGTTTGATTTTGGCCACTGAAACTCAATCTTAGCAAACTACCAGTTGATATAAGCCTGTTCTCTCCTGACACTGGTGGAGCTGTCTTTCTTAGCCACAGTCTGCGGCTGGCTGTAACACCAGACTAGCTAAGCCCCAAAACCACCATGCAAACAGGTCAGAGTTACACACTGTGTACAGAGACCATCCCAGAATGAGGCACCAGCTAACAGCTAACGGCTGGTGTTTGTTCAGTTGTCTGGCAGGGCAGCTAGTGGACTTCTTGAATATGTGCACACCTCTCTTGGGTTGATGGGGTGAGACCCCTCCTTTTTCCTGGCAGGACATATGTCTATGCTCCTAGGAACAGCATAGTTAGGTTAGCTTGGTGCCCTGCCTAAGTTAATTGGCTTGGAAAGCACCATGTTGACACAGCAATATCGTGTCTGTGGAGGTGATCAGTTCAAGTCCCTTCTGCTGCCACAGGATGTGACACACCTGAGATCTTTTCCTGAAATAAGTACAATGCTCACATTCTCATCTTTCACATCCAAAACTCTGTATCTCAACACCAAAATAGCTGGAAGCCCTCAAAGATTAAGCTGATGATTCTCCAAAAAGTCATGTTGAGGACTCATGCAGAGATATAACAGAGAGAACACTCTATTTCTGCAGAAGTTCATATCTGCTTGGACTGTACAAGAGAATGGGAGGGAATTATGGCCTGAAGTGTCAAGGCATGGGACAAGGGACAAGCAGTGTGATTTGAGACAGCAGCGTGTGTTCAAAATGCTGATTAACAATAAGACTTCTCTTGCTCCACAGTTATATAATTTCTACCCATCCCTTGGATTTCTCTCTGGAGCTTCCAGGACTGTGCTGCAAAACGTCAGTGAACTGAATGCTTTCCTCCAGAAGCAATTCCAGGCACACAAGGAAGAGTTTAACGAAAATAACTTAACAGGCTTTGTTGATACATTTCTGATGAAGCAACAACAGGTACTTTAAAGCTAAGTCTGAGTCTTTCTGTTCTCTTAGCTCTGACTTATTATTAGGACTGACCCTCTGTGTGGGACTGAGAGTGAGTGGAAACAGAAGTGCAATAAGCAGGACATATCAAAGCTCATACTCACATTGAGCTGTGCTGTGCTCGCTCCATAGCTCCACTGAAACTGCTGGCTACAGGGATATAGATGTCAACATGTCCCACGTAAGTGGAATAGGTTACCACTCAGCACACATAAGGAGGAGATCATCCTAAACCTTCCTGTAAGCATAATAAATGATTAACTTCATTGCAGTAGCTAAATTCCAACGAACCTCCCCTAACCTGGGGCTTGCACATACACTTGGGACCAGATGAATTCCATACAGCATAGGCCCTTCTGCTGAGACAGGCATTTCCACCACTAGACATATAGCTTCCCAGAGCATATAAAGTCACCAAAAGCTAAATTGCAGACAAAATAGTGGTAACACAGTCATATATTGGTATCACTTGCTGTAGAACTTACGGCCATTACCTGTATGTTTTGAAGGAGTCAAAGAAAGGCCAAACTATGTTCAGCAATGGAAACTTGATGTTTTCAACCCTGGACCTCTTTGCTGCTGGGACTGAGACTACTTCTACAACTGTGCGCTGGGGTCTTCTTCTGATGATGAAATACCCAGAAATTCAGAGTAAGGCTGAGGAGTCCTCTTGTACGATATACTAATGCATGCTTAAGGCTTTGGTTGTGGAAGGGAGTGGAACTCATCTGTTGTTGTCCAGAGTAATTATTCTGAGCATTCTGAGAGAGATAACAACCATTGTCTTTACAAAGGAATTTTATTCAGCTGCATTGCAATAAAGCAGCCCAGCCAAGTGGGAGAGGCTGAGGGCCAGCCTACTGTTAACAGTAAAGATCCCCCATAGTTATTCACCTGCAGGCTATGGGCTTACGTCACTAAAGGTCTCCTCAGGAGCTGATTCTGATCTGGTTTCTGTTGAAGGTTAGAGGGTAACAAAGGTGTGTAACCAGAATCAGGCATGGGACGTACTGTAGTGACTCCAAGCTCCCTTGGCTCAACAACAAACCTGAAAGAACCATACCATGCCCTGATTACACACTCCTGCTCTTCCCAAATACCCCTCAAAATTTTCCATTACTTCACCTTGGCCAAACTGGAGGCAATTTCAGTTGCAAGATAAGAGGGTTATCAGCTTCTGAAACCTTTCCTTCTTCCAAGGAAAGATTCAGGAAGAAATGAACCACGTCATTGAACCAGGAGAGATGCCTAAGTTGGAGGACCGGAAAAAAATGCCATACACAGATGCAGTGATACACGAAATACAAAGGTTTGCCAATATTGTCCCAATGGGTGTATCACGATCAACTCCTACTGATGTGAATTTCCGAGGCTATGTGATTCCTAAGGTGAGCTTTGAGGCTAGCAGCTTAGGCTGCACAGATTCCTTACAGTTTTGTTTAAAGCAGTTAAGAATCAAAATATAAAAATCTAAAGATGCCACGATATGTGATTCAATCTATTATGTGATCCTTTGTCTTGGATCTAGAGTAGTTGTTATAAACAGGCACTGGACTGTCGTCTGTTACAGTTTTTGAATCCTGAATAACCAGAGGCTTTGATTAAATCACACTGGCTTGAATTTCTTATACCAAATGTGGAACCTCTACTTCAGCATTCATTCATTCATTCCCTTTCTTTAAAGATCTGACTCTAAGAAGGGACTGTTTTGTAGTCCAAAAAGGCAGCAGCAGCTACTGATGGCAAGTAGAGCTATAGTGGGGCAGAGAAGCATTCCCCAGTTCTATTTGCCATGGCTCAGTCTTATTTGTAACTTCACATTACTAAAAACAAGCAGCTAGCCTTGACTAGGAAAGTGATCTGGTCTAAACAGTTACTGTGACTTTCTTTGGTCCCTTTCAGGGTACAGAGATTATTCCACTGCTGACCTCTGCTCTGAATGATGAGTTACACTGGAAAACCCCAGATCAGTTCAACCCTTCCCACTTCCTGGATGCCAATGGGAACTTCACTAGGAGAGAAGCATTTATTCCATTCTCTATAGGTGAGAAGGGTGTGTATGTACCACCTTGGTCTGGGCTAATGGCACGGCTCCCCCTGATTCTAGGCAAATATGAAAGTCAGGGACACAGAACATAGGATGAGGGATTTCTGGTCAGTTTTCCTTTCCACCATCACTGCAGGTATAACCACCTTTTTGGGAGATCCAGGAGACATTGATCTACCCACAGTCACTGAATAATTTCACATACCTACAGGCTTCAGTGAAGTTTGCCACTAAGTCAGTAGCACTTCCAATGTACACGGAGAAGGAAGGAATTTCCCACCTCAGCAGCCTGCACTTACAGACTGTACATCCAGTTTAAAAGGTCTCGGACATCAACAGTAACAGCACTTACCATTTACTTCTTTCCTTGGTGTTTTTAGGACGAAGGGCTTGTGTTGGAGAAGGACTGGCCAAAATGGAGCTGTTCCTCTTCTTTGCTGGCTTGCTCCGCAAATTTGTTTTCCAGCCCCCTCCAGGAGTGGATAAGTCAGACCTGGATCTCACTGCTGATGTTGGCTTTACCTTGAACCCCATGCCTCACCTAGTTTGTGCTGTGCCCTATGAATGACAAAACAACATGGAGTTTGAGTAGTGAGCACTTCAAGCTTGAAAGCAAGTGTAGTTAAGGGGAAAAAAGCTGTTTGTACCTGAGCTTTAGGGAAAGGAAGACACTGGGCACTGCTCTTTTTCTCTCATTCATGCCATTCTTTCCAACAGCTTTTGTGGTGTCTGTGTAATGAGGATCCTTCAGACCCCCCTGAGTACTGATTTCAGAAACTGTCATTCATTCCTGGAACAGCATATCAGAGATACAGTTTTCAGGGCTGTCTGAAAGAATGAAATAGCTTAAAGACTCCTCTATAGATATAACCCATCAGAGGCTCTCCCTTAAGAGCCTCCAAGAGAAATTTCTCAGCCTGAAGTCTAAGCTTCAGGCTGAGAAAATCAGCAGAGCTGATTTTCAATGACCCAACTGGAGATGACAGACACTAAACGGATCTAGAAATCTCCCTAGTACAGTTGTTCAGCTGAGCTTCAGACTGAGTTTCCATTGTGTGGTACAACTTGCCTTATCTTTATTACAGAGTCCCAGACACAAGGGTGTAACATGGGCTGATGCCAAGAGCCAGGTACAGGACAGTTATCAGAAAACATCTAAGTGGTTTGGGAAGTGGGTTCATTCCAACTCACACTGGGCACTTTATGCTGAAGAGCCTGTTTATGATGGGGCCAATCTAGTAGCTTTCAGTGTCTGCTGATAAAGGCATTTCTACAACTCACTCATCTCTCCTGGCTTCATGCTGGCTCTGGCACTTGTCTGACCCCTTACTGGGCCATCTTAGACTCCTAAACTGGCAGAAAATGACTGGCCAAACAAAGTGAAGAGTTTCTGAATCAACATGGCTAAATCTGAACACAAGGCCAAGGCAGTGTGAAGGTGATGCAGCCTGGGGCTGGGCAGCAGAACTTGCCATGCTCCTGTCAGAGAACTGGGAGAGTCTCTGCCCTCCTCTCCATTTGCACCTTAGGAGCTGTAGTTGCTCTCTAGACCCTCTCTACCCTCCACAAAGAGGGAGACAGGATCCTTCAGTGGGTGATTCACCTGCCCTAAGGTCTCAATTCCTCACTCTCTCTACTGACTGCAAGGTGAACCATCATTCACAGGCTCCCAGTTCAAACTTCAGTCTCATGTATCAGGTGTGTTAGGATGAATAAGGACAGTATTTTCTATTTAACTGAAAATACAGATTCAAATCTTTAGAAAATGCTGCTGTCTGTCTTCAGCTCTGGACCAGGTACACAGAGGATGTGCATTTGGTGTAGAGCTACAGACAGACAGCAACTTCAAGCTGTCTTCCTCTTTAGACATTCCTTGTGTCAGGGATAGGCTGCAAGGTCTTCAGCAGAGTAACAGATTGGCCTGCACCACTGAGCAAATGCCACTGCCATGGGCTCCCATGGAAATTACATGTGCTCAGCACACAGCAGGAGCAGGCCCATTGCAGTAAGAACTGCAAGTGACGTTTTGGTGCTTGCAGAATGTGCTTTGGCCACTTTCTTAGGAACTGAAGTTACAAATTCAGAGCTGGTAATGTTCATGTTCTGCCAGCAGAGATCCTGCATCACTGTCACAGATAATAGGATTTTGAACGTAGTCGTGAAAACAGATGTAAAACTAGTAATAGAGACTGGAAAAAGAAGCAGGATAGGCTTTGTTACCAAGTCATTTACCTGTAGCATTAACTTGTCCTGTGGGGTCTCTGCAGAAAGTTGGCAACACCCCAAAGACTGTAGCTGTCCTAGAGCAACTGTTTGATTACCACAATTAATGATTCATGTAACAGCCATCAGGAGTAGGAAGACCTACCTGTACCCACAAGGCTACACCAGTTGAGGGAAGCACGATACATGCAAGATCTGAATAGTGGTGCAGATACAAGAGAGGAGGCCGCTTTGTGTGCTGGGAAACAAGGAGGAAACCACAGGTGGGTTAGGGAGCAATGAGTCACTGAAGATGCTTTTGTGCTGGTTGAGGCAAGAAAGACAGGCTGGGATGAAAAGAAAAAAGGGAGAAACAGAAAGTTACAGAGACTGAGGGGGCAGTTATGGTTAATATATAACACAAAACTAAAGCTGCTGTCACCTAAGGCTAATCTATGCTGCAAATGGAAGTAACGAAAGGAGGAAGAGAATATGAAGGGATAACAAAGTGGGGCAGTCTTTGGCTAAGACACAGACTCTTCACACTAGCTTTAGCTCATGTAACTAAAGGCAGCACTCTAATAGTTACACTGTACCTTGTACTGGTATTGCAGTGGTATTGCGCTTCTATGTGCATTGTACCTACCACAGTGCTAGCCCCAGCTTCTGGTCACATCTCAAGGAGTCTGTAACTCTTGCTTATGTTTGTTTTGCTGTCGCTCTATTTGCAGTGTAACTACTGTAAGCTTGATCTTATATCCTACTTCATAAATAAATGTTTTGCTCTGTTGCTGTTGATCTATCTGTTGTGGCAGAATGAACTTGATTTGGGGTCAAACTGATAAAGCTGGGCTGCACTACCTTTAATACACCCACTCTAGACCGGGATCCCTGGCAACATGCAGCCAAAGCACGTTTAGCAATGCAAAGAGTAAGCAATACCCATAGCTACAAACAGCTCAAAGGAAATAACTGGATGTCCAATCGCAGGAAATCACAACTGCTGTCTGAGACAAGATGTGGCTCTGAATGGGTCTCTGCTGTGGCCTCTTACAGTGATTCTTATGGCTCCTGCCTTTGCTTAGAAGGAACTCATCACAGTAACAGGCAGCAGGAGTTATCTGAGGCTGTGGTCCTGGATGCACTGCTGGTCAAGAATGGGACTGACAGGGAAGGTGCAGAGATTTGGGGGGATTTAAGTTAATTTAAAGGATGCAGGGCTGGTGCTTTACTGGTTGGCTCTCCCCAGGCTGGCTAATTGGCAGCACAGGTTGCTGGATGACTCCCATGCTCCACGTCCTCACCACCACTGGCTTCACATGCTGTGGCAGGAGATTGCCATGTGGGCACAAGGGATGGAGGACAACCTGGCTGCAAGCACCCCGAGGGGCCTGGCTGCCCCAGGAATGCACCCAGAGCAGTGTCAGCTCCTGGCAGGTGCTTTGTGCTCAGCTCTGTGTGCTCAGGCAGGGGAGCACGTAGCAGCGCGGCTTCGGAGTGAAACACGTACCAGACACATTATTGAGACAGGAATTTCTTGTCATTGCAAGAGCTTTACTTACCTTTTGTCATTTTAATGCATTGCACTCAGAGCCTGGTTTAAAAAAACCCCAATACGCTCCCCCCTGGCTTTTCAGAGATAATCTAAGTCTCTTTCTGAAAGGCCTTTTTATGATTTTAGCAGCTTCCAGGGCAAGGATGAAATACCAGGAGAGCAGCACATAACTTCTGCACTGCAGGGTGCTGCCAGTGAAACAAAACCCTGCAGGAACAAATATTTTGCACAGGGCACAAAGCATAATGTGCCATCGCAAGTTCTCATCGTGGTGCCCACGTTCTGCATCCTGTGCCAGCCCTGATCCTTGCCTGTCTTTACAGCCCCTGTGCCTCTCCACGCACTAGAGCAGGCAGGTTGAGTCATCCTTGGCATGCTCTGGGGGAAACCGTTGCCTCCAGCCCATTTCTTGGAAACTAATAAAATAAATATCCCAGAAATGTTGCAACACATGAGCTGCTTCTGGGTGTCTCTTGTGCTGTAACATCTCCAGGCTGCTCAGGCAGCTCCACTGTGCAGCCGTTTGCTCTGGGACCATGCTAACCATTGCTGTTTCACTTCAGATTAGGTCCACTTCCCTCCCTGATTTTGCATTTGCTTAGGACCCATATTTGTTGAATAATGGCCTTTATATGATCTAACCTTTGGACAAATGTACCTTTAACCTTGCACTTCCTGATCATGTAAGATAGCTCTTTCTTCCCTGAACAATCTTATTTCATTGACTGTTTATTCCCAGTGTCTTCCTGAAAACCACTATTCAAGCAGGCAGATCTCAATTCTTTTCATACAGGATTTAAACCTTTATGAGGGATGCAAGTTCCACGTGTTTAGACTCTTTAATTTAAAATCATTCCCTTCTTCTCTCTTGTTCCCCTTCTGAAGCCTAACAGGTCATCTGGTTTCATTAATTTCATCAGCCTCTTCCCTCTGTTTCTTAGAAGCTGCTCTTGCGAAAGGAAAAATCTTCCCTGAAGTTTCAAATCTAATTTTGTCTTTCCATTCCACTCATGAATCCACTCATGATCACTTGATCCAAGCTAATTTTCCATGGCTAGCTATTACATGTCCTCTCCTTCAGACACTAAGTGTGAAATCACATCCCTTCTGGGCAGTTCCGAGCTGACTTTATGAAGAACCTCCAGGGATACATGGGCTTTACCATCATTAACAACCTTTGATCTCCATTTGACATCAAGAAAGCTGAAGTCTCCCATAACAATACTATTTTTCTCTTTAGTAACATGGAGATCTCAAATCCTATTCAAATCTAAACCTGGAGATTTCTAATAGCATTCATTTCTCCGTGTCAGTGGAGTGTTTGGAGGGTCACAGTGCTGCTAATGAAGGACCCTGAGGTCTCAGGGGAGGTGGAGGTTGTAGAAGAATGCCAAGCACCTTTTCCCATGTATATGTTCTTGCACACACATGCATGGGTTTGTAATTTGAAACTCTTTACTTCTGGACAGGCTTTACAAACTGCTTAGACCACATTCTCTGAGGTGTTTAAAGAGGGTGGAGTATGCAGTATTTATTTAGGTACTCTACAAACCTTAATAAGAATCGAGTGCTTGTAGCGATCGCAGAGAGCAAACAGAAAGCCAGCTGGCAGAAACTGAACAGTGCCACTGCATTTTTATTGCTTCTAGCTCCCCCAAAACAGATTATTGCTAAATAATTATGTCTTTTTTAATTTCGTTTCTCTCTGATCCTACATTAATTTCTCTGCTGTGTGCAGCAGTATTATTAGCTGTAGTCTATTTTTCAACTGGCTATAAAAATTCAGCTTTTAAATTTCCTCCTGGTCCAACTCCTCTTCCGATCATTGGTAACCTGCACTTGGTGGACATTAGAAGGCAAGATAAATCACTAATGAAGGTAGGACAACAACCCCCAAACCCAGACCCTTTTAGATTTTTAAAGCTGCCTGGGATGTATCAGCAAGAAGGTTTTGTCTTTTATAATTCAAACTAAACTGTAAAGGTGCGAAAACTGCTTTATAGCATTTTTCTAGGCTTCTTCTAGCCAGTGTCTGTGTTGATGTCATTTATGAGCGATCACCCATTAAAAAAAGACCTTTGGGTAATACGGGATTTCTTCATGTAATTGTGATGATGTACACGAAGTATATAATGCTTCTGGGATTTCAACTATTAATTTGACAGCTCGGACACTCAAAAATCTTTAAAAGCATTAGGACGTAACTAACATGAAATGAAATCGCTTCCCTCTCCTCTGCCCTGGAGAACTGGAAAGTGGAATTCTACAATGCAGTGACCCCAGAATTGCTTTGGAGAGGGCCAAATGCAGATGCCCCATGCAAAATCCACTTCCTTCTTGGTGAATTGGGTACACATTAAAATCTGGATGCCAGTACGAGAAGAAGGATGGAAAAGCTGTGTTGAGGAACCAGAATGAATAGCCTGTAAGCTCTTCTACTAACCTGTAATTAAGACTACTCACCCAGCTTATGGTGGTAAACTGTTCTCCTGTGCAAGATGAGGCTGGCACAGCCCGGGGTGCTTGTGTCAGGCACTTCAGGGCTCTCCCCTTGATTCAGCAGACAGCACCAGCAGGGATCGACCTGCACTGGGGTCAGGGAGAGAGTGAGCAAACAGACAGCGGCGGTTCACGATGAGGCGTCGACACGGCTCCCATAACACCGGTGCTCAGCAAACACTGGTGCTTCTATGGGAGCAGCCGGGTGGTGGGAGAGCTATGCCACAGGGTGAGGCTCCCAGCATCTGGTGCTGTTATGGGCAATGTCAGGGCTGGGGTCAGTTTACCCAGCAGGGCTCGGCAGACATTGCCGCAGCCTCTGAACGGCAGCTTGGAATTACCTCCGCATGCTTTCATCACCTGCTAGGCTCTATTTGGTATTGCCTATGTTTGCATTTACTTTGGGATTACTCCAAAGGGGTTATCCCTCCATCTCACCACACAGAGAGCAAAAAATAGTGATGGCATAAAGCAGCAGGCACCAGGGTTTGTTGGTGCCTGCATCCTGATGGGTGCTCCCCTCATCCCTGAGGAAGCTGCCAGACGAACTGGCACCGGCTGAGGCTGCACGTATACACTGTGTGTTTGCTTAGACAGCAGATCTGGACTGTGGCTTCCCATCACCTTGCTCCAACCCAGCCCAGCCTCTTAGCTGCCCCTGAATGCTGTTATCAAGCTGCCAGGAAGCAGGCACACACATCAGTCCTTGTGGAGCATGGATTCCCCCATCAGCCTGTCTTGCTCTGCTGCAGACCCCTTCCTGGGCTAAGAGGAGTGGGGACCAGGCAAAAGCACAGTGGCTCCAGGGGCACATGTAGGACATGCCAGTGGGACTGCATGCTCCTGGAAGGGTTTTCAGCTCCCTGAGGCATTGCATTGCCTTTGAAAACCAGCCAGCAAGGCACAGTGAAAGAATCTTCCTGTGATATGGCAAAGATACACCCAGAGCCTTCTCAGTGCAAAACGAGCATCACTTTGCGTACAGACACGGGGAAAGGCAGTGGTTTGGGCAGCCTCCTGCTTGCTTTCATCACCTGCTAGGTGCTCCTGCTCTGAATTTCCTAGCTATGCTCAGCTGAGCTGTAGGTACCAAAGCCATGTCCAAGCAGAGGGGCATGGATCTGTAAGTTGTGGTCAGCCAGGGCAAACTAAACACCCAGCATGCAGGAAATGGTTCCTCTGGTCTAATAGCAGGGATGCAGGAGTGCTTTGGTACAAAAGGAGCATTACACCAAAGCTTTCCTGTGTGACAGCATCATTATTTGCACTGAAATGTCTTCTCTGGTTTGCCACCTTGTGTTGTTATTTGAGGTCCAGTTTTAACTCTAGGTGTTTTGTTTGGGTGTTTTTTGGTTTTCATTATTTTCTCTTTAAGAGCAGAACCAGATTAATAATGCACTGATGGGGGTGGGGGTTCTTTGATAGCAAGAATCTTAAAATCTACATGGATGCTGCCCAGGTATCCATACAAAATGCATTGGGTTTGACTGTGATGAGCTTTAGCTCACAAGCACCATTCTGCAGGTGGCGGCTCCACAGCCATTCCCAGCAGGATGCCAGGATGTAATGCCAGAAAAGCAGCAACTGATGGAATATCAGCATGCAGATGCGATTCTGATGTAATATCAGAAAGGAATAGGTGCTTGCCCCATCCCTTCCTGACCATCACAGCTCACCTCTTTTTCAGCTTGCAGAAAAATATGGCCCCATCTACACCCTCCACTTTGGGTTCCAGAAAGTTGTGGTCCTGACCGGGTACGAAGTTGTGCGGGAGGCGCTTGTGAACTACACAGAGGAGTTTGTAGACAGACCATCCATCCCAATATTTGACCAAATTCAGAATGGAAACGGTACTAGAGCAATGAGTGAGAGTGGGCGGGAGGTGTTGCTTCGTGCCAGCGTAACTGCATCCCAAGAGCCCGGCTTTCAAACATCCCCCTTGGGCCCTTCTGAAGCCAAGCAGAATGAAAACATTTGGCTTTCCTCACTTCCATGCTTCCTTGCTTTTCATCATTTTTGCTAATCTATATCCTAATCATTTGAGGGTGAGGAATGGGATTTTTAAAAGCACTGGTAATTTTGGGGTTAATTTCCATCAGATGTCAGTGAGAGCAGAATTTACAAACCTTCTCCATGGTTTCAGGGGACTTCAGAGTAACTGGTTTGGCTGCTTGGAGCTGTAGCACTTTTCCCTTTCTCCCACTGCCAGATGCCACAATCTGGGACATCATCAGGCCCCTGCACCTTCCTCTCCACAAAGGCTCTTGTAGATCAACGTGAAACAAGCTCAGGCAGAAGCAACTGGCTGAGGCTGGAAATTCACCCCCACAAACAACCCCATGGTTTTTCCAAGGCAATTCCCCATCCCTGAGTATTTCAGAGGACTTTTTGCCTTGATTTTCCATCCTCTGCTTCAGCTGTGGCTCTAACTTTGAGCTTGATACACTGTTTACAGGCTGAAGTTGGGATTACAATTAGAAATTAAATTAACCAGCCACAATGCCAATAGATGAATTTATCACTACATAAAGGAAAGGAATCAATGGGAGAAAAGCATTTTTCAGAGCTGATTTACATGGAAAATATCCTTGGGGTAGACTGTCAGTATTACACTATAAGTCCTTTCACACTTACCTTCAAAGCCCAAGTCCGAGCCACTTAGAGGTGGGAATTCACAGAGGTAAAGTAACAATGGTCACAGACTTTCCCAGGAAACATTTCATCATGCCCATTTGTTGACTCCAAAGCTGCAGAAAAGGAATGATCCAGATGCAACTGTGTCAATTAAAGAAAAATTTAAAATCAAATTTGCTTTGGCACTTTTAGAGCAAGAAGTTTTGCTTTCCACATGGAAACTGCACTGCTTGAAACAGTGTTTGTTCTAGAGAAAGCAAACACTTTTAAAAACCTTGCAGCCAAGATGAAGATGTGAAGTGCTGGAATCCAGCTTTTTGATTGGCACAATCTGAGATAGTATTTGGATTATATTAACCTAACTATTTCCAACACTCTGATGGGATGAAATACCCACCCCTGCTTTGTGGTGTTAGACATCATCAAGGCATGAATTCAGAACCCCCCGCAAAATGATAGCAATAGTGTCATTGCTGAAAATACAGTGCTACTGGGAACCTCAATAGAAGAGTTCAGCACTGACCAGGGTTGTGGAGATTGAATTATCCCATTTCACATTGATAAAATACCTTTATAACTGGAACAGGGCAAAGGATAAGCTTTAAAGATACAAGGTTGTTGCTTGAGGCCTGAGACTTGCAGCCAAACAGGGTCAGAAATGTTGCAGGACTGACTGAGACCTACATCTCTCCCCAGCTCTACAGCTAAACCGTATTGGTTTGAAAGCCATACCTGCTTATCTCGTACACAAGGAGAGGGCTGTGGCAAACTGGTTTGGGTGGGAGCTTGTTTTTCCCAAACTACAGGCTCAGTGAGACTAGGAGAATGGAGGTGAGAGGATACAGGGATGGGGCACACATAAATGGGAGACCCTTAGTCCCTAAATCCATGGGAAACTGGGCAGCAGAGACACTTGTGGAGATCCCTGCTTTGTTTCGTGTGGTGGGGCTGCCCTGTGCATGAGCCCAGTGCAATGTCTCACGGCCCACCCAGGTTTGTTCTTCTCTATTGGGGAGCTGTGGAGAACAACTCGGAGATTCACAGTATGCAGCATGCGCAACCTCGGCATGGGGAAGAAAACGATAGAAGGGAGAATTTTTGAGGAGCTTCACTTCCTTATTGAGATGATCAAATCCTTCAAAGGTAAGCTGCAGACCATCCCAGTGCTGTACAGCCTCATACATGTCACTGCTGCTGCAATATCTCACTGGTATTTGCATCCTCCTCCCATTGTAGGGGAACCTTTTAGCTTGACATCCTTCAACTGTGCTCCAATCAACGTCACCTTTGTCATGCTGTTTGGTGAGAGGTTTGAATATAAGGACCCAACATTTATCACTCTCCTAAGACTCATAGACGAAGTTATGATTCTTCTGGGATCTCCATATTTGAACGTAAGCAACCTGTCCTACAGAATAACATTTTTTTACACAGACACATTACATCTGTGATCAACAAAAACCATAGGGTTTAGTTCAGCAGTTCTCAAGTGTTCAAAACTAGGTCAACCTGGTACCAGCAACAGCATAAATGCTTAAAACTAAGGAGTACTAAATAAAGGCTCAAAGGTCAATAAGCAAAGCCCTTCCCTATGAAAATCTGCCTGGGAAGTCCCTGGGATGCTAAGATACTACTACATGATAAAACTCAAATGATATGTTATGCCTTAGGAAGAAGCTGTTTCAGCATGTTGATATTTCTACAGACTTAATGTTTCTCTTTCTTAATTCCTCATTAGTATTTCAATTTCTACCCATTCCTGGGATTTCTTTTCAAAACCCACAAGATCATGCTTAAGAAAATAGAAGACGTGCGTGCCATTTTAAGGCAATACATGAAAGCGAGCAGGGAGGATATCAATGAGAACAGCGTGAGGAGCTACATTGATGCGCTGATATTCAAGCAACAAGAGGTATTTGCTTAACTCTGCTGACTGTAATGTCTCCTTTGGATTTTCTGGTTAAAACAGTTGCTCCACTCTTGAAATAGCAGCTCTAACAATATGAGATCAGCTCCTTTATCCTAGTAGAAAATGCATGAATTCACATGAAAGGTGACTCTACCTTTCTTTCTAAGAAAACAAATCAATTCATCATTGATACTGTTGCTCCAAGACAAACTACAGACTAAATGTTTGAATGATAAATGACAAGTCCTAGTCCTGCCCTGCATCTAACCCTAGTAGAGACTCGACAGTTTCACACATCAGTTGATTTCAGTCAACACAAAAAATTTGGCCTCTGAGATTTTCCTTCTTTCAAACTGGCTCTAGGCCAACCTTAGGCACTAAGGGTTCCACCCAGCTATGTGGAGGAAGGGTCACTATAGTCCTAAATGGCCTGAAGGTAATTTTAAACATTGTTAGGGATTCGAACCTGCCTTTGGGCAGGAGGAATCCTTAAGAGATAGGATTAGCTGAATCTCCTTCTGCAAAGGGGATAGACAGGGTTCTTTCCAAACCCACAAGGCTGAGTACATGAACAGCATCTGGTCCTGGGCTTCAGCCTGCTTCTGGGTGGAGGTGGATGCTGAACCAAAACTCCACTCCAAACCTATCTTTGGTTCCCCCATCTTTGGTGAATGATTCACATTGAAGATCAGGTCCATTTTATCACCTAGTTCACAAACACAAGACCATAGTTAACACTGTCACAGGCTATGCAGAATTTCCCAAGCTAAGGCTGACTTAACCCTTTAAGACCGTTCTTACCACTTGTGTTTTTCAAGGAGAAAAACAAGAAAGACAGCCTCTTCCATGATGACAACTTAATGGCATCCATACTCGACCTGGTCATGGCAGGAACAGAGACCATAGCCACAACGCTCCAGTGGGCCATCCTGCTGATGATGAAATACCCAGAGATTCAAAGTGAGCTCCTTTTACCTATACTTTATCTGTGGCATGGCTGATATGAGGAGGGGAGAGGTCTCAGAGCCACAAAAACTCTTTTGCCTTAAGAGCTGAATCTCATCTCTTAATTGTTATGAATTCCTGATGTAATTAGATGTTGATCAAAGTCACAACAAAACAGTCCCTTTGCCTTGCTAGGAAAGAGGATGGATGGAGAGTCAAGTATGATGCTGGGGAACCAGCCCACCCATGTGTCTGAACTAGAAACAGAGGGGGGAAACCCAAGCTGATGTTTTAAGAAACCCTCTCCCTCCAGACCTTGGAAAAATATGTTTTTCCCCAGACCAGATCCAAGGAGGGAGTTCATTTCCTTGTAGGGGCACATCCATTTTGTTTGTTCCTTCCAGAAAAGGTGCAGGAGGAGATTGGGAGAACTGTCAAAGCTGGAAGCTGGGCCACATACGAGGATAGGAAGAACATGCCGTTCACAAATGCAGTGCTACATGAAGTGCAGAGGTTTATCACCCTTCTGCCCCACGTTCCTCGCTGTACTGCTGTTGACACCCACTTTAGGGGCTACTTCCTTCCCAAGGTAGGTAACTGCTCCATGCCAGGAACACATCACCCTCCTCATTTTTGCCACTGCCACTACAGACCAATATCTTTAGAAGGAATTACAGGACAGAAGCCCAAAACAGGTGTCCAGAATCATCCCCAGAAGAGTTTCTATACTGAGTCTATGACACTGGTATTGTAGGACTATTGCTTCATAGTTGACTCCGTTCAACTACATGGAATCCAGAGAGACTGGTATTGTAGGACTCAATTCTGTCACTCTCACTTCCTCACTCTACAAGTGACCCTGGTTTACCTCCTTGATGCCATCTGCACAGTGAAGTACTTGCAAGGGAAGTAATTTACAGGATCTGACCCTTTCCTTAAGGTTTTCACAGCACCATGTGGCATTTGGCTTCAGTCCTTGACACTGCTGGGAAAATCTCACTGACTTCTCTCTTTACTGACTGATGGGACAAACCCCTCAAGAGCTCTCCACCTACCCCTGGTGCAGCAAATGTTCTGGAACACTGAAGTCTCTGCTGCAAAATGAACCAAACCAAAGCATTTCTGCTAAATTTGGTGCTTTCATGTACTTCTCTTCCAGGGTATAATTGTAATCCCATCACTTACCTCAGTGCTGCTGGATAAGACACAGTGGGAGACACCACATCAGTTCAACCCTAACCACTTCCTTGACGCTGAAGGGAATTTTGTAAAGAAAGGAGCTTTCCTGCCCTTCTCCACAGGTAACTAACAGGCTGATCTGCACACAGCTGAGGCTATAGCAGGATCATTATATTATTATGTACACTAATGGGGTCTTCATGGCTAAGTACTACCTTTAACCTGGTCGGTAAGAAACCAGGCAACTGAACAGTCAACTATTCTGCATTCAGGCAAACGGCTGCTCTCAGAGCACACCTCTCTCACCATCTTGGTTCCCAAGGGTTAAACTGAAGAGAAGAAAGAGATAAACTGCATCCAAAAGAAGGTGGAAAACTGCCTCAAAGCTGTCAGGAGGAGGTGGATAATCAGACAGGACTGGTGGGGCTGCCAGCACAGCTATGCACGGGGTTCCATGAGCTCTCCTGGGAGTGAGGGTTACAATCCAGGGACCCTTATATCCTGTCTCAAGTCAAGTCCCATGTGTGAGTGGGTCTGATGGACAAGGTTTCATCCACTGCCCACCATAGCCAAGGAAGAGAGTCCCAATAAGCCTTGCACCTGGGCTTGGTATTACAGCCAGCAGAGATCCCATACAGGACAGAATACATCAACCCTTATTACTTTCACTATGAAATCTTTAATCTAAGGCCCTGGATTATTCCCAGAACCGTGGGACTGTTCACCTGGGGTACCGTGATTCTTCCAGTGCCACTTTTGAGAGCTGCCAAAGATTCCCAGCAAGACCTGTTCTTTTAGAGGAAGAAGCATAGCCTTGTGGTTAGGGGAGGTGATCCTGACACTACCCCCACTGTCATTTTGGTCAAGTCACAAACTTTTTCTTTTATTGCTTTTTTTAAAAATCCCAATTTCACCTTCAAAATACAAATTAACATTCTCTTTCTGGAGGCTCATAAACCCAACCTCCCTGGGACTTAAACTGAGCTAATGGTAGGAACAGTTGTTAGGTATCAGAAATCCTCCCTTGAGCCATCCTAGAAGAAGAGACATCTCTTTCTCCATGCCTTCCTAACAGCCATAAATGCTTCCAAAGGTTGCTCATTTCCAGACACACCTGCACCCAGCCAGTGCCCTCCATAGCTGCAGCAGTGTGCATTATGAAAGGGCACAGCTGGATGGAGGAGTCTTGCTGGGTGTTTAACAAACCCAGCACTGCAGGAGGGCCCAAGTGCTATAAATGGAGATTTCCTGCAGAATCCTACAAATCCTCCCATGTAACTTCAAACTTTCCAGCTGCTCCTCTGAAAGGATGGCTTGAAGGAATTCCAGAACGTGCTTCAACCCCAGACTCTCAGTAGTGACTTTGGACATTAAGAAGCCAGTCCTTGCTTGTCCACCAAGAGCTGCAACAGTACAGGGATCATCACACAGGGGCTGGGAATCTAGCACAGAGAGAGGATAAAAAAGAAGAAACACAGTCTTTTCTATAAGTGGGATGTTAGGATAAATTCCACAGGAAAAAGTGAGTTTCAAGCCATTCCACTTTGGGAGGAGGTGGCATTTTTCTGTCAGGCTGCTTTTCAAAGAGAAAGGATTAAAGATGCTGAGGGAGTTGGAAGAGCTAAGAAGAGGAGAAGGTACACCATAAATGAATAATAACCCTGTAATATTGCTGTGACTTGCTGCTGCAGGTGGCTGTGTGACAGAAGAGACCAGGCAGGCACACTGTGCCAGCCTTCAGCAGCTTGGGTTCCTCTACTCCAAAATATTTCTGGTGCATTTAAAGGTTTCACTACTTCTTCCATTACAACATTTCAGATGCTAACATGTGCATGGCAAACACTCTAGTTTGCTCTTTCCATCAAGTAAACATGCTGCTTTCATCTGCAGGGCGAAGGAACTGCATTGGAGAAAGCCTCGCCAAGATGGAGCTGTTCGTCTTCTTTGTAGGGTTGCTTCAGACGTTTACTTTTCAACCCCAGCCAGGAGTTTCAGAGTCTGACTTGGACCTTACTGTTCCCCAGACGACTTTCACATTAAGGCCTCAGCCTCAGGCAACCTGTGCTATCCTGCGTGAATAACCACAGCCTTGCTGAAGAGCAACCCAACAAGTGGGGAAGCTGCTTACACCCAACTTAGCTATGCGAGGACTTGCCATTCCCCATGCTGGCACACCACCCTCTTTCACATCCCCTTCCCACTGTCTCCACCGACTTCCACTCCACTGTTTTCCACCATAGGTTGCTGACCCCCTCTTTGCTCCCATACTGTGAAGAGGTGCATATGATTGATTAGAAACCATGATGGTGGTTGACAAACACACACTTCTCAAGAGAGATTGTGCATGGAGCCAAAGAAGGGCCCAAGGAAGTGGTCTGGTGAAGGGGATGCAGCCCATGAGTAGTATGTGTGACACCCAGGCTCCCATGGGGAAGCAGTGAGGATCATACTGGCACAGAAACCTGCCCAAAATCCTGAGGGAAGACAAACCGTCCTTTGCTGAAAGCCACAGAAATACACTGTGTGTCACACACGTGAACCATCCATGGGCACATCCTGAACTTTCCCAAGTTTCCTAATTATCCATAGCTTCTAGCAGAACCCTGCCAGGCTTGGCCACAAAGTCAAACACTGGGAGTGAAAAAAACAGATCGATTCACATGAATTGAGGACAAGGTTATTTCTGCCTTGGAATGGTGTCCTGAAAGATGCCCCAGAGTCTGCAAACCTGCTTAGATAAGCAAGTACTGCTCCCATGAAGTTCAACACTGCTTCAGAGTCTGAATGAAACAAGACCTACATTTCCAAGTTTGAAGTCTAAATCATAAGGCCACATGAGATTTGAAACCGATCATAAAAGGCTAATGATACAGAAAAATAAACTAGACCCATTTCTAGTTGCATGTACCCCTGTCTTTCTTAACCTTGTTAAATAGGAGCAAACACTGTTCCTCACTTCAGATCTCCTGGTTAATGTTAAAAGCCAACGCCAGCTGTCAATTTGGTATTTGGACTGGTCTGGCCATTGGAGCCAGCCATGCAAATTGTGCCTAATTTAATAGTTTTGTATTGCACACACTCATGCAAGGAGAACTGGGATCAGGGATTAGGTGAGACCCAATTTTGGTTGTTTTCCTTCCCTCTCTAGCTTAGTTTGGCTGTTGTCCCTGTTTGTAGCACTCTTATCTGCCATCATATTCCGCAATCTTATTCCAGCTGATGCATAGCTCAGACAATTTTTCATCCATTTATCTGCCTGTGAATCGCCACTTCTCCATATGCATTTTCTTATCACATGCTTCATCACATTGTTTGTTTCCCCCTTCATGGGAACCCGGTAAAATCTGAATCCCACGTCTTCATTATATTTCACATGCCTCCCTCCCAACTTTGCACTACACAGAAATACAAATGCCATGAAAGGCTGATCCTGAGCACAGAGTGACAACAAATGTTATCATTTTGCTTGTATCTCCTGGCTGAAAGGTTATGCATACCCTCATCCTGAGAAAAAACAGCTCAATAGGAGACCCTCCTGCAGAGTGGTTTCTCCAGGGCAGAGCTTTCCCTTCATGCTTGGCTATGGGCTACCAGTGAGTCCTGGGGATAGCCTTGTTTTTTCACTTCTATGTCTTCAATTCTTGCTTGCAGAGGCCGAATGAAAGGTTGTCACCACAACTTCACTGATGCTGGTGCTGTCCCTCTGCTTAGTGTCTTGGACCCTGAGCCTCCCATCTCTTGTGCTCCTGAGATATTACCTGCTGGCAATGTCACGCTTGAGGAGTGGTGGTAGCAGGATGAGGTCTTCTTCAGGGAAGGCAGAGAGAGGCAGGTAAAGCAACTGGGGAGCAAGACACATATCAACAGAGTGAAGGAAGTCTTGGTTTTGCTGAAATAAAAGAGACTTTTGCCTTTTGCTTCAGAGAGGCCAGGACTGCTCCTGCTATAGCCTCCTCCAAAAGTAATATGAACTCAAAACACAGCTACAGCAACAATCTAGTGCTCTGGGGGACAGCACTAGGGTGGGCTCCAATCTGCACAAATTCACCAGTGGAACCTCAGACCTGACAACCTGCGATAGGCTAATGGGTTCTTGGCTTTGAAGGAAAGAAGTGGATCCCTTTGTACATGGCATAGCAGCCTCCTGAGCCTGCTGGTTTTCGACATCACCTTCTTCACTGGCACTCTGCAGCAGGCACAGCAGAGCCTGCAGCAGCACTGCCTGCATGCACAGATTCGGCCGACTGCGCAACACCTGTGCCTCAGAACCATGAGCTACCAGGTGCAAACATCCAAGGAAAACACGTTTGATTCCTTTGAAAAGTGCATCCTACTTGTGCCTGTGGTTGGAAGTGCTCCCTCCCCAGCACACTGAGTTAGACAGCTGAATATATCTCCATAAAAGATTCTGCCTCCCATTTGTTTGTTCAACCAAATGATGGCAGAACACTGATTATAACTCAGCTACATATTTATCTAGGAGAAAACATCAGCTCTCAAGGGTGGAAATACCATTTCCACATTCCTCAGTGGCCCTGAGGGTCTTCCCTTTAGCTGCAAAACATGTTTGTGCCTTGCAACACATTGACTTGAATTGAAGGCAAACATCTTGGAGCAGGACAGGTTGTTTAGTTTTTAAAGTAAGATCTGCACGAACCCAACTGACACCATGTCTGTGGCTCCTGGCAGAAGCAGTCACCTGGGCAGTGTGTCCCAGAGCCCAGCCTGCCATCCCAAGCTCTGTGTGATGCTGGGAACTAGAGCTCCTGTTCTCAGAGGGGCAATGGTCAGATGCAAGGCTTGCAGGACCTGCATAGATCTGTAAAACGAGGGCTGCTTTGTATCTGCAGCCCCACTGAGCCAGAGAAATAAGTACTGTGCAGAATATCATTTCTATTTTATTTTTGCCACGAGATGGCAACATGATCCCTATGAGTCACAGCCAGCCCAGCCCTGCAGTTCTTACTGGGGTAAAACACCCTGCCAGCCCCAGATTCAGGCTGGGTAGGGAGGGCAGATCCAAGCCTTGAGGCTTTATGGAGCCCAGTCCAACTGCATTCACCTGTGAGCAAGTCTGGGAGCAAAGCATTTATTTACCATTAACCTGGAAGAATCAAGTGGTATACAGGACACAGGAGAAGTCTTCTTATCCTATAGCAGACACTGATCCCTCTGAGGGACTAACCATCTCAGACACCTTGTGGGACAATGGCTTAATCCACCTCCCATTGCAGGCCTATCAGATCCTTCTGGCCTTCACTCAGCATTTCAGACCAAGGAAGAAGCCAGCTGGCTTAAGAGAGTCCTGCTGCCTTCCCTGATGGGGGGATGTGATGAGGCAACATCTGTAGTCATTTCAGAGGAGAAGGAGATAGGGAATGTCAGGAAAAGGGATGGTCCTGAGAAGTCTCACAGAAAGCTGGGAGATGTAAGGAAAGGGGAGATGGGCAGGTTTTCTGTTGCTTTGCATGGATCTGCCCAGCTCCTGTGCTACTTAAGGAAGAGCATCTTAAGACATTCAGAAACACATCTCTACAGTGTTTGCATGCTTTCTTGTTCACACATTGTGCTCTGAAAAGAGTATGTGTCTGTTTATCTGTGCTACCTTTGCAAAAATGCTGGGGAGTGTCTTCACTTGTCTGGGGAGAGCTGTTAAGCCCTATATCAGTGCAGGCATAGCAGAGCCTGTACCCAGAAAGAGCCAACGTCTCCCAAGGAACCTTGCTGAGGTCCCTCAGAGCAAGAGGAACCTAAAAAATCCAGGGTCTGATATCTGGGAAATTACCCACTCTTGAGAAACATCCTCTCCTAGAGGCTCAGAACAAGGATAACTTTCTTTACACTGTAATTTTGATGTGTAAAGTGCTAACTGTCCTGCTATTTCCAGTCGTGTCTGGCTGGGATTTTCCAGGTCACCTTACCCACTAGCCATCCTGGCAGGTAAGGTGTCCTGTGTCCTGACCAAGTGTTTGTTCAATGGCACGTAGACATTACTTGCAAGGCTTTGGGTAAGAAGACTCTACTTGTAGCTACTTCACGGGGATCTGATTTCTCTTTAATGCATCTGCTAGGCTCTGCAGAAAACTATTACTTGGATCTTTATCAGTTCAGAGCCTTGGCTTTATTGGCATAGCACAGCATGGACACACTGTGGCTGGGGTCTCACAGTGAACCCAGCTTTTGCAGTTGTGTCCAGCTCAGATTCTTTGACCCCAGGTAGAGGCTTAAAAATGAACTTCTGTATCAAGCCTGTGAAGAAGATGAAGAGCTCCATCGTGGCAAGACTTTCTCCAATGCAGTTTCTCTGCCCTGCAATGTCAAAGCACGGCTGTTGGTGGAGTGATTGGGTAAGTGGTGGCTCAACCCAACATCCCTTCCCTGCTAATTGAGAGTGTGAAGGGCGGCATAGGCCTCAGAAATGCAAAATAACGTGGCATGATATTGAGCAGCCATCACTGTTGGTCTCCTACCGGCATTTGAAAAGGGTTGTTTCACTCTGTGCCCAGAAGGAATTGATCTGGGATGCCCTAGTAAACAGCTTTCCCAAGGCAGAGGGAAGGTTGAACTTGTCTGTAGGTGCTGAAGGTTTTGTAGGCCCCAGCATGCCTTCCAGCATGGGCTGAGGGGCTGTTTGGAAGTCATCAAAACCTCTGGCAGGTATTTCTAAACCATCCCCACCACCAGTGCCCATGCTGTTCCCAACAGAGGCTCAGACCTTGCCACTTGGCTAATGTCTTCTAAGGGGCATCGGGAACATGGGGCCCTGTGCAGGATCAAACACTTTCATTACCCAGGGAGAAAGGCAGGAATGCTTTCTTCTTTACGAAGTTCCCATCCACATCAAGAAAGTGGTTGGGGTTGAATTCATCAAGGTGTCTCCCATTGCATTTTATCCAGCAGCACAGAGGTGTGCAGAGGAATCACTATTGTTGCCTGCAGCACAGCCATGCTCTGCTTTAGCATGTGGGGTTGCAGCAAGATTCTGGCTTGCCCATTCAGCCATGTAACCATTCCTCCCTTTGGGCTGTGTCTGAAAGCAAACTTCTACCTCTGAAGAACTAATTTCTGGGCTTGTACATGACCATCTGACCCTTAGTTAGTGTTCACTGGAATTATTGACTAAGACGTGATTAAACAACAATAGTTGTTGGCTGTGTCTGAGTTACGAAGCAGAAGAAAAACATGGGCCAGGCTCCCTTGCTGCCCAGCTGATCTCTGCTTGCTTGAAGCAAGGTGATGAGATGATACCATGGTTCTCCAGAGACAGCACTGCTCTACAGGGCACAAGGGGCAATGGAAAGTGAAGAGAATAAGAAACAGACTCCAGGTTATGAAGACTGAGTTATGTGAAATGGGAAGTTGTGCACATAACCCTGAAGTCACACTGCCATTGGTCTGGACTCAGAGGAGACAGGGGTTAGGGAACTGATTCTTCCCCACCAAAAGCCTTGTGCTTTAAGCTCCCCTGTTCCTCGTGACAATTTCCCTGTGAGTCACTGGTGTGCTGCACCCCCTCTTCAACTTAAGAGCAGCAAGTACCTTGGGAATGAAATAACTTTTAAAGTGGGTATCAACTGAAGTGTGCACTGTGGAACATGTGGCAGGAGGGTGACAAATCTCTGCACCTCGTGGATCACTGCATTGGTAAATGGCATTCTTTTCTGGTCCTCAAAGGTAGGCAAGCAGCTAGGGTCAAGAACTCGCTCAATCTCTACATGCACCTTGTCTGTAAGGCGAAGAAAAGGCATAAAGTGTGTTTCCCTCAGTGGTAAAGCACCTGCAAATCTTGTTCATGCTGACTGTTGGTTGGGCTACCTCAGGGCAGGAGGTTTGCTGCCCCTGGGAGCAGATGGAGAAGAACCCCTCAGATCCTTTGGTCCTGCATATAAGGTTTGGATGGAACTGGGCAGGTTCCAGCTGCTCAGATTTTGCATGCTCTGGCACACATAAGAAGCTACAAAGCTTTTACAGGTGAGTATCACGAAGTCACTGCAGAGCACTTCAGTATACTATGTAACAAAAACAAAACCATAGATACCTTACTTTGAATCTCAGGGTACTTCAACAGCAGCAGGATGGCCCATCGCAGTGCAGTGGATGTCGTCTCGGTGCCAGCCATGAGCAGGTCAAGTGCAGAGGCCAATAATCATCATCATGAAAAAGTGTATTGCTTTTATTCAGCTCCTTTAGGGAAGTACAAAGAAAAAAACAACTCCTGTTAGCATGGGAAGGGAGAACTAGGAGGGGTAACCTAGTCTTCAGAGACATTACAGTGGGATGCATGTGCCATGATGGACCACATTGACATTTCAGTACAGAAATGCTTCAGTTTTTAGCAGAAATATTTGCACACTTGAGATTTTGCCTCCCCAAAATGAACTATTTGGACAAATTCACTGATTTTTGAAGATCACCTGACATTTATCTACTCTGGGCAGTGTTATCTTATTGACTGAGGATTTCTAGCCCGTTTGTGGATCCTGAGAGGGCAGAAATTGATGGGAGGTGCAGGACCATGCTTTCCCATGTCAGTGACCTGGAATTTGTCTAGGTGTGTAGCTCCCTCCTAGGAGTGACAGGAAAGCCATGAAGGCCCAGGACACCTCTGTCACATCAACTCTGCTGTTCCTGCTTTGTGCTGCTGATGGAAAACACTTTGCCCGTTCTTGTGTGCAACAGCTGAGGCACTTGCACAAGGGATCAGGCCCAAGCACCCATCCTGCCCACCACCCGTCTCTAGTTCACAGATACAAACACTGGGAGAAAAAGGGCAAATACAGACTGACCCTTCCTTGCCATACTCCCACACTAGCATTCCTGTTGGTAAATCCACTGTGTGGGAGCTGGTATTTGTACAAATGCAATAAGAACTTCTGCATCTCTGCAAGTGGGAATCTGTTGCCTCTTCCAATACCTGTAGGGAGTGATGTGTGTCTACCTGGAGTGTGTTGGAAAAATGATGTTACCTCTCTCTCTAGCAAGGAAGGGACTGTAGCTGACACCTGAGGACAAGTTTTAGGCATTCACGTGATAAGGAATAGCTAATTATTTCTTGTTTTTTGTTCAATATGCAGAATTTAACATATTAAAATAGAAGGATGGTTACCCAAAATATTCATCTAGCCCATTGGAGAACATGTTCATTAGACAAGAAACAAAGAGCTTCTTACAGCACTAGGAATTGTCATATTGTTAAAATACCTCTTGCTTGAGTACCAATGCATCAATGTAGCTCTTCAGGTTGTTCTCATTCATGTTTTCTTTGCTTTTCTTGATGCACTTCTTTAAGATCACACACACTTCTACTTTTTCAGTATCATCTTGTGAGGTTTGAGGAGAAATCTAAGGAATGGGTATAAATTAAATAATTAAAAAGGAAAAAAATCACCTTGTAAAACTCCAGTACCATAATGGAGAAATCATTTATGTGATGTGGCTGTGGTCTCTCTTTTTTGGTTACTAAAAAATTTAAATGTATAAAAATGCCTCCTCTTACTAAAAATTCTCTACAGGAATGAATGGAGCCCATCAGGCTTGTCTAGACAGAGCCTATAAACACGAATTAGAAACAAAATACAATTAAGGGGAAGTGATAGTGAACTCATGAAACAATGAAATTACATTTTTAAAGAGGTAATAAACCAAAAAGATAAAGCGCTTGCATTACATGAAGAAAATTCACAATGTTTAGCAAGCCAAAATACTTGTTTTAAAGTTGTTCGATCATCATTTTTAACTTTCACATGAATTATAAATCAATTACACTTAGTTCTCAGCATCGTTAAATTTCACAGCACAATAAACAGTTGCATTTTATGTGCAGGGGGGTTACTTACACCATTCCTCAATGTTACAAATAAACTGGCTACAGAATAAGACTCACAAATCTCCTGCACTTTCTAACAGGTTGTAATTTCTGCACAAACCAAACCTGCTGTAGAGATTAAAAGAAAAGGGATGTTGTACTGTTGTAAACTGTAGCTGTTGTAAGTAGTTCTCATTCAGGTAAGGAATTCATCAACATCTTTTTGTTAACAGCTTTGTGGATGAGTGTTTCACTATTACCTTAAGTAACTAATACTCTATGCCTTGTGATGAAGGATTAAATTTAACAAGAGCTCTTGGTTCAGATGAGAGCCTCTTAGTTAAAATACTCCTTTTATGTGGCTCCATTGAGCAGGTATTGATTTAATGCCACAATAGGAGGTACGAGAGGTCCATCTATAAATGTCTGTGGCTCTGTGCTTTGTATTACAACTCTGTAACTTCAGTAGTTTCTTAAACTGCAGCAAGTGACCAAAACCAAGTAACCCCCAAATATACATGTGATTCTCCTAAGAGAAGAGGTTACTTGTGTATGAACATTCCCACAGCATCCAGCAGAAAATAACTGGAATAAACCTGGCTAATTTAATTTGTGCATCCACAAATAAAGTCAATATTTCAATAGTTTTACCACTGGTGTGTTTTTAAAGAAAGAAACTCTGGCCGTGCCTTCCAAGAGGGACCTGATTCCCTCCTGTCTCTTCCACCAGAGCCTTGTTTGGCCTGAAAATACTAGGGAATAGAATCTGCTGCATTGTTTCATTCTGGGTGCTGCTGGAAAAATACTAAGAAACCCAAGAAAACATCAAAACCCCAGGAAAGCAGAATCTTTGTGAACTCTGCCAAAAGCACTAAAAACATCTTTGAGACACACTCCAGGAACGTCTTCCTGCAGTTAATGTGAAACACTGAAGATAGGTTAGATGGATCCCAGACCTACGTTAGGGTCTATTTCCTCATGGGAGGCTACAATTTGCCATAAACCATGAAGTTTGCTAAATAAAGTGACTAAAAATAACATAAAAGGAGGTGTCTATAGCACTTCTGAGGATTTCTATTAATGCTCCTGGACACTGCACATGCCAAGTCCCACCATGCTAGAAACGTCAGTTATTGCATTTTCTGGCTGTAGAAGAATCAAACACATTCCTTCTGCTGGCACAGTCACATCAGCATCTCAGCCCAGTGCCACCACATGATGCTGGACCTCCTTCACAGGAGGATTTTGTGGAGGAGGAAACCCCCAAAGAAAGAATCTTGTCCCTACCCATGGCAGGGAGGTTGGATTAGATGATCTTTAAAGGTCCCTTCCAGCCCAAACCACCCTACGCTTCTATGAACCTTATATTTCAGTAACCTAAAGATACCCCAAATGCATCCAGCAGAAGTAAATTGAGTTGACCTACTCAGGTGAGATGCTCAGGTGCGATACCACCTATCAGGTGAGATATTGGAGCATCTCAGCATAGAGGGTAACTTACATACAAGGATGGAGAGCAAAGAAGGTGCATAACTTCGTCTATGACTCTTAACAGGGTGAGAAATGTTGGGTCTCCATAATCAAACCATCTCCCAAAGGGAACAGCAAAGGTGATGTTGCTGGAAGCCATATTCAAAAACCACAATTGGAAAGGTCTACCTAGAAATGAACAACATAACTGCACTGGTCATTTCTGGAGCAACCAAGAGGTCTTCACAGTGGCTTTGTAAAGCAGCATGAAACACCTGATACCCCAGCTCACCTCCGAAGGATGTGATCAACTCAATGAGAAAGCGAAGCTCCTCAAGCATCCTCTCTTCACCAAGATGCTTCCCCATGCCAAGATCCCATATGGTGGTTATGGTGAACTGTTGTGTTGTCTTCCAGAGCTCTTGAGAAGAAAAGCACACATCGATGGAAGGAGTGCATGTCCTGTTTGCTGAGGTGGTTCAGGACTTGCTCCAAAGCAACAAAAGCATAGCTGGGGAGCACAGGTATTTTGCAACCTGGAGGAGCCTGCTTGGGAGATGACTGTGGGGTGCTGGAGGGGGCTGGCTTGGGCAACCACTACTCCAGGTAGGTTCAGGAGGGTAGGAAGCAGTATTTTGAAGTTGGGTGCTGTTCACACCAAAGCCCTGGGTTTGCCTAGTTTATAGCTTTGTCTCTTTGCTGCCATACACAGTAAAAAGCTCTGTGCATGGGATTTGTCTCAGGCTGATTTGTTTTGCCTTAGAAAAAGGATCCAGCTGTTTCAGAGAGCAAGGCTAAGAGCAGATGACATCACTCCATCCCTGTCATGAACAGGACTTGTGGTTTAGAAGATAAACTATGTACTGTGCAGGGGGATGAGGAGGGATGACAGGGAGGCATCTTTGCTTACAGATAGGGAATACCCTCAAGCTGGCTAACCCATTGGCCAAAAAAGTGCTCAGCCAAGAGGGCATGCAGGTGTTTGGCTACAATTTGAAGTCTTCCCTTCCCAGGAGGCCTTCCAGGACTGAATATATTCTACATCTTCATCCTGTGGTTGGGAACGTAGTGCAGTGTTCCCTTCCTCACACTGGGCCTCACTCTTAAAGACAAGATGAAAAAAAGCCCCACACACTGTATGCATTATATACATATTAGGTCATCAAATCTTTCCCTTTCAGCCCGAGATTATTCCCTTCATTGTTTTCAGTGTCTAGTCTTGGGCAATGTACTACTTTTTAACATGCAATTCAGAAACATGCCAAAAATCTGTTTACAGAAGTAATTGTTTGAGGTACAAACAGCCCGTGCTATTACGCTCTTGCCAGTTCTTGCAGTCTTTATCATGAGTCATGCATGATCCACACTTTGTCTGAACTCCCAGTAACTGCAGAAAAGAGATTGCATAAGGACCTCAGCCTTCACATTGTGAAAAACAATTTCCTTCCCTCTGCACTACAAAAAGAAAACCCAACAAAACCTTCTTGAAATGTGACCCAAGTGCCTCTAAAAGCAAAAACCTGATAGGGCAAATAAGAAGATCCCCAGGAGTATTTTCTTTAATAAAACAAACAACTGCTCCCAAGCTCCACAAAATACAGCTGTCAATAATAAGGATGCAGCTCAAGACTCTTTAATACTGCTGCAGTGAAACAACACATTTCAGAAACAGCAAGACAAGCACATCCTTAGCTTTTCAACCTGCCAGTACCGTTTCCATGTTGGATGTGATAGACTATGGGTATATATGGTCTGTCTGCAAACACATCCCTTGTGTTCAGAAGAGCATCTTTTACTGTCTCATAGCCAGTCGGCACCACCACCTTCTGAAGCCCCAAGTGAACGGTGAAAATGGGGCCATATTTCACTGAAATCGAGGAGAGGAAAATCAGAGCATAGAGTCATCAGTGGCAGTAGCACGTCCTGCCTGAGTAGATGAAGAGTTGCCTTTCCTCCTCCTTCTGTGCCCAGAAGGACTGGAGGGATGCCAGAGATAAAGCCCCAAGACACTTAAACAGAAAAGGAATCAAAGCAAATAAATAGTGGCCTGCTTAACTCCAAACCTTCCATAAAACCACTGTTTTTCTGAGCTGGTTTGGCTCAGTTTGGTGCAGGAAGTTGAAAGAGGCAGAAGATAAAAAGACATTTTGATCACCACCACCAGCGTAAAAGCATCATCAAGATTTGACAGGCAGATACAGAGCAACTGCTGAGGAGGCTGTAAAGCTACTGTCCGTCATAAGAGAATGAAAAAGCAGAGGTGTTCATATTTCTTATAAAAGTGAAATAAACTTTGCTCCAATTAATGCAAAGAGGTATATATGATTCACCAAGGATGGACATATGAAGGCATAAGAAACCATTGCTCTTTCAACTTGCCTTAGAAAATAACCACAATACCACACTCTGCTTTTTATTTCGGCTGCACCATAGATTTCAAGCCAATGCACAGCAGGATTTTATAATGAAATCAGAGATATTGGGTAGCAGGAGTTCTCTGGAGGCTCACAAACATGGTCCTGCCAGGCCCTACAAGGAATTAAGACCTGATTGAGAGCAATGCAGTTGAAACTTCATAAAGCTATTGTGAGACGAAGCCTTATGTCCCATAAAAGAGACCAGTTCTGGCAAACATGACCAGAGAAGGTTCCACAGCTTTGCAACACCTCCTGCTCTACCAAAGCAAACAGGTAGCCCCAGGCAGAGTCTAAACAGTGTTTCAGCAATATAGCCAGAGTTGTTGAACTTCTGCAAAAAAAAGTAGCTCACAGGACACTGCTTTCAAGCATTTGTCCAAAAGAATGGCTGCTTGCTGATTCATCTAATGGGAAACTTTCAGGGGGAATCCTTTAGGGATTCTCCTGTAAGAGAGGGTTTTCTACTCCAGGTCATTTATTTGCTAAGTAATACCTTAAAGTTCTGGCTTTTAAGACAGCTTTCAGATCACTACTGCAGCTTTGCAAGTCCCAGTGTAAAATCTCACCTCACCCGTAACTGCAGCCCAGGTACTGCAGCTGCAGACTATGTCTGCTCTGTCCTGACTGTGAAGGGCAGAGGATGGTGAGAGGCTCCTCTGGGCTGCAGCCACAGACCCTTTCCATGGGTGGTTTCAGCAGCAGACCCCTTTCCCAGCTGGCTTTTCGATGTTATAGTTTCATGAGGAAAAGAAGGCATCAGCATGGCAAATGTGCCCAATGCCTGTGCTTCACTAAGATGCTATCACCTGCTCCTGGGTCTTCAAGTCACCTCCTTTCCAGCCTCTGCTTTGCTTATTCTTCCCACTATGTTCATGCACAATCCAAAACTCCTCCCCTGCCTTCCTCTGCAGAAGGTTTCTGGTCTTGTCAGAAACAGGAACCACAGTCCAAAGCACTTCCCAGCTCCTCAGTTCTGGGCACTGAGCCCACTGTGAACTGCTTGGTGTAAGATGAAGACACATCTCCATAGGCATCTTGGAGGCTCCCCACATAGCACAGTGATGGGAATGAGACAGGGAAAGCAGGCTCCTCTTCCTTACATTATGCTAAGCCGGTCTGAGGGCTGCTGGCAACCTGATATTAAAAGGCTTGGTGTAAGGTGCAGGATATTCACACCCCATGTCCTGACTGAAAATGCAGTTGGGCTGCATTTTGGCTCTGAGAGACTGAATACATTGAAATCTCCCCTTTTTTCTAGAAGAGAGATGCAAGGAAACTGTGACTCCTATAGAGAACTCTGTCTTACTAAGTCCAAGTCATTTGCTGTTTCAAATGAGTCTGATATCTCTTCTTTGAGCTGTGCTACATTAATTGCCATTCTCATGAAAAACTGGCAACATAAGAAATACAAGCTATTTTGGCAATCAAGATTAAGCATCCATCTTTCAATTCAGCTACATGGACACACAAATATTTTGAAGTATTTCACAACACAAGGAAGATGCCAAAATTTAGGTCCATTGGTCTGATCTGATGCAGATACTCATAGTTTTCAATGTGTAGAGTAGTTCTCAGTGAAGCACTGTTCATATTTATCATCACCCTCTGCAGAGTTAGGACTCTGCTGAACAGTTTTAGCAGTCCCCAACAGTGTGGTTCTTCTGAAATGACACTTGGTCATTCTGAAACCATTGAATCATAGAATCATAGAATAGTTAGGGTTGGAAAGGATCTTAAGATCATCCAGTTCCAACCCCCCTGCCATGGGCAGGGACACCTCACACTAAACCATATCACCCAAGGCTCTGTCCAACCTGGCCTTGAACACTGCCAGGGATGGAGCATTCACAACCTCCCTGGGCAACCCATTCCAGTGCCTCACCACCCTGACAGAAAAGAACTTCTTCCTTATATCAAGTCTAAACCTCTGCTGTTTAAGTTTCAACCCATTACCCCTTGTTCTATCACTACAGTCCCTAATGTCACAATGTAAAAAAATTAAATCAATTTGGCACCAAAAATCATCTCAGTACTCTCATCAGAGAGAATTTTTAATGGGTACTTGCTGACATTCAACAGCCTAGAAACAAAGGACACTTGTTCTTACCTTCATTAGTGACTTGTCTTGCCTTCTGATGTCCAGCAAATGCAGGTTGCAAATGATGGGAAGAGGAAATGGACCAGAAGGCAAATTTAAAGCTGATGATTGCTTAAAAACTTTCAAAACATAGAGTGCAGACACAAAAGCAGTGCACACACTCCACAGATGAAGAAGGGCATGAAGGCTGCCATATTCTGGTGGAGCTCGCCTTTCTGGAAAGCCACTGAGACACCTTCCTTAGAATGCAAGTATTATTGCACTATATTTATCCAGAGTAAATGATGTCAGGGGGTTTGCTGCACTTTGCAGAGTCTTCCCCTCCACCCCCAGCTCTCCATAAAGTCTGGAATCAATGTCTGCAAAAGGCAAAGTCGAAGCACAGTTTGTGGAGGTGAAGACTTGCATGTTCCCCACCAAGTGCAGTAGGGCAGGTTTGCTTCATTTCAAAAGCCCAGCTTGGATTCTTCTGCCTGCAATGATTTCCCAGCACTTGGGAGTCCCATATCTGCTTTATTAGGCATCAGTCATGCAATTTCTCTTAAAATTTCCTCTTCATCTCTCTTTTCCATCCTCTTCATCTAACCTACTTCTCTGAACACTGACAGCTCTTTACAAATACTTATCCCAAAATAAACCTTCAGGGTAGACAGGCATTGCTCACCATGGTATATGATACAGTGTAGGAGGAGCAGGTCCTGCAGGGGAAGAGACTCACTCCAGATCATGTGTGAAGCTGGGTGGACCACTGGTGGACAACATTTTCCCTCCTCTTCACCTTCTTGTCCCCTTGCAGTGAAGCATTTTCTCCCAGTGAAGGGAAACAAAACTCATGAGTGGCTCTTTTAGCAATGGGCATTGCTTTCTGCTCCCCGTCCAGTGCTAACTGGTATCACTTTTTACACACAACAAAAGGAATATAAAACATATCTTGGAGAGCTGGATTACTGAATCAATGTGAACGTGAAAGGCTTTGTAAAAGACCTGCTGTTTCCACTGGTTTCTGGCAGTGTCTAATGGTGTGAGACCTGTCAGAGACATCAGTGGAAACACATAACTTCTGTAAAATTCCTCTGATCACACAAATGATGCAATGGTCCCTTAGGTAGGAAAAGAGCATTTGACATCTTTTTTTCCAGCTTTTTAGATCACAAGGATTTTGTGCTGCTCCATACTGTGCTATGAGATGCTACCAGCCTTGAGGATGCTTTGGGACTGTTCCAAGGTGCAGCAAGGTTCACACTTAGACTGGACACAATGCTCATTCAAACCTGCACTCTCCCATCCATCTCAGGCAGGAGATGTAATCCTAGGTCATACCCAGTCCTCTCTCAAACCATGCATCATCTGAGAACGGTCCATCCATCCCAAACCCACTTGTGTTACAAACCATCTGCGGTAAAAGCAGGAGACTGGGAGTCTGGATATGTACGTCTGCATCCTTGCTTGGACAATGACCTGTCTATGTGGCTCTGAGAAGTGTGGTGCAGGGCTGTGCCCTGGACAGCCCTGGAGCATGTGTCAGGGCTGGGCTGTGAATGCAGCCGTTGTGCCTGGAGCCCCGCTCCCCTGGGCCTGACTCAGCTGCTGCCCTCTCACCATAGTCATTTCTGGGAGGTCGTTTAGGCTCCACACAGACGGAAGCAGGGAATGGTGTAGGAAAAGCATCTTCTTGCACCGCAAGGATTACCCAAAACAAGGGGCAGAGAGAGGTCACTGACACTAAAAATGTTTATGATTCCCAAGGAGAAGGGAGCAAGGAGGCCACCAGCCTACTTCTGCCAGCCCTCTGCCCTCAACCCACCCAGAGGGAGGAAAGGTTACTCATTACCTGCTCGGTGAAGCAGCCCGTGACAGAGGAAAGCTGGGCAAAGACAACAGCGTCTTAGCTGGCCTATAAAAACATTTTCATTTAAGAGATTTCAGTTAAAATTTAAAATTAAAATTAATCTTTATCTAGGAGTAAATGATCCCTCTGACAAAAAGAATAATCAATGTCCCCAGTCAGGGCAGGATCATGTCAAAAGTTGCAGGAGAAATTACAGAAAGAAAAGCCCTTATACAGAGTGCCCCAGGATCGATCCACCCATGGATTTGTAGTTGGGAAAGAAAGTAATTCCTTTGGGCTGTGTATAATTACTTGGAGGTTGAGCCCTTTCAAATCAGCCACTCTTGGACAAGGAGGACTGGAGAGCAGAAAGCAAGGTCTCCTTCCATCCTTGGAGCCAGTAATGGGCAAGAGGGATTAAAATTCATACTGTGATAATCACCATTTCTGGATGTATCCTACTGTAACTTTGCACAGCAAGGGGTATTGGGAGCAGCACACTGCTTGGGCCCTGCTCCTGCAGGAATCAGCAGAGAGAGCCTTCAGGATCTTGCTCTGTGGTGTGGGGAACTACATTGAGCAGGTGGATAAACTGTCCCCCACAGCATCATCTGGCAGTTTTGAGAAGCACCATGTTACTTACCAGGAGGTACAGCAGTGGCACACAGAGCACACTGGGATGCGCTGTCCAACCCTGCAGCGAAGTCCCCATCACCCAGCTGGGTCCCAGCCTCTCCTGTAGGTGGACAGTGAATTCATGTCTCTTCTGGGCATCTGGTGGTAAGAAATACTCAATTTCTGCTTTAGAGAAAAAGGCCTCAGTTCCAAGCCACACTGCCCATTTCTTTGATTATAGAGTATTTTTCAGGATAAAATAACCTCACAGCAGAGGTAGATGCTTCATCCCCTCCCCTAGTACATGTGGCAGCTCCAGTCTGAAGCCACTTTACCTGATGAGCATTGCATTTAGACATTTAGCCGCTCCAGGGGCCAGGCTGGCAGAAACTCTTCTCTCAGGCCTTTTAATTTCTCTGAGGCTTCAGGGTTTGCTCTTCATCATCACACTGGGCTTCTCCTTCTCCAGCACCACTGGCAAACCCAGATGCAGCACATCCTGAAGCAGGATTTGCTGTGTTTTTACAATTCTCCTTCCCTGGCATTCTCATCCCATCTGCCCAGTCTCTGACCCTAGAAGCTTCAGTTCCAGCTTTTAGCTGGTGTTTAAATATGTACAAACACAACATATTTAAGATACTTTTCCACTCCTCTCTTTCTGCATGAAGATTTCAACTTCCCCCTCCCTTTTCTCTCTGAAAAACCCCTTTGCTTCCCACCCTGACCTGCTCCCTGATGGTACCCATGGGCAGCCCTGCCCTGCCTGTATGCCATTTACCTGCCCAGGAAGCTCTGCACATGAATGCCTGTGTCTGGGTGGCAAAGCCACACTGCCATCCCCAGCACTGTGGGAACATGCTGCCTTACATCACCCTGTATCAGGCTCATCCTCATGCAACCGCTGCCTTCCTAACATCAACAGAGCCTGAGACCAGCACTTCCTCCAAAGCAAACATGAAATCATGTGCAGGCAAAGGCTCCCACCAGTCCTGCATTGCTACACACCAAATAAAAGCCAACCTTGCCAAAGCAAAAAAGTCAGGTGCCCAGGTTGGGTTCTTCAGAATGCAACCTTGAAAACACCATTTCCCATCTCCATGAGTGGGCTTTTCCTCCCCATCCCCATCCCCATGCAGGCCCCCTCAAGCAAGCATGAGACTGCTGGGAGCCATGCCTTGGGAAGCCAATGGGAGCAGCAAGACCTGCATGACCCGCGTGGAGGGCAGATCCTCCTGGAAGGAGCCAGCAGCCCTCCGGCATGGGTGGCCTCAGCAGCACTTTCTCAGCTCCATGGCTGCAGCTTGCAGGCAGCCACAGGAGAAAACTAAACCCTTCTCCATTTATTTTTCTTGGGAGCTGCATTTTAAATGTTACCCTGAACAGCCCTTTGAAGCAGCACGAGCTGCCTCAGACCTTTCTCTTCAGCTCATTAATACATGCCGACAGCCGTGACAGCCTGGCACAGTGAAGTGGGTGCAGCCCCAAGTGAGCTCTGGCCCAAACCCCATGGCTCCAACCCCTCTGTGCCTTGCACAGCCAAAACGCTGTTGATCCTGAAACCAGCAAGCGCCTTTAAGTCATCAATTCACGCACAACCTGTCTTCCAGGTTGGAGTTGCCTATCGTGAGCTTGTGTCATGTAACAGAACTTGGAGTCACAGGCTCTTACTGGATTGGGAGAGTTTTGGTGTTTTCTGTTCAGAGCTGAAGGCCAGGCATTTGTCCATTTGTCAGAAGGTTAAAGTGTTTAAATGATGTTAAGTGAGACACAAGCTTCTGCAGTGCTGTGCAGATTATCTTTTATAAGGCCTAATCGTATTTCCCAAATGAGTGATGGGGTCTGTCACTCATTTCAGGGATGGTAGCTCTTCTCCACCAGCAGCACTTTACCCTTCACTTGAATGTGAAGTGCACTCCAGCTAAAGAAACGCCATTATCCCTAGTTTATAGAAGGAAAATCCAGATGAAAATGAGAAAAGATTAGTTCAAAGGCCATATGAGACAGTGACAGAAACATGAGCAGAATCGCAGTCATCACTAACAGGCGTACCAAAAAGGGCAACACCGTAAATGTGCCCCCAGCAGATAATAAAGTAACTCAATCTATCACAATTTGGATATTTTATCACCCATGGAGCACTTGAAACATGACTTACAGTGACAAAAACCAGCCTGTGGTTTTAAACCTGTAGTCTCAGCAGACACTGAGAAAGGCGCTCATCTCCATTCAAGAGCAGTTTTAAATGAACCCGGAGCTCCCCTGGAACCATTTTGGGGGATTGCAAATCGTGGGGTTTGGCAATAGTAACTTGTCATTGCACTGCATCATCAGCCAAAGGGGAACCATGCTTCTTGCTCTTTTTAAGGTTACAGATTAATATTTAATCCAATCAGTAATTTTAAGTTAAAATGTAGCAGTATTATCTGACAGGTTAACATTATGAACAGTTACCAACCTGTAAGTGGATGAGGTGCTTGCCCATTTTAAAGAAGGATTACAGTGCTAGTGAGCTTCATTCCCCTCTTGCTAGTGATTCTTCATGAACAGGGCAAAAAACCCTCAGAGGTTTGCTCCATAAACCACTAGCCAATAAAACTCTAATTAGGTCAGAGACATATGGTCTTGAACCAGTCAAAAATTCAACATTGGTGGCTACAATGTTATTAACCTCACAAAATGTGGATGTATTTCAGAAGCTGCTGGATGAGCACCGAAAACTGAGTCACGTTGAGTCTTCATCAGTGACACGTTTGCTCTCCTAAGCCAGCTAAAAAGGCAAAAGGGGACACTTTTGCTAATGAAAACTGCTTTTTTCTTGCTATCCTATCAACGATGAGCATGAAGATGACATAAAAGACCTTTTCTGAACCCAGCCATTAAAATAGGCTTAGAGTTCTAAAGCCTTAATGAAACGGGATGATGGGATACAAAGCCAGAAGTAGTCAGTACACCTTATGCATTGTAATTTTATGGTTCTGATAACACAGAACCAGCTTTATTCCAACAACTAGATTAAAGTCACTGGGAAGTACTTGCAAATATTCTCCCTTTTCTAAAGAAGAGCCTACTGTAGTCGCAAAAAACAACCGCAAGAAGAAATTCCTAGGTGTTTATCTCATCTCTTGACTGACTCACAACCAAAGCTGAGCACATCTCTGCAGAGTAGTCAGGCTATTACCCCAGATCTGCAAACCACGAGGTGTCACTCCCACATCACCACCATGTCCCCACTGTCCAGGCAGGTGAAGGACCTGCAGGAAGCACCACATGGTCCCAGAACTCAGTAGATCAAGGAGCTTCATAACTCCAGAGAACAGGAGTTGTCCTTAGCTTGCCACAGAATCACACACAGAATCACAGAATGGTTTAGGTTGGAAGGGACCTTGAAGATCATCTAGTTTCAAACATGGTTTAAATTTCATCTCATCTCTTTATTTTGGGCCTCTGCCAAATGGAAAGGGATTCAGAAGGAGCTGAGCTCTGGGATGAGATGTCTTAGGGAAGACGCATGAGCTTCGCCACAGCAAACTCTTTCTGACACCACCTGAGTTTCACCATTAATTTTTATTGAAGCTTGCCATTAAAAACAGCAGGAATTCGAAACACCCTATGGGGGGCTCATCTCTATACCTAGAGTCCAATAACACTCACTTTCTACTTCAAGTGCTCTGATGACAATGTGTGCATGACCCCAATGTGCAGCATTCAGAGTTTAGCTGGGCAGGATGGTGAGCCACATGCTGCTGTCACCGACCCTATGGGGGATTTCTGAATAAGTGCAGCCGCATCTCATAACCCTACTCATACAAACACATGCACAACAGTGAGACTGGTGGAATTTAGCCCCAGTTTGCAATGTTATGGCTCTGTAATGAGCACTGGGAAGTGTCTTTAAAAGGAGACTGTTTTCCAATTGCTTCTTAAAAAAGCCTTTAACATGGGACTCTCTTTGGCATGACTCAGGGCTGCATTTCTAAATCCAGTTTCTCCCATGAAGTTTACCCTGGCTGTTTGGTTGATTTGAATCCACATGCTATTTTTATTTTTTTGATCATCAAGCCTGTTTACAGCACAGAGAAACAATATGGGAACAGAAATAAAGCTGGGACAAACCCAGAGGAATGAGACCAGTAATGGTATTGCCAGCATCTCTGGCTTGAAGAGTGAGAGGCTCTGCAGCTGTGCAGTACCTCAGTGAGATGCAATTCACTTCTCTCTTCTAGTTATGTATTTCAGACCTCAGTTGGGTTTGATTTACCAATCATCTGCAAACTTAATGCCAAACAGTTAAAATGCCTGCACATCCCTAAGCTGCCGGCTTCATATCTGCTATGTGTTACACGAGGGAATATTTTCTACAATACAAAGGCTGATGGACTGTCACTATGGTATCACTTTTGGCTTCCTTAAATACAGTAATGAAAGTATTTTGAACAGTAGCCTACAGCTACTGAATACTTTTCTGTTTCAAAATAGACACAAGCCTCCTCCCACCTTCTGCCATGAGCTTTTTGGTCACTCTGAGGTTTTGGTGGTTCAGTCCCGTTTCCTTTGCTATGTTCAGTGAGAACAGCCCATCTGGGTCCTGAGTTTTTGATCCAAGTGCTACCAGCTTATTCTGTGAAGAATGGAACCAAAGGAACACAAAATGTTAGCAGGGAAGGTTTGAAAAAGGAAATATTTTCTATATTTGCATTTACATTTTTAATATAGTCATGTTGCTTAGAGGCCAGATATGGGGAATGGAAACCAGGAGCCTGGTTTCTATTTTCAGCACAGCCACTGATTGCTCTGTGGTGCTGGCAAATCTTTTAATCTCTTTCCCTCTGTTTTTCCCTTCTGTAATAAAGGGATGATCAGACCTCCCCAGCTTTGCCTGGTGTGGCAGCACCCTCTGATGAAACACGGCAAGGACAAAAAATCTGTAATCATTCTATATAGAAAAGCCAAGAGGTCACAGGTATTTAAGAACAGTTTAGCTATTCAGTGCACCTTTACACACATACCATGCCTTGGTGTTAACAGAAGTTGCACATTGATATAGTATGGAAAAGTAGGCCCTTCGGGGCACAAAACTAACTATACCCAGAGCCCACTAAATAAATACAATGTAAAGATCAAATCACTCCAAACACTGAACAAATTGAAAGGGAAAAAGGTATTAAAGAGGAAAACCAAAGTCATCCATCTCTCCTCCAAGCTGCTATCTAATTGCCCTCAGCACAAAAACATGGATGAAAAGGAGGGTCAGGTAGCAAGAGGGGACACTAGAAGTGGTACCATAAATGGCTGAGCATTTCCTTACCCCTCCATTTCCTTACCCCTCTGGCATCTTCCTGAGGAGATGTCAAGGAGTAAAGGGCTGAGCTCTCAGATTTCAACACAGCAAACCATGTGCTTAATCTCACATGGAATCAACCCTGTAAAATATCACATCACCCCATGCCTACATCCTCCCAGTTCGACACATTGCTGCTTGTCCTTTTCTCCCACAAAACTACCCTGTGGCCCCTTCCATGCAGCCATTCTGTACTGCCAGCCACAGCCTTATGGATCCCCGCAAGCTGGTCACAGCTGCGCTACAGTTACCTCGGATCTGATAGATCTCAGCACCTGCCAGCTTAATGCCAACTGCTGCACCTCTGTCTTCTCCTCACATCCACTGTCCCAGTCGCCTGTGTGAATGCTCTATTGTATGAATGATCTCCAACATTGCTGTCAGGACCAGGGGATGAGCCCTGCTGTTCCTATTATCTAAGCCACCTTTGCTCATTTTATTTACTTGAGCAGCTGCACTGGCAGATTTTGGGAGGATTTGGGGGATCTTGGTGATGAGCAGTTCTGCAGCAGAGATCTCTCCACTGGACCACTGCAGCCACAGGAGGATGTGTGTCTTCAAAATCTTGAGCATCCTCCTGTCTATTCTTTATGTCCTATTATTGAAATAATTTCAAAAATCATTGTGGCATGATGCTGTGCAACAGTCAAGCTGCTTGTTCTTTGCACAGCCGCTTGGATCATGTAGAAATAACATGCATATGTTTTTGGGCAGAGACCAGAATTCATTTTAAGAGGTGCTTTAGGATCAGACAGTCTCTTCTAGCTCATCACATTTACTATTCGGGATTATTGGACCACAAGTGACCTTTCAGATTCTTAAGACTTGGATTACGAAGGGCTTTATATACTAAGCCTAATGACTTGAATTACAGCCTTAGCATCCTGACAATCAGAACAGGACTATGAGCATTTTACTTTCTTCTATCCACAACACAGCTAGGGCTGGATTTTGAATCCACTTCAAGGGTATGTCAACTGGTGCCCATCATAGTGATCTAGTTGAGTTGCAAGAAAGATAAGATGACCTATTCAAAGGTCATGTCTGAGAGAAATGGCAGGATTTTCTAGATAAACCTGATGAGACATCTGTCTGCCTTCCTCCAAGACAATTATTTTATCATTTCTAAATATTAAAGTCACTCTGAAAGGCTACAGCACATTTTCATCCATGGGGTTGGATGCAGTATTTCGTCATTTTCAGATCTCTGCAGTAAGTTTTGTGGGACTGATGTTATCTTCCTATAACTCACTGAACTAGAAACACTTTTCAAGAAAAGGAATCCTCAAGAAAAAGAATGCAAGTGTCAGCAAGTTCTATGGCACCTGATACCAAGGCATGCATGCTGTACTTGTCATCTTCAATCATCATTCACACAGTTCAACATTACAGTGAATTTGTTTTCCTCTCTAAGGTTATGTTCTCCATTACCTGCATTCAGTTGCCTTTTGCCAGCATCGATGCTGGAGTGAACCGAGCATCCTCCGAATCGTTCCAGCAGTCAGTTCAAAACACCAGTGGCTTGCAAGCTATACAGCAGGTCAAAAGTTTAATTTGACCATTAAAGCAATTTTATGAGGTATACAAGACCCACAGCAACAATGCAAATAAAGGTTGATTGATACATTCTGCTGGCTGAAATGCTGCTCTGTTAACATGGAAGGGGAACATCGGCACAAGCAGAGCAGAAAAGCGTGCAAGACGTGCTGTTTGCAGAAGGACAGCATTTCTCACATTCCCTTCGTTCCTCTTTTGGAGTAGCAACCATCTGTAACACTTGGGTAGGGAACAGCATAAACTAAGACTCACCTGTCATGCTTTCATCTTCTGCTGGGACCCCCCGCAAAACATAACCCAAACAAAAATGAACAGAGACACTCTGTCTGCTCCGTGTTAATGGAGTAATTCAACAAGAGTCAGTATTTTCTCACTAAACAATGTCAAAGATACTCTTGATCTCTCTGCGGTCACTTTTCCCCCCTCCCTTTGTCCAAAGACAGCTGAAATAATAAAAAATAATAATTTAGAAAACAAAAGGGGAATCCCTGGATTTTTTAGAGAGCCAATGGGTATTTTTGAGGATTAGAGCCATCTCTGGAATTAATTGTCCAGTTGACTGCAGTTTTCCTTCCACAAACTGTGCTCTACAGTTAGAAGTCTTGGCTCTTCAAAAGAAAAGTGACACCATGAAGTGCAGAGAGCTAGTTCATGCCATATTGCTGCACAGGTGATAATTTTTGAATGAGTTCTGTTTAAATATCACAGACTCAGATTCCAGATATTGATATGTGGCCTATATCAAAATATAAGTTAACTTCTGCATTTCCTAACTCTGATGAGCTGCTTCCCTCCTCATCTTCTTTGCTAATCAGTCAGATGAACTTTTCCATACATCAGTTAAAGTGAGTTATAATCTGCTCAGAGACTTGTACAGGAAGGAAAGAAGGATGTTGGTGCAATATTCATAATGCAACCATCTACTCAGTACAGATTTTCCATCTCTGAGATTAAACAGCATATTAAAAGCATTGGAAATAAAAATTATCTAAAGGGTTTTCTTTTTGATAATCAAAACATCTGTCACTGACTGAATTCATTTTGAGGTGTGTGCCCCTTACAAGGACATCAGCAGCATCTCACTGTACCTTCACTGAATTTACCCTTCAAACTGCTGTAGCCAGGTGTTTCCTTCATGGGACTGGAAGTGGGATGGGATGAAAACAGATCACACTTCTGGGGTGAGTATCAAGTTCATCCATGATGACTTCAACAGCTTCTCCATCACCTATTTGACTGCAACATAGAGCAGAACACTGGCAATGGATTGCAGCTATCCACAGGGTTTACAGGCTGCAGTGAACACACAGATACTCTGTATTTATGTTATAGTAACATGATCATCATAAAGAGTGATAGACTAGAAGGCCTTGCTTGGGCTGAGATGTCACCAGTGAAGAGAACTGGTTTGATGCTGCTGCTGAGCATCCTTAGATGCTGGAATTTCACCCACATTTCACCTGTTTAATGCTTACAGTCAACCCTGGTATTTCCAGCTCTTTTGTCCCTGAGCACTAGCACCACAAATAAGAATTCAGAGACTCTGTATTTATTCTTTTCAGCATATCTCAGTGCCCCATTAAACAAGGAGGAAAGATTTCCTTATGTAACAGGGATAGTATTTGTTATTTTTAACCTTATGGCAGCCAGGATTTGTGCCAGGTGGCATTTTGCCTTAACCAGGCAACTTCACGAGGTTACATTCCCTGCTGTCATCCTTGCCCTCTGGTATGTTTGATGCCCATACATGGTTTCTTGGCTCTCTGTTGCTGTGTCTATCTGTTAGCCTGTATTTGTGACAGATCATGGATATACTGGTCTTATTTAACAAGGTAAATCAGGGTGCTGGACAGTTATTTCCAGGATACTGCAAGAGCTTCTGCTTCTAATAAAGGGTATGCTCTTTGTGAAATCCGTAACACCTATTTACATGTATCTATGCTACCAGAGAAACACTATCACTGCAGCTTAAGTTTTCAATACACCAAAATAGCTTTAAAATGGTTTGTTTAGTCAAATTAAGCCCACAGAAAGTGGACAAATAAAATGGTTGCACCTCTCAGCAGCTCAAAACTGAAAACTGATGGAAAGCCACAGAAGGCAAAAGCTGTGGGCTGAGCATCCTGAACAGCCGAGATCCTGAGGCCTCATGTCTCAAAGTGCTCCACAAACACTGCTGTTCACTTGCAAATTCCATAAGCGGCATCACTGTACTGGATTCTGGCAATTTCATGGAGCTTAAGAAAGCCTGGTTGATACAAAGGATGCTGCCAAAGCCTGTTGTACCTCTAAACAAGTACATGGAAACTTGTGTCAACATGCTCCTTTGGGTCCAAAGGAGTTCTACAGCAAAGGGTGATTTTCACAGTGCTGTAGCCAGACTGAGCTATCTGTAAGCAAATGAGAGTGACAGATCCTGTGTCCCATGGCTTGCAATTCTATAAAATGCACGTGGGACAATGAGGAGAATAGATGCAAGTTGTCACTGCAAAAGTCTACATGACATTTCAATTAGAAGCAAACCTTCAAAATATCTGGATAACTAAAGCTAATAGGAAATATAATTCCACCTTCCTATGAATAAAAGTTACTTGTAATCTTCAACTATGTGTTCACATAATTTAGGAGCTCTTGTTTGTTTACTTCTAACAAAATCCCCCTTCATTCAGTCTCCAGGCTGGAGGCACAGAGAGGTAGAAGTTGAATTCTTCTGGCCATTTATATACATGTGGCATTTCTTGGCCTTTTAAGTATTTGATTTTGAAACCTATTTAACTTTTGGACGTAGGTGTTTTCGTGGGTTTTGTTGGGGAATGCCAAAAATTTTCTGCATGTATGGGACAAAAAAATCAGTAAGAACAACTGTGTGACTGTTGTTCTGTTTCTAACTGCAGGGCCCTCCCTCTGTGTCTATAGCACCAGTCAAACTTTCTTGGTAGCACAAGCTTCTTATTCAGCTTTGTTTTGACAAAGAACGATAAACCACTGTTTTGCTTTGCCCTTCCCCCACCATTCACTCAGTGGTTTTATTTAGTTTGGTATTCCCTGCTCCTTGGAGGGGAAAACAAACATATTTGGAATAAAATCATTATTTTTGTTATTAAGTTGTTGACTATGTATGTTCTTATGAAGAATTTTAAATAGAATGTAATTATGAATCATTGCTAAAATGAGCTTGTCCTGCAAAGGCAAGGACATTTAATTGTGTCCTTGTATGACTGGAAACTGTAAACAACTAATATTCCTATTTGCAGGGACAGAAATAACTACCTCATTCAGCTGTACAGAAAGGAAGACATAAAAGGAAACCAAAGGCTGAACCAGAATAAGCCATTGGAAAGTCTTATGTCAACAAAATGGGATTTAAATTAAGTAACATCAATGCAGTATTTTGACTGTAAATGAACCAGAACATTAAGACAGGTTTTAAAAGGTGCATTTATGATGAAACATCTATGACTAGTTCCTATACCAAATGAATAGGAAAGTCCCTGTTTGTTTCTCCTGAGCAGGATCAAACCCACACAGCAAAGCTGTTTCTCTCAGCTTTACTCTGACTTTATAGACCTAAATTTTGAAATTGAGAATTGCAGCAGCACTGCAAGAAAAACACTGAATAAATGACTTATCAGTCACACATGATGGAAAATGACATAATGAGAGGTTGCATAATACCATATAGGCGTGAAGGAGTAAAATTGAAATTACACAGACAATTTCCATTCTTATGTTTTCCAATTTTCTGAGTGCTTGACTTTGCAACTTAAATCCCTTTCATGATTGTTTTTTTCTGACACTGAACTGCAGATAGGCAAGTAGATTTTAACATTCATTACTTTGCCTTACTCAGTGGCAAAAGTGAAGAAAACCCAAACAAACCCTAAGCTCAAACTGAAGTGCATTTCTAAGCTATTGGAAATTATGGGGGGATCAGTCAGGAGTCACCTTGCTGTAAAATCAACAGAAGCCCATTAGAGCTATTCTCCAATGAGAGGAAATAAGGAAACAAACTACACATTCAACAGCTACGACACACCCTTTCCAAATAAGAACAGAGAATTCATTTACCCAGTAATTTTACAACCATGATAACAAAATTGGGGGCAGACAGTGGAGAACCAAGAAGCTGCACAATCCCTAGCAAGGATCAGCCAAATCAAAGGGAACTTTCTACGTTGTCAATTTTTGACTAATTAGTACTTCCATTAGAGGCACAGTTCCAGCTTTAAGCAATTCTAAGTAATTAATGTTCTTTTATTTTGTCTAGAAGTCCTGACTTCAGCATTCTCTTAGGATATGAATTCTTCTAGCCAGAGCTACACAATACAGATTAACTCAACTAGAAGACAATTAGAGTGGGCAGATGAAGATGCAATTTGTCAGTCTGTACACACTGTTACTTCTAGCCTTGGATGCAATTTTTATTAACACAGTAGACGGATTTAAACAGAGGCAGAGATGTGGTTTTGTCCTATCTTTATCCATACAATTGCCTAAGCTACAGGTGATGCTGAGATCTGAGAATTCTACATGACCAAACGACAAAGTGAATGTAGTGCCAGATTATATCTTCTTACGCAGCTTCGATCAGCTACAGGAATTCAATAACTGATTATAAACTTTGTAATTTAAAATACATGATGGAGGAAATCTTGCTATACTTACTCATTACGTAATGTAAATTCCTACGTTAAAATGCCGAGCTGAGCAGGATGCAGAAGCTGGCCTGGTGGTGAGCATATGGAAAAAACAGAATTTGCTTGCCAGAGATGATACTGCATTTGCATGCTGTGTTGGGTAATCTGCCTGGGTGCTCACAATCTTGTCTTTAAAATGGGCCTAAGAATATGTATTCCAAAAATGCTTTTTTGCATTTCATGGGTGTTTTGATGATGACTTTTTTGCCAATCAGCTGAAGATTCTTTAAGAAATGGGGCAAAGTAAAAAAACAAAATGCAATTAAGTGTTATTTCTTGTTTGCACTACAACATAAGACAACACTTAAAATATTTCACATTGAGCTTTGAAACCCAAGACATGCACAGTAACAATGCAAAGCAGTTTTACAAGCCTTTCACCCAATTTCCAGACACCACTATTGAACCGCACCATACACCAAGAGACATGTGGCAAAGAACATCACACTTCGCTCTCTCTACTGAAAACAAACATAGCAACCATTACCTTAGTTTTTAACTTCTGAATTTTCCATAGCTGCAAGAAGCAGAGGCCAAAGACCATGTCCTCCACCAAGGAATCTGTAGCACCGAAGAGAAAGTTGGAATTGCAGCTGAAGAAGAGGAGAGCAAAGCAGGACCTCACCCACAGAGGTCTATTACTGCACTGCTGAGAGGTTGTAACTGTTCTTTTCCAAATGTTATTGTTCACATGGACTCCAGATTGGCAGGCCTTATATGTTTTTAATGTTGATTGCTATAAAAAGAAATATGATGTTCTTAATCTACAAAGCCTCTCTTCTCACAGATTTGTCAATGCTTGCACACAATTGAAACCAATGTCCAGGAAAGGTAGATCTTGCCAAACCTGCCAAAATCATAAAAGATTCACATCTTTTTGCCTGGAGCTTACCTTTACAATCTTTTTTACAAGTCTCCTCCAAAATACAGTTGTAACATTCTTGTGCTTTTCAGCTATGAGGCATATTAAGTGCACTATGAGGACCCACATTTCTGTGTGACTTGAGAAACCAAAAGGGTTGATTTTCAAATCTAAGGAGAACACAAATTGTTCTCTGACATCATTTAAGCTGAAAAAAAGAAACTTTGAAAACTTAATCTGTGAGAAATTCCTATTTTTCATGATGGAAAGTAAATGTATCAGCTTGTGTTTGGGAGTGACAGTAGTTTTTCCCAGCTGCATATTCTCAGACATAAAATACAAGTCCAATGATCATTTACAAGTTCACTAAATGTCAGTATCACTTCTCTTTATTACAGGTCCTTTTCATCAACTTTTAAACTGCAAAGTCAGTTTTATACAGCTCTGGGCCTCTAAAAGCTCTAGGCCTTTGTTGCATCCTCAGCAGTCCCCAACCAGCCATTGTCCTGTGGTAACTGAACAGTACCTGAGCTGCTTATGAGGGATCTGCAGCTCAGCAGAGAGGCTGGTCACTGCTGCCGAGTTCTGCTCACTCCTTGATGGTTATTGTGTTAGAGCAGGGCATGCTGGTCCTTAGTCTTTTTTTGCTGAAAACATCACCTTCAAGAAGTCAGAAAGCGTAAGTTATTTGTTACTAGTAATATATTTCATATTTCTGAAGATTTGCAACTAATCCATGACTGTGAAGGCTGTCAAATCCACTCAAATGCTTCTTATTGAAAAATTAGGCCTGCATATCCATAGATCCTCCCCTCCTCCACATATCCGAATTAAAGCTGTAATTCCCAAAGACAGACACTCTTCTTAAACACTACACATTTCATATAGTTGTTATTAATAAAGTATGAACAGTGTTTGCAGAAACATCAAAGAATCAGGTCAAGAACACGGGCTGAATACAAGTGTTATTAAATAAGCCAATCATCCAACTTTTGAGTAATTAATGTCCTTGTTTTCTACTTGAAAGCCTCATATTTTCAGCATGTTCATAGGAGACAAATGTCTCACGTCAAAGTGAATGAACACAAATAAACTCTTTTGGATGCCAGTTAAAAGAGAAAGATGAAAATGCAATATTGGCAGGCTAGCTACAAAATGTTGCAGCACAGCACTTCTCATCACAGGGTAAGTTTTGGCACAATCAGATGACTTCACTACATATAGTCAAAGGATTTGGTCTGTTCCCATCTGTGCATTATCTGAATATCTAAACAATAGCCATAATGCATTTGAAAACTTCAAAATATAAAAGGAAAACTAACAAAGCTGATGGTATCTCCAGATCACCGTGTGAAGTACTAATAAGCAACTGTGTTATACAACCCATGTTCAACAGACTGAAAATGATCTTTCCCAAATCCAAATGACATACTTCTAAAGCTGAAAGTGATAGATTACAGCTGGCTGAGCAAACACTGTACTGTATGCTCATTTTAAAAGCTGCCATTGTGAAAGACCCTCCAGGCTTTTTGTTGGTTCCTTTGCTCTTCTTATTAAGAACTGCAAAGCTCCTCTTATTTAACAGTAATTACAGGGGGAGGTGGAGAAAAACTAACAAGAAAGAGAGGTTTATTTTTCTGAAGATATGCACTTAAGATTACTTTAATAACACGTCTATGGACCAAATATGTTATTTTTATTTTATCACATCAAAACAGGATAAACCTGTGCCATTGGAAAAACTCATGCATACAAAATCTGAATACCCAGTATTAGAATACATATAATATTAGGCTTCTTATTAGAAAATATGTCTTTACAACTAATTTATAGTCTCTATATATGACAACCTATCCTTCTCTCCGCCAGGCAACTGTTAAGACACAAAAATACTCTCAGGACAGCAGCTGTAGAACTTGTCGTATGCGCTCGCACTTGTCCAAGAGGTTTGGGTCTTCTGCATTGGAATCATCAAATTCCTTCATAAAAGCTTCAGCTTTCTGCACAGTTAAGTCTCGTGCATTGCCTTGAAGCCCTTGTAGATAATCCAGTAAAATGGTGAAATACTTGTCTGGAACCTTTAAAGAAAAAATCAAGGAATTAGAAAAAAAACCTGCTTAACTTTCTTCTCTCTCAATACTCATTCATAATCATGTCAAAACACCACCTGAAAGATAGTTAGGAAAACTGCATGGGCTTTTGTGTTTGCCAGTGCCCACCTCTGAGGGGAAGTTTTGCTTGCCAAGGCTCAAGCTGCTGGGAGGGATGGACCGTGGCAAGAGGACTGTCATGTGCTCAGATGGGCAAAGCATCTGAGAGGAAATTCTAAGCAGATGTGGAAATGCTGATCAGCAAATGCAAACACCCCCTGACAATGAGCTCAAGGCTGAGAGTTGTTGGTAGAAAAACACGCCAACTACTAGCCAAATCCTACTTTTAGAAACATGTACACAAACCTTACCAAATTCAGTGAGAATTGCATGCACATGTCTGAGGAAGGAATTTTGCAGGAATTACCCTCACCCCTACCCAAAGTTATTTGTTTGCTGAGATAAGATACCACCCACCATCAAACACTCTGACAGAATGCTCGTACAAAGGAAAAGAATTTGATTTGAAAAACAAATTGAAATTCAGACATATGGAAATCATTTTTAAATCACGCTGACTAAAACTGATAGGGTCTACTAACTGGCCTAACATTAAAAGCAGTTTAGTCATCTCCAGTTGCATTACCGCCATTTCACTCCCTTTCTACTTAACTAGTCACAGGTTAAATTTTAGCTTATCGGGTACAACATACAATTTAAATGAACATTACATGAAATAATCTTGGCAATAGCCTAGCAAAGACTTCTGAATTATTTATTCAGTATTTCAAACCAATTTATTTTCAAAAGCATCAGGTGAACAGATCTACACTGAAGCATATCTTTACATTGTGTATCTGTGGAACAGGTTTCAGCCAATAAGAGAATATTTTTGCTGTGAATCAGGAGATGTTAAAATGACTTAATGCTGCAAATATTTTCCTCCATGTTTAACTTTACACATATAACTTGAGTCAAGTTAAACACATACGTAAGTATTTAAAGGATAGGAGACTCATTATTCGAGGGCTGTTTCAATTCTGCAAAGTATCAACATTTCAGAGAAGACAGAGCTTCAACAGATACTTAATTTACAACTTATTTCTCCATCAACATTTGGCAGCGTAACTTTGATCACTGAAACTTCTACACTCCAAAAGAAGAGGAAGAAAGAATATTCCAACAGTGCCTTCATCAATCAGAGATACTTCAAAGTAATAAATCAAAACTAAAGTCTGCATTCAGCCTCATCACTTCTACACTATGGAAAACCTTCTAATTCTTCACACAAACACTCTTGCATTAAAGAAAGAACATAGATACAAAAGAAATTAATTTTACAGTGACTAACACTGAAATGGATGATACGTGAAGTGTTGCTATTATACACAAATTAAACACATTTAAATGTAATGAAAAATGCCTATATTTTTGCAACCTTTTTACTCACAGTGAGCTGATACAAATAACAGACAAAAATCAGATACAAACAATTTCAGCAGGATAGTGCTCCTTTAACGCAGATGCTCAGTACAGGGTTTTTAAATCTCAGCAATATTTCTACATTTCAAGCCTTATCCAAGTTATCTACATAATTTACACCTTTTGTTCTCAGACCTTGTGGTACAGTCATACCTCACTCTATAGAATTACAGTTATTATTGTATCATTGAAGCAAAGTGCTTGAAGGGGCAATTAAAAGCCTACTCAAAACCTAGAAATACTAAGTGTGCAGACAGACATGTGGCTGCCTGAAGCCTAGCAAACATTTAGTATTTTGCCCTAAGGATAAATGCTCCAGTGTTCAAAAAGTCAAGATTTTTTTCTTTAATGCAGGTATTAGGTTTATCTCAGCAAAAGCTGAGTAATACAATACAGTACCAAGGAGGCAAGACAGGATTGTATTTCCTCCTAACTGGCACGTACAATAGAGCTGGAACACCAAAAGTGGCAGCAAAATTAATGATTTTCAATTTTAATTGTCAAATATAGCAGTACAAGACCTGAAAATTCAGGGACTCTTGTTGTGGTTTTATAGAAAGAAACACAATCCATCTTCTAAGATCAGCTTTTGGGCTGGCTTGAAATTGGATATCCAGATCTCCCACCGTGGCTCTGGCAAGTGGAAGTGATGCTTATGGGATTTTATTACTCTTGTTAAAATGCTTTGACGTTTTTCTAGTTTCTTTTTCTCTCTCACACACTAACCTTACCTCTGTTCTAACCAGCTAATATGCACTGGAGCTAACATGGAAATATCCTAAAATAATTACTGTCATCGGAAAAAGGGGGAGGAAACACTACAGAACAGTAGCAGGAAAAGAACGGTTATCACTTTTAAGTTATACTATGTAACTCTGGAGGTTTCAGGCTTTTTAGACTTGCAGATGCTCACAGGTTTTACAAAACAAATACAAGCATCTGCATAGAGAACTTCAGCTTACTGCAGCCACACTTGCTTTTTTGTCACCTTCTGAGGAAGCTTCAGAAACCCCTCCAGGGCCCTGCAGCCCAGAAGCTGAAGACAGCTGATGCAGTTCCTTTCTAAAAATGCTGCACCGGATGACAAAGATCAACAAATGATGTAGTGTTTATTTTATATGGGATCCTGAACCATTATATACACTGTAGGTATATAGGCTTGGGCTGGAAGCTGTCAGCCACCACCAGATGAATTTTAAAGGGACTTAAACCCCTCATGTCACAAAGGACTTTAAAAACTCAACTTATTTCTCACAGAAAGAGGACTATCGGTCCAGGAAACTCAATTCACTCCTTTGCATGGCTTTTCAGTAGGCATCCAAGTGACACCATGAGATCAAAGAAGCTGCTGAGGAAGGAAAGAAACTCGTGTCTCCTTTTGTATTTTAGTCATGCTTGGATGGATATCTGACAGATTTTATTCTGTCATGGATAGGAAGTCCAATTGCATATAAAAAATATTCAAAAGAATATGGTCTGCCCTTCCTACAGTCCTGATGAAAAAAGAGACTTCATCATCTGCTTAATTATAAGCACTTGATACTAAAGCACTAAATACTGCATCTGAATGCAGATGTTAATCATTACATGAAGTTCATAGCCAATGTATCTCTTATTATTAAACTACAAAATATGTGAATGTAAATCAATCATTGCACTTTCAGCAGATTAAAAAAAGATGAAGTTTCACTTCAGTGTTGAGAAATAAGGAGTTAAGCTGAGTTTTGATAAATAAAACAAATGCTACTCGCAGTTAATTATTTCCCAGTATATTTCAACACAAACCTCAAAGTAAACAGGTAAAAAGCTAAAACATCATTCTGCCTGTAAAACAATTCCTAGGTAGTTTTAAAGAGCATACACTGATTTTGAAAGGCTGATAAAAGCCTTTCACAGGAAAAACTTGAAAACAGAAGTGCAAACAACCTAGATACTTACAATCAAATATGCATTCTGCAACTAATCTTTTTAAAGTATTATATTCTGTTAACACTTTTGCCCTTATGAAAATCTGCGTTTAATTATCTGGTTCTCTAAAAGTATTTTTATCATAAAGGTAATACCCTATGTCAGGTGATTCTCTTAAGAGCCGCTGAGTAATTTGGGTCAGGAAGTTGGTAATGCTCAAATGTTGAAGTGCACACAAAAAAGTCAGCAAAACCTAACTGAATGTCAACTAAATGAATCAACAAGAAAGGCCCTGTGCAAATAACTAGATTATTTGCTCTACCAAACAACATAATGAACGACTGGAAACCCCCACTCCATACCACAATGGCCGGATGCTTATTGAAAATTCAGCCTATGTTGGTTTTTAAGTTATGAAATGAATGGATTTCAGTAATGATGTGAGCCTCACTTCTGGTTATACTCCATGTTTTTTACAATCAACATCAGATTTCACTTATATTTTAATGAGAAAGCTATTTTAACATCTTGGCAAGATGGCTGTACATCTCATATGGAGCCAGAGATACCTAAAGCAATATGAGAATCACGATTTATAATGCTGGGTTCCACATTTAGAAATGAAGGATGACTCAAATTCTCAGTAAGCTCCAGACTTACATAAAACATTAACCTGCTCTATTTATGCTTGACACAGATCAAGTATAAAAATGACATATTATCAAGCATAAAAATCTGGTGTACACAGGACACTGATCACCAACAAAAGGAAAAGATTAATTACAAGCAATTAATATGATTCCACATTTTAGTTTTTTTAAACCAAATGATTCCACATTTTAGTTAAAACACAAAGTAATTGATTTATACATTATTGAAAAAGTATTAGCAAAGCACATGGCTATTACTAGCAACTTTTGGTGAATAAAAAATAGCTACAACTAATGTTTAAATCATCTTTGCTCTGAGAAGAAGTAACGTTAATACAAACCTTCTCTTTATCATACATGTGCAAGAGAAGCCAGGTTTGTCTTGTCTTTTGAAACTTCCATTCTTCTGGGTTTTCAGACCAGCTGTAGTAAAAAAAATACATTAAATACCATGACTGAAACATTAAGTATTAATATTTCCTACAATGACTCCATGTAACTTTATAAGTGTGACACAGAGTTTATGACACTCTATGAAACATACACTAGCATGCATGATGTGTGAGTGGCAAAAAGAACACAACAGATGGATACCTGGCTTCCGTGAAAGAAAAGACCATAGGAAGACATCATGGCCAAAAATGTTATCAATTTTCATCAGAAAGCTCTGATTTCTTTAAGTTAAAAATCAATTCCCGCTCCTCAGCTTTGGCCAGTCCTTTATGAGGGGTCACTGCTCTCATTTGATTCACAACAACCAAATCCTTATCCCAGTTGCAGGGCTGCCTGAGTACGCAGGGACATGGAGGGGATGAGGAATCAAGTCTGGGTTCCAGTAAGCTGGTATTTCACAATAAATTGACATGAAATTAAGTAGCCTCTAAAGGACTGGAGAGACTCATGCTAGACAGTCACCTCAAGAAAGGCTGAAGCCCATCACAGATGACTGTTCTAGAGCAGAGAAAACTCATTCTTCAGGAGCATATGTTTTAAGGCTGGGATTTGTCCAGAAGTGTGACTTCAATATTGGTGTTTACAGGACATGAAAATGCTTTTAGGGTCTCACTTTCTCCGGGAATTCTAATACACAGATCAAAACTTCAGGCTGCTTCAATACTGTTAAATTGAGCGGATAAACCAAATGATTAACATCTGCAGATATTCTTGGACTATTTAGCGAACACATCTGAAATCTGCAGTTTTAGCTGGGTTAAAATGTCACATTTTAACGTCCATCTTGAATATGATTTAAAGCTGGTATAATCTGTTTTAGGTAATGAAAGAGACCTTTATTTCTATAAACAAAGAGCAAGCTAGAAAACCTCACTATAAAGACTGATTTTTTAAAAGAATGTGCTTGAAAATTAGCATCTTAACATGTGCAAAATCTGTCAGTACACTGAAATAATCATTTAAAGATCCAGAAGAAAAATTCCATGAGGAATAAAACCAGAAGATTTTACACTTATTTGATTTTTCTCCAAAAAACAAGTCTCCAGAGGGTAGCATGCATGATGCCTTTAATGTTCCAGCTTGTTTTACACAGCAACAGAGAGCACAGAAATCAATTGAAAAGCCAGCTGGGTATAAGAATTAGTATTGTTTAAATACTGCCAAGTCTAATAAAGTGAAAGTCCTCATATTTGATGAATGCTGCACCAGCAAATACATTTTTCAGTCAATTCAATGAAAGAGGGAAAACCAGACCACAAATTTGTGCAGAAAGGTTTCATGGAAGTCTCTGTAGAAAACCCAAAGAAAAAAATTAGTCTTGACTTTCAAATTCAGGATAAAGGGTTATGACCAGCTAAATTCAATAAAAATATCCGTAAACAGTATATAAGGTAAAACTCAGACAAATAACAGGAAGGAAAAACAAAACACTAATAAACACAATGTATCATAGTCAAATTAAATCCACAAATGAACTGATTTAGAAGTCTCTTTTGGGACATTGCAGTAAATGGGCAAAAGTTTGCAAAACAAACATTGCACAAAAGCAGGAGCCCAGAAGCTGAACTGCCAAAAGTTACAGAACCAAACAAAAAAAATATTATTATGGGGAAAACGTCATCATTCTCCTATCACCACCAACCTAGAAAACAAAGCACGTGCAAAAGAAACATCATTCAACCCTTGGTGTCACTTGGCTTTGCAGCAAGATGCCCAGCTGAACAACAACTGTCAAAATACACCACCTGTAATGCAAGGAGCTGACAGAGAATGAAGTAAAAAGGGCTTTTCTTGTGGGTGCAGTTTCTGGGACAAGCGAACACAGTAGCTCCTAACTGAGAAACTGGAACTTCTGCAGGAAGTAACGCAAGCAGGACTATTAAGTCCTTCAAAAAACACCCCAAAAGACAATGACAGTGCTTGCTGTTGAAAGAAACCCATTTGTTTATGAAGTCCATCCTTCTGAAAAACTACATGGAAGACGCTATGCAAAATGCTGTCTATTTGCACACACAAAGAAGAAGGTAAATTTAAAATCAGTTTTTATGTTAAATAAACCTGGAAACAGTTTACATTTTAATCTCTGCAAGGCGACAAGAACAAGTTGAATGACAGATCCTGTGACTGAATCCTGTTAAAACAGTCCTCATTCTAATGAAAACCTTTAACACGTTTTTATTTCTTTATGTATTTGTGATTATATCCGTTGGCTAGACACAACACGTAGTACTCTGAATATTTTATTCTCTGCTAGTTTTATGTTTCTATCACTTGCAGTATCGCCTGAGGACTGTTACACATCAACTTGAAAAATACAGCCTGATTTGACTAATCTCCTATAAAGCTATAGGATGTTAAAATATCTTTATTACCTGGTTTATAAACAACTGAGACCAACAAAAGAGTGCACTGTAAGGTTAATTGCTCTTATTAGCTTATTACCAAAACCATATGCTCTCTTCTAAAGGTGAAGGCAAGCTGTTATACTTCTGCATCTAAGACCTCCACATTGACTTTTACTCTAGTGAATTCTCTTGTAGGAACAGACAAAAGTTTCAGCTAGTCTTCCTGAAAGGTTTTGCTCTATATATACCATAATAACTGATACAAATAAGAAATTCTTAAAGAACTGCAGAAAGCACATTTTTTTACTGGTACTTTATCCATGGTTGCATCAATTCCTGTTTCTCCCCCTTCAGGAAAATGGTCCTTCTTTTGACCATAATTCCTATCAAACTGTGGGCAAAACACTCATGATAATGGACGCAAAATCTTTAAGACAGATAACCTGAGATTGTTCCCTGTAATCAGCCCCCACAGCAGTTAGGAAAACAAAAGTTTTCCACTGATTCCTATGACTATGACAGCTTTATTCCTACTCTTATGACAGCTCTAAAACCTATGGAAAGCATCACTCCATGACAGGGTGAGAGGGGTATCTTGTTTATCAGAATGACATCATTAGTACATTTTTAGAAACGTTCAACTTTTAAACCACAGAAGTTGAAGCTCTGTAACACGAGAGAGGTCTCATTTTGCTGTTTATATGCAGATAAGCTTCCTTGACATACTACAGCAGTAGAAAAGGCTTTCCCTTTGAGTGATTAAATATACCAACTACATTACAGCTTTAAAAAAGCTTTTTATGGACAATCACAACTTTTTCCATAGTTTGAATTAATTTGGTAGCTTTTAGAAGTGTCTGTGTCCAGATCTAATATAAACTATGGAATTAGATCAAAAATATACATGTGTAAAACATGCATTTTTACAGTTCGCCTCCGGCTAATTTTCAATATATTATTCAAACACTAATTGCCTTCTTTACACAGTTAATGTTTGAATCTTTCTTACGAGCTCCAGCACATTGAAAAAACACATTGGTTGACTTTAGTTAAAGAGAACTTTTATGTTTGCGCAAATGATCTTCCTAAATGGCTTTGAAATTGAAGATACAGAGGAAATGAATCAAATGACTCAGGCGGTTTAGGGAATTTTACATTTGGGAGTCTGGATTTTAGCATGAGAAGCTCACATGGAAAAGCTGCCCAAGATTCTCACTGGTTTAGCTCATAAATGACTTTTAGTCTCTACATTAAAGTAACCTCACACAAACCAGTTCCCAAAACATGGGAATACAGGCAGCATAAGTAGGCAAACAGAAGACAACTGGTAGTGTGCAGGGCAGAGCACTCTTTGGATGTCTTAGTAGAAAGAGAAAGGGAAAGGAGACAAATTGATTCCAGAAACACAGTAAGAGACAAACATTACTGTTACAAATTGGATTCAGGAAGACAACACAAAGCATCTACTCAGACTACTGGCCAGCACAGAACCCTGCAAAGCTGTCACAGTTATTCAATAATCTATGTGTACAAAAACCCATAAAACGTGGATAGCAGGTGCTTCCTCAATAAAGAACAGCCATGCACTAAAAAATTCCCTTAAAGAGATTTAAAACCTTGCTTAAACACTTGGTGCTCAAATGGTTTGCTGTAGTATTTCACAATGCAATAGATACAATAGCAACAGCTTTAAAATGCTGCATTTATGTTTGAGGTGCATGTATGATTTAGGCAAGCTCACTGGCCTTATAAGGCCCAAATCTGGAAGCTCCGAATGCTGTTATCAAGTCAGTTCATCCCTGAGCGCAACATCACATATGGCTTACAGGTGAGCAGAGGAACCCAGCACCTCAAAGAGCCCCCCTGGAACTGCTGGAAGCAGCACAGAGGGAGTGGAAATTTGGCACAAGCTCATTCTTGTGGGAGAAGAGCCATTTTATGGATGGGCTTTTAGATGGATATATATTAAAAAAATATGGATGTGAATGGAAGTTTTATATATGCCCTACAGCACCTTTAGTGAAGTAGGAATAATAATTTTTTGTCCAGTTATAACACATGCAATTATTTAAAGCGAAATGTAAAAAGTGTTTATTTTTCTTGGGGGTATGCAGAATTTCTTCTTTTTCTCGCACATTTAAAATTAATTTCCTTTTATAAGGGTAGTTTTTGAATGTCTGTCTTTGTCAACACTTGCATGGCCAGCAAGCTGCCTTGCAGCGTGCTTCAGTGCTCAATGCAACGTAAGGGGAAATCGGATTCCAAGTACATGTGATGCTCATGTTCTTCATTTGGAAAAAATACATCCAAAATTTAAACTCTAAGTAGATTTTCAATGACTTGACCTCAATGGCTGTAGTTAAAATCTTGGAATCACTAATCAATATCCAGAACTCAATATATAGATTAAAGAGACTCACAGCCTTTATTTTTAACTGTGTTTTTCTTGTGTTATGGATGACTCTGTTTATCTGCCAATTTCAATTCCTGGAGAAAGTTAATATATTTACACTGATATTCTCAAATCCAGTTTAGAAGCTAATTAAATTATGACTCAGATAGAGGTTTTCCTTATTTTCCTGGAAGAGGAGACACTAATGGAGCTCTTTTGCCAGAAAAAAAAAACTTGCTAAAATTGTCAACAGATTTTAGAATCAGTGCCACATTTTTGGTTGAAAATCCTGGCACTGCTTCTCCATCTGTGGTTTAAAAACAATTTTTAATCTATTCTTCCATCTGGTTTAGACAGAGCATAATGACTGAAGACTTGTGAAAAGGCAAAGGGAAGAAGCTTTTTTTTCTCTTTTATTTAAATTTAGGAATCACACATGCAGGAAAAAATAAACTTGCTTTTTAGTGTCCCGTTTTTGTCCTGATGTCCAATATAAGGACAGACTGTATCCGTAGAGCAAACTACACAGGATTTTCTTCGACAGTATTTATAAGGCAAAAGGAAAGGGCCTTTGTGCCTTAAAGCAAAGCTTTGATTAAATCTACATAAAATGTTTATCACAGCGTATCTTTTATTATCTGTACTTTTATCACTTGCCATTATTTGTAACGTTTTAGATTATGCTTGCATCCTGAAGCTTCAGCCAAGCTAGAAATCCCCTTCCTCCCCCAGTGCAGGCACTGTTCAAACGCAACATGAGACATCCCCTTGAAGAGCTTCGAGTATAAACAGATGAGACAGATGATAAGTGGAATGGCGAGATGACCCAGAAAACTGCAGCGATGCCTCAAAATCATACAGCAGGTCATCAGTACAGCTCATATCTCTTACATGGTACAACACATGTAGGGTGTCTTACTGTGATTCACCTTGTCATAGACACCAACCTACCTGCATATGCCAAGAGTGTTCCACTGGGAAAAAACCCTTTAATTGATTATTTTAATTCTTTTCCTAACACAGTCATTTAGTTGCTGGTATCTGCATTAGCCTGCCTGCAGCAAAATTACATTTTGAGCTGAGAACATATTTATAGCACTAATAATATGCTAAGAACTTTCTGTTGTTTGCAGTAATAACAAAAAGGTCAGCAGTAGGCGTGAAAGCCCTCCACTAATACGACTGTATTATTAAGCTAAATGTGCTTTTTATTTTACATACATTCATAAAAAGAAGACAAGGCCAGATTTGAATTATCACAGAAGAATAATAGAAAATAAGAGTTTTAGCTCTTCCCAGCCAATGTGCTTTGCTCCTGAAAAGAATATACAACTAAATGCTATCTCGTGCTGAAGTCCCATCTCCTCTCCAGATGTCTGTCTTTTCTTGCACTTAATTCTGGTCACACTGATGCCCAGACCAGAAATAAGGAAAAGGGAATATGAAAACAACTGTTGTGCGTCCCTCCCATGAAGAACATCCTGGGTGGTACAAGGAGATAAAGAGGGTCCCATAGGCTGTATGAAAATCATGTCAGAAGCCAGCTGCAAGTAAAAAGTTGGCAGCAATCCATTTATGGAACTGCTTTCTGATGATCAGATGAGGGATATGCTACCAGACCCAGAAAAAACAAATACGGTCACTTCTCTTCTGCCTTACCACATTAACGTCCAACTGTCATACAGAATATTCCTGCCAAGGCATGGATTCAGGCTGAGCTGCAACCAGTAGCTCACTTTCATTGCTTTTTATTTTAATTCTACTTAATAAACTAACAAAAATAAAAAAGGGGGAGGTTCTGTCCCCTGCTCCTCCCCAGCACCTCAAAGGACAAAAGAAATTAAGGACATTTCTGCATTTCAAAGGAAAGATGTGAAGGACAGATATATTGAAATCAAGCTGAAGTCACTGCTTGTGACTCTATGATTCCATCTTGTTGGGATAAGTCTAGGTTCTGGGGTGGTTCTCAGCTGGAGAAACCCACTGGGATAAGCAATGCAAATCCTTTCAAGCCAGATCCAGAAGATTCAGTTCTATTGCTCAGTGCCACAAAACTACTACAGTAATACCTAGTCATGTGTATACAGCTAGTGAGGCATTAATATACCCTAATGTTGTTCTGGGTATCTATACAAAAAATTCTGCCGTTTCAGCAGTGTTAGCTCATACCTAGCTGGCAGTGTGTGCTTGCAGCCCAGAAAGCAACTGTATCCTGGGCTGCATCAAAAGGAGCGTGGGCAGCAGATTGAAGAAGGTGATCCTGCCCCTCTACTCTGCTCTCGTGAGACCTCACCTGGAGCATTGTGTGCAGTTCTGGTGTCCTCAACATAAAAAGGACATGGAACTGTTGGAACAAGTCCAGAGGAGGCCACGAGGATGATCAGGGGACTGGAGCACCTCCTGTATGAAGACAGGCTGAGAAAGTTGGGGCTGTTCAGCCTGGAGAAGAGAAGACTGCGTGGAGACCTCATAGCAGCCTTCCAGTATCTGAAGGGGACCTATAGGGATGCTGGGGAGGGACTATTCATTAGGGACTGTTGTGATATGACAAGGGGTAACGGGTTAAAACTTAAACAGGGGAGGTTTAGATTGGATATAAGGAAGAAATTCTTTACTGTGAGGGAGGTGAGGCATTGGAATGGGTTGCCCAGGAGGTTGTGAATGCTCCATCCCTGGCAGTGTTCAAGGCCAAGTTGGATGAATCCTTGGGTGATATGGTTTAGTGTGAGGTGTTTGTGCCCATGGCAGGGGGGTTGGAACTGGATGATGTTAAGGTCCTTTCCGACCCTAACTATTCTATGATTCTAAACCAGCTATACTTAGAATATTACAGTGGTAATGAAAGAAGAATTAGACAAGCTACAAAAAGCTGCTATCAGAAGTCAAACATTTACTAACATGATTAAAAAGTCAGAATAATTTTAAGGCCTATTTCAAAGCTAGCAATGATTAAAAAATCCTGACAAACAAAACAAAACTAACTTTTGACTTTTACTATGAAAACACTAAGAAATCTATGAAAGTATCATGGTTTTCCATACAGTAGTGCTGAAGAAAATACTGCATAAGAAACCACCTTTATTTACCAGTGAAACTTTTTGAGGAAGGCTGAAGAAATGACCCCTTGGAGAAGGTTTTAATACTGAAGATGTTGGCTTGATCTATTTTGCTTTGCACCAGCCAGGATGCCAAAGTGCCGATTTATTGCTCAGTACACTGCACTGAAAGTTTGTGTTCCTCAGTTATTATGCATGGGCTATGTCAAGAAGCCCTGAAGCTACATAATGAGGCTGGCACCCTGTGAAGGTGCCTCATCCAGCTGGGCCTCGGATCAGCAACACTGCTGAAAACACATTGCTTTTTATAACCAGGTGTTGTTAACTCCAGGTTGGCTGTTTCTGTGCTGGTTTTACCTCTGGAAAGACCTAACGGGCTTCCATAGCCAACAGGATCAGAAGTACTCTTCTGCAGTTCCATACTCCGGAGTACCATTTGACTACAATATGAAAAAGCAATGCTCTCTCATTACACTAACAAGTTCCCTATGTACCAAATACCTACCTGCACTAAGTTCTAGCACCATGCACACTCCTTTCTGACTCTCAGTGTCCAGGATATCTGGTCCCAGTTGCAGGGAGCCCAGCTGGCCTCCTTTCTTCCCCACAAGACTGAAATCCCATTCCTGCAGACTTCCCAGCAGGTCTTGCTGCAGAACTGGCCTTGAACCTCTTGCACAGCACTGGCTTACTCTGGTGATGATGTTCTATAGGCATACAGAAGACATCCTGGATTGTCAGATTCTTACCTAGGCCCTTTACTTAACTGAGTTCTCTTAGGACAGTATTGAAAAACATGTATTTATTAATTTGGATGCCAGCCCTAAATGCACTAGCTAGTTAGACATAGCTCATCATTGTTACAGGAAGCCCCACACAGACCTCTTCAAATAACCCATCATACAGATGGCTTTTACAGTGCCTCTGAGAGGATACCACATTTGGGGTTATTGTGGACCAACAGCAAGAACATCCATAGAAGCTTTCAAACAAAAAAACCTGACCCATCAACCACCCTTGTCATTTTCACATCCCAGTTTGGACACCCCATTCCTGCATCATTAGGAAACATGGCAGAGGCAGAAGGAGTATTGCAGATCCTGAGCCATTGGAATCGCCTAAATTGTAACCTTACAGAATGGTTTATTCTTCTTTCTCCAGAAGAGTTCTAAAAAGGGACAAGCCAATGAAAATATCAAGATCAACCTAAAAGTGTACAGCAGCTGACAGCCCACCCACATATTCTTGATTTAGCTGCTATGTTCAGGTATATCTCACTGCATAATAAAATCTGCTGCTGCACTACAGTATTCATGACAGTATCAGATTCTCCTCTTCTAATATCCTGTGATGTGCATTGCACTACTATGATTTTAAGTAATCTATGCTTAAAGAGGCTGATCTGCCAATTACTGCTTCCTGCAGATGGCTCTCATTCCAATTCAATTTTATTCATATAAAAGTAATTACTGATACCTTTTCAGGCATCATCATATTAATAAACGAGTGAAGCAGGAGACGAGTTTTATTAAGGATCCAGTTTTATTATTTCAAAACTATTGCAGGTTATTCTGACTCTGGCATGGAAGCCCTGACAGCTCCCTGGAGCTAATTGATTAATAATCATTGCCAACTGCATTTTAAACTTTAATTTTGGCTTTGGCTGACTAGACTAAATGATTCCCCAGAGCTACGAAACTACTCGCCACTATTGTGAGTATTTGGGCACTGGATGAATAGCTTGAATGTGTCTGAGGAAGCGAGCAGCAGTGTTAGTTCTCCTAGATGTAAATTTTATGACACGGGGAAAACATAAACCCTTCTTTTTTGCACTTCTGCCATGTCAAGAACACAGCTTGAATGGAAGAAGATGGGTGAGTACAGAACACCTTTTCTCAAACCCAGAAGATGGGTTAAGGATGGGATGTCTGGGCTCGGAGCCAGGTGCTAAGCAATGAGTTTAGAGAGCCAGGAGAAAGCAGACTTCAGAGGCTGGGAGGAAGAAGCTATGCCTCATACACCTTCAATAAAGCCCCAACTGCAAACAGAATTTCACTAAAATAAAGTAAATAATCCCTGCAGTCTGCTTTTAGTTTAAAAAATATCAAGAGTTACTTTGTTGTAACATTTAAATGTGATATGGGCAATTTTAATTATTCTGGGTTTAGCTGACCTGAATAGTGCATGAGATTTCCTCAAGACAAATGGTAAAGGTCAAAGTGATTGTGTGAAGTGTTGAGCACTCAGAGCTTCAGTGAGCAATGAAGGTGTCTAGTTACTGTCAGGATACAGTTGAAGGAGACTAGCCTGTTATTAAAGACTTCTGCTTCTGAATTTCCCTAATACATCTCACAAGGTTTCTAAAAGTCATTTCAGATGAAATAATCTATTAAAGCTGCATAATCATTCAATTAGATGCAATCTCTTTTGTATAATACTATGGACAGATGAAAGCTGGATCTCAGTGAGAAATATCTAATGGCTACATTTAATAACTGTTAAGAAAATTCATTTATACAGAATTTTATTTTACTGGAAATAAGAGTCATTAAGAGAGGATGTATTAAATTTTCTTAACTAGGTTTGGAAATAAAGACGTTATTTTACAGGAAAGAGAATCAGGCAAAGAAACCTTCACTATTTTTACCCCAGTATTTATGGACTTCACACACATAATCTAGCTTTTCCTAACTGAGGAAGCACTTTACAGCACAACAGTTAATTACCACTAATGCAATTTATAGCTGCGGCAACATATATGTGACAATGAGGAAATTCAAACATCCTACTGCAAAAACTATAAATAGATAAAGGCAAAATAACCTTTGGAAAAAATCCATTCACCAGGAATGCATGGGAAGTCTCCTTGGGCCCATGAGAACAAGTCAACTTAAGAGCCACCAATCTCATCTGATACACCATTACATGCAGGAGAAAATTCTTACACATGTGATGGGGAATAAAAGTGCTGTCTGCAACCTCCGGCTGGCTAACTCAGGAAAGGTTGTTCCTAGTTTTATCAGCAGCAATAAAGTGGAATAAAGTGGTGTTGTTCATTTGCAGCAGTACTACAAAGGATCACAACTGCAAGGAGACCCCAACCACAGAAGGGTTTGGAATATTAATCCACACATTGTGTGTCCACCCAGAGATTAGTATAGTTACAAATGGCCTTCAGGAATGTCTTGAGATGCCACTATAGAAAAAAAACCCATGCAAACTCCTCTTTCAGTATAAGGAATTGAGCAAATCCTACAGGTCTGTTGGGACCAGACGTTGGTGCAGGGCCAAAGAAAACAGAGCCTGTGTTCAGATGAGAAAGTTATGCCTAGTTTCCCTTGTGTCACTTGGGTGAAAGGAGACCCTCAGATAGTACAAGGACCTTGGTGAGTCACAGACTTCATCGCTGTTTAATTTACCTATCTGAAAAATGGGGTAATATAACAATTTCTCAAAAGCTGTCATAACACGAATGAATACATTAGTGTCAAAATGTTTTTCATTTATTTTAACAAAACACAGTCATGATATGCTATCAGGAAAGGTACTATGGAAAAGCAAATTACCATTACTATGGTGGGGAGAAGATAGAGGAAATAACTTTTCAAAGCAAAAAAAAAACCCAAAACCCTTTAAAGATGGGGCTGGTTATTCAAGAATATATTTTTCAGCTGATCCTGTAAATGACAGATGTCAGACAAAAACATTTGTGACTTCATGTTAATGATGCTATTAACTACATTATTTCCCCCTGAGAATATCTGAACAAAATACCCAAGTAAATATTTTGACAGCTTTGTTTCACACTGAAAAAATGGTAGAAGCACAAAGAGACAGAAGGTTTCAAAGTGAATCACTCGCAGCTTCTCCTGAAATATGCTTTGAGCTGTGTCCTTGTGACCTGCCATAAAATTATGCAAAGATTTAGAAAGACAAATTATTTGATTTGGAGCCATAAAGCAGGATTAGTGTTTCCTAATCTATTTCTCCCTTTTTGTTAAATTTAGTGACCACTTATGGTTATGGAAATTACAAGAAGAAATCTCCTTCCTCTGCCATAAGGTAAGTAGGACAATGAGCAGATTTAGGGGGATGGAACAGCTCCTGACTCTGATGGAGAAAAATTTAGTATGAACATGAGCTTCCTTTGCTTTCTCCTCTTAAGCCATATGTTAGGGCTAAGCAAGCTACTCCAAAACCATTCCCTACAGAAAAGAGTTGATCCTGGATATGAATATCTAAGCCATAAGAGATTTAGTTCAGGGAAAGTAGTGCTAGTCCAGCTGCTCTTCCAAAGCTCAGCTGAATGAGTTGCACCATTAGCATTTACTAATTTGGCTGGAAAATCATGCAATCGTTGATGTTTCTAAAACTTCCTACTTCTCAATGAGTTGAAAATACCACAGAGATATATATGCAGCATCTGGGAACTTCCACATGCAACTAGAAGTCTTACATCTTGGTATTTCAGAATGTTTTGTCTCTAGAAACCAGAGCTGCTTACCCAGCAAGCTAGAAATGGCAAAATACATTCAGATACACCAGTATGGAGAGGACTTGCCTGAAGTGACTGAAATGATATTAAAATAGCAATTCTGTCCATCTGGAGCATTTCCAGTAAAAGTATTACTGATACCCAGAATATATTCCTATGGTTCACTTTCTTCCCAGAAGTTCTTGGTAAAAATAGCTAAGATTGGCTCCAAGCTACTTAGTGTTGGTTTTTGTTCTTACTTTTGGTTGCTGGTTTTAGAATTACATAGTAAACAACACTATTATTTGTCAGCATTAGCTTTAACTGACAAGTTTATCTTCAGTAACAGCTGAAGAAGCCTTGGTGCCTGCTCTGGCACTGGAAGTGGTACAACTTACAAACCACCCCCATGCTGTGCCTGAGCTCATTTGCAACAAGCCATGACTTCTTAGTTCAGGCTCATCTGAGTTTTAACCTGGTTATTCAGCTTCCAGACCCGAGCTTCTATTTCTGCACTGCACTGTGCTATGCAGGCACTTTCCTCTGTTCAGTGTCAGCATCTCTTTAACCACCTGCATTGCAAAGTTGGACTCGAATGGAAGAGCTGCAGACTGAAAATGTTGCATTCCTTTTTTAAGTGAGCCTTCATCAGGCAAAACCTGGATCACTCAGTCTGGATAGCTGTATTTACAGGTGGAAAAGAGATGAGATATACATAAGGAACAGTAATCTGTATGCACTTACTAAATTAAGCTGTTAACTTGCTTCTTGCAAAGCAGTGAAATTGCTGTATTGGAACCACAAAAAGCAGCTAACCCACCAAGAAGTTAGTAACAGCTTAAAAGCAATTCTTGAACAATATGACATCCTGGGGATGTCATGAAGGGGTTAGAAAATCACTGGCATGCCTCCAACACAGTTCTGTGTATCATTTGCTATCAAGATACAGAAAAGTGAATCCAGAAGCCAGTGAGTGTATCATAGGGACTGAAAATCATCAAGTCTGGCTGCCGTCAGACATCTTGATTAAACAGGCAAAAGCTGTGTGGTGCTATTACTGAGAGTGTAACGTGACATTCACAGAATCCTAAATGCATGGTTTGAATAATAAGATGATAATGAGAACAATAACATCTGGAAATGTATACTGTAAAGCCAGCTCTGAAACAGGAGGGTATCTGACTTGCTGTAGCCAGGCTGCAGTAAGATGAGAAGCACTGTCCCTTTTACAGCCAGTGAAAAATTTATTATGGCTATAGCTGGCATGTTTATGCCAACACTGTCATTAACACAAAACTGAGTAATAGTTTGAGGGGAGAAAAGAAACCCAAAGGTTTTTAGTGTGCAGCAAATTAAATGTGAAATCTCAATGTGCTATGGCTCAAAGAAGAATCCACAGTTGTAAGCCACAGACCAAAGCTGGAGTGACAGGGAGCAGACTCTCAGTCCCTCCCTGTGTGAAGCTGGAAGGTGGCTCCAGCAAAACAGCATGTTTGCTTCCAGGTCTTGCATTTCCAGAACTTTCACAGACACAGGAGTTCAAAGAAGAATAGAACACATCAGTGTATAGAAGAACCAGCAACAAATGAAGCATTATGGATGTACTGCTTCACCAAAGGGGCAGCAAGATTGGGAAAACTGATAAAGCCATGTAAAGGATGCAAACATCAGGATGGGGAGGACTTATTTACAAAATGTGGGCCAATACAGTGATTTAGAAAGCCTTGCTCAGTCCCAGGTCCAACAAAGCAGAGCCATTTTTCTGCTTCCTATACCTAACAGCAAGCTTTGCCTTCTGCAGAAGGTAGTATGCTTGAGTGTGTTCACAGAATAGCCCTAAGCAGCATCAACTCTGTGAAGCAAATATGCCATCTCCGCCTACCCCCACAAGAATAACTGCTGGCATACCAGCACCCTAAAAATAGGAAAGGTGTGGGCATTGCAACAGAGAGCTTTGTAGAGTTTGTGAGTAATGCCGGGGCTGCTAGGGAACTGCAAACAAACTTGAGTCGGCTTCATCAGATGCCATGGAGTACTGAAGTTACACAAGGGAGTGGAGCATAATGATAAGGTAAGTCACTCTTAATAACAAGAGACTATTTTGCATGAACAAAGATAGTGGCTTCCTTCAAAATAAGGAAGGTCTGTCCAACTATTAACATCAATCGGAAAACATTCAGTTTTACAGACATGCTGATTTAGGTCAAGGAGAGGAATCTCACTTAGAGGCAGGTCAGGCTCTGGTAGAAATTAAAAGTCAACCAATATAGAAAGTTGGAGAAGTGCTAAAACAAATTCACTGATCTCCAGAGTATTAGGAAAAGTGCAAGCCTTTGAAATCAGATAGCAGCAAGCGCCTGCCCAAGGTCATATAAAACAGCCGCAGAACAACGCCAAATGCAAATTTATCCTGTATCTGACTCTCTGGATTCATGAGGCTTCTTATGGAACTAATGAATGTGACAAAATGACTAAAAGCTTGTATGAATAGATTAATTACATCCATAGTTAATGCTTGCCCCAGAACCTTTAAAAAGTAGCCCTATGATTATTAAAGCAAAACTTGCCTCCATCAAGATTCCCCTTATCTTTGAGGAAAAGCAGTTCTTTCGAGACACCTTAAAGGCCCAGCTGTTGAAGGAAATTCAGTAACATCGCTGTGCCTCATTACAATGGTTTCTCTTTAAGTTCACATACTATTTTTTGCTCCAGGCTAATTGAGATTCATCACTTGAGCAGTTCTCCAATATTTTATGAAGCTTCAGATAACTGATGAGCCTTAATTTATGCTGCACCTCCCTATCAGGAAGAAAACTCATTCTCCATCCCAGAGGGTGGGGGAAGGAGGAATGACACTAAATGCTAATGTTAGTTGTTATCAAACACAAGGAGCCTGTCTCTAGAGGGAGGAAAAAAGATCTGTGTATGTTTACATTTCTAGTGCATCAATTACTTTCAATATCTAAAAACTTAGGCCACTGATGGTGAAACATCAAGTCTGAAATTAATAGATTAAGTACAGCAGCATAAGAATTACTTAAATAAGCTCAGAACCAAACATCAAGTCACCACTGACCACAGCTAAAAAATACTTACCCTTTGAGAGGAAAAACAGCTTCAAAATATCCTGGATCAACGAAGCAAACTAAATCTGACACAAGCCCACTCAATGTACTTTAAATTTAGAAACTGCTTTTCAGCATTAATAAGTGTGGCTGTATTTGCTCAGAAGCTCTCCCAGTACAATCACTTGGCCTCAAATGTGGTAGGATGAATTGTCTTGTGATTTCCTAAAGGGCCACAGTCATCTCAGCTGTTTTGCCACGAATCTCAAATGCTGCTGACATCTCTACTGCCCAGCACAAGCCTCTCCTGGTTCCTTCAAAATTCAGAAACTTCTTGGATGCAAACACTGAGTGAACACTAAGCCACCATTTATTAAAGCCCTTCTCCATGTGGCCTCTGGACCAACAGGAGTAAAAACCTGATACACTTTATTTAAACATGCTATCTTTATTTATCATATATATACATGGAGAAGAGAAATAGCATTTAAAATATCAAAGTATCAAAATAAATGCTTATAGCAACCACCCCTCAGATTTCTGTATTCTTTGAAAGGAAGCACAATGTTCCAGCTTTAAAATCTCCCATGCTTAGCACTGTTTGTTATAAAGTTTGATGGAGGACTGGGATCTGTTTCCATTCTGCAAACACAGCAGATAAACAACCGCCCTGGGCTGTACACTGTTTTCAGCAGCACTGCCACTGCACTCAGCAAAACCCACCTTGTGTTCTGCAGAGTCAGACTGTTTCCTCTCTCGATGGAAAATTCTGACTGTCTCTCATTTTTGTGCTTCTGTAACATGCCCTTGCTTTGTATTATTCTTATGAGCATCTTTAAAAAAAAATCTCTGACATTCTCTGAATCTCACCTAAATTTAAATTAGGGATGGGGAAAGTAAGATCTGCAAAGAAAACTGAAATGACAATGGATGGGGAACATTCTGGTGACATGTATTACTAGTAAAATATAAACCATTACAGAAAGAAAAGAAACATACTTCAGCAGCTTATTTTTAAAGTTTAAACACATGATAAATACAACTCAAGGCTTAGGTAATTCACAGCAATATCCAGATAATATTATCTATTACTTCTACCTTGGTTGATATTAATCTTGTAATTCCATATGCTGCCAGTGACATCTTTTCAGATCTCTGACTATCCCTTTGATGGGTGATAGAGAAAACCATATGTGCAGATCCATATAGCAAGGAACTTTCTAAGCCAAATACAAGAACAGAAGCATTCCAGGAGAGAGAGGCTTGCCAAGACAAACAAGTTCTGCCAACATTTTAGCACCACAGAAGGTCAGTTAGGTTATAATTAAGTCTAATTACCATTTTCATGAATTGCAACATCTTTTCACTTGAAGGCACTTAGTGCTCAGAAAAAGATGATTTTCTATTTTCTGTTTTCTAAGAATCACAGTAATGAACATGCTAATCTTGGCTTTAAACCTGAATCATCACTTATCATCATAAAGAAAAAAGGCATGTCATCACTAAAAGGAAGAGACTTGTGCAGTTTATTTAACCACTAATACTTTCTCAGTGCTGCTTTTCCCTGTTCCTCTGCAGTAATTTTACAGGTTTCCCCTCTTCTGTTCAGTACCACTCTGGATTTTTTTCATTATTCCACATTTTCTTTTTCCTCCTCTTGTAGTTATATAACCTTCCTGCTTCACTTTAGCTCCCTATTTTTAATCCTCTATATATCTTCAGATCTTTCTCTTTGCTCTCCAGCCAGCTGGAGAATCTGACTGTAGTAGGCTTTCTTCTATTTCCACAGGCATGCCACAATTGCTGCATGAGACAGAACTGCATTGGGAAACTGCCTGAGCTTATCTCATCAAGGGAAAAGGTGAGATAAAAATTGGTGAAGCAAAGACATTTTTTTTCTTCCCTTTTCCTTTTCCCACATGTCAACAGAAAGCAAAAGAGGAAAACAACAGGAGACATTTGGCTGCTTTTCCTCTATCAGGAGTGCAAAACCTGGTTCCTGCTCATTCTGGTCTCATTCAAATGAGAAAGCAGCTGAAAACCCTGGTCTATCAAATGTCACCCAGCTCAACCCTTCAGCACCCTCAGATACAGCTGGAGGCTGCAGTTTGATAGCTGGCATCAGCTGCTGTTCCATGTGGCCATCCCATACAAATGGGGGAAAAAAGCCTCTCTCGATTTCTGGGATGGCCCTCCAACAAAATGATAATTTGACCTCTCTGGAGGCTGGCAAGGAATCAAGGATTATTTGTTTTCAGACTCAAATAACAAACCTGGAAAACTGGAAGAACTGCTCAGCTTGTAGCACACTGTGCTCAGCAGCAGGGAGGTTTACAAAGACCCCCAACAGGGGCTCACATCAGCAGTGCTACCAAAGACAGCCACATGTTTTGGTCTATCACTGCTCTTCGTGTGGAGCATCACTCTAAATCCAACCCTGTTGCTGCAGTGCTGGTCCTAAAGCTGTCAGGAGGGGCAGTATGCAATTAGTGGTCCTGCCCCCTACACATTGCATGCCTTCCTCCCTCCCATTAATGCTCTCTTCATTAACTCCTCCCAACTAAAAAGATGAGACACATCTTTCTGACAGTCACTTTGTGTCTCAGCGAAGCGAGAAGTGCTGCCCGTGGGCTGCCTGCTACTCCCACTTCATATTTAAATGGAGCATACAAAGCTATTGCAGAAGCAGGGCCTTCTATAAACACAGGATCTCTCCTTTTACTAGTTACGTTTTATTTCCTCCAATTAAAATCTTGCTAATTCTCCCTGATCTTACTGCTTGAAACAGAAATGTATTCTTCTGGTGAAGAATTCCACATACCAGAAAAGATGATTCTGCATTCTGAGGGAACTACTACTTCTAAATATCTGTATGGCCTACAAAATAAGTTTCATTTTCCTTTGCAAAAGTCAAAAGTCTGTGTAACAAAAAAATCTTTCACTGAATGCTTTCTAACGTTTTTCTTTTAAAGTTATCAAAGCAAATTTCACTAAAACCCAATATTTTCCTGTCATAGGCAACCACCTCATACGGTTGTAGTCCCATACAGCAAATAGTCTCTTAATAAATAAAAAGTACATTTTCAGTCATCATATGGTACTTCAAGTTCCACCTGTCCTGCTGGAGATTCACATGTCATCAGGGAATGAAGATGCCACTTCACTTAGCAACCCTTATGTCATGTGAGGATTTTTGTTGTAGGTGGGGCAAAATATAAATCCACAGCACCTTTGTGTTTACTTCCAATTATATTCATCTCTTCATCTACAAGCTTAACTTACCCTCCCACATATTATTCATACCTGTAGCCCTATAAAAACACATAGACTGAAATCCCTGACCCACTAAAGTTGCTGGGGGTTTTGCAATGGACTTCTAGAGCTTGGATTTTAGTTTCCCTACCCCAGCTAATACTCCTCTTATTACTTTAAATACAATTGTTTCTGTTTTCAGTTTTGTTGGGTTGAAAAAACATCTGCAGAGTGAAAGGATTAAGCTATTTTTCTGTAATTTACAATGGTGGAAGATGGTCTCAGCATGTTTTGGGCTAGAAGACAGGGTCCATGGTTATGTTTGCTTGGCAGTTCAGCATCTTATGACTGTCCCTGTTAAGTCTACAAAATTCAAACTGTCTGTTGCTGAAGCAATCCCTCACAACCTACTGCTGTACATATAGCCCTTGAACTGTGTATTACAAGTCCAAATGACATAGCAGGTTTACTATTTTAAGGTCATTTGGTACAGGTTAAGTGAAACTCTGGAGTTAAACTGGTTCAAATATTAGTTCAATTACAGTTTCATATACTCGCACTGAGCAAGGTGAAAAGTCCATACAAATCATAGAATAGAATCATAGAATAGCTAGGGTTGGAAAGGACCTTAACATCATCCAGTTCCAACCTCCCACCATGGGCAGGGACACCTCACACTAAACCATGGCACCCAAGGCTCTGTCCAACCTGGCCTTGAGCACCTCCAGGGATGGAGTATTCACAACTTCCCTGAGCAACCCATTCCAGTGCCTCACCACCATTACATTAAATAACGTCTTTCTTCCAAATAACAGTGGAATATCAAGCAAAACCCTACAGCTTGTTCCTTTGCTTCCCAAACCTGAAATCCGTAATCTAGAGATCTACCACTTACTAGCACACACATCAGAGTATAGTCTGAGCAGATGCTTCAAAGCCAACTGTCAATCCATTTGCAGTTCAAACCAGTGGTGAACTCCTCCAGCTGTTTTCCAGATCAAAAATATTATTGTCATTTTGCTATCACTGCATGCTGTGGGTTATGCAACAAAAATGCACGTGTCCCTCTGCCTGGAATGCAATTAATTTCCTCCCTCCCCACTGAGAGTGGTAAGTAACAATCAGACTGTCTGGATGCTTCAGTTTTGAGCATGGCCAGAGATTCGACCCTGGAATTACTCCATGGGGCAAAATGCTATTTGTAACACACCAGCCTGCTGGAGGTCTGACAGGGCATATTTTGCAGTTTGGAAAAAAATAAGCACTTTTGTCCTGTTTATACATGACCTCTTACTGTCTGTAGGGTACTGTGAATGCTTTGCTGTAGTTCTTCAGTTTAACCATACGCTTTGCTTTATGTTGGAATACTGAGTGTTGTAAACAACTAGATGAAGTAATTGCTTGCATTCTGAAATCAGCCACTATATTTGATGTATACTTTGGTATGCAAAAATAAGGCATTGTACTCTGTTAACTTTAAAATAGCAGCATAATCCCATTTTAATCTGCAAATATCTAAACATCATGCAGGTGGTTAAATTCAGACTCCCTAATGCTCAACCACTTCATGCAATTTGCTTATATAAAGAGAACAACTGGAACTCCTTTGCTTAGAACAGTGCACTCCAGAAACAGAACTAATTTCCTCGGTGCAATCTTTTCTGCAACGTGCCTTTCATCTTTGTAAGTGCAGCTAACCCAGTGGTATTTATACATCAACTACATAATCAGAAAGGAGCTGTCTTGCTCTATAAAATGTTTGCACCATACTTAACATCTCTCAGTTTTTCCTGTGATATAAATACAAAAGGGTGATCAACTGCATGCTTGGGTGTCAACTGAGATGAAACATTAACTTAATACTTAACTGCAGCAATTTCCTTTAATGTGCTACTACTTGGTCCAGCTTGTTCTGGATTTCTGGCACAGTTTACAGCTTACTCCTGTTGGGAGCACCTGCAGTGGTTTTACTAGTCCTACCTGGTTAAATAGGCCAGAGCCAGCTCAGATCCCGACTGCTTTTTGGGCGCCACCTTTTTAATAGAGATCCCAGCTTCCCTCATCAGCTGCTTTTCCTTCTTCTTGCGCTCTTTCTTTAATTTTCTTTCCAGTTTCCTCCTTTCCTCTGCAGTAAGTTCTTCCTCTTCTTCTGTTGCCTGAAAAAAACATTTAAATCAAGTATTAATATTTTTACAGGAAAGTGAAAAAAATACACATAAAAGCAAGTATGCCTACTTTGCATATGCAACAAAAGGACACAGATAATACTTAAAACCAGAAGCTTCAAGGTTCATAATTTTACTGTTCATTGTACTTCAATCACCTCTCTACTCTGCTCAATTCACAGGACTGTAAATATTGCACTTGAAGGAGCCCTAGAACTGCCCTCTCCAGATGACTCTGCTGTTCTTAGCAGTACAGTAACTGGAGCATCTTCTAGCTGTATATTACACATACCTAAAATTGGTTGTGCAAAGCCCTATGTACCTAGGGAAGCAGGAGGGATTTGGACACTATGAAGCCATCACTTCTGCTCTACCTCCCAGTAGCAACCAAGCAACCAAAGAAGCATGGAATTCTTCAAACAAGACTCTTTTAACTGTGCTGGTCTTGCTTTTAGACAGTTCTAAGTCCAAGATGGGTGGTGCTAATCCTTAGCTTATATGATAGCTACAGATCTCAGAGAGTCCCAAAGAAAACTTTGATACCTTCATCAAAGGTATCAAAGGTTCTTCTCAGCCACCTCCATGGTCAGGCACTGCCATAAAATGCAGGCTAAAGGTATGCACAAGGACAGTAATGATCCACTTGCTCAGCAACAGTTGTACCAGGTTCAATAAGACAACCTGAGCAAGGGGCAGCTTCCTGCAAGGCCAGGCTATATTTATAAGAAAATGGGATCTCTGGGTAGGGAAGAACTACCCACTGACACCAGTGGAAATGGTATGGATGTAAGGTGGCCCAGGAAATGTCTACCTTACCTGCACACAAATGGGCTTTGAAGAAAACTACTATATGACAGGGACAGAATAATGGGAGATTGCACGTGTTTGTTATTTAAATCCATAATTCTTCTGCTCAAAATAAATACAGTACATTTTGTGATGTTTCTGCCAAATGTGCATGTCCCTCGGACGCTTCAGCTACAAACTGATGGAGTATACATATAGAGACAAGCGAGGCAATCTGAAGGAACCACCCTGGCCTACAGCAGCTGTGAGAGCATCTCACATCCCAAGACTGGGGAAGATAAAGGAATTTAACCACTGCCTCCAAGAACAGTAATTTTGTTCACAGAATAGACTTCCTTCAGATCCAGCAGCTTTACTTGCATTGTACTTGCCAGGTGAGGACCTCTGCTAGAGCATCGGAAATCCACAGAGGCAAAACTGAGTGGAAATGTTCTTCCTCCTCTCCCCGCTCTCTCCTCACCTATACTATGAAACCATAACTGAAACCTGAATGCACAAGATCAACTGCTGTATGGAAAAACTGGCTGAAGCCACCATATAAACTCAAAACTCTTAGTGTTTGTTATATCAATTTGTGTTAGTCAGGTGCTTCCAAATGCAAAACCTGACATGTTGCTCTTAACAATATTCTTGCTGACATTGAACCTAAGGGTAGTTAAACAAGTCAATACCTGAACACAAAGACACCTGCTGAAGACTAATATTTGTTCAGTGTCAATTCATGTATTGTCTAACTTTACTTTGCCTCATCCTTTCAACTTTCTGTTTTCAAAGACCAAAACAGACCAATAAAGCAGAAATTAGAACAATTGTGCCTGGGACAGTAAAGAGAATTTAGGTTGGGGTTTTTTTGTTTAAAATACTTGCATGCTACTTTAATGGAAAAGCCAGCATTCCTCTGCAAACACAGGCAAAAACCCAACATATGTTGCATTTACATAGAAGACATTTTCTAACTCATGCTGAGAATAAAATAACGTTTAGGGTGAAGGTAGGTACGGAATTGTTATAGAGGAAGCAACGTTTTCAGTTGAAAAGCCACCCTGGTCCTCACTAAAACAACACCCCAGGCGCACAAAGCCCAGGAAAACACTGAGGGTGGTCATTTATAGTGTTTGCAGAAGATGACTGCAGCAGCTGTCCAACAGACGACACACTACGGTTAATCTTCCTTTAAAAATCATGTAGTGAATTTGTTTACTTTTCTGTGAGCCATGAAGCTTTCAAATAAAGAGACTGTGGCACATCATTAGGGCCGGCCTGATAAAGAGGCCTCTGCTTCTTCATACTTACAGTAAATGCGTATCTCGGTACCTTCCCTTCCCCCCTGCATTCCTGGCATTATCAAAAAGCTTTTTATCCCTCTCGCCGACTGCTCCATTAAAAACAAAACAAGTTGCTCCCTCTCTGTAGGTTCCAACATAAATACCGAGCCCTAACAACATTTGTTTCCAGCATCGCCGTGGATGCAACTGTGGGCTGGCTGAAACAAGAGAATTGCTCTCCCTGTGCGGCTGGTGCTGTCCTGGCCATGAAAGAGTTAGGATTTACAGTCCCTTCTGCTAGCCCACAGCATCATCCAAGGAAAATCGGATTCATCAGGCTTCTATCTGGGACTCCCAGCACACAGACTGTGAAAGCACTTGCAACCCTACAGCTCAGACAGCTTTTCTAGTTGCAAGTGCACTTTTATCCATCCATGCCAACTTGATTAATCCAGCGGTACGTACCACAATCTGTCCTTGACTGGTTTTTTATTTGAAAGCCTCAATTTTTATGTGCTTCATAAAACACCTACATTTGGTGGCACATTCTCCACTGAAGCTGAGGGTAGTTTTATAACAATTCATAAAAGAACAACGCAACCAGAACCAACCTTCCCCAAAACCTGGGACTCAGAAGAAAACAAAACCAAACCTTTCGCTGGGATTTAAAGCCTAGTTGTATTTATTTTATCTTGGATGATCTGTTATGATACTCTACTTACACATCTGTCTTATTTAAATCAAAAGCCTTATTTTTCAGTTTTGCTTTCCCTGAGCCATTATTGTGTCCAAAGTTTGTGATCCACTTGGATTAAGAATTTAAGTATTATATCATTATTTAAATTAAAAAACCCAATCAACAGCACTTCATTGTTCTGAGGTCGTAAATATTCCACGTTGTCTCCTTCTATATTTATAAAGTGACATCACAATTTGTAGTGCTACCATTTAGTCTTAACTACAGCATTGTAAAGTCCCTATTTGAGCGTGAGACACTTGTTTATTGATGTGATAAATTTAAACCACATGCATCCAGAAAAACACAACACTTCGCTTATTTGCAAAACCTGCTGAGAGCTACCACACCACCTTGGATCGTGGGCTCATTAGATCTCAATCTAAACAGGGTCAGGCTAGGTCAGCACACTTGAATGAATGACATTCAGAGGAGAGCCAGTGTTCTCTCGTGATTAAGGAGGTGGGAGTCTTCCACTTGGAAACTTTCCAGAAGCCCTCAAAAGGTGCTAAAAGGGGTATTGCCACTGGATGCCATATTGTGAGTAAAAGACAGACCCCCAAATCTTTAACACTCATGCGTATAAAAACCCATGTCACTTTTACAAGGGTACGGAGATGTCAGCTCAGACACTCCTAAGTTCAGACTATACCACGTCCATCTGCATACAAAGAGCGGTGACTGCCAACACAGTGCCCTTCATCAATGTCAGCCTCTATATCTCTGAATTGTATGTAAACACAGTAATATACTGTAAATAGCCTAAGACATCAACTAAAAATATCTGGAGGCTTCAGCTGGGCCAGTTTTAGATACCAGTTAAAGGTTTCCATTATTCTTTATAATGTAGAAATACTGCACACATTTAAAACATTTTGTAGGTGATCTTAGAAATAAGCTTACCCATACGAAAGGGGGAGCCATCTCAAACTGAAGGAAAGCATTTCAAAGTGTAAAGCAGTGCTTGGCTAAGCTATTCAGAACAGAGAAAAATAACTATAACTGCAAGAGAACCTGGCAGAAGGATGCACCCAAGACAGGATTTCTTGCAGTCATCTGACCCCTTTTTCTGCAAAAGAAAGAGTGTCAAAACCAAACAGATGAAGTTTTTCAGAGACTGCATCTGCATAAAAGCTTTTAGTGCCAGAGGCCTATGAACCATAATAGCTGGGTAACCAGTACCAAGATGGTATTAACAGCACACTAATTGTATTATGTTTCAGCAGAGCAATAAGTGCATTTTTTAATCTGTTTCCAGATTCATAGTTACCCAAAGGTTCTTGGCTCCATATTTGAGTAAAATTGAAGACATCTTCTAAAGACTTCTGTTCCTCCTTCTCGCTCATTCACTTCCAAAACCTCCTAAATTTGCATCCCCAGTTTTCTGCTGCCAGCAAAGAATAAGCTTGACAGAATCAGAAACTCTGAAGAAATCCCACAATGAACTGAATACTCATTTATTACAAATTTGCCTTTGGGATTCGTCTGTGTAGGTCCGTCTGAGCTTTCTGCCTGCTCAGGGGTTCAGCTTCTCTGCCAAACCTACAGCAGTAACCACAGACCAAACCACAACACCAAATTTACTACTTCTTAGTACCAGTGAATGCAGCTCCTCCAAAAGCCAATAGACTTTTCTACCAGCACAGCCACACAAGTCTGTACAACAGCAAAGCAGGCAACACCAGAAATTCAGAGGAATAAATTATAACTTGACTGACAAATGTATAAAGAGGGCATCAGATTTCTGAACTTCAAGGAGAAAGAGGTGGAAATGGATGCTATGGCTTCATTCCCAGTAGGAGCATTGTACCACCTTGTTTGTTCATTAAGTTCATGTTATTTCATAACTTTTAATACAGAGAAATGTCAAAAGGGGCTTTGTTCACTGAGCAAGAGCTGACGTGGAGCTACCGACCCGTCACGTAATGGCTTTGCTACCAAGCAGTCTTTTGCCCCAAAAATGCCCTGTGCATGGTATCAGCATGCAAAACGTCCTGTTTCTGCCTTACACAATACATGTGATCCCAGATTAATAACTGGCCATCTGCCAGCTTAAAAACAAAAAGCGGAATCTATAAACAGTGCTCAAAACCTACAAAGAAAGGCTGGCAAACCTTTAGATGCAAGGTTCATAAAAGAAAGATTGACAAATGATTTACTATCTGAGGCTTGCAAAAGAACTGTGCTATGACTACAGCTATAGAATTTGCATAAAATAGTTCACGGCCATATTAAATTTAAAGAACTATTTTCTATCATTTAGCACCTTATGAAAAGAAGAAGTATGACCAGAGAGGGCAGACGAAATTTCATTAGCATGCCAAAAGCACGTTTTGAATGAGAAGTAACATTTGTAGAAGTCCCTCCTCACATCATGCCTGTAGCACTCACAGAAGAAGATTCTGGAAAAATTACACATAGCTCAAAGAAAAACAGGTTTTTTTCATAGAAGTGAGGTGGCTTTAGAATCTCGAGTCCTGGGCATTATTTACCTTACCCTGATTTGGAAAGGTTTCTGTAGGTGCAACTTGGGCAGAAAAGCCTCACACAAGTTCTGCAGGAAGCCAGATTTATCTTTCTGATCCAGGAAAGGATTCTTTTAGTGGTTGTGTAAATGTTGGGGGGTTTTAAGCATCCTTGTGGACACAGCCATGGTACCTCACAAGCACAAGTAATTGGGTAGCATGCGAAATCTGCAGCTGTAATTGAGAATAGATGCACCTTTATTAGCCTGAATCGTGGCTTAATTCACATCTACACGATCTTTACATGTTTCACAGATTTATAGCCAATTCTGAAGTGCACATAAAGTGTTATCATTAGAGACTGCTGCATAAGAAGGAATTGAACAATTTACTAAATTAAATGAAAGCCTTTATAAGCACACAGAACAACATGATTCCTGTAAATCCATTCTGTTGAATTCCACTTTATAGATTGCTTGCTCCTATAACATACATACTGTAGTAGATTAAGACCTAAGGCATAGATTAGGATCATGTTTTATTTCTCATTTTCCTCACCAGTATCACAGTCCTGAACACAACAGAAGTATTTAAGACACCACCACGACTGCAGGCTTGGGGAATGCAGTTTTGCTTCATTTGCAACTACAGCCCTGCCAGGAATTCTCACGTATTTGTTGGAGGATTTTTGCTTTCTCCCTTCCCATTAATTAAACCATATTCACCAATCAGGAGAAGATGGAATTAAAAAAAGGAAACCCCTTGGAAATCATTGGTATCCACATCCCCGTGGCTCACACACAGCCCTTTTAACCCGTCCCCAGAAACACACACAGAGGAATTTTAATGGAAGGAGCATGAGGCTGTCGCAGCACTCGGTGTTTTCATCGCCACCAAAGTCGTCTCCTTTAGGGGTGCTGCTGATTTCGTGTGAAGCTGGAACGGGCTTTGGGCTGCGAGAGGAGGCAGGAGCAGAGCGGAGGCTGTTTTGAAATCCTTGCTGGAGAATTACATTAAAAAAATTAAATAAATAAGAAATAAAACCACCCCAAACCACGAGCTCCATCTCCTCCAATGAAAGAGGTACCACAGGGTGTAGGCAGGTTGCCAGGCGAGCTCGGCAGCGTGACCGCACTGCATTGAGTTTCTTTAATGAAAGCCAGGAAAGAACACATTACACAGTGTTTCTTCTGAGAGCCAGCTAGCCTCCAGTGATTGAAATCAATAAAAACAGTCGGCAAGGGGCCCAGTGGGGGAAGAGAGAAATCTCCACTACAGCATTCAGTTTGCTTTCCACTTTCTCCCTCCCCCCTAAAGTTAGACTCTGAAGATCACCATGACAAGCTACTTTGCTTCCAGCGCTGGGAAGACGCTGGTGGGGATTTAAAGGAAGCGAGCGCTTTCCTTCGCTCTCTACCTTCACTCTCCCCCCGGCATGAAGGAAATTTAAGGCTTTTTTTTGGAATTTGAATCCTGCCTGGACAAACTTCACTGGACAAGTGCATCGTTCTGCATTTCAGGAAAGGGGATGGATTTTACGGCTGGAGAATGCTAAAAGGTGAGAGGGGGAAGAAAAGCAGGAATCTGATTCAGCCAGAGCCCATGTGCAGGCTAGGATGTCCACCACAGCGGAGGGCACCTCTGAAGCTGTGGGACAGGCTGCAAGCAAGCGCCTGAGGTCGGCACGATCCACATCCTAAAGCAGCCGGAACGTTGGGAACACGTGACTGACGCACTGACCCAGGTAAGCAGAACCACTTCTATCGACTCTGTACTGCGTCCAACACTGAGGGAGACTTTTCTGCCTCTACAGACTGCCCCATGCCCTCCTTCGTTAACCTCAGGCACGTTAACACTAAGCTTGTCCCATCTGAAAACATGTCCTGCCACTAATCCTCACTGAGCTATAAAACAGGCACAAAAGCCCTTTGTTTACTGTTTTTGCATTGAATTTGCTAGTTGACAAGGTAGAACAAGTCCAACCCCTCCAGGAGCTCCTGCTCCGGGGCCAGGAGGGCTCGCTCAGAGCAAGGGACCACGACTGACAGCACACGCTGGAGCTGAGTGCGATCTGAGAGAGTGCCAGTAATGAATTTCTAATACGGTCCACATTTATCTACTTTATTTATGTATTTTAATCACCATAGCAGCCACATACAGTACATACTTGCACCGAGCTCCATGTGCTGAACTGTACCATGAATTACAGCAACTTGCATGCACAAGGGCTTGTCCAATTGTTTTGTCAAAAAATCACTTGTTAAAACAGCCGAGGGGGATTTCTGGCACACTGTTCAGGAATGAGTGACACAGTATTACCCAGCATGCGATATTCTGACATGACCCTGTGCATGCAGTTCTTATACAGATACCCCTATCAGAATGGGAAAGACACAATCACAGCTGTAGATCACAACATTCTGCTCAGGTTTTTAGGCAACTTCAGACTGTTTATCTAGATTTCAGTGAGACATGAAGGGTGAAATCAAAGGCTGCCTTTTTGCAAGGCAAGCAGAAATTATGAGAGCTACATCTCTTTTCCAGCAGTGGCAGGAATTCACTGGAACAGATAATAAATAGATGCCTGTGGAGCAAGAGCAACCATGCTTGCCCCCTCCATGCTGGTCACCATTAGGTGTTGACAGCAACACACATGCTCACTGCCACAGAGAGCTGAGGAGGGACTGGATGCCTCCACTTCCACTCAATGTTTCGGCACCTCATTATCCCAAACCCGCAGGGTACACAGTCTGGATGACTCTGATGCTAAAGATGAGGCTTCCCAGCATCTCCTCCATTTCACTTCCAGCAGGCAGAACATAAGAATTCAGTCCAGCAAGTGCATATGTATTTCTGCAGGTGCAACGCCACTCTTCCTTTAGAAAACACAGCCTGTTAAGGGTGACTGTGTGATTTTCAAACCACATGGAAATGGAAATGACCCACACACTTGAAGAGTGACCTGAAGAACACCTCCATAAGGGACTGTTATTTTTTGCAGATGTTTAAGCATTTTTAAAGCATGAATTGTTCTGATCAAGCTATAAAAATAGCTGAAGCTGGATTTAAATAGCAAGAAGTTTTGACGCTGATTTTAGCAGCCCACTTTTGAACTCTTCACACAAACCAGCCACAAAATTACAGCTGAAGGTGTCATTAAAGAAGAATAATTTACAACAAAAAAGCAAAGTTGTGATTCCTAACAAAATACTGCCCCATATGAGTTTTTGGACATATCCACAGACCCATGATCCACCTTTACAAAAGCTGTTCCATGTCTTGCCTGCCCCTACACAGATGCTTTGTAGAAAAGCCAGCACCTTCATAGCTCAGGAATCACAGCAATCACTCCCACACCAATCAACAAGTCTGTTTTGTGCTGCTCTTGGAGCTAAATTTATCCTTATGCAGAGGAACCCACTGAAGTCTTTACTTCAAATTTCAAACAAGGAAAGCTTAGGTAGGACTTAGACAATGCAAATCACTCATACCCACATCCTCAAGCTCAAATGATATTCCTCCCCATTACTCCTTCAGCAGGAAATGTAAATATTATCTTTAAAGCAGAGTGCAGGGTATTTTTGTTCAGTAATGCATTTTTCAGAAGCTCAGGGGTCCGAGTTTCCACAGCATCTCCTGTTAATGGAATGTGTTCTTTTCAAACACACAACATAGGAGTGTTTTCTCGTTCAGAAGCTTTGACCAAACACAGATATTCTGGCAGCCACAACTCAAAGCAAGGCTTGTCAACGTCTTTCAGTCAAGCCAATGTTATTAAAGGAGATTCCCTAAACAATGACCCAGCCCTTCACACTCTTCCTTTAGAGAATGGAGATAGTGAAGAATCCCATGTTGAGCTGGATACAACAAAATAGAACCAATGGGAATCTATTTCTCATATTTCTACTAGTCTTGATAGTCCAGAACAACAGTACTTCATCCTCAAAACTAAATCACATCTGCACCATAGTTAAGAGCTCTTAACAGCTCGTGCCAATTGTCCTTACAGCCAATTTTACTAGTAAAAGAGCTTTTTCAAAGCAGTATATAAGGTTTTGCGACAGTCAGCAAAGCAGATGAAATGAGTTTAAAGGCAGAAGAATAAACATTCTTTTAATCTCACTTATCGAAATCTTTATGAAGGGAAATGTCTGGGATTCTACAGAAAAAGCAGAATGCGTATTCCAAAAATGCTGAAATTCAACAATAAAAGTGCAAACATCAGGGTCTGCTAACCACTTGGGTAGCCCATCTTGGGTGAAACACAATACTGGTGTCTGTGCTGGTGGAAAAAGAGTGCTGCCACCCCTTTCAAATGAATATGATCTGACACTTCTTGGATACTGTAAAGCTTCAAGGTATCTCCTTTCCTATTTACACCAGTGGTTCATGTCACAGTATTGGATTCATTCAGCTGAGTATATTTAGTTTGCTCAGTCTCAAACTGACAGCTTCTCTGTTACATGCCCATTCTGACTCGAAAATGGAACATAATTAAACATACAGTTGGAGAAGGTACAATTTTCCCCCACCCATGGGAAAAGCTGGTGAAGCAGAACACTAGTTATTAAATGAAAACTCCATGGATATCAATCCTTAGGAAAGGTGGCTTTCCCTACAATTCAAACAGGAAACCTTATGTTTAACACAAATTTTGTTAAAACCAAAAAAGCCATCCAAACATGCAAAAAAAATCATACCTCTTTACCAACAAGTTATCATTAGCTTCAGCTCTAGAGTACAACGGTATCTATACCTAGAGGGAATGAATGTCCTTGTGTATATACACTCTACTTTCAAGCCTTCTGTATTCTCCTAGACCTCAACAAAAGTACTATTCATTCATTTATTAAATAAAACCAGCATCACTTGTAGTTTGCTATACTAACATCTTCAGAAACACCCAGCTAAATACTCCACAACGTATTTTGTACACATTTGCATATACCCTCAACTACACACACATGTATGCAGGAACATGCAATTTTCAATTTGTCATGAATGAGATCCAGAAGGAGACACTCAGGAAGATGGAGTGGGCAGGATTCATTTCTTTAGCAGAATCTTTTCATTCATGATTCAACAACCCTAAAATAGACACCTACAGCAACACCCAGGGCACAAACAGCCCCTCAGCAGCTGAGCCCCAGTGTATCAACAACCTCAACTCTTCTCTTGTCATTTGATTTGCTTAACAGCAGGATGAATGGTTTGGGAGACAGAGAATTGGACCTTAAGTTTGGGTATGAAAAGAGAGAAGTCTTAACAAAAAACAAGGAATGGATGTGATGGACATCACAGATTTTTGCATTTGACTTTATGCCCAGTGATAACCAGAGATGGGTGCCTCAGATTGTGATAATTAATTTCTGCGAAATAATTATTCTTGTAAATGTATACAATTTCCATTAATAGACCCTTGAACACCTGTATGCAGAATCTGAACTTGTTTAAAGAAGCAAGTACTATAAAGCTCCACTTGTATGTCATGTACAGTTCAGTTCCCATTGAACATTCTGGCTTAGGATGTTTTGTCTGAAGGAGAAAGGTAAAGAAATAACATTCCTAAGAGCTGGCACAAGTTACAGGATGTAGCTTTCTTTCAGGTCTGCTTGCTGCTCTTCCAATCACAATGACCAAGTACAATTAGTTCTGTCTCATTAAACATGACCAGTAGGAATTCCATCCATATTTCAGCATTTTAAAAGGCTCTGAAACTGAAGTGCAACCCATGCCCAAACCCTATTTATTTAGCAATGCTTTACATGTTTTCTGTTCTTGTGAGCAACCTTGATTAACTGTACATCTATGATACTCTTAGGCTCTCCAAACTTATCACACAGTCCTGGAATACTGAAATGACATCTGGATTTTATAGCATCAGGTGTGCCCTCATTATGCTTTTGGGAGGCAGAGCAGAAAATTGAAAAACAATTACGATTTAAGACCCTAAATTAAAACCTGTTGACTGTTTAGTTAAAATACTCTATAAAACCTGCTTGTATTTTATCAGACCACACTGAAAGATATCACTGTAAAAGCAGCACACCACAAGGTGTTGGTGGTGTTTGCTTGTTTTGGAATTAAGGCACTAGGAAGTCCACAAGAGATGGACTGTTGTGTAGAATGACAGATCTGGGCCCTACAGCTGCCACACAGTATAAGGCTGAGGAATTCTGCAGGAGAGAAACATAGCAAGCAAAAGTAATACAGTTTGAATAACATTTTTCAGCTCTCAGCTGGTAGTTATTTTAGGGAATCAGAGTTCAGAAAGCTGCCATACAGTGTTTTAACTACTGTAATTAACAGTGCTGGTCTATGCTTTCTAATGTTTAGATGCATGACTCCATTCTAGTTGCAGTCAGGCCTTCTAAATTTCATATGGTTTTAAGCATCAGCAGAGCCTTCTATTACTACACTGCTAGGCTAGGCTTGGCCAAGGGCAAGATAAGGTCGTTAACATCTTCTACATTCTACATTTGTTTATCTAATGACTAACCTAAGATGCTACTTCATAATTACTTTGAAAACTCCTGCTGCTCTAAAGCAAGCCATGGGGCTGATTCTAATGTCCAACGCCAAGAATGGTGATATATACTGGAGAATGAGAACCGCACACAAAATGGAGAGAAGAACATAAACTCTGCATACATGAGGCCCTCACTGGCAAAATATATAGAATGTTCTTAAGCTGACAGTTTTATAACTCTAAATGGTTTCACAAATGCAATCCAAACAAAAGAGCAGCGATGTGCTTTAAATCACTCAGCAATTGCTGCTTAGAAAAACCAGCAAGCACTAACTCCAGCAAACAAAAAGAGTTGCTTTAAGTAAGCTTAATGAATGGAAAAAATGTCAGATTTTTTGTTGCTGTTCCTTCAGCTTTATTTTCCTATATTCTTGAATTTATACACATAATGACTCAGTTCACACTGACAAATACTGTATAACCAACCATCAATCACATCAACTTTTTATATGTTGAGAGAAGTCAGATACCAAGTGATAAAACGAGTTCAGGCAGAGGGCATATGTTAAGCAGCTGTGAGTCCATTTAGGCTGTCTATATGCCTAAAAGCTTAATGTCATTACAGAGAGCTCTGATTTCTTCCTTTCTCACCTTCCACTAGAATATCCACATTATATTTAATAGAAATTATTAACTTACAGGAAGAAAGATAGTCACACAGTGACTGCAGCAGTACAAACAATATGCTTATGAATCAGATATGATCTTGAACTGTAAGCAAAATACACTACCCATCCAAATACTTCTGTTTAGGCCCTAAAGAAAGCTTTGCTTATGAATAAAAAAATCTCAGGTAATAGTTTCAGGAACGATTTTAAACCCACATAAGTTAGTATTGCTGCCAAAAGACACACTCTCCATTTTCTCCCACCTCTTCCTTGGGCTGGCACAAGCGTTTGAACAGTCTTGTAAAGTCATCTGGGTTAAAATCACCTCTCTATCCCCCACAAAAGGTTACTTGAAAACCAAATCAGTTCCTAATTCGATTCACTGTGAATGTTTCTGCCAGCAAAAGAGAAGGTGATAGAAAGGTGGAACCAAGTGGCTGTGCAGCCTGCAGGATCACATGCAGCCTCTGGCTGAAACACCATTCCTTAAAATAAATATGTGTAAAATACGTAATGTAATAAAAATAAGTGTAAAATACATAATGTTGTCATGGCTGTCTACCTTTCACATATAGGGATGATGATCTCAGCTCGACAACCCTCAAATTATCATAGAACTTTTGGTATTTGGTGCTTTTTAGGAGTGCCACGCATTGTACAGCTTTGGACTTTCAGTTATTTCCCTTTGTGGAATAGATGGGATAATACAAGGGGAGAAAAAAGAAAATAAGGTTGATTGATGTGCTATACCACAAAGGGAAAATGCAATGGAAGAAAGGGAAACAAAGGCAAAAGTAAACACATCAGAAAAGCAGAACACAAACCCTTGAGTAGTATGACTGGAATAGCTGTTCTTCTATATTGAGATTGCATCTCCCCAGACAAAACACAGGACACAGCAGGTAAACAGAAACACCTCCAAATGGAGAATATGCAGCTCTCCCTGCTCCTTGCTCAGATGTGGATGCTTAATATTGACTACAGAACCCAAGAACATCACCCCAAAGGCAGTTACTGTTTCTCCAAGTTAAGCAAACCAGAAAGCAAACAACAAGGTGGTATTTTTAAATGTATGGTTTCTGGTTTTTTATGTAACCCAAAACTGCCAAAATGTATGCTTCACATTTTTATGATTCAAAATGTGTCAGGCAGGAATCAGTCTATTGGGAATCCAAAAGAACCATTTTCCTGCTACAGAGAGGGTAAGCATTTGTAACAGGACCATGACAACATGAACCACATACTTCACTAGGTATTCGATAATTCTGATGAAGATATTTTTCTTGCAGACCCAAACAAGTAAATTAAAAAACACCAATAAGTAACTAGTATAGTAATTTATAAACGTTTATAGTGTACTGAACTCACATTTTCACAATACTGAAAGTATTAACGTAAAAGAGAAGTCCCTCTCTGCTCTTAAATGAGCTACTTCTTTAATGATTTTCTCCCTTTAGATGATACTCTGACTGCTGGAGCTGTTATTTGTTGAATCACAGTGTTTAACTGCTCAGCATATACACTGACTTCCTGCCCATCAAAAACTCTGAAGCATAGCTTGGAAACAGCCAGGGAAACAGATTCCAACTGGAGCTGTCAGGTTTTCAAGCCTTTTCAAGTTATAACTGAAGGGAGAAGCTGTGTTTTATAATGAGCAAGAAAATCCCCTTCGCTCACTACCTACCCACCAGTGTTCAACAAACACAGCAGAAGAAGCAAAAATGTGTGGCTTTGCTTGCTTATTCTGGGATGGATAATGGAGTAAGTCGATTATTAAACTGCTCTAGTTGTTTAACAGATGACTGAGTTCAAAATGAAATTTAATCACTTGGTTAATTAAATAAGCAAATGCTACCACCTAATAATAACCCATACCTGTAACTTTATTAAGATCTAATCTAATAAAGAAAATGAATTATCTTTGGAGACTGTACAAATAGAAATATATGACAAGGTGTGGTCAAGGCACTTAAAGACAGAGGAGAACAATAGGTGTTGCCATCCTCTTGTCCTTCCCTTTGCATTTCCTCTTGGAATTGCATCATGTCTGAAGGCATCATTCAGTTCAGCAATTACTCCAGGCAAGCAGCAATACTCTGTTAAAAATTAAACCCTTGCAATTGTTTAAAAAGGCCCATAATTATTTAAACACAACATACAATAATCACTGGAGGCTGTAACCTCACAGAGCAAAGCAATCATAAGAATCAACTGAGAATTTGAAATCTGATTGCAAAAACTTCAATATGGTCTACTTAAAACTCTTAAGTGATGGAAAGCATGATATCTAATAGAATCATGGAATAGTTAGGGTTGGAAAGGACCTTAACATCATCCTGCCATGGACAGGGACTCCTCACCCTAGACCCTGCCACTCAAGGCTCTGTCGAACCTGGCCTTGAACACTGCCAGGGATGGAGCATTCACAGCCTCCCTGGGCAACCCATTCCAGTGCCTCACCACCCTCACAGTAAAGAATTTCTTCCTTATATCCAATCTAAGCCTCCCCTGTTTAAGTTTGAACCCGTTACCCCTTGTCCTATCACTACAGTCCCTAATGAAGAGTTCCTCACCAGCATCCTTATAACCCCCCTTCAGATACTGGAAGGCTGCTATGAGGTATTAGCACTACAACTTGACTGGTCTTTCCCTAGTTAAATTACTAGAATTTAAACACACAACAGTGTTATTTTAACCTGAACACACACAACAGTAAGAATTATGCAGGTTGCAAAAACATTTGTTTGACTGATCTTCATCAGAAAGGTCTTTCATTTTGACCAAAGTACTTGGGTCACTGGTACAGAAAGTAATGACACATAGAAGTGTTCAGGTAAAAATTGTCCAATTCTTCAAACATTGTTAATTTGTTTTCTAAACTTAAACCAATATTTGATCAGTTGATCAAATATTTGACATGCATTTAGCTAGTTACCTAGTTAGAAAAAGGGCAAATTTATTTAAAATGACTTTTTCCCCCTCAGTCACTACAGAATGAAAGTTAGGTTGAGCTCACAAGATTTTAAGATTTTTTTACCTGTCTCAGATTAGACCCTTCTGAACAGATTATTGCTGTAAGGACACTAGTGGTAAATGGGAAATTATTTAGGAATAGGAGTGCTTTAACAGGAAAGAACAGACCATAGAATCACAGAACGGTTTGGGTTGGAAGGGACCTTAAAGCTCATCCAGTTCCAATCCCCTGTCACAGGCAGGGACACCTTCCACTAGAGCAGGCTGCTCCAAGCCCCATCCAACCTGGCCTTGAACACTGCCAGGGATGGGGCAGCCACAGCTTCTCTGGGCAAGCTATGACAGCACCTCAGCACCCTCACAGGGAAGAACTTCTTCCTTATATCTAATCTAAATGTCCCCTCTATCAGCTTAAAGCCATTCTGTGTTGCCCTGTCTCATATTCTCCCACTTATACCTCAGCAAGGAGTTTCTCAGTGACCTCCTCATCAGGAGAGAATTTGGTGCAAGTAGGGAAGGAATTATACATCAGTGATTAATATACTATTATTTTTCTATAATATTTAAATAAATATCCTTTTGAACAACATGGCACTCAACAAGTAAATATTTTAAGCACAAATCTATAATGTTTTCACACACACAGAAAAGATGCCATTAACAACATGCAGCTCCGGTACTCCTGAAGCTTTGTTCAAGTGCAGATACATGCTACTGCTAAAGCTTGAACCATAGAGCATCTATCCTCACTGCAGTGGAATACATCACTGTATCACTTAGGTGAAAGGAATCATCATTTGACAGTAGAAACATTCCTCTTAAAAGCAATGCAAAATTTCTGACAGGCTGCAAAAGACAGTCTAAAGAAGTGAAGAGCATAATCATCTCAAGGTTTATCTTCAGTCTAAAACTGGAAGTATGATCAAAAGACTTGGAAAAGGGTTGTTACTTGGAAATGAATAATTAACCCAGAATGCCTCCTAAACTGCTCAGCATATAAATTTACTGGAAGTAAAAGCAGAAAAATAACTTTCTAATACAGTTCCTCTTACAAGCAATTGGCAAGGGTTTTTAAGCATTTTTATCTATTCAAAGAGTAGATCTACTGCCAAACTGTATATCTTTCCTTTTGAATAGAAAAACTGCTTTAAATCCTACATTGAGAGGTGTCAGAAACATAACCCATATAAAAAGAGCACACAGACCTCATAAGGCTTCTGAAATCCTACCCATAATAAAAGCCTTAAAAGTTTCATGACTTACTTTTTAGCTTTTTAGAATAAGGTTTGTATTTGGATTTCAATCAAATTAGGGTTATTGTTCCTGCTACTGTAACAATATCAAATATTATTAAGTTTCATTATTCTGTCTGTAAACTTCTAAATCGTGTCCTCTTTACAGAGTTACATGGTTACAGCAGGACACCAACTGCAGGTTCTCCAAAATCCCCCCAGATGTTCCACTAAGGGAGATGCCATTCGTGAATTCTACTTCAGTATATGCTCAGTATATAAAGTTATTTAAGTGCTGTACAATAAATAATACAGCAACACACGCTTTCAACACATTTGGAAGTAAAGTCATAAAAAGTCTTGTTTTGGCCAAAGTGCAATAATGTACAGGCAACAAATGCTGCAAATAGGAAGCCACAAAATCCACTACAAAGATGGAAAAGTTTGTAGCATTTCTATGGCTCTTTCTCTAGACTTAGAATAAAAAAACCCTAGACCAGAAAATACCTAATTTGCTTGGTTAACAGGGTCTTTTGTAGCTGTGTCTCCATCTGTCATGCTCATCTGTACATGAGGAAAAAGCCACAGCAGCACTTCAGTACCTTCGTTAACACAGAATCCAGACTAAAGAGGGCTCCAGAATAAGCCGAAAGTGGATTTATTGTATCGGTACAAGCAATGCATTTTAAAGAGCTGTAGGGGCTCCACAGTAATTAACAACATCTTGGGATAATTGCTCACAGAGTATTTGGCTTGTGGTGGCTCTCAGGCGGTGATCTTGTAGAAATCAGTAATTAGAAACAATTACAGTAAGATTACAAAGGCTTTGCCAGCACAAGCACTGGACATAGCATCATCCTTCAGGAAGAAATGGACAGAGCCTTGGGTGACAAGGACTAGGGTGCCTGCCTATGGCAGGGGGTTGGAACTAGATGATCTTAAGGTCCTTTCCAACCCTAACCATTTTGTGATTGTATGATGGGTGAAGGTGTAAGCTGCACTCCCATGTGTTCTTCTGTAAACACTTAGGTGGAGACACCTCTGACAAAGCTGAGAACATTCCTTCAGTGTTTGTGGGGAGACTCTGGTCTACACACACGTGCCCAGTTGGTTGTTTCCATGTCCATGTCCAACATGGTAGATATCACCAAAGATGGGAAAGATCTCCAGGGTTACTGCTAGGAACACTGCTCCTGGTGCATGATGAAGCACAAGGCTTCTTGGTGTCTCACTAAGAGCTGATTTGATGCTAGTGTTTTGTACAATGCCTGGATCATTTAAGAAGCTTTCGGTATGTCAGCAGAATCACCAGCTTAGGCTTTCCGTTCTTGCCTACTGAAGGAAGAGATTTGTCTCCAGTTGCTCAAGGCCACTGCTCCCTTCTTTTCACCTTCGGAGTACATTGAGGAGGGGGAAGTAAAAATGCCTGGAAAACTTGTAATGATAATTCAGTCTTGAATGCTTATATACAGCTCACATGGCTGACATAAAATCACTCACAGTTGTGAGTAATTAAAAACTGTAACTCAACAGATAAAAGGTGTTTGTAGCAAAACCACAGTTGGATCCTCCCTTGCAGTGTGTAAAACTGCCTAGTAAGGTCTGAACTTCTGTATTTGCTCATATTATACCTGAAGGCATTTCAGTTCAAATGGTTTCCTCCTTAAAGATAACATATGGGACCAGAAAGAAATGAGTCTCCCCAGAGCTGTAGAATCACTGCACTGAATCACTACAGAACCCTTTAATAGGAACGTTATTGAAATGCCATGTCTAATGCAGATACCAAACCTAAACTAAACTTGCTGTGCTGTGCCTAAAAACTGCAATGAATGAAAAAGAATTCATCCGCTCTACAAAGAGGATCTGTGAAGAGCGCTTTTAGCCTGGGAGCCAGCTTATCAAATATCCACTGTGGAAGTTTAGAAAGGAAACATTAGCATTTTTCTACTTTAAGAAAGCAAGGGGAAAACAAAAATCTTGCCTACAACTCTCTCGGCACCAGATTCATTATACCAAGTCATGATAAACCCATATATTCCTGCTTACTGAAACACTGGTGGGTTAATATAGGGGAAAAAATGCACTAAGGAAGTCAGTTTATCCACATTGCTCTTACAGTGAGGATGACAATGTAATAATTTGAATCTTTTAATTTTCAATATTATCTCTGATAGTTGTTTCCTTTTGCTCTGATTTACCATATAAAATCCCCCAAATTATAAAAAAACACTCCTATTTTAGTCTTTTTGGCTTCACTACATATTTTTATTACCTTATCAGGCCTTAAATCCTAGGAATGCCCTTGCTCTGCCTGAAAGAAGAAAACTAAAATACTCTTATGTACACTTGCAAAAAGAACACTTAGTATTCAATCCTTTTAGCTGCAAAATCAAATGCACCCAATGGAACACAACAAAGAATCAACATCAGACACACATTTCAAACATGTTACACAAGTGATCAAAGAAAAGAGGACGAAATCTAAATTAAAGCTCCTTGCATATCAGGCTCTGCATAAACCATTGAGTCTTTTGAGTGGCAGAAATATGTTTCAGACTGTGCCACTAACGTGATGTTTTAATGGTGTGAGAACTATAAACAAACTTCTTAAAGATAGATAATAACCTATGAAGTCTGCTATGACATTTAAAGGACCAAATAAACAAGTATACATCTTTCTTTTCCTGCCAAAAGTGGACTTCACACGAACCCTGGCGATGGATGCTACAGAGTTGAGAATGTTGTCACCTTTTCTGGACAATGAAATGAAACCACAGAAACCAGCAGGAGAAGCAGCCAAGCTTAGCCACAATCCTATAAATACACATGTAGCACCTCAACAAGGCTACAACCATCATTCTCCTTCTAAGAAAATGATTAGTTGTATTATGCTAATAATATACTCTGAAATACCCAGGAATCAGTATCAGTTTTCATGTAATAATACCAGAATTATTATAAAACCAGAACGTGCTTCCACATTTCACTAATAACATTCTGCTGTAAATTTGCAGCAAAGATGTGTGCAGTGCAGGACTGGCAATACAGACCCAGAGAACTATGCAGCATCTAGTCCAATCCAGTTACAAGTGAAGGCAGGGGAGGAGGACACAGGAGGACACATACTGAGTTACGATAGCTGACGCTGATAAAGGAGGTGGCTGGAACTACTCCTCATATGAGGTCATTACATACTGTGAGCATGACACTATCACAGAAGTGCTTAATATGAAAGCCGATAAACAGATTCCTATTATTTTGCTTGACTTGTGGAAAAAAACATTTACTCTGAAAGCTTTCTCTTCATTCATATCACAAAGAGTGCAATATGTAATATGTTATCACAGGAAAAGCATGTCACAAGAAAAACCCCTTGACTTCATTTCATTTTAAAACAGACAGAACTGGGTCAATTTGATATACTATCATGACTCTGATTTGTTTATCAATAACTACTATGTACTACTGCCCATAGTTCAAGTTTAGAAGTATATTATCCAGTGGTTTTATAATCAAGATAATTTTTATTACTGGAAATGATATAAACTTGGACAAGGATAACATTCACCATTATCAAATGGGAGGCATCAGTTATGATTTCTAAGCACAAGTAGTAATTAGGTTGGAAGGCAAAGTTCAAGCAAACAGTAATACTCTTGTGTATTAACAGAAGGCCTGTTCTGCTCTGTAGTGCACTACCCAAGGCCATTTCCTTCCTTAATATTAAAATTCAGCCTTCACTCCATCTACAGAAATTTATGATCACATTCTCTGTATAGCGTTAGAAACAAACAGACCTGGAATATGAGACCCGGCATGTTATAAATTCTTAATTCAACTATAAAAGTCTGTATATGCACAAGTGGAGAATGTTTAAAACATGCAGAGTCGCACACTGTGCAACAGGGTGAATTATTGCTATAAACACTGCAAAGGTCTTAGTCTCTAAATGGAGCTGTATTAATTACAGATTTGATGTTAAGATCGTAGATATCAAACACTGAGGAAACTGGGCCCACTCTACATGAAATGGAGATGGAGAACTATAACCACAAAAAGGAATTCTTTACCAACTTGTCTCAAGCAGTGCTTTCCAAGCTGTGGGGAACTCACTTCAAGCAATATGCCTGTTTTTTCTAAGTGCCTTGTAAGCACTGCCAGAAAACCTAAGCATGTTCTCCTAAAGCACTGCTGCTACTAAAAGTCGGTGCTTTGGCAGGACCTGTATTTGAAGACTTGCAGAAGACTGAAAATTAAGCTGCTGCTTCTAAACAGAGAAAATAGTTAGCTCACTCAAATCTTTAGCTGCTTTTCCTTTTGCTCCCAAAGAGACACTTACCTCTGACTTGAATAGCATATCTCAGAATTAAGCCAACAGCAAAGAAAAGGAAGTCTGGAAAGCGGAACAAAAGCATGTTTACTCTGCAAGGTAAATCAGGAAAATGGCTAGAAGGGCAGAATTATAAATCTAAATGCTTAGGCTCCAAACAAAACATTAAACCATCATGCTCAGGCTTCAAAGAGTAATAAGAAACCCTGAAGACCACAGGTCTGAAGGTATGCGTCTAGTCTTCATGCCTCCACATAACTCCTAGTAGGTACTTGTGTCAAAAGAAATGGGTGGGCCACCAAGAACTGTGATGTAGCAATATCAACCACAGCACTTCCTCCTTGTTGGAAAATCCCGTTCTTTTGTGTCTCAACAACGCTTTCAACCCACATCCAGCTTTTCCATCCAGGAGCATCACAGTGCTCACTGTCCTTTCCTCTGCCTCTCTTCTACAATCCTTACCTCTAGTAACACTCATTACTAACATAAGGCAGAAAGCCAGCTCTCTTTTTCTATGCCTTTTTACAAGGGCATGTAGGGATAGGACAGAGTAAAATGGCTTCTAACTGAAAGGGGGGAGGTTTAGCTTAGATGCAAAGAAGTTCTTCCCTGTGAGGGTGGTAAGACTTTGGCACAGGTTCACCCAGAGAAGCTGTGGCTGCCCCATCCCTGGCAGTGTTCAAGGCCAGGTTGGATGTGGCTTGGACCAACCTGGTCTAGTGGAAGGTGTCCCTGCCGGTGGCAGAGGGTTGGAACTGGATGAGCTTTAAGATCCCTTCCAATCTATGATTCTATGAAACCGTTCCAGCTGGTCCCTGGGCCATAGCACTGCCTTTAAACACCAAAACCAGCTTTTAAATCCCAAATAGCTTCAACAGCCTTCCTTCACTGTTCTGAGTTTGTCTTACACCAAACTCAGAACCGCTATATTGCATTACCCTGGGAGAATGAGGAAATAGGAGGAGGAAGAAAAACCCTACTCAGTCCACACAGTTTGGCAGCAAAGGAGAATTGCCTAAATGCATCAAGTAAAATTGCTTCTCAACTGTAAGGTCATTTTTAGCATTCAAATGCAATTTCCTCAATGCTTTGCCAATCTGTAAGAAAACACCTGACAGACAATTAGAAGCAACTGAGCAGATACCCTGAGACTGAATCGCCTGCATGTTATCTGAACAAAAACCTTGATTTGCCCAGCTTAGCATCCTGTACATGCTGTTCTGATAGGTGCTGCTGGAGCTACTCAGATTTCAGAAGCAGTTCACTGATAGACAAACTATAATTGGGTAAGCATCCCAGCTTTCAAACTTCCTGTTCAGCCTCTCTGAGCACTTATGAATAAATAAGAAAACACACAAAATACCATTAAAAAATTGGCAACTATGAAAGTAAAGAAGTAGATTATTAATTTTATAAGCTTAATTATAAAAGATTTCTACAAAACAGAGTGTGTAAATACATCTTCATTTATATAATGACTGATGACAAAAATCTCAGAGACAAACACTGGCAATTCAGACTGACGTTTAGTGATGGGTACACATGCAGACCCACTTCAGGGATTTTCCATTTTTTCTGCTATGTCTCAATTTTTTTTAATAAAAGGTCATTTTTTGCAATTCTGTGGTGCATTTTTGTTGTTGTTGGTTTTGGGGATTGTCTGGTTTGTTTGTTGGTTGGTTTTGGGTTGGGTTTTGTTTATTTTTAACACGCTAGGGCCATGGCAAGGGCTGGTTCTCCTTCCTTTCTTTTACATTTACATTTCTAAAGCTTGCCATCAAATACCTTCAGAAAGGATGTGGCCCAGCATTCATTCTGCTGCTCACTCTGGATGAAGTTACTCTTTAAAAATGAATGAAACCCAACAAATAATGTCCTGCTCAACTGAGAAGCACATCAATTTCAAGGGGAGACCAAATGCCAGAAAGAAGAGGGATCTGAAAAGAGCTGACACACACTGTACATGTGAACCCAGAAGTGGAAAGTTTAGTGCCATAATAAAGCTGCCTGTCAGAGAAAGTAAAAGATTTCTGTAACACAAGTTACATGCAAAGGCACTAAACCGACACTAAAATGTGCAGTGACTTTATTTGTGGAGAGTAGGGCTTACATGTCTACAACACAATGGCAAAGGCAGCATCTGCCGCTTAGAAATACCAGCTGAGTGACTACAAACCTAGCATCTGTGCAGGTCTGTGTGTACTCTAATCTAGCATAAAAATATTAATTGCAAAGCATATCAAGTTAGGCACGTCAGCCTTAATATTTTCTGGTGATTTGAACAGAGCCAGAGGATAAGATAAGCATCTTTACAAATCCACTTGGCTTTACTTCAAATCCAAAAGCTTGTTTCTAAGCTGCACAAGAACAGGAGCCCACGTAAAATCAAATTTGGAATGCAAAGGCAACCCAGTTCTGCTCATCATCCTCTATTCTGAATCCTGTCAGCAGCAACAGCTTTTTCTGTGCTCACTGTCCTTCACTGATATACTCTATGAAATGCAATTATTTTTCTAAGATTGACGTTTTCTTTTACTCTTTCAGAGCCACACTTATCTTTGGGACAATCTGCATGTTTTGAGTTTAAAAAGCACTGCATTTGTTAAGCTTACACTAATGAAGCATTACCCTTGGCACTGATGAGTTAAAAATTACTGAGCTTTCTTTGCAGGTTTTCGGGTGTTCTCTTTTTTCAGCAAGCTGCTAAGTATTCCCCATTTATCAGAGCAGATCAGTTTAATTTGTTCAGCAGCTAAAACTTGGAGCGAACAATGGTATTTTCAGAACAAATACATCAAGTTAAAGCGAGGGCAGTTGTGGTTCATCTGAATCATACAACTGCAGATTTCAAATCTAAGCTAAGGAAATAGAGGTTATGACATCCTGCAGCTGGGACAAGTAGTGTTCATAAAGCAACATTAAATCAAGACCACTTGGCCAGTTCAAGCAGTTGCTTGTGTGGAAGTGAAAGATCCCAGGAGAGCATTAAAAAAACAGAAAGGTTTTGGTGTCCTGGCCAAACCCCCTTCCTTTACTTAATGTTACCAGGGACTAAGTTTCCTCAGAGCAAAGGACTGTGGAAGTTCACTGCCAAGGAATTGCTACTGATCTGTTTACACCCAATCACAGAGAACAGGAATTAAACACTTTGTAAAATACTTGGGCAAGTTAATTACAAAAGCCAAGTGACTGAGCTTGCCACTTGGTGGGTTAGTCTTCAGAAAGAACAATTTAATGATTTGATTCTGTGATAAGGCTACACGAAAGCTAATAACAGAGACAGAACAGTGGCAGGAAGAAGTAGCTGGGAGCTTTTACAGAATCACAGAATCACTGGGGTTGGAAGGGACCTCTGGAGATCAACTAGAGCCCCTGCCAAGGGGGGCTGCACTAGATGGACTTCAGCAAGGCAGCTGTCTGCAGGCTGATAGCAGGGGCACACACAGCTTAAGGTTTTCTTTCAGTCTGGGACTCTCGGGAGATAAAAAAGGACCTGGTCTAGCTACTTTCCAGTCTCCCATTCAGTAGCATTTTTAAATCTATTTATTGATACAATAAGCTTTAATTAAATACCCGAGAATTGACGTTTCCATTTTAAGCAAATGAAAAAAGTTTGTGTTCTACATTTTGTGACACAATACCAGTGGCTGAAACAGAAGGGCCATTCACTGCTTTGCTGAATACCAGAACAACTGCATCTGTAGGTTTTTCTTTTAAAGCCAGGAGGAAGCATGAAACAGTAGTACTGATTGGAGACTTCCAGGACACTATCTAGATGCCAGTGTCATGCTGTGTAAACATGTGGATCCATTAGACAATTGTTGGAAGCTGTGAGTTCTAAATTTGATCTAGTGATAGGACTCATGCTGTTTGGGAGAAAAAAAGAAAGGGGTTGCAAAACCACACAAGGAAAATGCTTCAGACTTGTTAAAAAAAAGTGCAATGTGAACAATGATGCAACACTCTAACGAGTCCTGACAGCCAGAAAAAAAGGACCTGAATTCTTAGTTCTCAAACTATTAAATGCATGTATAAAATATATTCCAACCTGAAAGTATAAAAACATTCTCATAAAGATCATATTCACATGCAGAATACAACAGACTTTTCTTATGAAGACAATCTGCAGCAGTGATTTACATCTTCTTCCACATTTCTACTGCCTGAGCCAATGACTCAATTTTAGTGAAGCCGGAGCTGTAGGGCACCCCCTGCGATGCGGGTCCAGGGAAGGAAGGGGTAGTCACTGCCTTCCTTTGGTTTGTGCTGGCAACGCAATGCTTTCCGCTTTATAGTATTTAATGGTCTAACCCACATGTTGAAATTAATACCTTCATTAGCAATACAGCTGCTACTCCTTATCTCTTTCATTTTTTTTAATTATAGCCCTGCAAAATTTCATGTTGTGATTCAGAATGATATATGATTAATATGATATGTTATTCCTATTTGTTAGAATATAAAACACAGACTTTATGAATAAAATTATACATTACATCTGACATTTGAAAACACACTCTATTCTTTAAGCTATCTAGAAATACTATGCTTATTCTGTCCATGTTAAAAGTTCAGTTCAAACTGATTAACTGGCTTTTTATTCCACTCAAGTTGCTTACATTAGAAGACTAAAAACAGTGGGTTCAGCTCCCAGCAAAACTGCAAACACACTTTCAGGCTGTCACTACAAAACTTGTTATTCATGTCCACAGGCTGAGAGATGTGAAGAGCATGTACAACTCAGCATTTCAGATATGATTCATGTTGTGATTTAATCATTTCTGAAACACTGCTTACTACATAAAAGAAACTGTACTTCAACGATGCGTATCAAAAAGCAAGAAAATCAAATCAATCCAGAAGAGCTATTGAGTCACTAAGGAGGAAGGCAGCCAGATCCACGTTACTCCTGTGTATCTGGAGGTCAACAGTAGCAGAGCTTCTCTTTGCTGACTGCTGGGTGACCACTGCAGACAGAACCCTTCTCAGTACTGCATCTTTCCATGAACATTAAACAACTTTGTGCAACTTAGCCAGCTGAATTCAGCGACAACCCACATCTCTAATTCTAGTCTTATCAATATGTAAATGGATGTGAGCCACAACTATGGCAGTGAAGGATTGGATTAGTCAGGAGAAGCCATCTCCTAATGCCTTGTTCCTAAATGGCTGGAGCTCCCAGAGCTCCAGAACCCATTACAGCTGTTCCACAGGTGAGACTTCGGGCAGCAAGAGGTATCAGGTCTCTTCACATCCACCAGTTTAACTACTTGCATTCTCCTTTCCATCTAATAAACATAGAGGAAAGGAGCTCTCTCCATCCATTTCTCTGCTCTAACGCATGCTGTAGCTCCCTTACTAGGTCATTGAACATGATTTAAATCTGCATGAAAATATAAACAGAAAATCTGCTGTTTCTTTGCATGAATTTGTGGCACATTCATCTTTGATCTTGAGAAGAAAGGCCAGCCCAAGACCACGATCAAACAGCCAGCCACTGCAGCGTGGTTTATGACTGCTACAGTTGGTGTTAGGCAATTTCCACCTGTGTGGCACATCACAAATACATGTTAGCCATGGAAATCCCTTTCTCTTAAGGTCATGACCACATAATAACAATAGTTTGTGCTTCTATTTACTATTCTTCATCAAATTATGAAACTAAAATTGCAAGCAAAATACTGGCTGCACTGTTTATTTTTCTTGGGTCCTTACACGCCAGCCGCAATATGTGAAACCGAGGGCAAAGAGAGGCCAGGCAGAGCAGGGGAGCTCTGACTGTAACACGAGGCAGTAAAAACCAGAACCACTGCTAGGAGCAGAGAAAAGGAGAGGGGAAAATGTGAATCAAAAAGAGAGCAGATCTGTACAGGCCATTACTGCACCTCTCAGTAAAACTTAACTATAAGAAGAATGAAGTGGCACAGGATATCTTAAACCATTTTTTCCCCCAATAAAGTATTCTGCTTACCTCAAAATTCAGTCAGAATTCAGCACCCTTGAACTAGACAATCTTTCTTTTTAGGGGAAAACTCATCTATTCTTAAAAGTTCTCTTGCTGTCCAAGTATCTAAGCTAAAACACTCAAACTTCTATAATGCCTATATACCTGTGTGTATATATATATATATATATTGTAAGATAGGGAAATTAGTGCTTTACTGAATTTTTCTTCTCCTTTTGATAAGCTACATCTGCATATTGAAATACTTGTTAGAAATTCTGAGTGGTCAGACATATTACACTTCTTATTTAATAAAATATGCTTGGTTCTCCATCATTTTTTCCCCAAAGCATGCAAAGGAGCAAATCTATACTCAGCAACCCAAGTGAGTAAGTGTAACACAGTATGCCAAACCCACTGCTTTCTACAACAAACCCAGCTGACGTTTATCATAGTATCATACTACATGACAAGTATTTCATAACAGGACTGTTAGGTGTCAGTTTTAACCCACCAAGACTGACATTCTCAATGAGGAGGAAGTTACTTTTCTATTTTTAGACCAATCTACAGCTTAATTCCAGATCCTCAACTCACCTCGCAAATGTAAATAAAAACATCATCACTGGGATACATTAATTCTATTAACTTCTCAGTCAAGTCAGTACACGCAGCAATTCAACACCAAACATGCCCAATCATGTTGTAGATTTTCTAATCACTGGATGAAAACATTGTGTATTGTAAATGCTACGCAGAACATGGCAGAGTGAGACATAAGAAAAATTAAAGTGATCTGTATTTATCAGAATTGATGAAATTGTCTTTTCATTTCTTTCAGCCCCTTACAGACAACTGTTTCACCTTTTCTTTTTCTTTTCTCCTCCCAGTGGCTGAATCTCAGGCTGACACTCTCCTGGGCTGCACCTCATGTAAGTACAGCTATAGACATACACTGTGGCCATCATTGTATATGTTTACTTAATCAATTTAAACAGTGAAAATATTTACCCAAATTGGGACTTCTAGACCTGCTATTTACTTCTGTGAAAATGCACTGGATTACTAAGTCCTCACTGAAGAGTTAGCCAAGACAAGCATTATGTACTTCCAGGTTGTCCTTCTTGGAGATCACAAACCAGTGACCTAAGTGATCTCATACAAAGATACACACAATTTACTACATTTTTACACAGTTGTGAAATCTGGACTTCACAGAAGTCCATTATCCATGATTTTGAGGCAGTCCAGGGTTTCTTGCCAGGCAGAAGAACCTCCATCATCAAGAAGAACTGCAGAAACAGACTGGAGGAACATCAGCCCTTGGAAGGTTCTAACTGGCATTATTTCTCCAAACTGCTTGCCAATCTATGTGAAGAAGGAGTCAAGGCTGTAATGCTCTTCCCACTCCTCTATCACTGAGCCACATTACGAAAGCCCACAGCCCACATTAATGATTTTCACATACTGACAAGGGCCCATCAGGGAGAAGGAGAAAGGCAAAGCCAACACGCAGTCAACCAGCTTCGGGTAACTCCACAGGGAAGACAGACCTTTAAGAAACCCAAACAGATTAAAAGGAAAGACACACAAAACTTGGTCTTCTCCAAACAGCCGATACCACCCACCTGAGTACTGATGCTGCAAACACCATCAATACTCAAACTTTGAGGGTGTATTTGAATGGAGCCTGAAGAATGTGCTCCAGGGCAAGGGCTGGCACCTGCTCGCAGTGGTGGGGAGTAGGTGACTTGTTCACCCCAGTCTAGTCAATGAGCAAAGGACTAGAAGCCAGGAATAACTTAATGTTAGTATCAGCTTTGCCAGACCAAGCGCTGTTCTGTTCCTCGCAGCAAGCCATTCCATCTTTTTCATGCTCTCCTATGTACAACAAACATAATGTTTTTGTGCCCAGTGCTCATCTCCCCAGTGTTTAACCCCAATTTAACATTCTAGTCATAAATGCACTGCCTCCCTTTTACCTGGGGAAAGTGCAGTCAGTATCAATAGGTAACACTTTTTAAAAACTCATTTCCAACTATTATGAAACAGGAGCTGGATGTTTATGAAGTAGTTATATTTTATGTCAGTTTACCATGGGGCCTCTTCAGCCCCAGGCTTACAGCCAGAGGCCCCAAGGCATTTTTGGGAATGGAAACTTTTTGAGTTCAGCTCTTCACAAATTTCCAGCCTGCAGTATGTTTTTCATTAGTCTACATGGTGTTATAATAAATGATGCACTTCCTCTTTCATTTTATGATTTTTATTTTTTTTAAAAACATGCAACAATTTTTCTGGGTCTGTTTTTTATTACTTTCAATATACTCCACCACACTAATCTTAAAATCTATGTATAAAACCAGAGAGGAGTAAGATATCAGCTATAAGGTTCTAGTTTAAATCTGTCACTGAAGGCCAATCATAAACCCATTACATGTATGAAGCTCCATGGGCAGCCATCCCTTCAGGGGCTATTCTTAAGAAGTCCATTATCCCAAAACTTAAGAGTTGGCCTAGAAAAGGCTCCCCTAAGGTACACAGTCAACAAAAAAACTTTGATCCCATTGGCCAGATACAAAACATACAACAATCTCAGTAAGCCTCCATATAACAATTACAAAAAGGTCCTTTCATTGCATGAAGACCAATCTGGTAATAGGTCTGGGCCCTTTGATTTGAGAAAGCTTCCAGGAAATTAGAGCAAGTTGAATGGAAGGACACCAAGATAGCTGGGGACAGGAATGGTTGCCCTGTGATGAGAAGCTGAGGAAACTGGGATTGTTCAAGCTGGAGAAGAGAAGGTTTTGGGTGGAACTAACAACCACCATGTTGCACCTAAAACAGGCTTAGTTAACAGGCTCTTTACAACAACAATGCATGGTGGGATGAAAAAAGACAACAGCTTAAGTTGAAGAACAGATGGATTCCAGTATATAAAGAAATATCTTTTTTTTACCATTATGACAACCAAGATTTGGAACAGGTTGTCCAGAGGTTGCACAGTCTCCATTCTCAGAGATTTCTGGGAGCTGGACTGATCTCATAGCTGACCTGCTTTGGGCAGGAATTTGTAGAGAAGACCTCCTAAGGCCCCTTTCAACCAGAACTATTCCATGATGGATTCAGTCCAGTAAATAATAGTTGAGATTTTAAATACCAGAAACAGAATGTATCTGGAATTTACTCAGACTGTTGGCTTTTCTTGCTCCGTTATAATTCCAGGCATATTGGTTTGCTAACACTGTGGTCCAGTAATTCTTTTAAATAATCATAGAAAACCAGCAGTGGATAGTGTTTAACCTCAGATTCCCAATTTCTCAATTGAAATCATAGAAATCTTCCACTGGTGGTTGCAGCATTTTGAAGCAAAGTTCAGACAGGAGAAAAGAGGGAAATACAGATTTACCTTACTGGGTTTTGGACATGCAATGACAACAGCTATCAGTAAATGTCATAGTCAAATACCTGTGCCACAATTAAAAGACTTCTTTAATTGCCTCCTCTGCCTCTCCTTGAATGCAGCTTGTAGAGACACTCAGTCTAAGGGTGAAGTGCCATGATCCATCAATTGTCACACTGGATTCTTTGTATCATGGTGTACAAATATGAACGCACTTATGAACAGTAGGTAATAGTGACCCAAACAATACCCCAAATATTTTAAATCCAGCATTATAAACAAACCATAGTATAAGGGAAAATAAAGTTTCTTAAAAAACAAAAAACAAAACCCAAACAAACACCTAACTTTTCAGAACTTAAGTCTCCATCCTAAAAGCACAACTACCCACATTTAAATCAAGCCAAAGCTCTTTGTGTAGTCTTGTCTTACCCAAAACTACTTTGGTGAGCTCTGCAGGAGGTCAAAAGTAAATGCCTTTACTGCTGCACACTCAAACATCAGCTCTGAAATGTTTTTCAGGAATGTTCAATTTTCCAGATGTATTTCCACACATCTTTGCTAGCGATTTAACTCAACACATACATGGCAGACACTGCCATAATTCAAGATAGGCAAGATGAGCATGTCAAACAGGTTACATGCTCCTCAGCTTGTGCAAGCCATGCTCCCTACATGTACTAAGGATTCCCTTGAATCCTCCCACTCCACCCTGCTGGCTTGGTATGTGTGCCACCTTCCCATCCACAGCCATGCCAGGGGCTGCTTTCATTATCCATCTCTCCTCCACCGTTTTCTCTTCTATACCTTTGTTTCAAGAACATTAGTGAGGTCTTTTGGAGGAGGAAAGCTGAGAGATCTGAAAAAGAGAATATTAACTAACATTCATAAACATTAACTGAACGAAGATCAGTCTTTAAGTCATTATCTCAGCAAAATTCACACAGTTGGGAAAAATACAGAAAATACATCTCTTTCTATAGCATACATACATCTGGAAATACAAACAGTATTCCCTCCCCTGATCTTTCCAAGGAGGAGCAATTCTCCATCATATGTCCCACTGTATATATTTGCCTCTTTTAAATATGGTTTATACATAGTAGATGCACACACATTTTCTAAGACAGACTTCTTTTTATATTTTCCTTCTCCACATAATTTTTAATAAGGGTGTATTTCCAGTGGCTGACAGCAGCAGGAAAACTAGGCTATGCCAACAAGAAGGGATTCCAGTCAAACATCATCATGTCTAGCATACTGTGCTTCATTTACAAATCTTTGATTTCTAAATTAATGGCAGTTCAAAGTACACATTAAACGCAGATACTTTGTGCTTATGTATGTAGAGATTGTTAGAGATTAAGCCACTTTTAATTAAAGACTTAAGCAGGTGTCAGTTCATGATACTCTTTGAATTTGGTTTAAACAGACACATGTTCCATGATTATCCAGCAACGCACTTTAAATGCAAACAGAATCAAAGAGATCTTCCTAAACAAAGTGAAGGAAGGCTACTTTGTCGGATGGTTTGAAGTTTGGTACTACTCATCTGTCATAAATGTAACATCATATACTCAGTTGGAAAAAGCATTCTAAACCAAAACAAAAGCACTGCAAACAGCCCTAAGAGACAGAACCCCAGGCAACTCAAACCTATTAACTCCAGTGGGGTTTTGTTCTGCCGCTGTATATGTATCTTACTATCCAAAGTTAATTTGCAGTATCAAGGCCTAAACCAGACAATTTTAAAGCATTCTGGACTCAAATAATGAGGGCTTTAAACATGGAAATGGAATTATTTCTAAGTGTTTTTTCTCCCAGTGTCATACTTTAGAGTTATAGCAAGATGAAGAGCACCCTGCTGCTCCATTACTCAAAGGTTCTTCATTTTCTTTTAAAGTAAATCCAAAGATTAATTTAAAGCCACCTGATGAAAATACCTTAATGTTTACCTTCATATTTTGCTGTAACATACACCAGATTCAAGTGAAGTGATTTCAAAAATTATCCTGGATGCTTCTCATTTCAAGATGTTAAATACTGGCTTTTATGAATTTCCATTACACATTGTCTGACAATATTTGCTGCTCTGGACTACATGAACTGACTTTTAATTCTTACAGAGGTAAAGATAATAAAGTTTGCAGAAGCTGGGCACAGGTGATGTTTCAGAATTTCATATTCATTACAAGTCCCCTCTTTCCAGGTCTAGTTTTACAGAATGTAAGTGTAAAACTGGTCAGAAAGAACTGCCAAATGCATAAATTCTCTTGATCCTTTTTACCTATTGTATCATTAGTAATAGCTACCCTCAAACCGGTCTCCTAATCATCCTTTAGATGATGACACTGTAACATCTCTGCAGTGGTGTTAGAGCTGACACTTGAAGACAATGAAACAGCACACATGTAATTCCAGAATTTCAAACTAGTAAATCAAACTGAAGTCCCAAAGCCAAGACAAGGCCATTAGTAGAGCTTTGGGAAGAAAATAATGAGGGAGACAGAGACAGCAACACCAACAATCCAGCTGACTATGTCAATGTATGGTGTGTAGCTGGGAGGATGGCTTACATGGACAGGGAGGAAAAGAGCACAACTGCCAAAACACAGGATACTGAATAGCTGGAGCTGTCACCTCCTGCAACAAAGTACCAAGCCGGCATCTTGGATGCAGGTTAATGGATGCTACAGCACAACTGCAAAGGCAAAGCTGAAAAATAGCATAGGTTGATCAGCATGAAAGCACAATTCTTGGAGCTTCAACTGATCCTAAAGGAAAGCCAGAGCACTTGTAAAAAAAATAGTTTCCATTTTCAGGTACTTGTTTCTATTTAGTATCAAATACAGCAGTACTTCACACAGAGGAATCTGTAAAGTTACAAATGGCAAAAACCATTTATGTTTGACTGCTTCAGCTGTAAGGTGTAAATCTGGAGTAACTGCAAAGGCTTAAATCTCAAAACATGCACCAGTGCAACTGAGAGCTACAACCAGCTCCTGGATTTCACCAGGCTTTTGTCTGGAGACAGTGAGAGGAATCTCCCTTAGCCAGGAAGGAAAAACTAATAAAGTCAGGTAAGATTCTGTTAGCAGCAATGGGAGGCACAGGTTATTAAGTGGATCTTTGTATGGCTGCTCCACCTCCAGTTTTATTTGCTGGGAGCTGGTTATGTAACTAACACAAAAGAAAATCACCATTTCTAGGTTGTTTTCCTTTGCAAGCTCTGGGCTGCCAGAAGGAACTGAGGGAATTCAAAAGCCGCTTCCCTTCTGTTGCTCCTCTGGGTGTTTCTCTTTGAAGTGGCACCATAAGCGGCTGCACACTCACTGGGATTGTAGGTAGTCTTTACAGCAATACTTTCCACCCTTCAAGCTTAAGTACAGAAACATACAATTAATTACAGCAAGTTAGTGGTGGTGTTACTTCAAGCCTTTTATTTCTACTTGGTGTCAGACTCTAAGACGCAGGTACTCTTTGTAGTAGGATTTCAGACACTCTGGAGAAAATGCTGAGTGTTATAGACTGATCTGATTTGGTTTGAATGCTGAACGTTACAGACTGATCTGATACGGTTTGAGTAACACTTGAACAACCTAAGAAAACCAGTTAGCTTAAAGGGAAAATTAATTCTAAAATCTAGAAACAGAGTCAAATGTCACAATGGCTCTAACTCCTCTGCAGTATTATTGTACTGTATTTAACTGATGTTTTAACCCTTTGTTCTGATGGGGGGGGCTTTAAAACACTTTTTCCCCACCCCCCCAAAAATATGAGTAAGCCTAAAATTAAATACAGAATGACTGCAAAGTGGGCTGGTTAGTGGACCCTAATAACTATTCTATGATCCTATGACATTTGTTAACAGACAAATGGACCCCTGACCTGCCAAATGCCTGTAATGAAACAAAAAGTGCATCTAACGCTGCTCATAACAGCAGCAGCCAAACATCCCATTACTGGTTCCCAAATATTTTCCTGGTGTTGAATGTTTGTAAACCATCCTCTTGCGCTGCTGCCAAACTCCAGGAACACTCTCCAGGACAGTTTTAGCCCTTAACTAAAAAAAGCCCCACATTATTAAGGATTACTATGGAGAAAAGATTTCAGTGGATCTGTCCTAATGGAATGGTGCTCTCCCATTTCCACATAGCGTGTGCATTGTTTATTTTCATTCTCTGAGCACAGGATTTTATAGCCATAATTATCTCATTTTCTCATAGTACAAAGAGTGCGATTTTTATTCATTGAGGTCAACGTTTTTCTTGCATTCCTCCTCTGGCTTTTTTTTCTTTCCCTTTAAAATTAGCTATTAATAGCAAATACAACAGATTTATGTTAGCAAAATATCTGTTGGGGGTAGAGATTTCATTTTAAATGAACACAGATCAAAAGTAGCAAAAGTAAAATGGACAACTAGAGGAAATGATGTTTTGACTCCATCTCCGTTCTCCATACACTTTAAAAGAAATAGCTCTTCAACTATGCAGCCTCATCTTAAAAGCTCTCTGTGCAATAATTTTCACCAAAATCTGGGTTCTTCAACAAGCAAAGTCCAATCAAGCAGATTTTAGAAGCTAGGAGCTCGTCATGGTCACCTGACTATGAAATCCTGCTAGCTTGCCAGTACTGAGCATGCAAACTTGATGCTTTACATCTTTTTTAAAGGGTGGGGAGAATGCACTCAAGTGTTTATTAAGGAAGACAGTAAAGCCCTGGACTTACTCCCTTCTTATACATCTCCTCTCCTGTTTCTCCTGTGCTGCAAAGTGAGCTGTAGTGCCTTTAGCCCATCTTGTAGCCTTCACAAAATACACCCAGAGGGTTAAAAGCTCCATGCCTACCACCTGAGGTCCGAAAGAGCTCAGGAAGGAGCTACTGAAAGCCCGGTAAAAGGAAAAGGTCAGGAGCAGTGTGATATATCCTGTATGTTTGGATTAGCCCACAACAGCTAAATAAACTGATTTAATGTCTAATGACATTGTTAAACAATAGCTAATACAATTATCCAAAGTATGCAGAGACAAAAGATGCACACAGATGCACCGGAATATGTCTCTAATACATCCACACAAACAATGATCTAACAGTGAATTTCAGCAGTTTGGCCATCCAAATTAGAAGCCAAACACAAAGAAGACCAAGTTTAAAAGCCTACTGACTAGAAAAGGTGCAAATATTCCTGCCTTGCCCATTATCACTCCCATTTGTATACAGCTATCAGGATTTTTGCTATGTTTTTTAGTATAATTCATGTTTTTGAAACAGAACTGCAGTCTTTTCAAAATAAATGCTGTGAAATTAATCACAAGCTCTAAAACCTTTTGGAAAGCTTCTCTGAATTAGCTGGGTTAGCAGCTCTGAGGGATTTTTGCTAAAACCACATAAGGATCCTGAGTCAAGTCAGCAGAGGAAGGACCTGCAATGGGCCCAGGTGCTATCGCTGCTCTTCCAACTTCTTTGCCACTGACCCTCTCTTTGCTGGAGGCTCCTGTAACGATAGAGCTGACACAGAAAAATAACATTCACGCACCCATGATACCCCTTCAAAGGCTGCACCTTCACAGTCCATTCTGGAAACCAAGCCAGGAAGGTGCAGACACACACATCCCATACCCTCACCCTCACCAGAAGGGAGGCTGTGCCATTCTATCGGGGCCCCAGCTCATCCAGCTACTGCAGCGAGTTTCACCAGAGCATGATTACGAGCAGCCCTTAGGGAAAAGCTGGTTGAATTTCTCAAAGCAGAGACGCTGGTTCTGAAGAACGAATGCATGATTAATGGGGTTGCAGCACTGGCACAATTATGGTCGCCTTTAAAAGTTTTCCATCAAAGTTCTTAGAACCTGAAATATTGTAGCAGATTAAAAAAAATGAAAGGGTATAAAAGTTGTGCTCATATAAAAGGCAGCTCTAAAGCAACTAAGCTAAAATTTGCAAGTAAGTTGTGCTTACTTCAGCTGATTTGCACATTCAAGTTAAACTTTAAGCAATTACCAAAACATTTTCAGACACGTTATGACCAAATATGAACTTGCTGAATACTCACACTAAGATAAACCACAGATAAACAGTCATAGAATCATAGAATAGTTAGGGTTGGAAAGGACCTTAACATCATCCAGTTCCAACCCCCTCTGCCATGGGCACGGACACCTCACACTAAACCATGTTATCCAAGGCTCTGTTCAACCTGGCCTTGAACACTGCCAGGGATGGAGCATTCACAACCTCCCTGGGCAACCCATTCCAGTACCTCACCACCTTAACGGTAAAGAACTTCCTTCCTATATCCAATCTAAACTTCCCCTGTTTAAGTTTTAAACCATTGCCCCTTGTCCTATCACTACAGTCCCTAATGAAGAGTCTCCCCAGCACCCTTATAGCCCCCATTCAGATACTGGCAGGCTGCTCTGAGGTCTCCACACAGCCTTCTCTTCTCCAGGCTGAACAGCCCCAACTTTCTCAGCCTGTCTTCATACAGGAGGTGCTTCAGTCCCCTGATCATCCTCATGGCCTCCTCTGGACTTGTTCCAATAGTTCCATGTCATTTTTATGCTGAAGACACCAGAACTGCACACAATGCTCCAAGTGACCCCTTATATCTTACATCTACGCTAGTGTACATCTACAGTACTGAAAAATAAGAACTCTTGGTGAGGGCTGACCATATCCCATGCAATGAGGAGATGCTTGACCACACCACAGTCCCTTTATCATGTACCACCAACTCTTTGCTTTTCTTTGCAGGTACCATTAATTCAGCTGCAGATAAAAGCATATTTAGGAATATTTAGGATAATCCTTTTAGATGAACAACTCTTCTACACAAATAACTATTCTTTATAAACAATTTACACATGGGCATGAAGGGCCCAAAAGTACACCCACTAATTCACTAATGCCATAGTGATGCTTCAACAAAACCACTTCAACTCATAAAAATAATATTCTGGCAACCACAGTCCCAAATAACTACTTTCACTTTAACCTTGTGATTTGTTTAATCCATCTGAATCACTAACTCTACCTAAGTTACTGCAGAGAGCATAGCTGAAAGATGAACTTCTGAAAGTCACTGTATTGCCAAAGAAAACTGAACAGAACTTCTTAGGTTTTCTCTTATCTAGCTTATGTAAGTAAAAAATCCTATCAATTGTCTATCAATTGTCTACCAACTCTGGTAGTTTGAATTATCTATCAATCAAACATGACAGCGTGTCAGAAACATCAGCATCTCAAATCCATGGTAACTTCATCACCTGAACCGCTACAAATGATTCTTTAAATACAAACCTGCGCTGCTCAAATACAACCTTCATATTAACAGAGTTACTTGTAATTATGAACTTCAGGACTGTGCGTTGAATTCACAGAACCATCAGCAATGAGAACTGTATTTGGAGGAGGATGGACAGGCAACTGGCATATTTAATTCAGTGTATCAGTATAGCAACAGTGTACTGCATCTGAAATGGAGACTCCAAGGCTAATGTGATCCCTGCTGCTTACTGGCAGTGCATGAGGTTATGTGTGTGTTTCACACTCATACTGGACTCCTGTCCAGCTGAACTTGCACCAGGTGCACACAAAAATTAACTGGCTTGTGTTTAAAGGTGGTTTAAGCATGGGCTTATTTTCCCTGGCAGGTCACAGAAAAGGCTCCACCTTCCCTGAGGCTGGCACTTGCTTACTTTGCAATAAGGCAGAGTTAAAAATTAAGTTGCTAAAGTAAACCTCAAACATCCTTGTTCACCCTTTCACTCCGTCCCCTTGCAGCTGTGTGTGCAGGACTTGAGTGTCAGCAAAAACTCCTGTGGGTCTTCTGCCACAAGAAATACCTGGCCAAGTTCTACAAGTGCAGATATTGCTAAGATTCAGACCTTTTGGTCAAAGCATGACGGTTTCCTCTGCCCCACAACTACCCCAGGTTACCCTAGGGACAAGCATAACTGTGTAGGGGATTATGGATCTTTACAAATAAGCCTCAGGGAAAGCATGTGAGAGAACCCCAGCCAGGATAATATAGAAACTTTCAGGCTGTGGGCACTGCAAACTGAATACATGATGGACTGGTGGAGCCTATAGGAGTGAGCAGTTGCCTCTATAAAACCAAGAGAGCAGCAGACTTGAAGGAGCCACATTATTACCTTCCACTCTCCCTGGAGACCAAAGGAGCACAATTCCGTCTCCCAGTCTCCGCATTTTTCTCCTGCAAAAAGCCTAAACGCTAAAGTTTATGAGGCCTGAGTTTCAAAAGGAAAGCACACTTCACCTTAAACTCTATGCTCAACTGTCACTGGTATTTTATCAAATGTAAATCGACAGCGTTTGAGGGCTTTGCTCTGCATTTCAAAACGCAAACCACATAGAACGGCTTAACCAAATGAGTGATAAGCATGAAATACTACAAACCATTAAAAAAGGAAAAAGCATAATCCTGGCCTGCCCCACATTGTCTCCTCATAGAAATATTACTTCTGAGATTGAAGAAGGGCTTGTTTATTTAACAGTTTGACCAATCTCCAACAATAGAGCATTCAATGGAAAATTTTAACGTGGGACCTACAAACAGAGCCGCTATCTTATACGGATTGTAAATAGAGACTTGGGGTTATTTTACTTTAATATAAACAATAAAAGCTTAGCCAAAAGGAACAGAAAAATAACTGATGTAGGCAAATACTTAGATCATAAATACTGACAATCAAAGTTCCCAGGTGTTAACCTTAGAGTCTCTCTTAGAGCCCTATTCTGATGGTTTAGCTAACAAGATACTGTAAGAATAAAATTAAGCAACTAAACACACGTATATCGCATACAGTAAATACGATGCTACATACATGCCTAACGTGAATGACAAGTTCTTTGTTAATTTTAGGGATCAACTCCTTTCTGGTTGAGAAGTAAAAGGAGATATTCCACTTTACTGCTATGGGGAGGAAAGAAAACATAATAAATTAATTCTTCATTAAGGTTTTAAAAGGCAAATTATTTAAGGACTATTTGTATTCAAGCTAAGCAGGCAGAATCATGATATTACATGCTTTTTATTTAAATGGAAAGAATTTACATTTCCCTACCTACCATCTCATTAAAGCCAGATGATACAGCAGCACTTTCCTTACATGTTTGGGTTTTCTTTCTTATAATTAAAATGGTCTTTTTGAATGCTTAAAATAATTCTGAGGTTTATAGTAAAGTATTTTCTAAAGCGCACACTGGCTCTTATTCAGGTCTAGTGTTGCTTACTGTCTAAACTCTCCAGAGGCCAAGTGAATGTTACAGGCTTTTGCTAAATAGCATTGTTTTTCAAAGCTGGGAAGGGATATGACTCCCGACAAACACAGCTGTGATGAATCCCTCTAAAGAAAATAAGATGTTACTAACATATTATTTTTGCCAGTTTAGCTTATCTTGCTCTGGATTTATTACTAATAACATGCACAGTTTTGCAGAAACGCTACTCCTATGGTACAATTTTCTTGCACCAAGCAGCTCCCCCAGTTCAATGCAGCCACTATTTGTCTCCCATTACGTACCTACACTGAAGGCTGAACTGCTCTCAGACCACAGTAATGCCCTTTCAGTTGGCCCTTTCCAAAAAAATACCCCTGAAAGCCCTTTTCACCGTTATGAGCAGGGTATGCAGAACAGTCCTTATGGCAGGATCAGGCCCCCTGCTTTTGCAATGGCCCTTTGCACCAATACGAGCGTGCAGCTGAAGCTTAAAGGATTATGTGTATGTATGTGCAGGGGAAGTCACATGTATACACAGAGCCCAGTGCCACCACCCCGGGCAGTGCAGCGGCGTCAGCGGTCTTTTCCTAAGCTCTCCCGTTGTTTACTCCTTCAAGAGACATGAGATATTGGAGTTTCTGCTGAGCTCACTTTGAAAAGGGTCTCACTTGATGGGCAAAATGTTTCTGCCAGCCCTGAAGGAACAAGAAGGCACTGCCTCCCAGGTGAGATTTTAAGAAGTTCACCTTTTGGACTGCTTTCTATTTTTAAGAGCCTAAAACCAATTTGCATTAATGCATATAAACCTTGGGTCAGTGAAAATGAATAGCGCCATTGTTAGAAACCGATGTTCAGGTTTTAGATAACAGTTCTTTAGGGACAATGTCCTTGTTCAAGTTTGTCTTGCTCCTACTTTTATCTAGTTGTCTGAAAGAAAGCTGCATTAGGCTTTTTCTTATTTGTAGCAATTTTCATGTTGTTGCACATTGGCTGGATTTCTCATTTAGTGCTTCTTTATGTACCAAGCATGTGCTTTTAAGTTTGTTATTAATTGCTCTGAATATGAGATTTCAATCTTTCTGTATATTAAATCTAGGAGTAAAACAGTATAGCACAAGTAGTGCAAGGAAATTGATCAAAAGTTAATCTAAATAGTCTTCAGTAAAGCAAAAAAGTCCTCAAAGTGAGATATTTATGAATCTTCTATTCCTAGAGTAGTAAAACAGCAAACCGTACTGTGAAATATTACTGCAGAGCTGCTACCAGACACAGCAGTAAGTAATTAACTAATTAATCACAATTAAACTTCATTTTCATTTATATTCTAAAGAAGGTAAGCCAAAGGCAAACTTCGAAGCAGCAAAACATTTCCTAACTGCTTTCAGGAGAAGCTTTGACTAAGCAGAATGACTGCTGTCCTTTTAAGCCTCCATAAGCATTTTTAACTATGCTAATCACCATGATATTTGCAAATCTGTTTTCTACTGTACTTAGCAGAAGCCCTACTTTCCTTTAGGGCTTTGTCAGCTGAACTTTATGTCCTTCTTATAGAAAAGCTAAAGCAGCACAAAAAAGGCAGCAACCTTTTTCTCATGCCAGAGTCACGTCCTTCATGTATTTGATTGGCCCCATCAGTGTCACAGATTCCAACAGAACTTAGATTGATTCTGAAATGATGAAAGAAAGTTAATCAAGTGTTTGCACAAAGTCATTTAGGTGAATGTCTGTGGCTGTGATCTGCACATCAGAATGATCCATGTCAGCCTCTGAATGTAGAGTCTGAACATCAGATAAGAGATTAGCAGAATATTCTGCATATTTTCCACAACAGCTAAAACACGTAGGGCTTATTTAAGTGAAGAGAGGTGAGTAGGCTCCAGTGAGCTCCCTACAAACCACAGTTTACTGTTCATACACACCCTGTGCCTGTGTGGGCTATGTAAAAACAACCGTTTATCAATCATTACTAAGAGACTGGCTCTGTGACAAACTAATTACTCGTCAAACCTACACCCATTAGCACAGGAGGAAGCAGATTATAGATTTAATTTTCTGGTGAATTGACCCAGGCTGGATACCAGGTGCCCACCAAAGCTGCTCTGTCACTGCCCTCCTCAACTGGACAGGGGAGAGAAAACATAATAGAAGAGTCATGGGCCAAAAGCAGCCCTGGGAGAGATCACTCACCAGTTACAGTCATGGGCAAACCAGATTCAACTTGGGGAAACTAGCTTAATTTATTGCTAATCAAATCAGAGCAGGATAAGGAATAAAACTAAATTGCAGGATACCTTCCCCTCACTCCTCCCTTCTTCCCAAGCTCAACTTCACTCCTAATTTCTCCACCTCCTGCCCTCCCAGTGGTCAGAGGGACAGGAATGGGGGTTGTGGTCAGTTCACCACACGTTTTTTCTGCTGCTCCTTCCTCTTCAGGCAAGGACTCCTCACACTCTTTCCCTCCCATTAGAGACAGTTCTCCACAAACTTCTCCAACACAATGTTCCTCTCACATGCTCTCAATTCCTCTCTCCAGCTGCAGTTGCCACGGCGCAGCAACTTTTTCCCCATCTCAATGATGGGCTTGGCCCTGTCCGTGTGTCTTAGAGCTGGCTGGCATTGCCTCTGTTGGACATGGGGGAAGCTTCTGGCAGCTTCCCACTAAAGCCACCCCTGTAGCCCCTTGCCATGCAAACCCAGTGCAGTTTTATGTATCAAGGCTCTGTATAGGTCGTGAAGTAACAAAATCTGCTACAGAAGTAATATAATCAAGGTGTAACTTCACAGATGGTTGTAATGACAGACCTTAGGTCGAAAGAGTCCTGGTTTCGGTTTAGAGAGCCCTGGTTTACAGAGGTCCCTTTGAACATTTCTTCCCCCAAAATTATTTCTGGAGGTTTTTTTTCCCCTTGAAAAGCATTTGCCCAGCCTCATATTGGGCTGGAAGAATAACACTTAAGAATAATTAGGGAAGCATCCCCACTCATACACCTGTGAAAGTAAGGCCAAGGACTAAAGTGTCAAAGCCTCTGGCAGCATCCTAGAACAGAAAGTGCTAAAGGTTATCACTGACTTCAAGTTTCATGGAAGGGTCATTCCATACAGAGGCAATGGGGAGCCTTGTAAGAAATCAAGATTACTGGCAGAAAATATTGATGAATAAGGGGTAAAAAACCCTGTGACTGACAAAGGGGATCAGAGATTGGCACATGACATGCAATAGATGGAAAAATCAGAACCCATTCATGTCAGTAAGATGCTTCTTAACTAATTTCAAGCCCCTGGTAAACTAAAATCCCTACTCCAAATCTTGCAGCCTAATAATAGCCACCCTTATATCAGGAATAGTATTATAGTGGCTCACCTAGAATGCAAAATATTTTACTCAGACATTATAAATGGAATAAGATGCAATCAGCAAATATGCGAGTTCATCCAAGAGGCAGCTAGAAAATATGCCCTTCACCAAGCAATAGAAACTAAAAGCCACAGGAGTTGCAAGAATGAGAGGTTTTAGACTTGCTGACAACTATCAGAAAGATATCTGTTTATCTCCAATGGATGTGACACATTCTGAAGTCATTTCAGCAACTCTGCTGAGGGACGATTTTCTCTTCGAACTCTAAACTCCAAGCAGTTTCATACTCGCAAATGTTATCTGAGAAAGAACTATGTCAATATTTTTGCATTTACTGGAAACCTGGTCCCTGCAGTCTGAGTTTGTTTCGCAAGAGTTTCCTACATGGGCAACGTGATGTCTTGTTGATAAGTCAGAGGGTCAGCTTTCACTGGTGTTTCTAATAGGAAATGGCATTATATTATAGTTTCCAGGAAAACTACCATCTGTGCCTCCTGTCAGTCTTTGCAACTGGCAGCAAAGTATCTGTGGGGAATGTTTTCGTGCTGCCAAATTTCAGCCGTGTTCCCTGTCAGAAGCCCTAAGCGCGGCTGAAGCTAACAAACAGTGGGTTAAGATAAGAGCTGCTATTTCCACCCTGCCAACTCATTTACTGAGTAATTCCAGCAGCGTCGGTGCGCCTTTGACGTTCAGTCCCTGGATAAATTCAGTCTGCACTATCTAGAATAGGGATAATTTGCATTAATTCTGATTGCCAAGAATCTGTCTTCTTTACTAGAGTGATGCTGATTTACAGGGACCAGAAGCAGAATCTTCATTTCACAAAGTTTCCTTACCTGGAACCCCAGCAACTCCAAAATGCTAGAAATGCAGGGATGTAGCCACTTGCTATCTCGTAACAGATCTAAATAGAGAAACTAGCTAAAAAAAAATACCATAAAACTATCTTATAATATTTTCTCAAACATTAAAAAAGCTTTAGCAGAAAATTCTGATTTAATCTCTATGATGGCAGGGGGGTTGGAACTAGATGATCTTGAAGTCCTTTCCAATCCTAACTATTCTATAATTCTATGATTCTATGATCTGATGAACTTTACAAAAAAGAAAGGAACATAAATCAGTTTCATAAACACTTTTTCCCCAAAGCCAGCCTTAACTGACCTGCTGTTCCACAGTTTAAGTGTCTGTAGCTACTGGCAAAGGGGGAAACCTTACAGTTAAATGCTGATGATTACCATATAAGAAAGATCCTTCAATGAAATCACCCACCTTGTGTACTGCATTCCTTAAGTCATGAAAAATGAACTGAATACCTTCATTAAAAAGAGTGTAAATCCATTAAGTCCCAGCTACTCTGAACATCACCACCACAACAGCAAGAATGCTTTCTGAAGGTGCCTGTAATCTTTGATAGATCCACAGAGCTAAAGTATTTCATATGGCAAGAAACTTCCACTTACCTTCGGTTTTAAACTGAATGAAAGTATTTGTTACAGTTGAGGGCCCTGTGTGCTCTCCAAGAAAACAGAACTGTATGTTTTCATTATGTGCTTTGGTTTCTATTGCTCACCAGTTATAACCACAGTGGAAATTCTGCCACAGGTTAAGTTTTTGTAGCAGCTTCCAATCATCTTGATACTGAATCTTATCAGGTTTGTTGTCACTTAGTTTTAAAGTAGGGCAGTTGCATGAAAATCAGCCTCCAAGTGCTCTGAAAACACGGACCAGGAACTACAGTGGTGCTACCTGGCTGTTTGTATTCCACCACTGAAAGGCACCATCTACTCTGCCAATGCTTAAAAGCTGACACTTCTTGTATTCCAAGTAATCACCTTTATAAAATCTGGAACCCAAAGCATCTAATGATGCCTATTCTCTAATATTACATCCATTCTAATTATTCCTGTTATTTACCACACCATAAGTTACTGGAAGCCAGTATGAATACCAGGAAAACTATAGGGGGTTTGGTTTTCATACGACTCAGTTTTTAAGGAAAGCATTACTTAGTGTTAGCTGGGCATCTCAGAAATGTATCTCATTTCCGAAACCAAGGCAGCTAAGGCTTGTAGATGAATAAAGGTAACTGCTGCATAAATTCATGCTGCCTGAAGGAATACCTTATCTTTAGAACTGCACAAAAATAAGGCATTTCACTTTTTGCAGTAATGAAATCTTAACCCACAACACATCTGTGATGTATGAAAAGCCACACTGTTCACTCTATGGTGAACTCCTTCTCACAGCACATAAGTGTTATAAAAGAAAAGGTTTGTCAGGTTTTCCATATGGAAGCTCATTCGGAATTCAGTGATAAAGCTAAGTCAGGAAGAGGTGGAGCAGGAGACCAGTCACACTCATCTGATACTGGGGTACTGCGAGATGTTAGCAAAACATTGATGGGGTTTATTGCATTAACCCATGCAGAGCTCCAGTGCACAAAGTGCACTGAGCAGCTGCAAGGAGGGCACAGCCATTGACAGCCTAACTCCTGCAGAGGCTCCATTACAAAGGAATAAACAGCATAGAAGAGGAGGATTTATCTGGAGTGGCAGATGTGCCTGGCAGATAGCATCTGTGTCTGAACACGGGACTCCTCCCATGCAATGCTTTAGAGCCCTTAATGTTGAACTGTCTCCTCTTCACAGAACTTAAAGTCTCCCCATTCTGCAGGAATTTCATTTGCCTCTTCTACCCTGTAGCACTTAGTTATTACAACCTTAAACACCACTACCACAAAGCCAGTCTCCAACAGATATAACAGGCTCTTAAAAACACCCTTGGGCAGTTTTTATTATGGTTTCCAGAGTAGTTGATCTTTTTTGTCTTTCTTTATTGGTGGGTATTATCTGTTCTCATAAGCTTTAAGCTGCTTAAAAATTGAGGGGGAGTGAGGAAAGAGAAAGAAAGCGAACAGTTATCCATTGCTGATGGCTACACATGTTGTTGTGAGCAATTGTCTATGAACTCTGAAGACATAAATTGATCAGTTCTAACCTAATATATAGAAGATGTGCATCTTGGGAAACAGTGGCCATATCCTAAAATCAAGTTTTCCTCTTTCTTCCAAACCAAAGGAGTATCTGAACTCACTTGTTGATGCTTACCAGCCACCAATTTGCAGAGACTTGCTTCTGACCATGGCCTTATACAGATTCCCAAAGAGATGAACAATGTAAATAGAAACAAAATGTGCAACTGACATTGTTAATAGTTTTCTATTATCTGGAATTAAATAATAATAATAATAATAATAATAATAATAATAATAATAATAATAATAATAATAATAATAATAATAATAATAATGTAAACAAAAGGTTAACACAGAAGAAAGAAGGCCAGGGGCAGTAAGCAGTTTATCACAGCACAAGCGGATCTGGATGACCAGGTAGCTGCTATGCAGGTGATTTACTACAAAGACGGTGCTTACAGAATGGAAGGAACAAACAAGTGACAGTAGTTGCCAACATCTGTGGAACAATAAAAAGGTCACCTGGCAAGTGAGAGAGAGGGCTACAGGAAGGAGACATATATGAAATATAGGAAAGACATAGTCAGAACTTCTGGGAAAGCAGAGTGAGCAACCTCAAAGGATGACCAAAGCAAAACACAATGACCAGAAGCATGAGTATCTCTGTACTCATTCAACCTGCAACAGAAATACACCCTTACAGTTCTTGGGAATTTCATTTTTATTGTTGACTTGACTCCCCTAAGCACAGCCAGAGATTTCCGATGAGAAAGGTAACGAAGAATTAAGAGGTGAAACTGCATCATACTTAGAAATCTTGTGATAAATCTGCTACGATACCGTATATGTGTCATATGAGCAAATGATGGGAGGTGCAGCATTAACTGTAACCGAGTCATCAGGGAGAGATAAAAACAAGGGCAAGGCAGATGTGAAAAACAAGGGTTTTTAAAAAACAGCAAAAGGGGGGAAATGTGCATAACCTTTTATGTCTGGACAGAGTGAACACTTAAGGAATTACACCAGATCAGGGGAAGACACTAAGCTATAAAGCTGGAAATGGGCTCCCAGCACTCAAATTGTGAAGAATTTAACACAAGTAGGCAATAGACAAAGGAGTTCTTTAAAAAATTGTAGTTATTGTTATGCTGCAAGTTACTACTGCAAAGGGAAATTGGAGTTATTTTCAGTGCTACTTTATATGAGGTATTCTTGTTATTTAGTCATGACCTCTTCCACAATATACTGCACTGAATTAACTGCACTGCAAAATAGAACACCTATTGATTACAAACACAGCACCTGCCAAACTGGTCAATGATTGCACCACAAAGACATAAATGATAGGGTTTGAAGGGGCCTGTTTTTCAGCCTAGCACCCAGAATCATGCAGGAGTTTCTTCTCCACTAATGTTAAAAGCATTTTATCTGAGCTGTATCATTGTATTGTAAACAGAAGCAACTCATCAACTGCATAAGGAAAGTATATTCTGGAACCTACTTGCCTGCACTGCTGTGTTTTTTTCCCCTCACATTTAACCTGGACAATCTAGTTTTACTTTTCTGCATATCCAGTCAACAAGTTTTCTGTTAATCCCTATGGTATGTATATAAGCTAGTAAGCCTGAAAATATGTCATGCTACCCAGACTGAGAGGTAACAACAGTGTGACACTTCATTCTCTCACACTTGAGAGTTCAGTGTGTTCCCCTTGAGGTACAACTAACTGCAGGTATGCCGTTTTCCAGAAATACCAATCACACTAAAAATATTAATAAATAATCCGTAAGTAATATTTAGCATAACACTTTCAATAAGCACTTTTCAAACGCTCATGAGTAGCTAACAATGGTTTATTCACATATGCAACACTTCTGGCCAAGCTTTTCAGTTTCCTCAGTCTTGATCTGAAGCAAACCTGTGCCATGCAGCAAAGCTCTGCACAGTGCTCAGCCATCCCCTATGGTATTTCTGTCTCTGTAGAATTAACAGATCCTGTGAGAACTCCAGAAGACCTGATGAAAGTAGAGTCTTAAGCCTGTCTAGAGACTTACCTCACTGGCAACAGCCATGTATGGTTTATAAAGGTATTACAGCTTGTGAAAACACATATTTAGAGGCCCGGTAATCTAGATAAGAGCTATATCGCATACAGACGATAACAGACCAAGTAGACAAATCATTGTCTAAACAAAAAAAATCTGCAGAACAAGACATACTGCTACAGCTGGATAAAGGTTTGGGGCTTTTAAGTCAAATAAAATAATCAGAGCGTGGAATGGTCATGCTTGAAACTGTTAACCAACCTGCTCTGCAACTTGGTGCTGCAGTATGAATGAAAATGTCTGAGGAAACAGACTGTATCTAGGAACTCTGTAATATAAGGCAGCAGCACTTCATTAATTTTTCTAATTAAAAGTTCATTTTATGTATTTTGTTCTAAAACAATCTCTGCAACCAAGTGCTCTTAACTTTTTGTGCAGTGTTCTAAGAAATTTTTCTTAAGTACCTTGTGCAAATTTGTATCTATATAAAACCACCTTCAGTTTCTACAGCATGTAAAGAAATGGGTGCTTGGAGTACCTGAATTCTAGAAGTACTTCTACACTAATACCTTTCCAACCTTGTTGTTTCCCCAGTGAACCTGGGATGATTCAAGTCCTCCTAAAGTTTCAAGGCAGTAAAGGCTTGATGCCAGTTTGTAACAGCTATCCATAGTACATACACAATTCTATCTGCGAACTATGTATCAAAAAGGAGTATAGGAACTTCCTACCATGTGGGAGTTGCATTGAGTTTTACAATATTCATAATGAATTATTAAATACAAACCACGAAGTATAGACCTTGCCTAAAAAAAACTCCAACTGCAATCAGAGTAACTTAACACAAACTGAATAACCACTTTTAGTGTTTCTCTGGCATCTGTCCCATAAACACCTGCTTTTTAATTAAGAGAGTTTTCATGGGTGTCTATTTGCTATAGAATAAAGCCTCAGAATCTTTAAATATAAGACTAATTATTTTGAAAAAGGCAGCTCTCAGCTTTGGTTGACAATGTCAGTTAAAAACACTTTGAAGATGGTAACTAGTTCATTAATCTGCAAAGGTTCCATATAAATAAATCAACAACCACAGAATGGAATTCAGCATGGGATAAATTAGATGAATTACCCACCAACAGTTCAAAAACTCTTTTAAGAAATGATTCATTTTAGAGATGTAGAGAGTCTACACAGAATAAATGCATCCATTAATTGAGAGTGACATGCAAATACTGTTGAGAACAATCATCTTTTCAACTTTTCAAAAAGGAGGCAGAATGGAATCCATAACCCCATCACAAAACGCAGCTCACACTGTAAAGCCTTTTCAGAATGCCAGAGAACCTCCAAACTGAAAGTAAATGCTCAGAAACCTTTTCTACTAGCTTCTGTTACAAGCAAGCTCACCTTTGCAAGCAGCACCAGCACCTGTCCACTGATTTTTAAATACTGATTGTTTAGGATATATGGCCTATAAAAATGAAACCTCAGAGCTATATATTCTCATCCCAGGTTAAATAAAACCCACGCTCTTGACTGGGCTGCTGATTGCACTTGAAGGGAATGGAGCAGCCCCTCCAACGTCCCCAGAGAACCCCAGCGCAGATGACAATACCATAGCAAACCTGTGGGCTCCGGCAGCCCGTGTATTTTAAGTAGTAAATCTGAAACCCAGAGACTAAACTGAGCCGGATCCAGCAGCTCACTCCCCTCTCAGCACAGCCTCTCACTTCTTCAAACTGGCTGTAAACAGGGAAAGGGAGGGGCCTGCCGCCTGCCAAGCCAAGCAGAAACTTGTGAGTAAGTTATAGAGCAAAAACAAGTGCAGCGCAGGCAGGCGCGCAGAGCCGCACGCTGCCCAGGCGCTGGTGGGAGGCGATCACCATGTTCTCTGAGCGAAACACGACAGGGCTGTGCAGGCAGCTTCCTTCCTCGGAAACGCTGCTTATCAAAGGCGTGCGGATCCGGTAACGCGGAGGAATGTGAAACGTGAATTAAAGGTAAGAGGCTTTACAGCAGCGCTGCCGAGGTTGGGGCCGTGGGAAAGGCAGGCTGGAGAGCGAGCGGCAGCTGCCAGGACGCTCTTGCCTTCTACGCTTGGAGTTCTGACTTCAATTTTCAGCGTGACATAAGTATAAAATCAGGCAAGACCTGGGGAAGCATTAGGGAAGGCCGAGTCAGGCCACAGTAAACAAGAGGACTGCAGCAGTCACTTATGCAACAGAGTCAACCTGGGACTGCAAATGTACTTTTGACTGGAGAAAGGGTTTAGTATTGATTGATCGGGTAAAACAACTGCGCTCGAAGCATCGGAAGGACTTACCCAGCCGTGGTCTATGGAGACACAACTGCCTTTAAAATGACAAGAGACACAGCTGGGTAAGAAATGCTGAGTTGGGCCCGGGCAGCAAACAGGTTCAGTGCCTTCAGAGGTAAGTGACCATTTAAAATGGGTGATTTCTGCATTAGTGGCCAGAATACCACATCTGGTAAATTAGAAATCATCAACAAAATTTCCTCAGAAAATATTTTTACTTTGGAATTTATTCCCAGTCATTTTGGAGGTAAGTTTTGTAATTTTGGAGTTGAAGTTTTGCAATTTGGCACGGTTACTATTTAACACAATGAATTGCCAACCATATATACCATTAATATAGAATTGTCTTATTTAACTGCAGTTAAAGGACATACAGAAAAATGTGGTAATTACTAGAACACTTGTGAAACCAGACATTCACCTGCTCTATAAAATACAGAGCACAGTAGCAAAGACTGTTGATCTTCTGAGACAATATACAGGCAGGTATTCTGTGGCTGATGTAATTCAGTCTGGAGTAATCAAAGCTACATGCTTAAGGATAAACCTACATAATGGAATTATGTGATTGTATCCATGCCTTTGCTTAGTCACTCTTGCGCTCACCATAGTGCATATATTTGCAATATCGAGTTCCAGTCTGCTGCTTTGGTTGGATCAAGTCATAACAGTTCAATGAGATGTAACTCTGGTTGCCTTCCACTGTGCCAAACAGCTTTTTTCTTTCTTAAAAACTTGAAACAACAGATGCTTCCTGAAAATAAACTGGGTGGTTCTGAGTGCTCAAGAAGTGTGACGACTGAAAGACAACATAAAGATACTGTACTTTCTACTCATGTCAATACTGTAGCTAAAGAATTGATTTGAGAAAACAAAGTGTTTCCTCTAAGGTGAGAAAGCAAGTTCTAAAAACAATAGAACTGCATCTTGTGCTGCTGCCACTTATCTAAGGAAATCCAACATATGACAGTGGAATAAAAATTTCTTTGCCCAGTTAAACTTACTGTATTTTTAGCCTGATTTCTGGCAGGGGCTATGGTATTTAGAAGAAAAATGCACACAAAACAATTGCAGTGGAAAATAAAAAATGGAAGTTGACATGATTCTGGAATACATTCTGTACTATGGTTGAAGTGTCAGAGGATTAGCACTAGAGAGATGCAACCACGTATCCACATGCTTACAAAACCCATACCATATAATTTAGCCATGTGGTTCATGGAGTATAGCATGTTGTCTAGTAACATTCATTTTAATTGCACAATGTTTATTGTGGATTTGATTAAATCTATCTCTCTCTCTGGAAAGAATGTAGGTACGTGTATTTGTACTTTCCTATACGTGCTGAAAGAGAGACACACGACGCAATGCTGAGTATCTGACAGTATCAGAGTACACGTGACATGGGAAATCACCTGCTGCATAAATTCTATGCTGTCCCAGATACGGGAATGAGAACCATGGTTTTAAGGCTGTGAATGTTTTGAATTGTATTTGAAAGATCATTTCTTATTTCTGCATTTTGGAAAGACTGTTCACGATTGCTTTGAAGTTCACTGATTTCAGTTAAAATGTTATCTCTTTACAAAAGCAAAGATAGCTGGACAACAACTACTGATACCAGCATACTTTTTAAAGAATTCAAGCTATTTTGAGAGGAAATGATAGCTGATTCTTGCCTTTTCGGAAAGTCAGGCTGCCCTGATATTAGATTCCCTAGACTACAGAGGTCCATTGTTTTTTTTTTCCAACTAAATGGTTATAGGTCGGAAGTTTGACTACAAACTGACCTATAAAAAACCCCTTCACCTCATTTCCCAGTTCCCTCTAGTCGTTCTCAGTTTTATCAGTGATACAGTAGACATCCACCCTACTGCCTTGCAAATGCCTCCTAAGAAACTATCTTTTCAACATAAAGCTTATTTAACACCTTAGAGAACTCTATTCTTGATCTTATTGCTAAGATTTGTTCTTCAGCTTATAGCCTTCAATTCTTCAGCAGCCACTCTTCTATATTATTCACTATATAAAAGGTACTGTTTAATAATTCTAAAAAACACTGTAGTTCAGGTATATCTGTGCATACTTTAAAGGTGTAGTTTATTTACTTCTGTTGAGTGTCCTGTATCCACTCATTTGTCATTAATTTCATTTAAATTAGAACTTCAGAACATGTACTAGTCTCATGAAATTCTAAATCACAGGTAACTTTCTTCTAGTCTAACATGATCAAAAGGCATTTCAGTCACTGACCTTAAATTGAACAGTTAAATGAAGTGTATAATACCTTTAGAATGTTTTCTTCATACTACATTGCATTTCACTTACAATATAATATTTCAACAATACTTTTACTATTTCTCTCTCTACAGAAAAGCTGGTAACCAGCAGAGAAGATACAAAAGCTAAAATCACTATGTGGAGCTGTGAAGCCTTGATCAACAGTACCGAGAGCAGTGAGGATCAGCATCTCTGCCATGACTTCCACCTTGTGCTTTCCATCTTTTCCCTACTCTACCTCATTATATGTTTCCCAGTTGGCCTTTGTTACAATGGCTTGCTGGTTCTAGTTAACCTCTACAACAAAGCTACTATGACTATGCCAGATGTCTACTTTGTCAACATTGCCATTGCCGGCCTCATCATAAATGCTCTGGCACCAATGTATCTTCTAGGTCTTGCCAATACAAAATGGGCCATCTGGAATTCTAACAATGAAGTTTATATTACCTTACTTATTTTATTCAACGTCTCATCTTTAGTTACCATGTACTCAACTACATTGCTCAGTCTGGACTACTACATTGAACGTGCTCTACCTAGAACTTACATGTCAAGCGTGTACAACACCAAACACGTCTGTGGATTCATATGGGGTGGTGCCATGCTTACAAGTTTTTCATCTCTCCTGTTCTATGTCTGCAATCATGTATCCACTAAAATAATTGAATGTTCCAAGATGCAGAACAAAGAAGCAGCAGATGCCATTATGGTCTTTATCGGGTATGTTGTACCAGCTATTGCTGTACTGTATGCACTTGTATTAATCTTGCGAATACGCAAAGAGGCAACACCACTGGATCAAGACACTGGACGATTAGATCCATCCGTGCACAGGCTTTTGATTGCCACAGTCTGTACACAGTTTACCTTATGGACACCCTATTATGTTATTCTCTTGGTAAGCACATTTACAAATGCACAAGGAAGAATTGCAGATGAGAATTACAGTCGAATACTACATTTTACCAAGATTTTGTCAAAATTCTTGGCTTTCTCAAGCAGCTTTGTAATGCCTCTGCTCTACAGATACATTAACAAAAACTTTCCCAACAAATTACGACGTCTGCTTAAGAAGATACACTGTGGGAATCAAGGGTGTTCTCATGAGCACACAGTAGTACAGCAGGTCATGACGTAGGTATGGAAAAACCCTCTGCTGCTCTCTTACTGCAGTACTTGCTGTACTAGTACTGGGACTGTGATATCGCCTGTTGGTACTCAGAGCCATTAATGTGAGAGTCCCAAGCAATGGGCTAGACGGAGCTTTCCATTACAGTTCAATAACAGTCTTAATTTTCAAATAGTTAACTGTTTGCTGAAATCTTGTGAGACTCTGGCCTATGTGCTGTAATACCTGTGACATCTAATACTTTCAGTGCACTGAATGGGTTACGAAGCAAAAAAACTCTGTCTTCATTGCTATATTCCTGAGAAATCATTAAGCAGTTTATTGAAGTCTTGACTGAAGACACAGCACCTTGTATCTTGTATAGGAAATGGTATTACCTTACTTTCTGTACAAAGAAGTAATAGTGCTATCCTTGATGAAGTAAATAGCATTTTTCAATGAAGATGATATAGGTGATCTTTACTAAAGATCATGTTATCCAATTATACATGTCAAAATAGTAAATGTGAATTATAAATTAAATTATTTAATTTCTTTATCACTGAATCCCCTCTGAAAGTAGCCTGAGTTACCATGTTCAGAAATTATTTTCTCACACAAACTAACCTAGATTTTAACATTTATGGTAAATTGATTTGTTTTTTTAGGTACAACAAAAATGTGGTTTAGTTTTCCAGTGCTTTGTTTGCATCCTAAGCATTTCAAGAATTCAGAAATATTTATTGACTAATTTTAAGGGGACTGAGAGATGCTTGTTCCACATATTAAAATGAAGGACACAGTGGTTTACAAAGTTAAACTAGTAAAGACTGTCTGGCTAAGTGTTATGGTCCACATATGTTCATGTAACAATTATCTTAATAATAAATATGTTTATGATTAACATTTTGTATTTTCAAGGGATATATTTGCAACAAATAAATTAACATCTCTTTAATCTAGGGTATCACTGGGGGTTTGGAAACCATACCAAATCCCTGAATGCATACAAGGTTTAAAAATGGGAATGGTATCTAGGAATCCCTAGAGCATCAGCTTTTTGCTGACCTCTCAGAAATGGCGTGCCTCCCAGTGTGATTCTTGAATGCACAGTGAAGGTATAGTTTCTGTATTTCACAGGGGGATGAAGAAATCCAATCGAGATTGCCAAATTCTACTGAGTATATGAAATATGTAAGAAACACCAACATGCTGCAGGAAACAAGTTACCCGAGACACCAAACAATAAAACATGGACCCAAGAACTCCCTGTTCCTAAGCTGCTATTGCATTATTAATGACAGAGGGGGACAGAAGTTAAACTTACATTCTCTCACTGGTTTGGGGGCAGCAAGACATCTTTGTCACTCACTCTGCAACCCAGCAGAATCATTTCATTGCTTAATCTGTCACAACACAACTCGAATTCCATGTGACTTTATTCAAAAAATTGTGCCTTTTCAAGCCTCTGGTATAGAAAAAACATGGAGCAAATCCAGAGTTTAATCTTTTCCATTGCTTATAGCACAATCTCATCTGATAAAGGGTCCTCTTAAATTCTATGTGGAAAGCAGGTGAGGAAGAACCTTTTCAGATCTTTTCCCTTTTCATCAATATTACACAAGTAATTACTTCTCATAGCTATCTTTGCTTGTCTACTTCATATACAAGCATGTCTAAGTTGCAGCATCCTGGTGGAAAAGATTTTCCATTTACTCTTCACTTTTAAAATAGCTTTTCATTTATTAATTTGGGGTTTTTTAATCCTTAAAGCCTATAGTATTCATCATTATTTCTGTGGTGTTTTCTCCACTCAAAAACTATCCAGCACATAGTTTTAGCCCATTGATGAAAACCATGTTAAGGAATGAAGCCTTTATCACTGTATCCCATTCACATACTAATTTATTGTGCCTCTATGCTGACATGATCCTGGCTGCTCTGGTTGTTTTTTTTTTCCCTTGAGAGGTTTTCTGTGCATTTCTACACATCTTGAACATTCAAACTCACTTCCACACAGAAGTGCTTAAGAAAGAAATCTTTCCTTACAACTGTCAAGCAGTTAGGTTCCTCTTCTTCCCATCTGAAGAAAATTAGGTTTCCTAATGCACCACATTAAATCTCTCCTGTAAAAATCTGTTAAAGAAATTTTATCCTATTATGCAGGAAAATTCCACGAGGGAAGAACTGGCTTATCTGGTGTGAATAGAGGCTTCCAGAACTGGGACACTGCCAGAACTGTGTGGCTGAACAGGCAGCGTTAAGTGCAATTTTAACTTACACTTGCTCCCTTACTTTCTATTTCCCCCCTCTATTAAGACATCTTCCTGTCTTTCACAGGACTGTTGTATTTATTTCTGTTCCTTTCCCTCCATGTTAAATTCACAGTTTCACATCATTGATCTTTTATCATTTCTCTTTTTCTCTCCTATTTTGCACTTCTCTGCACTATCTGTTTCATTTTCATTTCGCTCCTCCGTTTCCACCCGTACTTGGCCTTGTACACTTGTTACTGCTCACCACTCACATTTACTTCATTAGGCTGACTCTTCTACGATGATCCAAATCATTCAGTGATTTGACATCACAAATGGATTTATGCAGTAAAATGGAAGCTGCTATTTGAGAGGTGGAGAAAGAACTAATTTTTGTATTACTTACCCTTGAAAACTCAGTTTTTATTCTTTTCCTAATCTTTTTTTATTGCAGCAGTTAAGTGCATATATATATGTATAGATACACATATACTAAATGTGATGGCAATCATGTAGACAAACAAATTTCACAGTTTAATAAGCAACTCTGATATCCACTCAACTTTTCTAAGAGTTAATTTATGTATTATTTGCCTCCAAGAAACTGTGCCATGGAGCTGCCTGGCTGCTATTCTCATAAGGAGATTTTGAACTTAATTGTAGCACCCTCGCATGGTATTTCTTGAAAAAGCAGTATCCCAAAAAGTGAGAACTTCACAATATCTATATAAAGAGCAGCAGATGAGCAACTGCAGTAAAATACTTCTGGAAATATGTGTATCATACATACAAAAGAACATTTATGGAAAATCTTTATTATACAAAGTTCTCCATAATGAGGCCTTTCCATTTCAAATGCCTGAAGGTTCCTGATGACTGTAAATAGGGGCTTATCTATTCTGCATTCAAATATGAGTAAAATACTGTATATATGCAAGATAAAAAATCAGCCTACTGATGTATAAGGAATTCGCAAAGATTTTATTAAATTATTTCTTAAAGCACATTATTGGAATGTAAACCTCTGAGCAGGAAGGTGTACTGTATGTTTCTGTATGTATATACTGTATACTAGAAATTAAGCACTAGTTAAGTGCCATTATTAACAGTGTTATTTTCTCACAAAATTAAACTTGATATTTGAGTTGATCTGTGGCTTACAGCCCTCTTGTCGAGCTGCCAATCAAGTCAATTCAATGAGCTAACAAAAATGTTGTGCTCTGCTTCTGCTTGAATTATTAATGTAGCAAGCTCAAGACAGGCCCTCGTTGGCTGAGTAGAGGCCCTACTTTTGAAAGCTTCCATTGGAGAATCCAACTGAGCTGGTCTCTGAAGACGTAATTTCAGTTAATGGAAGAAAGTGATCAGTCACTAGAAAATTTCTGTTTCTATTAAAATGAAGAGATGTGGACTCCAAAATGATGTCAAAATACTCTAGAAATGGAATTTCTGCAAAGCTTCACAAAGGAGCTATTGACTCTAATACATTCTCAATAAAAAGTGTTCAAGTGTATCCAGTCAGTAAGAGGTGTCATTTGTTTTTTTGGCCTTCTTGATAAAAACCTATTGTAGAGAAGGTTAAACCTGTGTTGCTTCACTGAAGTAAAACATGACAAATTGCATGACTTGAATGTCAAATCACACACGTTAACAGATTTTCCAGGATGTAATTTTGACATCATTAAGATCACATTGTCCATCAGCAGGAATTTACCTGGGAATGAAAGGAAAAGGGCACACAACATACCTTTTTTCAGCATAGACTCCTGCAACTAATAAGACAGAGTAACATTGTACCACAGGAATACAAAGCTGGTGATTAATGCACACGCTGGCCATGTCCTTGTCACTTCCTCTCCTTTGTACTGCCACAAAAGAGATCTCGGAAATCAGCTCCCTGCAGGAATTATCTTGGTTCCCAGAACAACATAATATAATACCGCATACCTTTGGCATCTCAAAGAAAAATCAGCTTTAAGAATATAATGTAGCTCATGATACATTTATTGCAGTAACCACTGTGGATAACCAGAAAGATCACTCACCATGGATCAGTTTGTTTACCCCAACATATAAAACTATTTTCTGGCTATGCTTCCAAAATTATTAATTTGTTCCCTTTAAATGTTTCTGTAAAGTGTAGGAAGACAGAAAGTGACATCAAACTCTATTTAAAAACCAACTGTGAAAATGGAATTTGCAATATTATATCATTTAGTCAAACCCTAGTATCTGACAAGGTGTCCTTACTTCCATACAAGGGTTTAAAGAGTACTGAAAGAGTATTTAGAGTATTATAGTACTTACTCTAATTAAGAAACCAGCATCTCTCAACAAACAGAGTAGTGATTTTTCTTTTGCTTCATTCCTAAGAGCTTTAAGGTATAACTGTCATACATAAAAAGGTTATTCCTCATCTGGATTAGTAAACCCCCTTTCATACAACATAGACTTGAAGGACATTAAATGAGAACAGTTAGTTAATTAAGTAGCAAGTCAACACACCTACAGGTTTGCAGAGGGGGAACTTCTCCATAAATGCAAATAAAAACAGTTGTTGAGGTACAACCAGGTCAGTAGGTTTACATTAGTACAAACCAGGCCAGCACAGCCTCAGAATCCGCCCTTTCCTGTCAATACAAAGAGATCTCACTGAACACAACCACATTCTGGAGCAGTCACAGAAAACAGGCATTTAACTGTCATAGAATAGGAACAGGCCCCAAAAGAGGCCCCAAAGCTGCGAAGAAATTACAACACCGCTAGCAGAAAACTCAAGGGAAGTTACACTTTAAAAAAAAAAAAACAAACCTAAGATTCAATTAAATTGTTTTTTTGCTCCTGATACAAACAAAGCCAAAACCCAATTTATCATTGCTCAGTAAAAATGAAAGCAGTACAGGGCTCAGGCTGGAGACCTTCTCATGAGCTTAACTGCAGCAGTGGAGGACTGGCAAGTGCAAACAAACACAGAGTTTGGGCAAGTGCTGTTCTCAGTTCTGCTGTTAGCTGAGCGCTTGGAGAAGCACTGCCTATCACCTCAGCTTCTGCAGCTGTAAAGTGCTCAGTGCACTGATGAATCTGAACCATATGCTCCAAGATTAATTTTTGCAGTTTCCTGGTAAGCAAAATCGTGTCTATTACTTAAATATCTCGTGCAACACGTTTTCCAAGTGAAGGCAATCTGAAGGAACCAAACCAGCTGCAGGGACTGCCACGACAACAGGTCTGAAGTGTGAAATGTTTCCTCTGTTCTATTTCCTTTAGTTTTCTATTATATACCAAAACACTTTGACATATGCTGAATACATTCTTTTCCCATCAGGAGAGAAGAGGATTTATGACCTTGTTTGCCACTCCACTTTCTTCCCACTGAGTCCTTTCCTTACCTTGGAAGTCTATGGGATTTCCTTATATTCCCTCCTTCTACAGAATAAGGACTTTCAATTACATCCACAAGCATGGTCAAAATCATTCAGTCTACAGCAGGGAGAATTACTACAATGTTGCAAATCAAAATAGTAAAATGTTTTTTTAAACACCAGATTTTTACCAAAGTATTTATGAATTAAATATACAAATATATAGGTAAAAAACAAAGAAAACAAACAAACAAAACCAAAACAGTACCAAAAGCTCTTTAAAGCAAACAAAATTCATAACCAGAAAGAGAATCCATTTTCTCATAGTTCAAAAGTACTTGATGATGCATTATATGAAAAGACAGATAAGCAGCAGCATAAATACTCCCAGCTTGGAGGCATGGACAGAGAACTGCCACTGATGAGCTCAGCCTTGGCAGGTCCATCTTGTAGCTGGCTGGCATTGGACATGGGGAAGCTTCTGGCTGCTTCTCATAGAAGCCACCACTGTGACCTCCGCTACCAAACCCTTGCTGTTCAAGCCCAATACAATCACCAATTACAAAATTAGCTGAAAAGCTTAATTTTTAGCAACAATATTTGTGAATTTAAGCTAAATTTTAACTTGAAACAGTTAGAACTTCCACAACTGTTTCTTAGCTCATCTCTAAAACCTCTAAAGGATCATTTTGAAATGAATGCTGAAAGTTGTTGTCAAAGATGTTTTAGAAACTCCATCTGGCGGTGACTAGCAGAATACTCTTGCAGTTCCCCAAAGCAATCAGATCAGTAAAACGAATTAGAGGATTTAAGTTAGTCATTAGGAAAAAGAAATCAGTCCCAGTCTCTGGCGAGACACAGATTTGTACTGGATGGTCCTGCCTGCAGGCACTAAGGGCATTACAGCAAGTATTTCTAAGAAGGAATAAAATTAACCATGACTGCTGCAACAGACTGGCTGCGAGGATGGGGCATGTAACAGTATTCTGTTGCAGAAAACAAATCTCTACAACAGTTAATCTGGTTTTGAACCCAGCAGAAGGACATTTAAGCAGGCCATTAAGCCTGATTATTCACAAGAAAGAAATATTTATTAAAAAAGCATATGTTTCTTGTATTGTTTCATGAAACATCTGGTACTAGTCATTGTGGTTGACAAGATGCTCAAAGATCAAAGAAAGTACCATTCCCATTCAGCTCCAGAGCATTGTAATTCTTTCTAATTAAGTTACGGTTTCACTGGTTCACAATGAAATAGATTTCATGCATAATTAATACAGAAGTTACCAAAATTTTTCAGGTCAGCCTATGTGCAATTCAGTAATCATTCTAGCACCTGCAGTGCTATGCAGAGACCAGCTCTCTTCTAAAACTTGCCATTAGAAAAAGCTTTTGCACACACTTTAACAGAAGTAAAAGTATTATTTAGAAATACAGGCAATTTCTGAGCTCTCATAGCTGAGTTATGTAGATGATCTATGCACATGGAGAAATTTATTTTGTGATGGATAGAAACATTACTGAAGAGTAACAATAATAAAGTACTCTTTATAAAACAACCTACATTACAAACAATGGCCAAATAAGCCAATATAAAATCACTAATAATGAATAATGGGTAAGCAATCCTGAGATTTAAAGGCAGCAATTGAACAGCACAGAGCATGGCTGTTTTAGAATAAAAGGAAGAAATGTTATTCACAACCAGCCTCTTGAGGCATGGGTAATTATTAATACCAGTGCTTATGTATACACATCTCCAACTTGAGCCTTTTTAACCCTTTCCAAGCACAGAGCTCCAAGCAGTGGCAGTAAGACTGTCAGATTTTACAGATACACACAGCTCCATGTACCCTATAAATCAGTGTCAGCGACTGAATTACATTTTAAAAACCCCACACTCAAAAAGCCCTCCCCAACCCAAATATGCAGGGAATATAATAAAAAATCTTGCATGTCTTTGTACTCTAAAATTCATCCATAACCGAAATTCATAGAATCATAGAATAGTTAGGATTGGAAAGGACCTCAAGATCATCTAGTTCCAACCCCCCTGCCATGGGCAGGGACACCTCACACTAAACCATATCACCCAAGGCTTCATCCAACCTGGCCTTGAACACTGCCAGGGATGGAGCATTCACAACCTCCCTGTGCAACCCATTCCAGTGCCTAACCACCTTCACAGTAAAGAATTTCTTCCTTATATCCAGTCTAAACCTCTGCTGTTTAAGTTTCAACCCATTACCCCTTGTCCTATCACTACAGTCCCTAATGAAGAGTCCCTCTCCAGCATCCTCATAGGCCCCCTTCAGATACTGGAAGGCTGCTATGAGGTCTCCACGCAGCCTTCTCTTCTCCAGGCTGAACAGCTCCAACTTTCTCAGCCTGTCTTCATATGAGAGGTGCTCCAGTCCCTGATCATCCTCGTGGCCTCCTCTGGACTTGTTCCAACAGTTCCATGTCCTTTTTATGTTGAGGACACCAGAACTGCACACAATACTCCAAGTGAGGTCTCATGAGAGCAGAGTAAAGGGGCAGGATCACCTCCTTTGACCTGCTGGACACGTTCCTTTTTATGCAGCCCAGGATACAGTTGGCTTTCTAGGCTGCGAGTGCACACTGCTGGCTCATGTTCATTTTCTCTTTGACCAACACCCCCAAGTCCTTCTCCGCAGGACTACCATGAATTTCCTTTTTGCCCAACCTGTAGCTCTGCCTGGGATTGCTCCCACCCAGGTGTAGGACCTTGCACTTGTCATGGTTAAACTTCATGAGGTTGGCACCAGCCCACCTCACAAGTGTGTCAAGGTGCCTCCTTCACCTTTCTTCAAGCTAGCAATTCTTGGTTCTCCATACAACTTCCTTCCTGGTTTAGAGGGTTTTTGGTTGCTAGGGGGTTTTTCCCCTTTTTTTATGTCAAGGCCTTTCACAAGAACTATTTCACAGAGTGACTGGTGACTGTGTGTCAATGTAACAAAAGCCTTAGAATAGATGCTCTTCTCAAGAAATAATTCTTTTTCCAGGAATCCTGAGTTACTGTCCTTAAGGTCACAAGTAGCCTTAAAACCCCACAAAGCTTCCCTTATGTCAGCTCAGCCCTTGAATAGAGTCAAAGCAATCTATGACTAAGGATAGCTAACATCCCGCACTCAAGTTTTGTGGTTGTTTTTGTTACATAACAACACTAGAGGAAAAAATGAGACATAAATACATGGTAATTGATGAAAAATATCTGAAAAAAGTGTAGTATATCTCACAATTCAAAATTCCAGTACCACAGCAATTGCTTTTCGTCACAATACACTGGGGAATGGGCATTAACAAGCCTGTTCATATCCCAAAACAATCTGATTGTACTATACAGGGCCACTTAATAACAGTACATCAGAAAGGCAAAAAGTAAAATAGATAAAAGACGACAACAACATATTCTAAAAAGACACTTCAGGTTTCTCATGCAGGATTAGCTCCCAAACAAGAATCATTACTCTCAAGCAATCCAGTCCAATCCTCTGAGTAACTGCAAGCTCACTGCAGCCTTTGATCTCTGGCTGTGATAACTCTGCTCAACAACTGACCATGATAATTCAGAAGGCAGGTAAGCAAGACAGAATCACCACCTCCATAATACTTTACTGGATCAATCTGCTTTAAGCCAGAGAATGAAAAGACTGAAATCTCCACGGTTTCAGCAAGCCAGAAGCATTGAATGGTGTTTGGTAGAGAAGACAGAGAAGTTTCTCTCATCTGACGTACATGTACATAAGAGAAAGAGACTTCACTTCAAATTAAACCTACTATCAGGGGTCTGTACTCTGATAAACACATCAGTAATACCACCAGGGTCAATTTGGTTTTGGCCAAAATAAAAGGGGCTCTATAATAACATCTGTCACTCAGTACTGGGTATATCTTTTTTGCCATAGGAATAATAAGATGTATTAAAAAACCCCAAGGTTTGCTCACCACAGCACACTGTAGATGGCTCCTGGAACTGTTTGTGTTACCAGCCTGTCCTTAAATAATGTCACAGAATGTCATGAGTCTTTACCTTGTGCAACTTCTACCTTTCCTGCCTCTGCCCTACCCAGAACATCATTACCATACATCAACCTTTTCCACTGAGATACTAACTGCCAAGGATTCATAAATCCACAAATTACTAATAAAAATAACAGTGAAATTATGGTTCATCCCAAACAGTCACTTAACCACTGTTTTTTGCAGTTTTATGAAACAACAAAACAATCTGTTTGCCACTGTTCTCATATGACTTTGCACCTTGTGATCATTTAAGCAAATTAAATCAACTATTTAATTGTTTTAGGAAAGACACAGCTGGCCACACAACAGCAATATCTTGGTTTTCTTTTAGTAACACATTAACTGTGACAGTAACAGCATGGTTAGCTGCTGCCAGAACCACACCATGCATCTGTTACAAGACTTCAGACTCAGTTTTGCCTGCTTCCTTTGATGAGGCAGAACTGCAGCTACCAGGATGGGAATGAGTACCATCCTAAGAGAATAAAGTATACGAGGTAGGATAACCTTGATTTTCTAACCTCTTTTTCTCCTCTGGCTTTCAATTTATTCCATCAACTTGGGAGAATACATTTCTCAGAAGCCAAGTGCTCCACCTGTAAAAGGGGGGTACTGTCTGATGTGGTCTTCTGAATATCTCTACATGCTCTGAAACCATATGATGGTACTTGACACTGATTCAAAGTATGATAAGTTCTCTTGCCCTCTAAATGCCACTAAGTAATGAGGCTTGATACAGGTTTCAGATGAAGTATGAAATAATGTTTGTAAATGTGAACATGATATTGAAGATGAGAGTTTTCTCTTAGGTTATTTTTCTTTTTAAATATAAGAGACATAAGAAATAGCTTTTCTCTTTCTGCTTTTCTGGTCCTATTTATATAATTTTTCTCAGCAAAGGGTAAGTTCCCTTAGAGCTCTGCTGTACTACACCTTGCACTGTCAGAAAAGCAGTTACTGGGTAACAGGAAATGTGGCTCTAACACTGCTGTGTTAATGCTGATCTTCACTTGAGTTATCCTTACTCACTGACTGCTAATTAACTGAGAATAATTTAAACCTTTGTAAAGAGTAGTTTGAATATTCCTACCCGGTCCAACTAACTACTATGCTAAGATGATCCAAACCAAATATAGGAATTACAGCATTCTGAATAACGTGTAAACTCACAGGAAACCACATTTCACAGAGCCACTTAACTACCGAAGAGCTGTGTTGGAGTACACCCCCTTCACAAAGAACATAAACCTTCAGCCTGAAAGCTGAAATCTGGGCCACTGCTGCAACCCAAGCCTCTCTATATGCATCTTTAGTTTCAAAGAAGTATCTGGGGCAGTGGTGTGAACCTTCAGATGAAGATGTAGACCCAGTGCTGAAATATTTTCTCCAGGTAACTCACAACTCCAGTTTTGAAATGTAGACTCATTCATATTCGTCTCTTTTCATTTTCTTGAAGTTTTTTAGCTCTTTCTACATGTTTTCAATAAAAGTGCAACAAGATGCTGTGAAAACAGAGCACTGTTCAAACACTGGTCACAAATTATCTTCTCAATCTTATGAAAGCCACTGCAGATTATGAAAAGATTACAATAAAAACGTTCTTCCCTGTGTGCTGGACTAAGAAAACATGATGCTACTGAGGCATGCAGACAGAAAGGCTGCATGCACCATAAAAAATATACATCATATGCCAATCTTTTCTGAGGCTTTAAGAGCACTATTCAACACAGACACTAAGAAGACTGATGTTGAGCCAGACCCAAAACATACACAGACTCAAAATCCTGTCTTTTAACACCTCACGGTCATTGCAGAGCATCTGGAAAAATAATTTACTGCAGATATACAATACTGGGAATGTTCCATGAGTCAGGACCCACACAAAAACAGAAATACGCTCTATCTTTAAGAAGGGATCTTAGTATTTTTCACATGCACTACTTGTGCTGAGTTTTTGCCTTGTTAAGCAACAGGCCTTGCTTGGTATTTATTCAACAGGCTTTTCCTTTTCTAGACCTGTAGGACTTAAAACAGCACACTAGAAAAAAATGTAAATGCAAAGGCTGGCCAATGCATGTTGGATGACTTCATGAACAGAGGAAAAATTCCACTGGATGGCCTCACATACTTAGAAATGGCAGGGACAAACACTACTTTTCTGTTCTAAAATATCTCTCTGCAGAGGATAATTTGAACTTTAAAGTCACATGATGAAATCATAGGTTTGCTAAACAGGCAACGTGTATGGTTTGAATGACTTAAACCAAGTTCCTGTTTCCTTTACAGAACTGTATGTTTTTGTAGTCAGCGAGCGTCTGGATTTTTCATCGTGATGTACAGCAGCTAAAGAAGTTATTGTAATATATACACTCTGCTTTCTGCATAAATAAAAAGGGCTATATGCTCCAAACAATAATTATATTTCATCTGACTATTCGTAGTGAAAGTCTCAGCCTGTTTGTATCTGTGGAGCATTTTCTTGAGAAGGTAAGTGCTTTATATTACTTTGAATATGCAATGTTTTATTCATCACAAGAGGCTCAGATTGTGAAGTTATAATTTAAAGGGTTTAGTTATCCCTTCTTTGACAACATTTGAACTACACAAATTAAATACTGTATCTGGAAAATATCCTCAGAAAGCTGAAACTTACAATAAAGCTGAAATTTATAATAAAGCTGAGCATTAAATAGAGTAAAAGAGACTGTTTTCCAGTAAGTACCTAGCACCCTTTGAACTGATGATAGCTGGATGATGAAACACTCTTCCATGGTCTGGAGACAAGACTCCAACCATTGCCTAAAAGCAGTATTTTAAAGGATAGACATTGTTGGATAATCCAGACTACAGAGCAGGAATTGTATAGGACAGGAAACACGTCAGCAATGCTGCTTGGAGATTATGTTCAGTTACTGCTGATTCATTTATATTCTGGAAAAGTAAAAAATAGAAGCTTTTGGATTCTCAGGAAATGGTTAATTTCTCAGAAGGGTAGGATTTTGTAAACCTTTACCACCTCAGTAGGAATTCTGACATTACAAGCAAGATGAAGATAGTATTTTATATGTCAGTCTTCCATATGGTGTGAGCTGCCCCCTTCTTTTAACTTGGCAGATGTAATATGAACAGAAAGGACAAATTCACCCCTGAAGTATGTGCACTGGTTTCAGTGGTTAATACAGGACATGCCCTCAAAAAGCTGAGTTTCATAAGGAATACCATGTATATTTTTTATAACTATATGAAAGAATATTTTCTTTCAAAAGGCTAGTGACAGAATGCAGAAAGACTGCCCTGCAAGACTTTTTATAGAGGAAGAGTTCTAGCTGCCAGGAAGAAACTCCCCATTTTAGGAGCTCTTCTTTCTAGACTTCAAATAAACAAAAGTCACCTTGAAACCAAGCTCCTTGTTTGCAAGAGTTGACCATCAAAGTAGGGATGAGGGACCAAAAACAATGAAATCTTAGAAACTAGGTTCCCTCAGTACTGAAAGTAGGCTTTTCAGAGCTTGTTATTTTTAAGCTGTCTTCTGAACACTGTGCTCCTTTGCTCAGCTCCATCTGTTGGAAGTGAGGGATAACGTATGCACTATGCTTCAGAGAGTAAGAATCAAACATTTTTGCTTTAACTGCTGACACAAAAGGCAGAGCACATGATAGTGGGGAAACAGGGCCAGAAAAAGGGAAGGGGGTGAACAAGAAAAAAAGGAGGGCACATGAAGTTAAGTAAGAATTCATCAGTATACGAATGATGGTCAATTAAAATAGAGTTAGAGGAAACAGAATTAAAGAAAAGACAAAATATTGGAGTGTGACAATACAGGGACAGAGAATGCAAGTGGCATATTGCAAATTGCCCTTACTAATCAATTTCAGGAGCAACAGGAATGGGCCTGGCTTCTGCCATAGTTTCTATATATGTGAGCTTTGACAGACTATATATTACTCTCATTTACCAGTGAGTAAACAGAAATAACAGTCAGTTTACCTCATAGCATGTTCTGAGGGAAAAAACCCACATTCAGGTCTCAAGGTGTTTGCACTCAAAGCTGACAGATGCCTCTAAAAGAGTAAAGGACTCACGGCCCCCCACCAAGCAGAGCATAAACATTACATGCCCCTGCAGTAAATCTAAGCCCCAGACAAGAACTGAGGGAATACCAGATTTTCTCACAGCAGATGAAAATGACATAATAAATTCCTTACTTTTTTATGATGGAAACTCAAAACATTTGAATGAAAAATGTGGTCAGCTGCATGGGGATTTTGAAATAAAAGATGTGAGAAATAAAACACCCTTCTGGTACTCTGCTGCTCCCATGGAACTTATCTTTTTATTTTAAATGAAACAAGTATTGCCAAAAAGAGTCTATGAATATTTGCAAATATGTTCATCTTACTACAGCAGAAGTTGCAAGCTCCTCCATCCCATTATTACTCTAAGCATCCATATACTTCAGTGCAAGAAACTGACACTTTGGGAATGCTTTAAAACTGTATAGGCTTAGAAACTGTAAGAGTTGCTTTCCATGGTAGATGTGCACCTTACCGTCATTAAAGTCTCTAAAGCCATCCATTCCAGTGTAAGCAAATATATAGAGAGGTTATGCCATCTGCGACTACACTCAAGTCATCAGCTGCAGAGGGTGCAAAGGAGTCAGATTTTTCTGATAGGGTCCAATGTATAATCTCACCTGGAAAACCCTAATACAGCGACTTCATGAGGTGATAAGCAATACATCTTGTAAAGTGCTTTATATATATCCTTAAGCTTCACTGAAATAATTATGAAGAGACAAATACTGAAATGAAATTACTGTAGGATAAGGTCATAAATTAGAAATATATATATAAGTGTGAGCATGTTAGAGAGGCATATTTGATTGCAGACACCTGCACACGAGCCTTTCCTACCACAACCTGAACTCAAAATTGCACTTCCTCTCTTTGAAACAATTAGCGAGACACCAGAGGCAAATAAGACAGCAGTGTGCCAATATCATTGTGATTTATTATTTTTAAAGCAGAATAAAACATTCTAGGAATAATTTACAGGGGAGGAGAAATAATATCTGCATTAACTTTAACCTTATTTGCCAAAACAAAAATATTTCAGAATAAGCTACAGACTGCTAGCAGGTATTTCTTCTACTGTGATGAACACACTACTGAATTCAAGCAAGCATTATGCTTGTACGGACTAACCACAGCAAATCTGCAAATAGCTTGTTGTTCTGGTAAAATTTTGTTTGTGTGGGAATCCTAAGGTGATTTTCTGGAAGTTCTCTTTAAAACAACACACCTGGAAATCTTTCCTTAAGTCACGATTTTAATACCCTGATTATAATGATACACATACAGTTGCAGTGTTATTTCCCAAGTGAGTATGTTGAATACATGGCTTTTCTTTAGTTTAAATCCCTCACCAGATGAGGCAATTTAAAAGACACACACTTATACTAGAATAACAATGTCTAGGTGGAAAAGCAGCATAGTATTGATGTCACTGTTACTATTTTACAGTAATGTTAAATAATGGTCTGTGGTTATGAGCATTACAACCCAAATAAAACTATTTCAGGCACTCATTTTGACACCTATGACAAATTAAGCCTAAACACATCAATAGCCTCTATGTAATATGGTGATGGTCTGTCATTAAAACATCACAACATGAAGACTGGTGGGTACAGAAACAGAAAAGATTATGCACTTTTACACAGTAAGTTGCAACTACTGGAATATGCCGCATGAAGTCCAACGTTCCTTACTTTGTCTTAAATGCCCAAAGATTAGCTAACTAAAATGAAAATCCTTTCCTGTGGTCAAAAATGAAGCCAGTGTCAGTACCAAGGCCAGATCCTGAGCAAATTCAATTGAGTTTTGGCCTTGCAGTTTTTCCTGCAGTTTGATTTCTTGTGAAACCCAAAACTATGCCCTTTGTTTCCTTTGCAATTATGCTACCATAAAAGTTGAATGTTGCTAAGTTATTCCGAGAGTCTCTGCAAGGACAGCAAGCACGGTTAGGTGGCTCATCGTATAAAAGCTATTGAGAAGATAAGGAAGACCTTCAGAGTGCCAGAACAAAATTCAAATACTCAGCTCTCCAAAAGGCCTGATGGGACTAGAAGGTAACACTGGAAACTCTGGTGGAAGAGCTCAAAATGTAATTGTTTCTTAACCTCCTGGAACTATGGAGTGGGCTTTCTGCAGATGCTCAAGTGATCACATTTTCTCTAACAGTCACAAAGTACCTATTCTTCAGCAGATTAAGCTTCAAATCTCTCGTGATACAAGGTCAAAATTTGACTTTCACTTTCCTTCATTCTTGAGATTTCTCCCAAGTATTTAAGAAGAGATAAACTGCAGAAGTTAGAATTTCATGGTCTTCAGATATCCAGGAAATAATAAAGAGAAATTAAAGCAGCAGAAGGAAGTCAGAAGAAGCAAGTCTGTCAAGCTCCATGGCTGCAGCTGTCTGAACAGAATAGCACAGTACATCACTTTCAGGCATAGAACCAAAGCAAAGTGGAGAGCACTGCTGTTACTTGATTACTGAGAAGTTTTCTAGATTCCTCCCCCAGTGTTTCAGTATTACACATGGAACATAATTTAGAAATCAGATCAGCTATATTTCGAAAGAGATGGGGAAATCACTGGCATGAAGAAATACAAAAAGCCAACCAGTTAACTACAGTTGTGAGGTTTTGCATGCGTGGTTTAAGGTTGTGCTTTTTCAATTATTCTCAGTCTTCAGTTTGAGCACTTTCGTACAAACTTCAGTCCTTCTTAGTGGTTCATACTAAAAATCAGGTGAACAGAAACAAACACTCTACTGCAAGCATTTAACATACATTTCCACAATTAAGTAGACAACAATATTTCCTCCCAACACTTACATTTTTGAGATTTTTTACTCCATTTTCCTTAAGATTGTTCACTTTAACAATCTATTTTTAAGCTTCAAAATTACACTGATTCTTAATTTGCTTCAGAGATTTCCACCAGTTCTGCCCATCAATGCTTTCCTACATTACATGGTAAACTTCAGCTCAGAGGTTAGAACACAGCCAGAGTTCTGACCAGCCAACTTACCCCCTCCTTCAAGTGTACCTGTAACAAAAACCAACTTCCCTGGGTGCATAAGGCCTTCCTGTAGTGAAATCAACCTTTTCTAGAAAGCAAGAAGCTCTGTCTTTACAAGGGGACAAAGAACACCACTGAATCAAAACATAACTCCACGGGTTTATATAAATGAAATTATAATTACATTAAGATTATATACACACTTAATCAAAGCCACTTTGATAAGTCAACTTTTCTAATTAAAACCAGTATTAAAATTCCAATTTTGAGGAGAGATTAGAAATATCAGAAATATGAAGTAGTGTCAGAGGTAACAATCATAAATGAATTGTCAAACAGTTTAAAGACACTGACTTATCTATAATGAACACAGCTTAAAAACATTAATGCAACTTTATGAACTTTTACCAATTTAAAGTTACTTTCACTTTAAGAGTTAACATCACTACAATACTTTTATGGGAAACACATTATGTACAACTAAATATATCACTCTTGTTACCAGTATGACTGTACAGAAACTTCTGTATGGGAGAACTCTACTGTCTTGTCTTTGCCTGATGTGCCATCTACATACATTGCTTGTACAGACCAGCTTTGCATACAACGGAACAAAGTAAAACCACCAAACTCTAACCTAACACAAAACTTAAATCCTTGTGAGTAGAAAAGGTTCTTTTTTTCTCAGAAAACAACATTCTACACTGTTGTAAAACTGCCTGTATGTTTAACTTTTTCCAGTACTAAGGACCATACTTCATCAGACATTCAAAATTCATTAGGAATAGTGAGTCCATTATCTCACTCTTCTTTAGTACGTATTATGTTCTCTTACAAAGGTTTTTGGCTTAAAAAAGAATCCTCCAAACATTTATATGGTAGCAGAATTATTGTATCAACTTATCATAGAGTCATTACAGCTAACAGCCTATGCATATTACTCTTAAAATTCCCTATTTTCAGGAATTTATAACTCAGCTGTAAAAAATATGCCTTGCTAAAACTTCACCAATAGGTTTATAATGCACTGTTAATAATTTTCTCAAATTTAAGCATGGAGAAAACCATTATTTTTCACAGTTTTATGCAACAGTTATATCTAAAAATTACTGTTATTAATGTATAAAGATGCTTTAGCATGGAAGCAGTTTGTTTGTAACAGTTCTTAAGCATTCACATTGATTCTATATGAGCTCCTCAGTACAGCCTGCTGTTACAAAAGGCTTTTTTTTCATACCAGAAAGGAAGCAAAACTAAAAACAAAGAAGGAATGTGGCTCTTGCCTCATATTGTGATTATCTTTGCACTCTCCTCAGTGTTCAGTGTGAGCCCTGAGACTGTGAGCTGGGTTCAGACAAAACTCCCATCCCTGCAACAGCACAGAGTTATTTTGTGGCTGTAGCTGCAACCCACACACTGGCGTTGTCCTTACCCTTTTTTGGCAGGATAGTGAGGAAAAGTGGCTCCACCTAATCCCGGAGCCAACTGCTTCCTCAACCGCCAAATGGCCAACTCCCCCATCTATTCTACAGGCAACAGGAGTGCGCTGAATCCTGGCTGTTGTCAACAGGGCTGAGCCACAGTGAAGCCCGGTTTGCATGAGGGGAGGAAAAGGGAGCAGCGGTGAGAGCAGGAACCAGATAAAAACATAAAAGGGCAGATTTCTCTGGCTAAAAATATTATGCAAGTTGGCCTAAAATTAACATAGGAACGTAAAATCCACCAAAAATATACTACAGCTATTCTGAACAAATGGTTCATACTCCTGACTGCACATAACATTTAACACAGAAATTACAAACTGTACTTTAAAACCTGTTTCACCTTCCTTTTCCATTTCAGATTCAAACGCCATTGAACGGGAAATAAGCACGGTGCAGAGGGAAGGATGGCTTCTCACAACATGACATGGATCAGCTACCCAAGCAAGAACTTGGCTTTCAACTCCCCAGAAGAAATTGAAGCCTTCATAGCTTCTCAAAACATTATATCAAGACTTATGCACTGCTACATCGCTTTTTTTGTACCAACAGGATTAATAGCGGGCGTATGTATTTTGATCATTCTCATAAAGAATTATGTGCAGCACAAAGTCATAGAAAACTTAGACTTGCTTCTTGTAGACTTCACCATCAGCAATATTATAATGATTCTTTTATCATTTTCTGTTATCACTAGACCTGACTATTTAAAAGCAACTCACCTCGCATGTAACGTACTGTCATTCTTTTTCAACTTCAGTTATTTCAATTCTCAGTATGTTTTCTTGCTGACACTTCTCATACTATTACTGAAGAGATTTCCACCAAGGACTGCTCTCAGCAAAGCAACTCAAAGACCCATATTGTGTGTTGGATTTGTACTTATATATGCCTTCTGCTTGTCACTGACTGAGGCAGTACTGGTTGGCACGGATAACTACCACTTGGAAACAGACTGCCAGTTAGATCCATTATTTGCATGGCCTGAATATGAGATCATTAAATTCACCTTTGGATTTGCGATCCCATCATTTCTTCAGATACTCTGTTTTACTGTTCTCTTCACAAAAGAAGCACCTGCTGAAGCTCCAGCCTTACAACAGCACATTCGTACTTATCCTGCTGCGTATATTATAAGCATAACGATATTTATATGCCGTCTCTTTTACAACCTTATGCTTCTCTTCAGGACAACATTCAAATTACAGAAGAGCATTGGAACTCCAAAGAATGAGCTTGTGATGAATATTGCAGAAATAGTGTTGTTCTGTGAGAGCTGTGCTAGTTTGGTATTTCTACTTTGTTTTCATAAACCATGCAAGGATGAAATACTTAAAGTCATCCAGAACTGCCGAAGGAAAAACACTGCCAACAATCACCTGGAAATACCAGTAGCAACTACAACCCATGAAAGTGGGTCTCAGTAACACTTTATTGTTCTGAGGAACTGTCAATCCATTTTACTTTTGAGTTTGTTTGTGGGTTTTGGTTCATTTTTTCACTTCTTCAAAAAAGGGTAATAGTTCCTTCTTTAGAAACCAAACTTGGACTGTCTTACAGCTAGCAGTTCTGAATTAGAAAAAAAAAGATTCTTAGTGCTAGTATTAGCAGTAATTTATGAGAAAACATGTAAGGTCTGAGGTTTTTTTCCATATATATATATATATATTTAAATCGCCTACAGTGTTACTTCAAAGCCAAGTAGTAAGAAAAGTACTGCTGCCACAGAAGTGTGCTTTTGTAATATCACCACTGCCCCAGCAAAGTTGCAAGCAAACACATAGCAGAAAGCAACTTTGAACAAAAGTAAAAATCTTCAGCCAAAGCATTTTCTCAGCTGTGCTGCTGCTTCTGATTTCTTAGCCTACTTATTTTTATAACTACTTATTTTTATAACACTGGTAAATTCCAGTAGTAGCAGCAGTGAAGTATGGCTTAAGAATCCATTATAATCCTGAAAGAGTATGTAATGCTACATCTACTGTAGCACTTGCTCATACACACACACACACACACACAAACTAAGCATTTCTTCCCTTTTTCCATTTTCCTCTTATACTTTTATTGGAGCCCTTAAGGTTTTTGTTTGAATTCATGTGCCAAAAAGAAAAAAGAAATAAATTTCAAATTAATGGAAAGGCTGGTCCATAAAGGAAAGCTTCAGTTCCTTTGTGAGGCACTGAACTGGAAAGATCAAGAGGATGGCTAATTAAAAATCTGCACAAGAATGAAAGCTTTTTGTTAATGTACTCTAAGCTTCAACTCTGCATTAAGACTTAGAGCAATTATTGATTTAAGCCATTCTTGATGAGTTCATTCAGAAGTATGAAGATGCCTTGGAAGAATCACATAATAATATACTAACTAAAACAACAGGAGAAGAGCCAGTCCAGAACAGTAGAAGTGAGGCATGTTTGAAACTGGGCAGAACCCAAGTTTCAAACTGCAATCGGGGCTCTGCTAGAAACAAGACAGGAGCATAATACATTTAGTTTAGAATTCCTGGGTAAATGGTGCAAAATGGGGAAGAAAATCTGAATCAGCAAATAAAACAGCTGTGGTATAGGAGTCCAGTTGTAGCCCTGCAGAATCAGCAGCCAATGCAGACCGAGATGTATGTGCAGTTTTAAACGCTTGCTCTGAGCACACTGTTACTGTAACTGAATTTGGTCAGGAGCGTCTTAGACATTTTTAGTTTCAGCTTTTCCTCTCACAGAACTGGAGGGAACTGAAACAACAGGGAAGTTCAAAGATTGTACTAGGGCATGTAGTGACAGGAAAAGGGGGAATGGCTTTAAACTGACAGAGGGGAGATTAAGATTAGACATTAGGAAACAATTCTTCACTAGCAGGGTGATGAGACAATAGAACAGTTGCCCCAAGAAGCTGTGGATGCCCTGCCTTCCAGGACAACCCTTTTCTAAGCAGCAGTGGAAGATGTCCCTGTCAGTGGCAGGGGTTGGAACTAGATCTTTAAGGTCCCTTCCAACCCAAACCAGTGTGATTCAAAGATGTAGACTTAAATTGCAAAGCTATAAAATACAGTGGTGTGATGAGGAAAGCTCAAGTGACATGCAGGGTTCTGAGAGAAGCCACTTTTATCCTTAAATATGTGCCTTTGCATGACACCTGGATGGCTAATGGAAGTGACAGATTTGGTTTTGGAGTTGTATGCTTTGAAAGGTCTTCCTGAGAGGGTCCAGATTTGTGTAGAGAGTTTGTGCAAATTAGCACAAGCTGCCTGAGACAGAAAGAAAGCGAGCGCTGATCAGTCAAGAGGAACATCTTCTGTAAAACAACTAAGTGCATAAACGGAAGAATTATATTTACTCAACAGTAATAGTTTCTAGACCCAGTATTTAGATAAATGGATCTAGTCTTAAGACACCCAAGTCCTGAAATGTATGGACCATGACTGCATCACATGCAAATAAAGGGCAATACGTAGTCTTCAGTCAGCTATGACCATAAGAACCAATGTTTCTGTGAGATGCAAAAATCAGCTGGTAAGATGTCTGCACTGTATTACGTCAGCCTGTTTTCCTGTTCGATTTTGTTCTGCTGCCAGCAGGAACAGATGGCTAATTAAAGGACACTACATATAAACAGACCATCACAGAACTTTGTCAGAAAGGAAGTACGTAGATAATCATCTCTTTGAATACAAGACCCAATTTCATACTTGCAAAAGGATTTCTCAGCTGGCATGAGAGATTTTGTTTTGCACCTGAGAAGGAGGAGATTAAACAACATGGACCAAATCTCAGCCCTGCAGAAAGAAGTTTGAAGAGATGAGTTCCAAGAGCTGTACATCAGTGAAAAAGCTGACAGACTGAGTGAAAGAGTATGTCAGAAGATGCAAGCTGCTTATCACAATTCAGATGAACATCATAGTTTCAGCTTCGCCATGGATAAGTAGGTTATTTTCTAGTGTGGCAATTATGCTCAAAGGATTCTACTTTATTCACTGCTTCTATATATTTTATATTTGAGGATGAAAGAATAAATATTATGTTGTTTCTGAGTCCTGAATTACTGTTAAAGGTGTCTAAAAGAAAACGTAGTAAATGTTGGCTTTAGTTAATGTTGGCTGGGACCTGGAAACTGGTCTAATGATGAGTGAATCTGTAAGGAACCTGAAGGTTCAATACAAGTGGAAAGATGATGCTTCATAATACTCTCAAGCAAGGAACACAGCTGAAGAAGAGCCATAACCAAATGTCTCAAAGTAATAAAACCAATAGGGCCTTACTGTCAGAGCTAGGACCTGGGAACAAGTATATCTTGATATATCAAGAATGACCAAGACTGTGTAATCCTGGATATAGCTCCTGGCTGAAGCCTGTGAGATGCGAGTGAATGTACTCTGGCCTCTTCTCTGTCCATGTCTACTATCATGGCCAGTTATATTGTCATAAAGAAATCTCTATGCGCAATGAAAAGACTTTGAATAGGAAAAAACAACAGTAAACAGCAGAGAAGAGGTGGAAAAATGCATTAAAATAATTCAAATAGTTAAAAATTAACTTACAGCAGTGCATAAATGTTTTGCTAAATCATTCTTGATAAAGTTACATTAAAATTCAGGACAATGAAAATTCAGTCCTAGTGAAAACCTACTTGTACCCAACTAGATGAGCACAAATACCCCTATATGCAATAGAGGAAGGAACAGAAACAGTCCCTAAAAGCCATTCTAAAACAACCTGACACAAGGGAGAAAAGAGCAGCTTTGACTAAAAGTAATAATTTTAAATTACTAATAATTTTAATTGTATTTTTAAGAACAAAATAAAATTCCCCTACTCTGAGAGACATCTTTCCCCTACACCAGCTGAATGCTTACTACTTCCAGGCTTCCCCTAATTTTGAACAGTATGTTCCAGAAGAAAAAGAGCATATATTTTTATAGGCATGATGTCAAAATTAACTGAAGGAATACACTGGAAAATTCAAGGAAGAATATATTACTTCTGCACTGGTAATACTCCTTTCTTTGTAAGAATCTGGCCTGCTTTTGAATAAACCTTTCAATTTAGTAAGTGAGCTGGCTGCTGATGTTTAAGCATGAATTTCTGAGTTGGTAACGTTTTGGAAAAGAACATGTAGAGACTCATCTTGCTAAACCAGCTGACTCAAATCTGCTCTTATCCCACCGCAAAACATCTGAGCTAACTTGAGACTGGATTTGCACACTTGAATCAAAACTCGAGCTGCTACACCCATGTATTACTAAGCCCCAGTTACATTCTTATTTCAAATGTACAAACCCTGAAAGGGCTACAGCATTATTTATCTTGATTTTCAAGTAGTTGCATAAGTTTTGGGGTAGGGCAAAAGCTAAAGCAATTCAGCCAAAATAAGTACTCTATATAACATTTACACTACACATGTTGTGTGAGAAATTGTCACTGACTAGGATCAAAGAATGCATTTCACCTCCATGTGCATACAAGTGCTCTGCAAAGGGCTGCCAGACTGCACAACTAAAGTGAAAACCATTGATGCTTTATAGACTGCATTTCTTCATCGTGTCTGGATGGCGCCTGAAGTCCTGTGATAAATCACCTTTCACTCGATAACATTTTGTGGTCTAGTTTTGTAAAATTTTTATATTATCCCCAAGAGACTTGCAATATACACTTTAAGAAAAAGAAAAACTTTTTACCAAAATAGTTTACAGGGCGTTGTCCCTGCCAAAGAAAAGGCTGAACTTCTAAAACTTATTTTTAGTAAGAAAAATGCATTCTCGGAGTTACTGGCAACTGAAATGCCTAAACACAAAATCCACTCTAGCCAAGGTTTTCTGCGGGCATAGAACACAATTCCAAGTCAAACTAAGTTTGATTATTTGCAAGAAAGGGAAAATTACTAAGAACAGACAGGATAAAGTGTGAGGCTGCTCTAGAACAGGGTGCAACCAGATGTCATCCAGAGGCTGAAAAAGGTCACAGTCAGTATCCATGTAAGAGAAAGATGAATTTGGAGGATTGGATCCATCTACTCATAAAACTTCATGAACATTATAACAGCATCTCTATTGTCTCTATACTAACACCTCACACTTTCTTCCTCCTCAGCTGTCACCTTTTTGCAACACAACAGTGGGCCCATATGTTGAAGTCTGCTAAATTATATAGAACATCTTTTGCTATACCCACTTTTAGCCTCTTGGTGCATCTAAGTACATCATAGACAATTAGTGTTCCTTAAAGACTCAACGGTCATAGGCATGTTGAGATATATACAGAAGTTGTCTACTACAGGTTTAAAAATAAACCTTAATTTCCTTTATTTAAGGAAATCTTAAATGCTGGATTATTGAGGTCTGACATTATACAAATGCTATCACATCAGTCCATTTCACACGTTTTAGCAACAAACAAGGTAACATATGACAAGCAGAACCGTAACGCTTCATACTGTCACAACTGTGAATCAGAATGGATCATTAAGACATTCCCTATGAAGTCCCATGGAATATCAGCAATTGACAGGGAAAGAAGAAGAGTTCAATGTTCAGCAGCTGCTGAAATGAATTTTAAGCATTTTATAGAATATGGAAGTGATGAGCAGTGAGATTAAAATAGATTAATCAGTAACAATAATTTGACTGCATAAACAGGACCCTGAATGTGTTGTCATCTGGTTTAGGAAACAGGATTTTTTTCACATGATCATCTCATATTTACTGAAAAACACTAGTTACAATATAATAATACTAGACTTGGCCTCTTATGCTTCACAATTCTCCTAGCAGGAAAAGCAGGCAGCTGCTTCACGGGTCTCTCAGAAGAGAATTTCCTAGCAATTCTGGAAATATGGCAGTGACATATCTGTTATAATGAATTTAAACCAGAAAAATAGCACTCAGAATATTACATTTTAATAGCAAATCAGCTGATACTCACAGGTAGAAAACCAAAGACAGAGAGACCAGCTGATTATCATATCCAGGGAGCCAAAATTACAAACTAACACCTGGAAGCTAACATTACACATAAAGTAAAAAATCCTTCTGGCCCTTACAAGATCAGTAAAAGCTCTGAAGGATGGAAGTAAGTACAGCAAAACCACATGATCAGAAAGCAACAAAAGCTTTTTATAACCCTGTTCTTTAGGACAGCAAAAAAAATCAAGATCTTCAAAGCTGGTGTCACAAGATTTTTCTAACATCACAATTATTCCAGTATACAATGCAAACATATATGTACACTTCTCAAAGCAAAACACTTGAGACTCCTGTCTCTGCAGAAAGACACTCCAGAAAACCATTCCATACACAGGGAAAGTCGTCTGTTCAGCACTTTACCAGCACTAATTTGTGCAAGGTTTCTTTTGGCTAAATGATAATTTATCCCAAACCTACTTGTAAACAGCCAACATGTAAGAGCATCGTAAAAAACATGTTTAGCAACACAGTAAAAATCCTGTGTTCCACAAAAAGTCAGCGAATCACGTATTTGCCTCAATGGCACTAGAAGGCGAAGTGCCTTCTACTCCCAAAGCCACTTGTGTAAGGAACTTTTGCTTCACTTTCCTATAGATGAGATCTTTTGTAATCTAAAGATATTTGGCCACTGTAATAGATGTAACACATCCATTACACTGACCTGTTAATTGTTTACTCCACACTTCTGAAACTGTAACGTTGTCTTCTTGAAATCCTAAATGCTGAAATCCAATTCATCTTATTCCTGTAGCAGCAGAACAATGCATCAATGTACAGCATATCCATTTCAGCATATCCATTATGGCACTTAACATTCAGGAATCGGATCAGTGTCATCCTAAAAAGCAATTTACAGAAATTATTTCTTTTGTGAGAAAGGTTTAACTTTCTTCCTGTTCTAAGAATCCTGGCCACCAGCAGGTGGTGTTTCTGGAAATGTCAAGTAGTTTTTTCTCCCCTACAGATGAAATGCAAAACTCCACCTGCAACACTGGTGGGTTTATGCAAGGCTGAGGCTTCACATTCCCTGCAAAATAGGCTTGTTTTATCCATGTGATTTTTCAGCTGAGCAATCCTAAGAAGCATGAGGATGATGATGTATACTTGAAAATTTAAATACAAATAGGCAAAATGGGATCAACTTGAAGGTAGGAAAACTGGAATTTATATTGTCAGTTTAGCAAATGACCCTTTGCAGCTGCTAGATTACTTTCAATAGAATATTCATCTTTGGATAGTTCAGGGGCTTTTAAAATCATACTGCACATAACAGTAATTATTGCTTTATATCTACGTAAAACATGATTAGTTACAATCGGCAAATAGATCTCTTATTCTTATTGATCAGCTGAGCTGTAGGTTTGAATGAACTATAAAAACCTTTAAAAATGCTAGGGGCAGAAAGGAGCATGAAATGAACATTAGGTACAATAAAATGGGCAAATACAAGAGAAAAGATGCTTGACTAGCCCTAGTAAAAAAGAAACCAGCAGAAACAGGGTTAATTCTAGCCTTATAAGGCTGTTCAGCAGCACTTCAACTGCACACAAATTAGAACAACCCTGGGAATCTATAAAGCTTGTTTTATTGCCAAGGACATGCAGCAAGATCTGCATTTTGCTGCTGTAAACTATCCTTTATTTAAGACATTTTAAGCCAGAACAGACTTTTATATGATGTTTTTTACTGCTGCATCATCAACAGGTGGCATTCGCTGCAGCTTTACACACCTAAATGCAAGTTCTCCCCAACACGACTGTTGAAGTTGGCACATCCATTAAGCGTGTACCCGAGCAAGAAACAACCTTCTGTTGACCGGAGGAAAATCAGCTCTGCAGAAATGGAATTAAGGTAAAATAAAGTGTTTCACAGTACATGGTTACCTGTAATGCTTGTAATTGCTTGGCTTTTGGTGGCCTTTCAGGTGTAATTATAATTTGACCACAGACCAACCTTTTAAAATCAATTGCTTAGACTGTTAACTTGTCTTGTATTTAAAGCAGTTTTACCTCCTTATTAAAAAATAAAAGGATGTTACATAAAAACCAACAGCTCACGTCTGACTCCCACTGCTGCGTGAAACAAACACCAAGCTTTCTTCAAATAAGTGTAATTTCATCTGGCTATTTTAACGTAAAGATTGACGTTATGATGATTTAAAACATAGCAGCAGCTACAGTGTACTTATGCCTGTTTCATTAAGGAATAAAAGCTTTGGAACTGATAACCTTTATTTTTTAAGTGTCTGCTAGCTACTTCGATTAATATGAATATATTTAAGCAAACTCAGAGCTGTATTTCTGGCTGAAAATATTCTACACTCCTACTCCATTAGTGGTCTGCTCCTTTTTCCTCCCCCAGATTGTAAATTAGCAGGAACTGAGTCATTAAAATGTGGAAATATGCATGAATTTTACTAGTAAACAATTTAACTTTTTTTATGATGTTTTAGTGCCATTAAAATCAAGGGTTTGGGAGTAAGATGAAGATTGAAGCAATTCATAATATTTAAAATTTCACACACAGTACCCTGAGTTATAATTTTATCATGGCTTTGTTTGTTTGGGGTGTCTTTTGTTTGTTTTATTCCTTTTAAATAAACTTCCAGCAATCCTTTAAGTCCATACCATTCACCGCATATAAGTAAACAAATCAGATAACTGGCATTTTCCATTCCTATCCGGAAGTCAGTGCAACATAATTAATCCCAAAGAAAAGCAAATTGAGTATAATAGTGTTGGTGTAAATCAATATGCTGCTTGTATTACCTTCATTTCTAAGACTTGACTTTCCTTCCTACTGAGAGCAGGAGGAACCAACTGCTTTTTATCTGTTGCCTTCTCAGACAGAGACTGCTACTTAATAGCCTTACAAGATGATGATGAAATAAATATATACATCATATAGATACACACACACATATATAAATACAGATAAGGGTTTTTTCCTCTGTTGATTAAACTCACTCGTCTGATTTTCTCTATTTTTACATTTTACAAGACTGGGAGTACACAAAATCTTTACAGATCTGCCCTCATGACATACTATAATCTAGAGCAAAATTAAATTTTAACTACACCTTTGTATATATACTCAAACATGATGTTCTCTACAATCTCAGCTGTGGATGTTAAATTAGTAGAAGCCTATGGCACATCGTACAATGCTGGATTATGAGATTAATCATTTTCCATTTACAAATTGCAGGTCCAAGGATGTTCATTGATTATTAAAAGAAAACAAATGGAGCTAAAACTCTACCTTCCAGCCTGCATGAAGGAACACCGCTGATGAAAAGCTTTTGTTAAAGAGACCCAAGTACCATAATGGTAAAAAGATTCCTACATGATCTTAAGGCATATAAGAACTGCAAATTCTCTCATTTGTGATGTATATAGTGTCCTGTAAAACAGATTTACTATATGTACAGTTATATTTCAGTCAATGTTAACTAATTTGACTTCTAAAGAATTTTAATTTCCTATATGAAAGTGTACATCTTTTTTCAATCCAATCAAAATGCTTACCTTGAACTTGGCTGAGAACAACAAAAAGCCTGATTTTTTTGGCATTACCACCAAACTGTGAGTACTAGTATCTTTTCCACAGATATTGCAACCATGGAGACTTACTCTGCCTCATTATCACCCATTATATGTAATGGCACAACTTTTAACCTAAATGGATCACATTTGTGTAATGAAAGCTTATCTTCTAGATTAGCTGATAAATCAGAATACCAACAATATGTTATTGGTCTTTTCTTATCATGTCTTTACACAATATTTCTTTTTCCCATTGGTTTTGTAGGAAACATTCTGATATTGGTTGTCAACATAAGCTTTCGTGAAAAAATGACTATTCCAGACCTTTACTTCATAAACCTTGCAGTAGCTGATCTCATTTTAGTTGCTGATTCTCTTATTGAGGTTTTTAATCTTGATGAAAAGTATTACGATATCACTATTATTTGTACCTTTATGTCTTTGTTCCTTCAGATCAACATGTATAGCAGCATTTTCTTTCTGACATGGATGAGTTTTGACAGATACATAGCACTGGCAAAAGTAATGAGGTCCAACATATTTCGCACTATGCAACACGCTAGAATAAGCTGTGGTCTCATATGGATGGCATCTATTTCTGCAGCACTAGTTCCATTTACAGCTGTGCATTTACAACACACCGGAGAGGTCTATTTTTGTTTTGCAGATGTAAAAGAAATACAATGGTTAGAAATAACCTTGGGGTTTATTATACCCTTTGTGATCATCGGTCTTTGTTACTCACTAATTGTTCGAGTCCTTATAAAAGCCCACAAGCACAGGAGTCTTCGTCTGCGGCGACAGAAGGCTCTTCGAATGATTTTTGTTGTTGTCTTGGTTTTCTTTATCTGCTGGCTACCTGAAAACGTCTTCATTAGTGTTCAACTTCTTCAAAAGAAAAGCGAGCCTGTGTCTTCAAGCAGCCCATCCTTCAGACATGATTATCCTTTAACAGGACACATTGTGAACCTAGCAGCTTTTTCTAATAGCTGTTTGAACCCTTTAATTTACAGTTTTCTAGGGGAAACCTTCAGAGACAAACTGCGACTGTACATTGAACAGAAAACAAAAATGTCAACATTGCATCGCTTTTGTCAGGCTGCCTTCACGTCTGTCATTTCTGACAGTAATGAGCAATCAGAAGTCTGATTTAGGAGTAGCTGTATAAAACATATGACTGTGAAGTTGTGCAAACAGTGAACAAAATGCTTACTATTAACAGAAAAAAGTGCATTTGTGTGTGAGTGTGTGTATATATATATATTAGTATCACTCTACTGAGTATTGAAGGTTTATATTCAAAATGTTTTTATGACAAGACTTAAATGTAGAAGCATATGTTTCAGTCAGATTTAATTATGAACAGGATTATTAAAAGCCGAGCACTGAAGGAGCTTTATTTTATATTACATATGTATGAACGACAACATAGAGGAAAATTTTATTAAGTTACAAAGACTCCAGATGTAACCCACTGATCAGAGATGCTACTTTGCTGGTGTATATAAAGTACTTCCACCAAAATAATGAAGCCGCCATAGCAGTGGGGAAAAAAATCATTACAACTTATTGACATGGAGATGCAGAAAACATTGATTTCTTTATCCAAGTATGTTAAGATAAATTACTTTGCTTAGAAGAACTACAGAGTACTATTGTCACTGTATTGTATCATGTCTTTCATGATGAGCTTTCTCTAAATCTTAATATTATCTAGCACAGTGGTTCGTTTTAGTCTCATAAATGTAATCTACTGTTTACATCAGCACTTGATCAAAACTGAAATCATCTGTAACTATATCACTCATCTCAAAGAATTTCACAGAAGCAAAATGTAATGCTTCATTCTACCTTTTAAGGATTGCCCAAGACAATCTTTCCCAGGACAGACATAATTGGGCCTTTCACTAAAAAGACCAGTGTGCATATATCTACATTCTTATCTGCCTTCAGATTTAAATGCAAGTTACACAAGATCTCTTTACATTTAGCAGCCTATTTTGATTGCCAGAACAAACTGCCATGGCTTTAAAGTTTAGTTCTTGCAAAAGAGTATAAAAATTGCTTATGAAAATGACAGAAGACCAAGTTTTTAGAAAGGGAAAATTTATGCAATGGGGATCGCGATTAGTTATTATCAGATCTGCACTTCGTGCACCCTTCATCTCATCTCCAGAAACTACTGGCCCTTCAAGATTTTAAGATGCATGTTGGTTGCTTCATTCATCTGAAGATTAATTATACTAAGAAAACAAAAGTTAGCACTGTGTACATGAAAATTATAGGTCTTAATTTCTGCTACAAAATAACTTGGGTTTCAATCTGATTGATGTTTAGCACAAGTTACTGCTGAACTTGTTCAGAGGAAGCTATAAAGTTGCTACAGATTAGTGTGCAAGATCATTAAAACATCACCTGCTGCATCTCTGAAGCAAACAAACTCATTTCACCTCTGTGCTCATTGAGTTAAGCACCAGAACTCTGCAGAGTAAGATGCTTTGTTCTATTTTTAAATGTCATATATGAATTAATTAGCACATTAATGGATTTTAAAGAATTTTTAAAGATACACACAAAACAATAACTAAAGTTACTAAGCAATAAAAAAAAACCAACAGTGAAAACAATGATTCCACTCATATTTCTCACGAAATATTTAGAGCTTCCTAGTGGAAGCTTTGGCCACGAAAGACCTGACCTATAAACAGAAAGGCCACAAGACGATGACTGAATTTGAAATAGATAGCTAAGATATTCCTGCAAGTGAAACAGGAACTGCAGGGTGGAGTTTGGGTCAACTGCTGATTATTGGCAAGTGACTGCTAATCACAGTCTAAGGGAAAATGTCATTTAATCACATCTTCCCTCTAGAACACCAAACAGATGTTCTCCCAAGAAAGGTGCAATGTCATGCCTTGTTTGCATAGAATGAATCACTAAACACTTAGCAAGAAATATCACAGCACCTTGCTCCATCACACACTGCCCTATTTCCTCATTATGTTCACTTTAGAATTAGCTAAAATTACTCATGTCCTAGTGACTGCCAATGTACAGTAGCACTCCCTGAAAGATGGCTATTTTAGACAACACAGAACTGAAGGAATGGATAATTCTCTTGGCAATACAATTCTGTGAAGTCAGACACATCTTCAGAGATAACAGATGTATTGGGTTTGTGTCATCCTGACACTTGCCACGAATAAATAACATACTTGGGGTTATAGAAATACACTTTCCCAGTTGTAGTTGTTGCTTATTTTGTTTTTATAAGAGTAAACTTCTTTCCCCTTCTCCTTCCTTCCAGTAAAGGAGTCTGGGTTTTGATCAAGGCTACAGTAGAAGCCCTTTCATCACCACTGTAGGTAACAAACCAAGAAAGCAGTTTTGCTCAGATGCTTGTGATAATAAACAGACAATAACATCAAATACCTGCTCATGCATACTATGAAATGGTTTGTTTCTACATGATCACATGCAATAACGTCCTGCTATCAAAGTGGAATCTAGTAAAGAACAGGTTACTATAGCATGAAGACAACAATATTCACTCAAGCTGAAATGACCTACTGCATATTTAAAACCAAATTACAAATCTATGCTACCTGATGAGTTTCCTGATGTCAGTATTTTGGTACAGGCTTATGAACTGTGCCTGAAATGACTAAACTTAGACTACTTCCTTTGAATAAAAGGTACTCTCCCAAGTGGAAAAAAAAATTGCACACTTCTTCCCAAAAGTTTAGGGATTTTTTAAACAGCAACTGTGCACAAAGCAGCATTTACAGAAATGCCATACAACTTTCATGTATTTGTATATAGAACATGCTTCCTGCAGTTTATCACCTTGCAGTAACTCATTACCATGGCTTATCCATGAACCAAAAAAACCTGTGCTTTATGTAGTTTTCTTTAAAATTAAGGAGTGTGATGAACATTTAACAAAACCTTTGCTGAAGTGTAGGGAAAGAGGGAATCAGAGTAAGAATTTTTATATAACTTCTCCACTTTTCTCTCTGGTCTCTCACAAACTGTTTAAGGAAAGGATTCCACATGCCTCCCTAAAATGCTACAGTGATAAAACCTGTAAAGTTTAAAAACCTGTTTATCACAGATGCTTATAATCTTTACTGTAATAGTCTATGTCAAGTCTCCAGACAAGACCAGTATTAGGGAAAGTACACAGAGAAAAATTAAAAATGAAGAAATAAAATTAAAGAATCCATCAAACCACTAACTGCTTTTGAAAATAACACCTTAACACAAAAAGGTCTTGAGTGCACAAAGTATTACTGAGTATCTAGAAACGAATTCAAGCTGCACAAACTAGCACCGGTCTGAACCTGATGTGACTGAAAGCAATGGTCTTCATTCAGCTGTGTCAAAATGTATGAGAAAAATAGTTATCTGAGACCAGTTAAACATGTTAAAGAGATGCTGTAACTCTGTATCCTTGTAACAATATTGGGAGACACACTAAGTACTGACTGCACAGACATATCACATCTACAAAATCCCCCCCAGTCTGCCTCAAGTTAAACTTGATCCATTTGTGATAAGTGCTCCATGATATGAGGGCATGTGAAAGGGAATTTGAATCAATAAGTCAGGCAATCCCAAATTCTCTGCAAGATTTTGACGTAGTATAGACAATATGAGAGAAAAGTCATTCCTCTCTTCTCCACAGAAAATGAGAACACTGGCATTCAGAACATTCAATCCACCAATTCCAAAAGACAAGATATGCTAGAAAATAAATAACAAAATTTAAAAAATCAGAATTCTTAAAACATTGTTTTCTTCAATATTGTTTCTAGTAAATTAAAAAGATACAGATTCATCTTCTATTTCCCCAAAGTAATCTGACATTTCTATTATTAATCAAAAATGGCTTATCTGGCATAGAAAATCCATTCTAAATTTGCAAAGAGGCAAGCTCATAAAAAAACATTGAGCACAAAGTTTTAACAAGGAAATGCTTTTAGAATTTCAGGCTAAGTATCTGTGTTTTAAACAGAATTCACTGCCTGTACAGTGCAGGCTCTAATCCTTCTTCCAGGCATCAAGTCGTGCTAGAAACTAATGGAATTTTTTCCTGTGTAAGGATTTTGCTGTATTCTCTTAGCTTTTTATTAAGATTGCAGAAGGGAAAAGGTTGTCTGGACAATTTTAAATGGTTAGGATCATCACATTAAAAAATGCATTAAAAAGTGGTTTACTGTAAGTAAACACATGTCAAGTTCAACCCTGATTATCATTTAATTCCATTTGAACTTGTTTCTGCATTAAGCAGGAAAAACAAGTTTGTGTATGGAGAAGGCAGGTTTGAATTTTAATAGCTATTCATGAAGGTGAACCAATGAATTAATTTGATTTTGATTGAAAACAGCAAAGATCGGGGTTTGATTTTAATTTCTGGGACAGTATCCTTCTGTTCCACTCCAAGTCTCATCTTACACATTCATACCATCACACAAATATTTAAAATTGCCATCAGAAAAGAGCACAGGGACAAATTCCTTAATTCAATTGATTGAATCTTTGCAATGTAATCTTACATCTGCAATGTAAGTTTAGTCTTACATTACCAATGACATCTCCAGCAGCCCAGCAGTACACAGTGAGACCCAGTCAGTCCTCCTTCAGAGACTGCTCATGCTAAGAAATTATTATTATTATTATTGCCTTCTGCTTAATAAATATGTCACTAATAAACCATTTCCACCTTGGAGTTGCGCTTTATCTTACTTATATTAAGTCTGCAATGACAGAGGATAGGGAACAAGTGATTTTTCAGACATGCATACAGACCATCTTTTCTGTACACTCTTAAGCCCTGCTGCCATGGAGGTATACTGTGGTACATGCCCTGAGCTATGTTTTAAAGAGAGACACACTAGATTGGAAAACCTGAACACCCTCCATTCATATTTATAATTTAGGTGTCCTTTCCTCAACAGCATTGTCCAAACTATTTATTCCACATTGACATACGATACACCAAACTTTCAGCCTCGGCTTTTGGCTTCCTTTCAGATTTCTGTTCCATCTTATGGTGGCATGACACAGGCAGGAGCTAAGAATAAACAGTTGCACACTGATTCAGCCACCCAAGATGACAACAAAAGAGCAATGCCTCCTCAGGACTTCAGACACTCCAGATCTGCTCATTACTTTCAACTCAGCCTCTTACATGCTACTTCAGTTATTTTACTTATGTTCACTGAATTCCACTACAAAATTTAGAGATGATTTTCTGAGTCTCATAAAACCTTTGTGAGACTGTTTAGAATGGCTTTTGAAGTTGTTCAACCCCAATGACAAAACCACATTCAAGTTTCCAACCTATGATCTCAGATTGTTCAAACAGTCTGCTATAGGTATATACAGAAGTTTTAAAGTTCTAAATATGCATTACCAAAAAGCAAAACTTAACTTTTTTAATATACCTACTCTGAATAAGCCTTTAATGCAGCAGGGTAAGCCTTTCCAAAGCAGCAACTTTGCTTACAAGACCCAGCTCTCTCGACCTGCAAGCAAAATGACTGAAAAAGGTTTAAAAACCTTTTCAAGTTGCACAGAATGTATTTTCTTTAAAGACTTTAGAAAAACTGTGAAAAAAAGACATACTAAAGGAACAGGAAAATTATTGGAATAGTGCTACATTATCCTTAGAAATTGAAGTTAAAACTATTTCTACAGAAAGAGCTCGGTGGTAGAATTGCCTAATGGTGGTGGAGATAAACTGGCTTTCTGCCTCAGCAGCAAAAACATTTCCTTTCCTGGGTATTCTCTCAGTAGAAATGATAATATAATGACAAATAGATTTTCTTCCTTTCATTCTCTCCCCATTCAGAACTACAAAAGAGAAAGAGCCTTTTACCTGACTGCAGTAACCTGTTAACTCTTGTGTTCCAGTACTTAGTTATGCGTGAAGTGCACACAGCAAATGGAGAAAGAAATCAAGGCAAGAGCTCACTTAAACAATGTGATTATATTCCAAACATCCATCTGATGTCCAAGTAGCAAGACAAGAAGATAATACAGATAGTGACTCCTGTGAGAACATATTTATAAACATGCTTGGTTTTCAAATATGTACAGTCAACAAGAGTTACTTCTAATATTAAATGCTTACAATTCTTAGAACAGTGAGAAATGCGATGTTACTTTTGTACTGTAACATAAAGATGCCTGATGCTGCATGGCCCTGTTGAATGTCGTGTGATCAGAAGCAGACACTTGCTGGCAGATGTGGTGCTAAAGTTGACATCAGATCACAGAGACCTCATGGCACACTGTCCCTAACAAGGGGTTCAGGAGGATCCCCTGCTATACGTGTGCTCTTCCTGGTTCTCTCTGATACAGCCTAAGACCTTTTGGGTCTTGGCCAGAAGATTTTATTACGAAGACCTATGAAAACAAACAATAAAAAAACCCCAAACCCCACAGGTTTGTTAAAAATGCCTTTAGGAAGTCATGGAGCTACAGACTTATCTTCCAGACAATGGAAGATAAGCATTTCATAATAAAATAGGAAAATCTTGCCTATTCTAAAGGTAACTAGAAAAAAAGAACCAGACAATGAGGTACATGAAGGCTCCAAAGTCAACAGTGAGTCCCCCCAAAAGGCCATGACTGATTTCAGTGAGTTTTATATTACAGCTCAGTGTAACAATTCTGTAACCACCTAGCTATTTTACAAGAGGGTAAAAATTAATAACTCTCATTTATGATTTAGTATGTGAAGGTAGGATAAAATGACTATTAGAAGCATCCATACTTAGGATTCTCTATCCCCTTTTATATAACCCTTTCTGCTCCCTTTTTAAGCGATGCAGCTCTAAGTCTTCAGTACTCTCTGAACAACTTCAACACTTCAGACTGTAAGATGGTAGGAGCGGAGTTTTGTCTTCCCTTGGGTATACATGCTGTTTGCAAAAGCTTGGTTTACAGATGCAAATTATTAAGATAATGCTGAGAAATTTAATAAAACATTAATTAATGATCTTCTGTTCAATGTCCTGCAGAACTCTTGTGGGATTCAATTAGAAACAGGTAAATGCATTCAAAAGACAATCTGGTTCTTTAAGCAAGAGATTCCCCTGTCAAATACCTTCATGCTTATACCGTCATTATTTCAAGCAGCTCCTAAAAGTCTAAAGATGAGTCTTTTGTTCTAATTACCTGTTGGATGTAGCAGACAAGCACTTTCCAAGTACATATTAATGTCTGTGGCTTTGATCTAATACCCAAGAGCCATTTTATCTATGCTGTAATTTATTAACATACATAAATATACGCTAATCTTTCCTGTGGTTCACAATATTAGATCAAAGCAGAAAAGGTATTTTAGAGGAGGGAACTTCTGGTGAAATAATTCTAGTTTCTCATTCATACTGTGGAAGCAGCTATCACCCCCCCTTTATCTGATCCAAAATATGATGGTCGTTTTAAACCTCTTCCATCAACACACAATGATTTGTACTTTATTAAAATCCTTATACCAGACTCCCATACTGTTTAAAAAAGAAAAAGGTATAACTCTGTCAAAGATGGGGAAAAAACAGCTGCTTTTTAGAATAAGCATATTTTAAATATCCAAGTCTGTCCTATTTGAGGCTTTTTTTGATAAATTAACATAAAAAAATAGTACCAAGAGCAATAAAGAGGAAGTAACAAATAGACAAGAATTAGGCTTGCATTAATTTGTTATACTGTGCACACTTCCAAGTTTCAAGCCCTGTCAAGAACCTGCCTCTGAATGCCTATTTCTCTGTTCTTTATCCTCTATCAGAGCGTAGCAAGTATTTATCCTTTCAAGCTTACAACTTCATTTCTTGCCAAATGGAATATACTTTGTGAATTCAAACATGTAACGGGGCTTTATTTTTTTTAACTGAACTTACAAATATTTTGAGGTTTTGTGACAAATTTTCTACATTCAGCAATTTGGGTCTTTTCCAGCCATTTTTATTTATGATCTCTCTCTATGATGAGTTGGAAGTTATTCACACAGAACCCCCCAAAAATCATAACTGACAAGAGGCAGAAAATAGTGTTGTCACTGGACTGGAGCTGAGCGACTTGCAGTCATGCAGACCTACCCTCTGCTCCTTACTCCAACAACTGCTTGATGACTGTTACTCACCAAATTCAGCCCACAGGTGGGAATCTTGTGCTGAATTTCCATTTTGTGAAAGTATTTGCAGCTAAGTCATGAAAGCAAAGATTTATACTGGAAACCTAACAAGAACTGTCAAGGAAGGTCTCACCACTAAGTAAAAAATAGGGGCTGAGAGGAAACATCAAGTATGTGCTCCAAGAAGAGAATGAAGAATTTCACTTCTTAATAGCAAAGGAGGGATGGTTGTGTTTCAACACCAAACTCACTTTAGTACCTTGGTTATATTAATAAAAGCGAAGAATTAACTTTTAATGTCTACAGATTAAGGCAAAACCCCAGAATTAGCATGAAACTCTTGCTGGTTAATATGTAATGAAGAACGCACAATTCCTTTAAACAAAAGTAAGAAATACACCACATATTGTTTATACCGAACACAGTTGGGGACGTGAGCCTTTCGCCTGGGAAAACCATCTTCAAAGTAGCAACTGTTTTCCCAGCTGTGAATACTCTTTCCTGGGAAATCTGTTCCTACCGTTACAAAAATAATTTTCAAAGGAATGTGAAATTATTCAGCCTAATCTATGCATATCCATATTTCAGACACTATTTTGTACCTCCTTAGGCTTGTCTGTTTACAAAAGGCCTCCTATTCTCTATTAACACTATATAGTGTCACAATCAAATTTACCTCTTTTAATAAATAAATAAATGTATGGCTAAATTAATACAACTATTTAAAGCAACTCTATCAATATTCTGATGGAAAAGTCTTCACAGGAAACAAATGTTTCAGTCCCATAAGCAGCTACCCTCAAAGTCTGGGTGGGCTTTTTTCATTTTCCTAATTTGAGAAATATTGCATAGATAAGAAAGCAGACAAATCACCAAGTAATGTGTCACACAGTGAGTCAGAAATGCCAAATGGATTTATTGATTCATGACTGCTTTTCAACTATCGTGAAGGCCATCATATAGTAAGGCAATAAGAAGCCAGTGGGCCAGCAAACAGTAAACTTGTCTGTGCAGGTAAAAAAAACCCTACAAATAAACCAAGAATAAACATTCAACTGAAAGACAGCCTAAAGAAAAGAGAAATAGGCCCAACATTTCAATTACATACTGACCAAAACCAGCAGACTAGCAAGAGCACACTAATACCCATACTGACATTTAACTTTGCTATTTTGAGAAATAGCTATCACCCACCCACTCCCCTTTATCACCAGACCACTGCTAACTGCTGATGCATCCTTACATCAGGCATCGGAGACAGGGGAAAAATATGAAAGATTATGTCACCTTCTCATCATGACATGGACAAAATTCTATCTGCATGTTAGAAATACTTCAAAGATTGTCAAAAAGAACAAGATACTAATTTTGTTGGGTTATGCAAAATAAAATTAACTTTTTTGGAATTTACTTTCCTTTTTTCAATATTTAGTATATTTTTTCTACATATGTCTTAAACAAAAATAATAACCCTGCATAATGTTCTTTACTGTGAGGATGAAGAGACGCTGGCACAGGGTGCTTGAGAAGCTGTGGCTGCCCCATCCCTGGCAACATTCAAGGCCAGGTTGGACGGGGCTTGGAGCAACCTGCTCTAGTGGAAGGTGTCCCTGCCCATGGCAGGGGGTTGGAACAGGATGAGCTTTAAGGTCCTTTCCAAACCAACCATTGTGTGATTCTGTGATGACATTAATGCATACAGTAGAGGATTAAGCCAGTAAAGCAAAACAAAACAAATGCAAGAAGTGTTGATAGTGGAATTGCAATGCAAACTGTTTCCAAAATACATTTTTAATGCATATAAGATACAGCTAATATTGGTAGTCTGGTAATCAGAAGAAAATCTTGCAACATCACATTATGTTGTAACTTTATGGCATTTTTAGGATGGGAAAATACATTTTGATGCTTACAAGATAAACTTCCCATTAACTAAAGAAAAACAATTAATGGAACAATAAGGGATTAGCGAGTTTGTCTGTAAATCATCCACAGCTCAATATTTCAACAACAGGCTTTGATATGAATTAGTGGGCTGTTCAATAAATAAATACACTTTCTGATGATAGCTTTACAGTGTCTGCTTGATGCAGTTTGCAGCACGAATGCCTGGTTTGCATTTATTAAACATTCAAATTACTACCCCAGTTACCTCATGACAAGCAGCATTAGAGATCATATCAAAGTAATATTCCCAGCTGTTCCACCAAGATCATGCCAAAACATTTATGTCCACAGCTTAAACATAATTTACTGGGGTTCTCCACCACTACAAATAATGATTTTAAAGAATCATTTTTCTGTGGTTTGCTCTGCTATAGTACTAGCTTAATAACTCCTTATTGGTCTTTCTGGAAACCTCCAAAAAGCTGAATAGAAAAACCTTTTCACTACAAATTTTGCTATTTTCCATTTAGCAAACAGATCTTCCTGTTTGGGCACCTGCACACAAGCCCTCTGAGTAAAGAAAGACCATCAGCTACTTGTTTATTTGCCATTGTTTGTACTATCCGTATGGAATCTCAAAAATTAAATTCCTTTCCCACTGATTATGCCTTTATCTGGGGAAAAGGTTGATTCCTCCTCCTCCAACCATTTGCAATGCTGATAGCAAGGAACATACAAAGGAACCCACTGACTGTATGAGCCTTATCTAAAGTACCCTTCAACCAGGATTTGATTCATAAAGACTGACTGCCTCTTAGTTACTGTAACTTTCCTTGAAGATACAATGTTTACCAGACTAAACTGGGAAAACCAGGAAATTAATAGTGTTTTCTACGGATTATAAATTGCCTAATAGATGTTCAGCTCTGGAAGAATGTATTACTGTTCTGTGGAAACCCTGAAGCTCTGAAAACAGCAACTGGAGAAACAAGATTTCCACTTAAAATTATAAGGTTAAAGGACCCTTTGATACAATGAGGTCATTCTGAGTATAACTCAAATAGCCTTCATAAACAAAGCAACCACATGTTGTTCCCTATCTACAGTGTTGTGTCAGTACTGCTGTTTCAGTAAGTTTTGTGGCACTAAGGCAGCTGAAACTTTGAAAAGTGAGGAAATCCATAAACAGAAGCCAGACGAGGGAATGGCAAACAAGCACTACTAACGCTTCTGTTATTTCAAGATGACACGTTAACAACATCATGAAGATCTTTTTTTCAGAGAACAGAAACAACACTCATTTGTCTCAGACAAGGTCCTTCAGAAAGTTTTTCTTTCAGAAGCCAGTATTTAACTTCAAACCACCAGGAAAGATGGCACATTTTTAATCTCTCTTCTTTATGCCTGTGTCATTTGACAAGTCAAAAGACTAAATGCAAACTGTCGGAAGAATTAACATACAAGTATGCTAGTAAACTACAAAATCAATGAAAGGAAGAAAGTAAAACTGATGTCCAGGCATTTAAACAAAACAAACAATAAAAATAAATGTTTAAAATCCAAGGTTTATTGCCAAGTAGCTTAATAAAACAGTAACATTATGAAAATCTGTCAGAATAAACACAGATCTGAATTAAGTTTTAAAACTTGCATTGCTCAGCTCCACTAGACACGTGTCATTTACAACAACATGCGTGGTTGTAAGATCATTCATGAAAACATTTATATTGGTCTTGAATTGCTCATTGCTATTTAATATAAACAGAAGAAATTGAGTAGATTAACATCAATAAAACATCAAAATTACTCTGAAAGGTCAAGCTGCTCCAAGGAAAAATGCTTTGGTCTTAGGCTGGTAAGAGCTTTTGAAACAAATTTCAGGAAGGAATGACCAATGTACACTAAATCCAGTCACTTCAGATACATTTAAACTTGCCTGCCTGCAGCTCTATAACAAAATCAATCAGAGATTTACATTTTCCACTTTGGAGACTAAAAGTGCTGTACTAGAATAGGGAAAAAAAAGTAAATCACAGGAAAGTGACTTAATGAACCACTGAAAACTCTCTCCCACCAAAAGCAATGTGTCATATAGCTATCTTTTTAATTCTTTCCATCACATATGAGACTCCTTAGGAGAAACTGGAGTCTACCCATCCTTACTTTAAGAAGGCCAAAAAAAAGTTTTCTTTAATTCAGCTGCTACATTAAAAGTCAATCACAGCTCATCAGAGTCCAGTCATCATGATTCAGGAATTTCTGTAAATATATCAAGGTTCCAGTTTATTTTAAAGTAACAGAAATAAAATTAAAGTAAGGCTGCAAAATAAACATTCTCAGCAGTTGCCTTAATTTTTGTTCCAAATTTCTTCTTTGGAACCATCCCAACTAACTGAGTATATCACTGCAGCCTCAGAGTGCCTCCTGATCCTTCTGTACACACAAAACAATTTTACCTTGTTTTCTACTACATCTTCCATGCTGTCAAGGTTTGGTGATCAAAAGCATTCTGAAGCATAACTGCCATTGTAACTTAACAGAGTAATCACCCAAAGCTGGGAGCATACATCCTGAACAACCATCATAGACTGGCAAAAAGGTAACTTCCATTAATCATTTCTGAAGTAAAATTATTTTATGATCTGCCTAAACATTTTTATTCTCTACAGCCATTTCAAACAAAAAAGAAAAAAGTAGCCTACTAACTTACACTTTCCTACTATCAACAATTACAGCTTATAAAACTGATGCCAAAATATGGCTTGTCATAGACCTTATATGGTAATCCCTAAAACTAACACTATATACATGTTTAAGCCACCCACTGACACCAATTTTTATAATTCCAGAAACTGTGGTGCCTAGTAGTGTTCCCCAATAGTATTAAGAATTCTTCTTTGCATTTCACACCTGCTTTTTCTTTCACAGCCCTGCAGTCTGCATGGCCAACAAAAACTAATGGGGGGGTTCCAAGAATATACCGGTTGACATCAGATGGTCAAAAAGGTCCCACTTGCAAAGGGTTTGAAGCCCAACAGGGACTTTTTCTACTTCTACATGAAATTGACACAAGCAATATATTTTTAATTTTGACATTTCAAAAGAAAATTATTCTCATGCAAATTGAATTATAATACTGTGAACCTAAAAGTCTATATAGAAAATGAGAAACATTCCCTTTTATTAAGCTGTAAATACCAGATTTCCTATTTTTGCTCTGATATAGACAAAGGTGCAATCTTTTCCTACTTAAGAACATTTCTGCTGAGTTCATAGCTGCATGAATTTAAAGATCTCTGACTAGCTACTGCCAATAGGTTGGCTTTTAGTATACTATGCTTCGCAAACTCTAAATGTAATAGCCAGAAATGCTTATGCATGAAAAACCTCCCAAAAATATTCTTGCCAATGAACTTCATTAAAGTCTAATAACGAAATAAAAACTACTACCTTTTAGTTATATGATCTCCATTGACCTATACATCTCATGACAAATGAACAACAAGGATAAATGAACAAACAATAGATGTGAAACAGCTTTTCACATCTATTTTATGTTAGGTCAGGAAACCTAAGAGAGTTTTTAAGACCATGGCTTAACAACACCTTGAGAAGTCCTGAGAAAAAGTCCTTTGGAAGTCCTTTGCCTTCTCTCCTTCTTGACATTATCAAACCACTCCATATTTCTTTGATCCACATTCTATAGTAACCACTCAGAACAGCAGAACTGAATTACCCTGTTTATGTATCATTTCCATCACAAAAAACTTACAGCTCTAGTTTCTACTTAAATAACAACTCAAGACTGCTAATTTCATGCTTATAAAATTAATTCATAAAATGTTCAGTAACACAAAGAGACTGCTGACACCTTCTGGCCACTTGACATTCTGCCCAAAAATCAAGAGGGTTTCCAAGAAAATATCTTTCATGTTTTTCCAGCCACTCAGGATCACGTGAAGACTTACGCTATGCCTATACTGCCATATGACAGTTGCTTCACGTCATTTAGTCCACCTTTCACCCACATTCTCTCACTCATTCTTTCACAGAAGCATCCAAAGCAAATATGTACAACCTGATATACAACAATATCCAGATTTGGCTTAATTTATCTTCACCTTTTAGCTTTTGCACTGGGTGTACTGCACCAAGGAACCACTTCAACTGAATCAAATAGTACATTCAGCCTCTACTGAATCTTGAACCCCTCACATCCCAGGTAACAATATATCTACATTTTACTGAACAGTCAAAAATGGGAGAAATTACCTGCAGGTTCTGTTTCTTTTTCTTTGGTTCAGTTTCTGATTCCATCTCTCCCTTTTGGGCCACACATGGCTTTAGCTGTTTTCTTTTTTCTGCTTTCTTTTTCTTTTTTTCCACATTTGTTTTCAACATTCTAAACCAGAACTATTCTGTAACAGAAACCACCAAACTGGAATTAGAACCTTTTTTTATATTAAACATCAATCTTATATACAGAGCTATATCATAATTGCACTGTTGTGAGAACAATTTGTGGTTACTTAACTATAAAACACACATCTGCACTGAACTTTTATCCATTTTGGAGAACTTCCATTCTGTTTCCTTTAGGGATACAGCATAGTTAGGCTACTGCAGAACTAGAATGTCATTTTCCTGTAGAAAACTCAACACATACTCAGGCCCCACTCTGTGAAACACTTCACTTGATGACAAAATGAGCCGGCTGCAGTGTGCAGTCGCAGCCCAGAAAGCCAACTGCATCCTGGGCTGCATCAAAAGGAACATGACCAGCAGGTTGAAGGAGGTGATCCTGCCCCTCTACTCTGCTCTTGTGAGACCTCACTTGGAGTATTGTGTGCAGTTCTGGTGTCTTCAACATAAAAAGGACATGGAACTGTTGGAACAAATCCAGAGGAGGCCACAAGGATGATCAGGGACTGGAGCACCTCCTGTATTAAGACAGGCTGAGAAAGTTGGGACTGTTAAGCATGGAGAAGAGAAGGCTGCATGGAGACCTCATAGTAGCCTTCCATTATCTGAAAGGGGCCTATAGGGATGCTGGTGAGGGACTATCATTAGAGACTGTAGTGACAGGACAAGGGGTAACAGGTTCAGACTTAAACAGGGGGAATTGGATATAAGGAAGAAATTCTTTACTGTGAGGGTGGTGAGGCACTGGAATGGGTTGCCCAGGGAGGTTGTGAATGCTCCATCCCTGGCAGTGTTCAAGGCCAGGTTGGATGAAGCCTTGCGTGGCATGGTTTAGTGTGAGGTGTCCGTGCCCATGGCAGCGGGGTTGGAACTGGGTAATCCTAAGGTCCTTTCCAACCCTAACTATTCTATGATTCTATGACCCTCTTGGCAGTAATCCCCTGTAATGGATACTATCCTTCCTGCAGGTTACAGCACATCACTGAACTGCTTGATCAGTTGTCCACCTCAGGTAACACCAGTCAGACCTCTCCTCAAAATTAATACATGTGACTGTTAGTCACCTCATTAATACACGTGTGCATACACACATACCCACAAACAAAAAGTAAGCCTACCTGATTAGTGAACAATTTTAAACCATAAATTCTCTGAAACTTTAAGTTTTCCTGGCTTTATGTCGATTAATGGGCAAAAACATGCTTAAATAATTATGTCTTACGAGTTTTGTATTTCACTTTACAACGACTTTTGGACAAAGGCGAACAGGAGCTGTAGAGAACCTGGTTGTAAAATCAGGTCTAGTTGTAACAGCATATTATTACTCTGAGAGAAAAAATATGATTTCATAGCCTTCCAACAGCTGCCCCAACACAGTCGCTTTCTGTGGAACAGCATAAACACAACAACTGTCTCCATCACAAGTATTTAGCTTGAAGCACACTCTAAAAGGTAAACCAGCCCAAAACCCAGGCACCCATACAGCCTAACCCTTACAGCAGGAGATGGTAAGAGCCTGTACCACCTGACAAAGCACGACCCCCGGCACCTCCACCACAGGGACACTTCAGGCACGCCATGCAGCAGGGCCCGGCGGGAGCAGGCCCCGGGCGGCGCTGGGGAGGCTCTGACCCGGTACCTTCCCACCCCAGGACCCCGGGGCTGCATTTCCTTTACTGAGAAGCAACCCCCCCATGCGGGACAGGGACAACCCCAGCCTCACTGCGGCCCCGCGGACTGCGGGACACCGGCCACGTTCCCTCACCGCTCCCCTCACGCACCTCACGATCCCGCCTCCTTCGCGCATTTAACTGAGCCCCACGCTTGGCGCCGCGGCCCGCCCCCTCTTTCTCACTGGCTACAAGGAGAGAACGGAGGCGTCTGATTGGCTCTCGCCATGCCAATCTAAGGGCTGACCAATAGGAAGCCTCTCTCAGTCTTGAAACGCCCACCTGGAACACGCGTTGCGAGGAGGGCTCGTCCGGCTTCGGGGGTGGGAGGGGTGTGTGTGACGTCATCTTTCCGCGACGAGATCTGCCACAGAAGAGGTCTCCACCTCCTCCCCCGTGAAGGGGTGGGACCGCACCGCCGGTACCGGGTACCCGGTACCCGCCCAGGGCCTGACCGGAACCCGCCCGCACCCGGACAGGGATCCAGGCAGGGCCCGGCAGGGAGCCGCAGGTCTGGCAGCACCCACCCCTGCACGGTCTGTGCAGGACACCCGGTCCCCACACGGAAGCCGGAGCGCTGCCAACCACAGGAGGCTCATTTGTCACCGCGTGGGCGCCGTGCCAGCGGCTAAGGCAGCGGGATGCTGCTTTCTGGGCAATGGTGATGCCTTCCAGCCAGCACATCCTAAAGGCTGTGTGTCTGAGGCAGCGTTATCTGCTGTTCCCATCGGGTCTGAGGGAACGTGATGGGAAGAGGCCAACGCTGCGGTTTGAGATGGCAAGAAAACAGCTCCTAGGGCTGGGCTTCTAGGGAACAAATTGGTTTCCATGTTTTCATTTTCTATTAATACTGTGTGCACAAACACTCTCATTCCCCCTCGGTAATTTGAGGAAAAAAAACATTTACCACAAGTGCACACATAGATGGAGCTTCTTTTTTGGTGACAACCTGAAAAAGGGCTTTTGTTTTCGTTAAGTGTGATCCCAGTAGCTGCTGTGGTAGCAGATACTGGGGGTAGCTCCCTGTACACGCACCGATGGGTAAGAGGTAAACCTGCTTCCTACTCCTGTCTAAGGCAGCATCATACTTTCTGCCATTCCTCTCCTTCCACCTCCTCCCCTCATCATGGGGTGCCAATACTGCTGTCCCAGACAAAGCCTCTAGGACTAGAAACCCCTTCTGAAACCACCAGTGGGGTGCACAGCATTGTTTGGGAATACACAGCCAGTTAAAGTCCCAATACTGTAACAAGATGCTAGGGATGTGTTATGACATTAGAGCACAGAGGATAATGAGCAGGTGGTGATATCTAAACTTAGAGGTTTAATTTAAGCTTTTGTTCCAATGTGAATAGGGAAGGTATGTTTTCTGTGTTTAGACTTCCTAAAATAATGATTGGGTTTTTTAATTACATATCCTATTGTGACATCCTGTGGTTAAACACAGTATTACAGATACTGTCACGTCACAAATTTGATCACGGTTAAGAATAGACTGCATGGAATTAGCAGCAGTAACTCACACCTACACTACGTATGTAGTTTGGCAAACTACAGTCTTCCATATAGCTTCAGCCTTCTTCAAAACTTCTACTGCACCAGATAATAATGTTTGGCCCGATGTGAGAAGATAGCACAGGTACTTGGTTCTGTGTTGGCCAGAAATTACATTGAATCTGTCCCTTCAGATGAAAGGCCTACAACTCACTAGAGTGGTTGTTTACACATTACCCCTGCCAAAGGCCATAAATCCACATTTCCCTTTTAGGCAGAATTTGTACTCTAAGGATTAAGCCTCTTCAGAGGCACACAGCAGTCTTTGCACAGCTGCAATGCAACCTCAAGGCTGTATAAAGCACAGGCATTATAGCACTTACACTCACAGCCCCTACAATATTTATCAAATATCATTTTTTCCCAGGTCAAGGAACACAGCATTTTCTGCTACACAAACTGCTCATCTTCCCACCACAGCAGAACAGCAGTGGGCACTCATAGCTGCAAGTGATTCAAGGGACTGCAATTACCCTCCAGTTAGTCCTAAACCAACATTCCACCCCACCAGCCCCAGTGTGCAGAGGAACAGCTCCAATGACACATGAAATTGAGGTCTTGACCTCCTGACACCATCAGTAAGCCTTGGCATTTTTCCCTCACAATTAGCTGGATGAGAGGTCTACTTAGATCGCAGCTGGGGAATTAGCATTGTTCATTAACAGCACATTTCCATTTCATCAACCTACAATATTTCAAGCCTCAAGCTAAGCAGCTGGATATTCATGCAGTTTTAAAGAGCCAAGACAGCTGATCAGGATAATAGATGGAGCATATCTGTTGTGTCTTCATTTGTTTAAGCTTTTCAGGAAGGCAGAAAGAACAGCCTCCCTAGACAACGCTATTTTGGCCTCATTCTCATTACATGAGGCAAACAGTTAATGCTGCTTTATCTGGCTTCCTTTTTCCCCTTCCAAACTGTAAAAACCCCCATGCAATCCCAGGCTTCTAAGGGGCAATAAATTATGAAGAATTGCACTGCACATGCCTCTGCGAGCACTAGCCTTCAGTGAATTGCTTAGGGAGGGCCTCGGAAAGCTAGGTACAGCTTTTATAAATCAAGTACTTCCACTGACAATCAGAAACCAATAGGCAGTTCATATAAAAAAATTGCTTCATGTCAATGTATGTAATTTGTCAAGCAGAATGCTGCATTGTGTGCCATGTCACTTCCAAAAGGACTGAGATGTATGACAGCAGCTTGTATTTCAGACTTCCATCTTGGGAGACTCATGGTTAGCATGGGAGACTTAGCATTTCCTAAGCTAAGTTGTCTGTCTTTCTCACTAATTTCAGTCACCTCCTACCATCACTGCCCAGTTTCCTCCACTGAGTATTTTCCAGAATATTAAGATTTATTCCAAATACAAGAACAAAGTTAGCTTACAAAGGGCAACAGTTTATTGAATGCACAAAACATTACCATACAAAAATAAGTTAATTGCATAGAAAAATTTAGAGACCTATAGACAAGATTAAGTAGACGGAGGTTTGATCCAGATGTGAAAAGCCTCTCCTATCTGCATCTGGAAGACATAAGAATACACTGTAAGAGTTACATGACTAAAACTTCCAGTGACAAGCAGATCCAGCCCAGCAGGGAAGGACTTGGGCCATTCACTACAATTCCAGTGCTTGCCATGCTCTCCTCAACACTGTGCTGACACACCATTTTTCCAAACCTTGACCAAGCCTCACACATAGGAGGTGGAAGACAAGTCTGCCATTAAAACAATTTGATGTCCTAATGCTTCTGTCTGTATAGCAACTTTAAGCAGTACAGGATGGACAAGTAAAGATGTAGTTGTGCTGTCAGAACACCTCTACTACATTCCCAATACCAAGCAAAGGTGATCAACTCCAGAACAGCTAGAGGCAGGACAGCAGCACTCCTACATCATGTTGACACAAGACTATTTTTAAATGTTTGTCTTTTTCCCTTCTACAGCTTGTACCTGTTGTGCTGCAGACTCCCGTCAGATGGCACTCCAATTGCTCCTATTGATTTGAAGGCAGCTTGAGAAGCTCTCATCAGAGCAGCATATCTACAAAGGAATACAACCTGGTTCAGCACCTCTTATGTACACAAAAGTGAAGTTTCACTTCAGTTTAATTTTCTCCATCTGTCACACAAGTCTTAAAGTCCTATTGCACAGAACAAAGGTACATCTGCCTGAAAGATATTTTTTATTGTTCTTGGTTGCTTCAAGGTGCTGGGAAGAACTTCAGGATTTAGTATTTAGATTCAGACCCCAAAGGGTACTTGAGTTAGCCACCACCTCTTCTCAATCACAGAATCCCAAGGGTTGGAAGGAACCTCAAAAGATCATCTAGTCCAACCCCCCTGCAGGAGCAGGGTAACCTAGAGTACATCACACAGGAACTTGTCCAGGCAGGCCTTGAACATCTGCAACGTAGGAGACTCCACAACCCCCATGGGCAACCTGTTCCAATATTCTGTCACTCTTACAGTAAAGAAGTTCTTCCTGATGTTAACATGGAACCTCCTATGCTCCAGTTTACACCCATTGCCTCTTGTCCTACCACTGGATATCACTGAAAAAAGCCTAGCTCCATCATCCTGACACCCACCCTTTACATGTTTGTAAACACTGATGAGGTCACCCCTCAGTCTCCTCTTCTCCAAGCTAAAGAGATCCAGCTCCCTCAGCCTCTCTTCATAAGGGAGGTGTTCCACTCCCTTAGTCATCTTTGTGGCTCTGCGCTGGACTCTTTCAAGCAATTCCCTGTCTTTCTTGAACTGAGGGGCCCAGAACTGGATGCAATATTCCAGATGCGCAGAGTAGAGGCAGAGTAGAGGGGGAGGAGAACCTCTCTTGACCTACTAACCACATCCTTTCTAATGCACCCTAGGATGCCATTTGCCTTCTTGGCCACAAGGGCACATTGCTGGCTCATGGTCACCCTCCTATCCACCAGGACCCCCAGGTCCCTTTTCCCTTCACTCCTTTCCAGCAGGTCAACCCCAACCTGTACTGGTACATGGGGTTGTTCTTCCCCAGATGCAAGACTCTACACTTGCCCTTGTTGAATTTCATCAAGTTTCTCCCTACCCAACTCTCCAGCCTGTGCTGGTCTCGCTGAATGGCAACACAGCCTTCTGGTGTGTCAGCCACTCCTCCCAGTTTAGTGTCATCAGCAAACTTGCTGAGGCTACACTCGGTTCCCTCATCCAGGTCACTGAGGAAAATATTAAACAGCACTGGTCCCAGTACCGATCCCTGAGGGACTCCACTAGTCACAGACCTCCAGCTAGATTCTGCCCCATTGACCACAACTCTCTGCCTTCTTCCTTTCAACCAGTTCTTGATCCACCTCACTACCTGATCATCAAGCCCACACTTCCTTAGCTTATCTATGAGGATGCTTGGCAGAGACTGACACAGACAAGCTTGGAAGAATTTTAAGAAAGCATTTGACAAGCTTTTATCGTAGCTCACAGACTTGCAGAAACTAAGCTTGAGATACAAGGAGGAAATAGTAGATACTTTATTGATCTGACCACTACTTTATGGAATTCCCTATTGTCTGAGCTCCCCACAGCCCCTGATACATAGCTCTGAAATTCTGTAATGAGTTCAAAGTACCATAAATACAGCTTACCCTGCCTTGGAGATGGGGTGGCTGCTCCCTTTGCAGTCATGATCCAGAGGATGGCGATGTTTTATGCAAAAGTTGCCACCACACTGCTCACAAACAACCTTCATCATCTCTTTTCTTTTGCAGCCTGGCTTTAAGCACTTGTTTGTGAAGATCTAAATAGAAAACACAAAGCTGGCCTTAGAATTAAGATGAAACAGAGGAAGCTTCTACACACTCTGCTGTCAGAAGACCTAACTTCACAAGCATTAGGCAGGCAGTCTAGACTTTACCAGCAGTTTCCTTACCTTCTGCTTTTGCTGTGCTGGGTTGTATTTGCAGTCCTTATCCATGTGAGCCCCAACCACAATATCTGGTATTTCCCCCTTCTGTACAGGGATGGGTGCATTACAGAGTGGACACACTGGAACCTGCACATTCTAAGCACATACAACACAGATCAGAATTACGGAATCATTCAGGCTGGAAAAAAAACTTTAATATAATCACATCCACTGTTAGAAGTGCAACTTTATTTTTCTATCCTTTCCCTCCATTACCAATGGGTGATAGTAGCCTACTCACAAGCATTTTACGTTCTACTCATTTATTAATGCTTTTAAAGGAAGCCTTCTCAAAGGTAACTACAAATCATTATCCAAGAAATAGACAGGCACACTTTGCTATATCAATTTATAGCAACATACTGGGTAAGTTGACTTTAAGTATACTTCTAGGCTTTCTGGAATTGCAGCCTTTTAACACTTCAAAGCCCAAGTAGAGGCCAGAAATCTAAGTCAAAGTCTGGCCCCACTTACCCTAGTTTTTTCTTCTGAAGTTCCATGTTTACTGTCCTCCAACTTAAAGAACTGGGGCTACAGGAAGCTTTAAGCCCCAATACATTACTTAAAATATAAAGCACTTCTCTCTGGGACAATGTGATATAAGCAAAACACACAGAGGTACTAACCTCTGAAATTTTGTGTTTCTGTATATTCAAACTTCAGCTGTATCATTAATTCTTGTGGTTCCCCCATCTACGTTTACTGTAACCACATGTCAAGTTTCAGAGCAGCCTGTATACATGACTTGACAATTCAGCAGTGTGAATTGCTGACTCATGTCTACGAACTTACTTTCTTGTAGGCAGAGCTACACTTGTGGTCATCATAACGGATGTGGTCTTTACAGAAGACCTCCCCACATGCATCACATTTCAGAGGAAGGAAGTCTGAGAAAAGTAAGAAAATAAAACATTCTCATGAAGCAGAGTTAGCAGCTGTAAAAGCACTCACAGAAGGCTACAGAAACTCAAAAGCAAATCAGTTTGTCTAGTCACAACTACAGTTACCACTACAGAAAGTGCCACCACAAATATGAGAACTAAAGAAGAAGAACTGAGGCAATTTCCCTCTTTCTATCCACAGCATGCAACCCACACAAGCCATAAATACACTGAGAGCACCCTGGACACAGAAACTTTAGCAATACACCAACCAGGACCTCGGAATTGAGGTATAAAGCAGAAGCTCAGACTCCAGAGGAATTTTACTGTTTAGAAAGCATCCCTTAACAAGACAGGAGAACAAATCACTGAGGCTCAGCTGTTACTCCTTCCCCCCCACACACTTTGAAGGGATCACTAAACCAGCACTGATATCTGCGAGCAACCAGAGCGCCTCACAGGCTTGGGGTGTGAAATCTGGACACCTCTACCCCTCAGTACACAAGCTACCATCCTTTAAGCACCATCCTACGACTGCTGCCCAGAGGACCCCCACTCACAGCTCCCTTCGGGCAGCGCAGGGAGCCCGCAACCGCTCCCCGAGGCCGCTCCTTACCCAGCTGTTTGCAGGTGCGCTCCGAGCAGTGCTCACCCAGCCCCGGGAACTCCATAACAGCAGCACCCTCGGGTTCCGAGCCGGACACAGAGCACGGGGAACGCCGTCGCCTTTATATACCTGCCACTGACTCAGCCCGGCTGCGTACCCACGTGCTGAGTCATGCTCCCTCCAGCCCCGGCCACCACGGATGACATCAGACGGGCAGAGCCAATGGCGTCCCTCGCCCTCCGTCGCCGTCTGTGGCGCATTCTAGGCGGCGGCCAATCGGCGGGCGGGGAGGGATGCTGAGTCATGTGCCGGGGCCGTGACCGTGACGGGGCAGATCCGGGACCGGAGTACAGGGAGGGGATGGGGGTAATGGGTGACAGCGGTAATGGGTGACAGCGGGTGGTGACGGGGACCCGGACCCGGACAGCCCCGCGGCTGTGAACACCCCTTATGTAGGCGCTGACAGGGGAGGCAGCACAGGGGTGCCCTGTCTCAAACAGGGACACGTGTATCGAATAAGGAGACATGTGAGAGTGCCCGGAGAGCCCTTGTCGGGCTGGTTTGTTCAAGAGAATACTCAGCCCTTTGCCTCTTCCCGTTTTCATTTCATCTTTTCATCAGGGTTCAGTATCCGTGTGGGCTGTGATGCTTAATTCAGGTCACTGTCAAACTTTGAACAAACCCGTGGGCCTGGGTCGGAGAGGGTCTGCTCATCGCAGCAAGGTTATGGTCGGGATCCCACTGCAGGACTTTGTCGTGTATGGACTGGTTTGGATGGACAAGCCCCAGTTGCAGCTGTGGGTTTGCACAAATCATCTGAATAAAAAGTTTCCCAGTAGGTCTGTGGTGTTAGATGCTTATCTTACTTGAATGAGGCACCTTTAGATCAAGGTGTAGGTTAGAAATGTTGATCTTTGAATGTGTTAACACTAGTTTTGCACAGAGGAGATGGGGACTATTGGTGTAATGACATTTGTTACAGGATTGGGAAATGACAAGATGTTGTTTTGCCCCTGCTCTCCCTGGAAAACACCTGACTTTCTCCTGTAGCAGATGACTCAGGCACAGAGTGGAGCTGTGAGAGCAAAAAGGAGCTTTGGGAAGGCAGGTGGTGACTGCAAAGGCCAATTTGTGCTGTCAACACTGGAGCTGGCATGTGCCACTCATCTGTCTTCCACATCACCCTGCCACATGGTGTTCGTGTGACTCCTGCTGTGTGTGCCAGCTTACAGCCGGCCGCACAGGTGCTGTGGCCTTCCCAACAGCACAGTCCTGCTGGATTAAATGATACATTGTCATCAGCCAGACATTCCTAGGCCTTCCTGCACATACTAGTTTTCCCTGCTAAATCCATAAAATTACCAAAGGTCCTTGTTTAATGCCGTTCTTTGGTCAGCTGTGATGACCAAGCATTTCAGTCTGCCACAGGTCTTTGGTTTGTGAAGAGCAATCTGATTTAAACCCCAGTGTGGAGACATTGTTCTCACAGGAGAATGGATATTTGGTACATGAACCCTGAATAACTCTGAAAGATACAGCAAGGCCATGACAGGCCCGAGGAAGCTTAAGCAAGCAAGATAAGGAGAAGCTGGAATTCACTGAGTTATGAGAACTGTGGACTGTTGGCAAGTGTTCGAGGTCAAGTTCTCACACCTGTGCTTAACCAATTATATGTTAGTCACTAAGGGTCTTCAAGACAAGTATCCAATCATGATATGCCAAATTGCTGTAGGTGTGTGTAAGCAATAGTATATAAGGAGTTAATGCTTTGCAATAAATGGCGTTTGATCTGATCATATTGATCTCTGACTGAGTCGATTCCGCAGCACCCCAGTGCTTGCTGCATAGGGTCTTGAGGGATGGTTGTGCCATGTCCGTGCTTGGAGCACCCACAACCCACCTTGGGGACACCCTGGGGGTGGGGCATAGCCCCACAGGGATTTACCAGCTCAGGACGAGGGCAGTGTGAAAGGCAGTGCTGTACCAAGTACAGTGTGTCCTGCCCCTCTGCCTCACATGGCTACAGACTTTGGAGACTGACACAGAGACTTTCTAGGTCACTCAATTCAAGTCTCTATTAGATGTAAAAGTACTTCATTTAATTCCTGTCATAAACAAACCAAACTCAATGTTAAAAGCAGCTTGTTCCCATCAGGAGGCTGTCTCACAACACCCCTGCTCTCATGGAAAGAAGACAGCCTCATGTTTCCACTGTGGAAGTTTTCCTGGCTTGTCTGCCATTAAAGTCGTGCTGTGATTTGGTTTACATAATCTCTTCTTGCCATGTTTATAACCAGCAACTGAAGGTATCAGGCTGATGCTGCTTTGAATGTGTAAGTTAGAGCCCACATTGTCCAGCTGTGTCCTAGAAGAGTGTTCTGCAGTAGTGGTAAATGTTCCCATGAGACATCATGCTCTTTATCTGCTGAGGGTCCCACACCTGGGCTGCAGCTGCCCTTCTCCCAGAAAGCAGAACCTGCTTCTTGAGTCACATTTGATACAAGCCCTGGTGGTCTCAAGCCCAGGGAGAGCTTTAGCAGTCAGTGCTCCTTTTAGCACATCTACAGTACAGCCATGCAGCATCTTCCACCAGGTTCCTTTGGCCAGGCACTGGGGAGACCTTAGAGCAGCCTTCCAGTACCTAAAAGGACCTGCAAAAAAAGCTGGAGAGGGACTTTTTACAAGGGCAGGTAGTGACAGAACAAGGGAAAATGGCTTTAAACTGACAGAGGGGAGATACAGCTTAGATGTAAGAAAGAAGTTCTTCCCTATGAGAGTGGGGAGGTGCTGACAGAGGTTGCTTGGAGAAGCTGTGGCTGCACCATCCCTGGCAGTGTTCAAGACCAGGTTGGACACAGGGGCTTGGAGCAACCTGGTCTAGTAGAAGGTGTCCCTGCACATGGCCGGGGGTTGGAACTGGATGGGCTTTAAGGTCCCTTCCAACTCAAACCATTATAGGATTCTATGCTTAAAGGGATTTCCCCTGACTGAGCTGAGCCAGCTGCCCTCACTTTGCTTGTTCTTCTTGACCTGGTTGGTTTTCACAGTTGGGAACAGAGGAGTATTAAGAAGAAGGAGGAAACAATATAAAATATCCAAAGACAAACAGGAAGTCCAGTTATAAAAGGTACTTCAAGACCTGTGCTCCATTACACATCTATACATCAGCTCTGTTGTACTACTTAACACTCAAGAACTTGGGAAGTGCAAAGCAAATCACATGCTGAGCTTGTAGGCTGATGCTTTTCATACAAAGCACCTACCCAATGTCCAAGAGGAGTGGGACCCCAGTGATCTCTCCAGGAAGGTTTGCCAAAAAGTGAGGCAGAAAGAGACTGGTGTCTTCATTGGCTGGCTGATGCTGCCCTGCACTGGAGAGCTGCTGCCAAAGGGATCATGTTTTATGGTAGGGAAGGGAGGAGTTTGTGTAAGGATAACAACAGAAATGGCTCTGCACAGATTAGATGCTCTTAAGGAAGACTGTAAATCCCAAGTCTAGAAACCCACATAGTGCAGGCAGCCATCTTAATAGAAACGAGGATTAGAAATTAGCCGAGGTCTTTAGTGATATTTTTAGAAGGTTGCTCCTGACAGGTTAGGCTGCTGAGAACCGGAGGAAAGTGCCAAACCCTGTATTACTCGGGAAAGGATCACACAGTGCAGTGTGTGATTAGAGGCTGGCTAGCTTAGCGACAAGGGGGATAGGTGCATTAGAACTGATTCAGGAGGAATTAGCAAGGGAAATTGCTTGAGAAGCAGAATTTGATTAGGGGCAGCCAACATGGATTTATGAAAGGAAAGCTACGTGTAACTAACTTGCTGGAGTCTGCGGGAGGTACTGCTCCCCTGCAGCCTGCAGTGTGTTGGTTTTGTATAACCCAGTCCACAAGAGGAAGGCCTGGACTTTGCTACCAGGATGGTGACACTGGGTGGGATCGATGGGGGTCATCTCCCTCTCTTGTCTCTGCAGGGTCTCTCTGCCTCTTCTTTTCCCCTTCCTCCCTTTTACTCCTTTTAGAGAGGAGGGCTATTGCTTTTTCCTCTTTCCTTACCTTTCTCCCCCTCCAATCCCTGTGATTGCCTCTTGGTGTCTCTGCAGGGGACTAAACACCACCGTCCACCCCACCTCACCATCATGGTCTGCTTTAGGACACACACTGCATTCTAAAGGGGGAATAAAACACCTCTGAAGAGGATCACATCCTTCATCAACTTCACGGATGGTTTTCCCTTCAAACAGGGCCCCCAAAAGTAATTATTTTGGAAAAGGCTCTGCAGAAAACAGAAAACTTTCTGACAGCCTCAGACCTACACACCACTATTCTCCAGTATGGCCAGTCCAGCCTGGTGGAGGCCAGGCACGGAGAAGCAATGACCAGAGGAGACTTGACCCAGCTGAGCAGACTGTCACACGGGCCAGTATAAAAAGAAAGTCTTCAAAGGCTTTCCCTGTCCTCTCTTTCATGGCAGCTTTAATTGCTTGGCTGGAGAAAGTCCTTGTTGCTTTTCAATGCTAACTTGATGGAAACCCCAAATGGGACAGCCCAGGCATGGCTTTGTTTCCTCCTGTGCTGCCAGCCTGTGAGGGCAGGGGGATGCCTGCCAGCTATGGACACAGCATGGACAGGGAGGCAGGGATGTGGCTGGCTCCAGCCTATCCCTCGGGGCAGGGTCTGTAGCCTTCCCACAGAGGTGTGTTATGATGGACAGCACATCACAGAGGTGCCCATGGCCAAGACACATGGGTCCATCTATCTCGTCTCCATCTTGTGTGCCCCAGACTCCTTCCAGCACCATCCAGAAGGCACAAATATGTCCCCTGTCTTTGAGGTCCCCAAGGCCACCCCATCTCCCACCATATTCCTGCACCAGCCAGGAGCATCCTGTTTGCCCCTCCAGCTGCAGAGACACCACTGCAGCATTAACGTTTGGGTGACTCCAGCTCACATTTGCCTCTTGCAGGTCTCTGAACTCCAATCCCATCAACCTGCTTTTCAGCTCATAATCTCATACCAGGCTCTTAAAAGTGAGTTTTATTTTTATTGCAATGACCCTGTGGTGCTGCCGTATCCCTCTGTGGAGGAGATGTGACATCTCCATTACATAGCTCAGATAAGTGTCTTAAAGAGACCACACACAAAGGAACCTAATGGTACCTATTTTTATTAGGTTTATTACAGGAGGGGAAGTAAAGCAGTCCGATCTCCCCACAGGATACTCCGTTAACAGCAGCAGACAGAGAGGAGAGATCTGTGGAGGCGGATCAGTTTTCCAAGAATATTAGCTACTGCTGCTCTAAAATTAGAGTCTAGGGAGAGCAGACAGGTTGACATAATTGAAAGGGCTGTCTTAGGGGATGACATAGTTAAACGAGCCCATGATCAGCTTTAGAGTGACAGCTCTGCAACTTCTTCTCATTCCCAAAGGAGCACGGAGTTGCGAAGCTGTGGTTTAACTAGTCCTGGATCTTATCTTGTGATGGTGTCAATATTATTAGAACCCATTTCTAAAGAGATGCTTCCAAAATCACTGTACATGAACTGACTGGTTTTACAGGCACACTTCACCCAGCAAAGCACATAGTTCATAGGCACACTCCCCTGCTGCCCTTCTTACCCACCCGATCCTGTCCCCGTAGGCTGGGCTACAGGGGCAGACCCAGAAACAGGATTAAGAACCTCATTTCAGGATGGAGCTGAAAAATGTCCTTGAGCTTCCCATTTTATTCAACATAATTTAATATCAAACACAAACTAACAAAGTTAGAGGTGAAATATAATAGCAGGAACCCCATAAAAAGTAACCTAATATGCAAGATAAATAGACAACACTTTAGCCTGGGGAGATAGCAAATAAAAGAGAAATATGAGCAGAGCCATTCTCAATTCATAAGTAACTTTAAAGAGAAATAACGAAGATGAGTTCTCCAACTTTTAATTTCCTAAGATTCTTCTCAACCACAGCAAAAAAAAAGCCATTGTTAATCTTTTCCTCACACACTCTCATCAGGTGGATGTCCCCAGACAGATGCCCTGGACCATTCCCATGCATGCAGACATCCATCAGATGTGGAAATAGTTCAGAGGGGCTATTCTGCAATTCCTGCTGGGGCAGGAGACATGAAGGATGGAGCTCTTCTGAACCCTCATGCTGGTGGAGCCCCTCAGTTGCCTTTGGTGGCCACCTCCCACTGCCTTGTTTTGGGTGCGAAATTCTGAGCATCCACTGCCTTCATGGAAGGTTGAGCCTGAATTTTATTATTTTAATTATTTTTTAGCCATTTTTGTTAGTGCCTATTTTAACTTCAAAGGCTGGGATTTTCCAAGCAGCCTAATGCATTTAGGCACCTAAATCCCATTGAGTTTCAAGTGTGTATCAGCCCTTAGGCTCCTTGGCAAATCCTTGCTAAGTGCCTAAAGGCTCATTGCCGCAACCACGGATACACTGCTGGATTTACACAGATACCACTATACCAGCATGAGCTCACTTCTTCGACAGAAGGGTCTCTTGTTTAAACCCCCCTTCCTAAATGATGAAGTAAACTGGAAATGATGGTATAGACCTGTACAAGGATGTTAAATTGTTTCCTTGGGTTATACTAAAACAAAGGTTTACTTGATAGATTGGAGACCAGTACTCCTAATCCCAGCTCTGCCAGCTCCTGGCCCTCCACGGGAAACCTCAAATTTGTGTTTTAGATGTAATCCCCATCTTATCTCCTGGTGCCTCTGACACCCACTATGTCTCCAGCCCCATTTTAGAGCATCCAGATAGGATGCTCTAAAAGGAGCATCATTTTAAAAAACAAAAGGTTTTTCCTTCTTCAGTATCACTTCGTGCTGTATAAGAAGAACAAAAAATCAGCAGAATCAAGTCATTTGCTTTGCTGTTTGGGAATGTCCCAACCCAGAAGGAAAGAGCACAGATGGCAGCCAAGCTGGCAGTGGGACAGGTAGAAAGGGCACATAGCTCCAAAAAGGCTGTCTCAAAGAGTGGGAAGCACTGCAACAGCCTTTCTAATAGTAGTGGAAAAATAAGTCCCTTATCAGGTGAGTTGTGGTCACAGATCAAACACTAATGTCTTACAATGTCAGTTGCCAACACGCAGCAGAAAACAGATTAAGGGTCTCCATGGCAGACTCCCCTGGGATAACAACTGGCTTTTTGTTGAGTCCGTACTGCAAATGGCACAATAGGATCCAACCCACAACCACCAAGCCCCAGATTTCCTAGGCACTACCACAATGCCATCAATCAGCAAGGGAAGTTAGAGGCTAGAGCCTCCTTATTCATTGCATTGCTGGTTTTGAATTAAAGCATTTCACTGAAAACTGAGACTCTATCCTTAAGCACTTCAGCTGAAGATTTAACAGCAGTGCCAAACCTCAGCATTGTCTTTACTTTTCCTTTATTTACACAGACAAACAGGGACATCTTTTTCTTCTCTCATTTTGTAGCACTAAGAAATAAACCTAATTTCTCATAAGCAGGGTTTGGTTTATGCTGTAGGTGCAGAAGAGAACCAAGCCCATTGTGTGGATGAGCATGTGGGTGTGGATGTGGGCTAGCAGGGCAGGGTGGTTGAGGGAGTCCTGGGAGTTTGGGAAACAAAGGATAGATCCATGGGGAATAGCTGAGCAAGGGAGGAGACCCTGTTAATGTATGGATCCTATAGTGGGCAGACATACCTGAAGAAATCCTCTTCAGAATCAATGGCTGAGCTGGACAGCGTGAGTTTGGTTCATACCCAGCTTTGCAGCCACTACTCAGACTGGGGGGTAAGACAACAGTTTTAGCCATTTCTCCTGTTTTCCAGAGAGTAAACCCTCACCCATCATTCCCAACCACCCGTTTACTGGTGGCCTGATGCAGCCGCATCCTTGGAGGCACCAGACAGCCCTGGGAAGCAGTGGAACACCCACAGGGTGATGCTCCCCGTGGAAAGATGTCAGGGACAAGGACGTGTGACACCCGGAGCTGTGTGCCACGAGGTGGCACCATGTCCCTGCTAACCTGCACATGGGGTCACCTCAGCTTGTGCAGGACACTGCTCACCCTGGCAGGCCTCCGGCTTCCAGGCAGCCCCATCGTTAAAATACCCCCACTGAGCCTTTGTTAATAGCTGGGCATGTCTGTATGCCCCGGCTGAAGGAGGAGGTGATGCCACTGCCCTGAACCATGGAGCATCCTCCCAGGAGGACCACTTGCCTGGAGAGCCTCTGCATCTCCTGCAGAAACCTGGTCACTCTGCAGCCCAGGGCACAGGGGTTGCAGAGCTGTGCTGCCATCTCCCGCTGGTTACAGCTCTTCTCAAGGTCATGGGCTCCTGTTCCTGTTGTCACAGTCGTTTGTGGGTGCTAGGAGAGATGTCCACCATGATGGTAATTGTTGTCTTGCTGGTGTGTGCTTGCTGTGCCCCCAGCCTCCATGGACCTGCAAGCAGGAGAGCTTATTTCTCCCACTTGATCATGTCAAAGCAGGGAGGGTGCAGGTGAGCCTATATCCCTGAAGAACTTTGAACTTCATGCCTTGACACGTTTAGATCACCTCCGTCTTGGGAGCACCCAAGAAATGCATGAGTTACAGTCCCCAACCCAAAGAACTTGCCTAGCACCCAGTTAGTGCCTTGATTATGTTCCTGAGCTTCTGATTGTTGAGTTTCCATAACCTAACCCAGTCCTCTGGGTCCTTCAGCAAAGCCCTGCAGCTTAGTGCCCTGCTCTGCCCAGGCAGGGTACAACCCCATTACCTGCCTGTCCCACCACACTGCCCTGAGCTCTACTGCTGCAGACCTACTGCTGGAGTCAGTGGGACTGACTGATCTATGGAAAACAAGGTGATTGCTGCACCCAAGTCTCGCTTAGTGAAGGAGGCATAGATATAAGCCATAGGAACCTATGAGCAGAAAATTTCCCAACAGAGGAGAGTTCCTGCACATGCTGAGGAAGCTCCAAGTAGCTTCTTGATTTAGAGCATGGAGCAACTATCCAAAAAACCATGGACTTCCCACTGAAGAAACAGAGGAAACAGAGCTGCTCAAAGGGAGCTCTCATGCCTCAGTTCACTGTCCCTGGCAGTGTGCTCAGTGCTGTAATAGAGAGACTGGTAATACCTGTATTATTCCTGACACAACACTTTGCAGCTGAACAATACATTTGCCAATTCAATTTATTCAAACAAGTTCCTTGGGAAGACAGCAAAGCAAATCCAGGTGGCAATTACTGAATTCAGACTCTGCCCTGGACTCGGGGAAACAAAGGGGCAAGATATGAGAGAAATAGCAAGTTCTGCTGGAAATCCCACAACTGCAGAATCCAAAGAGCTTTTACTCACATGCCTGTTGGTATTCAGCTGAAAAACCCCTGTGTCATTGGGCAAGGAGACAGAGCAACTTTGGGATTGCTCAGCTGAGCACTTAGCAATTTGGAATACCTCTGCTACAAAAAACAAATGCCTTTTTTGTTGTTGATGTTCTCTTTTGAAATCGCAGCAGCATTTGGGCTCCACAGCCCATTGCAGTGGCATTTAATTGAAGAATAAGTACATTCAATAGCTGCTGAGACTGATGATGTTGCAAGTCCCGCGGTGTTGCATCCTGTCTAACTGTGCTGCAGATACACAGCGTGGTGGAGCCTGCCTACAAGCTTAGATGAACTGTCTAACCAGTACCTTCAGCCATGTGCTGAGTCTCATCAGATCCCAGACCCTCTTTCCCAGTGCATCAACAAGGACACAAGCCTGCAGCCCAGTGCTGGTCCCTGTGCTCAGGACACAGCTCCAAGAACAGCCTCCAGGATGACTGGAGACGGGGAGAAAAACCTGCTGGGAACCTCCACTTTGGCTCTGAATGTGAGAGAAGGAAATGTGCTGCAGAAGCACAGCTATGGAAAAATCCCTCACTTAATAGCTTGCAACCCCCACAGCATCAGCTCCCCATGCCCCATTCACAGTCACGGGGTGAGCCCCCCCAGATCATGCTCCATCTCCCTATCCTGCTCCATCCCTCACAGGCAGCCCCAGGGCCACTGCAGCTCCTCTCCCAGCAAAACAGTTACACCAGGGATGAATTTGGCCCCAGATGTAGAATTAGGTTAAGCCAAAAGGTGGCAGCATCTTATTCAGTATCGATTTTGCATGAATATTTCTCCTATTAACCATTTTTCTTTCTAATCATAAGAATGTAAGTTTGTAAATTACAGAGGTGGAGAGTGAATGTATTGCAACCTCTGGCAAATTGATATTTTTGCAGCAATGGTAAACTTTTCCTGATGGCAGATAATTGAAGGGAGCAAGCATCAGATAAAATTCATAAAGATTTGGACCTCCTGGAATAAGACAAATGATATTTAATGTTCAGAGTTGTAAAGTAATTACCCTGGGCTCCAAAGATAATAAATTCATAGGCACAGTAAATGGAGTTTGGCTGACCAGGTGCTTTTGATGTGGTGCTGCACAGGGCCCCATGGCAGCCAGGGGGATGGAGAGGGGACATCCCCCTTGGTACAGGGGGACACCTCAGGTTGGTGTCACCCCAGAAATGCCCTTCCTCAGCAAGAGGAAGAAGCTGCCTCCGATGCCTGCAGCAGAGCCCTGCAGCTGGATGTGCAGCCAGGGAACCATCATCACCCACAGCCCTTCTACATTTCCAAAGGCACATGAAGCCATTGGGTACCCAGCTTCATCCATACCTCTCAGCAGTGACCAGCCTCTCCAGCAAAGCCACAGCCTCCTGTTCTCAGGCTGCAGCCAGCAGACATTATCACCTTACATCAGTTTCTTCCCCAGCATCTGAGAGCAGCTGGCAGCTAACAAAGAGGAGAGTGACCTGCTCCCTGTGGTGCTCACTGCCCTTTGCCCAGGGGAGACTGACCCCTGTGGGGATGGGCATCTCTACCACAGCTTGGTACCACACCACCATGGAACAGCAGCACACCTCATCCTCAGAGTGACTGCAACATTCAAAACCAGAAGGTACTAGCCCCCATCTAGCTGCAACTCCATTTCCACTAGCTGGGAAAGATCAGGACATCCTTCTCTTATACTGAGGAGCAACCTTGTCCCCCTTTCATAGCCATGCCTCAATCAGCCTTGTGATGTACCCTTTACCTGCCATTGCGTGTAGCATCTCACTCCACTTCTAGGCATCTCCAGACTTCCACCTCCCCCTCCAAAAAAAATAAGGCTGACAGTGCCCTATCCCACTTTTCAAAGCAGGATATCAGTGCAAGCTTCCTTGGCAAGATACATGCTGCACTAAAATGCTTTTGATGCAGGCACCTAGCATCAGCGGCTGTTTGGCAAGCACATTCCAGGTCAGAAAGAAAATGTGCTCAAACACATGCCGAGCTGGGAGGTCCCAACCCAGCTCTTCTTCAGGGTTCCTCAAACACCATCTCTGAGCAGCTGCTGAGAAGCTATAAACCAACAACAGGCCTTGTTCCTGCTCCACCACCAGTACCCCTGCTGCTAGTATGCCTTTGCCCCTTTGAAGAAGTTGCTTAGAAATTCAGTAGCAATTATGCAAGCTTTAGTATTAAAAAATGCACATGGATCTGGAAGCAAATATGAAGCTGCTGCTGTAACGCTAGCTTTAAGCTGTCTACAGTCCCTAGAAATTCTCAGTGGGATGTTTGAGAAGGATGTATATGTGTTGACAACATTAAATGATCCATGGCTCAAGGACAGAATTGAAACCATACATCTACTTCATACAGGCACTGATCACTGGGAGAGTGTTTTTCTTAAACTAACCACAGAAGGCCAGGCACCTCGTCCTCCCCAGAAAGGCAGGGATGGCTCAGGGAACAGAAGGTGCACACACGCTTGTACCACATCCCAGTGTTTAACAGAGCTCCAGTGAGAAGGGAGAGACACATGGACGCCATCAGCAGGAAAAATGTTATTGTGGCTGCACCATCTTTGAGGGAAATTGAGCATGTCACTTCGGTGCATCACCCTCTTCTCATCACCTCCCAAAGAGGCAGCGCCGCTCACACACATCCGTGCAACATCTGGCAAGGGGATGAGGAGAGGCAGGATGCTGCAAGGTTTGCTGGGGTGAAAATATGCCAATCCTGCATTACAGTCCCTGGAGAGCAGCCTCTGATGCCCGTGTGCCTTGGTGCTGCCTGTGGCACTGCAGCAAGCTTAGAGAGCCTCCAGCAGCAAGTGCCTGGCTCTGGAAATCTCCAGCCTTTTCTATACATGAAATTCCCAAGGACAAGGAAAAACTGGCAGACAACACAGAGGATTAGGTGGTTCCCCAAGGAACACAAGAAGCGCTGCAAGATTGTATTGTTGCCCATTTCAGTGGGGTGATTAGACAGGATGTGATGCTGGGAGAATGATTTCTGTTAGCTATTTTGTGAGCATTAGCCAACCTATTAACAGTAGGTGGTGGGGAGTCATGATTCCTGGGATGCAATAAAGCCAGACTCCTTGAGACCACAGTCTCCTTACCCCAAAATCCAGCTTGCCTTCGTCAGCAACCTGTCCCACAAAGCTCCCTCTTTGTTCTCCCTCCAAAAGCTGGTTCCTGATGCTTTCTGGTTCTTGCTGCTTTGCAGCACGCTGCTATGAGTTGCTTGGGGGAAAACCCCTTTCTCTCCCTAGCCCTCCTGCTACTCTAACCTCATCACCCTGATCCCTAACTCAGCTACTGGTTTCCATCATTTCAACTATTACCAAACTAAAGGGTATTTCTTTGCTCCCTCGTTTACGCTGAATGTTTATTTAATAGGCTGGCCAGCTTCAATTAGGTCTGTGATTACTCACAGATGACAGCTCCAGCATAACAATGTTTACTCTCAAACTCTATCTCCAAGTGTAGCTTGTGATATATTTAAGGAGAAGGTATAAAACCATTAATGTCAAAATAGCTCTAGCTATGGCAATGAAGTTTCTCTTTAAGCCCAAGCAGGGGGCAACTGGGTTAAAATATACCAGGGATATCAACACCCTTCATCTGGAGATTTAGTTACCCCTGTGAAAACCTCACATGTTTGAGTTGTCCGGATGCCTTTGCCTTATTACTGACAAGTGGAACTCCTTGCTACTGCATCTATATTGTCTAAGATAAAGTTTAACAGCTGTAAGTGCATTTTCTGGTCTGTGTTTGGATTAAACCTCTGGATTAAACCTCTGGATTAAACCTCTGGATTATTTACTTATGAAGCACCACAGCTGGTGGCTGGAAGTGAAATGCAGCGTCTTTGGGTCAGATGTATCCCTAAGGTGCTTGGGGTGGATTGTCAGGAGGATGTATCACAAAAGGAATATCCAAAGCTGTTGCCTTGACTTGGTTTTACTTCTTAGGAAATGTCAGGAGGAGTTCCTGGTCTTCCTGGCCCTGAAAACTGCATTTTTAGACCCCAGAGTCTATACCCTGGTAGGGGTCCCATCCTGGCTGCCCTGCAAGCTTGGTACCCAAACTATTAGCTGGGTGAGTGCTACAGTGCTAAGGAGTAGGAAGAGGTGGCTTTGGGGTGGTGTAGAGGCAGAGGTTGGCTCTCCCCCATCCACCACCCACTGTCCATCCAAGGGGGCTGTGCAAAAGGGTCCCAAGGAGAGAGTCCTGCCTCTTCTGTGGCATAAAACAGCTTCCATACCTCCCTGCAGGTTAATCAGCTGCTTGGAGTCTAATTAGTGCCAGAAACTGTTATCAAAAAGATGCAGCTGAGTGCAAAGCCAATGGCCAGACACAGCAGCCAGCGTGTCCATCTCCTGCCCAGAGAAACCAGGTCCTTCCCTGACACCTCCAGACCAACTGCGATGACCCCAGGCTGGGCATCACCCTGGAGAGGGAATTGAAAGCGAAGGTTTAGGAGGGATAGGAAACTTCCTGACTTTAATTCACTGAACTCTTTTGTTTCAACCACATTTAATATCTTAGAAATTACGAGTCACGGGGACCTGGGAGAGCCGAAGGAGAAGGTGTGATCTGTGAGGCCAATTAAGGGGCCGATGGCACATAGTGAAATGGGAGCCCCTCAGGGGAGGCCAAGGTTACATAAATAAGTGTGTGAAGGAGCCGCACTGAATCTGCAGGCACTCAGCCACTAGTGATGCCCCTTTGAATCTGGGAAAATTAAATATAAATAATAAATGTTTAACCACACAGCAAATAAATACAATGAGGCACCTTTAAAAATTATACTAATAAACAGCTAGCTGGTGTCCTTCTGCCCAGGGCGGCTGAGCATCTTCTGCATATCGGAGACAAAGAGCACAGCAGAGGGGCTGTGTTTGGGGGGCTCTGCTCACCCTGGTTGTCTTTCTCCCCCCCCAGTCTGCTATCCTTGTGATGGACCCCAAGAAAGCATGGAATAAAACACCCAGCAAAACTGGAATAAAATAGTGCCAAGCTCAGCTAGTCACTATCAGGGCCTCCATACCAGATACAGCTCTGCGATCCCAACAGGCTTCTTCTGGGAACCTGGGAGCAGGATGAGGGTTTGGGCTCATAGGAAAAGCCCAGAGCCTCCTTGTGAGGATACAAATGTCCAACGTGAGCAGAGAGGTCCCCAGAATTGCTCTGTGTCAGCACTCACTTTACAATAAGAGCTCTGCTTCTCAGCTTCCCTGTTTTACTGCTTCCTTGGAAGAAGGGGAAAAAATGAAATGGAGATATAAAAAATAAAGGGGTCATTTATAGTTAAGCACATTAGGATGAAAGTGAGGGAATAAAGCGGTGAGAATGGCTCAGCCAGGGGCCTGTGGGGACTTGTTCTCTGGTACTGGCATGGTCTTTACTAGGTCACTTGAACCTTTTATGCTCTGCTGCAGAGCTCAGACCTGGGCTATATATCACCAGACTTGCTGTAGCATGCTGTTGGTAAGTCCCTAGCTATCCCCAAACCCAGGATTGTCCCATTTGTGCCAGGACTTCCAGTTTATGGGTGACTTTCTTAGGTGGCCAAAGCAGCTGGTCAAAACCCAAGGGGTGCGGGGTGGTGAGGCAGAGAGCATGGGATTAAATGACTACCAAGTCTCTTTCCTATGATGTAATTTCATTTCTCCCCACATTCTGCAGGGAAGGAGCAGGGCAAAAGGCCTTCCTTGCTGTGATTATACATTCCCAGGCAGTTTAATTATAGTCTTCAGCTTCTTAAACTCTTGTGCAATAAGCCCACGGAGAGCTGCCATCCTACTGTAGTTACCAGCTTCTTTTTTTCCCAGCCCCTGGGATTCGATTCCACATTTATGAGAGGTCACTGGAGCCAAACTCTCTGTGGGGCTATGCTGGCTGTCCCTGGGGAGCTTGTGCCAGAGCTAAATGTGTCTCTCAAGTTGGGTTGACTGAGTGGCAGCTGACACACAAGACTCATGGCCTCTGACCACCTCTGGTTTTGATGGGCCCCCATGCCTGCACTAAGCTCCTACATCTCACCAGTCTCTAACAGCTTCAGATTCCTACTTATGAGCAACTGTAAAGTTCTCTGAGCAAAATACACATCCTGCATATGCCACCATATGTAGGAAGCACCCGATTGTGGTGACAAATGTAGTATCCAGAGCTCAGTGCTGACTTTGACACCTGAGCACAGACACAAATGTTCCTCAGTCTCTATATCCTTTCTCCATTTTAACTCATGGTTTCATTAGGCTAATTTGTTTCCAGGTTGAAGGACAAATAACAAGCCTCAGCCTGTGGATGCATAATTAAGTTTTGATAGTGAAGGTTTTTATCTAACCTTGGCTTTGTTTTTATCCTCTTGAGTTACAAGTTAAGGATTTAGGGCAGCGGATTTACCTTCATGTTAAACCCAGACCTGTAGACAAGGTGCAACAGTGCTCTGCCATCTCCCAGGACAGCACCCGACAGTGACACAGCATGGGGTGTCATTTCAGTCAGGTCTAGTCATCAGGGATGTTAAAGGAAAGAGAAATAGTTAACAACAAAATGGCTTTTCTCCTGCTGCAGCCAATACAACACACAGTCCCCGGTCTGTACGCTGATGAATCCTCCCCAGAGGGATGGCACATCCCAACAGCAAAGGTCACCTGGAGCACCTTGCTGGGCACCAGGATCCTGCTTCATTTCCTAACGTGGTACCCAAACTCCACCTGGCTTTTTTCCATCCCCTCAGGTGTAGTTGTCTTTGTTTCTACAGTTAGAATAGATGCCTGCACACTCCCCAGACTGTCTCCATTCCTCCTGTGCCCTGCAAGTGCTTCCTCGGCATTACTTGGCCATTAAGGTCTCTGTGCTCTGAGTCTCTCTGCTCACTGGTGATTTTCTGCAGCCTTTCTGTTGTTCTTTTCAACACTGCAGGATTTCCTTCAGGCTTTTCCACTGATCTTTTTGGCCTCTTGCTGCTCCTACCATTGTCAAGAGGGTTTTCCATAATTCCCTGTCTACAAGGGTGGTTTTAGGGATAAGAAAACCAGAGCAATTGCTGGATACCTAAAGGATGTTCTCTGGGCTAAGGTAGGGAGCAAAGCACATCTCTCTGCCTCTGCTCCTGCTCTGGATGGGAGCTGAGGAGCCCGAGCAGGTACTTAGTACGAATGTTAATAGCGTCATTGTTTATACTGTAGGATTGGAAAGGGTCTCCTGGGTCATCTGGGGCATTGCCCTTCAGTAACTCAGTCCGTACTCAAACTATCCCAAGGGTATTTTTAGTCGATTCATGAATCCTTTTAGGAATTTGGCCCAGCGACCTCCGTCAGCAAATGATTCTTTTGCCTAATTGACTTCACTTTCTGCATGCCCTGTTTTAATACTGCCTTTAAAGTTTGAGGCTTTTTCTTCCTCTCACAGTCTCATCCACTGCTCAATTTCAGTAGCTTTGTTTTTCCTGGTCTTACTTTTTCATCTGGATTACAGTTGCTTCAGCGACACTCACTGATGAAGCATCCTTACCAGTGAAGCCCTTCTGTGCATGGTGAGATGGGCTTCACCAGGTGACATTGTGCATGGACTAGACAAGGTGACAAGGGCAGATGACCCAAAGGGTCACTTTTACCCACGTCAACCTCCAGCAGCAGAGCTGGAAACAGTTATGGGGCAGGTTACTTCTCAGCTCCCATCACACTGGCTGCAGCCTTTGCTTGATGGCTTCAACTCTAACTGCTGTCAAAATAACAACAGACAGTGAAGAAAAAGGAAAATTAAACAGTGGGCTTTGTTATACTTTTTCTTGGTCATTAGTATTCTTCTATTTAGACTCACTGCTCTGCATTAGACTATCACTGCATTATTATTATTTGCAACAGAGCCAGGTTTGAGCATGTCACAAGCAAATGGTTTTTGAGACAAGGTTTGTGGGAAAGGCAATAAAGACATAAGCCAAGGGGATGCTACCATCACACATCACCCAGCTGAAGAGGTTGCATGCCTACACTCACCCTCACTGCCCAGGATCACTGTTGACTTGTGTGGTTGCTCCCTGAACAACTTCATCAGAATGAGCTGAAGTTTAACATGAAGCTCTTGATAATGTGACTTGATCCATTTGCTGTAGCTTATAGAGTGTCCTTAGTAGCACACACACAGGGGTGGAACCTCCAGCACGGCATGGCAGTGGTCAATAATGCTTCACCTGGCATTGGCACCTCATTGACCTGTTCTCCATCCATTTTCCCTTCCATCTTCTCCAGTTTTGGTGAAAGGGGAACAGTTCACATCTCTCTGTGATGCACAGCTTTGATTCAGCTATGAACTTAGCAGAGGGTTTACCCAGGGAACAGCTTTGTGTGTGCAAACTTGTGTAGGAAGAGACAAGGCTGAGGCATCTGGAGCAGGGAACCTGAGCTAGCTGGTCAGGCTGGAGATTGAAAGACCTACATGAATCCTTGGGATCAGCCAGGCAGAATTCCTTTTAAATAAACTATGCAAAAGCAGAAGCTTCAGAAGGTAATTTCTTGTTTCCCATAAATGCTACATTTTAGAGAAAAAGTAACTATGAAATGAAGATGGTCTGATTTGATGAAGTCAGCAGAGCTGCAGGCAGGACGAGGACCATCCTCTCCACATCAGTCTCCAATTCATCATCAAAGCCAGCTGGTAAATATTTGCTTCTTCTGGTGATCAGCTGAAAGGTTCTTCCTTTTCCACAATACTGTTATCTTTGCAAATTACTTTTATTCTAGTGAAAAGCAAAACCTAAATCCTGACTGGTTTTAATTGAAAACAAAGGGAAAAAAAGGCAAATGCTTTTACAATAATAAAAGTCTGGACTGTAGTTTAAATAAGTACTTTCTAATTTTCTCCCAAATAGTTTGGTACTTTAAAAACTCTGCTATTTCTGTGTAACTGTATCTATGGCCTGCTTGGCAAAGTGATCACACCAAGTGTATTCACAGGGCAGAGATAAGCAGCTCTTAACCCTGCCTTCTTCTCCAGCAGAAACCAAAGACTTTGCTATGCCCTATGATACAACCATGACTGGGGGTGTTTGCATGGGACTAGGCACCCCAAGGCACCCCAGGATGTCCATGGGTAGACCTAGGTAGTGCAAGAGACTCACAACATTTGGGAAAACAAACCAGGATGTGGGAAGTGCAGCCCTGGGGCAGAGCTCAGAGAGGTCTTGGGACCTCCACCCTTGAGGGATACTTAAATCCTCTGCACAAGGCCATGAACAGCTTGGCTTGATGCTGAACTTGGCCTTTCCTTGATGAGAGCTTTGACCAGAGGCCCCCGAGATGCTCCTTCCAACCCCTTTGTTTCTGGGATATCATTATGCTTCAATGCTTTTTTCCCAGCACAGGCTTCTCATGGGCCACCAGTGGATCACTGCAGACGCAAGTGGTCCCCACCCCATGGTGTTTGGTCTTCAGACAGGGCTGGGCTCCCACCAGAATAGCTCTTCCCTCCTCTAGCAATCACTAACACAAGCTTCTCAAAGCACCTCAAGTTTTTTCAAGGAGGAAGGGAGTATTAAAAGACTTTCCAAATTATATAGAGGCCTTTGTTATTTTAAGAGACTTTCACTCCTCCTTCTCCGTTTGACTTTGTTACCTGATGCTCAAGGAATGCATTTTCCCCTCTATTAAATGTTTTAACCGCGTACAAGCTCCATCTTAATGTTAGCATCTTTAATAGTAGAATATTACCATATTAATTGCTATTGTGAACCAGAAGATACTTATATCATCCAGGCTTTCATTACCGTCACGGAGGGATTTTTCCTACTGAGTCAAAAGTGACCACTTTCTTTAATCCCCCATTTAAAAGCCCTGTGATTCCTCCTGACATGCCTAGGACGGGGGGA